>NC_087442.1:7500-1257500 GCF_036321535.1 Camelus dromedarius
TGAGTCTAACCCTAACCCTAACCCTAACCCTAACCCTAACCCTAACCCTAACCCTAACCCTAAGTCTGAGTCTGAGTCTAACCCTAACCCTAAGTCTGAGTCTAACCCTAACCCTAAGTCTGAGTCTAACCCTAAGTCTGAGTCTGAGTCTAACCCTAACCCTAACCCTAAGTCTGAGTCTGAGTCTAACCCTAACCCTAAGTCTGAGTCTAACCCTAACCCTAAGTCTGAGTCTAACCCTAAGTCTGAGTCTGAGTCTAACCCTAACCCTAAGTCTGAGTCTAACCCTAACCCTAAGTCTGAGTCTAACCCTAAGTCTGAGTCTAACCCTAACCCTAACCCTAACCCTAACCCTAACCCTAACCCTAACCCTAAGTCTGAGTCTAACCCTAACCCTAACCCTAACCCTAACCCTAACCCTAAGTCTGAGTCTAACCCTAACCCTAAGTCTGAGTCTAACCCTAACCCTAAGTCTGAGTCTAACCCTAACCCTAAGTCTGAGTCTAACCCTAACCCTAAGTCTGAGTCTAACCCTAACCCTAAGTCTGAGTCTAACCCTAACCCTAAGTCTGAGTCTAACCCTAACCCTAAGTCTGAGTCTAACCCTAAGTCTGAGTCTGAGTCTAACCCTAAGTCTGAGTCTAACCCTAACCCTAAGTCTGAGTCTAACCCTAACCCTAAGTCTGAGTCTAACCCTAACCCTAACCCTAAGTCTGAGTCTAACCCTAACCCTAAGTCTGAGTCTAACCCTAAGTCTGAGTCTAACCCTAACCCTAACCCTAACCCTAACCCTAACCCTAACCCTAACCCTAAGTCTGAGTCTAACCCTAACCCTAACCCTAACCCTAACCCTAACCCTAACCCTAAGTATGAGTCTAACCCTAACCCTAAGTCTGAGTCTAACCCTAACCCTAAGTCTGAGTCTAACCCTAACCCTAAGTCTGAGTCTAACCCTAACCCTAAGTCTGAGTCTAACCCTAACCCTAAGTCTGAGTCTAACCCTAACCCTAAGTCTGAGTCTAACCCTAACCCTAAGTCTGAGTCTAACCCTAAGTCTGAGTCTGAGTCTAACCCTAAGTCTGAGTCTAACCCTAAGTCTGAGTCTAACCCTAAGTCTGAGTCTAACCCTAAGTCTGAGTCTAACCCTAACCCTAAGTCTGAGTCTAACCCTAACCCTAAGTCTGAGTCTAACCCTAACCCTAACCCTAAGTCTGAGTCTAACCCTAACCCTAAGTCTGAGTCTAACCCTAAGTCTGAGTCTAACCCTAACCCTAACCCTAACCCTAACCCTAACCCTAACCCTAACCCTAAGTCTGAGTCTAACCCTAACCCTAACCCTAACCCTAACCCTAACCCTAAGTCTGAGTCTAACCCTAACCCTAAGTCTGAGTCTAACCCTAACCCTAAGTCTGAGTCTAACCCTAACCCTAAGTCTGAGTCTAACCCTAACCCTAAGTCTGAGTCTAACCCTAACCCTAAGTCTGAGTCTAACCCTAACCCTAAGTCTGAGTCTAACCCTAACCCTAAGTCTGAGTCTAACCCTAAGTCTGAGTCTGAGTCTAACCCTAAGTCTGAGTCTAACCCTAACCCTAAGTCTGAGTCTAACCCTAACCCTAAGTCTGAGTCTAACCCTAACCCTAACCCTAAGTCTGAGTCTAACCCTAACCCTAAGTCTGAGTCTAACCCTAAGTCTGAGTCTAACCCTAACCCTAACCCTAACCCTAACCCTAACCCTAACCCTAACCCTAAGTCTGAGTCTAACCCTAACCCTAACCCTAACCCTAACCCTAACCCTAACCCTAAGTCTGAGTCTAACCCTAACCCTAAGTCTGAGTCTAACCCTAACCCTAAGTCTGAGTCTAACCCTAACCCTAAGTCTGAGTCTAACCCTAACCCTAAGTCTGAGTCTAACCCTAACCCTAAGTCTGAGTCTAACCCTAACCCTAAGTCTGAGTCTAACCCTAACCCTAAGTCTGAGTCTAACCCTAAGTCTGAGTCTGAGTCTAACCCTAAGTCTGAGTCTAACCCTAAGTCTGAGTCTAACCCTAAGTCTGAGTCTAACCCTAAGTCTGAGTCTAACCCTAACCCTAACCCTAAGTCTGAGTCTAACCCTAAGTCTGAGTCTAACCCTAAGTCTGAGTCTAACCCTAAGTCTGAGTCTAACCCTAAGTCTGAGTCTAACCCTAAGTCTGAGTCTAACCCTAACCCTAACCCTAACCCTAACCCTAAGTCTGAGTCTAACCCTAAGTCTGAGTCTAACCCTAACCCTAAGTCTGAGTCTAACCCTAAGTCTGAGTCTAACCCTAAGTCTGAGTCTAACCCTAACCCTAACCCTGAGTCTAACCCTAAGTCTGAGTCTAACCCTAAGTCTGAGTCTAACCCTAACCCTAAGTCTAACCCTAAGTCTGAGTCTAACCCTAAACCCTAACCGTAACCCTGAGTCTAACCCTAAATCTGAGTCTAACGCTAACCGTAACCCTGACTCTAACCCTGACTCTATACCCTAACCCCTATCCCTTAGTCTAAACCTAACCCCTAACCCTGAGTCTAACTCTGTCCTTTAGTCTAACCCTAATCCTCTAACCCTAAACCCTGAGTCTAACCCTAATCCTTGCTCTGGTTCTAGCCCTAACCCTCACCTTATGTTGTTCCCTAATGCATGACCTTACTTGTACCGTAACCCTTACCTTACCCATACCCTGAACTTAACCTGTTCCCAAACTCCTATCCTAACCTGTACTCTAGCCCTATTTCCTACCCTAATCCGCACCCTAACCCTTTTCCTAACTCTCACCGGTACCCTCACACTGACCCTAACCCTAACCCATTCCCATATCCTACCCCTGATTTTGACTCTAATCCTAATCCTTAATCCTATTTTCTTGTAACAACCTAGCACTCTCCTGATGGTCAAATCCCACAAAGACTTAACAAAAACCCATCCACTAGCCTATGCAATAGAATCCTCCACTTCCCTGTATATTACTACTTACCCAAAATTAACAGCACAATAGAAATGAGTATCCACCTCCTGCAAATGTCTCCAAAGCAGAGAATCCAGTTTTAACACTGTAAACCAAGCAATGTCATAATGTAATTATGTAATACATAATGTTATTATGTAAAGGTAAGCAATATGATCAACAACAATTGTAAAATACAGAAAAATCACGTCATCCCATCCACTTGATTCACCACAAGCTTTAAACAAATTCCACTCCTACTTCATGGCATAAACACTCGTGAAAATAGGACTAGGAACACATTATTCAGTGTGATACAAAGCAGTATAAAAAACACATGGTGAATGTCAATCATCTGGAACTAGGCCCAGAGAGTTCCTTTCACCTCTGTTATTCACTATGGTACAGGAAATTCCACGCAAATCCGGGATGAAAGAGAATAAACATAAAATTGTTACATATAAAAGGACGTCTATTTACAAACACAGTTGACATCATTTTACAGATACATCTTGAAAGCATGAGCAATTCATTGACTAGCTCAATTATTAAACTGTGAGCAACTCAAATACTTCAGCAAGTAGATGATACAAAGTATCAGTGAATCAAAATTTGTCTACATGTACACATTAACAATGAATGATCTCAAGAATTTAAGAGAATTGTATTTTATATGATGTCAATATTACTAAAATAGTTGAGTCAATTTAATCAAGGTACAAGACTAGTAAATTAAAATGGAAAAGACACCACTAAAAGAAATGAAATACAACCTTTAAAAAAAAAAGAAGAAGACACCCCATGTTGGTAACAAAACTAAATATGGTGTAAGTGCCCAAAGCAATCTAGGGAGACAAGGTAATTTCTATGACAATTTTGGAATAAACACAGAAGTTGATTTTAACATTCATATATAATTTTAGGAACCCCAAAAAGACAAAACAAACTTGAAAAGGGAAAACCAAAGATAGAGCTTCATATTTTCAAATTTCATGTCAATACAAAGCAATATAAAAAATATGATATTGCCATAAAAATATAAATATAGATACATGGCAGTACATAAGAAGCCCGAACATAATCCCATTCACTTAGGATCAATACATTTTTCACAAGCGTGAATATTTAGGGTTTTTTTTTTTTACTACTCTTCCACAAATGGTGCTGGGTAACTGGCTATCCACATGCAGGGGAATAAACCACGTATACAATTAACTCAAACTACATACATTGGGATATGGCTGATGGTTTTATATTACTGATTGTAGTTAAAAAATTTTAAATCACCAAGAATGAAAGAGACACCTCCTAAATACATGGAGGACGTGGCTAGGTCGGCAGAGGCTCCTACGTGGCCAGATTGCCAGCTAGAGGTGGATGTACACGTGGTTCAACAAGTGCTGGCACCCGCTTCTACTTTTTACGATATGAGTAGGAGTAAGAATGGCGGGAGAAATTGTGAGAAGCTGCTATCATTCAGTCGGAGCAATGCTGTATTGAATGACCCAATTATCAGTGGGACAAGTCAGTTTCTGGGTCCCCCAATTGTCCTTAGTATAACTAAAAAACACATGCACCGGATACGCGTACTACACATGCATACGATTCTATGACAGCATCATAGATTTGGTCATCTCCGAGGAGCGCTCCAGGTCTCTCTGTCTCAGAAGGGATTGATGACTTTACAGCAGTGCCTACTATTCCAGTTCAAACAATAATATGGTGATATAAAATGCCAATATTTGTGACTTGTTGAAAGTTGTTAACAAGTTGGTTTGTGAACTTAGGTGAAGTGGTTGAGCAAGCCTTAGACTGTAAATCTAGAGGTAGAGGTTTGGCCCCTTTTGGGTCAAGCCCTGTGGTGAATCAACACATTGAAATGCAAATTATAAAAAAAAAAAAAAAAAGCAGCTTCAATTTTGCTAGGGCTTCTCCTGCAAATGTTTTCTAGATGACTGGAGAAATAACTGGAAGCCAATTTACCAGAAGATTTCCTGTTAACTAAAATGTGCTATGGTGGAAGCCCACCAATCTACCAAGTATTTGCCTTAATTAACATGTTTGATTTGCATTCAACTGATGTAGTACAATCTCTTGCAATCCATATTTTCAGAAATTAAATTGTACCTCCTTGAACATTTGAAAGCCCTTCGTGTATGTTAACCTAAATTCCTACTCCAGCACTGATAGAATGGGCGTTAAGGGCAGTAATAGTGTGACTATTAGGATTAGTAACCATCAGATGGTTGTTGTCTATGCTTAAAATCTCATTTTTTTAATTTATTCATAAAAGTAGAAGAAGTGATATGGAGAATTTTAGCCAGATGTACAAATGTATGTTGAACAGTGCTGTGAGGACGGTTAGTGCTGGTAGGTTGCTGTTACTGGTTTCTGTTATATCTCAAATGATTACTCATTTGAGGAAAAACCCTGATCCTGGTGGGAGGCCTTCTAATAAAACATGATGCTGGGGATGAGGATCGACATTGGAAGTGTTTTATTCCACTTCTGTGATAACGACAGAGTTGTGGTCCATGAGCAGAGCATGAATAGCAAGACGACAGTGTGGAATGATATAAGTTAGTACATTCAGGGTCATCATGGTTGGATTACACACTATAATAGCTGTCATCCATCCTCTATGGACAACTGACAAGCAGGCTATAAATGTGGTAGTGGAGTTTTGTTAGTCTGCCTCGGCTGCTGACGATAATTCATAACACATCTGTGAATAACAGTATGCTTGGGGGGTGGGTGTTGAGATTTGCTGTAACAATTGGGGGTGCACATTCATCACATTAATTGCATTGGCCCTGCTGTGTGGGGGATGCCCTGTGTAGCTTCAGTCACTCAGAAAAGAAACGTGAGAAGTCCAACTTTGTGACTAGGGCTGTTGTTTAAATGGTGGATCCTGTTGGATAAAAAGATTTTGTACTTGTCCATGGCTGGAGTATATTAGATTAAAAGTAAAATCCCACATAAATAGTATGGATGTGGTGCGTTGTGTTAGAGAACAGTTGTTGGGTGCTTCTATAACTTGTGCATTCAATTTTCTTATTAGAATGGAAATACTTGTACAATGTCAGCTTGCTAATAAAATCATGGAATGGTCAGTAGAATGATAGTAAAAATAGGGTTTATTAGCATAGTAAGGATATCAAACAACACTGATAGCTCACTTGGGGGCCCATCCATCACCACAGAATGTGGTGTAACGTGGCAGCATGAATACTTTTAAGTTCTTAAGGGAACGATCAATTCCTGTGATTCTAGGAATAAGAGTTCTTAGACCTCTTTTATTTACTTTTCAGATAACTCTTTTGTCAAACATATCAATGTTTCGGGGGGATGCCCGATGCACTGATGGGTACTGAAACATACACAGGGCTACTGTTAGTGTTAAATTTTTCTTTCATAGGAGATGTATAAGTTGATCATCTCAAGATTGTGGGTAGGATATTCAAAGTCCAAGGAAGGAGATTGTTAGGAGGAGTGTTTGAATGACAACATTGGCTGTATGTAATTTGTCTGTATATAATTCTGTTATCTAGGGATTTGAAATGCTCCTAAAACTAGATTATGAAAATATTTATCATCATGATATGGACCTAACCTGCTATGAAGGCCAGAGAAAATAGACCTGCTACATAGTCTACATTGAAGCTGGATACAACTTTTGAGTCTCCTTCTGTTAAGTCAAATGGAGCTCTGTTGATTTCTGCTACAGTAGAGGTAAATAAAAATCTCACTAGGAGTTGGGAGGGGGAAATTAATCAGATATTCTTGTGTAATAACTGAGAGTATAAACGATCTATTTATCAGTAGGAATGATAAACCAATAACTGCTAGTTTACTTCACATGAGATTGTCTGTGCTGCTGCCCACAGAGCTCTGGTGAGTGTGTGTTTTTATTATGAAGGTAATGCAGATCAGGGGGTGGAATACATGGCTAGGCTTCATGCAGCCAGTATGAGAAGTATGCCTAGGTTCACATGAGCAGACAGTGGCTAAGGTATGGGAAGAGGAGCTCCTAATGTGGAAGCCATGGTTAAGGCCAGCATTGGTGCCACTATATGTATATAATGTACATTGATGTATTATACATAACTTAACACTATATATAATATAATATATATGTGTAAATTGATGTATTATATATATGTAAATTGATGTATTATATATAATTTAACACTATGTATATAATGTAATATATATATTATATATATTATAAACCTATTATAACAGATTATAAACCTATTCTTAGGAAAAGGACTTAGGCTTCAGGAAATAAAGGTTTTGGTTTGATGCAATTGCTGAGATCTGCTACCCTAACAAACCATGTTCTACTGTAGAGTATCTAAAAATTATTTAAATTGTATTGTATCACCAATTAATTTGAAGGTGCTTTTGTAAAGCGGCCCTTAACTCTCCTGTCCTCTCATACTGGGACAAATGTATAAAAGATAGAAACGAATCAAGATTACTCCAGTCTGAACTCACATCTCACAGAACTTTAATCATTGAATAAACCATTTACAGCAGTTGCAACATTGGGATATTCTGATCCAGTTCTGAGGCTATAAACCCTATTGTTGAAATGAACTCTAAATTTGGATTGAACAGTTATCCCTAGAGCACCACGTTCTGTTAATCAATGTATTAGATCAATACATGCCACAGCATTTTGAATAGCTGGTCTAAATGTTAATTACTTGCAGTTTGGAGTTTGTTTTATTCACTGGGGCCACCACAACCAAATATTTTAAGCCATTAAAAGCTATGTTATCCTTTAATATTCAGTTATTTACTTTATAGGTTAAATGCTTAAAGCACCATAGCATCTTCTCATTTTATATGGCTCCCACCTCTTATTGGGAAGGTCAATTTCACTGATGAAAAGAGATAATAAAACCTTGTGGAGCCATCCTCCCAACTCCTTATGTGCAAAACAAATGATCATGCTACTTTGGCAGGGTCGGGGAACCACGGCCATTAAACATGTCCATGATCAGGCAGTGCCTCTAAGGCCAGAAGTGCTAGAGGAAATCTTGTTGGTAAACAGGCAGGACTTGTGATCACCACGTTCCTTTTACTTTTTTTTCTTTTTTTAATCTTTCCTAGAAATTCATACCTGTGTTAGATTAAGAATTGTTTTTATAAATAATTAAATATTGATTAGGGGTTTTTACTGTAAACTATCAGTAACTTATTCATTCTGATATAAGCGTATGCAAGGAGAAGTATTTCTCGCTGACTATATGAAGAGTACTGCTTTTAATAATTAATAGATTAGTCCAGTATTAAATTATGAGGGTTTTCTTTTTTTTTCCTTTTGGTATTATGATGAATGTGTTCTTGACCTTGAATACTTGCCCTTTTGGGGGGGGGGGGTGGCAGGACCCAGGACCTTGTGCATGCTATGCACACACTCTACCACTGAGCTATACCCTCCCAACCTTGAATACTTTCTTAATGGGTGGCCGTTTTTAAGCCAAATGCAACATTGTTTATACTGATTCTCTAGAGTTTTTACCCTATAACTAAAAATCTGTACCTTTTTAAAGAAATTAAAAATTATATTAAAAGTTATATTCTTAATTAAAAATTAAAACTGAACTAAAAGTCTTTTCTGAGCAACCTGCTGTCAGCAGCCTTGTTAGGTTTACTACCTCTACTCATAAATCTTCTATTTTACCATATAGATGAGTCTGTTCCACTGAACTGTTCACAATTACCTCATCTTGGTTCAAGGTACTTAACTTATTTCATCATTCCCTAATGGTACTTTATGCTACCAGATTTAAATGTCTATCTTCTACACTTTAGATGTTAAATGAATCTTTAATTTAATTATGACAGTTAACTCTGGTGGGAAGCCTCGGCTAGTTTTAGCTCAAATTTTTCACAAAGTATGGAATCGACTGGGTGTAAACCAGGTGCTTTTCTTTAAACCACACTTTGATGTATCCAAGCACACTTTCCAGTGTGCCCAGCTTGTAATGACTCCTCTCCTCTTTAATGTCTACTACTTGTTACTGGGTTATGAAAATTTATTGCTATTTGAGGAGGATGACAGACTGAGTGTGCCTGATTCATGGCCTGACTGTATTGGGCACTCTTAATTTACAACTAAGTTCTCCTTTGGTGTTTCATCACAATTTTGTATATATCATTTTGTACTCAAGGTAGAAAATGAAACCCTTATCTTCCCACCCCATAGGTTACACCTAGAACTAATGTTTTCATACCTGATCGTTATGATCACTATTGCTCCTTCTGGGGGTTTGCTGAAGATGCTGGTACACAGACATATGGACTGTGTTCACAAGAGTGGTGAGGTTTGTCAGGTTTTTCATGTTATAAACACCATAGGAAGCACCATGAGTCCTTTTAGTTTTTGGGACTATGCTAGTATTCATTTGGCCAATAATTTTATTATGATTATTTTATTTTGATTTAAAGATAAGTATAGTTGGATGTCTACCCCCATACTAACACATGGACACTACTCTGAATCTTTAATGACCTGTAATAAGGAATGTTAAAGTCATTTTAGTAGCTCATTTTCACTTTATCTATGGCTTTGAACACTGTAGCTAGGACTTACCTTTATTTTGCAATACTCTTTAGCACGCATCACCCTGACTTTCTATTATTTGAGGTTCATGTTATGACAGTGGTGCCTGGCGTGAAAATTTACCAACCCTAATTAGTTATGGTAACCTAGTCAAACTTTCATTTGTGGCTTAATTTTTCTCAATGCCACTTCCCATAGGGGCATGGTTCAGTGAGGCATTGAAAGATACATCTAGGGTGCTTGATATCTGCTCATTTTACTCTTTTAAAATATTTAGAGGGCATTCTCATGGGAATGCAGAAACTTGCACGTGTATTTTATTACAAGGTATTAGAAAGGCTGGAATGACATCTATATGTTAATGGAGTTAGTAAACTCATCCAGGTGTTTTCACTGCCTGGCTTTGATTATTAAAGCTACATCAACAGGTTGAGTAGGATTTTTCACATGAGATTTATGTATTTAACTGATATCTTGGTATTTGTTACAGTAGTCCACGTTTTGTTAAAATTAGTATTAAATATATAATATTTCTTTTGGACACTGTTACAGTGTACTATATTTTTTATTTTGTTCAAAGTAAATAGCAGATCTAGGGGTATGCCTATTGATATAAGCCTTACATATCTGAACAGTTGACAGAGTTAAAAGGCCAATTTGTAGTTACAGTAATTGGGTTGGTGAAGTAAGGGCAGTATGTTTGTTAGATGAGTTAGTTGAATCTTACATAGATATATCCTTTGCCTTGTTTGAGGGGTTTGGCAAGGTGATAAGAACAAAGTATGAGATTAAGCAGTAAGCAGGGGGTTGATACAGCAAGCTATTTACTGATTTGTGTGTCGACATGTATGTGTAATTTCTGAATGTCCTGTGACCACTGACTCAATAACACATTATGATGGTCGATGATGTTGGTAAATAGTATTCAATTTAAGCTAAGCTAATGTTTCCTTGGCTGTGCTAAGTTCTCTGATGACCATAGCTGAGTCACAGCATTCCCCCAACAACTATCACTTGGTTCAGCAACTTCCCTCATATATATATATATATATATATATATATATATATATATATATATATATATATATATAAATTTAAAACATGTGTCCATACAAAAAAAATGCTACACTACACTAATAGCCATGGCAGCATTATTTGAAATAGCTCAAAGGTAGAAACTATTCAAATGTCCATCAATGGATGAATGGATATGCAAAGTACAGTGGATCCATAAACTTTCATGTAATTCTGCCATTAAAAGAAATAAAGTAAAATGGTGCAGCCACTGTGGAAAACATCTATCATCTATTGATTCAACTTCAGGGTATAAACCCAAAAGGTTACAAAGCAGGGGCTGAAAAACACATTTCTACAGCCATGTTCATACCAGCACTATTCACACTGGCTAAAAGACATAAGAAACCCAAGTGTCCATGGATGGATGATTCCATACACAAAATGTAGTATATACACATTTAAATAGGATTCAGCCTTTAAAACAAAGGTAATTCTGACACATGCTACAATGTGGATGAACCTTGCAGTCATTCAAGGGAAACAAACCAAGTCAAACCAAAAAAGGACAAGTATTCTATGATTCTAAGATAACGTATCCGTATAAGTCTAATTCAATAACAAAACGTACAATGTACTTGCCAGGGGGTTAGGCGTTCGTGCCTAATGGATACAGTTTCACTGGGGAAAATGAAAAAGTAGTGGAGATGAATGCTGAGAGTATTTCTACCACAATGTAAGTGTAGTTAATATCCAAAAACTACATGACATAAATGTAATGAAACTATATACTTAAAGCAGTTTAAATGGTAAATGTTATATGGAATAAATTTAATCACAATGAAAACCATGAAGTACTGATATTTGTCACAACATGGATGAACAATGAAAACATCCTAAGAAGCAGAAGCCATACAGAAAAGGCCACCCAGATTACACGCATCTTGTGCCCTTTGATTCAATCAAAGTTGGGGAAATTAGGAAAGTCTCAAGAACAGTTCCAGTAAACAAAAAAACACTGGATCAGATTGGGAAAACCCATTGCCATACAGTTGGAGCAGGTGCTGACAGTGGAACTGAGCCTGTGGACTGCATTATGAAGTGAAAACCATAATGAATCCTCATTTGGGTGATATGTGGTGACACAGAGAGAGTGTCTCTACTCAAGGTAAAAACACACTAGAGATTGTCATGAAAAGTGGCATATGTGCTACATTAGTGATGAGTGAGAAACCTGAGCTTACAGATGAAGAGTACACTGCACTGCTACTGCACATTTTCTGTATGTTTAAAATTATTGTATGTAAAAAATTATTTAAAAGTAAATAATTTTTTTAAATCAACCATGTTAAAATCATTACAGGAAAGCAGAGAAAACATCAAACTTCACTACAGAGCCCAAGCCTTCTCCAGTTCCAGTTGATCCAAAAGTTAAGCTGATCACCCTTGCAGGAATCTACATATTATTAAGAGACACCATAAGATAATGTCATAAGCCACTATGTCTTGGTTGTTGTGAAGGACTTCGATGTGATAAAAAAAAAAAAAAAGTGGCAATTTTGAATTCTACTTTTCCACATCAACATACCAAAAAAATGTTAAGAAGTAATAACTAACTTTAGTAAAGCTACATGATATAATATCAATATACAAAAATCAATTGACTTTCTATACACTAATAAAGAAGTTTCAGAAAGAGAAATTAATAAAGCAATTCCATTTAACAATTGTACAAAAATAAAATAAAAAAATACCTAGGAATAAAATTAACCAAGGATGTGAAAGGCCTACACAGGGAAAGTTAGAAAACACTGATAAAGAAATTGAAGAGGATGCACACGAAATCAAACTTCTGCATGTGCACTAGAAGAACATTACTATAACACTCACGAAGCCTAAGCAGTGTACACATTAATTGCAAACTCTACTAAATGGCATTTTTTTCACAGAAACAGAAAACAAGAAATCCTACCAATTGTATGGAACAAAAAAGAACCTGGAGTAGCCTGAGAAACCTCAAGAAGAGAGAACACAGTTGGAGGCATCTCCCTCCCTGGCTTCACACGACATTAGGAAGCTACAGTCACCAGCAGAGATACAGTAAGATATTGGCACAAAAACATGCACATGGACCAAAGGAACAGAATAGGGAGCACAGGAATAAATCCATCTTTAGGGTACCATTAATTCATGGCAAAAGAGCCAAGAACACTAATTGGGAAAAGGACAGTCCCCTCAATAAACGGTGCCAAGAACTTTGGACACCATACCCCCAAACAATGACACCAGACACTATCAACACCTAACAGAAAATCAAGTAAATTTGAAAATTTTCCATATCAAGCCCCTGCTGGATCCTCTGAAAATGGACCTCCTTAGTTGTAATCACACACAGGAAGCCTCTCCCCACTTTTCCCTCACTTTTTACTCCCACAGTGATGCCTCCTGGTGATTCTTGGAGACGTCTGGCTCCTGTCTGGGTGGACTTGGCTGGTCGAGTGTTGTCCTGAAGCTGAAGCCACGGTGGGTCCTGAGGAGATCCAGCCTCCACCAGCCCCGCAAGGAGCCAAGTTCCCACAGGAGCCAAACCCCCCAGTGAGACACGTGCACCTTGAGGGTCAGAGAACAGGTGTGGTGCCACCCGCTGGCCAGCTGGGAACTGCAGGCCACAACCACTCAGTTTTTACCACTCACACCAAGACGTACTCTAAATTGTTCACAGACAATTATAAAATACACATCTGGGATTATCCTAAAAGGAAACCTGTAAGGAAATTGACATAACCTTGTCTAGGTGATGAACTTTTACAAAAATCCCCAAGTCTATCCACAGAAGTAAAATTTAAATCATGGAATTTAAAAAATTAAAAATTTAAACTCTGTTTGTGACCTTATCCAGAAAACCTAAAGACAAGACACATACTGAGAAACATAAATTTACAAAACACATAACTGATTGAGGATTTGGACTCAAATTACACCAAGAACTTTACAACAAACAACCCCAATAAAAACAGGTAAAGATCTTAACAAACACCTCTTCAAAGAAAATACACAGATAGTAAATAAGCATATAAAAATGTTCTCAAAAATCATACGCCAGTAGGAAATTGCAAATTAAAACAACGATAATATAACACTGCACACTTATGAGAACCACGAAACTCTAAAAAAATGACATTACTTGTGGTTGATGGAAGATGAAGAAAAACAGGAACTCTCCCTCACTGCAAGTGGAATAATTGTGTGGCTACTTTGAAAGACAGTTTGGCAGTTTTTTCCAAAGCTAGTCAATGCTCGCCTGAGAATCCAACATTGCACCTCTAGTATTTAGATAATTGCTTTGATAAAGTGTCCAAACAAAAATTAGCATGCAATTATTCATAGCAACTCTACTCATAATGGTTAAAAATTTTAAAATATGAGGATGTCTTTCTGTGAATGAATACATAAGCAAGTTGGGGTACACCCATGAAAAGAGGGCAAATGACACCCTAAATTATATCTCTTTGGCATGAAGATTACAATGGGCAGACTTCTTTAAAAATAAGACACAGGAGACTCTATGAAACCCAAGTCAAGTCTGCCTTTTGTGAGGCAAATTTACATTTATAAGGGAAATCTCCATTTGAAAAGTAATCTCCCTTTCTGTACCAGGAATAAAAGAAAGACTAAATCTCAGAAAACTTATCAATAGAGAAGGCTAAGATTTAAATCCATATAATGAACATACCCTTCCTTTCTCTTGCTGTTAGAGGAAGATGGCATTTCGGGTGACGTCATGGGCCATCTCAGGGAACTACTCAACTTCCTGGGCACCTCCCAGGCTCAAAGCAGGCACCCAAGTCCTCGAACTTGTTTGTACAACTACGTGAAGGAAGCTCACACCACAGAAATGTGTGCTTGAAATGATTTCAGTTAAAAGTGTCATATGCATTTTTAATCACAGTGAAAATCATGTAGGAATGTAGAACTGATACAACTTACACCATTAACAAACACTGAAAAGATCCCTAGTGAAAAGGGCCGAAGAGAAAATTTCTCCTGATCACATGGTCACCGTGTGTGCTTCACTTCCATCAAGGCTGTCAAAGTGAGAGTCTCAGTAAAAAACCCAGAAACAGAGAACAAGCAGCTGGACCAAGTGGTGACAGCTGAAGGGGGCCGGCGGGTCACACAATAATGTGGAAGCCATATGACTTCTTCACTGGTGGGTTATATGATGGCTCCTCAGGAGACTATCCCTGTTTGGGCTAAAACACTCTACAGTATTTTGTATAAAGTGGCAACTGTAAGTAGATTTTACCATCAAAGAAATTACTGGAAAGTCCATTACTTTTCAAAACAACCATATCAATACCACAGCAGAGAAGCTGATAAGACAGACATCAAACCCTGCTATAGAAGCCAAGACTCACCCAGACCAAGGTCAGCCACAGTTGTGATGCTCATCGCCCTTGTAGGAGTCCACTTGTTATTAAGAGTCACCGTGGGATGAGTACACCAGGAGCCACCGAGTCTCAGATCCTGTGCACGACCTGGGATGCAGGAGAAACAGTGAGATTTCAAAATTTCAATTTTCCACAACACTTAACAAACAGTTGTTAAAATAAATAAATTCAGTAAAGTTCAATTTGAAATCAATGTACAAAAATCAGTTGCATTTCTATACGCTAATAATAACCCATCAGAAGGAAAATTTAAGGAAACAGTCACATTTATAATTGTACCAAAAAGAAGAAAATAACTAGGAACAAATTTAACCAAGGATGTGAAAGACCTATACTCAAAAAACTGTAAACCATTGAGTAAGAAGTTAAAGACACAAATAAACAGAAAAATATTCTGTACTCATGGATTGGAAGAATTACTAGTATTAAATTATTGATTCTACCCAAAACTATCAACAAATTCACTGCAACATCAATATAATGTTCAGTGATATGTTTCATTGAAATAGAAATAACAATCCTACTATTAATATAGAACAACTAAGGACCCTGAGCTGCCAGAGAAGTTCTGACAAAGGAGGGCACAACTGGAGGCATCTCCCTCCCTAGCATCAAACTGTATTACAGAGCTGTAGTAACCACAACAGTGAGGAACTGGCACAAACACAGACACACGGACGAGGGTAACAGCATAAAGAGCCCAGAAATAAACCCACATGGCTGTGGTCAGTTAATTCATGAAAATGGGGCCAAGGACATACAAAGAGGGAGGGACACTCCCCTCAATAAACATTGCCAGGAAAATGGGACACCAAGCACCAAAGAACATCACTGGTCACCATCTCCATTGCACACAAAACCAACTGAAACCCCAGTTCTCCACATCAACCTCTTTCTGAGGTTCCTCTGAAGACACAACTCCCCTGAGCAGTCAGCTGCACAGAGAAAGCTTCTCCCCGCTTTGTCTTTTTTTCCTCTTATTGTGCCTTTTCACAGCAATGCCCAAGAAAACTCATCCCATGACAGCATGGATACAGCCCCACTGTCTAAAAGATGAAGCCCTGACAGTCCTGAAGAGACCAAGCCCCTGCCAGCTGTGCAAGGGGCCAAGTCCATGGGCAGAATGCACCTGTGCCCTGTGGGTCAGAGGTGGATTTGGCACCCCGCTGTGGACCATCAGAAAAGTTCAGGGAATGCTGAGCTCACAAAGCCCAGAGACCTCATCCTGAATGCAGTTCTGCTCTATGTAGTGCCTTTGGAAATCCAAACTGAAACACAGCCAAATAGCTCGCTATGTTGTCTCAAAAAACTGGTTAAGGAGCAATTAATTTAAAAAACATATAGAATGAAGAGAACATAGACACAAACTACAACTGATAGCAAAATTCACTCATGATTGCCCGTAGACAAATTTAAATGGCAAAACTATAAAAGTCTTAAAAGGAAAAGGGAGAAAATCTGTAAGACCTTGGGACTGGTGATGAGTTTTAACTCACAACAACAAATGCCTATCTACAGATCAACACAAAATTAATAATGTGGACTTTATAGAAATATAGACATCTACTCTGTGAAAGGTCTTATTCATAAAGGCAAAAGAGAAACCACAAACTAGGAGAAAGTATTTGCAAAATGCATTTCTGATGAAGGATTTGTACTCAAATTATACCAATAAAATCTAGAACAAACAACCCCATTAAAAGTGGGTACAGACAGAAACAAACATCTGGCTAAAAAAGGTATACAGATAGAAAATAACCATACAAAAATATATTCAAGATTCTAGTGGAAGACAGATGTGGCCAACTTTGGAAGACAGTCTGGCAGTTTCTTCCAAAGCCAAACAGTCTCAGCTTAGAATCCAAAAAAATCATCTCTTGAGTTTAGACAACTGCTTTGAAAAACTTTTCAAACAAAGACGAACATCAAGTAATGCACAGGAGGTCTATGCATAATGGCTTAGAAACTCAAGTGATCAGTACGTCCTAAATTATTTGAGGCCAAGAGTACAACAAGTAGATAGGTTTCTGGCAGATGTTCTGGATGACTTTATCAGGTCAAAACAGGATTTGATTTCAGGCTGAGATATGATACAATAGGTCACAATTTCTGAATGGGCTCCTGGCTCCATTTGACAGAGCTCTCTTATCAATACCAACTCCATGTTGATTTTCCTTCAAAAAGAGAAAGAATCAGTCTGGAGAGGCTACATATGCACTATGTGACCCAATTTATGTGAAATTTGGGGAAAGGGAAAACTAAGAGGTGGTAAACAGGTCATGCGGGAGTTTTGAAATGTTCCATACAATACTTCATGGTGGACATTTGCCATTATGCATTTGTCTAAACCCATAGGTTTTTATGACCCAACAAGTCAGTTAAGTGATCGAGTAAGCGGTAGTGTCACAGGATGGAATGCAGGATGTAACACAGGCTCTGTGTTAGAAATGTATGAAAACACTCACTGCTGCTGGTGGAGAAGGGGCCAGCCTCAGTAACTGCGGGAATGAACAGAACGTGTAGACTACAGGGAAAACGTACTGCACGTAAACAGTGGGCTCTGTAAGATCCATCCCACACAGGTAGGAGCTAAGAACGCTGAAACCACTCAACTGGAGCAGAATGAGAAATGAACTGAATGGGTGGAAGCTGGTGGGAACCAGGATTCTACTGCCTGACTGGGAGTTACAGATAAGTGGGGGGGGGGGGGTGTACACTGTCCATATGATAATGGACCAAGTTGGAGGCATCAGTATAATACCGTTTTCTGCTTCATATGAATACAGACATTTCCACATATAAATCTTTGTAATTAGGAGTGTATACTATTGGGAAGGGGGAAATTTCACTCTCTCTCCCTCTTGACTTCTTGTGGCTGGACTACTAATAAAACTAACGCAAGACAGCGCCACAGGAGAAAAAGAAATTTTAATTCCTACACACAAAAGTCTCATAGAAATGGGAAGTAAGAGGTAGTGAAAACAGGCAGATTTTATACATCTAGAAAACTATAAATTTATTAGGAATTCACAGGCCAAAGAAATGTAGCTTTTGGGTACTCAATGAAGAATCTGAACAGAGTTTGGGCTTGGGGTTGTAAATTTAAAAAGTTACAAGTTATGTTTATATGTGCCTCTGAACCTTTCACATGACAGGCTTATTTCCTGCTTTTAGGGAGATAGAGTGGGGGTCAGAGTGTCCCTCTTGCTTTGGCCACTTCTAAGTAACTTAAATTTAAAACACTATGTGGTTGTGGCAGATGGGTTGTCCCTGAGCAACAACAATACACTAAGGTGGGAACACATGCACACAGTTCCTTGCATTGTCAGGTCAGAGCATTTTCCGTCCATATGTAAGTTCTTAATATCATTCTCTAAAAAGGAATCAGGACTCTTTGAAGAAATGGCTTATACTAGGACTGAGACAGTCAATATATGAGCCAGGATCATCTTGAATCTTGTATCAGAAAGTAAGGAAGTACGGGGGTGGGGGAGGGGGACAAAAATATGGAATGATCTCAAAGGAAACAGGAGCCAATGAAAAAGGTCTCAATAGCCAATGCCGGAATAAACTGAGCAACCAAACCTGTGGTGCTGGATTATAACCGAAAGATTTAAATAACTATCCAGGTGTCCACAATGGTGGAGTTAAATGATGACATAGTTTTTTTTTTTTTTAATTTTAATAAATGGGATTGAATAGAAAACTCCTATGCAGAAGAATTCCTAACAATCCATGACATCCATCAAGGAGGTGGAGCTAAAGCCCCCTCTCCTGAAGTGTAGGTTCCACATAGTGACTTCCTCCTGCTTAGGTCAGAAGCAAGAAAAGTCTGAGATCCCACTGCTGGGCATGTCTCCAGAGCAACACTCTAATGTGAAAAGACACATGCACCAACTGATTTTTTACCACAGTGGGCAACATTAAATAGGGGGGAAAATTGTGTTTTCAACAAATGGTGCCAGGCAATTGTCTATCCAGTGAAATTTTTTTTCATTTCCAAGAGAAATGAAATTGGATCCTTGCTTCATACCACATGCAAAATTAACTCAAGATACATATAAAGCTTAAATTTAAAGAGTGGCAAAGTGACAATCAGCCCTCATCTGCTGATTCCACATTTGTAGGATCAGTCACCTTCAGACAAAAAATTAATAATAATTTGAGAAATTTCCATAAAGAAAAACTTGAACTTGTGGCATGCCATAAACTATTTAAATAACATTACATTTTCTTCACAATTATTTAAATATCATTTACATTGTATTATTTATTATAAATGATCTAGAGATGATTTTAAATATACAGGAAGATGTGCTTAGATTATTTGCAAATACTACACCGTTTTATATAATGGATTTGAACACCGACAGATATTTAGTATCCACAGGGTGTCCTGGAACCAATACCTCACAGATAGGGAGGGAAGCTGTATAAACTCTCAAAGAAACAATGGGGATGAGTCATCATGACCTTGGATTTAGCAATTTCTTTAGATCTGATAGCAAACACAAGCTAGGAAAGAAAAAAATAAATCACCTTTCCTCAAAATTAAAGACTTTTGTACATCAAAGATGCTATCCAGAAACTGAAAAGACAGCACACAAAATCAAAGAAAATATTTGCACATTATATACTTGAAAAAATTTTTATCAAGAATATATCAAGAACTTTTAAAACTCATAAAAAGACAAAGCAAGCCCATTTTTAACACGGTAAAAGGACTTAAATAGACCCTTCTCTATATATAAGCTAAAAAAAAAAGTACAGTATATTGTATATATGTATTCACATGCAATGTAATTTATATATGCAGCCAAACCCTAATAATTCTACCTAATAAAATGAAAAAGAAAAACACCACTAAATAAGGAAAACTGAATAATTAAAAAAAAAAAATAGACCCTTCTCCAGACAAGACAAATAGTCGACAAGCACATGAAAGGATGTTAAAAATCAGCCGTGATGGAAATGTAAATGAATACCACAATGCCGTACCCTCCCAAGCACACTGGAAGCCCTACAGTCAAGCAAACTAGAAACAACAAATATTGGCAAAAATGTAGAGAAATTGAAACTTTTAAACATTACTTGAAAAATTAGAAAATGGTGCAGCCTATGTTTCCAGTTTGTCATTTCCTCAAAAAGATAAAAAGTACAGTTACCTTATGGTTCAACAACTCCACTCTTAGATATAGACCCCAAAACATAAAAAACAGGTGTTCAAACAAAAAAAGGCACACAAATATTCACAGCAGCACTATGCGCAATGGCCCCAAAGGTAGAACAATTAAAATGTCCTTCAAAGGCTAAACAGATAAACAAATAGGGTGTATCCATAAACTGCCATATTATTCTGCCATATAGAGGACTAAAATGGTTCAGCCACGGTGGAGAACCATACAGGAGTTCCTCAAAACCTTACACATGGGGTTGATGTATGATCCATCAATGCCACTTCAGGATATATGTTCAAAATTGTTGAAAGCAGGAACTGGAATAGAAATGGGTACACCCATATCCATGGCAGCACTAATCACAACAGCAAAAGGTGGAAATAACTCACCTGTCCACCAGCGGGTGAATGGATAAACTACATGTGGTGTACACACAGTGGGGTACTGCACAGCCTTAAAAACTCAGGAGATTATGACACGTGCTGCAATGTGAATAAATCTTAAAGTCACTACGCTCAGTGAAACAAGCCAGACACAGAAGGACAAATACTGTAGGATTCCCCTTATACAAGGCATCCAGAGAAGTCAAATGCAGAGACAGAAAGAGTGTCACTTCCAGGGGTTGAGGGCAGTCAGTGTTCACTGGACACAGGGCTTCACTTGGGGAAAATGAGTAAGCTCTGGAGACAGATGGTGAGGCATCTGTACAACAATGTGAATTTAGTGAATACCATAGACCTGCATAGTTAAATGGGTTAAATGGTAAATGCTACATTCTGTATTTTTAATGACAATGAAAAATGTGAATGAATCACTAATGACTCAAACTGGATACAGATTGAAAACATTCTAAGTGAAAGGAGACACACAGGAGATGCCACCCAGATTGTATTCATCTTGTGCGCCTTAAATCCATTAAGATTTTGAAAAAGAGGGAAACTCTCAGTAACAGTTTCAGGAAAAGAAAACTGGCACAGAATGGAAAAAGGGATTTCCATAAGTTGGGGCAAAAGGGAAGGCTGAAGTGGGCCTGTGGATGGGGTTACAAGGTGAACCATACAATTTCTTCATTTGAGGTTTATGTGCTGGTTCCCTGGGGGAGTATCCCAGTTTTAGGTAAAACCCACTGGAGTGTTTCATGTGAGGAGGCAAATGTGAGTGCTGCGTCATGCTATTTAAAGTATTTTATATGCAACTTCATAACAAAACTTTATAAGAAACTTTACTAGAAACTAAATTACTTTTGAAAACAACCATGGCAACACCACGCCAAAAAAGCAGAGGAGACATCAGATTTCCTTACAGAGGCCCACCCTTAACGCGACCCAGTTCACCCAAAGGGCTGATGCTCATCGCCCTTGCAGGAGTCCACAAGTAACTTAGAGGCACTGTGGGAAGATTAGGAGCCGCTGTGTCTTAGGTGCTGCAGACGACCTGGATGGATTTCTGATTTCTACTTTTCCACATCAAACCATCAAAACACTGTTAGAACTAATGAATCATTTCAGTAAAGCCACAAGGTAGAAAATCAACACACAAAAATCAGTTGTCTTTCTATACATTAATAATGAAACATCAGAAAGAGACTTTTTTTTAAATCCCATTTACAACCGCATCCAACAAAATACCTAGGAATACATTTCATCAAGGCTGTGAAAGACCTGCCCACTGAAAATTCTAAGACACTGAGGAAGGAAACTGAACAGACGCAAATAAATGGAAGGATACCCTCTGCTCACAGACAGAAAGAATTAACGTTGTTGAAATGTCCGTTCTACCCAAAGCAGTGCTCAGACTCAAAGCTAGCCTCGTGAAATCACTGTGCCCTACAACAAAAAATAACGGAAAGCTGTGAATTCACTATACTTCAATAAAATAAAATAAACTTCAGCGGCATTTTTCACAGAAACAGAACAAAGAATCCCAACATTGTTGTGGAAACACAAAGGACCCTGAACAGCCAAAGACATTCTACAGAAGGGAAACAGGCTGGAGGCATCTCCCTCCCTGACTTTACACGGCATTACAAAAGCACAGTCACCAAAACTTTGCGGAATTGGCACAACCACAGGGACATGGACCAGAGAGAGTCTGCAAACAAACCTATGGGGATGTGGTCAGTTAATTCACAAGAAAGGAGCCAGGAACCTGCACCAGGGGAAGGACAGTCCCCTCGATGAATGGTGCTGGGGAAACTGGACACCACACGCCAGAGAAGGACACGGCACACCGTCTGCACCACACACAAAACCTGACTAAACCCCACAGCTTCCCACATCCGGCCCTTCCTCCCCCGGGGCCTCTGAGGAGGGCCTCCCCTCAGCCGTCAGCCCCTCACGGGAAGCTTCTCCTCACCTTCCCTCACTTTTCCTTCCTCCTCACCTTCCCTTCAGTGCAGCACCTCCTGGTGGGTCCTGAGGAGACTGGGCTCCTGTCAGCGTGGACATAACCCCCTGTTGTCCC
This sequence comes from Camelus dromedarius, assembly GCF_036321535.1. Classification (NCBI taxonomy): domain Eukaryota; kingdom Metazoa; phylum Chordata; class Mammalia; order Artiodactyla; family Camelidae; genus Camelus; species Camelus dromedarius. Next base: position 30,146 of record NC_087442.1, read on the forward strand.
AAGGCCCCGGCTGGTCCTGAGAAGACGCGGCTCCAGTCAGCTGTGCAGGAAGCCAAGTCCGCGGGCTGAACGTGCATTCCCGCCACAGGTGGGGGAGGCGGGCTCCGGGCCCGGCCAGGCAATGGGAAGGCACGGACCCAGCCGCCCTCACAGCCAGTGGAGGCCCCGCCCCGACAGCGGCTCTGCTCAATCCTTTAAACTGGAAATTCAAACTGAAATAGAGTCAAATATCCATGACTTCTCCAAGTAGTTAAGGAACGATTAGTTGGAGGCCCTATGGAGTGAAGTAAACCGAGACACAAACTTTAAAACCTACAACAAATTCACTCAAATTTATTCATACACATTTCAAATGCAAAACTATCAAAATTATAGAGATAAACAGAAGATAACACACAACGTAAAAAGCCAATCAACAAAAAAACTAATATTATGGACTTTATGAAAGATTTCTACTCTGAAAGACCTTATTCAGAAACCCAAAAGACAAGCCACAAACTGACAAAAATATTTACAAAACACGTATCTGAAAAATGATTTGGAATCAATATACAAACAGCTCTAAAATAACCCATAAAAATGGGTATAGATGTAAACAGACACCCACCCAGGAAGACATACAGATCGTAAATAAGGATACAAATTTTTAAAAAATTGCTCAACATCATATACCATTAGGCAATTACAAACTAAAATCACAGGGTTTCACGGAACACCTGTTAGAACTGCTAAACTCCAAACCTGACAACCCCGTAGCTGGTGGGGAGGAACAGCAGGGATCTCCCTTGCTGCTGCTGGAACACGCGCACAGCCACTTCTAAACCAGGTTGGCAGGTTTTCCACAGTCCTGCTTCCACTATTTAGTCAACTGCTTTGAAGAACTACGTCCACACACAAACTAGGAAGCAGCTACACACAGCAGCTCTGCTCGTATTGGCTAAAAGCTTGACATCAGGATGTCCTTCAGTAGATGAAGCATAAGCAAACTGGGGTACGTCCATGTCGGGAGGAGCAGAATGCCAAATTTCTTTGGCATAAGGATTAGTCTGGTCTGACTAATTTAAAAAAAAAAAAAAACATAGAAACCTGAGTAGAGGTTGCCCACTTGTGAGCGACGTTTACATTTATTAGGAAAATCTACATTTGTAAGGGTGTGTCCCTCTTGGTACCAGAAACAGAAGGCTGACTAAACCTCAACTAACTCTTGTAAATAAAGAAGGCCTGACTTCAATCTGCATAACAAACACACCTTTGTTTACTGAGCTTTTGTGATAACCTGCCATAAACGACTTCCTCCCTCCCCAAATTCTTGCTTTTGTTTTTAGCTATAGCTTGTATTTAAGCTGCTATTTCTGGCCATTTCAGAGTTTATATGTCCTGAAGAGCAATGTTCATTTTTATTTTAAAGATCAAGGTGAACTATTCACAAAAATAGTATTAAAAATATGAATTTGAAACTGTGAACGAAAATACTGCAATGTGAGTGAAAATACTGCAAACATATCAGTAAACAAAGAATGCTGAAACTAAGTCATCAGCGGCTACTGCCACCCCACAATGGGGACGGGCCTGCAGCCCAGCCTCTGCAGCGACTCACAATGGTGCACCCTGCGCGGACTCAGAATAAGAAAGGACAGGACACTGGCCCAAGACAGCTAGGTGCTTGTCGAAGGAATGAATTCAATGAGCCCAAATGTTTGCTTCCTCTCACACATAGAAAAGCACTAAATTCTTTAACTTCAGATGCCTGATTCTCTTTAGATAACAAGTAATCTTTTATTGTTCCAACTACCTGGTCTTTGTTGTAAAGCTCCTGTATATCCTAGCTGCTCCCCTACCTCTTCGGAGCAGTCCCTCAGAGTGATCTGAGAGGCTATCATCCCGGCTCGAGTCCTCCCGCCAAATAAAACATAACTCTTCACTTTTAGGCTGCGCGTTTATTTCAGTCGACAAAACAAAAACCAGAACAAAAAAGCGTTCTTAACTTGGAGACATCTTTTTTTCTTAACCAGACCCTCATTTTGCATGTCTCTTTCTTTGTTCCATCCCCACCCTGTCTGCCCCTTCTCACTCCAAGTTGCTGTCTGTGCCAAGACCTCCTGACTCGGTGAGGGGTGAAATGATAGTGCCATTTACTGAGGGCTTGCTAAGGGCGCCAGGCTGTGTTTTGAGTGTTTTGAATGTATTTTTTCATTTAATCTTCAAAATGGTTTTATGAGATTGGTACTATTATCTCCATTTTGCTGATGAGAAAACTGAGGCCCAGCTGCAAGTGGCAGAGCCGTTATTCAGACCCAGATGATTTGACTCCAGAGCCTACGTTCTTAGTGGACTATGCGGTCTCTAAACAACTGGCATCTGTGGATTAGATCGTTCAGAAGTTTGGAGATCCTTCAAATTGGAACAATAAATTTAACAATCTTAATTACAATGATATATCAATTGTAGTGGGTAATGTTGCCAGTTCAGATCTACTTGGAATTAGAATGCGGTTTTTTCAGGAACTGCATGATGATTTTAGGAGCCGGTGGCCCAGGGACCACCCCTCTTCCAACGTACCTTCAATCTGTAGCAAGTCGGCCAGGTGCTATCTGAGAGTGGCCACACGGGGGCGCCGGTGAACAAACACCAGCAGAACCCGCGCGGAGCGGGTTCCATCCTGGGTACAGCTCCCTCTTTCAGCGTTCACAGACTATCTTTGTGGACCATTAAAAGCGTGACTTTGCTGATTTTTTTTTTTAATGCCAAATTCATACTTCAAAACTGCTACATTGCGAATATGCTTTTAAAAGTCTCATGGTCGGTCTTAGGGCCAATAGATCATTACTGAATATATTCAGACCTAACTAGGAAACAATTATGATGCATAGCCCACTTACTTTCAGAGAGAATTTGTGTTAGAATACGGAATAGTTTGGGGACCACACAAAACGGTCCAGGTCAGAGGAAAACAGTGAGAATCAACAGCCACGGAAAGCGGGGAAATAGCAAAACCCTACGTTCGGAGCCGTTGACTGAGCCTCGCACCGGCAGGGCCAGCAGAGCCCTGGAGTCTGGGGTCAGCTGTAGCTCACCTGCCGCAGATGCCCTGACGCTGCCCCTGGCCCCCTCCTCCCCGAGACCCGCCTGACTCCTGCAGCCTGCTTCTCAGAACCCACTCCTAGGTCTGCCTGTGCCTTTTGTGCTGGATGTACCCATAATCATACACGACTCTGTCTTTTAACCATTTTCCCTGCGTTGTTGGTAAAATTGGCTTTGCATCTCCCGCAGCGATTTACAATCACTGGCTGCACTGCCAGAGCTGGTCGTGGGCTAGAGGCTCCCCCGCAGCATCACGCGGCTCGTGTCCCAGACACTGGGGGCGCTGAGCGAGCTCCCCCTGCAGCTGCCGCACAGAAGGCTGGTCCAGGCACTGCTGCGTGTGCTGTAGAGTCAGTCTGAGGCAAATTAGCCAGAACCTTGGGGTTTGGGTCAGCCCGTCAGCCATGATGCCCTCTGAAGAACCTGGTTGGTCTGACACTGCCCTGGGAAATACTCGAGGAGCAGCCACTGTGTTAAATGCGAGGAGCTAGGCTGTGAGAGGCAGACGGGAGTCAGAATTCCTGAGACAGAGGCGATCTTGGAAGCTGCCTAGAACTTAATAGGAGCTCGAGAAGTAGTTGTGGAATCAATAACATGCACCTAAAAACATCTAAATGAAAGCCTGAGGTCAGATTGAGTGCTTGCCTAAAGCTGCACCTGAAGCTGGTGACAGAGCCGGGCTGGATGGGAGAGGCCTCGGCCACGGCTGCCCAGAGTGGCTTCGCTGGAGTGAAGTCACCCATGCAAGTGGCTCTTCACATGGCAGATGCTGAGAACAAAGGTGGTGTCAACATCAGAGAAACCTCCCAGGTTGGCTGTGCTGATCTCTGGTGATGGGAAGGTCCTGGGTTGCTGCCCTCTCAGAACCTGTCGACTTCTGGAGATGTGAAGCCACCCACTCAGCTGGTGGGAAATGCTCGGCAGAGGGAGGAGGGAGAAGGAGGAAGCAGAGCGATGGGGGGGGGCTCTCTTCACCACCCCCCAGAAGACACGTACTGTCCAGCAGGACAGCAACCCCAGGTGCCCACAGAGGCTCCACAGAACTCACCCCTCGGGTTTAAGCCGGGCCTCAAAGGTGCAGCTCACAGCTATAGGACATGGGACATGACAAAGCCACAGGATCAACTTCCTTCAAATATATTCTGGGAAGATGAAAAAGTCACTGCTAAAACACTGATATTTTTATTTAAAAAGAAAGTATACATATAATACATATAATAGAGTAAAACTTGCTTAACTTACAAATATTTGTCGAGTGTCCCCTTTGTGCCCTTTGAGCTCCAGTCCCTCACGGAAGTCTGCAAACAGTGTGGCGCTTCACGAGCCAATCAGCAGAAGGAAGGAATTCATGCCAAGAAGAAGCGATCCAGACTGAGGGCGGCACGGGTCAGCCCCCTGCAGAGAGGGTGAGGAAGCCTCTGAGAAGCCGGCGTGGAGCCCAAATGGAGGAGGCGCAGGGGTGCGGGTAGCTGCTGCGGGGAGGGCAGCAGAGCAGCTTCCGTGACAAAATGTGAACTTCACGTGTTTTGACTTCTGTGCCGCATCAGGACCTGGGCTCTTCTAGCTTCTCGGGACACGTGTTGACTTTTCCTCTCTCTCAAATGTGTGAAGAGAAATGCCTCATTTAGGCATTGACTTCCTTTATTAAAAGGCAAATAAATCAGCCCTGGCTGGTGACAGAGCCTACAGAGAAGAGACACAGACAGTTGAACTTCATGGTTGGGGAAAGCTGGCCCAGAACAGCAGGAGGCCCCTCCCACCTCGGCAGGAGCAAAAGGTCTTGCAGAAGTGTCTTTCCCAGGGAGGGCTGTGCTGAGTCTTCACAGGGAGCACTGCCTTCTCCATTGACTTCTCTCACCTCACGCCCCCTCTCACACAAATATTCCAGCCTGTCTTACTCCTTCCTTGTTTGGACTTTTAGATCTGACAGTTTTAGCATTTTGTGACTCTCTAATTATTTCATGCAACTCCCTTTGCATTCTCAAGTAGACATGAATCCCCTTCAATGTGGGGAGACAATTCCATGCATTTACCACTTGTATGCAACATTTTTTGGTTGTGGGGAAAGAGGGAGGGAAGTGTCGGCTGTACTGGCCACAAAGAATTCCATGAACAGGCCAAATCTGGGGCTGGGGAGGAAGAGGGTGGTAAGGGGAATAGGTGGAGACTGGAGTGCTGTTGCGCACTGGTTTAGGAAGGAGTGAGATGGAAGGACTTTTGGACCATGGTGGCTCAGATCCGATGTGCAGGACATCTTGATGCCATAAGCACAGCCACCTCCACCTTTTCGTTAGAACCAGAGGCGGGAAATGTAAACTGTAGAGCAAAGGCTAGTGAGGAAATTTGCCATCCCTTTGGTAAATAATTTTAAAAAATAAATTGGGGGCCTCCAGAGGGAGGAAACGAAAGGTCAATTTACGCTTGAAGACACACATGTTGTGCAATCTTTTTCTGGCATGAATACACCTGAAGTAGATCATTTCTGTAGAGGAACAGGCTGCTCCTCACTTGCTGGGCTGCCCCAGGTGAACAGCCTCAGAGAAGCAAGGAATAGAAAACCAGCGAAAGGTATGGTGATCACCACCAGAGGAAGACAGAGGGGAGTCCAGGTCAGACTCGGGGCTTTAGTCTAGTGTTGCATATAAGGTAACAAAATTCAGGTATAAAGACCATTCCAGCTCCAGAATCTTCTGTTCATGGTCTTGCATTAAAGGCAATGTTTAACATGTATTTTTCTTAACATATAATAAACTCCTTGGGTTTCGTCACTTTTTCGGTACTGAGTGTGTAGCAAACAACTGTGGATGAATATGCTACGCTTAGAGAATATCATCAGGCTACAGGGTCTGAGGTCAAACTGATCTTTCTTAAGTGGGTGGAGGAAAAGAGGCTAAATAGTTCATCTCTTAACATCACATTGAGTTTAATACTGCCAAAACACACCGAAACAATCAGACAAGTATTCAGCAGAGCTTCAACGAGATAGTCTCTTTTTGGAGTGCAAATCATTTTTGAGGTAATTATCTTCTGCCTCAATTTACTAAGAAGCTCTAAGCTTGCTCGTTGCACTGCCTCACCCTTAGAGATACGTACTCCTCCTTCCCCATCAGATGCCGCAAGTCTCATGTGAGCAAGGGAGAGCGGCTTTCTGAGAGGCTGTGTACCCACTGTGCCTACAGGCGAGCAACCGATTCTATTTCTGTAGCTTGAGAAGTGACACATTTCTTCTGTGCTTCCTCAGAGGAACAAACAACCACACGTCTCTACCAGAGAGCTCTGGAGAAGATGCTTGGCATCTTCTTGGCTGCCTCCAGAGTTAGATGATGCAAAGAAACCTCAGCTACACTGGACTTTGATGACTCAGATCCCCTGAGACCAAGTATAGTGGCAGAATTTCACCTTGACCCACGTCGCAGTTCCTACCAAAGTAGAAGTGGGACACTGAATCAGAATCTCGGGGTTTGTGCACAGAAATCTGTATTTTAACAGACTCCATAGGTGATTCTCATGGAGACAGCCAGATACAGGTTTATGCATCAAGATTTGGGACTGCTGGTGTGTATTATGCAATATCCAAGAAGGTCTTAGTTGTTGAACCAAATTTGGGAAAAAACAACTGAGGCAAAATTTGAGGCAGCATCCCCTCATGACTCCCTGGACTGCATAAAGAGTACTACTTAGAAATGAGGGGGAAAAGTTTTTTTAGCCAGTGTTTTCCAGCAGCCTGCTTTAAGGCATCTTCTACACCTTGAATGACGCCTTCTGCCCCCATGGATCATGTGACGCCCTGGAGTGGTGGCAGTTCTCACATGTTTCCTGTTTATAAAAATGTCTTAAACAATCTATGGTAAATGGAGAACTATACTCTGAATGACTTTCTAAAAGCCTGATGCTAACCTGCTACTGCTGTAGCCAGAGCCTGGAGGTAGACATGCTGTACTCAGAGTTCCTTTGAGGAGTCAAGGTCAACCAGAAACCTTCCTTCCCTTGGGTAGCTCTTCAGAATTGATTTGCCTAAAGTTACTTTTAATTTTCCACTGGGACCAGGACCCACTTAAGAACCACTTTTTGTTTTGTTCTTTTGGGCCGGGGGCGGGGGAGTTGGGAAGGTAATTAGGTTTATTCATTTTTTTTTCAGTGGAGGCAATGGGGATTGAACCCAGGACCTCATACATACCAAGCACAGGTTCTACCACTGAGCTCTACCCTCCCCTCTAAGAACCATTCTTTAATTCTCCCAGCACATAACCCAACGTCTCTAAAACAGAATTGCATTTCAATAATCATTATTACTAGATTAAGATTACGGTAATATTTTTATGGAATAAAAATATAGATCAATTAAGACTAGGGAAACATTACTGTTAGGAACAGGCTTGTTCCTAGATTGGCTAAATTCCTTGTTCACAGATTGGCCAAATCATTTTTGGCTAAGACCGAAACATTTCTTTTTCCGCCTCTTTACAGTCAAACGAGTTGATGAGCTCAAATTACAAAGGATTTTCTGAAAGCTTTTATTTCCTATTAATCCCATGACCCAGACATTTTCAAATTATGTTGCTATTGAAATACTATTAATGAGGGTCTTCATAAAGCAGGAAAATTCCAGGGCAATATAAATTTTGAACAGAAAGTACTTAACTTACGATACCCATTTATTCATTTACTCATTGATTTGTTCAGGAGTATTATTTACCATATTCCAGACCCTTTAATAGGTGCTGGATATATCCATCATTTACTAGGTAGCAGATGAGCTTTTGCCATACCGTTACTGAAGTTCAGTTAAGCACATCGAGTACTGTAAACACTTTTCCTCAGGGAAGTGATCAGAAGTCGACTAACTGTAGGCATTGCATGTGAACACTTCTTAGAGAGCTCCCCTCCCCATAGGGCACGACTGCGGTGGTCTACTGGGTGATCAAGTACTTTATGAGGTATACAGTGGAGTCACACCACGCATGCATCTGACAGTCAGAATTCAGTGATCTGCACAGCAAGGACAAAAGGCCGCGTGTGTGGGTACCGAAGGAAGACCAAGATGGGGGTGATAATCTACTGTGTGTGGGTCTTCTTTTCACCCCTCTAGGTATCTCGTTGGGCTAGTGATAGCAGGGTGTTGAAGATAATGTGTAAGACTGTGTCACATCACCCCAAACATGGGCCAACTGGAGCTCAGAAAGCAGAAGTCTGTTCATCTCCCTGTCACTCTCACAGCATCCCAGTTTGGATGGTAAGTTGTGGAGGAGGAGGGGGCAGGCCAGCCAGCTAGGTTTGTGAAGTCACCACCTTCACGTGTACCCAACCGCAATGCTTGAGGCCTGAAGTCCAGCTGATTACTGGCTGTGTTTCTTCATGGATAAGCTATAGCTTCATTTCTCTGGTGGGTATCATTAAATGTGTATTGAGGATTATAGAGTTTCATTAGTTACATTTATCATCTATGGTTTTTCTTCTTGTGTAGCTTTCTTCTCAAAACTTAGTTTATTACACTTCAGTCTATACTTTGTTGTTTTAACTTCTGTGTTTCTAGATGCTTTCTCACTCTCCATGATGATAAATTCCATTTCTTTCAGTCTGAAACAGATCTTATCTCCACGGATGGAATGATCTGTCATTTCAGTTTTCATGTGTAACTCGGCTCACTCACTAGTTCAGCACCCTGTCTGGTGTCAGCTACGGATTTCGGCTAACTCACTTCATGCTGATGCTTAATATTTATGACATTCGATTTTGTTTTAAAATTGGCACAAAGGGAAATTTTTGGAGACTTGCCCTTTGACGACTATGCGTTAGACACTTACGTCAGATGGGAAAACTTGTATTGATACAAGTATCCAGGGAGTGAAAATTATGTGTTGACTGAAGTCAGGCAGCAAAGTGGGATATCATGTGAGGACGACATTAGGTAAAAGCAGAAGGCTTTTGTTTGGCCTAATATCTACCATTTGATGGGACACGAGACCAAATCTTCCAAACACAGAAGTAAGTTTTCCTCTGTCTCAGTGGCTGAGAACCTCAGACATTTAAACTGGGAATGGACTCCAGAGAGACTTAAGGAGAGACAAATAGGACTTTTGGAAGAATGACCTTGGAGGGAGACTCTTTCTCGGTTGATGGCCAGTTAACGAACTGGTCTGTACCCAAATTTGCATAGACACGCACATTTTTCTAAGGAAGGTGTCCATAATTTTCACATCGTATCATGGAGATCTGAAAATTCTCCGTGATACTCTGTCATTGGGAACCAACAGCCCAGCCCCTTCATTTCACAGATGAGGTTACTGATCCACAAAAAGATAACATCAATGTGCACCTGATTAGTGAGAGAGCCAGGACCAGAACTCTGAACTGGGTGTCTGGACCTAGTCTGCTATAGAAAGCTACCTGTGCATATTTTTCAGAAAGAACTTACTCCTCTTCTTCCTCTCCAAAGCAATGGGTACTTGTGGGCTGGGCCAGCCCCAGGCCAAAGTGTGGGCAGGTGAATTTGGCTTCTGGCAGCTTACCTTGCCCGTTTCTGCACCCATTCAGTCTGTATGGCCCTGGACACAACATCTTGAGTATTGCTACATTTCTCCATCTGGTCCTGCCGATCTCCAGTTGTAGCTGCTCCTCAGAACATCACATGCTGGGAACGTAAACATGCCCTGTACCTGATCTATTCAGGGCTCGGACTATTGTTTCCCAAGGTGACTGACCATTTCTCTGCACATCAAGTGAAACAGGAGATTCACAGGGGCCAGTGCCTCGCCCACAGGCATGTCGGGAAGGTGAGCACGTCTTCATGAAGCCGTGTGGGCTGAGGCCGCAGTGGCTGGCAATAGTGCAGGTCGTTTGCACTTGTCAGTTGGTCTGCTCGATAGGCAGGGAGAGAGATGTCTGAGCGCATTAAGAAAAATGGTGTTGAAGAATCATTCTCTGATGCCAGACCATCCACCTTTGTTTCTTTATTTGGCAAGTCATTCAGTTAATGATTCTTTCTTTCACACTGAAGTCATTAGAATCCTGATCAAACTCCGTTTGAGGAAACTGAGCATCAATGAGGCCGACAAGTACCACTTGTGAGCGATCTGCCCCCTCGAGGCTCACAGCAGCATGAACTGGACAGTGTTCCGTTCATCTGAACCATGTCCGCAGTCGATACCAGACTGCGGACAGACAGGTCATCTGGTGTCTCTACGTCTCTGTGCCTGCTGAAATGAACTGCCGCGCCACAGCCCGTGCAGCTGACACATGTTGACACTGAGCCACCGCCGGCTTCCCAGGGGCTGTTACTCTCTCACGGGGTCAAGGGGAGGGGAGGGGGGCCTCCCTGATGGCCAGGTGCAGAGACCACCCAGAGGCCCTTTTTATATCTTGTCACACTTACAGGAGGAAGAGTGGGTCTTTACAGCAGCACCCTTTTCCTTTCTGGTGATTTTGCTGAATTTTTAATAACAAAGAGAAAATAGATATTCCCTGCAGTTTCCTTAATTTCAGTTTCCCTCACTGCTCTCAGCATTTGCACTATTTACGCTGAAGTTCATCTTGCTGGGAAAAAGACAGCATCGAGTGAGGCAACAAAACCGGTAACACACAAAAGACGTGTTTGCCAGAATATCTAGGACAGTGGTTTCACAGTTTTTAGTGCTGAACCTATTTCAGACAAAGTCCCATTGAAAAGCTCAATGTGTAAGACCTGAGAAGGTGGAAAAGGCCTGGGGACCCTGCCCTGCTATCACACACTCCAAACTCTGGGGGTTTCTTAGGGCAGAGCTTGAAAACCACAATCCTGTGGTTTTACTCTTTATCTTTTATTTTTAAACATAACTGTTTGGGAATTATCTTGACCTGTTTTATTTTGGTTGTGAAAATGTGCCTAACAGATCACCTAGCTCAGATATTTCACAGAGGAGAGCTTTGCCAGGTTGCACAGCTGGGCGGTGGTGACACTAGCCTAACACCCTGATGTTCAGCCGTCGAGTTCCCTACAACTCCTGGCCACATAGTGCTAGATATTCATTAGTTTGGACTGAGGAATGTCAAACAAGTGACTGGGAAATGATGGTAGTGAACGCTGGGTTTAGTCATCCCTAAGTTATAATTTGAGACTGTGTCTCAGCTACAGTGACAAATTCATCTTAGCGTTTCTCGGTTGTGTTCTATTTTTGCTCTGTTGTGTTTTTTTCAGCTTCATTAAGATGGCAGATAGTCACAAATTACCATTCATAGTCAACATCATAATCATCTAGTTTAATTATTGTAAATAACGAAACCCAGGAAAAGCCTGCCGAAAAACAGTCACTTTACATGGCCTTGCACTCCTAGTCGCTACATTTTCAGTCGTACAGACTGACACTATTTACATTTTAATATATACAATGTATCCATATAAATGATGTAGTTACACGGAATATATGCAAATGCATGACTGACAGTCAACATTTAAGCTTTACAGAGTAACTTATTTTGGTATTCAGTTCCTCCACTAGAGCCTCTACAGCAAGGGAGTGGAAAAAGCCCAAACAGAGCAAACGGTTTTACCTGTTTGAAAGCAACTGTTGAGACATTTTAAATATTATGACCTGACAGGGTACAAAATTAATATACAGAAATCTGCTGCATTTCTATACACGAACAATGAACTATCAGAAAGAAAGTTAAGGAAACAATCCCATTTACCATCACATTAAAAAGAATAAAATACCTAGGAATAAACCTACCTAAGGAGGCGAGAGACCTGTGCTCTGAAAACTATGAAATACTGATGAAAGAAATTGAAGACAATACAACTAGAAGGAAAGATATACTGTGTTCTTGGATTGGAATAATCAGTATTGCTAAAATGACCAAACTACCCCAGACAGTCTACAGATTCAATGCAATCCCTATCAAATCACCAGTGGCATTTCTCACAGAACTCGACCAAAAATTTTTCTAATTTGTATGGAAACACAAAAGACCCTGAACAGAAAAAACAATCAATCTTGAGAAAGAAGAACAGAGCTGGGGGAATCATGCTCCCTGACTTCAGACTATACTGCAGAGCTACAGTAATCAAAGCAGTATGGTACTGGCACAAAAACAGATGCACAGATCAGTGGAACAAGATAGAAAGTCCACATATAAACCCACACACTTTTGGTCAATTAATCTATGACAAAGGAGGCAAGAATACACAATGGAGAAAAGACAGTCTCTTCAATAAGTGGTGCTGAGAAAACTGGACAGCTACCTGTAGAAGAATGAAATTACAACATCCTCTAACACCATATAAAAAATAAACTCAAAATGGATTGAAGACTTAAATGTAGGATACTCTAAAACCCCCAGAGGAAAACATAGAAAGAACACTCTTTGATAAACTGTAGCAATGTCTTTTGGATCCATCTCCTAGAGTAATGGAAACAAAAGCAAAAATAAACAAGTAGGACCTAATTAAATTTAAAAGCTTTTGCACAACAAAGGAAACCATAAACAAAATGAAAAGACAATCTACCTAATGGGAGAAAATATTTACAAATGATGCAACTGACAAAAGGTTAATTTCAAAAATATACAAACAGCTTATATACCTAAATATCAAACAACAACAACAACAATAACAAAAACAATCAAAAGATGGGCAGAAGACCTAAACAGACATTTCTCCAAAGAAGAAATCCAGATGGCCAACAGGCACATGGAAAGATGCTCAACATCACTACTTACTAGAGAAATGCAAATCAAAACTACAATGAGGTATCACCTCACACTAGTCTGAATGGCCATCATCAAAAACTTTACATATAATAAATGCCACAGAGGGTGTGGAGAAGAGGGAACCCTCCTACACTGCTGGTGGGAATGTAAATATGTGCAGCCCCTGTGGAGAACAGTATGGTGGTTCCTTTAAAAGCTAAAAACAGACTTACCATATGATCCAGCAATCCCACTCCTGGGCATATGTCTGGAAAAGATGAAAACTCTGATTCAAATATATACATGTACCTCAATATTCATAGCAGCGCTATTTATAATAGCCAAGACATGGAAGCAACCTAAATGCCTGTTGACAGATGACTGGATAAAGAAGTGGCGTGTGTATATACATATGTGTGTATAATGGACTATTACTTGGCCATAAAAAAGAATAAAATAATGCCATTTGCAGCGACATGGGTGGACCTGGAGATGACCATACTAAATGAAATAAATCAGACAGAGAAGGACAAATTATGATGACACTTGTATGTGGAATCTAAAATAATGATAAAAATGAACTTGTTTACAAAAACAGAAGTAGACTTACGGGCATAGAAAACAAATTTATGGTTACCAAAGGGGAAAGGAGGAGAGGAATAAATTTGGAATTTGGGGATTAGCAGATATGTTTCTTGAGCTTGATTAAGATGACAGTCAGATTACCATTTACAGTCAACATCAAAATCATCTAGTTTAATTATTGTAACTAATGTAAATAAACACTACTATATACAAAACAGATAAACAACAAGTACCTGCTGTATAGCACAGGGCACTATATTCAATATCTTGTAATTACCTATAATGGAAAAGAATCTAAAGAAGGATATATATAATACATATATATCTGAATCACTCTGCTGTACACCTGAAACTAGCACAATATTGTAAATCAACTACACGTCAATAAAAAGTATTATGGCCTGAAGTGTTTGCAGAAATCATATAGGAGATTTGCAGATTTGCAGAGTGGAGCACAGGATATAGTCAGGTTAGATTCCTGGTGTGCATCCTTGCTTTGAGAGAACTCTCAAAACGGGGAGTAAAACTAAAGCCATGGGCTGTAGCTCAAGAAATGGCTCTGCTCACACAGGTTTGCACCCTCTTGCTGTTTTCCAGTCCTCTCAGCTGCTTCTTTGCTCTGTTCTCACCATCTGTGCTTTCTAGCTCACTCTGCTTTACTCTTGCCAGGGTCAGCTGGATAGGGGGCAATCCTCAGTGCTGACTCAAGGACTACATGGGTTCTCAGGATTTAGCTTCTCAGAATCAGCGGTAATGTGCAACTTTCCAGCCCACCAGGACACATCTCTAATAAGGGTGGCAGATGCAGAAACTGATGTTTCCATGTGGAGAGACTCTGAGCCACAGCAGTGTTGACCCAAGTTTACTGCTGGCCAAGGCAGGAGGTCCTGACCCGATACCGAAGCTGGGCTGTCTGCAGCGGGACTCTCAGAGTGACCATCAAAGGTGACTCAGGGACTGCTAGTTAAAAGCATACAGGTGTATGGTATGAGAAGCCCCACTGAGAACAATCTCTCCATCCAAAGCCTCAGACTCGTGAGGGCAAAGCCGTGAGATGTGACAAAGGAAAACTGATTTGTTCAAACAGGTCTTGGGCTTGTCAGTTCAACATTGGTTGCTCCTCTGGAGCTCAGCCCAGGTCAAGTGCCATAGCTTGAGTCTGTCTATGGATTGTAGGACTTGGCTCAAGTCCAAACGGTACTATTGAGTCCCAGACCACAAAGAGTCATGGTTCACCCTCAGGCTGTTTTTCCACGGACTCTGATCGGTTCTCTGAGAAGTGGTTGTTGGTGTGGTTCTCTCTTCTGTTGCTTTGTGTCATTTGTTGGACCCTCTGGACTCAAGGTTATGTGAGTCTTCAATTTTATTGAACCGGGTTTCATCTTATGCAAGATTTGTTGCAAATTACATTGGGCTTCCAGGGCTGCAGAAGGGTCCCCTGTGTGCTCCACTTTTATCCCTTTCCACTCCAGGTCTCTGTGTTCCCACCCTGGTCCATGACTGTCTACGAATGTACAATCAGTTCCCAGCTCCTAAGGCAGCTTTTGATGCTCAAAACAAATTCCCCTCCAGTAAAAATGTTTTGCACTTATGTTTAAATTTTTCCAGAGCTCAACTTTTGACTAAAAAATTGGAGATCTAATTTTTGGCTATTAACTAATAACATGATATTACCAATTAAACTGTCTAGATAAATTATCACCCCCTAAACTTATTTCCATTTTAGAAGAGAAATTCTGGGAATAAATTCCTCAGGCCAGAGCAGTCGCTCTTTAGGGCTGCGTATTTCAGTCACTCGGGCAGAGCTGATGGAGATGCCGCTTTACGAGAGTAATGACACCACAGTCCCTGAGTGTGGCTCTTATGCCAGACTCTGGCCTGAGTCCTTTTGAAACAGGGTATCTTTTAAATTCTTACTTCATGAGACCTGTAGGAGGCAGGTACTGTTATTTTGATTTGAAAGACTCCGAAACATTAGCAGCCTGCCTGCATCACACAGCTAACAAATGGCCGGACTGCATCGACCGTTCAGCCTCTATAATCTACTGTCTCTCAGCAAGAGGGTTTCAGCAGTGAAGTAAAGACAGGCCTCAGTATTCTCCCACTGAGTCTAAATAAGCGGTTCACAGGCTTGTCTTTCGCTTGTCTCCATGAAAACATTTTCCTGACTGTATTATGCTCTCTTGGTCTGTAATGCTAAGGAATTCTGGGTCGAGGGAGGGAAGGAGAAGCTGAGCGCCCTGAGGTACCATCTTGTCTGCTGTTGGACCTCCTACCGGGTCTACCTTTCCCCGGCTGCGAACAGCGGGTCCAACTGGAAACCTTAAATATTTGTTTTATCTTACGTTTGGGAAAGAAGACAGCATGAATGTTTGTTCTCCTTGTGTTTACTTTACACTAATGGAGTTAGATCTGAGCTCTCAGGATCCAGTTACAATAGTTTCCATCAAACGTGTTCCTTCTCCATCATGCTGCAGTGGTGATTCCTTGTGGCTATTTTCCACTTTGCAGCTCAATTTACTATTGTCTGCAGATTTTCACTGTGTGCCCTCCCTCCCTCCCTTGTGTGGGGCGTAAGGCACTAGGGCGGAGCCAGTTATGGCTACAGTTTCAAAGCCAAGAGTCTTCAGTAGAGGGAGTTCACATGTCAGTGCCACGGAAATGCCGGAGCTTCCCGCACCCCTGCGACCCACCCAACCAAGACCCCAGTCCCAGGGCAGCCAGCCTGTCAGCCACAGGAACCTGAGTCACAAGAAGATGGTAAGGTTGACGATAGCTTAACTTCCGGAGAATATTTACACTTTAAAAAGGTGGATATATCACAGTAAACGGACTTCTCTTTGGGGAAGCTAAAGCAATGCAAAAGTAAGTTGGGAGGATTTGGGGCAGGATGTTTGTTAATTTTTACTTCAGTTATTGTACTTTTTAATTCCTGAATTTCCAATTAAAGGAAAGTATATTTAATATTATTTTTATATTTTATATAAAATTTAAACAATTTAAATATATATGTTTACAATTTCAATCTCTTTACCGGTAGTCTCTGCTCAGTGAGACAGTATTCTCATACTTCATATGCTTTTCTTTAGTTCTTTACACATAGTTTTCTTTATTTCTTTGAGTATATTTGAAATACCTTATTTAAAGTCTTTGGCTAGTCAGTCTACCATGTAGGCCTCCACCAGGAGCTTCTGTTGATTGCTTTTTTCCCCTGTGTATGGGCCATGCTTTGTTACTTCTTTGTCTTGGAATCTTTTCCTGAAAACTGACATTTTAAACACTGTAACATTGAAACACTGGGAATCAGATTCACCCCATCCCCAGGGTTTGTTATTTGCTTCTTTAGTGACTTCTCTGAACTAATTCTGTAACTCTATTTTCCTTGTCATATGTGGCCACCACAGTCAGGGTCAGCCAGCTTAGTGGTCAGATAATGATCAGACCGGTTTCCTCAAACATCTGGAACCAGTAAGTCTCCCAGGCTTTGCCAAAGGTTCTGTACGTGCTGGACACGCCTTAATACTCAGCCGGGCAGCTGACAGCTCTGCCTGGACCTGCACTTCCTGCTGGCTCAGAGCCTCGGGGGTCACCCAGAGGTGGGCGCTGGGGTCTTCTCCTGTCTTTCCTGAGCAGACGACCACCCTGGGCCTCCACATGGCCTCTATATTCACAGGAATATCCCCATAGAGCTTTAAGAAGCCACGTGAACATCTCATGGCCCAGCTTTTTGCTTTACACTTCTGGCCAGCCTACTGTTTGCCCCAACTGTTATCCACTGCCTCCAGCAGCTACAAAGGTACAAAACTGTCTGTGACTGTTTTCAACCAGTGCCCCTGGGGAAGAGACTTTCATACTGGCCAAACTCCAAGTCAGGGCAAATGCAGACAGTTTTGTAAGCCGGGTCTTCCAGAGAACCACCATACATCACATAATGACAGCTCTCCGGGAACGAGGCTTTGGTTGAGCTCCAGCTCTGTTCGCTCGCTCCAGTGACTTCCAGGTATCACTGGTTCTCACCGTGAATGCAGGTTCTTAGCCTCTCGGGCTGCTGCATAGCAGGACAGCAGAAACGGGACTAGGACAAGTAAAATGCCACAAAGTGGGCTGTTCTTAATGAGACTCAGCCATTTTTCTTCAAAAAAAGCTCCCCAGATTTCTGTAAACCTCACTTTCGTTTCCAGAGCTCTGAGCATGTTGATTCTGACGAATTGTACCACTGCTTGCTTGCCTCTATGGAGAAGAGGATTTTTGAAATTCCTTACTCTATCATTTTTAATGAAGCCACTCCAGGGTGTTTACTATAAAAACATACCTTAAATCACACATCAGACTAGTGAGCCTCAAGTACCAAAAGAAAATCCGAAACACTACGCGCTTTCTTGAGTACTTTTAAATCGACAGCTAAAATTTATTTTAGTCACCTATGAAGAGTATAACTTCCAGCATACTGTGAATGTTAACATTTTAAAATGAAATTGTTGCAGCATTCTCTTAAATGTTACCAATGAAATCTAAATACACTAGCAGTTTGAGACTCACCATCATCCATTCAAAAATACACAAACAAGTTCTAGTCCAACAGATGGAAGGAACATTTATGTGAAGCCGCATTCCTTTTGGATTCTTATATACATTTCCACAGAATATCATCTTAATGTAACTTTTTTGCTCTACAATCCTTTATTAACCAAATATTTAATGCAAATTGAAATTAATATTTTCCCACAAATTTCCTGATACTGTAGTATTCTAAGTATTAAAAATATTTTCTGGATTTAGGTAAGATTACATTCATTATTAGCACACAATGTATCAAAACAGAAACATACATTTTCATAATTACCAAACTGAAAAAAATTTAATGAAATTGCCTCTTTTAGTTAGATAAATGTGATCTTCCCCCATAACTAGCTCATGTATCTCTTGATGAGTATTACTGACTGCTGGAATGTGACAGGATCCAGTACCAATTCTGTTCCTAGCTTTCACTTTAATAAATTTAGTGCTGAGAACTTTCACTCACACAGATAAGTAGGTGCAAACAGAAGGAGTTTTGTGACGGCAATAACACTAAATTCTCTTCACTCCTGAAGTTCTTTTGGCAAAGATCTCATAGTGAGTTGTTGACACTAATTTTAATGGTGAGCTGAAGACCTGAGTGATTGATTCTCACTCACCTTTGCTGAAGGCAAAGGACTGGAATCCATCTGCTGCTTTCCTGGACCAGCACAGGTGGGGAGCCTGCCCTCAGACCATGAAGGGTGCATCCAAAGGCAGTTCTCTCCCATCAGAGAGAACACAAGGAAGTTGGGAAGCTAGGAAACGGTTTCCTTAAACCTACCCACATCCCTGGAGAGTCTTCACATGTCCCCACCAATGTGCATTCTCAGGTTAACACTTCCAATTCTCTATTCCTTGGCGTCAGTGAGACAGCACTTTCTGATTTTTACAATACTTGTCTTTTCCTAAGATATTCAGGTGTTGCTGACACCTGCTAACTGGGACTGACTGTTCCATTAAGTGTCCTCTTCGACATACTTTACCTTTCCCCGAGAAAGAATTTGTTTCATCACACGTGTTAAATCCAGGTACAAGTCAATACAAAACCAGAGAAAATCATGCTTTTCGTGAAAAATAAGCAAACTCATACTGATTCTCATGGACATAATTTGAAATGTTTCATAACACAAAGTCATCTGTCAGTCCTGTTCAATGCAATAGGAATAACGCATGACCATAAAGGGCAGCATTGCTTTGAGTGCTGTCAAGCTATTTCAGTGCAGGGCATTTACTCCCTCATTTGTTTCTTGGTGAAAACCTCTCTAAACATGGAAGTACTTCTCAGTAAGCAACAGTGTCCTTTTTGAAAAGCAGTTCATAAATAGACATTTTATGAATTGACCTATATAGTCCATAATTAGGTAATTTATTATTTAAAGGTGATTTTTAAAAATAAAGAGATGTCCTTTGCAGAGTGAAAAAGCACTTGCTAATGGGTCTTTCTTATTAAATTTTCATATAAAGTATTGCTCAGGGGCCACTGCTGTCTCGTTTTACTGCTGCTTTGCCTTACAGGGTTTTGTCTTTTTTTTTAACTTTACAAAACTATGATCTCTGCTCTCAGCTCTGGTAGAGAGCCCAGCAACTGGCCTATGAAAAGGGTATTACAATTTTTAAATCATAAAATGCATGTAACACTGGTGGCAAAGAATGATTTAAAAGATATACTTTAATTGGAGAAATGTTTGTTTAGATTTTCTGCTCATTTGGGGATTGGGTTGTTTTTGTTGCTGTTGTTGTTAAGTTGTATATGTTGTTTGTATATTCTGGAAATTAAGCCCTTGTCAGTCGCATCATTTACAAATATTTTCTCCCATTCCACAGGTTGTCCTTTCCTTTTATTTATGGTTTCCTTTGCTGTGCAAAAGCTTATAAGTTTAATTATGTCCCATTTGTTTATTTTTTGCCTTTATTTCTATTACCTTGGTAGACTGACCTAGAAAAACATTGCTATGATTAATATCAGAGAATGTTTTTCCTATGTTCTCTTCTAGGAGGTTTATGGTGTCTTGTCTTATGTTTGTATGAAGACATACAAATGTCCAATAGGCACATGAAAAAATGCTCAATATCGCTAATTATCAGAGAAATGCAGATCAAAACTATAATGAGGTATCACCTCACACCAGTAAGAATGGCCATCATTCAAAAGTCCACAAACAATAAATGCTGGAAAGGGTGTGGAGAAAAGGGAACCCTCCTTCACTGCTGGTGGGAATGGAATTTGGTGCAGCCATTATGGAAAACAGTGTGGAGATTCCTTAAAAAACTGAAAACTGGCTTACTCTATGATCCCACTCCTGGGCTTATATCCAGAAGAAACTTTAATTTGAAAAGATACATGCACCCCAATGTTTATAGCAGCACTATTTACAATAACCATGACATGGAAGCAACCTAAATGTCCATCGACAGTTGATCGGATAAAGAAGAAGTTATATATATACATTACCTCTTCTGAAGTAAGCTATAAAGAGAAGGAAAAATACCATATGATATTACTTACATATATGTGGAATCTTTAAAAAGGGACACAAATGAACTTGTTTACAAAACAGAAACAGACTCACAGACATAGAAAAAATTTATGTTTACCAGGGGGACAAGATCCTACTGCATAGCACAGGCAACTATACTCAGTATCTTGTAATAGCCTATAATAAAAAAAAGAATATGAAAAGGAATATTTACATGTATAACTGAATCACTATGCTGTACACCAGAAATTAATACAACAGTGTAAACTGACTATATGTCAGTTTAAAAAATGAAAAAGAAGAACAAAACACCCCAAAGTTAGTAGAAGGAAAGAAGTAATAAAGGTCAGAGAGGAAATAAATGAAATAGAGACTAAAAAAAAAAACCAGAAAAAAATAATGAAACTAATAGCTGGTTCTTTGAAACAATAAACAAAATTAATAAATCTTTAGTCAGAAACATCAAGAAAAAAAAGAGAGAGGGCCCAAATAAATAAAATCAGAGATGAAAGAGAAGTTACAACCAACACCACGGAAATACAAAGGATCCTAAGGGATGACTGTGAACAGTTACATGCCAATAAAATGGACAGCCTAGAAGAAATGGACAAATTCCTAGAAACATGCAATCTCCTAAGACTGAATCAAGAAGAAATAGAAAGTATGAACAGATTAATTACCAGTAATAAAATTAAATCAGGAATCAAAAAACTCCCAACAAACACAAGTTCAGGACCAGATGGCCTCATGGGTGAATACTACAAGATACTTATCCTTTAAAGAAGAGTTAGCATTAATCTTCTCAAACTAATCCAGAAAAATTGAAGAGGAAGAAATTCTTCCAAACTAATTCTATGAAGCCAGCATCACCCAGACAAAAATACCACAAAAAAAAAAAAAAGAAAGAAAGAAAGAAAATTATAGGCCAATATTACTGATAAACATAGATGCAAGAATCCTCAAAAAAATATTAGCAAACTACCTCCAACAATACATTAGAAAGATCATACACCATGATCAAGTGGGTTTTATCCCAGAGATGCAAGGGTGGTTTACTATCTGTAAGTCAATCAATGTGATACCACATTAACAAATCGAAAAATAAAAATCATAAGATCATCTCAATAGACACAGGAAAAGCTTCTGACAAAATTCAACATCTATTTATGGTTAAAAAAAAATCTTAACAAAGTGGTTATAGAGGAAACAAATTTCAACATAGTAAAGATCATATATGACAAACTCACATCTAATATCATACTCAATGGTGAAAAGCTGAATGCATTCCCTCTAAGATCAGGAAGAAGACAAAGATGCCTACTCTCACTACTTTTATTCAAAGCAGTTTTGGAAATCCTAGCCATAGCAATCAGAGAAGAAAAGGAAATAAAAGGAATCCAAATTGAAAAGGAAGAAGTAAAACCTTTACTCTTTGCAGATGACATGATACTATACATAGAAAATCCTAAAGACTCTACAAAAGACTGTTAGAATTAATAAATGAAGTCAATAAAGTTACAGTTTACAAAATTAATATACACAAACCTGCAGCATTCCTTACACTAATAACAAACTATCAGAAAGAGAAATTAAGAAAATAATCCAATTTACAATTGCATCAAATAGAATGAAACACCTATGAATAAATCTAATCAAAGAGGTAAAAGACTTGTATCCTGAAAACTGTAAGACACTGATGAAAGAAACTGAAGACAGCACAAATAAATGGGAAGATAAACCATGCTCATGGATTGGAAGAATCAATATTGTTAAAATGACCATACTACCCAAGGCAATCCACAGATTCAATGCAATTCCTATCAAAATACCAATGGCATTTTTCACAGAAGTAGAACAAATAATCCTAAAATTTCTATGGAACAACAAAAGATTCTACTTTCACAGTGATCTTTGAAAGAAGAACAAAGCTGGAGGTATCAAGCTATACTACACAGTTCCAGCAATCAAAATAGTATGGTACTGGAACAACAGACATATGGATCAATGGGACTGAATAGAAAGTCCAGAAATAAACCCAAATTTATATTAGTGATCAATTAATGTACAACAAAGGACAAAAGACTATACAATGGGGGAAAGACAGACTCTTTACTAAATGAGGTTGGGAAAACTGGAGAGTTACAGACAAAGGAATGAAACTGGACCACTTTCTTACCCAATATTCAAAAATAAACTTAAAATGGATTAAAGACTTAGATGTAAGACTTGAAACCATGAAACTCCTAGAAGAAAACATAGATAGCACATGCTTTAACATAAGTCTTAGCAATATTTTTTTGGATCTATTTCCTCAGGCAAGGGAAGCAAAGAGCAAAAATAAACAAACAGGATCACATCAAACTAAAAACATTTTGCACAGTGAAGAAAACAATTAAGAAAATAAATAAAACAAAATAAAAAAATAAACAATTAACAAAATAAACCCTACTGAGTGAGAGAAGATATTTGCGAAGGGTGTATCTGATGAGGGTTTAATATCCAAAATATGCAAAGAACTCATACAACTCAACATCAAAAAAATGAACAACCCAATTACAAATGGGCAGAGGACTGGAGTAGATATTTTTCCAAAGAAGACATACAGCTGCCCAACAGACACTTGAAAAGATGCTCAACAACACTAATCATCAGAGAAATGCACATCAGAACTACAATGAGGCACCATGACACGCCTGTCAGAATGACTACTATCAAAATGACAACAAATAACAAGTGTTGGTGAGGGTGTGGAGAATCCTCTTGCACTTTTGCTGGGAATGAAAATTGGGATCACTGCTATGGAAAACAGTATGGAAGCTTCTCAAAAAATTAAACATAGAACTGCCATAAGATCCAGCAATTTCACTTCTGAGTATTTACCCAAAGAAAACAAAACCAGTAATTTGAAAAGATATATGCACAACCAATATTCACTGCAGCATTATCTACAATAGCCAAGACATGGAAGCAACCTAAATGTCCACTATTAGATGACTGGATAAAGATGTTTTATATACATACATACATACATACATACATACATACATACATACATACAATGGAATACTATTCGGCCAGAAAAATGAAATCTTGGCATATACAACAACATGAATGCATCTAGAGGGTATTTTTTTTAAATAAAGAAAGTCAGACAGAGAAAGACAAATACCATATAATCTCACTTGCATGTGGAATTAAAAAACAACAGATAAGCAAACCCAAATGAAAATAGCTTCTTAGATACAGAGAACAAACAAGCGGCTGTTGGGGGCAGGGGGTGATGAAATAGGTGAAGGGGATTAAGAGGGACAAGCCATTAGGGATATAATATGCAGCAAAGGAGTATGGTCAATAATACTGTAACAGCTTGTATGGTGACTGATGGTCAGTCACTAGGATCATCATGGGGATCAATTCATAACATTTGCAAATGTTAAATCACTATGTAGCGCACCTGAAGCTAACACAATATTGTACATCAACTGTATTTAAACTTTGAAAATCCCCACAAATTCCAAATAGAAGTTCAGCCTCCCCTCTCAAGCAGACACTGCTGATGACCCTGGGCCCCAGCAGGTCCGACTTGTTCCCGCTCCGGGCTCTCTTCTGCTGGGCACTCGGAGGAGTGCCCCTGGGTATGGAGTTCCCTCACCCGACAGAAGAAAATCATTCCTGGGAGTTTCCACCCTACCGCCACCCTAAGCCAAGGACTGCCTGATAGGAGGGACCCAAAGCCCAGGTCCTTTGCCCGGAAGCAGGACCAAGTCTGACCCTAGCTGATTCACTCATGCTCTGGGCAGGAGGCCTTGCTCATCCCTCTTCTGCTCCCCTCACTCTGTAACAACTTCTTCCAGGAATTCTTCCTGGATAAAGCATTTCACTGGGGTCCTTGTCTCAGGGTCTGTGTCCTAAGACCCCTTTCCTAGCTCTTCCCTCACAAGGGCCACTGCTTCCCTTACCTGGACTGACAGCTGAGCCCGGTGCTGAGCTGGGGTCACAGCAGGTGTTGAAGGAGAGGTCCCTGGAACCTGCTTCTGCCTGAGGTGTGTTCAGCAGGGCCCAGCCATTGGCCCAGTGCCCACTGAGTGCCGAGCCCTGGGGGGCACAGAGGTTGGAGGGCCTCAGTCCCTGGGGACAGCTAGCCAAAAGAGAAGCATGTCAGAGACATAATCCAATTAGTGGACTGAGCTGGCCTCTCAGCAAAGCCTTCCCAGCGATGAGAAACCAGGATCTTTCCTTCGGGTTTGGATGCTGGGAAACTTCAGGTCACTGAAGGGACTCCAAAGAAAACCCTACGATATTCTGGGATATAACTGCTCCCTACAGTCCACCCAGTTGCTTCACGGGGGAAAAGCAAATACTGCAAAAGCAAACATAGTGCAGAGAAAATAATGGCACATTTGGTAGCTGAGGTCATGGGGTTGCCTATTTCCGAGGGGCTCAACGTGGAGAGAGGTGCAGGGCTGAGCCTGAGAGCTGCTGGCCGGCGGCCTCTATTTCTCTTCCCATCTCAAAGATGGGCCTAGAGGGCTTCAGGCAGCCGACTGCTAGTGTGTTTAAATAAATTTCCACCTAAAATTCCTGTTGCTTCTGAATTCTCATACATACATCTATCACTAGCAGGTACACCTAACTTGAACTACATCTCTCTGATGTATGACCTAGTGCCTCTGACAGACGTGCACCATGGAGGAAGGCCCATTGCCTGCCCTTTGTCTGGAGAAGTCTGAAAGCAGCCCGGAGCTTTCAAATAGCCCCGACATAAAAGAAGTGGCCTCATTCCTGGTACAAGATATAATGGCAGTTTTCCCAACGTTCAGAGGCAGGCGCTGGGGTGCATGTTCAGTCTTCAAGTCACTTAAAGAGACCTGAGAACTCGGATCCCTCCAGAGTCCAGCCTCAGTCCTCTGGTCTCCAACAGATGCAGGCACGGCCTTGCCCTGATGCCGCCTACCTTTGCTCTCATGAGGCCAGCAGTCTAAACTTTTGCCCAGAATCTGAACTATTTCTCGAGACTTAACTCCCAGTGAAGCCTCCCTCATGACTCAAGCTCTGAGAGGTCTGTCCCTCATTAGGAAGGACCCTGATGGTGGTGCCACAGGCGCTCACCTTGTCCCCATAGCACCAGGCCGTGCATGCCCGGTGGCTTCCAACTGCAAGCATTTGTGGCTTTTCTCCCTGGAGCCTCCTGGCTTCTGGAATCCACCCAACAGTCAGACAGTCCAGAGAGCAGGCCAGACACCTTGGGAGCAGTCCCACACCAATGGTGGCAGGAGCCAGTGGGTGAATGCTCCACTGTGACACCTTATTTGAAGTCCTTGGGAGCCTGCTCTATACCGGCTCTCAAGGTCCCTCGGGGGCTTGAGCCCCAGTTAGCCCATCTTTCCTTTCCACTTTTCACTTTGCTGCCCCCACCAGGGGGCTTCCTAAGAATGTACCCCAAACAGGCTTGCACACACATCTTTGTCTCAGGGTCTGCTTCTGGGGAGCTCAGCCTGAGGCAATCCCCACAGACTTTATCCCAGCACTCACGTATTAATGCTGGCTTTTTGCTTTCTTCTGTATATATTATCTCATCAAGGAAATCACAAGTGATCTGAGGGAAGGAGCTACACTTACTGCCATCAGCTTTTCCTCACAGCCTCTAAAGTAGCATAGAGTTTTATGTAGTAGGGATAGTGTGAGTAAACTTTTCAGTTCCAAATTTTTCCATTATATTGCAAGTTTTCATTTCTACCACCTAGAGTTTAGCTAATGGGACACTCATAAGTTTACTAAAATGCATGTAAAATATGTAGATACTATTTATGTTATATCATTTTGGAGCCCAAGCTCCTGGTTTTGGTTACACATAATTTTGGTACACATCCACCAAAGGGGAGGTTGGCTGGGAGAAGGCAGCCTCTGCTGCCGGGAGTCAGTGACTGAACATAACATGCAGGCATAACATAACAAGCAGAAGCTCAAAGGATATCTGGTTGTTATTTACAGAAGTTCACAATGTCATAGAGTCAGAGGGACCTTGGGACCATCTGGTATCTGACCTTCTTCTATCTAGTTGGTAATTTGCAAGGAGGTCAAGATAGTCTTAACATTTCAAGTAAGAAAGTGAAATCACCTTGGTAAACCAGATGAAGGAAAAACCAAGTGGAAAGGGGCCTCCCATCAGAGATTATGTGCATTTCCTTGGATCCTCTGTGTGTAAGGCCTTTGTGCTTTGGAGATGGATGGCCTGGGCCCCACCTCCATCACCAGTAGTTAGTATTAGAAAAGTCACTCCTCTTCCAGCTTCAGCTTCCTCATCTGTCAAGCAGGGAACCAGTAAAGGCATCAACTTCACAAAGGGGCTGTGAGGGTTAAAGTAAATGAGGTAATTACTGAGTAGTGCGCCCAGTACGGTGTCGGGCACCTCCAACCCCCACTGTCATCACTGTCAGCATCAGGGCCTTGCAGCGGCTGCATAACACACTGGGTGTGGTGTACACAGGCGTGTTTAACAGCACCCGCTGAATGAACAGATGCTCTAGTTCACTGGGAAATTGTGCCAGTGTGGGGAATGGCAGGTCTTCTGGACCCTTCAGGAACCTGACAAAGTGTAGCTGCTGGACCTCTGACCCATCTTCTCTCTGTGTAATTTTATGAACTTCTCTCTCTGGGTCCACCTTAAGCAAAATTCTAAAGCTGGTGATGTTTTTCTTTGGGCTTTACTATATTTCCCTTATTCTCCCTTTCCCTGGAGTCGAAGCTCCTCCCGCCCTCTCCCAGTGCTTCCTTCTCAATGAACATTTCCTTTCAACTGAAACTTGCCTCAGTAACTATCTCAGTGGAAAGGTCTCACCATTCAGTCAAACTAAAGAATTAAGTAAGTTTGCATTTCATCAGCCCTCAGTGCCTTAATCCAAAAGAACATGCCTTACTGTGTAATCTCATGCTTTGAGGAAAGTGGGTGAGTAGGCACGTGGACATTCGTGGCTGAGCTTCACCGGAGTCATCAAATCAGCAGCAGGATGCATGCAGGTGAGATCATGGAACCCACCAGTTCTCATGTTTATCCATCATTATACTGGGTTGAAGAGTGTCCTCTCAAAACTCACATCTTATTTAAAAAGATGGTCTTTGCAGATATCATTAGGATGTAAGTTAAGATGAGGCCACGCTGGGCTAGGGTGGGCCCTTAATTCAACCACCAGTGTCCTTATAAGAGACCAGAGACAGATGCACAGACACACGGGGAGGAGAGGCCATGAATACAGGCAGATGAGAGTTATGCTCCATGCTGAGGAGTGATTCTCCCCAGAGCCTGCAGAGGTGGTGTGACTCTGAGGACACCACGCTGCTGGGTTCGGGGCTCAGGACTGTGAAAGAAATGAATTTATGCTATTTTAAGCCACCTAGTTGGTTGCAATTTGTTAAGGCAGCCCTGGGGAACTTAATGTAAACATCTACTAAGTACTATGTGTGGGACAGGAGCCTGGAAAAATATGAACAACTGGCCACTGGCATTGAGTGTTCCATAACATGGTGAAAGACGAGGAGCTGTGGACATCTGTGCCCCCTTCCCACAGCCCTGGGAGGCTGAGTAAATCTGAATTCTAACCTCCTCAGCTGGGCACCGCAAGGTGGATGGTGCAGACATCTTTTCCTTGCACGGAGCAGTTGCTGAGCTGAGCTGGGCTGAGCACTGTGGCCTGGGTCACGAGTGGGGCAGAGGGCATGACCGGTGATGCAAAGACAGGGGGTCACCTGACAGGACACCACTGCCCGTGGTGACCTATGTAATGAAGTGCTCCAGGTCACACCACAACCCGAAATACAGGTGACGGAGCCTTGGGTGGGAAAACAGGGCTGGGGTCACTGCATGGAATGAACATCTGTGTCCCCCCAAAATCTGTATGTGAAACCTTAATCCCCAGGTGACAGTGTTTGGAGGTGGGGCCTTTGGGAGGAGACCACGGCATGAAGGGTATCTCTCCCAAATGAGATTATGAAGGAGGCCCCAGAGAGCCACTTCCCCTTTACCACACACACTGCACAGCGAGAAGAGGGCCACCTGGGCACCAGGACCTGGGCCTCCTCCAACATGTACCCTGCTGGCGCCCTGATCTCAGACTCCTGTCCTCCAGAACCATGGGAAATACGCGTGTCGTTAGCTACGCTCTAGTGTCTGCACCCTCTCCGTGGTCCCAGGCCAGTAGTTTGGAGCCAGGACAATCGCTGCCCAGGTGGTGGGTGTGTTGGTGTGTAGGGCACGAAGCACCACCTGTGTTATGTTTGACAAAGGAAACAGAATTTCATGCGTTCATCACACAAATGAGGACATGGAGGCCCAGAGACACTAACTTGTTGAGGTGACGGTAGTGTCAGATTTGGAGTTCAAGGCCAGATTCTGTGATGCCAAACCCAAGCACTGGGGAAAGAAGAAAAACTACCAGACAACAAATGACACCACAGCGGGGGCGTCTACACGAACCCTGGTCCCGGGCTGGACAAGGCCGTCACCTGCCACCTCGTTCAGTCCTCTCAACAAACCACAATGGTTGGTATTTTTTCACTAATTCAGTGCAACATTGAATTGTACTGAATTGTTATAGCGACTTGAGTCATAACAGTCCAAAGTGTGGTCAGTATTCTCTGACTGAGAAGACCCGCATGTGCGTAACGAGCGGAAATACGCTTCAGCTTTTGGAAGTTTCACTTACGTAAAAGAGGCGTGTGCAGCCCATGTTAAACAAATACACCCTCCCTGTATAATGATTCTGAGCCGGCCATTCACCCAACAACTCGGTGTTCTGACTGCTGTGTGGTGTTCTGTCCCTGCTGGGTTGTGTTCTGACTCTGTCGCGTGGTGTTCTGTCCCCCCTGCTGTGTGGGTGGGGCCGAGACGGGCTGTGGCCCCTGTGTCAGGAAGCGGTCCTGGACCTGTGTCAGGAAGGAGAAGGAGGACCCGCTTCTCCACAACCTGGCGGAGAAGGAGATGCAGCCACAGAGAAGTGGGCGGGGAGTGGCCTGGAGACATGGCCCCCAGGAGCAGATGGGAGCAGAGTGCAGGTTAGCGTTCCTTATCTGGGGAATTACTCTGGCCTGAGCGCCTGGGCAGCGGTTTAACCTAAAGGAAAAGTCGACGACTGACGATGGAAGGGTGTGAGAGGGAGAGTGGGATGTTCTTGTGGAGGAGGGAGCTGCCTCAGGGGCACGGAGGCCCCACCCTCTCAGACGGGACCAAGCAGCCCGTAGAGCGCGAGGGCTCAGGAGCAGCAGGTGGGCGGGTCCGGCTCCAGTCTGGCCACTCATTTCCCTCATGACACGAAAGTGAGCCGTGGCAGGGGTGTGACGGCAGGAGATGCAGGCCACAAGAAAGGCGGCACGTGAGACCGTGGTCCTCGGGCAGAGGGCTCTGTGCACAGAGGCAGGGGACCACTCAGCATGTTGTGGTAGGGCATCAGACAGACCAGCGGGGTCCACTCGGGGACCTGTGGGCAGAGAAGGCAGCAGGTCTACAAGGCCCCCGCTCGCCCAGGAAGGAGGTGGGGGCAGCTCCGACTGCAGCTGAGGCAGGACGTGTCTCGGGGTGGAGGCAGTGTTACACAGAGCACACAGGGCTCCGGGAGGCCTCCTTGCCCCGCACCTGGGCAGCGCCATCACGGGGGCTTGCTCCAGACGTGGGGTGACTCCCACTCTGCCAGTTAGTAACTCGGTGACCTCAGCACCAAGGTGCTCATCTGGAAAGGGAGTGATAATGCTACTGACTTCGAGTTTGTTATTGATGCTGGAGAAATTATTAGGTACATTTTAAGGTATGAAAGATCCATTTGATAACTGTTAGTTATGATTATTTTTAAAAGTCCAGTTTTCACAATGAGGATGAATCTCCTCCACAGTGTGCTGTTTCATCGTTTCCCAAAAGGGAAGATGGATATTCTGAGAAAATTGTCAAGTATTGAGAAAGGCACTAAACCGAAACTCTGACCAGCTTTACAATAGCAGGTTAGTGTTGGAAACGATTCTTCACATTGATTCTTCACATTGTGTGTACACAAGCTCACACACACGCACACACATGCATGCACGTATACACACACACACACACACACACACACACTCAGGCACACGTGGGGCCGTGCCCATGCAAAGAGTTTGCACCATGTGCTTTAGCGGGTGGAGGAGCTATCAGGTCACACCCTGCAGACCCGAGAGTCTGTCATTAAGTGTCTTCCTCTCCTGAGCACTGCTGCACCCCCTCCTTCTCTGTTTTACAATTTGACTCTATTTTTCAAAATAGAAGAGAAATCTGTCACCAGCTGAAGACTTGAGACTGCTTTTACGGCTGAGGCCCATGGAACTCAGCTGCCACATCTCCAGTTTTCATCTCCTCACTAGGCCACAACTCAGCCTTCCTGGTGGTGCTGCTGCCGATCTGTTACCTGCTGCACTGCTGGGATCTGGCGTTGACCACAAGCAGAGGAATTGCCGATTACAAGGATCACCATATATTTTCTGGACCCCGCATGTTCTGTAACTGGAATGGACATGGTCTCGCTCACGCTCTAACCACCGATGAAGCCAGGAGACCACAGCAATGGACAGATCGCCTAAGACTTAGCCCCTATGGAAGCAGAGCTAAGACAATAACCTAAGACTTACAGGTCTTATTCTAGTTGTGTGGATACATATGTATTTTATTAACACCTAATACACGCTTGTTGAAGAAAAATTAGAAAATTCACTTGAGTGAGAATCACACATAAAATACAACGAGTCTCCCACTACCGGGAGAGCCACTGCCGACACTTCAGTGTGTTCCTTCCACCCCTCCATCCACACCCAGCCCTGCGCAGATGGACTCAAGTTTGGACAATGCACCTGTGACTTCTCACTTCCGTATTTAATAATAAAATGTAGGCTGATGCAGACTCAGCCCATCCACAGCATTAACCACACGGCCTGTTCATGCTAATAAGCACACTTCTACAACGCCACATTTGTGGCTTCACAATATTATTATTTAAGCTGAATTTCCTTAATTGTTGCCCTAGGATATATGCCTTGAAATAATAGTTCTGGGTAAAGAGTTGGATCTTCTCCCAAGGCTTTCACTGTGCCCTAACAAATTGTCCTGCAGAGACTGCACCCGCGTCCGAGTGTCCGCTCAAACTCTAGCCAGCGCTGGGGATTACTGTATTCCCAATATTCTCCATTTTCATAGTCAAAAAGAACCGTTTTTAAAAACAACATTTCTTCTAGCATTTTCAATAGCCTTATTTTAAACTGCAAAGCAGAAGTAGTATAACTAAATAAAAACAAATTAAGGGAAACGGCAAGGATGTAGGGTTTGGAAATGTGTTCTGGCGTATCACCACAATGACAAGAAAAAGTGGTTCATATTAATTCAAGAACTTCCAATGCATTATAGCTATTTTTATTTAGATAAACATTTCAATACCATGCTAAGCTCAATGCTTTTAAGTCTCATGAATTTTTTTTGATTTAAGGAAATACCAGGAAATTTTACCCACTCTATCTGGTCCCATTTCAAACCATGGAACATTAATGCTCTTTTACTTTATAAGCAGCACTAACTGTATCTTTTCTTTTTCAATTTTGTATTCTGAATGTTTTTTAATCACTGAATTTATCTAAGGAAAGAGGCACAGACATTCTTCACACATATAAAATAGTTCTGAAAGCATTTCAGTCTTTAGAAATGTAATTCATGTCTGTGATTTGAGGTGAAATTACCAGGTGCTTGAGCAGAAATCAAGATAACTCCTAGAACCGTAAGCTGAGGTAGGCAGCTGAACGTATGTGTGCAGAGCCTTTAAGTAAGAAATCTTTACTGTGTATTTTAATGCCTACTTTTCCCTCATAGTTTCATTGGTTCAAACCTAAAGCACAAGTTCACTCCTTGAGCTTTCAGAAAACCTGAACAAGATCTGCCTTGACAACTTAGAACATGATCTCCCATCACCCAACATTTGTCTCAGTCTGGACTCCGCCATGACTCACCACCGGCATCGTCCCTGCTTCCTGAGGGTTGAAGGGACACATGACAGGTGATGCCTAGCTGGGTGTCAGCTTGAAGAAGATGCCAGAGAAACATGAAATGTAGGTCATTCCTCGAGTGAATTGTAGATGAGGAGACCAGATCAAAAACTACAGCAAGGCAAAAAGTGGGGCCTTGGCAATGATCCCCTGGATGGGAGGCAAACTCTGACCCACATCTGGCCTGTGCCCAGTGTGTCCATGGAGG
Organism: Camelus dromedarius; assembly: GCF_036321535.1. Lineage (NCBI taxonomy): Eukaryota > Metazoa > Chordata > Mammalia > Artiodactyla > Camelidae > Camelus > Camelus dromedarius. Next base: position 62,759 of record NC_087442.1, read on the forward strand.
TGGACGAGGACCCAGTCCCAGCCCCTCACTGATGTGCTGCGGTGCCCTAGCACCCAGCCAAGTGTGCGACTGAGGCTGTCCCACAGCCACAAATGTCTACTGCCTGGCCCTTCACTGATAAGTTTGCTTACCCTGGTCTGGGCCATTGGACCATCTCCTGTTGAAGATGAGTAGAAAAGCTGAATAAATGTGTATATTTGATGTACATATACTGTATGTATAAATTAATATAATCTGATGCTTCAGGCATCAGATACACTAACGATGGTGAAGGATCACAAGGCCAAGTTCCCTGAGAAGATGGGAATCGAGGGAAGTGACCAGCACGGGGCCTCTCTTCCCTGTGAGAGTCAGTGTGGTGTTGATGTCCAGGCCCCAGACAGAACAGCAGCCCTGCTGGAACAAAGGTCACTGGAAGTAACTGGTTGACCACTGTGGTTACACCTCCTGGCTGTGCACCAGCTCAGCCCCTGAAACCTGGCACCTGGCAGAGCAAACAAAAAATACACCTGGGAGAAGGTAATGTCCCCTAAGACTCAAATTACTTCTACAGCTGATTTTCAAGTATAAAAATTCTCAACATGCAAAAAATCCCACCATGTTCTGGTCACGATGGAATGAGCGATATTGGGTCTTACTGTCCTGCCACAAACAAATATAAAAGCTGAATAAAGTATGCAATGCTGCTTTTTGTGGCCCCTGACAACAAATGCAGGCTCTCACCCTTGGGAGAAAAGACACACACACACGAGTCCCACCTGCACCCTTGCTTTCTCCCTGAGAGCATCTTCTGAACTCGCACAGGGGACAGCACCCACGTGGAAACCAGAGGCTCTCTGGACACAGGAGCAGGGACCAGAACCCAGGGGTGCTGAGTGGCTGTGACTTGGGCCAGGTTACTGACAAGCACAGAGCTGCAGGGAAATGAGTCCAGAAGTCTGTGTAGAGTTTTCGTGTGCCCTTGGACACACGGGCCTCTGGGGAAACAGCAGTGGGCGGCTGGCACCATGCAGATTCCAGAGACATGGGAGAGTCAGATTGGAGAGACTTTTGTTAACACCCTAGCCATTCAGTTGAGACCCCAGAAGGGCCATGCCCTGAGAGTAAGGACCACTCCTGGGAGCAGGCACCTGTCCTGGGAGAGGCTCAAGCTGAAGCAGCTGTGTTTCCACAGGACACTGTGGTCAGCAACGCCTAAAGCCAGACCTCAAGGAAAGGGTTAGAAACGAATTCTAGACTTGATTGGAGCTTGAAAGATGAGTAATATTTGGGTTAGTGAGATTGGAGCTTTTTAAAAATATGCTTTAAAAATAATGAGTGGGAGTTAAATTTCAACAAATGCCTTTTCTGCATCTGGTATATTAGAGGGTTAGGAGTCTCCTGGTTCTGTATAAATCTTAGGAACACTTTCCACCACAAATGTCCTCGAGGGGAAGTAATAATTTGTATTTTATAGGTTTTATGTAAGTGAAATCACATGATTTGTACTCTTTTCTGCTTACCATGTTTCATTCAGCAGAATGATTTTTGAGATTTGTCCATGTTGTAGTGTGTCAGTAATCATCCCTTTTCGTTGGTGGGTAGTATTCCATTGTATGGAAGGACAATTCACTTATTCTTTCACCTGTTTATGGACTTTGGGGTTGCTTCCAGTTGGGGGCTATTTCCAAAAAAACCCCTGCTATGAGCATTCATGTACAAGTCTTTGTTGGACTTAATATTCTTATTTCTTTAGGCTAAATACCCAGGAGAAGAGCGTTTCTGTTGTGTAGTAAAAGAACGCTAACTTTTTAAGATACTGTTTTCCAAAATGGTTTTGCCATCTTTTACCCCTGTCAGCAGTGTGTGACAGTCCCATCTGCTCCATATCCTCACTGATACTTGGCACCATCGGCCTTTTTAATTTTAGCCTATTTTGAGCGTGTGAAAGTGGTGTCTCACTGTGGCTTCCGTGTGCATTTCCTTGATGACTAATGATGGTGAGCGCCTCTTCATAATCCTGTTTGCCACTTGTGTGTCCGCATGGGGGAAGCATCTGTTCAGGCCTTCTGCATCTGACCTGTGCAGCCCAAGGGCTGCACTCAAGAAGTGGGCAAGTGTGTCTTTCCTGTGCAGGCATAGCTCTGGAGTTAGCTGAGACTTCGTGGATTTGTGGACAGAGCTGGGGCTGCTTTTCTGGCTCCTTGCCCTCTGCCATTTCCTCACATGCTTGGGCCTGGAGGGCCCTTTGCCTGGTGCCTCTGGCCAGAAATACAGAGCTCCTATTAGACTTTTAGCCACCAGCCAAATGCCTGGAAACCACTGCCAGAAGGAAAAAAAGGAAGAAGAGCCTTGTAAGTCACCTCTCCAACACGTGACTCCCTACACAATCTTCACTTTTTTTTTAATTTTTTAGGTGTTTTAAAAATTTGTCCAGTTTTCAGTTGTGATGGTGTGAGGAATGGGCTTCCCCCGTCACAGTGGAACTAGAGTGAAATCACTGACTTGCGCGTAGTTGTTACATAACCTGGCTTTTCCTATAATATGGGCACATGGCCTTTATAGCCTCAGAACATGCAGACACACCCTAAATGAAAGGGCAACCAGGACAATTTGCTGGTATAACATTTCAAAACTGGGAGCTGCTGAGATGGAATTTTTACAGAATGCCACATATTTCCCACCTTAAATTTATGTATTTTTCTCAGAAATGTCTAGGCATGTTGAAATTTTTACCAAGAATTCCAGCTATAATTTTCAGATGTCAGAGCCTCCACACACACACACACAGTCAGTAGCTGCTGAATGGCCAGTGGGGCTCAGCTGACCTAACACACCAAGGTCCTGTCGGACCCAACGGAGCGGGTGCGCTGGGTGTGGCAGGACCAGAAACACCTCTGTGCAACTTCACTGTTGAATGGTGATGAGACAGTCAATGCTTGAGCAACATCTCATTTGCACAGGCTGTTTACATTCTCTTTAGTGAGAATGAAAAGATTCTGTGGGTTTGGTGGCAGCCTAGAAAGACCAGAACCTCGTGGAATGCAACCCCTTGCAAGAATTTGAGTGGGAACGGCATTTCCACGGTGAAAAAAGTAGGTTTCAGTGAACTCCCTCCAAGGCCCTGGATTTCTTGGAAGCAGCATCAGAAAATAAATGTGGCTGTCTGTTCCTGGTGTGCAGTTGCAGATATTGTGGGATGAGGCAGCAAATTAGCGGTTTCATTTGTCTTACTTCACAGCTGGTGCAGTGTGACTCTCAATCTGTCACAGTGATGAGGTCCTCGGGCTGCTGACACCCACTGCAGAGACAGGTCATCTGCTGGAAACACGTGTGAAGATTTCAAGGTGCCGCAGAAACCATTTCAAGTGTATCACTGCTCTGTGTTTCCCCTTACTGATTCCACATAAGTAGCGCGGTTATAAACTACAGCAAAAAACGCGGTGAGAGCGTTAACTGACTGCCAACATGTGGTCAGGACAATAGGGGTGCCTAAAAACTGGAAAAGAAACCTAAGGAAAGACCAAGACATCTTTCTCACCAACTTTCAATTTTTATTGTAGCCACAAAGTAAACCTGACGTTATTAAGTTTTCTCTGGAAAACGATCACGTGAGTGTGTGAGCACAACATGTACACCTGAATGTAGCAATTCTAAAAGAGCTGCCAGAGACTTGAATCAGAGCAGCGACCTCCTTGGTCTGAAAACCCATCTGCTCCCTCCTGTTTCCACTCCGAATCCTTCTCTCTTTTCCCCACATCTGCCGCTTTTCAACACCTGGACCCCTTTATCTGTAAACGGTTCTGTCTTTCCTCAGAAGTCAAATTCGTGAATGCCAGGCCCTGTGGAGACTTCCTTTTTAGTTCTCTTGTACAGTGTTTGGTGTCTGTGAAAAATGCCTAAGGTGCCTGCATTGCTGACAGTTGGGAAAATGTGGCAGGTGGGCTTCCCCCGAGACCTCCACGTAGAGAGAGCACAGCAGACACCTCCCGAGCCGTCCCCTGGAGGGGACACAGCGTTAGAGCTCCCCCCACACAGGGCGTTCGGAGGAAGAGGACCCGAGAGATTGCTTAGACAAAACAGCCTCAGCACAGGCTGCACCTGCAACCCTCAAGCTCACTGGAGGCGCTTTGCGTGATTCCGTTTCTCTTATTAATGCCTTTCCTTTATGTCAAGTTTGTGAGTTACAGGAGTTAAACTTAATTCTAACTTTCTTATGCAGCAGATATGATAAATATGAGGGTGTTTAATAATTTATTTTAGAGGGGCTAATTTTTAAATTCACAGGCATACTCATCTTTTTTTTTTTTTCCAGAAGAGGCCAATCTCATTTTTTATTTAGCTCATTTTCATATTTGGAACTCTTTCTTTGTTGGAATCAAGTGGAAACACAATGTTTCCACAACTCCTGCTTAGACCTTTTATATATAGCAGCACTAAGCCATTAGAACAGAGTGCATTTGTGCTGGTTACTCCTTAAAAACAAAATAAACATAGCAAATTCTGTTAACTTGGGTCATATGGCAGACTATATTTTGAATGATCGCATAGTGATTTCAACATTTCTTCTGTTCCTGAGAAGAAGCCTTCAGAAGCTTTTCTCAGCATCTATTTTCAGAGGCACTGAAGGCTGGAGAGTTTGTGTAATAATGTCTCTCGCCTGCAGGCAGGGTTATACTTACAGTATTCCCCCATAGGAAGCTATAGAACTCTGAAAATCTTTTAGAAACCATCCTCATGTGTACCAAGTGTTTACATCAGAAATGCCAGCAAAACAGAAAAAAAGGGCATAAAAGATAATCATATTGTTGAGGGGCCACTGACAAGTCTTACTTTCCTTTCCCTGCTGGAAGCACTTTGCTTGCTTTGGCTCATCTCTTCCTTCATCCTATTTTCTTTTCTTTTCTCCTTCTTATGAGCCTAGTTATTTTTCCAAGGAAACCGATGATTCAGGAGGAGGAGCGACAGTGTGAGGGCAGCTAGACTGCAGTGATGCAGTGAGCAGGAGTCGAATGTTTGCAGGTGGACAGAGTGTCTGGTCTCTGTTCCCACAGTGGCCTGGCCCCCAGAGCAGCCCAGCCATCCTCTGCTGTTTGTCCGTGTCAAGACTGCTGGTCGCCAGCTGATTAACAGAAACTTTTTGGGTCCCTTGGGCTCGCTGAGCTGATTTAGGTACTTTGACATAGAAGCCACAGAGTCTGCACTGCCCACCCAAAAGACAGCTGTCTGGAGAGGAGGTATGTGTGGGGCTGTGGGTGAAGAGGGACCCTCAGGAGCCACATTCAACCCTGAGCTCTAGGCTGATGGGCAGGCCCACTGGGCTGAAGGTCTCTGAGGCAGAGCGATCATGGTGGCAGTGCCCTGGGAGCCCGGGGGTGGAGAAGTGGTGAGGCCAGGCCACTGAGAACTTCAGTCAAGCTGGGCACATGAATGAGCTAGACTCAGTGTTTCTGCCCCTGGAAATTAAAAACCACTAAGTCTTAGTAAGTATTGGAGGATGCTCTTGACTTCCAAACTCAAAACCTGGCTTTAATTGTGTCACAAGATAGAATGCTGAAGGCGCTGGTTGACCAAGCAGGCATTCCTCCTCCAGTCACACCGGCTGGGGCCACATCAGTAGGAGTGCTCCTGCCCCTCATCTGTAGACAGCAACATGCCCACTATTTGAAGATGCCATTCGTACCAGCTTAAAAACTGAGTTCCTCGTGCACACTCACAACTTTGCTGAAACCTGTCGTTAGGGTGCCTTAAACCTGTGCTTGTTTCCCCACATCATGAAGTTCTGTTTACTCTCCTCTCCAGAGCTCTCCCCCATCCTTCACCTCCGTGCAGCTTCTCTGGCCTCCAACTCAGTGCAACAGGGCTCTCCCGGGGGACCCCAAGAATCTATCACTGTCTTGCCTTACTTCCAGGTCCCTATTCCCCAAATTCTGCTTCTTCTATTCTGATCTCGGCTATTGAACACAGCTGGAGAAATTAATAGGCTATACACACCAGAAAGTCTTGCATTCTTTACTTGGCAGGAAGTGATCACTTCCTTCTCTGCGAATCTGCAGGTTTCGTACCTCCCCGGGGACTCTCTTTCTGCCTTAAGTCTTCACTCGTCCACAACTGTTTTACAGTCCTTTCAGATGAGGAACATGCCTGATTTATCTTTTCACTCCTCCTGGTACCAGATCAATATCAAACAGACAATGCATGCCTATTAGGTAGGAAGTGTTTAATAAGCTTTTATTAAAGGCAGTAAAAATAAGAGTGAAGAGAAGAACGGTTTGATTACTGCCAAAAACCGCCTCTACACGTGAGAGCTGTGTGACCTGCAGTATCTAGTTGGATACTGTCTTCTGTCACAAGTGTTCTGAGTCTTGTGTGTACATCTTATCTGCATGAGCACACTGCAAAGTCTGTAAGTAATGGCATGCGATAATTTATCCTGAAATTCCAACATCATTTATCCAAGGGCTAAATGATCCACCAAGTCACAGAATGAAAAGGAACTCCAGAAGTGGTGCACAAACTCCCTACATCAGGACCACCTAGGAGGCTGATGAAACATGGTTTCTTGGACTGTAGCCAGGATGCACTGAATCAGAATTTCTGGCACACAGATACTTGTGACTTTAGGAATTCCCAGTGTAATTCTATTCTGAAGATAGGTTTTAGAACCACAAATCTAGTACAAGTTTCACAATTTACAGATGAGGGAGGGCCAGGGAATTCAAGTGATCATCTCAGGTGGGTAGTGAGAAGGGCCTCCAACCCCTCCTCTCCTACTTGGCCCACACCTGGCTGTTCTCATGCAGACCTCACACCCCCAGCCTCACCTTAGAGCACTGGCCATCTCCATGTTGCTGCCCACCTGGTGATGACTGTACTTTACCTCAAGCCTGAGCTGCACTTTCCACCTGGGGGGCTTCCCTACGGCCTGCTCTGCCTTCATGCCAACTGGGACTGCAGTGGGAGAGGGGAGAGGCCGGGAGCCAGGGCTTCCTGCCTTCACGCCTTTAGCAGGTAATTCTGAAAAGCATTTTATATGCTCTGCAGAAGGTGCTGGTGACCAGTGGATGATGCCTTCTTGTGTTGCCTTCCCTTGCTTTCCCACTTCACTTTCCTCGGTCCTTCATTTCTGCTCCTGAGTCACTTCTGAGGTAAATAATATGCATGTAAATTTTTGCCTTGGGTTCTGCTCTGAGAGAGCCCAGACTAAAACAGGCCCATCGTAGGAGATGCTGGAGCCAGATCTGACAGCAGTGAGGACCCCACTGCTAGTAGGTGCCAAGCACTGGTGTCATTACTAAGACCCCTACCTGGTAACTGGAGTGGAAGTAGTTGGAACTCATAACTCATTGGGTTCTGGCACTTGAATAATTTGGGAACAATATAAGTGTTGTTTTTTTTTTTTTTTTTTACATTTTTGATTGAGTAATAGTCATTTCACAATGTTGTGTCAAATTCCAGTGTAGAGCACAATTTTTCAATTATACATGAACATATATATACGCATTGTCACATTTTTTTTCTGCTATGAGCTACCACAAGATCTTGTATATATTTCCCTGTGCAATACAGTATAATCTTGTTTATCTCTTCTGCATTTTAAAATCCCAGTCTGTCCCTTCCCACCCGCTGTCCCCTTGGCAACCACAAGTTTGTATTCTATGACTATGAGTCTGTTTCTGTTTCGTATTTACGTTTTGTTTTGTTTTGTTTTTTTAGATTCCTCATATGAGTGATCTCATATGGTATTTTTTTCTCCTTCTGGCCTTCTTCACCTAGAATGACACTCTCTAGGAACATCCATGTTGCTGCAAATGGTGTTATGTTGTCATTTTTTGTAGCTGAACAGTATTCCATCGTATAAATATACTACATCTTCTTTATCCAGTCATCTGTTGAAGGACATCTAGGCTGTTTCCATGTCCTGGCTATTGTAAATAGTGCTGCTATGAACACTGGGGTGCAAGTGTCATTCCGAAGCAGGGTTCCCTCTGGACATATGCCCAGGAGCGGGACTCCTGGGTCACATGGTAAGTCTATTCCTAGTCTTTTGAGGAATCTCCATACTGTTTTCCACAGTGGCTTTCCCTGCTTCCCTCTCCCACTCTTAATGATTTAAATGTCTTCTTTTACAATTTTGTGCTTATTCTTTTTGTAATTCATGGCAGTTATCTCCTTTCCAGTTGTGAGTTTCTCATTTTTGTAGCATCCTTCTTCTTTTCTATTTAGAGTAGACCTGTCAGTATTTCTTTCAGCATGGGTTTAGTGTTGCTAAACTCTTTTAGTTTTTGCTTGTCTGTGAAGTTCTTTATCTCTCCTTCTATTCTAAAGGATAGCCTTGCTGGATAGAGTATCCTAGGCTGCATCTTTTTTTCATTCAGGACTTTGAATGTATCTTGCCACTCCCTTCTGGCCTGTAGTGTTTGTGTAGAGAAATCAGCTGAGAGCCTTATGGGAGTTCCCTTGTAACTCACTCTTTGTTTTTCTCAATATAAGTGTTATTAAAACAGTTATAGTGATCATGGACTTTGTTGGCCTTTGTTAACTGCCTGAAAGGCTTGAAAAAAGGAGTGGTAGGCTTAGGAATCAGCAACACAGCTGAGAACACCTGACACTGGTTCTCAAGGGCTGCTGGGGTGGCTCCCAGGACACAGGGTGTCCTCCTCACAGGATGCGAATGGATGGCAGGATGGCTCTGTTAAGGTGGTTGGGGTTTTCGAGAGGTGGGAACACTAAGGTGGATTTATCATGTGACACCAATATACTCCTTGGGGGTCCCTGGAGAGTATTCCCTTCAAGAAGGCTAACAAGTCTTCTGATGAAGGGATGCTGGCATCATTAGGTAGTGTGAGATGACTAGTGAGATCTGGGGTTGACAGTAGGAGATGCAGCTATGGAGTTGGATTTTCCTGTATCATTTGGGACTACGGGGTTCCAGAATGGCAGAGACCAGGTGGTGGTACCAAACTTAAGGAGCAAAGTGGCCAAAATGTAAAGAGCAAGAAGGCAAGCACAGAAATCTGTGGTCAAGCAATGGTGGGTCACTCATAGTGTTTTAATTGACGGGAAGTGGACAGCTTTAGGTTATAGAACCAACAAAAAAATCAAGTTGTTCAGACATCTATGTTGTGCTTTTAAAAAGTCACTTTATATTGTAGAAAACAGGATATCAGTAGCAAATGTAGGCCTCAGAAGAACAGTTTGGAGACACTGAGTCATTAAGGTGAGATGGGGGCGTGTAGCCCAGGGGTAGTGGTGGGAATGAGGGGACTGGAAGGACTAGGGGCATGTCTGCAGGTAGAGATGCTAGAATCTGCAGACAGACTGGATGTGGGGTAGGATGGGAGGAAGAATCAAGGAAAATTCCCATGTTTTAGCTTAAGCAACTTAGAGGATGGTAGTACCAAGACCTGTAGGTAAAACAGAAAGCGGAGCAGGTTGTGGAGGAGCTGAGCGTTCTCTCTAGGACAGGCCACACTTTCATATCTACTAGGCAGCCGGTGGTCATGCCAGGTAGGCTGTTAGGTACAGGGTCTAGAGCCTGGTGGAGGCACAAAGATGGTCAATACCGCCACCTAACACCACCCCATCATATGGAAATTCCTGGAGAGACCATGCAGAGAGGGAAGAGAGAGGCCAGTGACAGACCTCTGGTGCTCACTAAGCTTAATGTCTTGCGGAGGAGAAGGGTCTAGGAAAGGATACTGAGAAGGTGCAGCCACTGAGGCCAGAGGAAACCCAAAGGGCTGTGTATGACATCGAGAAGAAAGTGCTTTAGATGAGGAAAAACCAAAAAGGGACAGAGTGACCAACTGTGCTGAATCCTGCTGAGAGGTTGAATAACAGCCATGGACAGAGAAGTGATTAGTGGATTTGGCAAACTGAGGTCAGTGATGACGTTGACAAGAGTCATTTCAATGGTATGGGAGTGAGGTGGGATTACCCTCAGTGATAAGAGTGGGACAAAGAAAACTTGGAGGTCAAAATCTGCAAATAATATCATTCATTACAAAGAGGCTACTAATCCTATTTAAAACTGTTGCGTTATGTTGGGTAGTTTAAAATATTTAGGGAAAAATAGTCTGATTTCTTAAAAAGACCAAGCAATAAGATGGAGGCTCCATTTCCTAGGAAAAGAGGTTCCATGTGAGTCACAAGAAATTAGCAGATTGAGAACATTATGTGTCCATATTTTGCAAATGGAAATTTGTAAAGTGGAAAAGATTTAAAAAAAAAAAACCAGATATAGAGCTGAAGGAGAAAAAATGAATGGCAAATCACATAGGAACCCAGGAATAGCAGGAAGAGACAGAGTTGGAGCCCAAAACATGTCCTGAGGCCACAGCGAGGGTAAGAGAAAGCTCAGCTGGATGGAGCTTAACATGTTTGGTAATAAGAAGGATACATTATCTGAACTGGAATACTTCAATTCACTTTTGTGTTTATTATTTAATTTTTTAAAAGAAAGGAGAATCTACCAAAATAGCTGGTAATAAAGATTTATATTTGTGTAGACAAAACACATGTGCATGGATGATATATTACACACATTCTTTCATCATCCAAGTCTAAACACAGTTTACACATTTCACCAAACCCGTGTACTATTACCCACCATGTAGCACCTTCATAAATTACAGTCATTATGGCGAGGATGGCATGGAAAGATGAAACACAAATATCCTATGAGGATTCAATCTTCTAACCAAGAAGACAGGGAGAGAAAATATGTTAAATGTGGTCAATGAAGTTCAAGTCGATTTACTTGGAAAAGTTTTCTGTAGTCCTGCCACTATTATGTCTTAGGATATTTTCAAGGTCAGGCAATCCATTCATCACCCGAGCTCAATTGTGCCGAGTCACAAACACTGAGTCCAAAGACCCTTGGGAATTTTGTTCATTCTATTCAAGCAGAAATGGAGCTGATATTTTTGAAGATGAAAACATTCTATAGCTTTTAAGTAATGGCGCTCTTCACAGAATGGAAACAGGATTTCTCAAATCAGGCTGATGGAGTTTCACTTAACTTTCCATAGACTGCCCAGAAAGACAATCTTTCATCCAACTTGGCTCTCTCTGCAGAGTTAAAGATTATCTCAGGAGAATCATTGTTTCTCCAGAGCAGATCCTGTTTCATTCCTGCTCTGAGTTACATTTGGTGTCTCTGAATCATGTACTTCAAACCCATAGAGGGAATGTTGTGCTGGTTTACTGTGTTCAAATGTGTCACTGAAGTTGTGTTCACAGAAGAGAGAGTCCACATCTAGCTTTAATTCCTTTACAGCTTTCCTGGAATGCTTTCTTCTCATTGTTTGTGCGATGAGAAGCCTAACCTGCCATTAAAAATGAGTGTCTGTAGCAGTAAGCTAAGGCTAGAAAATCAGTCATGTTCGACTGTACATTTTATTGACAAACCCACTCATTTGTTTAAGTAAAATTCTGATTTTCGTGAGTGAAAATACAATTTGAATTGCCCAAATCATGGTTTTTATATCAGAAGTGAGGCTCAGCTAACATTTAAGTGCCAATTCCTCTTATCAAAGGAAAAGACTACAATAAAGACATTTGTAAACTGAACAATTTAAAAGCCTTTTTCACGGTTCTTCTGTGTTGCAAACATTAGCTGGCTTTTCCTTTTTATTTTTAATAAGTAAATTAAACTATGTATCAAGCCACCCACTCTAGGTTTCTTTCAGATTTGCTATCTAGATAATCCATAAATATGCAAGATGTAAAAATCCTTTTGTTTTTGTTTTTGTTTTTTACAGAGCAAACACAAGACATGAGCAGATACTGAATCTCTTGAGGGAAAGTAGACTCTTGTCTCAAGTCCTCCCAGGCAAAGCTGGCTGAAGCTCTGTGGGAACCTCATTTGCCTGGGACAACAACTTTCTCTTATGTGACAGGAACAAAGAACAGCCAAGGATTTGGGATCCAGCAGCTAGCATCTCAGAATCTTTGGGTTGGCTTCCCAAAAGTTTTCCATTTCTATTCTCTGAGAAGTTGACTGAATTATAGGATTATGTACAACTTTCCAATTTATATCTGTCTGGCAGCAGGAAAGTCCATGATTCCTGGAATTTGTTGAACAAAATGATCTAAAGCCATCTTCTCTGCTTGTCTACTTATCTACTTGAAGGCAAGCTCAAAATTGACCCTTCCCTTGGGAAGAAAGAACAGCTCCCTACTGATGACTGAATTGTTGTTTGCTACATAATGCAGCACGTTGAGGCTTCAGGATGATGCAAAACCAAAACAAATCCTTTGTTTGTCTGAGCCACCAGTACTGAAATATCTGAATTGGCTCCCTAAGAGACAATATGTGCTTTGAATAAAATTAGATTGAAATCACTAGAATACCATCCCAGATTTGTGTAGAAAATAGAATGGTGCAGAGATTTTTTCTTAAATGCATAGTCTTCAGTCTGGTGGGAAGGGTGTCACCCACCTCTAGGGTTTTCATGAGGACGGATGAGACGGTGTCCGCTGCTCATTCCAGACTTGCACAGACTCACTGAACTAAAACTGGAATAAAATGCAGACACGAACACCTGGAATTGTCTTTGGAATAAGCTGACCTTCTTGAAACAAAATGGTGATCGGTATGTGTTTTCACTTGGATAGAACTGCTTTAAGTTTTAACAAATTTCACTGAAACTAAGAACTGTGAGTGGAGTTTTCAGAGACCTGAGCTGGGTATGGAGCGGCAGGACATTTTTAAATGTTTTTAATTTATTCTTGTTTCTAAATGTTCTCGACTTGTTATTGATTAAAATTTTTTTGAAATAACTGGATTCATAAGAAGCGGCAAAGATAGAGAGAGGTCCTGAGCACTATAGCAAATACAAAAACCAGAAAGCTGGACAGCGGTACAGTGCGTGTACAACTCTGAGTCACGTTATCAGCCGTGTAGATTCACACAACTATCACCCCAGAGAGAAAGTGGCGAATTCTCTCAACACAAGGCAGTGGTCGCCTCTGGCAACGAGGACTGTGCAATCCACAGTTCTCACCCAGCTCAGTCACTCATGAGCTCGTCAGCCACTTTCTGCCTCATTTTCCTCATTTTTCATGGCTTGGCTGTAGAAAGTACTAGATGACTCAATGGACACGAAAGTCCTTTGTGAGGTCAAACAGAAAATTCCGGGGGGTGTCACTTTCTAGTGACCAGGAGTAAAACTCAGACTCACTTCAGCCTCACTGCAGAGCGTCAGGCCCCTCCTCACAACCTGCTGCCAGGGTGGGGCTGAGCCTGGGTCTCTCAACCCCATGCAGGGCCTGGGCAGATTCAAGTGTCAGCTAGGAGTGAGGACTCTGCTGGGTTTGCCTTCACAAGCATGGGCTAAAGACGTTGCTTCCACCAGGTGACCATGGAAATAGACAAAATCTTCATCAAGTAAAAATATATTTTCCATTGACAGTCTTAGCTCTTTGTTATCTCATTGGGGTCACTTTGAAATGCATGAGTCATCCCATGACCCAAGCAGGGCCTCCCTTTCCTCTGAAAATTTTTTGTAGCCCCTATCAAGCTCATGAAAATGTAAGCCAATTCTGCTCAAAATTATTGCACTAACATTAGAATATTTGAAACTATATCATGGTTTGCAACACTGAAAAGTGAAAAGTTAACTTGCATAGTCAACCATGTGTGATGTGTTAAATAATTTCTTCTAAATAAACTGAACTTTAAAAAGACGATATAGAATGCATTTCTTGACATAGAAAGATGTTCACAATGTTTAATCATATGAAAAAGTTTGTAAAACAATATATGCAGTATATATTAATAGAAAATTATCTGAAAGACTATGCATCAAATCGTTAGAAATGTTTTATCAGCTTATTTTCATTTGTTAGATGCAAACACATACTTCTGTTTCCTACAAGGAGTATACATTCTTCCTTTTATAATCTGTTACATTGTTGTATCATTTACATGCAATAAAATTCACTCATTTTAAGTATGAAATTCAATGTTTTGATAAATGTATACAATCAAGTAGACACTAGCACAATCAAGATACAGCACTCTTCCATCACCTCCCAAACTTTTCCTTGGCTTAACACCAGCCCCTTCCCCCAGGAGACTGCAGAGCTGCTCTCTGCCACAGTTTTGCCTTTCCTAGAACCCATGTGCCTGGAATCACTCGCGGATCATCTCTGCATCTCTTCTTGTTTCACTCATGTGATGTAACACTTTTCAGATGCATTCACACTGTTGTTTTCAAGTGGTTCATTCTCTCTTATTGCCCCGTCATAAATCATACACCACAACCTGTCTTCTTTACCAACTGAAGGGCATTTATCTGTTTCCAGGTTTGCCAATCAGGAAGAAAACTGCTATGACATTTGTATACAAGTCTTTGTGAAAACCTGGAGTGGGACTGCTGGGTTAAATGGTAAGTGCATGCTCAATTTTGTGAGAAATTCCTCGATGTTTTGCAAAGTGGCTGTGCCATCTTGCATCCCCGTCAGCACACCCTGAGGGTCTCCACTCCTCACACCATTCTCCGTGCTCGGTTTTCTCAGCCTTTCTCATTTTAGATATTCTAGTCCTTGGGTAATCGGACCTCTCTAGGATTTTCATTTTCCTCTTCATTTTTCTCGTGCAAACATCTTTTTATTGTAAAGTGTCTGTTCAAATCTTTTACCAGTATTTTAAATCAGATTGTATGTCTTCTTATTCCCGGCTTTTGAGATTTCTTTATACAGTCTTGATACAAGTGCTTTAGCACATAATGTTTTTCTCCCAATCTGAACCTTGCCTTTTCAGTTTTTCAAAAGAATATCTTTGGAATAGTAAAGCATTTTGGTCTTCAAGAAAGCCCAATTATCAGTTGTTCTTATCCTGATTTGTGCTTTTGGTATCATATCTACTTTATCTTTGCCAACCCAAGGTCACAAAGATCTACTCCTACATTTTCTAACAGACGTTTTATTGTTTTAAGTTAGCATTTATGTCTATGATGCATTTCCAGTTAATTTTTTTGGTATATGGTGTGAAATAAGAGCAAATTTTTTTTATCCGGGTAGATATCCAATATTTCCAGTAACATACGGCAAAAAGATGATATTTTCTGTATAAAGTTACCTTAGCTCTTTTGTCAAAAATAAATTATATAGATTTATTTCTGGATTCCATTTAGTTCCACTGGTCTATACAGCTATCCTTACACTAATATCGCATTGAGTGATTAGTATAGCTTTATCACACATTCTTATATCCCATATCTTAAATTCCCTAAGTTTGAACTCTATCAAAATTGTCTGGGCTGTTCTACATCTTTTAAATTAGCATGAAATTTTATAATCAGCTTACAAATTTGTATAAAAATTTGGAATTTTGATTGGAGTTTTGTTTAATCTTTAGATCACTTCGAAGACAGCTGACATTTTTAACAGTAAGACTTCCTATGAATTGACACACTATCTCTCTCTATTTAAGTCTTCTTTGAGTTCTCTCAGTGATGCCTGCTGTTTTCAGAGTGTGGATATTGCAATACTTTGCTAAACCTGCCCTTGAGTACCTTACCCTCTATGATGCTGTTACAAATGATGTTCTTATTTTTATTTAAATCTCCAATTGTTTATTGCCAGTGTGTAGAAATAAAATTGGTTTTTTTATTGAAGTATAGTCAATCTACAATGTTGTATTAATTTCTGGTGCACAGCGCAGAGATTCATTTATACATACACATATTCCTTTTCATAGTCTTTTTCATTATAGGCCATTATAAGAGTATAGAATATTGACCTTGCACCCTAAGACATTTCTAAACTTACTTTTTAATTCTAGTAACTTTCAAAATAGATTCTTTCAGATATACTAGATATGTTGTCTGTGAAAACAAACCATGTTACTAATTTGTTTTTAGTCTGTGTGGGCTAAGTCTTTCCCCTGTCAATGCCCTGGAGAGACCGCTGGTGCAATACTGCATGGACGTGGTAAGAGCCGGCATCCTTGCCTTAGTCCTGATCTTCAGGGGAAGTACTCACCTGCTTGTCCTCCTCCTCCCACGTTCCAGCCCAGGGGCTCTGCTCACTTCCTCTTCATGCCAACAGACATTTCCCTGTCCTGTCTCCTCCCTCCCTCAAAAGGGGCACTTGCCCACCTCCCTCCACTGATTCCATGAAAACAGAATGACATCTGGAGGACATGGTCTTTGCAGAAGAGAGTTTTTTAAAAATACTACCAGTTTAATATTTTCAAAATATTGATGTGTAACATATGTGGCAATGTATAACTTACGTAAATTATAAAGCTTGCAAAAATATAAGGGGGCATGATTTTATTAATAATTATTCAGAGAAATTGAAAGTGAAGAGAAAACGTTGAAGATGGCTTTGCCTTTTGCCCAAGTCAGCTCTGGGCTCAGCTAGCTCAATGGGGTGACCCTGGGAGAACCCCAAGTCCATTGTCAATGCCCTGTAAAGTCCTAACAGTGACCACACTGGTATCACCTGGGGCAGAGGCTGGTGGTCAACATGGCAGGACCTGTGAGAAAAGGCCTGTCTCCATTCCAGACTTGTTTAGGAACTTCCCGTGCCGCAGGCCAAGGGTCTGGCGAGGACAGTGCTAAAAGCTGAAGTGTGGAGAGGTCCAAGCTCAAGAGTCAGAATGAGCTTCTTCTTCCCTTGTTTTTCCCTGTTAGAGGGACACTCTTCACATCTGAGTGCAGATCTGCCCCAGCATCTCATGGCTCATTACTGAGTCACCAAAGCCAAGAAGTCTAGTGCCTCAGCAAGAGAGATTTGGGCCAAAATAGCCTTCAAGGCCAAAGCTCAATTTCTGAAGAAATAGATTTATTTCTAAAATTAGCATCTTTCCAAATGAGATCACAGTCTGCAAAGCACTCACTGTCACAGCCCGAGAAGACAGGACCAGGCTGAATTTGGGTTGCTTGCGAGAGGTGGTCAGCTCTTCTCAAAAGCCAACCAGAACTTTGTAGGATCAAGGGGGTCTAGATAAACCTTCCTCACACGATAACTCAAAAAGAAGACTCAGAAAGGTCTCAAGCACGTACTTAATTAGCATTCAAGTGTGGCAGCCACCTGACCCTTTAGTCAACCTGTGATTAACGAACTCAAATATTTACCAAGTTTGAGGATGTGCCAAGCGCTGGACCAGGAACACCAAGATGAGTAAGACGGCCGCCTCCCCAGAACGTCTGATGCTAAACAGACACGTAGCTCAGACGCTGAGCTGCGTGGATGGAGGCGCAGGGCACTTTCCTGGACGTGGCTTCCACGGCTTTCACGTGTCACCCAGGACCTGAACCCAGCTGAGGCTCAAACTCCACAGAAACAAAGCCCCTCATTCTCTCCATCCCAATCCAGTAGAAATTCCAGGAGTAAACAAAGTTCCCCGACATCTACCAGTTTGTTTATTTGGTGTTTTGTCTGGGTGGACATTCCTCTATTTCTGGACATCAGCAAGTTTGGGGAACATTTTGGTTGGTCAAACAAATCACATTTAGGTACCAAATTCAAAGGCAGTGCGGCCCCAGTGCCTGGCAGCTGTGGGTCAGGCTGTCACAGGCTCTTCTGGCTTAACCCTGAAGAATTTTTAGAATTGCTGTCTTCTCTAAGGAGCCCTTTACAAGCCCCTCAGGGTCACCGGGACCCTCTCACCACCCTCTCCAGCGCAGTTTTCAACGCTCAGAGCCACCCTTGTGTTTCAAGAGCCTGTTCACCTCGGAAACGGGCAGTTGAGAAATGATGCTCTTGGCTTGCAGCGGGAAGTTTGAACTCCTTGGCACGTTTCCCTCGGGCGGCGTCCACTGACATCATCCAGCTGGAACAGAGGAGGAGGAGATCACCACATGGGCCTCTGGGTCATCTGCACCCCGGCCTCTGGGTTGTTTGCGGCTGCTTTTAAAACTGGCCAATGTCAGGTTGACTTGGGGCATCTTTCCCCTGGAACGAGGAATGAGGATTCTGTGACCGCGACTGTTAACCACGGTCCTCTCAGAAGCCTGAGGATTTGACCTCCACCTGTCTCCACTCCTCCTGACTGACCCATTATGAGAACTTAGAGGGAGCCGAGGGCCCAGAAGAAAGCTGCAAACCACCCATCCCTCAGGGTCAGGCGGCTCTGAGTCTCTCCAGGAGTTTCTGTGTCCTCAAAAGCTTCTAATAGACCTTCCTACAATATACTTAGTTATAAATCTTTATTCTATACTGTGTAATCCTCAGTATTTAGGGTGTAAAATCCTAAATCATTTTAAACTACAAGTTAGCTGTGACTTGCGCACATTTGGAGGACTGTCTTCACAGCCAGATGACTCCTGGGAAGCCTGACCGCCAGGTGTTGCCTCCGGAGCCAGCACAGCCGGTCTCACTGCTCCCTTTGCCCCTCCTCCCACTCGGCCTTATTTCCCAGATGGACAAAGGCCCTGCCTGGCCATCTCCAGAATGTCCTTGCCCTAGCAGGACAGAGCAGGATGAAAGTAACCACATACTAACTCTAGAAAGCTCGATAACTCTTCACAAGCCTTGCCTTGCAGAGATTCTTGTGCCTGATTAGTCCTGTAACCTCATGACTTACCAGAGACCTGAAATGAACTGCACCCAAGTATGAGGGGTTAAAAAACAGGAATTGGAGGCTTCCTTTGAGATGGAACCAAGATGTGGTGGTGCTAAAGGCAGGTGATGGGGGCATCCAGCTGGGAAAAGCAGGGAGGGAACCAGAGCCCAGCTGTTTCCACAGGGAAGCCTGGGGGAGGCCCAGGAACACCTGGCAGGAGCTTAGCCACTGAGATGAGGCAGGACTGGACCCCAGCAGGGAGGCCGAGGAGGCCCTATAGAGGAGACCCAGAACCCAGGTCAATGGCGGGGACTCAGCCCGCTTCGACAGAGGTGTGGGTTCAATGCCAGAAGCAAGACTGCCGTGCTGGGTGAGGTCTGAGAAGTAGTGTAAAGGTTAATTGGCTCAGCTCTGAGTCACCTAAGAGGGACCCCTGTGTTCTTCACATCCTCCAAGGCCAGGGTCAGCCTACATCCCAGCCCCATGGAAGGTGGGGGTCAGGTACTCCCCTGTGTGCATGGCACAGCCATCAGCTCAGGACGTCTGGCAGCTTCAGGATGGAGACCTCAGTGCTTTTGGTCAGTGTCAGACCTCAACTTGGAGCTCTGATCACATCCAATCTCTAATTTGCTCTTAATAAAGTCTTCTGGTTGTGATTGCTGTACAGCACATAAAATCACAACAGACATTTTTTGAAAACTAGATTGGAGAAGAACATTTGAAGGGGTTAAGCTTCACGGAAGAGTTAAGTAGGCGAGGAGGTTGGCCCTGTGCCACTTGCTGAAGGGGTCCCCACAGCTCAGGGTGCCGCAAACTGGATCCAGCACGTACAGGACAGAGGATCACAGCCCCCGGGCAGGAACCTCAGGCAAATGAGGTGACAGGTGCAGGCACTGGCGCTCAAGACATCTCATAGAAGACTTTTAAGACACAGGAAGCAGTATAGAGATGAAAATCAGAGAAACAGAAATCAAATATTACCAAGTAGCTGTGGGCCCTGTGCAGCCAGACACCTGCCTGCTGCCTCATTCCCTAACCAGGCCAGCCCCTGGGGACCACGTTTGTCACTGTGCCTGGAACTGCTTCCTGCTGCCAGGGAGAGCTCTGTTACCTCTCAGCGCCGCCTTCTCCCAGGGCCGCGTGCTGTGCAATGCTTTGCAGAGATGGTCACCATCCTTGGTGGAGCAGTCTGTGCCTCAGAGTCAGACGGAAGGTGACACTCTCAGTCTTGTTGATCTCAAAATGTCTTCAGTTCGTCCTCATTTTTGGAAAGTAACGTCGCTGGGCGTGTGATTCCGGTTGTCAGCTGCTTGTGGTTCACTGAGGTGCTTCCAAGTTACCCTTCTCAGTTCCAGTTTCCACTGAGGCCAGCTACTGGCCGACCTTTCACACCTTTGTAGGTACCTTTTTCTCTTCAGCCTGTGTCTTCGACGCTCCACTTTTGCTAGGACACGTCTCGGTGTGGGTTCCCTTTTTGCTTACTCTGCTGGGAAGTGAGTGTAATTCCTAAAGATGGAATTGAATAAATTCGATGGCTCACACCCTTCAAGTCTGGTAAACTGTCAGCACTCCCCTCCTTGCTCACCCCGTGGCCTGTCCTTTCATCTGCAGGAGCTCCACTTGGCTAGATGCTAGACTTTCTTGTCTCCTCATCTTCCTGACTCTGGCTTAAGTTTTCCATCCATTTCTTTTTGCACGGAATTCTGGGCTATTTCTTCTGATGTATCTCAGAATATACTAATTCTCTTTTCAGTTCTCTGAAAAATATTATTCAATATTTTCGTGATCTTTTTAACTTTATTCTATTTATTAAATTTTAGACAGTTTTTGAGAAATTTAGGTCATTTTTTGATAGTCCTTTATTTATTAGTTATGTTTGTTAGTTTTTTTTTTTTTATTCTTTAAGGCTTTTGAGCATTTTAATCATATATTCTTAAATTGGTAGGTCTAATATCTTACATTTTAGGTGTTTAATTCTGGTCTGTTTTTCTTCTGTCTCTCATTCCTGGTGTCTTGTTTCCTCATGAATTTGACAGCTTTGGACTGAAAGCTCCTATTTGACTAACTTGACCTGGCAAATCTTCAGATGTCTCGACTTAGAATACCCTCCTCTAAAAAGGATCGATGTTTACCCTGCCAAGTGCTCCAGGACCCGACTAATCCAGAAATCGTCCTAAAGTATGCTGAGTTTCGGTGGGAGGCGAGTCGCTCTGTCCTAACCACGCGTCTTTGGGGGCTCAATGCCTGTTTTCTATTTTGAGCTATATTATCGAGAGTTATTAAACTCCTCGCAACTGCAAGTACCTCAGGGCATTATCTTGCCCCCTATTTATTTTCAGCCTTCAGGAGTTTTCCTTACTTCTTTATTAGTTCAGCTAATTCATTTTATTTCTTTTACATTTTTTTATTGAGTAATAGTCATTTTACAATGTTGTGTCAAATTCCATTGTACAGCTCAATTTTTCAGTTATACATGAACATATATATATATTCATTGTCACATTTTTTTTGCTATGAGTTACCACAGGATCTTGTATGTATTTCCCTGTGCAATACAGTATAATCTTGTTTATCTCTTCTGCATTGTAAAATCCCAGTCTGTCCCTTCCCACCCCCCACCCCCCTTGGCAACCACAAGGGTGTACTCTATGTCTATAAGTCTGTTTCTGTTTCATATTTATGGTTTGTTTGTTTGGTTTTTTTAGATTCCACATATGAGTGATCTCATATAGTATTTTTCTTTCTCTTCCTGGCTTACTTCGCTTAGAATGACATTCTCCAAGAACATCCATGTTGCTGCAAATGGCGTTATGTTGTCATTTTTTGTAGCTGAATAGTAGTCCATCGTATAAATATACTACATCTTCTTTATCCAGTCATCTGCTGATGGACATTTAGGCTGTTTCCATGTCTTGGCTATTGTAAATAGTGCCGCTATGAACATTGGGGTGTAGGTGTCATTTTGAAGTAGGGTTCCTTCTGGATATAAGCCCAGGAGCGGGACTCCTGGGTCACATGGTAAGTCTATTCCTAGTCTTTTGAGGAATCTCCATACTGTTTTCCACAGTGGCTTTCCCTGCTTCCCTCTCCCACTCTTAATGATTTAAATGTCTTCTTTTACAATTTTGTGCTTATTCTTTTTGTAATTCATGGCAGTTATCTCCTTTCCAGTTGTGAGTTTCTCATTTTTGTAGCATGCTTCTTCTTTTCTATTTAGAGTAGACCTGTCAGTATTTCTTTCAGCATGGGTTTAGTGTTGCTAAACTCTTTTAGTTTTTGCTTGTCTGTGAAGTTCTTTATCTCTCCTTCTATTCTAAAGGATAGCCTTGCTGGATAGAGTATCCTAGGCTGCATCTTTTTTTCATTCAGGACTTTGAATGTATCTTGCCACTCCCTTCTGG
Source organism: Camelus dromedarius (assembly GCF_036321535.1). Classification (NCBI taxonomy): domain Eukaryota; kingdom Metazoa; phylum Chordata; class Mammalia; order Artiodactyla; family Camelidae; genus Camelus; species Camelus dromedarius. The sequence goes on from NC_087442.1 coordinate 84,662, forward strand.
CCTGTAGTGTTTGTGTAGAGAAATCAGCTGAGAGCCTTATGGGAGTTCCCTTGTAACTCACTCTTTGTTTTTCTCTTGCTGCCTTTAGGATAATTTCTTTATCCTTGACTCTGGCCATCTTGATTATGCTATGTCTTGGTGTGGGTCTGTTTGGGTTCTTCCTATTTGGGACCCTCTGAGCTTCCTGTACTTGGATATCTGATTCCTTCTTTAGGTTTGGGAAGTTTTCAGTCATGATTTCTTCTAATACCTTTTCAATCCCTTTTGTTCTTTCTTCCTCTTCTGGAACCCCTATTATGCATAGAGTGGCATGCTTTATATTATCCCATAGGTCCCTTACATTGTTTTCCTTGGTTTTTATTTGTTTTTCTCTCAGCTGTTCTGATTATGTGCTTTCTGTTTTCCTATCTTCTCAGTCACTTATTCGTTCCTCTGCATTATCTAGTCTGCTTTGTACAACCTTTACGTCAGCTCTCATCTCAGCAAATGAGTTTACTAATTCTACTTGGTTCTTCTTTATATCTTCTATTTCGTTTTTGACATATTTTATATCTCTAAACACTATTTCTTTTAGTTCCTTCAGTACTTTGATCAGTCTTTTTTTGAAATCTTGATCTAGTAGGCCATCCATGTCTATTTCCTTGATCGTGCTTTCAGGGGATTTCTCTTGATCTTTTAATTGGGAGTGGTTCCTCTGCTTCTTCATATTGCTCATATCTCTCTGGTACTGTGGCTTAAGAAGTATCAGTTATCTAGTTCTCCTGGAGACAGTGTGCTCTTAATGATTTTATCAAGAGGTCTTTGTGTCTTTGCCCTGTTTCATGAACTCAGCTTGCTGTTTCCAGAGCCCCATTGTTGGCGCCCTTGTCTGTGCTGCTCCCAGTGGCAGTCGGCTAGCAGATCGCGCCCCCTCCCAGCACCATGGTCAGGTGCTGCATTCCTGCCAGGAAGGCAGTTGGCCACCTGCCCTCTCCCGGCGCCGGTCACTCCGCTACTCTGTGCAGCTGCCCGCTCCACCTCGGGTCAGCGCTCGGAAAGCGGGCTCAGGGAAGACCACGGAACGGCCCCACCCCTGCTCTGTGCCAAATCTCAGCTCCTTGTTTGTCTTGGTGGCGTGAGTTCTTTGAGGTGCCGGCAGAAAGATCCTATCTGCCTTGGGCTGTAAACAAGTCTCAGTCCTGCCTAGGAGGTTGCAGAGCCCCCGGGTGCAGATTCAGGCCTTGGCCTCGCCCCCTCCTGGGCGCTGCGCACAGGAGGAGATGGCGGCTGTGGCTGTGCCCTGCCTCTCTTCTCATGAGAAGCGCCAGTAATGGCAGCGCAAGTCTGAGGAGACAAAGGCTATGGCGCCCCTCCCCCCAGGGCACACTAGCTGTGCTGCTTTGCTTTTTTCACAATTTATGGGGGACTGAGGTTGTTCTGCTCCGTATCCCCTCCAAGCCATGGCACGCAGCACCTTGCAGTCCCCCGGGGCTGCCTCAGTGCAGCCGCCCCAGTCCTCCGCCCAGCTCGGGCAGCCCATCCCAGCCCCAGCTGCCAGCTCGTGTCTCAGGCTGGGTGTTGCTGGGACCCTCTGTGCCTGTTTAATTCAGTTCTGTCAGTCAACGGGTGCTCGGAGCAGATCTGAGCCTCGGAGTCTCCCCCTCCATCCTACTGGCCTCTCCGTTGGAGAGGGGAGACCCAGTGAACAAGCGCCAGTCCTCCTTTGCTGCTCCCTCCCCACGGGATTGGTCCCGCACTGTTTTGCTTTTTCTTCTTTCTTTTTTCCTTTTCTCCTACCAGATTTTTGGCATCCTTGTCTTTTGAAGAGGGCGATGTTCTGTCGGAGTTCAGCAGATGCTCTGGTTGGCTGAGTAGGTCCGTAGATGTGAGTTTTGGTGTATTTGTGGGAGAGGGTGAGCTACAAGCATCTTTCTGCTCCACCATCTTGCTTCTCTCTTGGATAATTCATTTTAAATAATGGATGTGGTAATTTACCTCACATTTCTGGGTACTTCGTAGCAGAAAGATACTCAGAATACCTGATTTACCATATTCCCTAACTTATTTGAAGGCATGAAACCGTGGTATAGCATGTAAGAGCATTTGTTCTAAACTCAGAAAGACCAGGAGTAAAAAACTGCCTCTGATTTTCTCAAGCTGAGTGACCTTGGACAGCAGTGACCAAGGAAAGGTCACTGAGTTTTGCAGCTCCTCACACGGTCTTGTTTTCCATCCTCTGCCAGGCTTTCTCAGTCTAGGATGCCTCCAGATCCCACCTGTGCAAACAACTCCATCGCTCAAGACCCACTTCATGTGTCACAAGGAGCCTGAGTGAGGGTGAACTTACTGGATTGGAAGAGGCTCTGCCTTGCTGAGACCCTGAGAGGCAGCTGGGCTCTTCCTGTTACTGCAGAGTGGAGTAGATCCACAAATGTGTCTGCTTTGGAGAACACATCTTACATCTTGGAGATAGGTGCCCGTACTTCATGTCAGCATGGCTGGTGTGGGGCAGCATTTCCCAAACTTCTACCTCTAGCATATTACCCCAATGATTTTTACCTTTTCCATATACAGCCTATGCCACCAGTTCCTGAAGAGTTTTCTTTGTTCCTTTTTTACTTACATTTATTTAAAAGGTAATTTTCTGTTTTTTAAAAATGTTTCAATTTTTTAATGTAAGAAAATTGTATCAATGGATAAGTAGTATCACTTGTTTAATAGGAGGTAATGTTAAAAATAAATATTTAAATAACCAAACACTATCGTTAACTTTTAAAATTTAAATAACAATAAATATCTTCATGCTGAAAGGGGAGCAGGGAAGAGAGTTACACCAGCTAGCAGGGCTGGAGGCGAGCCCTTCAGAAAGGATCATGCAGTACTGGCTGAAGGCAGGCGGTAGATCACTGGAGCAGAATGGAAAGTCCAGAAGCAGGTCCACACTTACAGCCAGTTTGTTTTCAGAAAAGCACCAAGGACATTTAACAGGCAAAGTCCATTCAGTAAATTGTGCTGGAATTTACTAGATAACCTTATGGGGAAAATCTCAATCCTACCTCATTCTATACACAAATGTAATAAAGATGCATTTTATACCTAAACACCAAGTCTTAAACTCTAATCTTCTAGAAGAAAACATAGAAAAACATCTTTCTGAACTTGATGCAAGTGAAAATTTCTCTAGATATGAAACAAAAATAAGACAAAACAACAATGAAAAAAAAAAATCTACCACCACAAAGTGAAATTTGATAAACTGAACTTCATCAAAACCAACAACTTCTATTCATAAAAATGCACTTTAAGAGAATGAAAAAGATAAACTATAGAGTAGAAGGAAATATTTACAATCCTTATAACTGACAAAGTACTGTAGATCATATATAAGAAACTTCAATCAACCTGTAAGAAAAGGACAAACAGTCCAATTAAAAATGGGTAAAAAGTTGAACTGACATTTCACAAAAAAAGAGATATAAATGGCCAATAAGTATATGACAATTTTCTTGTCATCATTAGTCATGAGGGACAATCAAATAAAAGCCACAGTGAGATATTGCTTTGCACTCACGAGAATGGGTGATAATCTAAAAGTCAAACACTACCTTAGGTTGAGAAGCACACCTAGAACTTTCATACATTGCTCATGAAGTCTGAGATAGTAGGGTCACTTTTGGAATAAGGGTGGTAGTTTCTTATAAGTTTAAATGCACTTATCCTATGACTTAGACACTCCCTTCCTGGTATTGAACAAAGAGATATGAAAACCTACGTCTACAATAAGACTTGTACAGAACTTTGTACCGTGCATTCATAGTATAACATTCCATTGTATGTGTATCTACATGTTTATCCAGCACCTGTTGATGGACACGTGAGTTGCTTCCACCTTTTGGCTACATGAGTAATGCTACTCTGAACATGGGTGTACAAATATCTGTTCTAGTCTCCACTTTCATTTCTTTGGGCTGTATACCCAAAATTGGAATTGCTGAATCATATGATAATTCTGTTTAATTATTTGAGGAATCATCATACTATTTTCTACGGCAGCTGTGCCATTTTACATTCCCACCAGTAATGCACCAGAGTTTGAATTTCTCCACATTCTTGCCAACACTTGTATTTTCTGTTTTGTGATAGTACGTATCCTAATGGTGAGGTGATAATCTCGTTGAGGTTTTGATTTGCATTTATCTAGAGGCTAGTGATGTTGAGCATCTTTTCAAGCTTTATGGCCACTTGTATGCCTTCTTTCGAAAATTTTTATTCAAATCCTTTACGTATTTTTAATCTGTTTTTGTTGTAGAGTTGTAAGAGTTCTTTATATATTTTGGATATCAATCCCTTTTCAGAAAAATAACCTGCAAATACTTTCTCTCATTCTGTGGGCTGCCTTTTCCCTCTGTTGGTCATGTCCTTTGTGTACACAGATTTTTAATTTTGATACAGTCTACATTGTTTATTTTTTCTTTTGTTGTTGCTTGTGTCTTTGGTGTCCAAAAATTCATTGTCAAATCAAATGTCATGAGTCTTTCCCCCATGTTTTCTTCTAAGAGTTTTATAGTTTTAGCACTTATGTTTAAGTCTTTGATCCATTTGATTTAATCTTTTATATTGAATGTGTAGGGAATCAAACTTCATTTTTTTGCATGTGGATAACAAGTCTTTCCAACACCATTTGTTGAAAGGACTATTATTTCCCAACTGAATGGTCTTGGCAATTAGTAGAACAGCTCATGTTTCAAAAAGAGTAATTTCCCCATCCTCCTGTGTTGATACATCACACAAGTTTTAGATTTAGTACTGCTGCACGTGACCTTATTAACTAGTTGTAGTTGGGATGTTGTGGGCTGTTGGGTTCATTGTGGAGCATCTAAGGGATAATGTGTTATCTATGGATCTACATCTAGATTTATATCTTTACTGTCTGTGTTGTTAGGTTCTTCTGAATTTCTCTTACTATGTTGTATACTTTCATCAACTTCAAACTCACATTCAAATTTTCTGCCTTCAAACATTGATCCTCTTTTCCAGTCTAAAAGTCCAACTGTATAAGGTAAATGGAAAATGACATGAAGTTTCCACCTCATCTTTTTAGACTTTTGTTGTCAGGAAACTGGCAAAGAGAAGTAAGATTGGACATAGTATTTGTCTATAAACAAAACATTCAGTGGAACACAGCTGTGGCAGGAAGTTGAACTGTTCCCATTCTGTATAATGTTAGTTCATTACGTTTGTTAAATGTGTGTCTGTTGAACATGTGGCACATGCGGGAAGTGGTCTAAGGATAGAGCAGTGAAACAAAACAGACAAAATTTTGTTTTCAGGGAGATTATGTTCTAGTAGGGAGCTCATGTTTGATAAAAGAAAAAAATCCCACTCCTCTGCGAGGGGAAAACTCGATGCTTAAAAAAACAAAAAACAAAAAACAAAAACAAACAAACAAACAAAAAAACCCCAGGTATTTTATTCTGACCAGACTTGCCAAGGATTTTAGTTTATGCTCACTTATTTCAGTGGACTGACCCTGTGACAAATCCTTCTCATCCCAGGAGCATGCTCTTACACAGCTACCACCGAATTCACTAAAACCTGAAACAGCCAATTGTATGACTGTTGCACATAAAGTTTCCACTCTCTAAGTCTTGCTAGATAAAATATGATTGAGCAACTTGTAAAAGCAAGAATTTTTGTGATTTTGCTTGCAATTTGTTTGACAAAACTTTTTAAGAGTTCACAAATTCAAAACCTTTTCATCAAATCCTCAAGGAAAACTGCCATTTCAGGAAGATGCCCCTATGGTACAGCACGGCCCCTGTACACCACTGTCTGCTCCTGGCCACCAGCACGACAGTTTGAGAAGTGTAAGTGCAGAGAGAAAACAGTGACCTTTGGAGTCAGGCAAGCCAGGGCCTGAATTCCAGGGATGCTATTTATTCTCTGTCTCTAAAGTGGCGACAGTGATGCCCACTGCTTGTAATCACTGTAGGAATTACATGAGCTAGGTGATGCGGGGAAACTGTCTGGCTTTGTATCCAGCACATAGTAAGAGCTCAGTAACTGTTACCTGTCAGTGTTGCGTTATTATTCAACATTGTTCATTACTCTTCCTTCATATGAAAGATGGAATAAGTCATGAGAATGCTAGTTTCTCTGTGAAGTTGGGTTTTGAGAGACTATGCAATTAAACACAGTGGCAGAAAATCTGAAAGAGATATTTCCTCTGCTCTGACACTTTTCCAAGTTGGTGTGGGAATGTTTAGTTCCACTCTTAACTCTGTATTTTTTTCTATCATCAACCTACTTCCACCCTCCTCTTTTGCCCACTTTTCCTTCTCCGTCCCCTCCCCCATCCCCCTGCACATTCACGTTTGTCACAGGGAACTCTAGAAGGCTCACACGGCGGTTGTGCATTGGGATGCACTCAGCTGTGAGAACTGGAGCCTGCAGCAGCCCCAGCGAGGACAGACCACACTCAGCAGGAGCAGAGCACAGGAGCCCCACATGAAGTCGAAGAACCTGACTCTGCTGTTCAGCAGGGGCCGTGGAGCCCTGTGAGATCACCTTTGGATTTGGAGCTCCCCACCTTTGCTGCCTCTCAGGACCAAGCACAACGATTCAGCTCCTACACGCCCGAGGAATGGGTTTCGGGAAGCTTCCGTGGGTGTGGTCATCACAGTGAGTCTCCGCTGCTTGACCTGCTCAAAAACCCTGTTTACAGATTTTCCTCCTAATCATTGTTTGGGGGAAGAAAAAGCCACTTCTTTAATGTAACTTATTTTCAGACTCCTAGACTTAACTTGATTGCTGGCTATGCACGCAAAGGATTAATTCTTTTCTTTTGAAAAGAATGTTTCTTAAATATACCAAGTAGAAAATGTAAACACTCATGTTCCTTCACTGATCTGAATTGTTCGTGAGAAATAAAGAATGTAAGAAAAAAGTAGTCAGTGTAGGAAATTTTTATTTTAAAAGTGAAAAGGTGTTTCCAAGAGACATCTCATATTGACCTCATAATTTTAGTAGGGGAGATTCATTCAACCCCATAGCACTCAATTTCAGTTATTAGAAACCCCAGCAGATGGGACCAGGAATTTGTAAACTAGGTCCTATCCTCCTGCAGTGCCCTGGTGGTGGGTCCCTCATCAGCTCAAATAATGTGTTCTTGCTCTTCTTCGGAGACATGGAGCTGATAACACAGCTTCAGCTGACTCCACAGGTTTGCAAGGGAGGTCAAATCACACAATGCAGAGACTTCTCAAAGGAGCAGGCGAGGATGTTTGAGGTGGGTAGGGAATGGGGGGATTTGCCTCCTGCTTTGATCTGGTTTTAGTTATGCTGTTTATCTGGCAGTTTAAAGCATCACTAAGGGAGCTCATAAATTGTGCCAGTTTTCAAAGTGGGACATAGTTTGAGAAACTCTGAGTCATGGTATGTGCTTTGTATAAATGTCCTTATGCTAAAAACATTGTATGCATTCTCTTAAATGAGTAAAACTAATTTTTCTCAATAATCAAATTAAGTTCAAAGATACTTTATTAACTAAAATAGAGAAACGGTTAAGTAAATGTTTGAAGATTTTGTTTGGACTAAAAAGGCTTTCTGGGTTCCCTGAGTTAGATAAAGAGCTCCTCCTTCAGATTCCTGCTGATTCAGACTGTCGGTGTAAATGACCGTATTGACCTGTAACCTGGGTGGCTTGGGGTGGTCTGGGTGTGAAGGGATGAGTACACTGTGGGTGAGTAAGAGGGCAGAGGGCTCATAACCAGGGCTGGGAGGGTGCACTTGTGACAGTGAGTTAAGGAGTCGAGGGTCTGGGGAGGAAAGAACCTGCAACCCTTGTTCTCTAGAAGATTTGCTCCCGATAAGCTCCCACCTTTGCAGACCCATGTTCCCACCCCCTCACACTCATGTTCCCACCCCCTCACACCCACGTTCCCATCCCCTCAGACCCAGGTTATCTCCTTGCTTATTTTTGTTGGATACGTAATGTTATTTGCCCCAGCCCTGTGCCTCTTCAGGAAAGACTCAACTGAAAGGGAACCTGAGACGACATGAAAGAATTCTCTCCTCCATCATGCTGCCTGTCCACACCAGACCCTCCCCCTGTCCACACTAGACCCTCCCCTGTCCACACCAGACCCTCCCCTGTCCACACTAGACCCTCCCCGTGTCCATACCAGACTCTCCCCTGGGCTTTGTGTCCAATTTCTCATTCAAGGACTGTCTGTGGGGCAGCCGTCATATTCCAGGATCTGTGCGGGCTCGGGGAGCATAGAACTGACCAGAACAAATGAAGCTTACGATTTACTGGGAGGTACAATCAATTAAAAAGGTAATTTTAAACAGAGTGTGACAGATTTATTCAGGCCTCAAAACAAGGAGAAAGACAGTGTTTTCCCTTTTTCACTTACTGTCAGAACCACAGGGGTTCCCACCTGCTCATTCCCCCACACCCCACCCCTCTCTCACATGCACTTACCACAGCTGAGACTAGGGATAAACAGCTGCTTAACTCATAAGTGTTGTCCAAGATGACTTCAGAAGTCACATCCATAGGTGATCATGGGAGACCAGATTCTCTGCCAAATCACCGGCTCCTCAGTCACAGCCTGGACTCTGTCAGACCTGCTTTATTTATTAATCACTTGCTTAATACCTGGCAAGACTCAGCTGTTCCAATGAACTTGGACACAGCCACCGTGAAATCACTGGACTTCTTTTCCCTCTGCAACAGTTCTGAGATGATATCACCTCGTTAGTGTGTGGGTGATGCCTCTAAGCACTGCTGATGTTCCAGATCATCTGCTTCTTTTATCACGTCAGAGAATGGGAAGGATTGTGTCATGGTTCAGCTCAGACTGACACTCAGACAAGACAAATCCTGCAGCTTCTCTGCGGTGGGAACCTCTACGTGAATTTCCCAGCCAGTGACCTTTCCACTTTTTAGCACTTGTTCTCAATTAAGGATCCATAATTACTTTTTAAGCCCCCAGTTCCTGGTATTGGCCTGTTGATGTGTACACACACGAGACAGCAGCGCTCCAGAGAGACGTGTGCTGTACAAGCCGAGACTGGACACGTCCACCCGGCACGAGGCAGAGCAGACTTTGTGTTTTACTGAACACAAAGTATCTTACAGCTCGAAGGACTGAATTCACAACTTCCCCTGCAGGGGGAACCACCTCCCGTCACTAGGGTGCTGGCACCTTAGGACTTGAAGATTTACCCTGAGGATAACAATTTTATTTTAATATGAATATCTAGAAATTTTCAAGACCCAAAAGAATGAGGCTAGAAGGAATGGAATTTCAGATACTAAGTCAGACAATGCACGTGGTGAGTAATCTGACTTCTGCCATTAGTACTCAGGCACAAGATAGGTGGCTGTTCCCCTCTACAAACAGCCACTAAAGTCATTTATGGAGCCTCCATGGCGCTGAGGGAGTCAAGGTAGGGTCCGGCAAAATCAGCCCTATTTACACTCAAATGTGCAGGTACCTTTCTCAACCAAATAGAGTTAAAGTGATTAGTGAGATCAATACATAACAGAAAGGTGCTCCTGGTGACTGTTACAAAGGAGAATCATGTGACAGCCGGGGAGCTGCCCTAGAATCTAGCAGAAGTGAGATGATCTGTGGAGGTCACAGGTTGTAAACAGTGATGGAAGATGGCACTGTTATGATCGTGACTTGGTTCTACAATCTGATTCTCATGAAATCTTACAATCAGGGTTACTCTTAAGTAACACCAAAGCACAGGAAACTTCTCTGGGCTGCTTCTACTTTCCTGAGACCCACACTCTCATTCCTTGGCTTCCCAGCTATCTTTCAACAAACCTACTAAAATAGAACTTTATAAGTGGCTTATTATCCTTCCTTACAGTTCATGGATTGGAAATAGGAATTTCTGGACACAAAGTATCTTACCGTTCAAAGGACTGAATTCACAACCACCTGCAACAGTGTAATTTCAGAATGTGCGTTAGTAGGAGACACATCTGGAGGAGGGCTGGGGATGGTTTTCTAGACACACGTCAGTCAGTGCCCTCACCACGGACACACTTCACCATGGACACGGCAGAATCCCTCTGCAAGAAGCAGACTTGCTAGGAAACACGAGACTCCACAACAAAGAAATGCGGACTGTGGGTTCCTGATCCTCCCAAAGTCACCCGCAGCCGCTGTGAACACCTAAACTCACACCCCAAAGTACATCAGTGCCTGGACCCTGAAGGAGGGAGAACGCATAACTAACGAGAGGAAAGGTCCAAAGAGTGGAAAGTTCACTATCATCAAAAAAAGTTTCCTCATCGAGGGAGATTTGCCTTTATAGTGTTTGAGATTTTATCAAACATAGCATTCACCTGTTCTTTGTATGCTAATAATGAAATAATTAACAAAAGAAGGATAACACTGCCAATCTTCCATTTGCACATAAACATATAAATCATAAATACCATGTTTATGAATAATGTAGATAAACTAGGTATAAGTTTTCCAGTTTCAGCATTTCCTAGATCAGCAATGCATACTCCAGTGAATGTGAAAATGCTAGTTTACTATACTTGAATTTTTCTTACTAGTTACTTACAAATCATAATCCATTGTGCATTTTGAAATTTAATTTCTAATTCTCAATTTGCCTTAATGCTTACGTAAATACCAGGGAGGAATTTCCAAAATATAAAAAAATCCCCTAAAAAAAATTAAAGGCCCTTCAAGTCTTTTCTTTTGACCAGTTTAACTTTGGCTTTCAGGGTTGAAAAATATTTGTTCCTTGGATGACATTACCACTTGCGGTCCCAGTGAAATGGCAGTCAGACCAGGCCTTGCTTTGGATGAAGCTTTGGCCTGAGAATGGATGATCTTAGAGCAGAAAGACACATCCATCAACACAGCTACACAGAATTGCACAACTTAACACTGCAATAACCACCATTTAAAAACAAAACTTTAGAAAAATGTTTGTTTATAAGTCAGGGCATTAACCAAATTTACAGTTTTCAAAAACCGTCAAAGGTTTTGCAGAGCCCACTTCACACAAGGCGTGCTCACAGCTCAGCGTAATATGTTAATAGCAGAAATGAAAAGTAGAGACGCAGGCAGAATTGTTTAAAAGTCACCGGGACCGTGTTGGGACTTGTTCAGATCTGGAGCCAGCATCACCCTTGCCCTCGTGTACCTGTTTGAGACGGACACTGTGAGCTCGGAAGAGCCCTGGCAGAGGGATTAAAGAGGAGACATGGAGGAGGCGGATGGGGATGGGCAGCCTCTCTCCCTCTGCCCCAGAGACGGGACTTGGAACAGAAAAGGCACATTTCAAAGGCAGCCTTTGGAACAGGCTACACCGCTCTCTTTCCCCTGAGCAACGTCTGCCACAGTCCAGCTGCAGCTCTGCAGAGGTCTCCTCTTGGGAAGTACCTGTGGTCCCCCCACAGGACTGCTGAACACAGATGGGGTCCTGCAGGGAGCGTCTGTGTTTCCCTTTCCCCCGTGTGTAGACGCCTCCAGTGAGTTTGGCTGCATTATCAAAATGAAAGATCTTGGAAACTAGTTTAATTTTGACATGAGTGATTTCTCTGAATGAGCATTTCTTCTAAATTTGGCTAAGTTAAAGGAGTTTATTCCGTTTGCTTTGTCTAGGCCACTGGGCACGCCCAAACAATATAAATTAGCGGGGCTTTTTAACGGGAGAGAACACTGTACAACTGTCTGGAGGAAGCCAGTTTCCATCCACTCGGGAACATCAATGCCCGTGAACTTAGGCTCCACTGGACACCTGTGGACACTCTTGAATGAGACAGCTGTCACCATGGTAACAGGGTGCTATGGACTGGGTTTGTAAGAACATCACCCTGCGGGGTAAGAACATCACCCTGCGTGGTAACGGGATGCCTCAGGGTCTGATTCGTAAGAGGGTTCATCTACTCTATCTCAAGAAACAGAAAACTCAAAGCTGGACGGTTTCTTAACCACAGAACTGACAAAGATTACAAAGTTATTGTTTTGCAAGTTAAGCCCCTGAGAATTGTAAATGGTATTTATATTAAAATACAGCTTTGTGAGCACTTAGTAGCAAATAACTTTTCGTGAAATTATGTGTGATCCTTAATGTCTCTTACAGCCTTCCTGGCACAATGGCTTAGCAATTCTTCTAAAACCACTCAGAAGTGTTTTTGATTTGGGCGCCAGGAGCTATTCGTGGTGCAGCAGGAAGAAAAGCGCTCACTTCGCAGACAGCACAGATGCGAGGGGGTGTTTCCTTTCTCAATGACACTGTGATACTCGGGTATTTGAAGAATTCCCTGGATGGGGAGATCACATGTTAAACTTGGAGTAACTGGGGAAGGCTCAGGGTATGTCACAGAATATTTTGAAAGAGATAAAATTCTTACATTTAATTGCGTAAAACAGGATAGGATTGGTATCAGTTGAGGCCTTTGGGAAGTTACTTTCATAACAAGACACCGTTTATAGTAAGTTTTGTGATTGTTTCTATGCAACTTATTTCTAAATAATGAAGGCTATTAAGTTCATTGTGTGGCAATAATGAAATGACTGCTAAAATCTCATATATTCGTGGGCAGAATAAAGACTCCATGCGAGTGACCCCAAGTTCCAAAGTGAGGGTTGAAATGGACGGTGTTTTCTCAGGGAGCATCTGTTTAAATGGTGCTGGTCAAGCGGTCCTTTTCCTTCAGCTGGGTAGGACCTGCACAGGGTCGTTGGGATGGGCTGGTAGGGGAGCTGGGCCAGGAATCCGGAGATCAGAGTTTTAGCCCTGGTGAGTGACCGTGGGCAGGCTGTGCACACTGTGAAGTGTCAACTTTTCTGTGTGTAAAATGAAAAAAAAATGAAAATGAAAATGATAACCTAGGGATCAGGTTATTATTTTCCTACAACTAAATGGCATGTATTCAGACAGTACTAAAACACAGTGACCTGTGAAGAGGCGTCATAAGGAAGGAGAATTCCTCACAACATACAGATTTTCAGACAAATTACAATGAAATAATGAATGCTCTGGAATTTAAAAAACTACATAAATGCTCAGCACGTATACCTTAAAATGATATACAAAGAATTTCCCGTTCTTCATACATTTCTGTTTGAAAGGGTTTCCTCACCGCTCCTTGTCTGTGTTACAAAGCAGTGGTTCTGGAGCCTGGCTGGACTTCAGAATCAGGTAGGTGGTTAAAAAGCGTCAGATGTCCAGGCTGCGCCTCAGGTCAGTAAGATTAGAATCTCTGGGAGAGGAAACCAGGCATCGGCACTTTAAAAGCTCTCCTGGTGGTTCTAATATGCAGCCAAATTCAAGAACCACTACTAGAAAGGTTTCCTGTTTCCTCTTCAATCAGTCCTCTGCTTCTTTGCTAGTTTCACCTCCTCCTTCCAACCCTTAACCCAGATGCTCCTCGAAGCTCAAGGTAGAAATTCCTTTATCAGATATGGTAGGGACTAGTAATTGGCTCATTACGTAAAAATTGATTAAAGCAAGGAATCATTTAAAAAACACATTCGTGCTGTTGTGGACGGCAGGGAAAGGTTGGCAAACCCCCGTCCCGGAGTGCCCACCCTTTTGCAACACGACGTTGCTGCTCCTCTCAGCACAATCTCAGGTTTGTCCTCACCACCTTGAATCTGACGGGGTCTTCTGACTTGCAGTGATGATGGGATTCAGCAGGTGTGATGTTGTGGAGTTCTAAGTCCCGGCTACGCAGTTTCTGTTCTTGCTCCCCTGGGTACCGCCCTGAAGCCGGTGCGCGAGGAAACCCAGGCCAGCCCCTTGAGGACGCTGGGCCACGAGGAGGGCTGGCCAACCGACAGCCAACATCGGTGCCATGAATGTGGCCGAGACCGTCTGAGACCACAGGCTCCAGGGGAGTCCCCAGGGGGCCCAGCCACATGAGGGACCCCGTGAACCACAGCTTTAAACGTGGGGCCACAGACTCGCCAACAAGTAAGATGGATGCTATTTTGAGCCACAGTTTTCAGCTGGCTGTCGCACATGCCTGAGTCGCATGAGTAGAAGTTTTTTTCTGGCTTGAACAGTCTTCAGGCCCGTGATGGAGGACTTTTTATTTTAAACAATTAGTATCTTCTTTCTGTTCCTATGTTATCTTTCTTCCATAAACCACACCCATAATATGGCATCTGCTATTCCAGGTTTTGGAATTTTAAAACTAGTTCAAGAAGTTAAAGGCATTGGGGGGGGGGCATGTCTCAGAGGCAGAGGGTGCATGAGGTCCTGGGTTCAATCCGCAGTACTCCTATTAAAAAAAAAACACACGATTAAAGGCATTTGTGGAGTAATCTGATCCAGACTCCTCAAATTTTACACTATTTTCCCAATCAATTCCAGTTTTCTCCCCCACACATAACTTGGTAGCATATTTTAATGACTCACTCTTACCAAGTTTTTCTTATCAAGTATTTTCAATCTGATTTTCCTAGAACACTCCTCATTCTTTGTGTACTCACATTTAATCATCTTAATCTTTAGTTAAATTATGTAATTATAATAAGCACGGTTGGCACAAATGGGTTTAAGGACAAGCACTACTGATTTTTGTTAAGCATAAAACCCTAACCTGGGAGGAGAAATACAAGACATACTGGTCGGCTCACGAGCAGCCCTCGGTCAGCACGCCTGAACGTGGTCACCGCGTTTTACAACTTGGATGAGTGGAAGCCGTGAGAACGTTGCCTTTTGTACGTGGTTCTCCATCCTTTATATGGTCCTACGTGCCCTCTCCCTTCAAGGCATGTCCACAGCCATTGTTTCAAATCAGTTTCAGATTTAGAACTAAACCGTGGGTTTTTTGAGTTGCAAACATCTTCCCCCTCAGTTTCTCTCTTGAGATTCTTTTTCATGCCCTCCCTTCATACCCCTCTCTTACACACATTCTAGTTTAAATATTGTGTTTTCTGGTTACTCTGATTTCACTGATCTTCTGACCCTAATGTTCTGTTACACGTATGGGCTGAAATGATTGTTTACACACTGTGGTATCATTACTCCTCAGGTGTGCCAATTAATTTTACGTGTCAGCTTGGCTCGGCCACACTTCCTGCATGTTTGGCCAAACATCAGCCTAGATGTTGCTCTGAAGGTATTTTTGGATGAGATTAACATTTAAATCAGTTGACTTTAAGTAAAGTAGATTGTCCTACAGAGTGTGGGTGGTTCTCACCCAACCAGTTGAAAGCCTTAAAAGAAATACTGAAGTCCCCTGAAGAAGAAGGAGCTCTGCCTCTGGACAGACTAGGGTCTCCAGCTGCAGCATCAGCTCTTCCCTGGGTCTGCTGTCTGCTTCTGGACCTGCAGGATTCAGACATGCCGGCCCTACAATCTTGTGAGCCCTCTGCTAAATGTAGTTACCTACCAACCTGTCTAACTATCTAGCTATCACCTACCTAGCCTGTTGATTTTGCTACCCTAGGAAACCCTGGCTGGTGCAGGTGCCTTAGTGTTTTTTCTCTAGAGTGTAAGCTATTTGATGCAGTGACCAGAACTGTTCCTTGTACAAGTGTGTACCTGCTGCCAGCCTGTGGTAGTTCATTGAGCGCAAGACTGTGTACATCTTTGTGTTTTAGGTCTATCACAGTGCCTGACACTATAAATGTTTCTTTAATGAATAAATCTCTTACAATCAGATGATTGATTAATAACCAGAGAGAAAATATAAGTAGAAACGTTTAAATCCTTTGAGATGCCCAGATGAGCATTGCCACTAAGCTATATGCAGCAAACATAGCATTGATAACTTACAAAGTTCTGAAAGAAAGCCAACTTGGATTCTGACTTAATGTTTTCTTTCCAGAAATAAATATTTACAGAAAGAAGATGAAGCTATTGAAATTCAAAAAAGGCAGTTTTAAGGAAAATATTTTCTGCACACAAACATAGTAAATCTATAATATTTCTTACTATTAGGAGATTTTAAAGATTGAAAATGTAATTTCAAAAAAGATATGGATAGATTTGTGGCTATTTTATTTCTTACAAGGAAATTATGGCTATTCATGGTACATTAGCATTTTGAAGCTAACAATGTAGAGAGTATTCCCATTTTTTTAACAGGAAAAAAAGTGGAAGTAAAGACTGAATCCTAGGTGGATTTTATTACAGTTCTACCAAATATATAATTTTAATGTTCAGAATATAAAGATTAAAGCTCATAAGTGGGTATTTGTGAAAACCAAATGAACTCTAAAGTTGTATTTTTAATGTAATATTTTCTTTTTACATTAATAGATTTTAACATGTGTTACAACAAAGAGAAAACTCATTCATTATGTCACTTAGGTACCCAACGGCAAAGAGAAATTGGTTTTATAATTTCCCCCCATTAGTATGGACAGGGAATCGGTGATGATTATAATACAAGTTGATATAATTCAAGTTATTTTCAACTCCTTAAGAAAACTGCAAACTTCTATATTATGTCATTTACATATGATTCTGTGTATTAAGTGTGCTTCTCAAATCTCCATGGTCTCGCTTAGATTCTTGACATTGGCCACTGTCAAGCGTAAACAGTAATTCGCTACGTATTTGAATATGGGCTAAAACTGTTAAGGCTTATAAGAGGTAGCCTCGTAGTAACCACGACAACTTCTCTTTGATAGGAAATTTCCTTGCTTAAAAAATAACAGGTGCTGATTGCTATGCAGTAGTAAAATGTCAGGCTTCAAACTAAAATTGCATATTGGGTATCATGAGAATTAGTGGGACAAAGTTGCCAAATATCTACAATTTCTCCCCCCACTACCAAGCCTCAGAGTTATATAGTTATTTCAAAATCATAAAATTCTTAAATTCATAAAGCTATGAGAAGAAAATAGAGCAGAATGTTTTACAGTCTTTGAAAGTGGGAGGTCTAAATATTATACCAAAACTATAAATTATAATGGAAAAAAATTAATAAATATGACAAAAAAAATTAGTGATTAGTACTGGATATGAGACAAATATGAGAAAAAGTGCAACCTATATGACAGTCAAAAAGCTAAAATTATTCATTTATGAAGAATCTTTACAAAGAGTAAGAATGAGTAATGTGATGACCAACATAGTAACAGCAGCAGACTAGAATGAACACTTAGGAAAAGAAACAATGACTTGTGAACATGAAAAATGTGCTACTTTATTTCAATAAAATAAGTGGCATTTAAGTTTAATGATTTTAAACTAACTTTTAGGTTGGCAGAGACTAAAGAACAGGACAGCACCCGGAGCTGACAGTAACCCAGCGAAACAGGTGCTCTTCTGCACTATCAATGGGGCTGTAAATTTTATGTCATTAAATTAACAGTCATTGCAGAAGATAAATTTGCAACATTCTTTTTTATTGAGAAGTAATTATCATATAGAAAAATTCTCTAAAATTTTTTATTTATGTATTTACCCTTAAATGTTATTTATTTATTTATCCTAAAATGGAAAACAAGACAGCCAAATGTATTAAATTTTATGTGATGTGACAGTGAATGGGCTATGAGTGAAGAGGGCTCAAAGCAGACTTGATGAATGAAGTGTATGAGCTTGCGTGCAGGAACTGAATTTTGCTGTTTGGTCCTTTTTCACTTGCTTCTCAGCTGTGTTCTGTACAGATGAGGTTGCAGGTAAGGACTTAGGCAAATAAATGGTTACTGTTTTCTTAAGAGTTTATAAAGAAAGACATTATTTGTGTCCTCTTTGAATTATAGGATTTCAGGTCAGATATTCTTTCTGGACCCAATTCTGTTCTCAAAATCTAAAACTCACAATTTCAAAGTGTACAATTCAGTGGGTTTTTGTATATTCACACAGTTTTGCAGCCACCAGCACTATCTAATTTCGGCAGACTTTCATCAGCTTCCAAAGAAATTCCTAACCCATTAACACTCACTCCCCACTTCTCCTCCCTCCAGTTCCTGGAAACCACTATCCAACCTTCTGTCTCTATGGATTTGCCTGTTCTGGACAAGCACAGTGGACTCAGAATGCGTGGCTATAGACTGGCATCAAAACACAGACAAGTGAATGCACTTCTGTGTTTAAGTTTTCTGGTCGTGCTAGTGGACAGAGGACTGCTGATGGAGCTTTCCATTCTCGGCCTCTCACCAGGCATGGGGACCTCACCTCAACTGTGTCTCCACTGTGCTGCAGAGGGCCTCACACCAAGTGGTCACTTAACTTTTGCCAAAAGACTGAGGATCAAACAGACTCATTAGGTTGTGAACTCGGGGTGTGGAGAGAACCCCGGGGGCACCCACACAGGCACACCCCACTGCTGGGAGCTGAGATGACACCGTGACCCCCAGAGCCCTTTCTGGGTCACCACTCACTGCTGGAAATCTCTGAAACGGGCTCACCACACTTGACTCTCTGTACAGGTCAGAAGATGAGACAGCATCTCGCTGTGATGTGGGGCTTTTCCAGGACATCAGCCCTCACCGTCCATCTGCAAGAAGTGGGAGATAAGGCTGAACCTGCACTGATCCCCAGGAGTTGCCAAGCTTGAAGCCCTTCTTCCTATGACTCCAATAATTCTCTGCAACTTTATTTTCACATCATCTGCTTCTCTTTTTTTGTATATATATATATATATATATATTTTTTTTTTTATTGAAGCATAGTCAGTTTACAATGTTGTGTCAATTTCTGATGTACAGCATAATGCCTCAGTCATACATGAACATACATATATTTGTTTTCATATTCTTTTTCACCGTAAGTACACAAATGGCTTAAAGACTTAAACATAAGACAAGACACTATAAACCTCTTAGAAGAGAACACAGGCAAAACATTACCTGACATAAATCTCAGCAGTGCTCTCCTAGGGCAGTCTACTCAGGCAACAGAAATCAAAGCAAAAATAAATAAACGCTTATAAGCTTTTGTACAGCAAAGGAAACCATAAACAAAACAAAAAGACAACCTACTGAATGGGAGAAAATGTTTGCAAAAGATGAGACTGACAAAGGCTTAATTTCCAGAATATATAAACAACTCACACAACTTAATAAAAAAACAAAAACAAAAACAATCCAAAATGGGCAGAAGACATAAATGGGCAATTCTCCAATGAAGATATACAGATGGCCAATAGGCATGTGAAAAAAAAGCTCAATATAACTAATTATCAGAGGCATGCAACTCAAAACTACAGTGAGGTACCTCCTCACACCAGCCAGAATGGCCATCATTCAAAAGCCCACAAATGACAAATGCTGGAGAGGGTGTGGAGGAAAGGGAACCCTCCGGCACTGCTGGTGGGGATGGAGTTTGGTGCAGCTGTTATGGAAAACAGTATGGAGATTCCTCAAAAAACTAAAAAGAGGCTTACTATATGATCCAACAATCCCACTCCTGGGCATATATCCAGAGGGAATTCTAATTTGAGAAGATGTATGCACATGGGGCTATTCACAATAGCCAAGACATGGAAGCAACTTAAATGTCTGTCAACAGGTAAGGAGGCTATGGTATTTATACAGTGGAATACTACTCAGCCATAAAGAAGAATAAAATAATGCCATTTGTAGCAACATGGATGGAGCCGGAGATCGTCATTCTAAGTGAAGTCAGCCATCTGCTTCTCTCTCAGAAGTAAACTAAAGCCCCATTCCTATAAAGTCCTGAACAGTTGGGCTCTGATAAACTGGAATGTCCTTCATCGTTTTATGACTAAACTACTAGATACCAGGCCTAGTTCCCTCACTGGCACTGAAGGGTATTTTCCAAGTTTGTAAGTCTTACGTTGAGAGCCCTGACTGTGGACCTGCTCGCCTCTTGGGGACTGTTGGCCTGGGGCTCAGAGCTCACAGTGGAAGCCTCCCAACCATCTCCGGAGAAGACTTGATTGTGTTCATAATCTCCAAGCCATTACAGACCAGTAAGTTTACAAAAGACAATAGAAAAGAATTTCTAGAAAAAAAATTTTAAAAGATGTACCAAAGTGAGTCCAGGTTTTTATTAGATTTAAAAGACAAAATCACATTTCAGTAAATCAGAGCAAGTACAGTGTGGACAGATTACCAAAAACACACAAGCAGTTCACTGGGAAGTGCACATGCCTGTAAACGTGTGACTCTTTGCTGTTTGGCAGTCATAAGTAAACAAAAACTTATGGAAAGGCAATGCCTGCATGCATGCTCTGAAAGGACACTGTGGATGCCAGCATGTAGAGCCTCTGACGTGACAAGAGCTGCTTGCCTTGTCCATCTCGCCTAAGTGGGAGAGATGGCAGGACGCACGTGACGGGTAATGAACACCCAGCTGCTGCCACCTCCAGTCTTCAGAAGCTTAGAGAAACCACCTGACAGAGGGCTGTTGGTGGCATAGGAAATGTTAAATCACTTCAGCAGGCCTAGAACATTCCTTCTAACTTTGTACAGAATGGAGCACCAGCAGTCAGCACCAGCTGCGCACTCCAGGAAAGCAGAGTCACTCTCTTCGGGGTCGACACCCATCTGAGATGCCACAGGGGGCGGTGTGGACCTGCATCCCCAGGCCAGTGTCTGCCTGGCCACCACGGCAGGGGCCCTGATGGCACCCGGGGTGGTGGGGAGGGGCTGCATTGCTATACGGTTTCTGAAGGCTTGTCTCTGATTCTGCCCTCCCCATCCAGGGCGGACACGGCCCCTTGTGTGGACCCCCTCGGGGCTCCCTTGTGGTGGACCCTGAAAAGGTCTCTTTGAAAAGGAGTTTCATGCACACAGGGTTTTCGAGTGAAATTGCCGACAGAAGTACACACGTAGGGCAGACAGGCCAGGCCTCTCGTTTTACACGAGGAGGGGATGACAGACACACCCCATTGCCAGGACCCTTAGCCGCTCGCTGGGAAAACAGTCCCTCCCCTGGAAACAGACGCAGGGGCCCCAGGAGGACAGCACGGGGTTCCTTCCCTGGAGACCCAGCCTGGTCCCAGCCTGGTGCCTCGAGGACCACGGTCCCCAGACTCAACCCTGCTCCAAGTGGACCCAGAACTAGGCGGCCCCCACCCCCCACACAAAGCAAGAGGTCCACTGTCTCTTAGGCCTAAATGACAAATAATAAATGGCTTATATCGACAACATTTTAGGGGCTCCGAGGCAGTAAGCCCTGAGAGTAGGTGAAGGAGCTGCGGGCAAGGCCAGCAGACTCTCAGCTCCAGATCACGTGGGACAAGTGCCCGGGGCCGCTCCTTCCCTGGCACCCAGATGGCAGAAGCTGCAATAACTGATGAAGGAAGGAGGGAGGGACAGGAGGGAAGGAGAAGAAAGGATAAAAGTCTACCTCGTGCGTCAGAGTCCAGCATTCTCGACTGCAGGTGAGGGAGTATGTCCCCCAGCGGGTCCATGACTTGTCCTGAAATACGCGGCAAGAGCTCAGGCACCCAGGACGTGTCCCTTCTCTGTGGGTCCACATATCCAGTGCCCACACGCTGGGCTTCTGTGCTGGGACCGGGATTCTAGGACAAACAGTTCTCTCATTCTGTCCCTGGGGGAGCAAACAGGCAAACAGGCCCCTACAAGCTGTAACAGTAACACTGAGACGACCTTGATTTCACCCTGAAGGCAGGAGACTTTTCCTGGAGAGGTCCCGGGAGCCGAGTTATGAAGGACCAGGATGGACTGCAGGATGGCCAGGGAAGGTGCCCAAGGACAGGGCAGGACACGCCAGCTCACAGAGTCGGCAAGGCAGGGCTGGGGCCGAGGGGTTGGTTCCAGGCGTCCAGCCTCAGCCAAGCCCACACCTCCCCAGAGGGAGGAGAAACAGGCCAGACAGCATTGCATCACCTTAGCAAACTTGACAGGGACTCAGCACACTGCTGCCTCAATTAAGGTAGCTGGTAAAAGTAAAGGGGGAAATTCTTACCCCTAATCTCACCACTGGGCATGGCTAACAAAACCATTTGGATAAATTTCCTTACATTCTTTTTTATATGTATGTTTTGTGCAAAAAAAGTAATCATAATATACATACAATTTTGCAATTCACTTTTACAGTAATGGGAAGCGTTTGCTTGTTGGACTGCATGGTCATCCCTGGTGCATTTTAAGTCCGAGAGCCAGAAGGACGTAGACAGCCCTGCTCAGCCTCCTTGTTCCCTTGTGGGAGGGAAGCGCCTGCCAGTCTTCAACCAACCAGCTGAGCACCGACTGCCTGCCAGGCCAGGACAAGAGAGATCCCGGTGGCACTGACATTTCTGCATGGAGACAGGGGTCGGCAGACGAGAGGCTCACTGTTTGCATTAGCGCTGTGAAGAAAACACCAGAGCAAGGAGGCTGAGAGTCACAGCCTGGGCCCATGCGTTAAACTGCTCTAAATTCAGTTGTT
This sequence comes from Camelus dromedarius, assembly GCF_036321535.1. Classification (NCBI taxonomy): domain Eukaryota; kingdom Metazoa; phylum Chordata; class Mammalia; order Artiodactyla; family Camelidae; genus Camelus; species Camelus dromedarius. The sequence goes on from NC_087442.1 coordinate 106,958, forward strand.
TCGTCTGTTAAATGGAAATTATTTTTTCAGGCCCTATTTCATAGGATTTGTTTTTCCAAATAAGATGATACAGGTTTTATAAACTTAAAAGCCAAGCAGAAAAAATTAACACTGGGACAACAATTGTTAGTGACACAGCTCATTGCTCTGTAAGATAATTGATAGAATCATGTTTAGGCTAAAAATTTCGCAGGAAATATTAATGGAGGCGCATGTTCATTACAGAAGGAGTATGAAAGAGCAGGCCGGTGACCTTTCCTGCTGATTTATTGCCTCATAAAAGTTTCCAGGAAACAGTTGTGAAAATACCATTTCCTTGTCCCTTTAAAGTACATCTCGGGCAAGCAGCCAAGATGCAAGCTCTCAAGCTCTGGGAGGACTCTGTGGCCTCCCCCACCCCTGGCCAGGAGGAAGAGAGCACACAGCCTCGCGGGCGGAGGCTGCAGCCTCAAGTCCCCCCAGGAGGAGACGAAGTTGTTCAGGGAAACAGCTTCCCTGGAATTTGACCAGCGCGAGCATCCTCGGCAGGCTGGTCTTCAGTGAAACAACAGAGCCAAGTTTATACTCACCTCAGACTCTCCCTCCTACACGTTTCTGTTTTTCACTGTTTTCCCACTTTTTGATGGACTTTCCGCTGCTTGAGGACTTCAATCACATGCCGATTTTTTCCTATTTATTTTCTTCTAATTGAAACCAGTTTCTAACACACTCTCATTATTGTTTATGCAAAGCCTCCTTTTAACAACTAATTTACCTTACAGTTTAGCAAACACCTGTAAAAGCACTACCCAGAATAAAAGCTAGGACTTTGTAAAAGCCCCCTGTCTTAGCAGCTCCCATCCACTCCGCTCTTTAACTGCTGCTGACTTGTGTCTCGTGCCTTTCTGTCCATGTATTTCTGTCCCATACACACGTTCCTGAAAATCATGTGGCTGCATTTTTAGTGATTTTTTTATCCCTCGGGGATTTTCATTTAGCACTCAAAATCAGATCGCTAAAATTCATACCTCTGGTTGCATGTAGCTATGGTTCCTAATTTGAGGTACAAAAATAATTCATTGTTTGAACATGTGACAATTTATCCTTTTCCTGTTGGCAGTCACTGGGCTGTTTCCAGATTTTTGCTATAACGTGAAGCATTCCTACGCATGTCTTGTGTGCACGTGCAAGGAACCACTAATGTTCCAACCAACAGGACAAGCTGCCTCCAAAGCCAGAGTCCTGCCTGCACCCGCACCAGCCGTGGGTGCAGCCGTGGGCGCAGCCCTGCTGAGCTGCGCATTTTCCTGCCACCAGCGTGGCACCATCAGCCCTTCACGTTTTGGGCTTGAAGGGGAGGAGACTGGCATCTCCTCGTGATCGCGATTTGCATTTTCCCGATCACTGGTGACACGGAGGCCTCTTCATATGTCTGCTAACCATGTGTGTCCTTCTCTGTGAAGTACGTGCCACTGCTTTTGGACATCTTAAGTGTTTTTATTAGTCCTTTTCTTATTGATTAATAACAATTCTTTGCTTTATAGGTAAAAAATCCTATCTTAATTATGTGTTTCACATATCTGCTCCCATTCTGTGATGTGTTTCCAATTTCTTTAAGGTATCTGGGGTTTCTGTTATCAGCACTTGTGGGCTCATTCAACAAACATTTTGCTGTCAAGATCTGGACATCTGTATTTCATCTGTGTCTTCTACTGGTGTCTACCATCTTTTATTCTTTTTAATAAATCTGAAAAGTACCACCACACGCACAGTTTCAGCTGTGTTCTCAAGCTATGCGAAACGGCAGCTGAGGTGTTAGCTTTACCAAGGTCACTTGCTTTTAAAGCATTTTTCCTAAATGTGGAATGAAGGGTCTGGGTCCCTGACCGTCTGACGTGAGGTCTCACCTTGAAGGTGAGAACAGGCTTCACAGGCCTCCCCGCAAGGTCCTCCGCCTACCTGGGGAAAGAGACGGAGTCCTCACGATGGCGTCCTCAGAAGGTACGGCGCGCTAGTGCCTGTGGCACGTCTGGGAACACTCGGCGTGGACTTGACTTCCCTTGCACTAGAAGCTTTGTCTTAGGGTTACTGAACTGACTGATTTCTATTATTCTGCCCTCACTGCTTGTGTTCTAAAATCAGCAAAGTTCCTTCTTGCTGTGAAGAGTTTTTTAAAACATTAGAAACAAGCCATTATCTTGATTCATCTTAAAAGCAAAATTACCCTAAGTAGACACATACCCTAACTTTAATAGTAAGTATGATACAAAATGCAGGCAACTTGCACTGTGATTTGAAAGAAGTAATTTTGGCTTTAGTTAGTCAAAACTTTCCATTCTAAAAAAACACATTGCTTTACTCATTTCAACCAGAAAAAATAAAATAAAATCAAGGAAAGGAGTCCAAGTCAGTATCTGAATCTTCCAAATTCAATGACTGGAAAAGGAAAGCAGATGGACTGCACCTGGGTGAAATGTTCCTCAGTGAGCAAACCAGGAAATTCCAGGCTGTGTCAGTATCCACAAGAGGTAAGCAAGGGTTCAGACGACGGTGCTTCCCGCGCTCGCAGACACTCGTACTCTCCCAAATTATTTAACATTTTCCAAAGAATAACACATACAGGGAAAGTGTACAAAATATAGACGTGCAGTCGAACGAGCAAACACCACCCAGGTGAAAAGTCAGACATGCGCCCGCATCCTAGAGTGCTCATGCCCTCACCCCACCAGCACACTTGCCTGCTCCCCAAATGGAACTGCTCCCTGACCCTTCGCCTGGCTTTGAACTTTGTGGGATGGAACAGCGTGCATTCCTTTGGGTTTGGCTTCTTTATTGGCCCAAGTAACGTCTGGTCTGATGACCAACTCAGATCTCCTTTCCAGATTCTTCCAGCTGCTGGAAGCGCTGTCAGCAGAGGAGCCACAGCCATCAGCTCTGGTCAGGATTTGCTTGGTCTGCCCAAGGTCACCCCTTCTCCATGGGGTACCTCCCAGCCATCGATGGATCCAGGAGGGAGTGAGGGTCCCAAATGAAGGGCCCTGCGAAGCGTCACTCCAGCCTCAGTGTTTTCTGCAAGTCAGTTGAGAACCCTGTCGAGACTGTGTCCGAGCTCAGGTTCTTCCTTTGCACAATCCTGTCTTGTTCTTTCCACAGTGCTGCCCCCAGAGCACCCCAAAATGAAGCTCCAGAGTGGTCATTGCCATCTCAGAGTCACCCGGGAGCCCTGTCTGCCCAGTTCATGCTGCAGTGGTACAAGAGGACAGATGCTGGGAGACAGTTTTGGAGCTGAATGACCTACCACCAATGACAGGGAGCTTACTCCAAGGTGAAGCGAAGAATGCCTGGTGGCAAGGGAGCTGAGCCATTGTTAACGTTCGGACCAGTGACCAAGTGCCTGGTGCCCTGGGGCAGGTGCCCTGTGACAGATGCTGAGAAACACGAACAGAGTGATAAGCAGATGGAGACGGACAGTGGAATCAGATAGCAGTTGCTAACTTCAGTGAAAGGTTTGAAGAAGATAGCAGAGTGAACCTGATAAATAGTTAACGAGTCTGACAGTTGAAGTCATCCAAGAACTGGTCCAAGCCGTGAATTACCACCTGAGGCAGCTTATTCCTGTGTGGTCTGCATTAGCACACTTGCCAAGAGTTGGAGAGCCAGGACAAAGGGTTTCCAGATCATGGAATGGAAAACTGCTCGCCGGAATCCCTTAAGGCTGAAAGACGATGAGGAAAACAGTCAGTGGAGCCTATTACCTTGGAGGGAGTCAGAAACCAAACCAGAAATTTTGATGCAGAGGGAAATTGTGATGATTTAAACATTTTTTCTATCCTTCCAACACGTTTTATCATTACATTGTCAGATGGCAAAAGTATTTGCCAAAGAACTTTGCTTTTTTTCCAAGAAGGAAATTTCACGAGGGGAACCCTGGCTTGAGAGATGCAGGGAGAGAAACTGATTACAAATTTTACTCTGAAGCATAATCTCCAGGAGATAGATATGACTGTGAAAATGGGGCCACCTCTCCATATAAAGTGTGCTAAAGAGTTTCCACATAACAATTTCTTGCAAACACTTTTTAAAAATTAAAAATCCACTAGGAAGAAGTGGAATGTTTGTGGTCATAAAAAAACATGAAAAAAGGCTGTTACTGGAAATCGTGACATCAACATAGGCAATGTTATCATTTCAACTAACTAGCTTTTTCTCTTCCTCCTGAGTGACTGCCTTACAGTTACTCACCTGGCCCTGTGCGTGTCTGCATGTTGTGTGGACGTCTGTGTGAGCGGACACTGCAGAGACAACATTTATTTTCAGGGAATTTTGGATAAGTATACAAAAACGCTCACTTGGGTGATGAGGGGAGTCTGACTTTGAACTTTATTACGGAAAGCACTCATTTGAGGTAAACATAAATACCCTATCTTAAACTTACTGCCAACCTCATCAACAAGTCCAGCCCAAGCCGTCAGCTGAGATGGTCCATTTCCACCCACAGTCTGCCCTTCTGTTACTCTGATGGGGCTCCCCTGAGAGCACAGCTGCCCCGTCAGCCCGGGTTCCCAGGCCCGGCGGTCAGGAGTGCCGTTTCCCGGCTGCTCCCACCGGAAGGTGAGCGGAGGAGGCACACACACGTCTGACTCGTGGTGCCTCCTCCACCCGTCCCACCTAGTCCCGCCGGTGCAGCAGGAACACGTCAGCTCCCTGCCCACTCTGGCCTGAGCCTCTCACTGACTGCGTTTGTCCTCCAGGTTGGGGGCAGTGGGAGGTTAGACTGAGGGAGACAGGCACGAAATCCAGATCTCCAGACGGCAGGACCTCGATCTTGGACTTCTCGGCCTCCAGGACTGTGAGAAATGAACGTCTGTGGTCTAAGCCCCCAGGCCACGGTGGTGTTACAATAGCCCGAGTGGACCAGACGGAGATCCGCAGAGGACAGCCTGGAGCAGTGCTGGCCCCCAGGCCCAGAGCCCCCAAGAAGCACACTGACCAAGACTGATGTTGGGCCTGGACAGCTCAGAGGTCACAGTGGGCTGTGCAAACACAGCCTTCCTGGCTTGGTGACATGTGGACTTCAGTGGGCAAGGGAGCAAACGTGTGACGAGGAGAAGGCGGTGAGCTCTGCTGAGAAGCTGAGCAGAAAAAGCTTCAAAGCAGCTAGGTGGAGAGCACATCTGAGAGCGCTCGACATCCACCTGGCTTCTTAGTTATTCTTCCTGGGATACGCATGACCTGGGCACATGGACGGCCTGAGGGAAGTGCTCAGGAGACGCCTCAGGAGAGAAGGTGACTGTCACGGAGCAAGTCCCTGCAGAACCGGAGACATCTCTACCCCTGCCCCTCAGAGACTCAGCTCGCCAGCCACCTGCAGATGCGGCTACGGCAGCCCTCTCAAGAGCTGTGAAAACATGAAGATCTGAAAAGTGGAGAGAACTGGCTGTAAAAACGGCTGTTCTTTCGAGTTTGACGCTGTGACCTCTTCCTGCTAAGGGAGCAGGTCAGCATAGACAGTAAGTAGCAATTCATGCAGCAGTCTGTTTTGCCTGGGAAAATTCAAAAGTCAAAGAGAGACCTTTACAAAAATCTTCCTACTTCAAAACGAGATCAATCCCTGCTCTATGTGTTCCTCTTACAACCCCTTCTTGGGGGTGAGGAGCTTGGACACCCTCGACCGCAGAATGCCAGCACAAAGTGGGTGCTGCTGGAAGACTCGGCAAGATGCTGAAGGAAAATCAGGATCTCAGCTACCATCCAGGTCGATCTCTGTCTGAGTCTGGTTGGCTGAGAAGCCCCCATATTTCATTCCATTTTCCTGACATAAATTTGTCAGGAGGTCTGTTCTCGTGTTATTTCAGACCATACAGTTTAAATATAGAGTTCTGCTTTTCTTCTGCATTTCCATCTACGTGTAATTTTATTTTTATTTCAGTGAAAATTTACTGGTGACCAGAGAATGTCTTCTGAAGACGGAGTTTACAGCCAGAGAGCCCGTGGGATCCTCATCCTTGAAGTGAGGTCATGGGCAGCTGCCGGTGTGACAGTAGGGGCTTCTCGGAAGGGGTCGGGGTCTCGAGCCGCCCAGTGCTACTCCTCAGTCAGACTTCACTGGCTGTTTCTTTTAAACAATTAAAGGACAAGAGGTCCTGGGTTAACAAAACAAAATATTACATTAGGACTACTTGCTTAATTGGATTTTTGTTAACAATGTCTCTGTTTTTGATTCAGCGTACAGTAAGTTTTCCTTTCAGCAAAAATGCTTTTTTTGGCTATACGGCATTGTACATACAGTCAGCAATCATGTATTGTGCACTTAAAAATTTTTTAAGAGGGTAGATCTCATGTTAAGTATTCTTACCACAAAAAAAAAAAAAAATTTCTGAAATGTTACTTTTTTTTCCACTGCCGACACCCAGATCCAATGTGATTCCAGCGAGCTCTTTGGTTCCCTCCATTCAGTGTGGCTGCCCGGCCAGCCCGCTCCTCAGTTTCCTCCGCCCGGGAGCTCTGCTGTTACTGACAATGCCCTTGGCTGGAGTGCTCCGTTCTGCTCACAGGCAGGACTGCAGAGCCCTTCCACCGGCTGTCCCGCCCTCCTCCTAGGAAAGCACCTGCACCCGGAACCAGAGCCTCTTTCCCTGTGCTCTGCAGGTGGGTGCTGGGATGGGGAGGTGCAGATCGTCCCGCCCACCTTGCCCCCCAACACAGAGTCTCTGCTCTGGAGTGAGTCGGGGTGAAGATACTGGGGCCTCAGAACTCCAGCCTGCTATGCCCGGGGTGGAGCTTCCTTCCTACAGAGGAGATTGAGGGGAGGACAGACCTGGTGCTCGTAACTGCACCTGCTTCTGCAACACAGTGCAAGAGAGAGGGCGGAAATGCCCGCCACGTGCCCTCCTGGGACAGACCAACGCCTCAGCCTGGGTGCTGGGGAAGGGCGCTCCCAGGTTCTTGGCTGTACTGCCCAGGACGGAGCCTCTGCAGCACATGCTTGGGAGCAGAGAGTAATGGAGCTGGTTGTGGCTCAAATGCCTCTGTGTTAACATAGTAAGAAAAAGAAGGCAGAGAAATTTTTTATCATCGTGGTCAATGCCAAGAGACGCAATCAGAAAGCACAATGTTAAGTCACTGTAGATGTTTATATGTTGGTAACAAGTGTTTTTCACAGAGCTTCAGTAAGCTAGACTCTCTTTCCTAAGGAGATGAGGGTTTTGGCCGGATATCCGCAGGCAAGAAGGAACGTGGGCTTCCTCAGGACGAGCACCAAGTCCCCCAGGCAGCTCAGTGTTCAAGGGCCCCCCGACCGTGCAGAGAGAAAAAGCAAGAAGGGCCAGAAGTCACAGTGACCTGCCTCAAAGTTGTGCCCACAACTGACTCGAATAAATCAAGATTCTCTCTTGGAAAGACAATTTGTAAATGCTAAGAAGCTAGAATTTCTTCTATCTGGAAAATAAAATCATAAATTCTGGTAGTGCAAGTCAATCCACCCATCGGAAACCCAGAAGAACTTTCTCTGGCTCGGAGTGCAGGCACCTCTGGCCAAGATGAGGCTTCCAGGAAGGTACTGCTCTTCAGGGAAGACGGGAAACAGCAAGGCAGGGCCCAGAGGGGTAAGGAGATTTGCGGACGATCCTCCAGGCGTGGGGGGCCGGCTCCAGCTCCCGACCGTCTGGAAGGCAGGAGCTGGAGGCCTGCGTCCCGCCAGCAGCAGGGTGTGGTCCCTTGGCTTGGACGTCGAGATGCCTGCTCTTCAGCAGAGGCCGTGTGGGACTCAGAGGGGCTGGTTAGCAGGCGAGTTTCTCCAAGATCAGAGTCAAGTGTGGAAGCTGGACACGTCAGCAGGTCAGCCTCTCCTGTCATACTTTCCTCCAGTGGCTTTAATATTTGCTGACTCTCTCTTGTGGGTTAAACCCTTGGAAGCTGATAAGAAAAGCCTAAAGCAGTTTGCCTGAGCGACTTGCCACATGAAACCATGACCACATTCACAGCTTAATGTTAACACGTCCTTGGATTGAGGTTGCCCCACTGAGAGCCATCTAGGGAGAGAACAGGGACTGGTCCAGTTATCTGAGCAAGCAGGGTCAGAAAAGGCTGAGGGTATGGAAGCCCCAGGCTAGTCGATCCACACGGAGGGCCCTGAGCAGGTGGTGAGGACGCAGGCAGGAGACGGAGCAGTGCCGTTCACAGAGCCCATACATCGGCAGGGCCTGCTGCACCTGCTGGGTCCTCACTCGACGCCTGGAGACATTCCAGATCATCTGCTTCACCTTATTTCATCTTCACAGCGGCCTACATCAGTGACGTGATTCCTAGCTTCATTCTGCAGCCCAAGACCTCTGCTGCCTTCTAAAGGTCAGAAACTTGCCCAAAGTGACACACAAAGACCAGAGAGAGTTAAAATTGGGCTAAGTTCTGGGTCTAACCCTACGCTCCCCTCCACTGCCAAAGCAAAGCTGTGCGATGGTTTTCCCGAACGCCAATCCCATGGATGACTGCCTCCCAGACACATCTTTATAAATGACTCTCAGGGACATCCCAAGTTACAGCCAATGCTGTAAGAAAGGTAACGCGAAGGACGCTATTTGACAAAGTGCAAATCCACCTCTACCACCAGGAAAATATACTTAAGTACTAGGCTTAGCCTCAGATCCCTGGCTTCGTTTGTTAGATGGAATGGACTTTATGTTCCCCCAAAGTTTATTCCAGGACATGACAGTGTCAGTTTGGGAACAGGCAGCAGTCCCTGCACAGCTTCCAGCCAACCAAGCATCTTCTGGAGATTGGCCGGAAAGATGTAAACTTCAGAGCTGTTGCTTGTACTTCCTGGTCTTCTGCCCCTGGCTCCGCTCCCTGCCAGATTCTCCGCTGCGACAGCCCTGCTCTATTTACAGCTTGTGTCTGGGCCTGAACTGACTTTTGCCTGTAAGAGAAAATAGAAAAAAAAATTAATTTTCAAAATATTTCTCTATACTGGAAATAAATAAAACTGGAGCTCAGGAGCAGGTCTTCACTGAGTCCTAACAGTGTCGCCTCGCTGTGCAGAGCACCAGGGACCCTGAGCAGACTTTCTCTCCAAGGTGGGAAAGGAGACAGACCACCCCCAAGTCCCTGGTAAATGAGACATTCAGGAAAGGATTTCATCTGGACCAAAATACTTTACATTGAGTAGGGAGATATGTACTGAAATACCTGAGTAGTTATCTCCACTTCATTTTAGTTTTAAACACCAAAGAAAGCTTGCTGAAGGTAACAGGAGTCTATTTTGATTTTCAGCTGTCATTGAGAAACAATTCTGATGCCTGAGCACAGGGTGCACGGCGGGGTGGGGGGAGGGGGTTCCTGTGCCCCGCCGCACGCCCTCAGCATCCCCTCCCCAGGACATGCCCACCTCAAGTTTCCAAGCCTGGACCTGGGACGTCGGAGGGGAGTCACTGCCCCGGGAGCCCCAGTGACCTGCGAGAAGAGGAGGAGGAAGACCTTGGCATCACGCCCCTTGGGTGGGACGCTTCTGGGGCACATCCTGTGTCACTTCCCAGCTGCCCCTAGTTGTCCTGCTTATTCATTCACGCTCCCTTCCCCGCGCTCCCGCCCACAGCCCCACCAGCGGCGCAGGGTCTGCCTCCCGAGTAAGCCACGTGCTCAGTTGGCTGCACGGTTATTTGTGATACAGAAGGAAAGCCCCAGTTTCCTACCAACGGAGCTGAGAACTCCATTGTTGCTGAGAGACGGTGCCCAACCCTGTTATTCTCTTCAAGGAGTGTTTTCGATTGACTTTCGGCTTTGTCACATTTTCACCGTCCTTTAAAACCACGTGAAATGTATAAAAATGTACAAAATGCAAAAATATTTTTTAAATCCACTAAATAACTGGCTGAAAAGAATCCAAAAGTTAAACGCAGAGTTCTCACTCAGTCTTCCTCCAAATGGACTTCAGCATGCACCCTTATCTGGTGATGAAGTTCTTTTCCTGTGACAGTAAAAATTGCTGCTTAAAACTTCTGAAGAAAATGACACGCATAAAGTGAACAAATCTTAAGCCTGTCACTCACATGTGAATGTCAGACACACATCCCCGGCAACCAGCCCCCACAGCAACTCACAGAACATTCCCGACGCCCCAGAGAAGGTGCCCTGGGGTCTCTCCGTCCCGTCCCCCCCCCCCCACCCGGAAGGACTCACTCTCCAGCTTCTAGCACGTGGTTGGTGTTGTCTGCTGTCAGACTGGGTGTAGCGGCTCGGCCTTCAGAGACTCTGCCTGGCTTCCTGTCCCACACGGCGTACAGGGCACGCCCGCTGTGGGGCAGCAGTTCCTTCTCTCTCTGTTGCGACAGCGTGTCCCAGGGCACGACCGCGGCAGTGGCTACCTGCCCTTTCTACTGTCAATCTACTGTCGATGAACACTGGGTTGTTTTCCCTTGGGGCTGCTGCTGCTAAGACTGCTGACAGGACCCCTGTACGTGAGCCGAACTGGCCACACGCACGCACTCGTCTCGGGCAGGTACCTGAGACGGAGCCAGCAGGTCACTAGTGAACATTCGTTCAGTTTTCAGTAACTGTTGCCAAGTGGTTTTCCAAAGGGCTTGTACCCAGTTATACTCCTGCCCACGGAGGACGTGAGTTCTCTTTACTCCACATCCTTGCTAAGACGCGGGACTGTCGGGGTCTTTAGTTCAGCCATTCCTTGGAGTGTGTAGGGCGTTTCCCTGATAAACAATGATGGGTAAGTAGACTGAGCATACTTTTACACGCATAGTAGCCATCTGGGATCCTCTTTTGAAGGTACCTGAAGAACACGTGTTTTTAGTCCTGAACAAAACAGGCGGGTTACGTAACACCTGTGGCACCGTCTCTCCAGGCAGGACTCCCAGCCGCCCCACCAAGACTGCAAGGCAGGGCAGAGCCCTCACCAGCCACGCTGATGCCACCACTGCCAGCCCTCAACAGGCCCTGGGGGAGGAGAGGCCTCACGGAGAGACCGAGAGAGGCCGGCAAGCGCGGGGACTCCAGACACATGAGTGAAAAAGCTGCGTTAGACGTGGAAGGCCGGTCCTCCCTGCGCTCCTGACCCATGGGATCACGTGCAAAGCAAAATGGCTTTTTTTGTGGGGGGAGGTAATTAGGTTTATTTATTTATTTTCAGAGGCGGTGCTGGGGATTGAACCCAGGACTTCATGCATGCTAAGCAGGCACTCTACCACTTAGGCTATATCCTACCCCCTTAAAATGGCTTTTTAATTCACTAAGTTTTGTGATAGTTTGTTGCACAGCAATAAATAACCAACATATGCACTGGTGGGAGGGGCGGGTCCACCCATGTGCTTTCTAAGCACAGAATGCAGCAGGGAGCAAACACAGTCACTGACTTCATTCTGGAAAAGGTGTTAGGGTTTTTGTGCAGGGCTCAGCCACGTTCCTGTCTTGTCTTAGTGACGTGAGCCTCAGGAGTGGCATTGTGGAACCTGAGAGGCCTCCTGGTCAGTCAGCTTCTCCCGCAAAGTGAAGACAGAGGGCTCTCACCTCCTTCGGTGCAGACAGTAATCCACGTGTATGGTGGAGAACTTGGAGCTGGGCACGCACAGCACCTGATAAATGATACCCTGGTGCTCAGTGGTTTTAGTTACAGGCGAGTCTTCTCTTTTTAAAGACTTCTAGCTTGAAGCATGACTTCCGCATGGCCTGCATCTGCGTCAGAGGCTGACCTTGAACCTTCAAGGGGAGTGTTGGGTTTAATGATCCGAGCTCACCTGGAGGCTCTGGTTCGAGGCACGAGAAGGACCCTTCCTTGGGGTGTGAAGGTCAGGTGAGGAAAGGGATCGTCAGTCAAGTTCCTTTTGTAGCTGCAAGATGTCTATAGGGACCTTTTCAGCTACTTGGCAGCATTAAAAATTACTTCAAAATCTAGTGGATTCAAACAAGCATTTTATTTTGCTTTTACACAAAAGTAGGGGCTGTGCCATCCTGGGGGTCTTCACTGGGTAATCATGGCTCAGTGTCAGCTGAGGCTGCATTGATCCAGGGCCCGGGGGCTGCACACCCTCGATAGCTCTGCCCTCTGTGGGAGCTCGTTCTGGGGGTTCAGCTGGCGTGGAGTAGACCCACACCCACGTGGAGCACCCACGATACCTTCTCACACAGCCTCCCACTGCCGTCCCCACTGAGTGTCCCAAGAGAACCTGGAGGAAGCCATGGTGATCTAGTTTTTAAGAAGTGAAAACTTCAGAGTTGAGTTTTAAGGACAAATTGGCAGTGTCTTTAAAAATACAGCAAATAAAATACATTTAAAAATCAAAATTATTTCATGAACATTGACTTCAAAAATAGGTTACAATTTCATTGATTTTTAAAATTTACTGTGAAATTATTTCTTCTCGCCGGGGGCTTTGCCGAGCTCATCCAGACCTGGGGTAGATGGGTCTCTTCACTGGGCTACAATTGCCTCAGGGTTCAGAGGGCGGGAGGGGAGCAGAAGCCACTGGGCCAGGACGGTGTGGTCAGCGTGGGGTGTTGTGACCAAGGAAGGAGCAGCAAGGAAGGAATTCTAACGTGGGAAATGGCTCCAGAGAAGTTATTCCCAGTGGGAGTAAACTACTCCAACTTGATTTGAGCCGAGTGTCCAGCTTAGAAGGTAGCAAAAGCGTGTAGCTCAGTGGAGAAGCCAGGGGAGGGAAGAGGCCTGCTCTCGGCACTGAGACGTGGCTTTGGGGAAACATCAGAGCCACGGGGGCATCTCCCCAGCCACCCCCCATCGTCCCCATGCTGATGTCCTGACTTCCCAGCCATGGGCTCCAGTGGGAGACACAGCACTTTATTTTTATATTTTCTTAGGAATTAAGTCCAAGAAGATGGCATTAAAATTGCATTTCAAAAGAGCGTTTCATAAACAGAACCGCAAGGAAATGGGAATATTAAAAGAAACATTTTCTTATTCAAAAGGAAGAGAATGTGAAGCAGTAAAATTGCGTTTAACAAGGTCACATTGACTTGTTTTTGATGGACTTCTTCCATCTCTTCAATCTGTCCTTAACTTTCTCTGATTCTGTCCTGAAAATGAGGGTTTGCTGTAAGCCTTTTGGGTGACTATACAGTTTGGTAATGAAATCAATGGTTTTTTTTAATAGTGCTCTTCCATTGAAAAAGAAAGAAAGAAAGAAAACATGTGCATGATATCTGCAGCGGGGCCTGGGCTGGGCTTTGTCTCCAGCTGAAGGGGGGGCACGATTTCTGAAGTGTAATGACTGTCTCTGGATAACCGAGGTTTCCCTCCTTGGTGAACAGGCGAGGACCGGCACGTGGAGCCGGGAAGGCCCTCTCCTTGAGGACAGAGAGAGAAGGGGCCTGGCGCGAGCTCAGGTCATCACCTGAGGGCCCCTCCTCGTTGGTCTGGCGGTGCAGGCCTGATGCTGGCGGGGTCGACTCCTCTGGGTCAGCCTGGGTCTCGCTCTGACCCTGAGAGGGTGGAGGCTCAGCCGGTGCAGAGTTAGATGCCAGGTCCTGCCTCTCCGAACCCCAGAAAGCAGGCGCGGTAGGAGAAGGAGGAGGCGGGGTCCCTAAAATTAGACCACGGGGACCCACGTGGGCTCTTCTACCTAATATCTGAGTTTCGCCTCCACTTTCCGGCTCCTAGTCACTGACACAGGAATGCTAACACCATTTAGTCCGCAGGGCTTAGTGAGGTTTAATAAAATAATCATTGAAAGTGCCTGACGATAAATATCAGCTGTTATGCCTCTCGGGTGGACTGACGCAGGGAGAGGGCGGCAGCCTGGAGGGCGGGACAGTCCTCTCTCTGCAGGTGTGGCCCCCGCCGCCCCACCGGCATTGCTCAGAACTGAGGGGCTGGACCGAACGATGGCTTCCACTCCCTTCTTCCTTCCCTAACAGGGGCTGGTGATTCAGTGCCGTCCTGCCATCCGGGCTTGGTCTCCAAACCCCTCAACATGGCCTTCCCAGAAGCCAGACACCCCCACCAGGGCCATTGTGAGCCGTCTGCACCGCGGGCCTGGGGCTCCCAGGTCCATGGTGTGGAGCCCCCGGTGCTGCTGCGAGATTCCCAGGGGAGCCCCACTGGTGATGGTCGTGAAGTGGGCCATCTCCCCAGATCCAGGTGCCACTGCCCTCACGCCGCGGGACAACCCTCCTTCTGAGACGCGCCTGGGCCCAGCCCCCAGTTTAATCATCCCATCACACTCAGCTTTTCAGTTTCCTCTTCCTCTTCCTCGCGCTCTGTATCTCACAAGCAGGAAGGAGAGCTCACTGCGGAAAGAGAATCACAGCAGGGTTCGCACCTTTGCGGGATGGAACATCTTAAAGCAATCAGCTAAAGTGCCTTCCATTACAGCAGGGCACATTCCCAGGAGAAATGTGGGTTGGTTCGTGGGTTTAATAGAGCTTTGTTTTCTTCAGTTGCATCGTGTCCAACTTGATGTGTTTACTTTCTGTTGACTCATAAAGGCGTGTAAGTTAAAGCTCAGTGTTTATTTCCTGTACAATCATCTATCTAAGTTCCATGTGACCTGCTGGTTGAGTTACCAGAACAAAGCACGAGGCAACACGGCTTTCCCAACACGGCTGGCCACAGACTCAAGCCCTGTGGGGTCTGAGACAGGCCTCTAGTTCTCAGGAATGTTTCTTCTCAGAGGTCAGCCAGTGCCCTGCACAGACTGCGTGCTGACAGGTCACCAGTCAGCTGGACATTTAGGTTTTCCGTTGAGCATGGTCCTCTGAAGACAGCTGAGGCTGGAATGCTACAAATCAGTATGCAACAAATACTGCATTTTAAAGGCTCGACCCCCACCACAGGGGATGCAGAAATGTTGGTCACTGCCCGTACCTGCCGGCTTTTCCACCCCTCTGGGAGGGGTGGACATAAAATAATCAGACAGCCGTGCAGACTGGCACGGGAGTAAATGTCCGAATGGGCAGCACAGGCCCAGCCCCGTCTCTGTGGGACGGTCCGTGAGACCAGGTCCAGCAGGGTTCTCTCGGTTGTCTTCTGGCGTCAGCACAGCCTGATCGGGCGGTGAGGTGGGGCAGGGACAGGAGGGGACCGCGGGCCCCTGGGTCCTGGTTCCCCAGCTGTTTCCAGCGTACAGCTCGCCAGCTGGACCCTTGTGCATTGTCCCATCTGCTGCGTGTGATTCATGCTTCAATTTTAAAAAGTAAAGAGGGAAAGGGTGTTTTTAGAGTACAGCCATGTGCACCATCTAGTTGAATCTGGAAACGTGTACTCCTGGCACACAAAAGCCTCGTCCGGCCCCTGGCCACATCATCAAGAACTGGAGAAGACAGGCAGACGGAGGTGAGTCTTGAACGTGCACCAGTGGCTGCAACTTGCCTGAAGCTCATATGTGTTTTCCTCCTGTCCACCTATTTGTGTAGGAAGTTTCCCATCTGATGTTGTAAAACTCAAAACGTGTCACTAACAGAGTAATTAAATATTTGAAAATTGAGTCTTGTCCTCTGATGTTCTGTGAGCTACTCTTTGACCCTCTTTCAGCCCCCACTGTCCCACAGTTTGAGGCTGAAGACGCTGTGTCGGCTGAAGCGGCATGTCCCAAAGTCTTAGAGAAATCTCGGCACAAAGATGGGGATGCAGTTGTCCACCTCCTCAGTGAGAAGTGTCGTGTGTGTGCGTCTTCTCCTGAAAGACTGTTCTCACCCTGGAGGGCCCAGCCCAGTGGATGTACTACTGAGTGTGTACATAGGTACTAAACTTAGTACAAGTAGGAATTACAGGAAAGAGTGAAACCAGAAGAAATGGATTTTTGCAGGTATGTATTGTTACATTAAAAACTTCAAAACTATCTTTTATTTTTGTTTATAAAATAATTGTCTAGAAACTTAGCAAATACAGAGAAATAGAAGAAAAATGTAACCAAATCAGAACTCTTCACATCCTGGTGTATAAAAATTGGCCATCACAGAATGGGGCTCAGATGAGAGTAAAGTCACATCAGAATTCTGAAGTTGACACATTTATCCTCAGAGCCTCTATCCCCTGATCTCTCCCCTTTCCGTGATCCAGTTTTCTCCACTTGCCTCCCACAGGCCCGCAACTGTACTTGAACAGTGGCCAAAGGCCAGGACAGAAGCCCAGAGGCTGACAACGGGACCCCGTGTGCTGGCGCTGGAGTCTGAGGACCCAGGGAAGGATGGCGGCGGGCAGGGCCCTGGGGTCCTCCCTTGCCGGGTCACCAACCAGCTTATGGTTAAGAGACGGCTTATTAGATCGTCTTTCTACCTGATGGCACAACAGCCAAGCCCAATTCACTCCCAAATGTCTCAGATACCTGGGCCCCTGGCGTGAACCATGACTGCCCCGTCTGACAGTTGTCAGGTGCACTTTGGACCCGGCAGCCTGACGCGGATGTGAGCAGCAGGCCCCCGGGCAGGGCTCACTCAGACCCAAGTCTGCCTTCCACAGACCTCCCGGCGGCGGTGCCGCCAAGAGCAAATGCCCAGGCTATGTGACGGCTTTTTCCCCCCCTGCAAGTGAAAGCAATCACTCCAGCCTTCTTTAACCGAGGACACAACAAAACGGACCTGCCTGCCCTGAGGTCGTGGGTCCCCGACAGGGAGGGGTTCCTGGCTCCCTGTCGTCCTCTGAACATCGCAGTCCAGAAAGTACCAGAGTCAGGCTTCAGAATTTCTGATAGCAACACACAAACGTGACCAAACATCTCCTTGACATACATCGTAAACCTCTCTCATGGAGATTCAGAACACCCTGTGCATGGTCACACACTTACCAGCCCGTGACCCCAGCACCTCGGCTACAGACTGCCTGACCTTCCTCGTGGGTCCCTCGGAGACGCTCAAGAGTCTCCTTCCTCGCTTTCCTGAGACAGGGCTGTCAGCCTCGCCTGGCCTCAGCTGGTAGCAGGTTGCTCGTAGGAGCAGGTATCACCTCTGTGAGGCCACTTCTTGTGGGAAAGGGCCTCACTTCTCAGCCTTCTGGACGCACCCTGCAGGGGACATTTTGGAGGTCTTCCCACTGCATCTCCATGACCCTGGGTGATGCTGTCTCCTTAACGCAGGGACACCTGGCAGCAGTGTTTTTAGTGCCTGAATCTGTATTTTAATTTAATGTCTACTCCTCTCGTTTGCTATGATTGTCAGTGAACTTGACTCAGAGCTTCTCAACAGCTCTGAACTTGGCCATCAGGAAGCCAGGTAATCCAACTTCACGTCAGCACTTAGCATTGAGCTGGCCTGCTGCACAGAGTCCCCGACCAGCTCTCCCCTCGGCGACACTCCCAGGAGAGCCGTCTCTGAGAAGTGACTGGCCACTGCCGGACTTTCCTTTCAGGGGAAGGGCTGACACTGGATCTCAGGCTGTAGGTCAAATCACCAGGTGAGGGTAAGACCCTTCTTGATAACAGGCTGTCTTCTCTGCTTCCAGAAGTAAAAACAACCCCGAACTTTTGTCTTCTAAAGATGCAGAATAAAAGAAATTATAATAAAGGAAATTTTTTCCCAGCTTTGACAGCATAGTAGGTAAAAAGCCTCATTTTGTTCTTTTAAAGACTATAAATAAATGTGAAAATGCAGCTAAATCTAACTTTAAGTATCATTTTGGCTTGCTTTCAGAGTGATGGAGGTAGTCAGAACCCTATTAGCCCGTCTGCTGGCTCACTGCAGAAATGAGGGAGCTCCTGTCCGAGAGGTAAAATAATGCCAGGGTCATTAGCAGGACCCGGCAAAATTCCTAGATTCCGAGGCTCTTCTTCCTGAGCTACCCCGGTTACTTAGTGACTGGGCAGCTTTGTCAGAAAGGGAAGCTCTAAGTAGCCACTGTCACTACAAGGTCTTGGAAAAACCTGTGTGCTCCATAGTGAATGGCACCTGAATATTCCGTGTTCACTGTGAGGGTTCGCAGGGCCCTCCCGCCTCCCTTTCCAAAGTGCGTCTGGAATTATGGGAAGGGATTCAGAAAAGAGATTAGAGACTAGGACAGCAATATTTTAATGAAAGGAACTGACACAAACTTTTTGATATTTTTATTAATGCCTTTGGTTTTGTCTGTAAAAGGAGCTAGCGATGGAGAATAATTAGGCACAGAAAACCCCCCACTTCCATGTGATGCTTCAGTTGCTCCTGGGGGAACGTTACTCATTATTCAAAGGGCCACTTGAGTAATTAATTGCCCTCCCCTGTTCATCTTAGAAGCAAACTTCTAAACTTAGTCCCATTTGCTAGTTTACTCCTTAGAGTCTCATCTCTGCTGCAAATGCGGCCAAAACAGGAGTTCTTTGTTTTGTTCTCATTTAAATTTGTTCATTCTCTTCTCTCTAAAAACAGAAACAAGGCATTTTAAAAGCAGTGCCGTCCTTCCGATGCCGACCGCCTCTAAAGGATGGACCTCTTGTGCACGTGATTTCTCTCCTTGCGTGGTCTGGGCGGCCCCTGGAAAGAAACATCAGGTGGGGCCCTTCTCAAAGCCTCTGACAGCCCCCCAGGCCCTCGGTGTGGCCCTCCAGCCCCCGGCTGTGCCTCCCCGTCTCCGCCCGATGTTCCCAGCCTCTGCGTCCTGCTCTGCAGGTCTCCCCGCCTCTGGACCCGTCCACTAGTGGCGCCTTCAGGGCTCCCCCACCTTTCCCACCAGACGGCTTGCACCAGGCAGACCCAGGGGAACAGGAGCGTCCTCCTTCCACCCCTCCTCCCACCCCTCCTCCCGCCAGTGCCGGGCTCCTCCTCTCAAAAAGGAAAGGTCTGATTTACCCATTCTTGTTAAACATGCGTAATTTAACAACACCTTTGCTTCTCCGGAAAATGCCACCAGTTTGAAAGGGAATCAAAGGGAACAGAGCAGCCCACAAAAATGCTGGAGTCCTGGGCTAGGGAAATGCCTGGGGAGGAGGGCCTCCCACTCCCCGAAGGCAGGTCCTCAAGCTCCTGTCTGTGGGCGAGGTCCCAGGAGCAGGTGGCGGGGTGCGTGCCCACCACAAGCACACTGCCGTCCCACACATGTCTTTCCCCTGGAGAGCAGGCGTTTCCTCTTCCCCGTGTGCAGCAGTGACACCTATACCTTTAATGCAAGCGACTTAAGAAGTGTTTTAGGATGTGTTATCTCGCTCAGTCCTTCCCACCAACTTACAAAGCAGTCATAGATGGTATTTTGTTTTTTTCTGTAAGAAAACTGAGTTTTAGTGAAGTTCAGGGTTTACCCAGGTTTGGAATGGGGGCAGAGACAGGAGAACTCAGATTTTCTAACTCCTGGGCCAGTTCTCTTTCCCAGCATTTCTCTGTGTCGTGTTTCTAGTCTGGAACGTCTGTGTAGCAAAACGTCAAAAACGCTGGAGGTTGGAGTGGACCTGCAGAAACTAGGGGCTCTGGGGAGACGGTAGATAACACCCCGTACTGCCCTCCACTGGAAGAGCTCTCTTCATAGCCTGCATTTCATGTGAATCTTATGATTACCAACAGAAAGAGAGGAGGGTCATTGGTTTTCCTGTTCTGTGTATTTTAAACTTTTAAAAATTGAGGTTTCTTTCTCAGAACTCCTTTCTGACTCTCCACAGTGTGGGCGCCAGTTTTAGGGCACTGGATGCTCTAAGGCCACGCCATGTCTGGGTGGTGACAGAGCCTCATGCCCCAGACTCCTCACTGAGGCCAGCATAGGGGACAGCATCCAAAGTGCACGGCCAAAATAGTCTTGGCACAGCTGGAAGCAAAGTGGATGACAGAAGGGACAGGATGTTCTGTGAAACTGCTGGGTTTTATTTCCTGTGTGCTGAATCTGATTGTGCAGCACAACCCAGGAGAGTGGTTTCACCCTCAGGAGCCCTCATGTGTTGGGAAGAGGTGGCACCAGCTGTGTGTCCCAGACAGGCCAGCCCCTCAGCACACCCAGTTCAAGCCACGCTCACTCCTTTGGCCATTCAGCAGATAGTGAGTTCTTGCCTCTGCCACGAACAACCTGGGGTTTCTGCAAGGAAAACCTTTGTTAGGAGAGGAAGACATTAATCAGATAATCTCTCTAAATAGAACAGAAGACAAGATAAGACAATGTAATTACAGCTTATGTGTAAAACAGTCTACATGCAGGTGGTGAACCCTCTTGGGAAAGGAGGAGTGAAGAGCTCTGGGTCTGGTGGGCGTGAGAAACTGTGAGCAGCAGGCAGGGACCCAGAAGAAGGGAACAGATGAAAACCACACTAGAAGGCATGAACAGAAGACTGGGTGATACAGAAGAGTGTGTAAGTGATCTGGAAGACAGAAGCATGGAAATTACACAATCAGAATAACAAAAAGAAAAACAAATTTTAAAAAATGAAAACGGCTTAAGGGATCTTTGGGATAACATCAGGTATACCAACATTCACATTATAAGTATCCCAGACAAAGAAGAGAGATAGAAGAGGGTGAAAAACGTATTTAATGAAATTATGGCTGAAAACTTCCAAAGCCTGAAGAATGAAACAAATACCCAAGTACAGGGAGCACAGAGGGTCCCAAACAAGATGAACCCAAAGGACCCAAATCAAGACATATCATAATTAGAGGGGGGAGGGCATAGCTCAAGTGGTAGAGCACATGCTTAGCATGCACGAGGTCCTGGGTTCAATCCGCAGTACCTCCTCAATAAGTAAACTTCATCACCTCCCCCCAAAAAATTTAAATAAATTTTTAAAGACATATCATAATTAGAATGGCAAAAGTCAAAGGTAAAGAGAAAATTCTAAAGGCAGCAAGAGAACAAAATAGATATACAAGGGATTCCCCCCCCCCCACCTCCCCATAAAGCTCTCAGCTGATTTTTCTGCAGAAACTGCAACCAGAAGTGACGGGCGTGATATATTTAAAGTACTGAAAGGGAAGAATCTGCAACCTAGGATACTCTACCCAGCAAGACCACCATTTAGAATTGAAGAGATGATCAAAAACTGAACGAGTTCATCAATACTAAACCAACACTAAAGGAAATGTTAAAGGGGCCTCTCTAAGTGGAAAAGAAAAAGCTACAAAAAGGAGTATCTACAGAAATGGAAAAACCCCACTAGTGAAGGCAAATATACAGTAAAGTCTGGAAATCAACCACCTAAATAAGCTGGAGATTAAAAGACAAAAGTTTTAAAATCAAGTATAACTATAATAATCAGTAAAGGGATAGACATGAAGATATAAAATGTGAGGGGATTAAAAATGTATATCTTTTAGAATGTGTTTGAACTTAAAAGATCATCTGTTTAAACTATATAGTTATAGGTCAACATATGTGAACTCCATCGCAACCACAAATCAAAAACCTATAATAGATACACAAAAACAAGAGAAAAAGAAAAACAAGCATACCACTAAAGAAAATCATGAAACTATAAGAGAAAAAACAAAAAAGAAAAAGAAAAACAGAGAAGGTAAGAACTACAAAAACAACCAGAAAACAAGTAATAAAATGGCAATAGTACACACCTATCAATAATTACTTTAAATGTCAATCAACTAAATGCTCCAATCAAAAGACCTAGGGTGGCAGAATTAGATAAAAATAAGACCCATCTATATGTTGCTTACAAGAAACTCACTTCAGATCTAAAGGCATGCAGACTGAAAGTGAAGGGATGGAAAAAGATATATCATGCATATGGAAACAACAAGAAAGTTGGAAGAGCAATACTTATATCAGAGAAAATAGACTTTAAAACAAAGTCTATAACAAAAGACAAAGAAGGACATCACGTAATGACAAAGGGATAAATGCAAGAAGAGAATGTTATACTTGTCAATATATATGCACCCAGTACAGGAGCACCTAAATATATAAAACAAATATTAACAGAAATAAAGGGAGAAAATGACCGCAATACAATAAAAGTGGGGGACTTTAAAACCCCACGTACATCAATGGACAGATCACACAGACAGAAAATCAATAAGGCAATGGTAGTCTTAAATGACATGACAGACCAGTTGGACTTGACAGATATCTACAAGACATTCCATCCCCAAAACAGCAGACTACACATAGTTTTCAAGTTCACATGGAATGTTTTCCAGGATAGATCAAATACTAAGCCACAAAACAAGCCTCAACACATTTAAGAGGATAGAAATTATATCAAGCATTTTTTTCTTATTATAACAGTATGAAACTGGAAATCAATTACAGGGAGAAAAATGGGAAAAGCACAAACATGCGGAGACTAAACAACATGCTACAAAAAACCAGTGGGTCAATGAAGAAATCTCAGAAGAAATCAGAAAACACCTTGAGACAAATGAAAATGGAAACACAACTTCCCAAAAACTATGGGATGCAACCAAAGCAGTTCTAAGAGTGAAGCTTATGATGATAAGTCAAGAAATAAGGAAAATCTCAAATAGCTTAACCTTCCGCCTAAAGAAATTAGAAAAAGGAGAATAAACAAAGCCCAAAGTCAGCAGAAGGAAGGATATACTAAAGGTCAGGGAGGAAATAAGCAACATGGAGACCAAAAGCCAACAGAAAAGATCAATGAAATTAAGATATGGTTCTTTGAAAAGATAAACAAAACTGACAAAACGTTAGCCAGGCTCATGAAGAAGAAAAGAGAGGGGACTCAAGTCAATAAAGTAAGAAACGAAAGAGGATAAATAATAACCAATACCATAGAGATACAAAACGTATAAGAGAATACTACAAATAGCTGTATGCTAAACAACTAGACAACCTAGAAGAAATCGACAAATTTCTAGGAACGTGTATGTCAAGACTGAAACAGGAAGAAACAGACAATCTAAACAGATTGATCACTAGCAGTGAATTGAATTTGTAATTTAAAAAAAAAATACTCCCAGCAAGCAAAACTCCAGTTTTGCTTCAAAGTCCAGACAACTTCACAGGGGAGTTCTACCAAATACAAAGAAAAGATGATACCTATCCTTCTCAAGCTATTTCAAAAATTAAACAGGATGGCGCACTCCCAAGTTCATTCTATGAGGCCACAGTTACCCTGATACCAAAACCAGACAAAGACACCATGAAAAAGAAAAGAAAGAAAGAAAGAAAAAAAGAAAGGAGGGAAGGAAGGAAGGAAGGAAGGAAGGAAGAAAAGAAAGAAAAGAGAGAAAGAGAGAGAAAGAGGAAGGAAGGAAGGAAGGAAGGAAGAAAAGAAAGAAAGAGAGAAAGAGAGAGAAAGAGAGAAAGAGGAAGGCAGGAAGGAAGGAAGGAAAATTGAAGGCAAATATCTCTGATGAATATAGATGCAAAAATCTTCAATAAAATATTAACAAATCAAAATCAGCAATGTATAAAAAGGATCATCCACCATGATCAAGTGAGATTTATCCCAGAAATAAAAAGATAGTTCAATATGTACAACTCAATCAATGAAATACATCACATTAACAAAAGAAGAGATAAAAATCGTATGATCATCTCAACAGATGCAGAAAAAGCATTTGACAAAATTCATGATCCTTCCATGATAAAAACTCTCATCAAAGCTGGGATAGAGGGAACATACCTCAAAATAATGAACCTACAGCTAACATCATACTCAATGTTGAAAAACTGAAAGCTTTTCCTCTAAAATCAAGAACAAGACAAAGATTCCCACTCTTGCCATGTCTATTTTCACAGTATAGGAAGTCCTAGCCATAGCAATCAGAAAAGAGAAAGAAATCAAAGGCATCCAAATTGAAAGGGATAAGTAAAATTGTCACTAATTGCAGATGACACGACACGACATATAGAAAACCTTCAAGTCTCTACCAAAAAACTATTAGAACTAATAAATGAATTTAGTAAAGTTGCTGGACACCAGATTAGTGTACACAAATTTGTTGCTTTTCTATACACTAATAATGAACTATCAGAAAGAGAAATTAAGAAAACAATCCCATTTACAATCACATCAAAAGGAATAAAATACCTAGGAATAAACTTAACTAAGGAGATAAAAGACTTATGCTCTAAAAACTACAACACTGATGGAGGAATTTTTAAATGATACAAAGAAATGGAAAGATATTCTGTGTTTTTGGATTGGAAGAACTAATATTGTTAAAATGTCCATACTACCCTAAGCAATCTACAGATTTAATGCAATCCCTATCAAAACATCCATGACATTTTTCACAGAACTACAACAAATAATCCTAAAATTTATATGGAACCCCAAGAGATCCTGAATTGCCAAAGTGATCTTAAGATAAAAGAACAAAGCTGGAAGCATCATGTACCCTGACTTCAGGAGTATAATACAAAGCTACAGTAATCAAAACAGCATGGGACTGGCACAAAAACAGATGCATAGATCCATGGAACAGAACAGAGAAGCCAGGGGAAAAAGAGCCCATGCACTTATGTTCAATTAGTCTACAACCAAGGAGGCAAGAATAGACAAAGGAGAAAAGACAGTCTCTTCAATAAGTTGTGCTGGGAAAACTGGACAGCTACACATAAAGGAATGAAATCAGAACATTTCCTCACACCAAAATAAACTCAAAATGGATTAAAAACCTAAATGTAATCCCCAAACCATTAAACTCCTAGAACACTTTTTGATATAAATGGCAGTAATATTTTTTGGATCTGTTTCCTAAGGCAAAAGAAGTCAAAAAAAATTTTTTTAAATTGAACCTAATTAAACTTAAAATCAAAGGAAACCATCAACAAAATGAAAAAGAAAAAAAAAAACAACCTACTAGGAGAAAATGTTTGCAAATAATGACTGTGAAGGAGTTAATATCCACAATATAGAAACAGCTCACACAACTCAATATTTAAAAAAACAAACAACTCAATTAAAAAATGGGCAGAAGATCTGAATAGACATTTTTCCAAAGAAGACATAAAAATGGCCAACAGGCACATGAAAAGATGCTCAATATTGCCAATCACCAGGGAAATGCAGATTGAAAGCACAATGAGATATCTCCTCACACCTGTCAGAATGATGTGGAATCTAAAAAATAAAATGAACAAATGTATATAACTAAAAAGAAACAGACTTGCAGATATAAACAAACTGGTGGTTACCAGTTGCGGAGGAGGAGAGGGAGGGGCAAGCTAAGGGTATAGGATTAAGAGACACAAACTATTACATATTTTAAAAAATAGGCAGCGAGTGTATATTGTGCAGCACAGGGAAATATAGCCATTATTTTGTAATAACTTGAAATGGAGTATAATCTATTAAAATATTGAATCACTATATTATGTACCTAAAACTAATATAATATTTAAATTAACTATACGTCAATTAAAAAAAAGAAAACTTGCAAGCAAAAAAAAAAAAAAAGTGGAGTGAAATATTTACAGTGTTGAAAGAAAAAAATCAACCTAGAATTCTGTTTCCAGCAAAAATAACTTTCAAAAGTGAAGGAGAAATAAAGGCTTTCTCAGACAAACAAAATTGAGGGAGTTTGTTGCAAATAGACCTGCCTGGTTTAAAAAAAAAATTATAGGTTAGAAATCTGAATCTCCATAAAGAAGAGTGTTAAAGAAGGTTAACTGAAGGTCAAATAAAATCTTTTATTTATTTTTATTTCTAATTGATCTAACAGATAACAGTTTGCTCAAAATAGTAATAGAAACAGTGCCTTTTTTTAATAGCTGATGGATGAGTAAATTGAATGACAAATTGTAAAGGACAGAAGGATTTATTTGGAATACTCTTTAATAAGGTACTTGTCCTACCTATGAAGTGGTATAATGTTGGGGTTTCTTTAACTTTGTGAAATAAAACTTATTCTACAAGATACTGTCATACATTAACAGATCTCCCAAAAGACTTGGTAAAATCTCAAGTGGTAAAATCTCAAGTGTTAAAATCAGAGTAGGACTTGAGAAACTGACTTGGCCAACTTTCTTGTTTTACACATGGAGACTCTAAGGCCTGAGAGAGAAAGGCCACACAGTAAATCCAGCCCCTAGTTGGGATGCAAACCCAAAGCTCATGACTTCAGTGGCTTTTTATTTCCTGTGTTTTGACTGTCCTGTGGTTATATCTATGCAGGGATGTATTCTCTTTCATGGTCTAGTGTTACTTGAAAGTGGACTTGAATTAGTTTTGAATTAGTTGTAAATGTATATGACAAACTGAAGGGCAACCACTAAAAAGTAGTATTTTTAAGTATAATTTGTATGCTAAGAGAGGATAAAATGAAATCATATAAAATGCTAAATTAAAACAAGAAAAGGAAGAAAAGCATGGAAGACCAAAAACCAAAAACAAATTAAAAAAACCAACCAACAAGGGCAATGAATCAAAAACAGTAATGAAAAGGTAGATTAATCTAACTATGCCAATAACGGCTTCAAACTTCAATGATCTCAACATGCCGATTACAAGACAGAGTGTCAGAGTGAATTAAAAAAACAAGACCAAACTATATGTTGTCTACAACATCTTAAATAAAGACACAGTTCGATTAAAGGTAAAGGAATGGAGAAAGGTACACCACACTAAAGTAATCAAAAGAAAGCTTAAGTAGCTATATTAATTTCAAACAAAGCGGACTTCAGAACATGGGAAATGATCAAGAATAAAGAAGGGCGTTATGCGATCATTAAAGAGTCAGTTCTTCAAGAATATGTAACAATCCTGAATGTATATGTGCATAACAACATACATCGGACAAAAACTGATAGCACCTCAAGGAGAAGTAGTAAATAGAATCTGCTATTTCCAGCTGGCCAACACTCCTCACTGAGTAGTTGGCAGATACAGCAGGCAGGTAGTCGGTAAGGACATAGCTGAACTCAACAGCACCATCAATCAGCTGGATCTAATTGACATTTAGAGAATATGCCATTCAACAACAGAAGAACACACATTCCTCTCCAGCTTACCTGGAACATTCACCAAGACAGATCACATTCTGGGCCACAGAACACACTTTCACAACTTTAAAATAATAGAAAACATACAGTGTGTGCTCTCAGACCACTGTGGAATTAAACTAGAAATCAGTAACAAAAAGATCATTGGAAAACCCCAAATCCTGGGAAATTAAACAACACACTCTTAATAACATTTGAATTAATAGAAATCTTATGAGAAATTTTAAACTATTTTGACCTAAATGAAAATAAAATCCAACTAATCACATTTGCATGTTATAGGGAAAACAGC
The DNA here is from genome assembly GCF_036321535.1 of Camelus dromedarius. Lineage (NCBI taxonomy): Eukaryota > Metazoa > Chordata > Mammalia > Artiodactyla > Camelidae > Camelus > Camelus dromedarius. Next base: position 133,990 of record NC_087442.1, read on the forward strand.
GCTTAGAGGGAAATTTATAGCATTGAATGAATACATTAGAGAAGAAAGATCTAAAACTGGTCGTCTAAGCTTCCCCTTCAGGAACTCAGTACTCCTGTTCAACATTTTACTGGAAGTCCTAGATAACGCAGTAAAAGAAAAAGGAAATAAACAGTATACACATTAGAAATGAAGAAAAAATTTGTCTTTTTCACAAATGACATTATTGTCTATACAGAAAATCCAAAGAATCAAAAGCAAAAAAAGATCTCTTGAAACCATTAATGATTATAGCAAAGTCACAGGATACACGTTTGATATACAAAGTCAATTGCTTTCTTATGTACCAATAACAATTGGAAGTTGAAATTAGAAACACAAAATGCCCTTAACATTAGCACCAAAGAACTAGAAATGCTTAGATATAAATCACATAAAATATGTACAAGACTTATATGAAGAAAACTACTGAACTCTGATGAATGAAACCAAAGGACAACTAAATAAATGGAGAGATAGCCTACATTATTGGACACAAAGACTCAATATCATCAAGATGCCAGGTCTTCCCCCGCTGATCTGCAGATTCACTGCAATCCCAGTCTAAACCTATCCTGTGGCTCTGGACAAACTGATTCTAACATCATGTGGAGAAGCAAAAGACCCGGGAATGGCCAGCACAATATTGGAAGAGAAGAACCAACTCAGAGGACTGACACTACCAGACTTCACAACCTACCCTAAGGCTACTGTAATCAAGACCACATGGTACTGGCAAAAGTAACAGACAAATAATCAGTGGAACACAATGGAAAACCCAGAAATAGACCCACACACATACAGTCAACTGATTGACAAAGGAGCAAGAGCAATTCGTGTTAGTCTTTTCAGCAAATGTTGCTAGAACAACCAGACATCCACATGCAAAAAAGTGAGTCTGGACACAAATCTTACACCTTGCACAAAATGTAAAGTGCAAAACTATGGAACTCCTAGGAGATAAACAGGAGACAATCTAGGTGACCTTGGGTCTGGTGATGACTTTTTAGATACAACACCAAAAGCACAGTTCAAGAAAGAAAAAATTGGTAAGTGAGACTTTATTAAAATGTAAACCTTCTGCTCTGTGAAAGACACTGTTAAGAAAATGAGAAGACAAGCCACAGACTGGGAGAAAATACTTGCAAACCACCTATCTGATAAAAGACTAGAATCCAAAATGTACAAAAACTTCTTAAAACTCAACAAGAAGAAAAAAAAATACAATTTTTAAAAATCAGCAAAAAGACCTGAATAGACTGTTCACCTAATAAGATAAACAGATAACAAACAAGCATATGAAAAATGCTCCACCTCATATGTCTTCAGGGAAATGCAAATTAAAACAATGCAATACTACTACACAGACATTAGTGTCCAGCCTCTGGAACAGTGGCAACACCAAATGTCAGCAAGGATGTGGAGCAACGGGAACCCTAGCTCGTTGCTGGTGGGAATGCAAAATGGCGCAGCCACTTTGACAGAGTTTGTCAGTTTCTTGTAAAACTAAACATACGATTACTATATGAACCAGAAGTTAAGCCCCTAGGTATTTATCCAAATGAGCTGAAAACTTATGTCCACATAAAAACCTGCTCACAAATGTTTTTGGCAGCTCTATTCATAATTGCCGTATCTTGGAAGCAACCAGATGCCCTTCAGTAGATAAGTGGATAAATAAACTGTGGTCCATCTAGATAATGGAATTTTATTCAGCGCTAAAAATAAATGAGCTGTCAAGCCTCCAAAAGAGGGAGGAAACTTAAATGCATATTATTAAGTGAAAGGAGACAATCTGAAAAGGCTACATACTGTTTGAGTCCGCTGACATCCCACTGTGGAAAAGGTGACACTGTAGACAGTGAACCATGGACATTAAATTCGTTAATAGCAGCGTTGGCTCAGCAGTTTTAACAATGTGCCACAGCAGAGCAGGATGCTAGTAACGGGAAAACTGCGTGGAAGATGAGGGTATGGTTCTTGGCAACTTCTACTCAGTGTTACTGTGACCGTGCTCTAAAAACAGTTTATTTGCAAACCACGAATTTTCAGGTGCGTCTGACACACCACCACCACGTTGCTTCCCTTCCTCTGGGAACCCCTGAGGAACAGGTCTCTCTCCAGATGTTTCTGGGCCCAGGCCGCGGGCTGAGTCACGTGACGGATGTCAGCATTTAAGCCCAAAGGCCCACATGGTTACGATCAAGTGCCCACATTTCAAAGTGAGGTGCTGGACTGCCCATGGGGAGGTCTGCCGAGAGCGTGACGCTGAAGGCCTGTGGGTGCCACCCGGAGCCCCCCTCCAGCCGCGTCAGAGGAGGCGCCAGCAGGATGGATTCTTAGTGGGGAGTGTCCGCTGGGCTCAACATTTCCCTTCTCTGTGAGGGAGCTAGGGTGCTTCCCCTCCCTCAAGCCGAGTGAGGTTGCCTGGGGAGCTTGGCCTGTGCCCCCTGCGGGTGGAGGGTGGGCTCTGGGCCTCTCCCGGGAATCTACAGGTGCGGCCACTGGATGGCTGCCCGGCTGCGGAGCCGGAGCTGGGAGAGGAGGCGGTGCTGGGCGGCCAAGCGCAGGGTGGGTTTGTAGTCTCATTGGCCTGATGCTGACACCGTGGACCATCTGAAAGTCCTCCCCCAAGAGGGTGTCTGGAGCGGAAAGGGGAACCTCTGGGAGCAGCAGGCATCCTTAGGGGACCCTTCCCCTGTCTGAGGGGCTACAGCGACACTGGGGCAGGAGAGGCCTGAGGATTCCCCAAAAGTGACCCCAGCTGTGCCAGGAAGGAGGGCTTTCTGGCTTCTCCCACCCGCCCTTTGAGCCTGGAGGTGCCCCGGCTGCAGTGGTGAAGGGGGCAGAGGTGAAGCGGGGAGAGAAGAGACACCACCGCACCCGCCACTGCTGCCCACAGCTCCTAACCACAGGTTCAGGGCCTGCTGCAGGACCGGGCCGGGGAGAAACGTTTTAAATTGAAGGAAGGTGAGCATCGTGCTGTCCCTGGGACCCTGCTTTTTCCTATCTGGAAAGGAGACCAACACCAGAATTGGGCCCAGGACAGCTGGGGTCTTGCAGGGCTGCAGCTGTAAGAGAGGTCTGCACTAATGAATCCATCTCACAGGACAGATTCTCACAGTTGAAAACAGGAGGGTCTGGAAGCCACACGGGGCAGACGTGCAGGTCGCCGACCCAACCTGAACCAGGGCCCGGGCTCTGCCTGTGTCCGCCCGGGCAGCTCAGAGCAGGCAGCGGGCCGAGAGGGCACATCTCCAAAGCAGCACTTTCTGTCTGTATACTTTAGAAATGTTTGTGAAGGTTTTCCATGGCTGGTATTTGATTTTATCTTTATAATCATCTTGAGAAGTAGGCCAAGCACATATTAGGAATTTTACTCCAAAGCCTGGGGAATTGATTCAGTCTTATGTGATGAGCACACCGTGGGCCCTAGGTCTGGGCCGCAGCGCAGACTGAGTGCTGGGGCGCCAAATCCTGGGGTGTCGTGTACCCGCAGGAACAGGAAACCGCCACAGAAGACGGGCTCTCCTTTTGCTTCCAGGAACCCAGGAGGCATAAGGCCAGGGTCCGAGCTCAGACCACCTGCAGACCCCCAACTCACAGCTGTGGGTGGGCAAAGGACTCCAAGCTGACAGCATTCTCCAACACCCCAGCTCTTTTAGGTGGAGAAGGAAGGAAATTTCTCCTTCAAGTCTCGACTCCAGGCTTTCTAAAGACATGAAGAGGGGCAGAGGCAAAGGCTGTGATTCTTCACAGGTACAAGGTAAAAACGGCTCATGCTGTGGTGTCCCCTCCACCCAAGCAGATGTGGTCCCCAGAACTTTGGATCTAAATGGGGCTGAGGGACCAGATAGACCTCAGACAGTCATGTATGTGTGAAGTTTACTTCCTCTTTCCGACAAAGTGTGAAGTGCCAGCACAGCATTTATTTTTGAGGAGATTTCACCCCCCTCCCTGAATCAGTGGGTTTCCGGGCTTCTGACTGTGGGCACAGCACACAAGGAGTCCGTCGGCATTCACTGTCAGAGATCTGATCCTTCACTCAGAGCTCAGCCTGGAAATCCGGGGAAGCCGCAGGTGTGGGAGTACCAAGGAAGGTAAGGGTGTCCAGGCAGGAGGGTAGGGAGGGCAGCTGACAAGTGCCTCACAGGGCCCACCCCTCCTGGAACACAGGCAAATGCAGGTGCTGAGGGCCCCCTGGTCACGGGTGGAAGAGGCCTGAGGGGACAGAGGTGGGGCCCTTGGGACCAGAGCTGTGGGCAGGGACCCAGGCTTCCACAGATGTCAGCATGGCACAGCCAGGAGGCTGCCACACCTTAGGGGGGCCAGTGCCAGAGGTCCAGGAACAAGACCACCAGCCCCACCACATCAGGCACCCACCGAGGAGCTCCTCACCCCCTGCCTTGAGGACATAGTCTCCCCCTGTGAGGGGAAGTGGAAAAATTCCTGGGAGAATGGGCATTTACCCCAGAGAAACAGAGTAACCTTTAATTGACAAGTGCTACCCATCCCAACACCAGTGGGAATTTTGAACAAGGGAAGAACAGTCAGAATATAATGAACCTTGTGTGGTGTCTGCCATGAGCTGAGAGGCTCCCACCTGATCTCTCAGTCTTCACCATTTTTTAGTCTCCTTTAGACATTTACTCCTCCAAGCTCCTCCCACTCCTCCTCCTCCCATTTGCCTGTATCTTGCTATTATTACACTTTCTCTCCGCATCACACACCCCCATCTGCTGGACTACGAACTCCAACAAGACAGGGAGCTTGTGTGTTGCCTGTACCTGAAGTAGCTGATGTTGAGAGCATAGGCTTTCTGTGTACGGGAACCACCTTGATTCTCACAGTGACCCTCGAGGTGAAGGGCAGGTATCATCGTTCTTACCTGCAAGGTCACTTAGCTCAAAGTTGGCTTGTCCAGCTTCAAATATTGAGCAATTAAATGTTGTCAAGTTGGGCCCAGAGTCAATAAGCTTCCAGATCCCAAGCTGCATACCCAGAGTCTAGACCTGACCTGGAGGCTAGATCTGACCCGGAGTCTAGCTCTCACCTAGAGTCCAGATCCTGTCTCTACTGCTGTTCCCCACTAGTCAGAAAGACAGATAATAGTGATTGATAGACAGTGATGGATCTATTGGGGGTGACGGTGGTTGGAGAGAATACAAATGATAAAGCCAATGACGCACAATTCTAATCTAAACAAAGGGTGAAAAGGTGTTCTTTGTCCTATTCTTATTCTAACTTTTGTGTAAGGTTGAAATTATTTTCAAGTAAAAAGTTAAAACCAGAAGAAAATTTACCTGTTTTATTTTTCATTTCCGGTGTTTTGAGGAAGGGTGGAGGGAGTCTGGAGAAAGAATGAGTTGCCCGGTGTGACAGGCAGGACTGAAGACTTGCCACCGCGCTCGGTCTGCCCTCCACCGAGAGGCACGCCAGTTCTCTTCCTAACTTTCAGTTGCCCCAGCCAACCCCAGTGGCTTCCAAGGCAGCCCACCTGCACTCAGTGGGTTTCCCACCACCTTCTTGTGGGTCTTCAGGTTGTTTAACAGGGAGGACTCTAGTAGGTGCAAACGCCTCTAACCAGAGCCCCTAAGTGGGTCACTCCAGAGTTCCTCTCCCCTTGACCTCTCCACTTGGAGTATGCCCACCCCGAAAGGGGTGGAGGGGGGAGGGGAGGGAGCGCAGGATCGGTGGAAAGGAGAGGCGTGGAGAGTGGGGGGGGGGGAGGGGGTGGGGAGCGCGGCGGTTGTGGTGCGTGGCGGCGAGGGGATCGCGGGGAGGGGAGAACCAGAGAGAGGCTAGCGTGGTGGGTGGGCATAGGGAGGTGCGGGGCGTGGGGCTGAGATTAGGGGAGCGCAAGGGGAGGGGGAGTGGTGGAGAGGCGGGGGGCCAGGGGCGGAGCGGGGAGAGCTGGGCGGGGACCCGGGGCCGCGGGGGGCGGAGCAGCGGGCGCGGGGCGCCGCGGGAGAGGCTGACCGGGACGAGGCGGCAGCGCGCGGACCTCGGGAGCCCGGGAGCCGGCCGGGGAGCCGCGTCGCTGCGGACGGGCGGCCCGGCCCATGTCGGTGCAGCCGAGCCGGGATGAGGGCTCCCGCGCTGCTGCTGCCCGCACTGCTGACCTGCTGCGGCTGGCTGCTCGCCCCGGTGAGTGCGCCCCCGGCCGCCGCCCGCACTGCACCGCGCGCCGCGCCGTCCCTCCTCGGAAGGGAGCGCTCCCCGCGCCGCGCCGCGCTGCGCTGCGCTCCCGAGTCCGGGCGCGTGGCTGGTCTGGGGGAGCCGGGCTGGTCCAGGGTCCCCACTTTCCTCCCGGGCTCCGGCGAGGGAACAGGGCCGCCGGGGAGCTCTGGACCCTCCGCAGCGGAGCGCGAAGAGCCGAGCTCCCGCCCGGCTGGGTTTGAGACCCTGGGGCTGGGAAGATGCGTTTGCCCCCCAACCCTCCGCACTGCTCTGGTTTTGTTCGGAACGGGGTCCAGTTTCTTGCTCGACGCTCTTTAAAGCGGAGGTTTCGGGACGCCTCCTCCCGCAGGCTGTGACCCGCGAGGCCGGTTCGCGGGCCCTGCAACCCCGGGTCGGGGACAGGACTGCCGTCACCTGTGCAGATTTCGCGTTTCAGAGGGAACTGGAGTTTGCTTTGTCGTTAAACACTTCCCCTAGTACACAGTCCTAGTCTTGTTACTGTTTTTTGTTTGTTTGATGTGTGCGTTAGGGAGACGGTGTGGCTGAAGAAAGTTTCCTTTCGGAAATGCTCTGCTTTGCTATTCTTTATCATCATTTAAGAGCACGGGAGGAAATGCTGTGCTGAACAGAAGTTTGTTACTTGAGTGCACGTATGGGTTATCGAATTCCCAAGAATTCTTCCTTTTATTTGAAGACCCTTGCGAAAGCTGTGAGCCTGTTCCCTGCTTTCCTGCCTCAGGCTGGAGACAGTGTTGGCCTGTGTGTGTTTACACGCATTTTACATCACGGCCAAATCACTGCCTGTACTGACTCATACCCCCTCTTAAGGTTGTGCGGCCAAGGATGGAGCTATTTAGGGAAGATTGTAATTGCTGAGGGTGCTTGCCTGTTAGGAGGGCATGAAGCTAGCCCACCCTCACCATCGCCAAACTCCCTTGTCTAGCAGGAAAGCCCACAGGTCTTCCTCCCTGAGAATGTAGTGAGAATGTGAACCTCCATCTTAATTTCAATGCTTTGAAAGAGCTGATTGTTGAAAGTACCAGGAATTGTTATGGTTAATGCCGCTTTAATTTCTGGGCTGTCCCAAAATATGTCAGAACCGTGCATATTCCAAGAATGTCAGGTATTATGGAGTCTTTTGATACCTTAAAAAATCCATTTTCCTTTTAAGTCAATGTGATTTCCCTAATTCTAAAATTTAACCCATTAAAAAGTGAAAAATACAGCCTGCTTGAAACCAGGAGTTTGTACAGTGGAGCTGTCCAGTTATGAACTAGGGAAACAAACAAGCAAACAAACAAGCTTCAGATTTTTTTTTAAATGAGGGTAAATGTAGCAAAAGTATCCAGCATTAAGCTCCTTCTCTTCATTCTGTTAGGAAGTTTTATTCCTGGTGAGAATTGTGATGGAGCCATTTCAGCAGCAGAGGAAGTACACACAGACGGCCATAGTGTGTACAAGAGTGACTTTCTTTAGTAAAAATAAAACTTTGTTCGGACATGAGGGTGAGGGGCACAGCTTCCGCCTGCAGGGTCAGCACTTGTTGGGGTGGGAGGTGGTGATGAAAACAGAGACCAGAGAATATTATCTCTAAGACCGAGACCGTGTGTGGCTTTGCCTTTCACACATGGGAACGGGCAACATTAATCATGTTGTGCCACACCTTAGTTCCCGTGACAGATCCCGGCGTGAGGACTCTCCCCTGGGCCTCTTGCTACTTACCCCTGGCCTTTTTGAAAAGCTCCTCACACCAAATTTTAAAGTTCAGTTTTGAATGCAGCCTGCAGCCTCTAAAAATAAAGTTATCCTATTAGGGCTTTGCAGCGAGTACAGAGGCTGGCCTTGGATGGAGCACACTGGCGTCTGGGGCTGTGTGCAGCCATTAAGAATGGGATTGCAAGTAAACATGTGTTTACTTTGATTAAATCAAGGACTATGAAATGGAGGGCTCGAATATTGAAAGATTATTGGATTAAAGACCTCTATGCCGCCAAATTAGTACCAACAACAGACAATGTACTACGTTAGTTTGTCTTCCTGCTCAGAAAACATATTCTATCAGATTTTAGATTTATTTAATAATTCCTTTACAAAGTAAATAGTGAAGCTTTTTTAAAATAACCATTCCAAAATATGAAGGTAACTGCTTTTAAGTGACTGTTATGTTGGAAGCAGTTTAGAACTGTGAGTTTTGGGGATCTTTTATGTAAAACGTTTGCTTGACTTTCTTCTTATAGTGGAATTTTCAGTTATTTCTGTTTCTTTTCACCTTGTCCAGGTGTACAGCATTCACCCGGAATGCCGATTTCATCTGGAAATACAGGAGGAGGAAACAAGATGTGCAGAGCTTCTAAGGAGTCAACCAGAAAACCACAAAGGTGAGGGGGATGCGTGTGAGTGCAGCTGTGCCCAGGACGCTTGAGCTGACGTGCAGGTAGCTTGCACCTCACTCAGAAAATTCATGTTTTCAGATCACCTGTGTCTTAGCAGGAAAAAGTCTGCAGTGTTTTTTAATGAACTGCTGGCAAAACTCATAGCTTTGTGAGTAATGGGCAGCCTGGTAGTGGGGGGTGGGGGGAGGGTGGTTTACAGACATCTGCTGTGGCAGTGGGGGAGGGGGAGGGGAGGGGGAGGGGAGGGGGGGTAAAAGAAAGCCTCATCGTCAACAGCAATAGTTTCTATGGTTTGAGGTGGCAGCAACAGTTACTGAAGTAACTTAATGGGTGTTGTTACGCTTTGCAAACGCAACTCTGTTTTCCATGGCACAGGTATTTAATCTGATTTCTTGCGTTTTAAATTCTTAGTTACATCACAGATAATTTTGATCTGTTAAGAACAGTGAAAATTTATCAGAAATCAAACAGGAAAATGAGACTTTTGTCTTCCCAGAGAACAGACCTATTATGAGTACAGTGAACTTGCTGGTTTTATTTCTCCAGGTCCCAGAAGCAATGCTGGGACAGCGTGCACTCACCAGAGCACTGACGCATGTCTGTAAATTCTGAGGGTTCTGGGACAACACCCAGATTATAAACAGTAGCAAAAGCCTTTTGTCCTTCAGCTTTTCTTTCTCTGTTCTGTGTCATTATTTTGTTCTCTTCAAGAAAAAAAATTAAAATCAAAGTACAACCATGTGTGAAAAGTCTGGTGTCCTGCAGAGGACCTCAGGTGGGAAGCCACCGTCGTGGGCATTGTCCTAGACGGGTGCTGCCCAGTAGAGGCAGGCTGCAAGCCTCACAGGTGATCTTGAGTTTTCTAGGAGCCACATTAAAATAAGTGAAAAAGTGTGATTTTAGCAGTGTATTGTATTTATCGAAATACATACAAATCGTTAGCATTTCGACTTAAAGCCAAGGTAAAATATTGAAGAGAAATTTTACTTTTTTGAATACTACATCTCGGAAACCCAGTGTGCATTTTACACCTACAACGCATCACAACTTGGACCACGTGTCTCGAGTACTCATGCATAGCCGGCGGCTATGGGGCTGGACAGTGTGGCTATAGACTGGCACTAAAACAAGTATCCCATGCATCTTCCTGTCCCCCCTGGAGCTGCCCCCTCCTCAGATGAAAATGAGGACTCTGAGCCCAGGGTTCCTTCCAGCCTTCAAGATCTGTGCCTCTGCAGTGCACACGTGGTCCTGAGGCCACACCTTCCAGGAGGTCTGGCTGAGCTCTGTCCAGCGGAAGGTGGTGAGGTGCTCAGCTCCACCACAGACGTGGGTGAGGGTCCACCCTGCAAAGCCACATGTGATATTAGCCGCCTCCACGGGTAGAGGAGGCCTGAGTTCTGCTGGCTGTGGCCTCACGACAAGACAGGTGTCCCAGCCACTGAGGTCGGTTCCCTTCAGTGACAGTTAAGATACGGGAAAATGAAATGCTGAGAGGAGACAGGCTGAGAGCTTCAGAAGCATCTGGTGCGCGGCAGAGAAGCCAGGTCCCGTGGGCACAGCCTGCAGCGCCTCCATGGTCCACCACGTGTGCAGGGAGGGCGGGTGCCGTCCACCAGCCCCGCAGCAGGTGGCCCTCGGCTTGTTGGGAGACTCCTGGGAAGGAGCCCTGCACCCACCCCGTTACTCGGCAGTCAAGCTGTCTGGCCCTGAAGCTGCCCACAAACAGCGTCCACTCAGGTGAACAGAAGCATTTCCCTCCTGTGAGGGGTCCCCAGCACTGAGGGGTGGGCACTTGCAGCTCCAGTTTCCCTCTGACCCCTGTGCCCTCTGGGGACACCTCCTGGGACACGCAGGTGCTCCCGGAATGGAAGTGGGGAGAGCTGTACCGCCGACACACTGCGAGGCAGACGGGATTGCAGTTTTCCTTCTGCCGATGAGCTCTCTGCCGACAGCCTGCCCCCCCACCTCGCATTTTAGGGAAAACCTCCTACAACACTGTCTTACTGTTTTGATTTCCCATATTCATCTAGTATGTTTCCTTAACAAAGAGAAAACTGGCAGGGCCGACGGCAGGGAGCATTTAGCTTTCAAAACTTGGAGTCTGGCTGTGACTTTCCCTCAGGGGAGATGGCCTCACGGTTGGTCAGAGGTGACCGGACAGCGGACAGGGCACCTGCAAATTTGTGTCAGTGACTCTCCTTGACAGATGCTGCTCCAGAGAAGTGGGCGGGTCCAGGCGGCTGGCTCTGTCCGTTGTGAAACAGGGTGTGTGAGCCTCAGTCAGGTCTCCAGTAAAGAGATTCCTCATCGTTGGCTGGCTCACGCAGGGGGAGTGTGGCCTTAATTAGCTCGAAACAACCTCCTTCCCGTTTTGCGGTTCCAAAGGCGCAGGCCTGCCCTGGTGCCTGGCCAGCCGCTCACCAGTGTGAGCTGTGGCCACACGGCAGCTGTCGTCACTACCTGGCTGGTTACTGTGGGAAATGCAGGCGCCAGGTCAGCCAGGTGTCTGTTTTCACACATCAGAAATGCAGCCTTTATGCAAAATATCCCAATTCTTAGAAGTTTGCAACTAGTACTCTTAAAAAACAGGCCCTGCAGGAGCCAGGCAGACCTGCGTGGACGCCGCCCGAGCTGCCAGGCTGCTCTGCGGGTGGCTGGGCCAGCCCGGCCCGCTGGAGCGGTGTCAGGACATTTAAAGCGCTCATTATGGTCCCCTCGCCAGCTCTCCTGCCTCGATTTGGGTTTGAGGAGCTTGGCACCCGCTTGATCAGAAAGGACACGCTGTTTCAGGTCAAGGGCTTGAAGTGTCTGCCCGTGTGGAGTGCGGCGAGAGGTGTGGCTGTTCTTCAGGGACGAGTGTCAGCCCTGGAGAGTCTTACCCTGACGACTCTTGTGTTAGTATCAGCTCCACAGCAAACACACCTGCCCGGGTCCTTTTCCTTCTGCCTCACAGAGGGGCCTGCTGACACCAGCTGCCTTTGAGGGGCGGGGGGGACAAGGGACAAGGGACGGCCGCCTGAGCCCGGCCACCGACAGTTTCTGTAGACAGAGGCAGCATGTGCGCTAAATGTCCGTTTATTTTTCTTGCTCTTTGAAGTATGCATGGCTCAAACACAGGGGTATAAGTAGTTGTGAGGTAGGAGAACAAAGACACTGCAGATGCGACAGACTGGGAGCCGGTGAAGGTGTTCCGACTGGAGGGGTGACGGGGGTCCAGCGTCAAGAGTGCACGTTTGCTTCATGGAACTGAGGTGACATGAGATGCTGGGGGTCTGTGGGAGCTGCTCTTAAATTCTGTAGGATCAAGAAACTGGTGTGAAAGCACCAGGAGTGAGGGGAAAAAACAGTTTTCGGTTCTCGTGAGGTCTGCTGTGTGTAAGTCTAACAAGGAATTCTTTCCATCACGTGTTGAATCTGAAACAAATGCAGACAAACAAACCACATAAATCTAGACAAAAACCAATTTCAAGTCTGAACTCCTTTAAAGGATTCACTTTGTAAAAAAGAAAAGTTTGGGAGGTGTTTAGAACTCTGTGACTTAATATTGATTCATTGCTGAGACTAACTGAACCCTGCCAACAGGGCGCTCCAAGGCTGCGGATGCCTGAAAATGCAGCCAAAGGCAGCGCTACCCCCACGGGCCTCGAGCCAGGTCTCGGCTCTGCCCGGGGCTCCTGCCGCTGACTTTGCATCCTCTTTGCCTGGGTCAGAGTGGGCGTGGCCTGGATTTCAGAGGGGCAGAGGCGGGACCACTGTTTCCTTGATACTCTGCAAGCTACACCACACCTTAAGGTGCATTGCTGAGGTGGGTCTGACAGCCAGCGTTAGCTTAGGACCAGGGCCGCAGGAGGTGCTAAGCTGGAAAACTTACTTTCCTTTGATGTTTTGTAAACGAAGAACACTGGACTAGTTTTGATCCACTTGTCAGGAGCTGATGGGTTTGGATTTTGCCCCCTTCAAGTCATGGATGTCTGCAGAAGGCAGCAGACCAGGTCAGAGAAGATCAGCAGAGTGGCCCCTGCTCCTGCAGAGCAGGCAGTGAGGGCCCCCGTCCCCACTCCTGTGGGCTCCCTTCAGCCCGAGTCCCACTGGGCTAGGACACACTGAAGTAAAATTTTGTGTTTAGACTCAAAGAAGGAATCCTGAGCACGAAGTCAGTTCCTGGTGCAAGAGGGGCGTCAGCACATCAGTTCCTGGTGCAGGAGGGGCATCGGCACTTTGAATCCACGGGGTGCCCTCGGCGTCCCCAGGAGGAGGAGCTGCACCTGCCCCTCTGTGGAGTCACAGGTGTGGCTTCGTAGTGGGTTCGCTGCTGCTGATCCGGCCCTAGTCGCTCCCTGTCCTCCTCTCCGGGGCAGGCCGAGTCTGGTGCTGGTGACCCCGACACACAGCTGGCCGTTGCTGACGGTCTCCTCCCCCGTGTGCGCCTCTCCCTGTCCACGTCCCCCACGTCCTGGGGACGTCCCGTCGCTCTGTCTGCTGGTGGGGCTGGTTCTGCAGCCACTGCTCCATCTCGAGATGAGCCTGGCGGGTCCACCTCAGCCTGAGGTGGTGTGATTTACTGCGGGACCACCTGGTGTGATTTACTGTGGGACCACCTGTGAGGAGACGGCACAGGGGCCCCTGCGGCTCTGGAGGCTCGTGCACCCGGGCGGGCTTCGCAAGCGGCTTCCCAGGCCTGGGCCTCACCGCTCTTTAGGGAGCCACAGCTGGTCCTGGGCTGCAGCCCCGTGGGCACGTGGCAGTGCTGCCATGATGCAGGTGGGGTGGAGCCCGTCCCCCCGCGGGTTCCTGGGGTCGTGGGTTGTGTCAATTGCTGGGGCTGATTGCAGCCCTTCCTGGACACCTTGGAGAGTTGCACTCGTTCAGTTACGAGGTTTTGCAGAGTGTTTGGGGTCAAGCACGAGTTCCAGTGGGTGTCTCAGAACCCTGGTAGCCAGGCCTGCTTTTGAGGGGCTGCCCTGGATCTTGGAGTGAGTAAAATGTCACTCTGGTGTGTTGGCTGTTCTGTCACTGATTTTTCCAGCATGTTTTTGTTTTTATTGAGTACATACCAGGCTGGAAGGGGTGATGAGAAATTGAATGGACATGTCATCCTCTCTCATCCAGAATCAAGGCCCCAGTGGAGGTGCATGGGGATGAGCAGGGGTGACAGGGCCCCAAATCAAAGGACAGCAGGGTTTCCAAGGGGAAACCAGAGGATCTGAACACGCGGTAACGTCGGTCTACTAGGAAGCAGAAACTGACAGTGATTGAAAGTGTCTGAGGACTTACTTATCCTTGCTCGGAGATGAGGCAGGAAAGAGGTGAGTGGGAGACCACGGAGAAGAATGGAAGCGCTTTTGTCGTAAGCTAGTCGGCGATGAGGACTTTGGGTGCTTATTACAAACTTGCTCCGTGTCTGGGTTCTGTTCGGTGACCTGGGTCCTGGTTTCCATGTTTGTCCTGTGCTCGGGCCTGGGATGGGTTCACTCCACCCCGTTGCCCTGTTCCACCTGCACTGACTGCTGTGCCCCCACCAGGCCGAGCCCCCAGCTTCCCCGTCCTTTGCACTCAGCGTTGCTTCCACCATGATGGTGAATACACGCCCTCTTTATTCTAGGAAGGGGGCCGTCTTGGGGCCCCTCAGCCTCTTGGCTCCAAGGCGTCTGCCCAGGGACCCTCCTTCTGGGCCTGTGACCCAGGAGCAGATGTGCAGACCCCCTGCAGCATCCAGGGCAGAGCAAAGGCATGGAGAGGCCATGCAGGGTCCACCCTCAGGACAGGAGCGGGAGGCGTCCATGCAGCAGGCACAGAGGGCCCAGGCTCAGTGCTGGAAGGTGATCTCCAGCCACCCCAGCGAGATGAGGCAGTCACACACAGAAATGTGAGAGGACTTCTGAGATTCTCGTCCAGGTTGGTGTCAGGGCCTAGCTCCCTGGACCCCTAGTCAAACACTCGTCACAAATCTGAATTTGGCATCTTAGAGGCAGGAGTGCTTCAGACAAGGGTTTTCTTCCTCTCCAAAGTCTGCTTCCAAGGGGAGGGGCCTCCTCTGAACCCCCACGTGGACTGCCCTGGTTGTCTGACCTCATATCCACTTAAGCCTCCTCGTTGAATAAGGGTTTTCACCGTTTGCTCACTTTGTGAAGTCAGCCCTTCTCTCCTACACCTGCAGTGAGGTTTGGGGGCAGGACCTGGATCTGGGGAGTCTGCCTTAATTTCATAGCCTTCAGCTCCCTCATGCACCCCCGATTCCCTGTGTACACACAAGGACCACACGGCAACCGTGGTCCACCTGCAGGAGGAGACCACACAGGACAGGACGTTGAGTCAGGGCCCCACGCAGCCCCCAGGTCCGCACCCCTCGCCTCACTGACTGCAAACAGCCTGGGCGGTGCGCCAGCCACCCGAGAGCTGACCTCTTCTCCCTCTCAGGGAGGGGTTACTGCCGCCGGTCGGGGACTTGTGACTTCTTAGCTGCTCCTTCCTTCTCTGCAGGAAAAGGACTGAGGCCTGTTTGAGTGGACACTGAGGGTGAGGCCAGGCTGCCTGGCTGCTCACAGGGCCCGAGTGATGAGAACAACACTGTCCCCCAGCGAGCACTGTCACTCTGCTCCTGTGTGACCCTGTGTGTGACCCCAAAACCAAATGTTCAGAGGGTGGAGAGGGAGGTTTCCAGCCGGGGCCAGTGCTGGCTCTATTCCGGAGCCTGGAGGTGGTGGAGCTGGACGTGCAGGTGGTAGGGCACACGCTGGGCACACGGAGCAGCTTCTTCAGTGGCGAGGGGCTAGGAACTCAGACGCCAGGGGGCACGTGGAGGAGGGAAAGCAGAGTGGACCCACATCTGGAGTCGGGCCAAGGAGCCGCTGAGGATTCTGAGACGTGGGGCGTCTGGGCTGAGCTGTGCTCGGGAAGGTTCGTGAAGCAGACACTTCTGAGAGGATTTGGAGGGCCCTGGAAGGGGGAAGCTCACAGAGTGAGGGACATTCCAGGTGGGAGATGCTGTGGGCATCCCCCATGGAAGGTGAGGGAGTCGTTACACAGGCTGGGGAGCAACAGCCAGGCTGCAGGGAGATGGGGGCTGGGGAGGTCCCGTGGCCGCACATGGGGTGAGCTACTACAGAGATGCAGGAGAAAGAGGGGGAACAGGGGATCTGGGACCCAGGAAAGCACCTTGGAGGGGAGGACTGTGGAGCCTGGGCTGTGGCAGAAGGAGGGGCCTGAGGAGGCTGCAGGTCCTGGAGGCAGGAGGAATGACCAAGCACAGACCCCAGGGGTTTGTCCTGGAAGGAAGAGGAGCGGAGGAGGGCAGGGTGAGGATAGAGAGGACAGAGCACTGAGGGACCCGAGGCTCAAGGACCCCCAGGAGGCTCAGCTCTCGGAGGCTGGGGCCACAGAGGTCAGTAGACTGTGACCCGGGCACTGACCTGCGGACATGCCAGGGGCCCCAGGCAGCTGTGCGCACTGTCCTCTCGTCCTGCAGAACTTGCATGTGGCCTGGGAGGGACTCCTGTGTGAGGCCGGTCTCAGCAGGGATGTTGCCCTTGGGGTCATGCTCAGCTGTGCTGGGAGGATGGTTTGTCATAACACTGGTAGACGGATGTCTTGGAACCATCCCGGGAAGTCGCCCAACCCTGCTCATAAATCCACAGGAGATGATCCCGGGAATAACATGGCTGAGTTCCCCGCGCCCTCACCACCGCTTGTCAGCTGGAGTCCAGCCTCCCCTGCAGGACATGCTTGGCTTTGCCAGCCTGGGAGCTCGTGTGACACCAGCAGTGTCCAGGTGGTCACAGACATCTCAGGGAAGGTTTGGGGATTTGTACAAAAGACATGGGCACACAGTTCGGCCTCCCATCCGTTTCCCATTGCGGGCCCCCCTAGGGTCTCCCATGGGCCCACATCTGCGCTCTGGGAGGGGAGGCCGGAAAGTGCTGGTCTTGTCGAGGAGGAATGTGCGGTCAGTTCTCGGTCAGCCCTGCTGCCAGGACCCCAGCCGCAGGCATGGATTCGCTCAGCTCAGTTTGGAGGACGTTCTGATGTTTGGGGTTTATTGGATTCAGCAGATCTTTTAAGCAGGTTCATACTGGATTTCTCTATGTTTCTTTGGAAAATGCTTTTGTTTGGTTAACAGCTTTGGTTAGTTCTGGAGTTTGAGTCTTAGTTTAATGTTAGTTCGCATCCCAGAATATGAAATGGAATCTGCCTGAACCAAAATTAAACTCGGCCACTTCTGTATTCAGAATTCCAGAGTGGTCCCATTTCAAGGCGCCATCCAGTGGCACTGCCCCCCCCCCCGCCAGATGGTAATTCCCTGGCCTGAGTTCACAGCTCACCTCCAGGCCACCGGGATGACGATATTGTTGCACCCCAATTAGCCAGACTATGGTGGTATCTGGAGTGGACTGAAGAGTGAGCCCCCTACAGCGTTCCTCGTCGCGCTCTGCAGACATTTGCAGCGGAGCTCTCGTTGGGCCTGGGTCTGCTCCTCCGTAGAGCCCGGACCCTCAAGCAGGTGGCCCTGGACCACGGTCCACACCTGCTTGGCTGCTTCTCTCTGGGACCGACCTGCTGTGTGGACTCGTTACAAGCTGGGTGTTGCAGAGCCAGCCCCAAGTGGCCCCTCTGTTGGTGTGCGAACCTGCTGTGTTCACGCTGCAGGAAGACCCGTGGTGCCCAGCCTCCGGGCCCAGGCAGCTCCCGAGAGCAGCCTTGGGACCAGGGGAAGAAATGTGCTGAGGAAAGGAACACTCACCCCTGCAGGGTTTAAGAGGATGTGGCTGCAGCCTGTGCAAAAGCAGTGGAGTCACGAAGAGAGTGCAGCTCATGGACGACAACTGTGCCATCTCTGTCCCCACAGGCGGTGGGGCTGTCGTCACGCCCTGAGCTTGTCCTCGTAGGTTGTCTCTCGAGTCATTCCTTCAGCTCCAGATGGCAGCAAGCCCTCCCCGCACGTGCCACCTCAGCTGCCCTGACTGCCTCTGAGAAGAGCTCATCCCCACAGAGGCTCTGTAAGTTCCAGTGGGTTAGCGCTTGGGTGTTTCCCTCAGAAGGCTCCTTTCCGCTCCCCTTCTGCCAGTACTGCTTACTGCCAGCGTTCCTGACTGCAGCATTTCCCAAAAGGCACTGGGCAGGGCACCACCCCCAGCTGAGCGGCTGCATGGACGTGGCTGTCTCCTCGTCTCACGGAAAGTATTTCAAGAAGAAAAGATGCAAATGCACCCTCAGACCAACAGAGGACTCCTCCATTCGGTAGAATTTGACCATCACTGTCAGTGTTCAGGTGGGCTGGACTCTGTAGGACTCAGAGGAGCAGGATACTTGCAACTGGACCCTGGACAGGCAGCATCACAGATGCCCAAAGACCAGCTCCAGGGCCAAGGGAGGCACTGATGGGAAGTGTGGCCAGTGTTTCGGGGCCTCCAGATCCAGCAGAGGGCTCCAGCGATCACATCACTGTCCTCCAGGCAGGGGTCTGGCCCCGCTCACCATCACACACATCCCGCAGGAGCCTTGCTCAGGTGCAGGCTGAGACAGTCCTGGGCGAGGGCAGGACAGCAGTGCTGTCTGTGCCCGCTCGGGGGCAGCCTCCACCGCTCAGCCGCACACACCCGCATCGGGGAACGGGCCCGGGGGGTCCTTCCTGTGCTGCGTGGCCCAGTGCCCTCCTCCACCAGGTACCCGCTTGTCTGGTGTGCCCTTTGCTTGTGGCCACGGTGGCCAGCGCCCGAGGCCTGAGCTGGGCAGCCTTCCCTCCTGGGGGCCCTGGGGCCACCTCCCTCCTGCCCGGGGCCAGGACTCCACGTTGTGTCCCGCTGTTCCAGGGCGGGATATACCTCTGCAGTTCAAGGAATTGTGGCTTCTGGGTGCGATGTTAGCAGTTTTCCAACAGAAAGGCCGCTCCTTTCTCTGATTGAAAATCTATATAATCAGATGTTGGAAGGGAGTTAGGGGCCACACCCAGGTCGCCGGCCTCCCACACTTGCCATGGCAGCTTGCACAGGACACGTTCCGTGGCCCATCTCCACGTAGCCGTCCTCACCCTGTGGGCACCTCAGCCTGAGCCTCCCCAAGTGAGGACCTTTCGGAGTGTGTCTCGGTGTTCCCTTCCGGGGTTGAAGTCTTCAGGCCCCGTATCTCCTCCACACTGCAGTTTGGATGCGAGGACTTCCTTCGACTTGGGTGAGGCTCTTTGGGAGGAGTGCGTGCAGGTGACGTGTGTGCTGTCCTGCCCACACACCACCCTGGTGGCCCCTTAGTGCTGTTTGTCACTTGGTTAAAAAGTGACCTGCAGAATCCTGAATACAAAGTTCTTTTTTACGCTTTGCAGTTGGCAGGTAATCTGTGAGGCTGCGGGCACTGTGTGAGCTCTGGTGAAGCAGCCCCCCCGCTTCTTGGTTTTAGCACCTTGTGATGGGTCGTGCTTGAAGCAGCCAGACCTCAGGCACCCAGAATGCCAACGTTTTCGTCTAACCATTCTGTAGGTATTTATTAGTTAGCGTTCTCCGTGAGGAAGAGCTTGTCCTCGTCATTTGGAAAAGGACTAGATTTCCTTCCAGAGGACAGGATGAAAGTTCGGACACTTCGGGGCTCCTGTCAAGTGTTTGACAGGTGGTGCTCCGGTCGGGCATTTCTTCATCGCCTCCTGCTTGCATCACAGATAAAGTGGTGGTTGGAATATTGGTAGCCGTTAAAAGCGATGGCCCACTACATGAGCAGCAGGAGAAGACACGAGTGGTGTGTTGCTAGGTGAGAAGGGAAGACATCAGTGCACAGAACACCCTGTTTTTGTAAAAAGAGCACATGTAACGTCTGTGTGCACATAGTGTAGGGCCCGTGTGTGTGGTGCCCTCAGGCCCAGCTACACACTGGAACCCTAGGAATCGATCTAAACATTGAGAAACGCTGTCCAGGGGAGTTAAACCAGAACCCAGCAGGGCCCAGGTGGGTTTTGTGGGAAGGACCCAGGCTGTGTTCCGGGCACGCCCGGCCACTGTCCCCGGCCACGGCTCCGCCCAGCTCCGGGACTGCAGCCAGGGCTGGGGGTGGCGCTGCCTCGCCCTCTGACGGCGTCCCTCTGAGCGGGCACACGCAGTGCTGCCCAGCAGAGCCCCGGCCTCCTCCTTGGTCAGTCAGGCGGCCCTTGGGGACTCTGCTATTCTGGCCTCAGCAGATTCTGTACGAGGAGTGACCAGGGGACAGAAGTGCTGTTTTTCTGTTTCTCTTGAGCAAGGTTAAAAAGTCAGAAAGCAGATAAAAGCCGCTGTGGGGGAGGGACTTGGACGTGGGGGTGCGTCCACCGTGGGCTGCAGGGCCAGCCAAGCTGAGCCGTTACCACCCTTCCTCCTGCCGCTAAGTAGCAGCGGCTTTCCGGGTGTCTCGCCCTCTCCCCTTCCGCCTGCTTCAAGTTAGAGCTGCTGGACTCAGCCCTCCGCCCAGCTGGGGACAGGAGCCAGGGGGGAGGCAAGGGGGCTCCTGCTCTCCCGCCTCGCTCTCACTGCATCAGACCGTTGGTTCTCCCCTGTGCACTGAGACGGGCGTGGCTGACTCCACTTTGCAGAAACTCCTGGAAACAAGGAAAAGGTGTCCCGTGGAGCCTCCATCACAACCAGGCAACTGGAAGTCCGCTAGACTGGACCTGCCCCGGCTTCCTTGGGGTCCCGGCTGCTGCCACAAAAGGCAGAGGTAGTGGGATCGCGAGAGTGCCCGGGACTGCAGCTCAGAGGGGAGCGTTGCTGCCTGTAGGGTCTTTGTCAGCCCCGTCCAGGGCCTGTGGGGGGCGCCGGTGAGCAGGACGGCTCTGCTGGGCATCTCCGCAGGGTCTGATTCTGGAAGAAGCTCTGCTTCATGTGACTTTAAACTTAAAATAAAATAGGGTTTTGGACGGAAGAAGTTACCAGCAGCATTAGCTGTTGTCTGGCCTCGCACCGTAGTGCCAGAAGCAGCTTTACTTCTCGCCTCCCTGCCCCTGCAGCCGCTTCCCCGGCTCCATCTGGCGCCCGGTGGTTGGGAGGGTTAGCCCTCTGACGCTGGTCCGCTGCCCTCTCCTCTGCTGTCAGGCCTGGCTCTTGGTGGCCATGGGGGAACCCCATCACCCTGTGCGTGGGCACCGTGGCTCCATCTCCAGAGTCAGCCCACCGGGACTCCCTCGGCTGTCCCAGCACTGTGCTCTCTCTGCAAGTTGCTGTTGAGGGGCCTGGAGTTCTCTCAGGGTAGAAATGGGGCGCCCAGGACCCTCACCCGGAGAGGGGGGGCGGACATGCAGGCCAGGGTCACAGCCTCACCCGAAACTCAACCCCTGGTGTTTGCTGTGTGCATGGTCACAGGGCCGTCCCCTTGTCCACGCGTGTACGCGGGCAGGGGATTTATCTCCATCACATTTGAGGTTAAGGAGGAACCTAGACTCGGACACTTGCCTCTGCCTCTGTGTCCAGTGCTTTCATCATGACGCACCTTGAACGTGGAAGGCTGCAGTGGTGGGAGCACATCCACAGGTCCCGTGAGGTCAGCGAGGCCAGAGGGACGGTGGCCTTTAGGCGGGGGTTCTGGCCCCAGTCTCCCTCTTCATCCCGGAATGAGTGTCTTTGCTCCGGGCACCTGTGAGGGGAAGTGCAGTGTCTGTAAAAGCTCTGTCAGAGATGAAGTCGTGAGACTCATGTGGTTTCCTTGAAAATTAATCAATGTTTATATCATTGAGACAATGAGAAAATAAACCCATCTAGGACTCAGAACTACACGTGTGCCATCATCTGTGAGAGCACGACTTGCCTGGGGACATTGGGGAGAGAAAGTCGGTTTTTCAGGTGTAAGGGGTTAGTTTCCTCTCCGTTATGATATATTCCTCCCCACTGCCAGGACCTCCCCCCCGAGCCGGGGTGAATCCCAGCTGTCTCCTCAAAGCCCTGCCCTCCGGGGCCCGTATTTCCAGAGTGTTGATCGGAGCCCGTTTGGACAGCAGCCCTTCCTAAACTCTCATCGATGTCTGAGTACATCCCCTTGACGGTGCCAGGAAGTTTAAGGAGGCTGAAGGCTGCACCGTTCGTAGGACTGGTTCTTCTGAATCGCTTGGTCTAGAATGTTGTTTTCAAGAGACCAAACCGCCCTCCCAGGAACTTAGGAGGCACCGTTGGTTTACGTTGGGCCCCTGCGTTGTCTTTTCCCGTGAAACTTGGGGGGTTTGTGGAGGCGCCGGTCCAGGGCCCTGGTGAGGTCTCCCGCCACCCGTCACCTCCCCGCAGCCTCTGGGACAGATACTGACGCCCCCAAGCCAGCTCAGCCTGTCGCTTGATTAAATACGTGAGCCTACAGAGCACGAAGGGAAGTGCCTGCTCTGAGGGCAGCTAATGTGCGTGCTTTGCCGAGCAGCTGTGGAGTTAGAGGTGAGAATGGCAGGTGGGACCACTGTCTGGAAACGCACCTCCGTCAGCCGCATCAACGCCCTGCCGCTGGGAATCATGGGCGACACGCGGGTCGTGATTTCTACCAGAGGAACGCGAGCAGCCCCGTCAGCAAGCCCCACGCAGAGGAAGGGCTTTGGCTGTCTGTGCTATGTTCAAGTGATAAACACACATTTCATGTTTTAAGTTAATAGGTGGTATTTAAGGCATTTTTTCTGGTTCTCTCCCATGCTTTCCAATTCACGAAGCCACAGACCACCACTGTGGATGAGCGGTCGGTCTCCTCCTTGTGGTGGGTTTTGAAAGACAGAGAAGGTTTGCGTGATAAGTGAAAAATAAATTTATTACCGAAAAAATCTCATTTATAATTCATTCATAAGCCATTTCAGATAATCTGCATGGACATTTTTAGCTGAAAAACCATGACACAGAGAAGGTTTCATTTGTCTGGGCCAGTTTACCTTCTGTAATAGTTTCTGTGCAGTAATGATGGGTTTTATTATTTTCTCTCTTTGCTTTCTTAGTTTGCAAGAGTGGCTTTTTAATTTTATTTTCTGTTTGTTGTAACTACGGCTCTAGGGGGCCCTGTCTGTTGGAACTTCCTGTGATGATGGAAACGTTCCGTCTGAGCTGTGAGCTGAGAGCCACGTGGCTTCTAAGCATTAGACGTGTGGCCACTGTGACTGAGGGCTGATGTTTTAATTGCACTTAGTTTCAGTCGATTTAGGTTTAAGCTTTCGTGGCTGCGTGCGCCTAGTGGTGGCCACACTGCGAAGTGCGGTTCTGGGATTTTTCTCTTCTTTACACGTGGGTTCATCTCCTCCTGTCTGTTGTTTCAGCTAAAGCTCTGACACCCTGTGGAACAGCAAAGCTGACAGCAGGTCCGGCCGGGCCCTGACTTGGGCTGAGGCTGGGTCTAACCATTTCTAACAACGCCTGCTACTCTTGGCAGCTGGTCTTGCTATGTTAAGGAGGCCTCATTGTGTTATTAGTTTATTTAGAGCTTTTAGAAGATAGCAGTGGCTGCTGAATCTCATCAGACAGCCTGGGGTGGGTAATTAGGTTTACTTACTTCTGTTTTTGGTGGAGGTTCTGGGATCGAGCCCAGGACCTCGTACATGCTGAGCACGTACTCTACCACTGAGCTGGGCCCCCCCCCCCCGCCATCAAATAACTTTTAAGTCTATCAATATGAACAAAATTTTCCTCTTTTCAGACTGACCCTTGATTTTATTATCACCATCTCAAACACCTAGGTTGCTACCAACATGTAACAAAAAGACCCTGGTGGCCTCACCCAAGCCTCTTTGTCTTGGGCACTGTAGACTAGCCACTACTTTTGCAACCAGCCTTTTTCCCCAAACGTCTCTTTGCTCAAGCTGTCCTCCTGTTGGGAACGGGCCTGCCTGTCAGGTCTCCTCCTCCTCCGGTCTGCCCCCACCCCGGGGGGTCCAGTCACATCGCTGGTTTACGTTTTTATGGTCACAGTGACATGTCATGTCCACCGTCCCCATTCTTGTGTAACTGTGTTCCTGGGGTGCTAAGCGCCTCGTTTCCCTAGTCTTCTGTAATCTATCAATCATTAGGCAACACCTCTGTGCCAAACAACAAGGAGCTCTGACGACAGTCAGGCTCACAGGCTGATCCGCGCCCCCACCCCTGCCCAGGGGGCCCAGCTGCTCCGAACCTCCCGCCTCCTGTGGGCACCGTCCCTGCAGGTGGTGTCGGCAGAGCTCCCAGGAGGACCTAGCGGGCAGGGAGGCCGGACGTCTCAGTGCTGGGAATCCAAGGCCTCGAGTCAGTTGGCGGGGGCCGGCGTCCGGGCACCCAGAGCCCTGACTCCAGGGGCTGCCCGCCGCCCCCCTCCCGCAGGCTGCGCTGCCTGCTTACTTCACGCACACGCACGTGCCCTCTGTCTTCGGTCTTTACTGGGATCTCCTGGTTCTACCGTTGCAAACTCTTGACTGTCACTTCTTGCGATTGGGGCAGTGGAAGGAAGAGCTCACATCCCGACTGGCAGTCTCGTGCCCTGAGACTCACCACGCAGCTGGGGCCCCGTCCCCTGCCCGCTCACCTGCCCGCTCCTGGGCCTGCGGCCGCCCTTCCCACCCAGCTTGTACTGAGTTACTTGTCCTGTTACAGCAGCATTTTCTTTAAATATGTAAGAACATTATTATAGTATGAATTTATGTGCTCAAACTATGGCATGTAATTCAGTTTTTAGAACGAATATATATTCATTTTTATTTTAGAAAGTGTTTTCATATTTCTTTGCAAAATTCGGTTTGTAGCCAACTTTTCAATATCTGTGTTCTTGGAAGTAAAACATTCCAGTGTTCAAACCAAAAACGCATTATACCCCGTTGGTGTACTTGTGCTGGCATGGTACAGGTCAGGATGGCATCAGAGAGCAGAACTCCTGTCTCTTTCTTTGTTTTTGCTGAGGCTAGCGCACTGCTCCTCCAGTATTGAAGTTTAAATGAAATATAAAATTTTAGAGATGACAAAATACAGTAGAAATACCTTGGACTTGTAGTAAAAATACCTGAGTTCAAATGTGGATTCATTTATGGTTTAAATTTGCAAATTATCTTGAAATCAGAATCCATAAAAGCTTAAGTGTATGTTCATCCAGGGAACCCATCCCCGGGACTTACACAAATATCAGTGGTGCCCATTTTGTCACACTGAGGGCGGTCCACGTCAGCAGCAGGAAAGTAATGATTCTGTTAAAATTCAGAAGTTCATGGTGCACGTTGGGCTACTCAAGTACTGTCTACCGCGAACCTGCTCATTTCTCCAAAGCTGATTACGATGAACACACGCCAAGTACATTCTCAGTAATACTGTGGTGCAAGTTTGTTTCACAGAAAAGTCTCTTGGAAGACAGTTGTCTAATTAATAGGCTTTCTATTACGAAGCTTCTGAGCAGACCCGGCCCACCACCCTGGGCCCCCCACACGTGGCCCGTGCGCCGTGCTCGTGGGGGTCGGGTCCTCCCTCACCCTCCATCTCCCCCTCCAGCCTGCAGCGGTGTCTGGGACAACATCACGTGCTGGCGCCCTGCGGATGTCGGCGAGACCGTCACGGTGCCCTGCCCAAAACTGTTCAGCAACCTTTACAGCAAACCAGGTACTGTCGCCAGCCTTGCTCCTGAGCTTTAGCGGAGGGTTTGCGTCTGAGGGGGTGGTTTCTGCATCAAGGCACAGACGCCGGGAGTTGGTTTCCTTGACTGAGGAGTGGGGAACAGCTGTGCCAAGACAGGCAGGTGCCAGGATGTGCATGGTGGCAGTGCTGACCCGGGGCCACAGTACCAGGCAGGGAGAAACCGTAGCCCTGCTGCCCATGGGCTCCCGTGACCCCAGAGAGCGTCCTCCAGGGTGTCGCAGGTGCTGATGCCCAGGGATGCAGCCTGACTCCGTCCTGGCCCAGGATCGTGTTTCTCCTTCACAGGAAGTGTCTCTCCGGGTTCTCAGCCCAACGTCACCTGAGGACCCACAGCCTCTGGGGTTCCAGCCTCGGAAGGTGCTGATGGGCTGGGGTGCCGCCTCCTCCAGGAGGTCTGTACACAGGCCCGGGAAATCCCAACGTCCAAGAAATAGACCTATGTCTTTTATAAAGGGTGGCAGGCGGGAAATGGGGGGGTGCTCTGCGTATATCTGTGCATTCTGTCATGGCAACCAGCCTGAGCCCAGGCCCATGTGAGACACCCCTGAGCTGGCTGGATAGGACGGGAGTCTGCTCCCTGGGTGGGCGGGGCTCCATCTCCGTTGGGGGACAGTGGAGAGGACAGAATGGGGCCCGCAGAGAGCAGGTCTCTGAAAGGAGTATGGCCAGGTAGAGGCGGGGCGGGTTCAGGGACCTGGAGATTTATTCTGACAAACTGGGACCTGGCGCGGGCTGGATGCCTTCGAGAACTAGGGGTTCTCAGAGTTAGGGAGAGGGCGTGTGTGCTTTGCACCGGCAACAACCTGGTGGGGTGCACGTGTCCCCAGCCTGGCAGCTCAGGGTCTGAGCCCAGCTAGCAGGGGTCAGGGCCAATGCTGTGACCGAGGCTCTTTTCGGGACAGTCACATGCAAAGGTACACTCCATGAGCGAGGTCAGGAGTGTGCCTCAGCTTTGGGGAGCTGGGGGGGCACCTGTTGCCACTGTCCTGAGGGCCCCCACTCACTGCAGCTAAATTAGGGCCACAGTGGGGAGAGGTCACAAAGACTATGGGGTCCCCACAAAGTGGGGGAGGTCCCCCAGATAGGAGAGATCCCCACAGGTTCAGGGTTGGGGAGAAGTTCACTCACAGGAGGGAGAGGAGGTCCAGGCTCCTGAATCCTGAAGCTGTGCCCCCACCTGGCCCCTCCCTCACCTCCCCACCCCCTCACCTCCTGGACTTTGCACGCTGCTGCCTCAGGCATTTCCCGGGAGCTCACTTTCCACCTCTTCTCCAGTGTCACGGGGGTGTGGGAAGCCAGGCAGAATGAGGAACCCATGGGGAATCCCGACGTCATAGGACGAGTTTTGTTTACGCGTCTTCTTTAGTGTTTGCTGTTTACCCAGTGCGGAGTGACTGGCTCAGCCCTCTGCTGTCTGGTCCCAAGAGCAGGCAGGCAGCAGGTGTGCTGTGCAGGTGAGAGCTGACTGCTTAGGTCTGAAGCCAGGCCCCCGCTCCTCCACGGTGTGGCTTTAGGCAGGAGGCCCAGCCCCTTTAAGCCTCAGGTTTCTCATCTAAGGGCCTCCTCGCGTAGCTGTCAGGGCGGCCTGAGCACCTGCTGCCACCACCGTTGTCCCTCTCTTGATTCTTGTGGCTCTGACGGGCAGGCCATCCCTGTCCTCTGTGGCCTCGGTCTCCCTGCCTGTGAGGTGGGGCAGGGGGGCCAGGCCGCAGAGCCTTGCCCCTCAGGGTTCTGTCTCTCCTTGCTGTCCACTGCAGCCCCTGCGTCCGAGCTGCCCCCCCCAAGCGCCGGGAGCGGGAGCAGAAGTGGGTTTAGGTCAGAATCAGAGAAACCCGGGGCAGGGAGGGTGTTGGCACGTGACTGCAGGGCAGACCCAGGCGGTGTTTTCAGCGGCTCTGATCACCGCCCCCCCCCCCATCTCCAGTGGATCAGGGGCCCTCCTGCCCCCTCCACACAGTGTCCTGAGAGTGTCACCACCTCAGTGGGGACATGCCATGCTCTTCATTTCACCCGATTATCTTCAGAGCAGGTGAACAAGTAGGCTGCCCTGGTGTAGAGGAAACGAGGGACTTTTTAGTCAGAAATCTCAGTCGCTACTGAACCCTCAGGACCTCACTACCCATCTGTTACAGAGTGGGGGAGCGCAGGGCAGGTCAGGAAGGTGGCTGCGGGGTGATGGGGTTTGGCTCCAGGTGCCGCTCATTTGACAGCACGTAAGTCTCTGAAATCCCGCTCTGCTCCGTGGTGATCAGGACACACTCTCGTTACCACCCTCTCCCCGTAACCACCACCGCGTGGGCCGCCGCCCAGGTTCCTCGAGGAGGCAGAGGAGGGTGGACACGCTGTGCAGCTCGGGGTTCGGATGGGGCTCTCACTGACCCCAGAGGAGGAAGTGTCCCAGGACCGCGCAGGTGCAGGCGCTGGTCTCCCCACCAAAGCCAGAGTCCGTGCACACACAGGTCTAAAGCCTGGGCTTCACCTTCCAGGAAACATAAGCAAGAACTGCACCAGTGACGGGTGGTCGGAGACGTTCCCGGATTTCATGGATGCGTGTGGCTACAGTGACTCCGAAGACGAGAGCAAGGTAAGGGCGGTGTGTGGCCCTCACTCTCCGGCCCTTTTCCCGGGGGCGCGTTGAGCCTCATCCGTTTGCTGCCACAAGACCTGCCCAGATTCCCTCCCACTCCTCACTGGCCAAATCCAGCGAGGTCCCTGGTTCAGCTCGGTTGCCCGGCTTTTGGAATCCTGTGATGGTTCCACAATTTGGGGCGGGAAAGGCTGGTTTTCTTCACCTGTGTCTGAAAGGGGACACCGAGTGTGGCTCTACCTACGAAATGAGCTCTAATGGGTGTCCTTTCTGCTGTGAGGGTTTCTTTGTCCCATTTAAGATTTTGCCCCATTCTGAGCCGCGGTTTTCTTAGCCCTGAGCCAGCAGTGGGAGATGGGACCCTTAGTTTGCAAAGACGCTCCGGCTGTGTCCCTGGCTGGGGCCTCCCGGGCATGGCTGGCTGCTGGTGATTTCTCTCAGGCTGGGGTGGGGACTCAGGCTAGGCAAGCATCCCCCTCAGGGCCACCCTGTTGGCCACCCCGTAGCTTAAGGAGAGTGTTGGGGGTGGGGTGTTCCTGGGACACCCTTTCTCCAGAGATGTGATCATTTAAATGACCTGCCACTACAGCTCAGCTAAACTCCGTCCCGGCCTTCTGAGACTGTCCTCAGCCCCGGCACACTCACCTAGCAGTGTCCTGCGATGGTCGCTTTATTTTGTTTACACCAGAAAACTGGGTCCCTGCCTCCCCTCGGGCCCGGTGACCTGCCCTGGGACCCTGTGTGGACACGTGAGCACCTTAGGAACCCAAACTCGGGGCTGTTCCAGACACATACCCCCATCCGATGCCAGGTGTGGGGGCACACTGGCCCCTTTAAAGAGCCCTGGGGGTGCCTACTACACACACAAGCCCACAAAATATGAGTGGAAATCTGTTCTGTGCAGGAGACGCCCCCTCACCTGCCCTTGGCCCCCCAAGTCAGTCTCACTTCCCACGTCCCTGGGTCCTGACACCAGAGAGACCGCTGGGACATTGTAGTCAGTGAGCTCTCCCTGGCTCAGCTCCTCATGATCCTTTTCCACAGACGGGCTCTCTGTGCTCTCCTCTCTAAGGTTTATCATTTAAAGCCAGTTCTCTTCCCACTGAGTTAGTAAACCCTAGAAAAGGAAGCGCCTCATTTTAGCCGGCGTCCCTCTGACTGGAAGATGAGTCCCGTGACCGACGGCCAGCGAGGAAGACGGCGGTGCACCCTCACTGCCTCGCCGTCTTCTTACTGGCCGGTGCACGCCACACACACCTCAGGTGCACAGTGTGACGCTTTCGTATGCACACTGTGCAACGACGCCCAGCCCTTCACACTCTCCTGGACTTGGTGAGACGCAGGACTCACTCGCCTTCTCCCTGCAAGCTCGCGTTCTTTGACTGGCGCCCCCGAGTCCCCTCCATCTTATTTAGTCTTGGTGACCACCCATTTCACAGACAGAGAAGCTGAGGTTTAGAGAAATGATGTGACGTGGCCAGGGGTCTGCCTGCCTGGAGCCAGTCCCTTTGGCCCCCCCATCGGTGGGCCGCTCCCTGACCCTGCCGCTCTCTCCTCCCAGGTGGGAGCTGCCGCAGAGGATGTGGGACACCCCTGGGCCGGCAGCCCGGTGGAGGCTGCGCTGACCCTCCCAGCTAATACGGGGGTGCCTCCATGACTGCCCTTCCAGGGTCTCAAGGAAACCAGGTTGGAGGTCGGGGCCTGGGCTTCGGGCCCAGCGTCCAGAGCCCCCAGGAAGGGGAGATGAAGGCTGGTCTGGGTTTTTCTTGTGGGAACCTACAGCCAGACTGTCAGCCAGGGAATCAGGAGGTTGTCAGACTCCGTCTCCAGTCCTCAGCTCTGCTGTGGGACGTCGGGGCCCTGACTGGGCGTCCACTGTGGGGAAGGGAGACCCGGTGTGAGGGGCGTGGCTCTGTGCTGCTGGACTGAGCTCCTCTGCTCTGCTCCCTCCACTCCGCGTGTGCGTGGCGCTGAGTGAGCTCTTCTGTGTCCCGGGTCTCAGCCTCAGCCCCGTCACTGGTTACAAGGCAGCCCTGGGTGGACCTGCTCTGCCTTCCGCCAGCGGGAGGGCCACGTCCCAGAGGAGACACGAGGATTGGCTGATGGCCTGGCTGGGCTTACGGACCAGAGAAAATTAGACCCAGGCGAGCAGCCTAGGCCCTCCTGGGAAAACATCCTGAATTCTGACCAGGAGCGGGGAGGCCCCACAGTAACCAGGGATCCAGGAGTAGGACCCTGTCCCGTTTCACCTGCCTCCCCTGTGGCATGTGGGCAGACCTCTCTCGGGGCAGGGAGACAGGCCCTGGCGCCTGGAGGGTGTCGGCCTGCTGTAGGCAGGGAGGGCAGGGGGGCGGGTCCACGTCTGACCACCCACGTCTCTCCACCTACTCTGCAGCTTCGGGACTCGCGTGCGTGGTGAGGAGCGGACGTCCCGAGGCCTCACCAGCAGGTTTATTTTTCAGTTCAGGATGAAGAGCTATTTTTGTTCTTAATTAAACATTTCCGAGATTCTGCAAATATCCTGAATGCATATTTTCTGCTAATGGATTAGAAAGTCAAAATATTTTCATCTGTGAGAGTGAAGAAAATAACGGCAGAAAACCAAAATGAGAGACTTTCTTCCTGACTGCAGCTTCCAGCGCTGGGCAGCCCGGGATCCGCGGCTGCGCCGGGAGCCCCTTCGCGGATGAAAGCCACCAGGCATGCGGGTGCTTCCAGCCAGGCCCTCCGCGGGCGGGCGGACCTGGCTCCCCTGCCCCCAGGGAATGTGAGCACCCTGCCGTCAGTCCTCATCTTGTCAGCAGCTCTTTCTTCCAAGTTTTATGATTTTAATTGGACTTCCTGCTCCCATGCAGCCCTGGGTCTGTGTGTGCAATCTTTGTTAGTTTCAAAATTAATTAAATTCAAGGAAATAAATTAACCTCCACAAAAGCCCCAGGGTTGGCTGCACACGGTGAGGGAATCAAGAGATAAAACAGTCCGGAGGCGGAGTCCCGAGAAGGAGAAAGGGTGTGAGGACTCCAGGGGTCCCGCGGAGTTGTGGGGTTGCTCGGTCTGGACTACAGTGCAGCCCTCACCCCATGGCCTTCCTAGTCTGTCCCTGTCCCAGCAAAACCAGCCTCAGGCGTGTGCACCTTCACCTTAGGCCTTTTGTCTTTTAACCACCAGTTAAAGGGTTTAATCCCATTAGGAGGATTTAAGGACACCCTCCCCCTCAACCCTGCCACCCTGCCGCCCCGCCCACAGGCATCTCACCAGCAGCTCCTCTTCCTCTTCTCCCATGTCCCAGCCTGCTGGGCACCACGGGGAAATCGGGCCAGCCAGAGACACTCTCAGCTGCCCCCCTGAATCACGGGCGTGCGTGGGTTTCCCTACCAGAAGTTGTGGGTCTCCTGTACTACGGAGGTTATCCTGGCATCATGGTCTCAGCCTCAGATGGGACGGCCAGTGCTGGTCATTCCACTTGGGGTCATCTCCCTGGTCACCTGCCCCTAGGCCCCCAACCCATCGTGCCCCAGACCCTGGACTTTCTGCCTGGGTGGCTCCTGCCGCAGCACGTCAGGTGGACCCTGGTCTCCTGACTTTCTTCCTCCATCAAAGGCTGCCCAGAGGCTCCTGGTCAGAGCACTCCCTGGGGCCAGCCTCGGTGTCCCCCCTACTGCCCAGGGATGCTGGGAGCTGGCGAAGTATGGAATGTGGGCCTGGTGGGGGGTGGGTTCCCGTCTCCCAGGTGACTCCAGAAGGACCCCATGGCTGTGCCCCTCTTGGCTGCCTGCTGTGACACAGACACACGTATGACTCTGCCCTGGCCCGCTGCCCGGCTGCCCACGGAAGACAGCAGCCCAGCGACACGCTGGTGTGCTGTGCTGGGCAGACACGCGAGGCAGCGCACACCATGTCTCCCGCATTAGGTATATGCTAACATAGCCCTTGCACAAAGAGCACTTCTGCTAAATTTAGCCAAGAGAACTGCTTGGCATTTCAGCCTTCCCACGCTTCAAGTGGACACATTTCTTCCATGTTATGCCATATTCCTAAAAATATGTGTGCGGTCTCCTCTCAGCTTTCAGACCACGGCAGTTACTTTCCCACTGACTGCTAACGTCCCCTCCCAAGGGTCCCCATCCCTGGCGTGCAGCGTCCTTCCGTATCAGGCACCCTTGGCCTCCCCCTTGGTCCTTCCAGGTCCTGCAGGGCCCCACGGTCCTGTGTGAAAGGAGAGTCACCTGCGGGAGGCACAGCCGGGACTGGAGTCCCACAGAGGCAGGCAGACCTGAGGGTGAGCTGACCCAGGGGCTGGGTGCACGCACTCCACACTCATTTCTGCCTCCAAACCAGCGCCGAGGGCAGTGTCTGCCTCATTTAGCAGTGAGTGGCAGGAGGAAGCCTCCCATGGTGGTTCGCAGGGCACGTGAGGGCCATGCTGGCTGCATGGGTGGCTCATCCAGCAATGGGGTGACGTTGGGTCAGGCAGCAAGACCTGTGGGCTCAGCAACACGGGAGGACTCACCCCACTGTCCACGGAGCGGGGCCTGAGCCCACACGCAACCGCTACCCACCAGCAAAACGTGATTCAGGAGACTCATGACAGACATAGTTATTAGCTATTTTCATGCTGGTTTTAACTGAACCTGTAGACGTGACGCTTAATACTTGCCCAGTAAAGGAAGGCGTCTTCCCAAGGGCAAAGGAGAAGTCGGTGCAGGAGGGGAGGTTAAGAGGGAATCTGTGGAAGCATGTGAGTCCCAGGGCGGGTGCCCGGGGCTAGGAGACCCCCCTGCAGGAAGGGAGATGGAGGCACGGAGATTAGGGTCAAATAGTGAAGAAGAAAGAGCCCAGGGGCCCCCGGGAGGGTAATGTCCGACCGAGAGACAAGGCAGTGAGTCAAGGGAAATATAAAGAAAAAGCCTGTCGTCAGCGCAGGAGACCCAGGGGGCGTCCGCAGCCTTGTGGTAGAGGAGGGAGGCCGAGCCGTGAGCCCACCCCGCCGGACACCAGGGCCCTGAACTGCTGAGTGACACCTCCGTTTCTGTAGGATGACCCGGGACCAGGTGTGTCCACAGGGCCGGGGCGTCAGGCAGGACTCAGGGCTGCAGGCTGCATC
Organism: Camelus dromedarius; assembly: GCF_036321535.1. Lineage (NCBI taxonomy): Eukaryota > Metazoa > Chordata > Mammalia > Artiodactyla > Camelidae > Camelus > Camelus dromedarius. The sequence goes on from NC_087442.1 coordinate 166,822, forward strand.
CCCAGCAAAGGGCTCATCCCAGATAGTGCTTGGGGTGGAGGGCGTCTGCCCGATGCCCCCCTTTCCATTTGGGCTTGTAGGTGACACCCCTTCCTGGGGACACAGACATTTGGGCTCAGGCAGCGGTGAGTCTGCAAAGCTGGGGACACTGGCTGTCCCCGCCAGGCCCTTGAAGTGGGGAGAGGAGGGAAGGTACTGCCTCTGGGGTAGGTTGGGGGCCACCAAGACGTTCACTGGGTAATCAATCCTGTTAGCTTCTCCATGTGACTAAAAGTTTGTGGTCCTAAGAAATAACTGAAGAAAGTTTGTAAATTAGCACTATTTGTTTTACTGGGTCCTTGTGATCTCTGTTAATGACTCAGAAAAAGGAAGACAGAGTTCTGGGAAGGTTCACCTGCTGATTGTCCAGTCGGCACACAGTCACGTGGTCGGTGCGGTTCGGGGAAATTCAAGGGTCTGGACGTGGGTGTTGGGAGGCCGTGAGCCAGCAAATCTGCTGGTAAAGGGCAGAAACAGGGCCTCACACAGCAAGGTCCTTTGAACGGCTTTGCTGTGTTTTCTATTTTCTCAAAGGTAGTCATATATTACTTTTGTATTCAAATAGAATCAAAACTTAAGTCCCCCAAAAATTCAAATTTATGCCGTTTGACAAGTCATTTCACGGTGACATTTGCCTCCTCACCCTAGACTCTGTCAGGCAGCGAGGACACTGGACGGTCACCCTCCCCCGTCCGTCGCGCGTTTCCTGGAACTGGAGGAACCGTGCAGGGAGCCCGGCTCACCCGGTGTGTCTGGTGACTTCTGCGCATCTCCGGGAGCGGGCCGTGGCGGGCGTGGATGTGGGACCACGGGCTCACACACATGCGCCTCTTCAGCTGGTGGCTGTGAGAGTGTGTTTCCTAAAAGAAGGCGCTCTCCCTGCGACCTCAGTGCTGCTGTCTGGACTGCCGTCCACCTCCCAATGCCATCCTCACGGCGTCTTCACCAGGACAAGCCCATGTGTCGCAGGGCAGTGACCCCAGCCTCCTCCCACCAGGAACACCCCTCTGTCTTTCTCTGTCTCTTGCGTCGTCGTGTCTGAACTGGCCTTGATCCCCGGGCGGCCCCACAGGGCGTGTGATGCTCTCCGGTCAGTCGGGCTGGGGAGTCTGCCTGCACTCACGCAAAGCTGAGGACATTCGGGAGCAAAGCAGAGGCTCCCATCCCTTGGCCTGTTGCTTTTTCTTACCATAAACGCTGCTCGAAATAGGCCTCGGTGGGAGAAGACGCTCCCAAGCATCTACAGCTGCGGCCTTCCCTCAGAGGTGTCACACCTGGATTTTGAAAGAAAATCCACTTTTCCTCTAGCCCTTCCACACCAGCACAGGCCCGCTCCCCGTGTGACTGAGACTCAGGTGCCCTTCGCAAGCCTCTCACGGAGTCCCGGCGACCCTGCCGACAGCCCCCACCCTCCTCTGGACACCGCGGCCGGGCCGCGCTCCAGAGACTCTGGATGCCCGCTGCCAGCTGAAGGCAGCCCGTGTCCACAGGACATCAGCCCTGTTCCAAGTGGGGGCAGTCACAGTGACAATCGCGACGCCCCCTCCTTCGTGAGGCTTCAGACACGCGAGACGCCCTCCCTGCCGTCCCTGCCCCTTCCTCAGGACAGCTGTGACCTGCGATGTCCCCCGGGCCAACCCAGACTTGCTGTGACCGGTGCCTGGTCACTCCCGCCCGGGGCAGTGCTGGGCAGTGCTGTCCAGGGCCTCTGACCTGGAGGTGGTCCCAACTTCCTTGACCATCGCCAAAGGCTGCATTGAAGGTTGGAGGAGAACTTGGTGGAAGCTCAGGGCTTCCTGGGGCGCCCGTCACCCACACAGGCTGAGAAGGAGCCACCGTCCAGCACCCTCCACCAGTGCTGTGCGGGCCCCACGGGGAGGCAGGGACCACCCTGAGTGAGCGTGCAAGATCCTCTGTGAGGCAGAACATGTACAAGGAAGCTGGAGAAGTATTTCTTTACCTGAACAAGGGAGACCTGGGTCACTGGACTAATAACCATTCAAATCTGTTTCATCATTAAAACAGTTTAGACCAGACCAAGTAACACAGTCACGTACTGAGCATCACCATGAGCACGCACGACTCCGGACGTGGCCTTTCCCATCACCCCCCGACAAGCCCCCGAGTGTAGCCCTGGTATTAGCTGCCGCTATGCGGTCGAGGGAGGCCCCCGCAGCCCGCCCTCCATGTGCGGTGCACGACACCCGTGGCCGCCCTGGCCCAGCCTCGTGACGCCGCGGTCCGCGCTTTGGGGTTGGAGCACCTTTTCATGCGCTCGGTTGCCATCCGGACCTGTTCTTCGGTGAGGTGTCCATTAAGGTCTTTGGCCCGTTTGTAACTGGGTTGTTGGGTTTCTTACTGTCGAGTTTTAAGAGTGCTCTCTATGGTCTGAATAACACTCCTTTGTCAGATGTACCTTTTGCAAGTATTTTCTCCCGTCTGTGGCTCGTCCTCTCGTTCTCTGATGCTGTCTTCCACAGAGCAGAACTTTCAAATGTTGCTGAGTCCAGCTTATCAGTTACTTCTTTCACGGTCAGTGCTTTCGTGTTGTGTTTAGGACGCGTCGCCACACCCAAGGCCACCTAGGTTCTCTCCATGCCGTCTCCTGGGAGTTCCACCGGTGCGCATTTACGTTTCGGTCTATGGCCCGCTCTGGGTTGCTTTTGTGAAAGCGTAAGGCCTGTGTCTGGATTCATTCTTTGCATGTGGACGTCCAGTTGTTCCAGCGACATTTGCTGAAGTCTGTCTTTGCCCCGTTGTACTGCCTTTGCTTTGTGTCAAAGGTCAGTGACTGTGTTTATGTGGCTGTTTCTGGACACGCTATTCCTTTCACTGATGTATTTGTCCACCTCTCGGCTGCACCACACTGTCTTGATTCCTGCAGCCGAGCAGACAGTCTCGCGCCTCTGCTCTGGGAGCCCCAGCTCCTGCAGCCGCCTCCCTGTCTGTCCAGTCTCAGGGAAGCTGTCTGTCCTGTGTCCTCCTTTCTCTCGCAGATCTGGAAAGAAGGGTTGGTGTCAGTCTGTTCAGAGCGTTACTCATTGTTAGGATGGAGTGGTGACTCCCAAGCTCCTAACATGCAGAACCAACCGATGCCTCTTAAAGGAGAAAACTGAACAGACTCTGTGGGGTTGGATGGAGCCTCAGCTCTGCGCCGTGGAGGCCGTGTGTTCTTAAACTGGCCTCTCGCCCCCAGGACCAGGTCCCTCATCTGTGTGCAGGCAACGCGGAGGCAGTAACACCCCGTCTGCTCCTTCACAGGCTGCTGGGAGAAGTGGAGGGGTTAACTTCCATGTCACATACTGCAAAACACCTATCACGGTCTCGTGATCCTCATTACAGCCTCCTAAGCAGAACGGGTGGATCTTGAAAGTCACTTTGCTAATGACTCTCAGGAAGGACAGCTCAGCTCATCCCACTGTCACAGCGTGTGGCTGTGCACTTTCTCCCGCGTCCTGAGGTGGTGTGTGAGCCTTGGGAGGGGCTTCGATGGCCTGTGCGCACCGTGGGCCACATTCCCATGAAAACAGGCAGTTGTCTCCGGTGGTCTCTAAAATATTTGTTTTAAAACAAAGAAGCCTCAGCCTTCCATGTTCAGGTGAGGACAGGCACCTCCTCACACCTGAGACGGAGGCTGTCCAGTGTACTCCGGTGAGGCCTGCTGGCCTAAGGCTCCAGAAATCCTGCCCCATCCTGCCCCGAGGGGAGCCCTCAGTCTGGCCAAACCTCGGCGTGTCCTGCCGTGCGAAGCACCACTGCTCGGCCCCGGCCGCCACCACCTCCCAGGACCTGGAGGGTGCGGGGCCCTCTCAGCGCCTTCTCAGAGGAGCCTGAAGACCTGGCAGAGTGGGGGCTGTGGGGCTGCGCGGGGAGGGCGGGGGCCTATTATGAATGTCACCTCCGCATGGAGCCCAGGCGTCCCTGCCCCACCAGCAACATTCCCAGGCCCCAGCACCGGGCAGGTCCCCCCGAGCCACCTGCGCGTCACTGCTCCGTGTCACCCACCAAGGGCTCCTGCCCTTCCGCCTGCTCCTCCCACCCCTGCTTGTGCCTCAGCCCCGGGTCTGCGTTCCGAGTTAGAGACTCCAGTCGGCACTTACACGCTCATTTCTTGGTGGGGTGTGCTGGTCGTGGGTACCCAACAAGCCCTTACACACCCCGGAGACGGGAGCTGTGCCTTCTGATTCAAGTGGGACCCGACTTCGACCAACGCTGGGTGTCAGAGGTGGTTCCGTTTGCATCCCAGCGGCCCCAGGTGTGAAGGTTAATCGTGGCTAGCAGGGTTCTGGGAGAAACCATCGATTCAGAAGAGAAGACACCCGTGTTTCCACGTGACCTGGTGGGTGGGGTGGCGGGTGGGGTGAGGCTCTCCTCAGGAAGGCTCCTGAGTCAGGAATCTCTGGGCTGGCTTTCAGCTTTCCTGATTGAAATCCACAGTTAGAAATGCATTTCACACCGTGGCCCAGCAAACACTTCGCAAAGCCGCACGTCCTGTGCTACCCTTTCAGACATTGGTTGGTACCCACAAAATCGATTGCATAACCCACTGCTGGGCTATAAATAGGGTGACGGCATGAAGTATCAGCCCAGCACGGGCTCTCGGGAGAGAAGGGGGAGCTATTAATAGTCAGCCCGGGACAGCAGACGCAAGCCAGGCCTGGCCCGGCAAAGCCGGGGCCTTGGTCTCCTGGTTATGACTCCCTGTTTGGAAACACTGACCAGGCCCGCAGGGCTCTCAGTGTGCAGCTCCCAGGCGCGCCTGATCACAGAAACATCCCTGGGTCCCACGCACCCGCGGAGTAGGCGGCCACCTGTGGTGACAGCAGTGGGGGGGCCGCGTCTCCTCCCAGGCAGGGCCCCCACCCAAGGCTGGTGTGGGGTTTGCCCGCCCGACTCAGGAGGGACTCGGATCGCAGGGTCCTGTCCCCACCACTGCCCAGCACATGCCACCAGGGCTCAGAGGCCTTGAGCAAGGCCGGCACTTCTGGACGGTACGCAGTCCTGGTCTCGCGTCGGGGACGACAGGTGCTGAGGTCTTTTACAAGTGAGTCAGAGGCTCACGCTGGTGGTCGTAACGCCAAGTCTGTTCGAGACCGTCTCCCCTGACGCAACCGCAGGGCTGTGGGGTCCCGCCACGTGTGGGGCCCGGGGGCTCGAGCTGAGGCCTGGAATGGACCTGCCGGGGGCTCTGGGGCCCATCAGTGCTGACACCGCCCTGTGTGAGGAGACCCCCAGGGTCAGTTCCCTTCACGGCTTCCACGCCCACCGGCATCTCCCCTCCTGGCCTCTGAGCAGCCGGGAAGCCCAGGAACCACTCCGTGGGCCTGAAGCCTAAGCAGCTTGAGGACTGTCTGTAGGAGAATAATGCAACGTTAAATATAAAAGCGAATGTTTCTTCAGGATAAGAAATGAAACCACAGGCCACTGGCGCCGGGCGCTGAGGCCTCTCCTCCTGGGACCTCCTGGCTTGGGACGGCCTCCTGCTCCCACAGGCTGCGCAGGGCCCTGGCTCAGCCGTGTCGCCAGCGAGGAACGCAGCCCCGGCTCCCGGCTCTGGTTCTGTGTCGGGCAAGGCCGCCTCGTTCCAGGACTGCTCCTCCCTCCAGAGCTCACGGCCGCGATTGTACCCCGTGTGCCAGAGTGGGAACGCGCTTCAGCCACTCACTGGGGAAGACAAAGTCGTCCAGCCGTTGGATCGAACGCTGTGGCCAAATTAGCTGCCTGACTGGGCTTTTAGGTTTTCACCCTGGTTCTGAGACAATGGGGCTTTACTAATTCAGGGGAACAGGAGCATCGACCATATTGCTGGCGGGCAGCCGGACCCCTCACTCTGGCCAGCAATGGACGTCTTCATGGAGCAGAACTGCGGCTGTGCCAGCCTGACCCCTCATTGGTCTGAGGAATATCTGAAGATGCATGAGAATCAGAATCTGAGGGGTGTAGGGAGCCCCGAGACAGTGATGGCATGTGAATTATTCCTGCAAAACCTGCTCTCCGTGACCACCTCACACTCACCTGCTGCTTTAATGAGTGTCCTCCGATCAGACACCCGTCCGAGAAGCCTCAGGGAAGGCCCAGACAGTTGTCAGGGCCCCGGTCAGTGTGAGGGGAAAAGACGTGGAATCTGTACCCAATTATACGAACTTGAGCCCAGTATAATCCAGGCGTATAATTAGAGATTTTCTGTTCGATGTTAGTGAAAGACTTGCTTGACTGCAGAAAAGAGCAAAATCTGCAATCCACAGGCGATTCCTCTGTCATCTTACCCCACACCACCACCCCGGGCTCCACACGTGTGAGCAAACAGGCCAGGGTCGGGGAGAGTCCTGAACATCCGAAAGGTCTGCAAAGGCCACGCGGGTAAGTGGAGGCCAGCAGGACCGCGGGGCATGTGGCTGGTGCAGCCAGATGCAATCGTCTGAGTCCAGAACCCACGGGAATGAAGCACCAGCCAAGCAGTGTGTTCTCTGAGCTGACTTTTCAGGGACCTCAGGCACAGCGGGTGCCCCAAGTGCTCACAGAGTGAAGAGCGACGAATCACAGTGCATCCGGCGCGTTCTTGGATCACCTCTTGTTGGCCTGAGGAAAGCAAGTCCTCGCAGACGTCCGGTCGCAGGACTCCCGTGAAGTCATAAAGTCGCAGCTGTGAGTTTGGGGCTGAGCTCGCCCTTTTATCCCGCTTGGGTCAGGATGAGTGTTAAGTTCAGCCAGACATTCGGAATAAATCTTGTGTGTATCAAAAAGTTATTGAAGTGGGACATTTAAATAATTCCCTCACCCTGAAGGGGTGCAGTGCATTCTGATTTCAAAGCAGCTTGAAGGGGAGAGGAGAGGGCTGGAATCCACTGCATTTCCCTCAGTGTTTGCACCTTTAGGTCTGTTTTGTCAGCTTCACACTCACGCTGTTTGAGGTGCAGATTACAGACGTCACAGATCGTAAAAAAAACAGATGTTTTCTCCCTTAGGAACCAGACTGTAATTTTACGGGAGGCCTGCAAGGCCCTGTTACCAGCCCCTAAGTGGCCAGTGTTCTCACCTCTGCTGCGTCACCGTCTCCCGATTCTGCCCCTCTGATTTCAAGTGCCCTAGTGTGAACAGGGGAGGGAGACCTTCCCAGAGGGAAGTGGAGGAAAGAGTGACAGCTGACGCGTGCGCGGGACCCTGTCTCCTCTGGCGCCTACATGTTTATCTCAACACCACCAATGTGCTTGTTCTGTTTTATAAAATATTATGTATTATGAACATTTTCTTAATTCAGTCAACATCCTTTGAAAATAAGATTCTTAACGGCAACCTAATGTACTATTTTATGAATACGTCGAATTTATTCAATCGTTCACAACTTAGGTTGTTTTTAACATCTTGTTATTTTGATTAATAAACAAACCTATGCACAAAGGTCAATTCCTGGTCAAAGGATATGAAATATGAAAATATTTTTAATGTTCTGATTACACCCTCAAACGGCTTTGCCAAAAAAAAGGCCGATGTATATTTTCACCAGGAACACACGCAACCCATCCAGCTAACACCCTCACCGGCAGTTTCTTATTTTTTCAATGATCCCCAAATTTATAAACCGAGAACAAAAGCTGTCTTACTGTTGTAACTGCACCTGCTTACCCGGGTCGTGGTCAGCCTGTTCCCTCTGCTGCTTCGCCATCACTGCCTTCCTTCCCGTCCACCCAGGACCTCCACACCCACCACGCCCACGGCCTGGCCCTAACTCGTTGTGAGAAATTATTGGGGCTGTCCCAAGGCCCCCTTACCTCTTCCACGTCTGCATCTGACCCTAATAGCACCTGTACTGTTTCCTCTTATTTTATGAACAATTTAACACGAACTCTCTGGTTCACTTGGAATTTATTTGCAGTAACTCTGGTAAATAAGGACTGATTTTCCACCAAGAAATTTATCTGTTCTCCCAGAATCACACTGAATGGCCCATCCTTCCCCACTGATGTCAAAGCTGCATTAGTGGTGCAGGAGCCCTGGGTCTGCGCAGGGCCGTGTGCCTCTGCCCTCCTAGACCCCACTCTGCCTAACCCTAAAGGCCGTTCGTCCTTCCTGCTCCAGCAGAGATCCTGATTGTTGTCTTGTGATTTGCATCGTTCTCCTGAAAGCTGGCAGCAAGAAAAGGTCTTGTCTCTGCGGACACCGTCCCCTGCGTGGGCTCACCTTCGGAGCTGACTGCGGGGATGTGTGAGCCTGGGCAAAGATTTCCCTCCAGGAGAACCTGTGTCGTGCCTGCTGGCCGTTAGCTGGTCTCACCAGGCGAGGTTCCCATTGCTCCAAGTTGCTGGGGCTGTTTTGCACTCTGGTCCTGATAAGACTGTCCCAATGCTGCCTGGACTCAAGGCCCCCAGCCCACGTGGGACTCTGCTCTACTTCAAGGCCTCAAGAGACACCTTGCGTGCCAGAAAATTAGGCTCTTAAATGATGAAAACATGTAAAATCTAACCCAGCTTTAAGCAAACTAATATAAAGTGAAATGTGGGTGTTCCTTTTTTTCTGATAGACACAGAAACAAAGACACTAAATTCATCCTGTCTCAGTTTCTAGCTCGTGTATTGTCTCCTGGGACATCAGTCCTGAAACAGGTCTGTGACCCCGGGGTGGGACCCTGCTGTCACTCACCCTGCTTCCTCGGGCTCCTGCAGTGTCCAGGCCTGATTACGTTCTCAGGAAGTGTGCTGAACAGAATGAGTTAAATTAGCCAATGACACCCACCATGTTCATGAGAAACAAAAATCTTGTATGAGAAATTGAGGGTAGAAATTCTACGACAAATCCACCAAAAATGCTGAATAACGAACAACGATGATGCTTTTGAATGCAGAGCTAAGATTTCGAGAAAGCACAGAAATCTCAAAACATAGAGCTGAGACCAGGGTACCTGGCACCGGGGCAGCTGCTTCCAGCGTCCAGTGGGTCCCCAAGAAGCAGAGGGATGAGGTGGGCAGCCGGAATCAGCTGCGGGACGGAGCCCGACTGTGAAAGTGGCGAGGGCGTTTTCCTGTCTACATCTGCTTCCGTGAGGGACTTTAAGTCTGTCCCAAAAGTCGTCAGCACAGATGTGCCTTCCTGCAGGCTGGGCTTCCTTGTAACGCTGCCCAGAAAGGAGACCCTGAGCCTAGTCATCCAGGTGAAGCATCGGGGCACCTGGCAGAAGCAGTCACAGGTCCTCCTGGACGGAGTCTTTGCCCAGGCTCACAAATCCCTGCCGTCACCGCCAAAGACGAGCCCGCGCTCCAGGTGCACCAGCCGTACGAGGGAAAGCCTCTGTGAAGCAGTCGGCAGACGGCACAGTGAAATTACGTCCCTGAAACCTGAGAGAATGGATTCATCAGGCATAGGGCACAAATAAGAGCACTTAAAATGTAAGAAGGAAGGGAGGGAGGGAGGGAGGGAGAAAAAGAAAAGGGCCTGATCTGGGGGAAAAATAGACCTAAAAAAGTGAAAATCAAGTAGATACCTCAAATAGCAAACCAGATACAGGTGAAAAGAGAGTTCTGGAATGGGTGAGACAGACAGAGAACCTGCCCAGCGCTGCCCAGGAAAGGGGGCGGGAGATAGAGCGGTTCCCAGGGTGGGGTGGGGGCCAAGCACCAGTCTGATCACAGTCTCAGCAGAAGGAGCGAGACCCCGAGTACAGTGAGTAAACAGAAATCACTGCCAGGCACCTGTGGTGAAACTAGAAAATTCCAAATAGCCGAGAATCGTGAAACAGGCAGAGATGAAGGACAGATAGGCCACCCACGGACGGGAGCAGACGCAGGCCCTCGGAGTGCAGGGGAGCTGGCTTCACTCAGCTTCCACCGCTGGGCCTTGCTCAGGACAGGAGGAGAAAGACGTTTCAGAAAGACAGACACCAACAGGGTCCACAACCAGAAGACTCGTTAAAAATGCCTGAAGACCGTGCTTCAGGGGAAGGCAAACCAGAAGGAAGAGCTGAGCGTCAAGAAAATGTAAGAAGGAAGGTAAACATGGGAAATCCCAGCGAAGACGATTCAACCACCGATACAATGGGGTGTGGGTGTGGGGACCCAGGAAAGCACCAAACAGCAAGAGGCACCGCTGATGGAGGGCGGAGGTCACCAAGGCGCGTGCGCAAGGAAACGCACCAGAAAGCCTGTCCGCACTGCAGCACGCACGTGCTCACACACAGCACATGCACTCAAGCGTACGTGCACACACACACCCGCTTGTGAAGGTGTGAAGGCTCTCGCGGGGTGCTGGAGCCCCGGGAGGTGGGCCCGGGCCCCGTGGTCTGACGCAGTGGTGGGTCCGGAGCCTGTCTGCAGGTGCGTGTCGTCGTATTGCTTCCTGTGCTCTCGGTGGATTTGAAGTGTTCCATTTCCAACTGTTTAACCCGAACTCCCCACAGCATGACCCGTGGACATGCCCCCACCCCATCCGTAAGCCCCATTGGGAGGAGGCTGGGACAGGATGGAACCTATAATCGGAGGTTTCCAGAACATTCTGGAACCCCAGCTGGTCCCCCGCTTCCTCCCCTGTGGGCTCAAAGCAACAACAAAACCCCACACACCGACTGGGGCCTCGGAGCGGGTTGCCTCTGAGGCAGGATGGGCCATTTCTCTCACGCTCAGCTCTGCCGTCTGCACTGATTTAAGGGCTGAATCTCGCCGAAGATTAATCGAGGGACGAGAACACACACGGTGGAGGGTGGGTGTCTCTTTGTAGGAGCACCGTCCTGTCCCCAGACATCACCTGTTTCTAACTGCACTGGCCATTTCTGTAGGCAGGTGGCCTCAGGGACGACCGCAGGACTTGTGCCCAGCGCCGCCTCAGCGGGCATCACCCCTGACGTCCAGACAAGCTCAGTGGTTTTTGTGTCTTACCCCGGACCGCGAGCGTGGCCCACCCCGCGGTGCCTGAGGCCTCCCTGAACGTGCCCAGCACTGCCTTCTCCCCAGCTTCCCCCGGTGGTTCCCTCCAGACAGGTTTGCTGTGGAACCATCCCAGGGCACTCACAATGAATTATCGGGAACAGCAGGTGTTTAGGGGAGAGGACCACTTGGGTTCAGGGCGGAAGTGGATCTCTGAGAGGTCACTGTCCCGCGTTCCAGCATCTGCAGTCCACAGCCTCCCTGAGGGAATGCACGGTGGGGTCTGATGCTGCCACTGTGACTTACAGATTTATTTTCCTCTCTTTCAGATCACGTTTTATATTCTGGTAAAGGCCATTTACACCCTGGGCTACAGTGTCTCTCTGATTTCCCTTACAACCAGCAGCATGATTCTTTGCCTCTTCAGGTAAGTAGCAGAAATGAGCAATTCTGCCAAAAACATGAGACGGGAAATCATCCACTTACACCATCTCGGCCATCGGAGGAGGCAGACACCACTGCCTCCAAGCCCTCCTCTGTGCCAGTCAGGCTGTCTTGGAGAATGCCAGAGTGAAATGTGATGCTAACTAACACTGGCGCTTTTATTAAAGTACCCTGCATTTCTTCTATGAGGAGACAATACTGACCACGGATAGGAATCCAGTTCAACTATTATTTACTAAACACAGTGTTATGCAAATACTTTGAATATAAAGACGCAGCCTGGCCTTTCCCTTCCCACTCAGAAGCACGGAAGTCTGGGCTTACGTGTGGGAGCGCTGTTGAGAGACCCTGTGATGTGTTTAGGAGCATGAGGACCGGTTCAAATCCTGGGTCTGTCTCTTAGCAGCTGTGTGACATGGACAAATTGCTTAACCTCTCTGTGTGTCTGTGAAGGATGGAAGCTGACAGAGCCAACGGGGCTTGTGGTGGGCACTCTTTAATGCCATCTGGTTTCCCTGCACCTGAATCTTCGGTAGGTCTCTGATAACTAATGACGGACATTGTACAGCTGGTGGTCAGGGCTTGCGAATGGAGGCAGGAACTTCTCCCTAGGAAGAGCTTTTAGTTTTTAGGATTAAATCTGTTTCTTAAGCGTCACCAGCATTAAATAAAATGGATAATATCCAGCTTATTTCAACAGGGTTTTGGTCACCTGTCATAAAATCATCCGTAGGAAACAGAGAGCTTTTTGGGTTCCTAGGAATTGCAATCTGGGAGACACAGATTTGGGTAAAATGGAGAGAGCATTCCGAGGAAGAGAAACAGTCGTTAAAAGTAGAAATCACGGTTGCCGTGGTTGTCTGGCAGGAATTATGGTTGGCTCTGACGCAAGAAGGAGACGTTTGTCCTTAAGGGGTAGGCTCTCTCGAGTGATTTAGGGTCAGAGTCTGATAAGCATCTTGAGTTTCTGTAGAGATCTTCTGGCGGCTTTGTTTGGACATAAGTGCTCAGAGCTGAGACTCTGTCCACTGAGACGTGCCCAGCACCGCTCCTGCCGTGGCCTCCGCCTCAGTTTAGAGGCTAGCAATGCCGACTCCATTTCTATCTTCCTTCCACACCCCACAGATCTTATTTCTCTTTGCTAAAATATAGTTCAAATGTTGGCCAATGTTCTGATAAAACCAGTGCTACAACAAAAGGAACGATTTTAGGACATTAGGAAATCCATACTTGGAAGAAAAATGAATGAGCGGAGGCGATGAGCGTGGCTGAGACTCAGCGGACGTCCTTACGTTCAGCTGCTCTCGCTTCACGCATCCCGGTTGTGCCAGGTGTTGATAATTCTCAGAAAGAAAAAAAATGCCTTTTTAAAATTGAAGTATAGATGACTTACAGTGTTGTGTCAAAGGTGTACAGCAAAGCGGTTCAGTTATACACACACATACATATCTGTTCTTTTCCAGATTCTTTTCCATTATGGTTTATTATGGGGTGTTGAGTATAGCTCCCTGTGCTGTACGGTAGGAACTTGTTGTTTGTCTGTTTTGTATACAGTAGTGTGTGTCTGCAAATCCCGAGCTCCTGACTTATCCATGCCCTCCACCTTCCTGTTTGGTAACCAGAGGTTTTTTTCTATGTCCGTGAGTCTATTTCTGGTTTGTAATTAAATTCATTTGTGTCATATTTTAGGTTCCACATATGAGTGGTATCCTATGATATTTGTCTTTCTCTGTCTGACTGACTTCACTTAGTATGATCATCTCTTGGTCCATCCATGTTGCTGCAAATGGCATTATTCCATTCTCTTTTATGGCTGAGTAGTATTCCATTGTATAAATGCACCACAGCTTCTTTACCCAGTCATCTGTCGGTGGACATTTAGGCTGTTTCCATATCTTGGCTATTGTAAATAGTGCTGCTGTGAACATTGGGGTACATGTATCTTTTCAAGTTAGAGGTTCCTCTGGATACATGCCCAGGAGTGGGATTGCTGGATCATAGGGTAAGTCTATTTTTAGTTTTTTAAGAAGCCTCCTTACTGCTTTCCATAGTGACTGCACCAATTTACATTCCCACCAGCAGTGTAGGAGGGTTCCCTTTTCTCCACACCCTCTCCAGCATTTATTATTTGTAGACTTTTGCATGAAGGCCATTCAAACTGATTTGAGGTGATACCTTGTTGTAGTTTTGGTTTGCACTTGGTTTGCATTTGCATAATTAGCAGTGTTGAGCATCTTTTTATGTATCTGCTGGCCGTCTGTATGTCTTTTTTGGAGGAATGTCTATTTAGGTCTTCTGCCCACTTTTTGATTGGGTTTTTGTTTTTAATATTGAGCTGTGTGGGCTCTTTATATATTCTGGAAATTAAGCCCTTGTCAGTCACATCATTTGCAAATATTTTCTCTAACTCTATAGATGGTTTTTTAATTCTGTTTATGGTTTCCTTTGCTGCACAAAAGCTTTTAAGTCTAAATAGGTCCCATTTGTTTATTTTTGTTTTTATTTCCATTGCTCTAGGAGATGAGTCAAAAAAAATACTGCTGTGATTTATGTCAAAGAGTGTTCTGCCTATGTTTTCCTCAAGGAGTTTTACAGTATCCAGTCTTACATTTAGGTATTTAATCCGTCTTGAGTTTATTTTTGTTCCTGGTGTTAGAGAATGTTCTAATTTCATTATTTCACTTGTAGCTGTCCAGTTTTCCCAGCATCATTTGTTGAAGGGTCTGTCTTGTCTCCATTGTATATTCTTGCCTCCTTTGTCATAGATTAATTGACCATAAGTGTGTGGGTTTACTTCTGGGCTCTCTATCCTGTTCCACTGATCTATGTGTCAGCTTTTGTGCTAGTGCCATGCTGTTTTGATTACTGTAGTTTTGTAGGATAGTCTTAAGTCAGCAAGTGTGATTCCTCCAGCTCTGTTCTTTCTCAAGATTGTTTTGGCTATTCCAGGTCTTTTGTGTTTCCATAAAAATTTTAACATTTTTTTGTTTCAGTTCTGTGAAAGATGCCACTGGTAATTTGATAGGGACTGCATTGAATCTGTAGGTTGCTTTGGGCAGAATGGTCATTTTAACAATATTGATCCTTCCAATCCAAGAGCATAGTATATCTTTCCATCTGTTTGTGTTGTCTTCAGTTTCTTTCATCGGTGTCTTACAGTTTTCAGAATACAAGTCTTTTGCCTCCTTAGATAGGTTTATTCCTAGGTATTTTATTCTTTTTGATGTAATGGTAAATGAGATTATTTCCTTAATTTCTTTTTCTGATAGTTTGTTGTTAGTGTATAGAAATGCAGCAGATTTCTATGTATTAATTTTGTATCCTGCAACTTTACTGACTTCATTTATTAATTCCAACAATTTTTCGTAGGATCTTTAGGATTTTCTACGTATAGTATCATGTCATTTGCAAATAGTGACAGTTTTACTTCTTCTTTTCCAATTTGGATTCCTTTTATTTCTTTTTCTTCTCTAATTGCTGTGGCTAGAACTTCCAAAACTGTGTTGAATAAAAGTGATGAGAATGGACATTTTTGTCTTGTTCCTGATCTTGGAGGAAATGCTCTCAGTTTTTCACCACTGAGTATGATATTAGCTGTAGGTTTGGCATATATGGCTTTTATTATGTTGAGGTATGTTCCCTCTATGCCCACTTTCTGAGAGCTTTTATCATAAATGGATGTTGAATTTTATCAAAAGCTCTTTCTGCATCTATTGAGATGATCATATGGTTTTTATTCAATTTGTTAAAGTGGTGTATCACATTGATTTGTGGATATTGAAAAATCTTTGCATCCCTGGGATAAATCTCACTTGATCGCGGTGTATGAGCCTTCTAATGTATTGTTGGAGTTAGTTTGCTAGTATTTTGTTGAGGATTTTTGCATCTATGTTCATCAGTGATATTGGCTTGTAATTTTCTTTCTTTTTTTTTTTTGTGATATCTTTTTCACAAAGATTTGGTATCAGGGTAATGGTGGACTCATAGAATGAGTTTAGAAGTGTCCCTTCCTCTGCACTTTTTTGGAATAGTTTCAGAAAGGTAGTTGTTAACTCTTCTCTATATGTTTGGTAGAAGTCACCTGTGAAGCCATCTAGTCCTGGACTTCTGTTTGTTGGGAGTTTTTAAATTACTGATTCAATTTCAGTGCTGGTAATTGGTCTGTTCATATTTTCTGTTTCTTCCTGGTTCAGTCTTGGGAGATTGCACCTTTCTAAGAATCTGTCCACTGTCTATTGGTTGGAACATTTAATCCATTTACATTTAAGGTAATTATTGGTACATATGTTCTTATTGCCATTTTGTAAATTGTTTTGGATTTGTGTTTGCAGACTCAGTTCTGCAAGATACAGGATCATAGTTTTCTTGCTTCTGGTGTCTGCCACCTGGTGGGTAGGCTGGTCTAGAGGCTCATGCAGGCTTCCTAGTGGGAGGGGCCAGTGCCTGCCCACAGGTGGGTAAGACTGAGCCTCTGATGGGCAGAGCTGTGTCGAGGGGCGTGTCTAGAGGTGACTGTGGGCTCAGGAAGTTTGCTGATGGGTGAGACTGTGTTCCCACCCAGTGTGTTGTTTGGTCTGAGGTGTCCCAGCACTGGAGCCTACAGGCTCTTAGGTAGGGCCAGGTCTTGGTGACCCAAGACCCAAGATGTCAGCCTCCAAGAGAGTGCATACATATGAACACTCCCCAGTATGTCCACCACCAGCTTTTATGACCCCAGGGTGAGCCACAGCCACTCTCAGGAGACCCTCCAAGACTGGCAGGTCTGGCCCAGGTTCCTATGAAGTTACTGCTTTTGCCCTTGGTCCCGGTACACATGAGATACTGTGTGTGCCCTTTAAGAATGAAATTTCTGTTTCTCCCAATCCTGTGGCTCCTGCCACCAAGACCTACTGGACTTCAAAGCCAAATGCTCTAGGGGTTCCTCCTCCCAGTGCCAGACCTGGAGGCTGGGGAGCCTGACATGGGGTTCAGATCTCTCACTCCTGTGGGAGGGCCTCTGCAATATAATTTTTCTCCAGTTTGTGGGTCACCACCCGAGGGTATGGGATTTGATACATCTCAAGTGCACCCCTCCTACTTGTCTCGCTGTGGTTCCTTCTTTATGTCTTTAGTCATAGAAGATCTTTTCTGGGTAGGTTCCAGTCTTTTTTTAATCAGTGTTTGTTTTTGTGATTTTGGTGAGCTCATGAGAGGAGGTGAGCTCAAGGTCCATCTACTCCACCATCTTGGCCGAATCTCAAGGCAATGCCTTTAATCCAGAACTGCACTTTGAAAAATGTGAGGAAGACCCATCATGTTTTAGTTCTTTTAAAAAAGGCTGATACAATACTAATATTTGTTCTGCTATGTTCTGTATTTTGCTGTACATTTTTAAATACTGAAATTGTGAAATACAAAAATGAAAGGAAACATTTAGGGAGGTAAGCTGGCATAGGGTAACTTGAATTAGAAAAATTTGTTTGTTTTTAAAGAGCTCTAATCTTGAGCAATCCATATACTTGACCTCAGCAGCTTCCCTCAGATTTGTACTGTGTGACATATTTAACTAGCCAGCCTGATAGCATTTTGGAATTATTGCAAATGTGGACATGATGCATTAAGAGAATCTCAAATGGTTTTATGTGTATCCAACACAATCTTTTATACCTGGATGTCATTAGTCACCTGCAGGTGACACTTCTTGGTTAAAAAAAGAACGTGTCTGCTTTGGCTGTCATTCTTCTGCTGGTTCAATATGTAACAATCACTAGAAAAAGTGCCCAGGGCCCAGGCTGGTGTGCAGTTCTCAGCTCTGCCTTCATTTCGGGCACCTTCCTGCCTACATCGGCCAGACCTGCTCACCCGATGTCACCTCCCTGGACAGCTGTGAGAGTGAGTTGATTCTAAAATCCATTTTATGAAAATAATATGCTCCATTGTCCCAGTAATTACACCCAGGAAACAGAATTCTTTGCAGTCATTGAACATTTATTCTCCATAATAGTCCATGAGCTAAGAAAGCATTAAGCAAACATGCTCTTACTTTAAGGACAGAGAAATGGAGCAGCTCATTTCTTCCCATTTACAAAGTGCATGCAGACTTGGGTGACAAACACAGGGCCGAGTTCTGTGCGGAAGTCGCGGGCGGTCATTGTGGCTGACATCCTTGAGCACGTCCTGTGGTCCAGGCATGGACATGGCAGCACCAGTCCTCACTGCGCTGTGTGCTGTATTAGTTTAGTCCTTACAGTGCCTCCACCAGGTCAGTGCTCTCACGTCCCAGCTCTGCCAGTTAGAGAAAGGAGGCCCAAGAGGTGCCGCGCGCCCCAGGCTGCTGAGCTGGTGAGGGCGCAGCCCCGATTCATGACCACCTGCACCCCGTTCACCTTCGAGGGCCCACTCGCAGCCCGCACTGGGGCCGATTCCCGCCTGGCTCACCGGGGAACTCACTGTCAGGTACATCCACCGTCCTTTAGCAGAGCCGCGCTCCGAGATGGAACTTCAAGTGAGCAGCGTCTGCGAAGGCCATCACTAAGAGCCTGGGCAGCAAGACTTGCTTGGGTGGCTTGCAGACCCGGGTGACAGCAGTAAATCCCAAACTCCTCTCAGGGGAAAGACGTGGGGAGGAGGGAGGGGAGGAGAAAAGAAAGGAAAAGTGATCTGGAGGGGTGAGAGCCCCCAACACGAGACGCATGCAGCAGGGGCAGCGGCTGCACCGCCGGGAGCAGGGGTCCGAAAGCCTTAGACCTGGGTCACACAGCTGCAGAACTGCTCCGAGACCTGAGGAGCTGTGCATTATACTTAATGTCTTCATTTGCTAAGGCTCTGCAGCCGTGTTAAATACATAAAAATAAACTTTTATTCGTGAAGTACACACTAGGGGAAGTGGGTAGGTCTTCCACCTGCAGTGTGATGCTGGTCTTCAGTGAGCTCAGCACCCAGGCCAGGTGCAGGGCACTGTCGGCACCGCAGCCATGCTCAGGATGCTGTGTCTGTAACCACCCGCTTCCCAGAAGGTGCCATTATTCAGATTCCTGACACCACACGTTACTTTGGTCTCATTTTGAAAACGTTGTCTTTGAATCATACAAAGTGGAAGCCCCAGCCTCCAGATCCCTTCAGTGAGCCTTTTGCAGGGAGATTCACCCATGTTGTTGCATGTGGCCATCCTGTACTCTTCATTGCTGTCTGAAGATAATGAAACGTATTTATTCTTTCAGTTGTCCACAGATACGTGGCTGACTTCAGACAAGTAATGGTGCTGTGAGCGTCCTCATGCACTGTGTCTTGCGCATTTAGCTGTGGGGGTGTGTGTATGTGTGCACACTTATGTTTACACTCACATTTATCTTATATTTACATTGTGCGTGCTGGTCCGAGGCTCTGCAGAGGTGTAATCTTCCCAGATGCATCACATGTGCACCGGCAGTGTGGAGATTCCTTTCACGTCACCTCCCTGCCACCATCTGTTATTGCCAACTTTTTAAAATTTAGCCATCCAGTTGGGTCCATCATAACATAGAGTTGTGTTTTAATTGGCATTTCCTTGGTGGATGGTGAGGGTATGTTTGGAAACTTTTTTTGCAGTACTATTTCAAGTGTTTGCTCATTTTTCTATTTAGCTGTCTCTTTTTTCTTACGTTAATTGTTAGGAGTGGAAACCTGTAGTGGAAACTTTTGTCAGACACGGGTGTCACAGCTTTTATCTCCAGCACTGTGGTTCAACTTTACACTCTCCTAGTGAGTCTTCTGATCAGTGAAAGTTCTTTATTTTAGTGAAGTCTGTTGACCACTTGCATTGTATGGTCAGGGCTTCCTGAGCCTGTTTAAAAATCTCTAGCATGTTCTTAGTCATCATCTAGAAATTTTGCTATCCTAAATTCTCATGTTGAGCTTTAGGATCCACTGATGATGTATTTCTGTGTACAGTGTGAGGCAGGAGTTAAGGTTCACTTGCTTTTTCAGTATGTGTGTTTAGTTTCTCCAGGACCATTTGCTGGGAAGGCCACCCTGTGCCCATGCGTCGCGATGGTGCCTTTGTGACCGTGTATCGAGGGACGGGACACTCCCGTCTTGTCACTGAGCCATTTTTACATTGCTGCCATGGCTGTGCCTTTGTGAAAAGTCCTGAGTCCCAGTGTAAGTCTGTCAATTCTCCTTTCACACTAGGAAGAGCTTGCTCATTTGCACTTACATGTGAATTTTTAAAAATCAGCTTGTCAGTAGCCATTAAAAAAATCCTGCTAGGATTTCACTTCGGATTCCGCTGAACCTATAGATGAGCTTGGATAGACTGGAGGTCTTTACAGCTTTGGTCATCCGACCAGTGATTATAGTAGACCTTTTCATTTGTTTGAGTTTCCTTAATTTCTTTCAGTAGTGTTCTGTGGTTTTCTGAGTTATCGAATTGGACATCTCCTAATAGTCATATGAAGTATTCGTTTATGCTGTTGTATATATAACTTTCTAAAAAAGGAATTGATTTCTGCATACTAATCTTGCCTCAGCAACCTTGCTAAATTTATTTACAAATGTAATAATTATCCTGTAACTTCATGTGGATTCTTCTATGTGGAACTCCTGTTTTTGTAAAGTACAGTGTTAAACAGAAGTGATGCTAAGAGACCACATTTTCTTACTTCTGAGCTCACAGTGAAGGCTCCCAATATTTCACTATAAGCATGACATTTGCAGCAGACATTCTGAAGATACCCTGTACCAGGTTAAGAACATTCCTTTCAATTCCCAGTTTTCTGAGTTTTCATCATGAATAGGTGCTGAATTTCATACTGATTTTTCTGCATATATTGAGATGAGCAGGTGGTTTTTTATCATTTGTTCATTTAATGTGAAAAACTGCATAGATAGATTTTCTAATATTAAATGTAGCTTTTATCCCTAAAATTAACCCTACTTGGTTGTGATATATCACCCTTTTATTACATGGCTAGGTTTAATTTACTAACATCTTGTTGAGGATTTTTGCATCTACATTCATGAATTTGATCTATAATTTTCCTTTCTCATAACATTGGGCTTTGATTTGACAGCTGTGCTGGTCCACAGGTGAATAGGAAGGTGCCCCTCTTTTCTATTCTTTGGACTAGTCTGGGTTAGATAAGGTGTTATTTCTTCCGTAACGTTTGTGGAAGCCATCTGGGCTGAGAGTTGTCTTGTGGGAAAGTTTTAATTTTATTTTAGGTTCAAATTCTTAAAAACAGACACATGATGATTCAGATTCTCTGTTTCTTCTTACGTTAGTCATGAGAAGGAATCTGTTTGCTTCATCTACGTTTCTGTATTCTCTCACTACACTGTTAACGTGTGTAAGAGCTATACTGCTGTCTCCTTTCCATTCCTGGTGTGAGCCAGCTGTATTTTCCTTCTTTGTACCTTGATGTATCTTCCTGTGCAAAGCTTTATCAGTTGTGTTTTCCAAGAACAGATTTTTACCTTTAATTTTCTCTCTTGTATGCTTTTTATTTATTACTGACTTGCATTTTTATCTTTATTATTTCCTTCTTTCTGCATTCTCTGGTTTTGATTTGTTCATTTTCTAGCTTCTTAAGTTAGATGTTCAGCATTCCTTGGTTTAAAATGCATTTATTTATATCTACAAATTTTCCTCTCAGATCTGCTTTAGTTCCATCTTTCAAGTTAAAGATGTGTTTTCCATTATCATTTAGTTCTAATTTTTCTAAACTCTTCTTTTGATTATCTTGTTTAACTCATAGGCTATAGAAATTCATAGCTTAACTTCCAATCTATTATTACTTTTCTTTTCAGTTTGCTAATGATTTCTGGCTTAATTCATGGTAATCAAAGAGCATACCCCATGACTTAAACCCTGTGACATTTTTTGAGACTTTATTTATGACTCAGAATGTGGTCTATTTTAGTAAAGTTTTGTTTTCACTTGAAAACGGTGTAAATTCTGCAGTTATTGGTTTGTATGTTAAAGGTGTCATTCACATCATTTATCAATCATGTTATTTAAATATTCTTAATCTTTACTATTTAAGTACTTGTCCTGTCAGTTACTGAGAGATATGCAGTAAAATATCCAACTATAATTGTGAGCTTGTCTATTTCTCCTTTTATTTCTTTCACTGTTGGCTTTATATATTTTAAGGTCTATGTTATTAGGGGCATACCTATTTAATGTTATATATCTGTGTGAAACTGTCCATGGTTAGTAATGCCTTTTGCCTTAAAAATCTACTTTTATATTAATGTGGTTATATTAGCTTTTCTTGTTTGATATTTGCAAAGTGTATTGTTTTCTGTGCTTTTATTTGAACTTCCTGTTTTGTATTTAATGTGAGTGTTTTAAAGCTCCATTTAATTGAGATCTGCTCTTTATTTCTGGTCTGAATTTTTATTTTTACGAGCAGTATTTTTACACTCACAGTTAGACTACTGACTGACAGCTTACAGTTCCAGTCCACCTTCTGTGTCTTTGCTCTGTTATTTCAGCTGTGCCTTGTTTCTCTTGTATCGCTTCATGCTTCTTTTTAAGTTATCAAGTATTTTTATTATCCCAATTTCTCCTTTTTAGATTGCCAGTTATATATTCTAGTGTTCTTCTTCTAGTTTTCACACCACATTCACAACATGCATCCTTGTCTCATAGGCAGAAACCTCCAATGACTATTTTTACTGCTTCCCGGTCAATTCAAGACTTTACAGCATTTATATCTGCTCACCCTCATGCCTTTTGTGTCATTATTCTGTGTTCTAATTCTGCATGTATTTTAAGTTCCACAAGGCATGGTTACTACTGTTGCTGTTTCCAAAGTCAGTGTTTGCTTAGAGTCATCGTCTATTGTCTTCCTTGCTCTTTGTTCTTCCTGTGTTTTCATGTTTCCATCTGGGACCATTCTCCTCCTGCCTGAAGACCTCCCTTTAGGGTTTCCTTCAGCACAGGCCTCCTGGCAATGAATTCTCACAGGTTTTGATTGCCTGAAATCATCTTAATTTTGCCTTCATTTCTGAGGATATTTTTGAGAGTACTGAATTCTTGGTAGGCAGTTACTTTCTTACATCACATTAAAGATGTACATCATCAATTCTTTTGAAAAAGCCTCACCATTACTCCACTGAAGGACGTGTCTTTCTCTGGGTACTTTGAAGATTTCTGTCTTTGTCTTTTGTTTTCAGCATTTACACTATCATGGGACTTGTATAGTCTTCTTTGTAATTCTCCTTCTTGGGGTTAGTGGAATTTCTTTAGTCTCTTATTATATTTTATCAGTTTCAAAAATTATTGGCTAGAATCTCTTCAAATATTATTTCTACCTTATTCTCTCTCCTCTCCTTCTGAAACTCCATTTTCACACATGTTTAATGTTTTCACCATTTCCCTTATATTTCCTATTGTTTCTTTATATTTTCCATTATTTTGTTTCTCCCTACTTTAATCTAGACATAGTCTACTGATCTATTTTCCAGTTCATAATACTCTGATTTATTGTGTCTAATGTTACACCAGTGATTTATTCTTAGTTTCAAGGTTCTTTTTTAAGTTTTCAGTTTGTCATTTGATTTTTATAATCAATTCCATTCTATAATAAAATTCATTTCTTTATCAATTTTCTTGATATATTAATCAGGGTAATTTTATAGTCTATGTCTTACAATGCCAGTAACTGGCTCTCTTTTTGTCCTTTGTTTTGTTTTTGCTTTTCCTTTTTAACTGCATTTGATCATTTGGTCCTGTTTCTGGCATACCTAGCAATTTATTATTGAAATCACAAATAATTAAGTTTTAAAGGTTTCTGATTACATCTTACTACAGAGAGGATTTAATTTTTCTAGCAAGATGGGCAGACCAGCCTGAGACAGTCAGGGACTGAGCTGATTTGAGGCTGTATTCCAGGCTCTGTGAAGGCCAGTTTACTTCTGGTTTGTCATTCTTCCTAAGTCACAGCACTTTAGGGTTTTGAATGAAAACCTGGGGATTCTTCTGCTCAAGCAGCACATGAACACCTTGGAAATAAAAGAAGGAAAGCCTCAGTAGGTGATTGCCTGCTGAATTTTGGACTTTCTGTGTTTCCCTTTTCTCCAGAATGATTGCTGCTTGCATCTGTCACTTGAAATCCCTTAACTTCCTCTGTTGCCCATTCTGTCCAGTGACACTGTCATAAGCTCTCAGCCTCTGCTTTCTAAGTGGTCGTTGTGCCCTGAGACATGAGTTAACCACCAGCAGAGGTGACAAGGTGTGGGTGCCCACAGGGCCTCCATGCCTCCCTCCTCTCCAGGGGCCTGTCCTTCGAGTCCCAGTTGCTTTGGCTACTCTCCAGAGTTTAAAATCGTGTTGACCCCTTGGTGGGAGGGTAGTCAGATAAGCTTCCCTTTAGTAGCCACAAGTGGAAGACCGCTTTAATATACATTTTTTAACATTCTTCAAAATTTTTAAACTTTCGTTAACCTTACAGAGTTAATGTTTAATGATCTTGGAAGTGCATTTGTGTGGAGCAGTTTGTTTCTTAAAGACTCCAAACAATTAAAAGTCAGAGTTAAATCAAATATCCAATTAAGTCTTCTGTAAAGTAGAATTTAAGTGTTGTAAAAGAATTATAAACAAAATGTTCTGAGAATTTTTTAGAGAAGCAAAATATCGCATAAACTTAAGTTCAAAGACAGGTCATTTGATGTGGGCCTTGCAGGAAGTTTGCTGTAAAGACAACGTGGTCTTCACATCTGTGAAGTGGGTGCAGGCCTCTGCAGTCTCAAGACATCTTTGCTTCATACTTTTATCCTGAAATCTTGCTTCTAAAGAGATAAGTCAGAAATAAGGGAAAAGACTTATGTAAAAAAAAAATTTACCATAATGCAAAACTAAGAACATCTTAAATATACAATAAGGAACGGTTAGATAAATAACTTCCATAAAAAAGAAGCCTTAAGACTAAAGCCACAGAGGCAATCACTAAAGTGTGCACAAAACAGTGATCATCTATCTCCTCCCCTTCCCCTCCGCCTCCCATTCCCCTCCGACCCTCACCCCTCCCCCACATCCCTCCCTGTCCCCAACGTCCTCTCCCCTTCCCCTCCCCCAACATCCACTCCCCCTCCTACTCCCCCGTGCCCCTCCCCCACCCCACCCCCGCAGGAAGCTGCGCTGCACCCGGAACTACATCCACCTGAACCTGTTCCTCTCCTTCATCCTGCGAGCTCTCTCCGTTTTGGTCAAGGACGACGTCCTGTACTCCAACTCCGGCACGCTGCACTGCCCCGACCAGCCGTCCTCCTGGGTAGGCTGTCCCCGGGCAGGGTCCTCTCCCTGAAGGTGGGTGGGGATACTCACTGGGATGAAGTCCCGGCGCTGGTGCCCGGGGTCCGAGGTCCCGGTCGGTGCGGAAGGAGAGGAAACTGGCCGGAGGCCGGAGCAGGCCCAGGACTGGCAGGAACCGAGCACCGCCAGCGGCTGCAGGGCGGGCGCGAGGCTGGCCCCCGGCAGAGCCAGGCTCCCGCGACGGCCCCCCAGGAGGGATGCACGGCCACTCCGGGATGGGAGGTCCTGGCACAGGTGGACACACATCCTCTCCCCGTCCCACTCCCCCGTGTTTTCTCCGCAAATGTCCGAGACCTGAGCAGTGGGTGCTTCCCCGACGGCTGGGAGGAAGCCACCCGTGCGGGACAGTCCCCGCGGCGCCCAGCTAGCGACGCAGGGATGAGCATCTGAACTAGCAGTTTCCACAGATGCAGGCGAGGTTTGTGGTGGCCGCGCGCGGGTCTCTGGGGCCAGTGCAGCGCAGTGCGGTTATCGAGCTCCTCCGAGATGGAGTCCCCGTGCACCGTCTTCCCCGCCGTGATCCCGGCTCCGGGGCCGGCGCCTCTCTCGCTCGGAGCCAGAAAGCTGGCCCCCTCTCGCATTCCAAACGGTGGGTTCACCCACTGGCACCGCTGCCCTGGACAGAACAGAGTTGAAACACTGTCGTTTTAAGATAGTAGAGCCTTTATAACAGCACAGACCCGTGGCTGCTCCGAGGCCTGCACGTAAATACACATCTGGGGCAGTCTTGCCAGCCATGCGTGTGGACTGAACGTAATAATAAAACTGACCAGATCCTCCACCTGGAAAATCCCGCCCCCGGGTGGAGGTGGGGCTACGGGGCTTTTGTCCCCAGATGGGGTCCCTGGAGTGTAGAGGGGGTCGCCCAGCACCAGGAGCGGGAGACCCAGGTTCCCTCCTGCCAAGAACCTTCCATCTCTTCTCCATGCGTCTCAAACCTCTGCTTGAAGGAGCCCTCCCCACTTGGCTCTTCGTTAAAGGACATGGTGTCCCTGATGGATCCACAAACACCAGGCACTTGATCTGGAGCTGTGCGCTCAACTGTCTCCTGCTGCGTAGACTGAGGACCTTGCCAGGCCCCCACTGAGGGATGGGGAAGCGACAGGAACCAGTGTCCCTGCCCCGAGTCCCACCTGCCCAGAGAGTCAGGGCAAACTCGGAGGCCTTGAGCTGTGCAGTGGGGGATGCATTCGGCCCAAAGCTGAACACTGACTGGGCCTCTGCCTGCTGCCCCAGGGGCCCAGGGGGTGAAAGCCAGAGACGTGGGCTGGAGGCTGGGCTAGGGGTCTGCACATGGCGGAGGGCCCTGGGCTCACAGCCCCAGGTGAAAGGCAGAAGGGGCAGGAGGAGGGGAAGTGAGCAGTGCCCAGAACACACGTGTGCACGAGGGCACACATGGAAACATGCACAAAGGTGCACATGCATGCAGAAACACACTGGCATGTGTGTGCAGTTCACACACTCTCCAGACTCTGCTCCATTGCATGTTTTGTATCCAGCCTGGGAAGGATGGCTGGTCAGGGCTCTGCGTGGTGCTGGGGGAGCCACGTCTGGCGAGTGTCTGCAGCTGTGGACATAGGACATGTGACACCACACAAGTGGACGTCGCCACAGGCATCACGTCTGCTGCTTGCTGCACAGTGAGGCTCCAGCTGTCAGCCTCGCATAGGCGCCAAGGCCCACTTCAACTACTGTCTCAGCCCTGCAACCATCACTGTCACATATTCAAGTAAAATATCCTGTTCACTCGCTCCCACCAGGACCTGCCAGTCTTCCCGGCACCCTAGGGAGACGCCTCATGTCCTGTTGGCCCGGGAGGACACATGTTTACCTTTGACGACCCTGGGGTGGGTGTGGCTGTCCCATCCCTTTCGATCAGCTTGGCCTCTGAGAAGCCAGTGTCTTTATTGGATCAGAAAGTGGACCCAGGGACAGAGCCCCATCCCCTCCCCACTATGGCCCCGCCCTGCAACATGTGGGCCTCCTTCTCTGCCCTGGTTGGTTTGGGGTTCATCCAAGTCCTGCGGAAATCATGCTCTATTCTAGAGAAATGAATGACCAGACAGCCACCTGGAAGCTGACCAGCAGCAGGAGCCCCCGTGGATGACCAGTGTGGTCCCCAGATGCCTGGCCATGGTGGTGGGAGGCTCCCGGACCAGGGTGAGAACCTGCTGGACTTGGCAGACCTGCGAGGTCCCTGTGGGGCACTGTCCCGGCCACGTGGCCGCTCAGCCCCTCCAGGCCTGAAGAAGATGAGGTCAGCAGACAGCGCATGGCTCCCCAGACCTCCTGTCCTGGGAGCACTCACTGGTGGATGAGCAAAGGCTGCATTTTAAACATTTTCCCAAGAAAATGGAATTGGAATCACCTTAAACACACATTTTCTGCATCTTTCCTCCTTCAGCAGGATATCTCAGAAATCCTCCAAGTCTACCCTTGTCTCAGGATCTCCTCTGAATCCAGCGTGAGGTGTGATAAAACTGTAACCATCCCACCAGTAACAGCATGCCCACCTTAGTTTTCTACTTTCTGCCGCCACAAGCATCACCGCCCGGATGTCTCCGCACACTGGTGCTTCTCCCTCGATCAGATGGCCCTGGAGGGGGACTGGACGGATCAAAGGGCATCTGTATTGAAATTGTAACAAACAGTGCTGGGCAGCTTTGCAAAGGGGGAGACACCGCCGTGGGTGCAGGCCCCACCCCCCTGGACGAGCAGCAGGGCAGGGCCCCATGGTTTCCTCCTCCGGGAGGCGGAGAGCTCTTCCCCCTCCACACGCAGCACACACTCCTGCCACTGTTCCAGTGAGCGGGTGGTGCTGAGGCCCAAGGCCCCGGGCTGGTGCCCCTGTTTTCACAGTTGTGTTATGATGTGCATCTGTCCACTTACGGTGGTCCGTGGGCAGCCTCCAAGTGCCAGACCACACTCCCCGCACGCAGCATCAGTAAACGGTAACAGCCGTCCGTGCTGCACCTTAGAAAGAAACCGAACCACACTTCACTGAGGCAAGAGAAACGAGGACAGGTAACGGGATTGGGTGTCCTGGAAAGAACGGAGCCTCTGTGGGTCAGAGCTCCTCCCAGCCCCAGACAGCAGCTTGAAAGCCACCGCGCGTCTCCTGCAAGCACATCTGCCCCGTGCACACGTATGAGTAAATCCACACACATACACATAAGACTGTATCTACACACGTATGTGGATGTGTCCGCCCCACCCACAGATACATATCTGGGGAGGAGGCTGCAAAGATACAGAAAAATAGAAATAAAGTGCTGGATTTGTAGGACATTTATATGAGCTTAGTGACTATAAGTCTCAATGCCATGTTTGCTCATGATGTAGAAATACCTGACATGTTTACTTATGTGGGATTCTGAGAGATTAAAATATATTTATTTTGTGTAAAACATATTTTTTCCCTTTTGAAACTCCTGGGGAAATTTTATTTGCTGGGTTTCTCTTGTTTTTCCCCTTTATTTTCCTATCTCTTGTTAAGAGTGGACAGTGAGGAAGACAGAGAAAGAGAAGTGGGAGTGAGTGGAGGGCGAGGATGCAGGCGGGAGAGGAGGTGCAGGGAGGGGAGGAGGGAGAAGAGGTGGAGGGGAGGAGGGAGGAGAGGTGGACGGGAGGAGGGAGGAGAGGTGGAGGGTGAGGAGGTGCAGGGAGGGAAGAGGAGGGAGAGAGGTGGGGGTGCAGGGTGAGGATGCAGGCGGCAAGGAGGTGGGATGAGGAAGAGGGAGGCTGTGCCAGGTGCCGCTTGTGTTCCCTCAGAGTTACAAATCACCTCCGGGACAGCGTGGGCATCTGCCTTCACCTGGTATTTACCCTCCAGTGACCCCGGCCGGCCGTGCCCTGACACGCACACACTTGGGTTCACACCTCTGTGTCAGGGAAGGGTTACACGGAGGGCGTGAGCACGTGCCGTGCCCTGCCCGGCACTGCCTGCCATGAGCGTGTGTCTCTTGCTGTCTGGCTCCAGGTGGGCTGCAAGCTGAGCCTGGTGGTCTTCCAGTACTGCATCATGGCCAACTTCTACTGGCTGCTGGTGGAGGGGCTGTACCTCCACACCCTCCTGGTGGCCATATTCTCCCCCAGCCGACGCTTTGCGGCCTACCTCCTGATTGGATGGGGTAAGGACTCCTGCCCTGCCGCACACTGCCACCCCCCAAGCCCTCCAGGTTCCTGATTCCGTCCTCTCTGGCCTGTAAACGCAGACTCTTTGAGCTCGAAAACACCTCGCTGAGCCTGTAGGAGGAGCTTTCCTAGGGCCACTGGGGGTCCCTGCAGCCAGTACGTTAATATTTCTGAAAACCAGGTTGCTCTCTCGTTGGCTGAGGTGTACCCTGATGCTGGGAAAGTCATAAGGAAGGGCCGGGGAGGGGAAAGAGCAGGGGGCCGTCCGTCCTGCGTCCTGACCGCGTGCCCGTCAGTGGGACTCCGCACTGACCAGAATTGGAAAGGGGGTAAAGCTGCGGGACCCCCACACTCACAGCCAGGGGCACCCCTTCAGATCACCGCCATGTCTGGACACAGCCTTGCCAGCACGTTGACACAGACACCCGCAAAAAAATAAAAGGGGGTGATTTGGTTCAGGCCCGTGAAGGTTCAGCTTTCAAAGCATTCAGATTATCTTCACTGCTTCGTCAGGCATGAGTGTAAATTTGTCTGCATTATGAAGAGCTTCCACTTGCTCATCAGAAAGCCCTGGTCCTTGATGGCTGGGCTGACGAAGGCTCACTCTGTCCCTGCAGGGCTGGTCCAGGGAACTAGCGTGGGTGGTGGTAACCAGGTGTCTTTCTGCAGGCATCCCCACTGTCTGCACAGGTGCGTGGACTGCAGCCAGGCTCTCGTTAGAAGACACAGGGTGAGTGCTGGGCCCGTGCCTCTGCCTTTTAATTGAGATCCATCTAGTGATGCTAAGTTCCTGGCATCACCAAGTCTTGGGAAACTAGGGAGAGGCCCCTTGTCTGATCAGAGGCAGCACGTGTGGCCAAGCCGAGGGTTTGAGCACCTGATGGAGAGGACAGTGAACTTCGTCGGGAGAAGCCATGGGAGAGATGGGACTGAACCAGGTCTCACAGCAGAGCTGAGTTTGGGGTAAACCGGGCAGAGACAGAACAGCGTCTCAGAGCTTGTAGCAGTATTCACAAAAGGGCACCAAGCAAACGCAGAGCCCAGTATTGAGCCTAGGTCACAATGGCCAGCTGGGAACCACCCTCTGAGACAGCGCAGCCGGCCTGGGGCCCCAAACATTCTGCCTGGTGAGTACAATGAGCCAGAGCAAGACCCCAAACTCAGGTACCAGGAGTTCCCACCACGAGGCTGTGGTCTACCAGTTGTCTATTCTGGTAATGAGCCTCTCAAAGTCCAGCTGCATGGCTGTAGTTTATGTGACATGTATCTGTCACTGGCACTTTGGGCAGTTCCCCTGGCCTCAGCCTGGCTCACTCACACACCAGGAGCAGCTGCAGGGTGGGTGGGCCAGGGCCACAGGTCTAAGACAGCATTTGTGGGAAGCCTCCCCTCTGCCCTGTGGGTTCCAGGAACCCCACATCCTACTGTCAACCCCAGCTGGGGTCCAGGGTGGGTCTCTGCCCCTGCTGGGAAGGAGCGCGGGTGACAGAGGGAACAAGGGAGGCGTTTCACCAGCACCCGACCC
This sequence comes from Camelus dromedarius, assembly GCF_036321535.1. Lineage (NCBI taxonomy): Eukaryota > Metazoa > Chordata > Mammalia > Artiodactyla > Camelidae > Camelus > Camelus dromedarius. The sequence continues at coordinate 197,090 of NC_087442.1, forward strand.
CAGCCTCCCGCTGGAGTCAGCCCTTATGCTGAAAAGCAAAACTGAAAACATGTTACTGGACAAACGTTCCTGGCAGTACCTGCCTCAGCTATTCTGATGACATTTTTACGCTTTCATTCAAGATACTAATACTAAACATTTGGGAGCTGAGGAGAACTGATTTTCAGAAGGCAGACTTCTCTTTGTGATGTCAGCTGGAGAAAGCTGTGCCAACGCCCAGGCTGTGGGCCTTCCTGGGGCTTGGCCTGCTCCTTCTCCCAGCTTCTGGAGTTGCCTCTGCATCAGCAGATCTCTAAGTGCAGAGCAATTGTGCCTTCAGGGTGGAGCACGGCAGTCAGGAGGGACCATCTAACAACCCCGAGGGGAGGGGAGGGGAGGGGGCTTTGGGCTCTGTTTTGCAAGCACCCTGTAAGGGGTGAGTCCCGGGCAGTGCGCTTAGCCTGTGCTGGATTTGTAGCTGGAATCATCCGTGGTAATGAGACTCCCTCTCTTAACAGTTGCTGGGATACCAACGACCACAGTGTTCCCTGGTGGCTTATACGAACACCAATTTTAATTTCCATTATAGTAAGTCATTTCTGTATTGAAACACAAGTTACCCTCCAGGCTGCACGCTTGGGCAAAGAGCAGGCTGCTGCCCAGAAGCAAACATAAATAGCCCCGTTCTCCTGGGTCTTCTGAGGCACGAACCCCAAGGCCGAGCTCTTCCACGGCGGGCTCAGCCCGCCTTCAGGGTGGAGTCTCAGGGAAGAGGGTGGGTGAGAAGGAGACTGCTCCTTCAGGGGACCCTCAGGGGAATCACCATCGGGTGGACCAAGTGTGCAGCCTCCAAGCTGAACCGGATTTCCCTCTGTCCGTTGCACATCTCAAAGTCAGTTTACTTAGCCGCCGCAGCCCAGGGCCAGAGTGTATGCGACACTGCAGGGGACACTGTCCCGCTCTCGGGGTTGGGGGGCGGTGGGCAGCTGTGCTGGGCCCTGGCACTGCTGAAACTGGTGAGGCTCAGCCACAGACATCCCGGCCTCCTTTCCAGGGGGCATCACACACAAACATGTCATTTCTTTTTGTGCAGGTCAATTTCATCCTTTTTGTTAGCATTATACGAATTTTACTGCAGAAGTTGACATCCCCAGATGTCGGTGGCAATGACCAGTCCCAGTACAAGTGAGTATGTGCTTAGACACACCTCGTCACCCAGGACCCAAGGGTGAGGAGATCAGAGCCAGGGTGTGGGGACACCCCAGAGGGCCCCAGCTCTCCTCCTTCAGTCGCAGGCGAGTGCCCTTGGCCACTTCACAGGGACCCCCAGAGACAGAGGGTCTTGTCCAAGGGCAGGCTGCCCTGGCAACTGTTCAGGCCCCCCCTTCCATCATGATGTCCTCCAGGGAGCTGCTTCTCGAGGTGCTTTGCCCACTTTCCTGTGCTGTCATCTGACCTTTCTCCTTGGCCACACCTAATTTGTACCTCATGTTTAATTCTTCTGCCCCCTCAGACCTCAGGGCTCAGGTGGCGCCTGGTGTCGGGCCTTGTGCTTGATCATGATGCCGCTGATGTTTGTGGACATGCTGAGTGACAGCCTGGGGACGGCTGAGACCCTCTCCCTTCCCAGGAAAGGGAGCAGAGGTTAAGCCTCCTCCACATGACTGTGGATCTACAAGATCCAACAATCTTCCTAAAAAAAAAAAATTCATGAGGCTCTGAGACAGTAAAGGAACTTGAAGATTCTATACATGTCTGTCACGAATTTATAAGGAAAAGATACAGCGCACAACTCAGATACAAAATAAAATCAGTTTGGTGTGAGTGGCTGGTGCAGCTGGTCCAGTGGTTGGGTTCAGACAGGCCGGGTTGGAGCTGCAGCCGCTGAAGGCTGTGTGGCCCTGGCTCTTGCCCCGAGGGTGGGCCCCACGCAGCCGTCTCCTCCCTCCCCTCCTTCAAACAGAGTGGGAGACGGTCATGGAGGCCTGGGGGAAAGTGACTGGGCTGCTCTGAGCCTCAGTCTCCTCACCTGTAAGGTGGAAATAATAGTATAATTGTCACTGAGGCTATGAGGATCAACTGAGTTTTATTCAAAACTCAATTAACTAAATTAGTATTCAAAGACATTTCGTGCCTGGCAGCAGTAAGTACTGTGACAGAGTTAGTAAACACACACACACCTCATCGTGCCCGGCGTGGAAATCTCTGCCCAGCCCACCAGAGGCCAGGCTAGATGGGTTTCCACGTCAGATCGCAGGGTGGGGGGCGGTCCTTCCACGCAGCATTTCCTTGGCTCAGGTGAGAAGCTGGGCGGCCCCTGCGCCCCGCCCCCACGCCTGCCACCCAGGCTGTCTTCAGACTGACTCCTAGTGTTTCTGCTAGTCGTGTTTACAGCCCTGCCGACCTTCCCTCCGGGTTCTATGGGAAGTTCACTAAGTAGGTCTTAGAGACAGATGCTTTATTTTGGAAACAAAACAAAGTGGGGATAATGGAATCTGGTCTTTTTCCAGGATAACACAAAAGGCAGAGCACGTCTGTGATCTCGTCTGGTTGTACTTTGCCGTCTTCTTCTCCCTGTAACTGTCTCAGTAGTGTAGTAACAGGTCTCCCCACACTGGGTCCCTGGGACCCAGCCTCTAGAACCCTTTTCCAAAAACCAGCACAAAGCACTTCTGGGCAGATGGATAATTGGAATTCAGGCAGGTTCTCGCTGAAGTTTAACCAACGGCATAGCTCCCTGCAGGGCCCGTCCTCACGCGTGGTGACACCAGCCGAAGTGTCAGTGCAGTGCGGGCACAGCGGGCCTCGTAAAGTCAGACGTGCAAATCTGCAGCTGCGGCCTGGAGGGCGGGCAGGCTCCCCCTGCTGCCCAGGGGCGTTCACGTCTGCTGCAGAGTAGGCTGGGCTTCTGGGCTTGTGCAGATGGTCCGATACAGAGGGCAAGCCTCTGGTAAACACCACAGGTGGGTTTTTTGAGGGAACTGGGAGAAATGAACACACTTCTAGAACTTACATTTGAGGCTCTGAGTGCTAGGTTTGAGGCAGGTGACTCAAAAATACGTAAAGAAATTCGTGACTTTTCCAAGTGTTGGGTGGGGGAGGAGCAAGGAGGCACCCCTCACTCAGTTTCCAGGATGAGGCTGGTCATTAGAGCACCTGCTGGTGGTTCATTTGGGGGCCTTGACGTGCATACACATCACCTGGTGGGCCAGCCAGTGACCCCAGTACTCCTGACCCTCAGACCAGGTGGCGGCAGCAAGGTCACATAGGACCACGTTGAATCCCCTGGGAAAATGCCAGCCACCTGCAGAGACCTGACATCATTGGATGAGGGCCAGGCAGACTTGAGGAAGCTGAAGAGCCCCCCAGGTGACTCTCTAGTGCAGCTGTGAGTCACTGCCTTAGCGCAGTAGTTGTCAAAGCAGGGTTCCAACTAGCAGCCACAGCATCTTCGGGAACCTGACAGAAATGCATTCTCAGGTCACACCCCAGACTTTCAGAGCTGGGAGCAAGCGGTGTTTTAACATGACCTGGTTCTGGTGCAGGAGGAACTGGGAAGCCCTGACCTGGAGGAGCGTGACCAGCACCCGCTTGGGGAGCGGGAAGGGCTCAGACAAGGAATGGGGCTCCTCGGAGGGTGGAGTTGCGTTCAGTTATTTTGTTTTCTACAAACAACACGGTGAGGAGAAAATCTGCTCGGACTAGGGAGGGTAAGAGCTCTGTGACAAAGAAATTAGATCCCGTCTGGGCTCCCCGACTTCTGAGTCTGCTCTCCACGGGGACACTCTCTGTCACACGTGTGCTCAAGGGACCACCGTTTTGTCTGCTCTTCTGATCTGAAAGTAAAGCTTGCCCCCCCTTCAAATGCTGGGATGGGTCTCAACTATTAAAACTAGTGGCCCACGGGGCAGTGAGACCCCTCAGACCAGTGTCTTCTTGCCAAACCTGTCAAGTTTCTTGTAGGAGCTCCGCTGCGGTAGGAGAGAAGGTGATCTGACGGTCCGTTCGCACGTTCTTTCCGGAACGGGCGGGGACCTCAGGATCCTTTCTCTTTGGTGCAGGAGGCTCGCCAAGTCCACCCTGCTGCTCATTCCGCTGTTTGGAGTCCACTACATGGTGTTTGCCGTGTTTCCCATCGGGATCTCCTCCAAGTACCAGATCCTGTTCGAATTGTGCATCGGATCCTTTCAGGTGCGGTGAGCAGGGGCTGGGCGTCCCCGGGACGGGGGCGGGGGCGAATGGCCTCTGACCGCCCTTCCACCTGCAGGGCCTGGTGGTGGCGGTTCTCTACTGCTTTCTGAACAGTGAAGTAAGTGTTCACCCCTGGGAAGCAAGCACAGATTCTCGCTTTATGAGGAATTCCCCAAAATGCCCCAGCCCTGCAAAAGGCCCAGCCTTCCATGGGGTCAGTGCCGCCGCCCAGCACCTGGGGTCTCGGCCCCAGTCACGCTGCCCGCACGTGCGGGGGTCCTCCGCCGCCCGCCAGGCGCTGTCACGGAGTCTGGGGCCCCTCCCGGGTCCACGGCCAGTCCTCCCGCGGCTCCACCTTGTCCCGCCCTCTGCTGACCCTCTGCAGCCGCCCCACCTTTTACCCCACTCCCTTCTCCCAACTCTGCCCTGCCTCGCCCTCTACCCACGCCCACGCCCTGCTCCCCCCTGAGCCCCGCCCCACGCCCTGAGTTCCCGCCCCCACCCCCACCCCACCCCTCCTGCGCCTCTCTCCTCAGCCCCGCCCCCGCCCTGCTGGCCCGACTCACCTGGGCTGTGGCCGCCTCTCCAGGTGGCGCCTCGCTGGCTCCCCCTTTCCCGCTACTTGCTGTTCCTCCCGGCCCTCATGTTGGCCTGAGCGACTCCTACACCTGCCTCCCTTCCTTCTTTCCAAACTCCCCGGGAACTCCCTCACCAGGACTGAGGGAGCAGAACCAGGACCGTAGGTAAAAGCACTGCATGCCTTGAAAATCCGAATTAGCTCTCTCGGTTCTGGGTGTGTCGGCTGCTGTCCGACGGACTGAAGATCCTGGGACCAGCAGCTCGGAGCCTTGGGTTGCGCAGCCTGGACACTCTCCGCTAGGCCCCCGTCGGGTCCCGCGTCCCTTTCCCTGCCCCACCCTCCCAAGCGCGTCTGATGGGCGGGCAGGAATGTCGCACCCTCCACACAGAAAAGGGCGGAAGAGGGAGGGGTTCGTTCACAGGTGTTTGCATTAGAGGGCACCTGGGGTCCCTGTTCCAAGCCTGTAGTCCGCCTGACCCCCACCGCCCGCCTTGCGTTTGCCCTCGCCCGCAGGTGCAGAGCGAGCTGAGAAGGAAGTGGCGAGGCCTGTGCCCGAGCCGGCCCTCCGCCCGGGACTACAGGCTGCATAGCTCGTCCATCTCCAGAAACGGCTCGGAGGGCGCCCTGCACGTGCCCCGTGGCTCCCGCACCCCGTCCTTCCTGCAGACGGAGACCTCGGTCATCTAGCGGCGAGGCCACTGCGCAGCGGAGCCGCGGTGAGGGCCGTGAGCCGGGGTCCCCGCCAGGATTGCGGGGCGAGTCAGCCGGGTTACCTTGTAACCGCCTGGGGGTGAAACCTAGTGATTGTAAAACTCCAGCATTTAGTAATTGTCTCGTTAATGTTGTTTGGCTGTGTAGCTGGCCCTATTTTCAAAGAGAGTAGGAGAGACCAAGGCGGTTGAAGCCCAGGTGTTGGGTCCAGCGACTGAGGGAAAAAATGAGGAATTTTCTAATCTCAGTGCCTGTTCTGCGGGGAGCGCGGGCCTGAGCTGGGATGCTGGCCGCCCTCCCTCCGAATAACCAGCACCACTGGCCTCCCACCCCCAGGTCCCCCGGGCAGCCCTCCTGTGAGCAGGACACGTAGCCGCCCTCCGAGGGCTTCCGTTAAATTCTCCTGCGAGCCCGGGTGGACCCGCCCCTCCAGCGCCCACTCCGTACCCCACTGCCCGAGTCCCGCTAACGCCACCTCCGGGCTGTCCGCCCTCTGCTGCTCCACCGGGGCAGCCAGGCTGGCAGGGAGAGTGCGGAGAAGGGCGCCAAGTGAGAACAGCAGGTGGAGCGGTCACCCCCGGAAGGCACCTGCACTTTCTGAAGGCCCTGCCCAGCAGGCAGCGGGCAGGGCTCAGTCGGCGGCTCTGCGGGTGGTGACCTCACCCGCGGGGCAGGGAGACCAGGCATTTTACCTGGTGGGGGTGGAAACCTGTTCTCTCCTTAATGAGAATAATCTTGAAGTCATTTCTGTTTAAGTGGAGAATTGTTTTAATGAAAGATTAAAATGTATCAAGCTCCTATCCAGTATTGGCAAGCAGCTATCCTCGCCTGGGCTCCTTTGACTGTTGGTGGGTCTGAGAGAGGCTGAGTGGCCTCGGGGGCGGGGGATGGGGGGGTGCGGAGAAAAGCAGGCCCACACCCTGTCCAGGGCACCCCCCCCCCGGCAGGCATTCTGCTCACAACCCTGTCCAGCTGCTTCAACTGCTTTGCCAGTTCTCCAACCTCTTTATGATAGTGGTCCCTGTTAGCAGTGAGGCCACAGCGTCTTCATCCTGAGACATCACAGGCCTGGGTGCGAGTGCCCGTGACCAGGATGGCTGGCGCGAGCTACGGGGAGCCTGAACAAGAGCAGCGGGCAGTGTCCAGGAACCACCCAGAAACCCTGGAGCCGGGGTCCCTGACTCAGAAGATTTGCTGTGATGAGATCCACACGACCAACTGGAGAGCCAGCCCCCATAACCTGGGACGGTCACTTGTGCTCGGACGTCAGACATGTTCCCAGGACGGCCCTCCAAGGCCGCAAGCCGGAAACTGGACTGTCTGGACCAATGAAGAGCAGAGGGGAGAGTGAGTGTTACTCATTGTTGGCAGAGGAGCAGGTGATCAGAGTCAACATATGTCTTTGTAAAGTGTTGTAACCATGTGTGGAATGTCCCCAAGCCACCATGCCTGACCACTTGAATAAAACCCGGTCCGTGTCTGTGTGCTGAGTGACTCTGAGCAGCAAATCCTGAGGCCCCAGGGCCTTGAGCTGGGGACATTCAGAGGAAATCTCCTCACGTCTGCAGCAGGGCTTGGATGTGGGACAGGGTGGGGAGGGGGGCACATGGCAGCCACCTTCCCTAGGGCACTTATGCAGCCTGCAGAGACATGTTCCTTACAGCAGCCGGTCAGCAGTGGGGGCGATGCACCTGGCTCCCCTAGGGTGGGGGCCTGCAGCTCCCGACATCTAATCCCCAGCTCCACAGAACCTGAGAACCTGCCAAGTAGGTGCAGGGCTGAGCACACACATGCTAGTGTGCATTTATGTGTGTGCACATGTGTGCACACCTGTCTACCCCCATTTGTGCCACAGACATACAAAATCTATTTCTAGGAAACTCTGTATTCAACCAAACTGCTTCATTCCGAGAGGAATGCAGCACCTTGCTACAAGGCAGATTTTCTGGAGGCCCAACTTGGAGAATTGAGCAGGCGGACCAGCCTCCAGTGAGATTCTAAGAGCCGCACCCCAGGCTGCAGGTGATGGTAGCTGTCAGCTGTCTGCTGGTGGAAAGGGCCTCCGTGAGGACTAGGGTAAGGCAGGAACCTGTTCCAGACTCATCAAAAGGAAGAGAGTGCTTGACGTGAGGACCGGCAGGTGCCCAGGAGCCATTCTGGGGAACATACCTCCTCTCTGCAGCCGGAAGTAGCATGCACCTTCCTTTCTCATCAAGAATGGCAGTTTTTAAATGGCTTTTTTTTTTAGGTTTTCAGGTTATAGAAATTACATGGAGGAGTTACAAAACCTCAAATATTGATATAGGTAGATAGAACCTGAAAAGTGAAAGGCTTTGAATTCCATCCTCCGTCTGCCTCTCTCTGGTCTGGAGGTAAATGTTGCGAGTTTCCTCGATGTCTGTGCACACCTCTCCCTCCTTCTCTTCTCTTTTTCCATGGAAATTGGATCATGTTGTATAGAAGTCTCTGCAACTTGCTTTTTTAGTTAAGACGGATTGTGTGGGTCTTGCCTGTCTGCACACAGACCTGCCTTATTGCTGACAGCTGCGTGGCACGGCCATGCGTGGTTTAGTCCATCCACCACTGCTGATGAGCATTTGAGCATATAGGTGTCCGCTCTGGTGTCCCAGAGATCAGTTCCCAGAAGTGGGAGTGGGCTCCAGGCAGGTGCTGGCCCTGGAAGGGCTGAAGCAGCTCCCCTCTCGCCGGGGCTGGGTGGACGCCAGCACCACTGGTGTTATGGTTGCACCTTGCCCCAACCTGCCCATCCTTGGTCTTGGAGACGGCGAGCACCTCTTTTCCACAGGAAGCTTGTTGTCTAGTCTGATTCAAAGCTGAGCCTCAGCCTGACCCACTGAGGCAGATTTCAGGCCCGTCTGTTCCTCCAGGTGGCCGCCGCCCCCCCCCCATGCAGTCCCTGCTGGAAGGTCACAGATTAATCCTTTATTCTTGGGAAACGGGGTCGAGACTCAGCAGAGGCAGTAGGCGGTGTGTCATCATCATGTGCTTGCATTGCAACCACCAGCCCTCTACGAGGCCCCGCTTGGCTTGTGGACATCACAGAGGATTCAGGGCACCTTTTATACAGAAGAGTGTTCTTTGGGAGATGGAAAGAAAAGGGCCTGTCACTTCCTTTGTGTTCCCTGAAGGTGTAATGAGGAAATCAGGGGCAGGCTGTAGGTGGTCCCCTCGCTCCTGACAACAGCCCGCCCCCGCCTGCCCAGGGGTGCCCTGGACCGAGCCCTGGACAGTGGGCCTCAGCACGGATACTGACCCTGGGGTGGCACTGGGATCTTTGTTAAAGCGCCTGATGTTCAGCACCTGACCCTGAGGAAGCAACAGGGGAAAAAAGCTGTCAGAACATCACTGCGGAAAAACGAGACCAAGCAGCCGCTCGCTCTTGGAGGCAGGATTTTGCAAACCCTCGTGTGCTGAGCGGGGCAGGTGATGAAGCGTAAGCAGCAGCAGGGACACTCAGTGCGCTTGAGAAACACGAGCTCACATGGTTTTAACAACTGCAACTGTGAGGCCAGAAGACGTAAAATTTGTGATTTTCAAACATAGCATAAATAATTACAACCCTTTCAGATCTAAAGACACCCATTTTACTGAAACCCCATTATAAGGTGCCTCATTGTCCTGCAGACTTTCACAGGCAAAGGCAGACAGTGTCTCCCCGAATCTATCAGCCAGCAGTGAAAACCCAAGTAACGTTTGTGCTTGGTTCTACAGAAGCTGTAGGTGTGTAAGGCATCTGTAAATTTAGTCCCAGTTTCTGCACATGTGTGTACGAAACTCACTGGTGAATGTGGGTCAGGGGCTTTTACAGGGGGCACTGCCTACCAACCCTCTGGAAAGGGTTTGGGCTGGCTTCCCAGGTCTTCCTGTTCCCTCCCTCCTGGTCAGACAGACTCGAAGGCTTTGAGGTGGGGAGGCTGTAGGAAGGAGGCGGGTGGAGAGGGTTTCCTCTTGGCCGGGGAGGAGGGGGGCGCGGTTTAATAGAGCAGCACCGGAGACAGCAAGTCTGTGCACTGAGCAGGGGTGATGGGAAAGGGGGCCCACGAGTCCCCAAACCCACGAGGTGCCCGTGTTGTACAGAAAGCACAAGTGAAGGACGTGAGTGTAACTTAACGTTGTTTTTGATGCATGGACGTCACTGTGGCTCGCAGACCCTCGACCACATCTGGTCTGCATTGTGTCCATCTGTCTGTCCATCTGACCACAAGGTTGTGCAAGGCTTTGCAGAAGACAACGCTGAGAGTTCAGCAAAGGAGTGAAAGGTTTTAGGGCAGGTGGGCCTGGAGCAAGGTTGGTGGGGGAGTAAGAGGGAATGACCTAGAAGTAAGCTAATACAGCAAAGGTGTAGTTGGTGTGGTTGCCGGGCGGGCCACACCCAGCCCTGCAGAGGCAGAGCAGGCGCCACCAGTGCTGCCCAAAAGGACAAGTGTGGCTTTCTTGGAAGCTGGGAGCTTCCCAAGGCTTTAGGGCTAGGGAACGACCTTGGGGCAGCTTTTCTGGAGGTGACTGGTGGTGGGGGACGGTGGGGGGGGGGCCGCGGACGTGGTTTGGTAAGTTTCTTGAATAATCTGGGCCTCACCCTCTGCCCTGCAGAAGGGCGGTAGGGCGGCTGCTAGAGCGAGTTCTCTTTAAATCCCAACAGCATCTCTGTCTGCATCCCACCCGCGTCCAGGGCGCTCACAGCCCTGCTCACATGCCCACAGCCCTGTGCCCGCACTGATGAGACCCCGGGAAGACAAGGGGACGGGGAGAAGGCTGAGCCCGGCTTGGCCTGCAGGTGGCCACGCGAGGTGCCTGGTACCTGAACCTGGGTCAGCGGTGGTGGGTGCCGGGAGGGGGCGCGGAGGCAGGCGGCCTGACCACAAGAAGTCCCTGGAGGTGGTGGGGGAGGGAGCAACGGACCCGCGACACTGCTCAGGAGACACCCCTGTCCCACAGAAGCGCAGGGCGACCCTGAGCAAGATGCCCCCCGGAGCGAGAGGGCCTGGCAGGGAGGGTGACCTCCATGTGCCTCTGTCTGCCCGCCCCATGCCAGGGAGACAGCTCAAGAGCGTTTTCTAAGTAACATTCAAGAACAAGTTGAAAGGATGTTTGTTTGCAAAAATAAACCAGACAAGTAAATGTGTTCCTGTGTTGCTGGCCTGTCAGTACATCTGAGTAGAGTTCCCAGTGGGCTGAGACTCGCCCCTGCCTTACCCGCCTTTGGCCCCCTCTGGATGGGGCAAGCGTCCAGGTAGTGATGGGGCTCTGGGTGTCTGTCCCCAGCCCCGTTCTGGCACTTGGCCCTCAGGTGAGCCAGGATGTGACTGGTGCCCAGGCCCACCTCCCTCCCTCAGCCAGCAAGGGTCTGACTCAGGGAGTATGTCCCAGCAGAAGCGTGCAGGGAACACTGTGGCGGCTCCCACGAGGGACAAGGACAGCCCACAGGTGCCTGGATGAGGGGCCCTCGGAGCAGCAGCTGGGTGTCTAGCTCACTAGACCCCGAGCCACACCCAGCCTCACGACTTCTGTGGGGCAGAATGTGTCGGCTGTGGGAGCCCTGGAAACAGGCTGATGCCCAGTGAGAGCCAAGTAATTGTCCGCTAGTCCCGATTTCTTGTTATGGAAGGACTGGTGATTTCCCCACAAGGAGCTAATAAGTAAGTAAGAAAAATGTCAACACTTAGAAAACTGACCAGCAGAAACAGATAATTAATGAACAAAAATTATGAAAGACAAAAAGAATGAGGAAAAGATTGCACCCCTCATAAGTAAAATTAAAAACTGGATCCCATAATTGCCTATGAATATGGTACTGTTCTGTGAACTGAGGTAAGGTTACAACTCCATTATGTGGAATAACACGATAATCTTTGCATTTAATGGTTCTGTTGTGTCACAGTATTACCACAATACAGCAACTAGCATACGATACAGCAAATTATTACCTGTGTTTCCTCTATAAACTTCAATCACATTCTAACTTTAAAACGTTCATTTCACGTGGCCCAGTAATTTCATTTCCAGGAATTTTCCCTAATTAAGCATTCAGTTGTGCACACAATTTATGTGTAAGAACAGTCATCATGATGCGGTTTATGATATCGGCGTCACAGAATTAGAAACAACAGAATTATTCACTCATTACAGCGTGATTAAGTAAGTTGTGGCTGGACCACAGAATGGAGATGTTGGCGTGGGGAAGGTGGCTCCCAGGAGTCAGAAACCGCTGGGCAGTCTCGAACAAGGCTGGAGTCCTGGGAGGGAGAAACAGCTGCGTACTCTGAGAACTTCACTGCTCCTGAGAGGAAGCTCGTGGACAGTCAGCCTGCAGTTCCCTCCACCGCAGTCCCGGTGGTCACTAACTCTGCCAAGCGAACCATTAATAGTGCAGTACAAATTACATGGTCCAGTTACTCACCTAGCAAGGATATTTAGGAATGAAATTTAGGACAGCCACTTTTTGAGCAAGTAAACCGGGAACAGCAAACAGCGAGCTCACCTAACTCAAGCAGTGCCACTTACAGGGCCGAGGGCTGGTGTGCCCTCAGTGGCAGCGTGGCATCTCTTCCTGAGGCCCAGACTCCAGTTTCCGCCTGTACATCGATGTCTCCCCGTACCCGTCCCACACACAGCACCTTCCCCTTTCACAGCAACAAAGGCCGACTCATCAGGAAGAGGCGGCAGTCCTCAGTGTGCAGGCACCTAGTGACAGAGCTGCCAGGTGCGGGAAGCAAATGGACAGAACTGAAAGAAGAAACAGACAAACCTACGATCGTGGCTGGAGATTTTAACACACTTCTCTGTAACTGATAGAACAAGCTTCCCCCAAAACCAGTAAGGATGTAGAAAATTTGAACAAAATATTAACCAAAAATATCACCCAACTTGGTGTAATCATATGTATAGAACATATACATACAGAGAACACATATATAGCATACACAAACATTGAGAACATACATGTAGAACATACATGTTTACAACACAGAACATGTATACACATGCAGAACACATATGCAGAACATATACATACAGAACACATGTAGAACACAGCAGCCAACAATTGCAGATTGTGTATTTTGCAAGTGTACATGGAATGCTCACCAAATAGACCACATGCTAAGCCCAAAAGCAAGTTTTGATAAACTTCACAGAAATAAAACCATACAGAGCAGTTCCTCTGACCAAAATGGAGTTAAGCTAGAAGTCAATAACAAAAAGTTAACCAGAAGATACCCAATAATAAAAGTTACACACCATTTGTCTAAACAGACCTACAAAGAAATCTCAGGGAAATTATAAAATATTTTTAGCTGAATGAGAACAAAAATACAGTGCATCAAAATTGGTAGGGCACAACTAAAGCAATCCTTGGAGGAGACTTTGGAACGTACAACACAGACAGGAAAAAGAAAATCAGAAGAATTGGTGACCCAAGCTTCTACTTCACGGGAAGAACAAAGCAGCACTCTTTCTCGCCAGTCTGTTTCCTCTTAGGCGTTCAAGACAGAAGCCTCAGAATCACCCCGTCCTCGCGCCCGGTTCACCGAAGGGCCTCACCAGCTCCACCCGCCATCTTCTACCTGGGGCTGCCCCCTCTTTACCGCCTCAGATTCTCAGCTGCTCCCTGCTGAATCTTGCTCCCCTCAAATTCTTCCCCAATCTGGCCCCAGTTTAAAGTCACCCGTCTCCCACTTCATCAGGACTTACAGACTCAGGAGTGGATGTGTCGAGACACAGAAACAAACAGGCCTAGGGTTGCCTGCCCCTTCTGTTCCCAGGGAAGGGGACGTGCAGACGTCTCCCTGCTAGCTTCCTCTCTGCTCAGAAGCAGAAAACCTTGGAGACTGTCCCCACTCGATCTTTCCAGGGAACCCAGATCTAGGGAGTCTTGAGCCAGTTCCTTCCAGATCTGGCTTCACAGCGCACACAGGTGCTGCTCGTCTGCACACGGTGGTGAACACGAGGCCTCTGTACCTGAAGACAAGCAGCCCAGGCGCCCCCAGGGCTGCGGGGTGTGGTCCCGGCACACCTGGGATTAGTGGCCTGGGCAGCTGTGCCGGAGGTAAGAGGACAACCCTGCATTTAGGGACACCAAGGCCATAGGAGAGGACAGCAGGGCCCCTGCACCAAGCACCCGGGACAGTCATTCCTCCAGGGAGAGGGCAAACCAGCTGCAGACGGAGAGCCCAGGGGCCTGTGGGTGTTGCTTTAGGAGTAGTGACCACAGATGTGTTAACATGCACTTACGCTCTTAAAGAAGGAAAAACAGGTCTCTGAGAGGTTCAAGATTTCATTAAAAATTTCCCTAATGGTAGGCGAGGTCACAGGAAGGCCCCGGGAGGCCTGGAGGGGTGGCTGTGAAGCTCGCACCCGGAGGAAGATGGTGGGGGCAGCAATCACTGCCCCGCGGTTTGGCAGGTCTGGCTAGCAGGTGGGCAGCCATGTCTGATTAGGCCAAAACCATATAGGCCTCGTGTTTATTTTCCTGGAAATACATTTGAAGTACTTACTTCTATGAGAAAAACAAAACAAAACTCAATTTAAATAGTGACTCATTTTCTCAAGCAAGTCACTTAGGCTCCCGCCATCCGCCTTTGCACAAGATTCTCATTGCCATAGCAATCAGGGTGGAATGAGAAATAACCAGACCAGAAATTCCAGAGTTCTTCCTCAGAAAAATGTTTAGTTTTGTTTGGATGGGATCTTTCCATTAAGAGAGTTCTGTTCTCAAATGGCAGATGGATCTGGTTTGGCCCCAAGGTCAAATGAAGCAAATATTTCCCAGCCCAGCAGTCTGACCACAAGGTCCCCCTCCAGCAACCCAGCGCCCGCTCTAAGACCCCGTGTCTGCTGTTCCCCAAGAGTCAGGGGCACTGCCCGGACTGGAGGCCCCAGGCTGGTATCTGTGGCCCCGTCCCACTGGACATACCCCTCGCAGTAAAGGCACAACTCCAGGCTTCCCCGGCCCCTGGGAAAGGTAAGTCTGAGCCACATGTGTGAGGAGGGACCGGTGCTGCTCCCTGAGCCCGGAGAGGCCCACGGCAGTCACGCGGCTCCTTACCAGCCACGTGGGTCCCACCAGCACTTCTCGGGGCTGACGGTGCTTTACCCGACCAGGGGTTCTTGAGGTTCCTCTTCAGAAAAAAAAAAGAATCAAAGTTCATTTTAAAACCAAAAAAGGAAAGTTAATACATTCTAGTACTTCACAGTATGGATAAATACAGACCTCAGATGGATTTAAAAGGTAGTAATAAATTTAAAATCAAAACCAAAACAATTACATCACCATTTGGGGAATTTTTTAATCATTAGTTGAGAAACTCTTCTTAAGTAAAAAAAAATAAAATCCTCCATTTTATCACAGAAACATTTTAAGGAAGTTCTGCACATCAAAAAAAAAAAAAAAGCCATAAACTAAATTAAAAGGCAAATAACAATATAGAAAAGTGTTTGCAAGAACTATGAGAGGGAATTAGCATTCCTAAGGTTCAGTTAATAAGAAATCTGTCAAAACTCCAAGAGATGAGTTGGCAGATTGCTTAAAAAGCCAATCCATGAACATATGAATGAAAATGGCTAATAGATACATGGAAACGCTTCAGCTTTACAAGTGAACAAAGTGATGCATTTTTACTTTTATTTCCCAATACTTAACAATAATTTGTAAAAATAAATGAGTAATATTTGACTCTGGCCATGTGAGACAGGGCCTAGAATGTTACTGACAGGGTTAGATTGGTCCAAAAGTTCAAAAAAGCAATTCAGTAAAGACAGAAATAACTTTAAAAATGTTCACGAACGTTGACCAGATAGTTTCGCTTCTTAAGCATCTATCCTAAGCAAAAAACAAAACAAAAAATGGTTTTCAGCAAATATTTCTGTACAAGAGTGGATCACAGGTGCCTGTTGACTGGGATATAATTTGACCACAGGACGCTGATGATAAGCTGTAAAAGATAATGCCTCGGAGGTAGGGTGGGGACGAAAAGCACTTAAGCTGTCTATAGAATCCTTTATTCATATAATATTCATTAACAAATACTAAAAACACAGTATTAAAGTGGCTGTTCCTGGGGCACCATTCATTCGCTCTCACAAATTCACCCTTCCTTTCTTCCAACTAACGTGTGAAGGGTCCCTGGGGCTCTGGGGCCACATGTGGACAGCACGGGGCCCCTGCCCCCCGGGGGCTGCGCTCCGGGCGGGAGGATAGACCACAAATCAGCACACACCGCAGTGAGCGCTGCGCACGCCTGCCGTCGGATCAGGGACACGGGGACATCCCCAGCACGAACGAGGGTCCTCGGACACTGAAGTTACAACGAGAAGGAAAAAATGCAGTGAACACACGGAAATGAACATTCTCAAAGCCTGGCTTTCGGGCGCTGCACAGAGGGCCCCTCCCGCCACTTGGAGTGGAGTCACCGTGGGTCCCCACTCCTCTGAAGTCAGCACCACCTTCCTGAGATGTGGCTGCAACACCTGGAGACAAGGGACGTAAGACACTTGGGACAATTTATTATCAAAACGCGCTTGGTGAGTTCCAGCCATCACCACACTTCTCAGTGGAAATGAAATCTTACAGTTTTGATCAAAGTCGTTTGTTTCTTACGAAGTTGCTCCCAGTCCAGAGCAAAATTTCAGGCGCTGGCTTTTTAATACAATCGCATGTTCTGTCTCACGGCCTTGTCCTCCACCCATCCCGGGGTGCTGGTACTGGGAGGGAGGAGCCGGTCTCCCAGCCCCACCTCTCACCGCGAACACGCAGACCTGCACCCAAGGGGCGTCTCCATGCCTAGGGAGGCAGACATCCTGGGAATCACGCAAAGTCCGGGGGAAGGGGCTGAATTACTGCTGCTCCTGATCTGGGGGATGTTGGGGTCTTGACCCACCCTGATTGATTGTCTCCTCCTTCCAACCCATCCTCTTCCTGTCTTAGGAAAGCATGGCACTAGAAGTAACTAGCTTCTATTCTCTTCAAATACTGTTTGAGTACTTCCTAGAATTCTGTGGTGTTGATTTTCAGATCAGCGCGCTCCATTCTAAGGATTATACATCCTTTTGTCACTCAGATTTAATCAATTATAAAAGGCAGTACCTCCCTCCCATATCTGGCTTCTCTGGGCCCACGGGGGCACGTGTCATGCACGTGGTGGTAACGTCTTGCTTCTGCAGAGCAGCAGCTGTCTCTGAAGCCCTTCTGTGTGGATAACCTCACTCAGCAGCTGGATCAACTGCACCCCAGAGGTGAGGGGAGCTGAGAGATCTAGGTCATGCGTGAGAGAGAAGGTCCAGGCCCCCCGCTGGCTTTCACGTTTCCAGGAAGGTGGTCATTCCCCTTCGCAGGTGAATCACAGTGGAGGTCTGGCGTTTGGCCGCTTGAATCAAGGCAAACGGTCAAAAATGCATGAACCGTCTGGTCACAGAAGCAGAGCACTTACCAACAAGGAAATATAACCGTCTGCCACCCTGTTGTGCTCAGACGGTGACTCTCTACAGTGGTGATTTCAAGTGTCAGCCGCCCCCAGTCCCGGACCCCTTTTCATGTGAGATAAATAAACCCCTGTTTCTAACTATAGAAAGTTGTCCTGTTATTGCAGCCAAGGAAAGCCCCGGACCAGAGACTGGACGTGACTGCCTGCGTTGCCCCTTCCCGGGGGGCCCAGAGACCCTGTCTCACAGAGGGTCTCCCCTCTCTAGGGTCTTGGCATCGTCAGGAAACTGGAAGCTTTGGCAGCCCGAGGAGGGGTTCTCTCTGCGAAGCACCCCTCCCCACTGCTCTCTCTGAGGCTTGGCAAACACCACCAAACCCAGATTTATCCAACCCAGTTCCCCTGGCACAGTGGTTGCCCTGGCACCTCGGGGGCCGTGTACCTCCCCCCGCCCAGAGGCTCACGTCAGCAAGGCCAGTCCCTCCGAGCTGAGCCCCCAGCTTCTCACCAAAGTTAGAAGATGAGCTGGCCTGTGACATGTCAGAATTCCTGGTGTATTAGCTATTAGGGGAAAACCTCTGACGTTTACTACTGATGGATCTCGGCATGATCTTGTCCCAACAGGACGCTTTAATCCTCGGCCGGGTGTATGACCACCACCCAGTCCTGACAGAGACCTGGCGAGGGGCTGCTAAAAGCCCAGGCTGGCCTCTGGGAAGCCATCTCAGGGTGGCCTGACTCTCTGCCGGCAAGGAGGCCAAGGTGGAAACTGGAGGCCTGGGTGCCATGACCCTCTGTTCGGCTCTGGACAGGTCACTTCACCTCCAGGACTTAAGCCAGTTTGTTCAGTGTTTGCCCCACCCCACACGATTCCAGGCTCATCGGTCCCCCCACGAGAAACTGCTGGGCATACCAAGGATTCTGTGGGGAAGCCTCCCACTCTGGATGCAGCAGCTTGGTAGAGCTCCACGGAGTCGGGAAGCTTGAGCGTCCACTCAACAGCGGAGTGTCCATCAGCTAAGGAGGCCTCCTCCCCGGTCAGCCGTGCTCCGGGGGCTGGGGATGCCCAGACCTCCCGAGTCCCTCCCCGCAGCCACACCCTCCACCTACCACTGCAGCTTCCAGCCTGGAGGCCGAGGCTGGGTCAGAACGCACATCCCCGCACCCCGCTCCTTCCCGAGCCCCCTCCCACACGGTGCCTCACCTTGGTCCCGGGGTGTGGAGGCCAAGTGGCAGACGGACTCAGGGGCCACCACGCGTCTGTCCTCACTCACTGTGTGGCACAGAAGCAGTGGGCGCTGTGTGGATAAATGAGGAAGCACACACACTCTGCCACATACACGGCCTGAAAAGTCACTTTGCTCATTTTCAAGGCAGGGATGAGAATTAGACCTTCTGGTGTAGGAGCAGCCAACAGCAGTTGACTGAGAGGCATTTAAATAATGCTGTTGGTCTGTTCCAGCCTTTGCCTAAACTTTTACTAAAAATTCAGAGCACAAAGTGTTCCAGAAGGCACTCTCTCTTGCTAACACCAGCATCACCAGCCACGTCTTGCTTTGAGGGACCCGCTTGGGCACTGGTCCATGCAGGCCTTCCCTGGGCAGGTAGGACTTTAGTTAATTTAGTTAATCAGCAGTTGAGAGTGGCTGGGTGTTGGTCCTACGTCACAAGGACGGGTTTCAATGGCGCCAGACAGGGCAGAATATTCTAGAATGGCACAGGCCTTGTTGCTAAGAACCGCTTCCCCAGCTTACAGGGATGGGTCGGTTGGCCCCATGGACCATCCCCACCTCACTGGGTCAGAACATCTCAGGACGGGAATCCAGTACCTGCTACTAGTCCACATGTCCTCCTCCCTCTCTCTGTCCACGTTGGCCCCTGGAATCCCTTGTTCCAGGCACAGAGGCACCTAGACTGTGAGGCAGGCAGAAATGGTGGGTTCTGACCCCCAGGCCTCCAGGGAACCCAAGCCTGGAGAAGCTCGGAGCCGCAGGCTGGGGATGAGCCGTCTGGGTGCAGGTGGCCCGCGGGCAGCATGTGGAGAGCAAGGGCCCTTCAGGGCAGACCAGCAGCTCGCCAGCCTCTCACAAGGCACTGTGGCCTTCCTCGTCCACCGCCTGACGGCGGGTGGCCTGGAGAACAAACTGTCCTCACTCAGCTCTTTCCCTCAAGTGCTGGCTTGGGTACAAAGGACTCCACCCTCCATCCCTCGCAGAGGTTATAACAGCTCTCAAACATGTAAACTCTTGGAAATCCGTAAGATTAGCAGTTCCTGACTCAAGCATTAGGAGGATTTGGCACAAGAGGAAAGAGTGTGGCTGTCACATTGCTCACGGGGTGACGTGTGCGTGGGGACAGCGACGTCCTCCCACTCCCCGTGCAGTCTGTAAGCTCCCTGAGTAAACGTTTGTCTGTTACCACAGCTTTGTAATTTACTTTGAAATCAGGACGTGCGATGCCTCCAGCTTTGTCCTTCTTTCTCAAGACTGCGTTGGCTAATCTGGGTCTTTTGTGGTTCCCTATTAATTTTAGGATTTTTTTCCATTTTTGTAAAAGTTGCCATTTGGATTTTGATGGGGATAAGCACTGACTCTGTAGCTCACTTTGGGTAGTGTGGACACTTCAACAATGTGAGTTCTCCCAATCCATGAACAGGGGAGGTCATTTCACGATCTGTGCCTCCTCTAATTTCTTCCATTAATGATTTGTAGTTTTCAGTGGACAAGTTTTTCACCTCCTTGGTTAGTTCCTAAGTATTTTATTATTTTTGATGACATTGTAAATGAGACTGTTTCATTAATTTCCTTTTCAGATGACTCATATTAGTGTATAGAAATGGAACGGATTTTTGTGTCCTGCAACTTTATGGAATTCATTTATTAATTCTAACAGGGTTGGTTTTTTTTTTTTTTGGTGGAGTCTTTGGGGGTTTCTACATACAGAATCATACCATCTGCAAACAGAGATCTTTTTACTGTTTCCTTCCCGATTTGGATGCCTTTTTACTTCTTTCTCTTGCCTGATTGCTGTGGCCAGTGGACACTCTTACTGTGTTCTTGGTCTCAGAGGCAAGCTTCCGATTTTTCACCACTGAGTATGGTATTACTGTGGCTTGTGATAAGTGACCTTTGCTATGTTGAGGTAAATTCCTTCTGTATCTAGTTTGTTGTCACTTTAATAACAAAAGGGCGTTAAGTTTGGTCAAATGCTTTTTAACACCTATTGAGAAGCCGTGGTTTTTACGCTTCGTTCTGTCACTGTGGTGCATCACATTTATCGATTTTCTTATGTTAAACCATCCCTGCATCCCAGGATGGATTTCACTTGATCACGGCTCACGATCCTTTTAATGTACCACTACGCTGAGCTTGCTGTTATTTTGTTCAAGATTTTCACGTCTTTGTTCATCATGGATACTGACCTGCAGTTTTCTTGTGGGGTCTCTGGCTTTGGTGTGAGGGTAATGCTGGCCTTGTAAAAGGAGTTTGGCACCTGCATAAAGACACACATATGGACCAATGGAACAGAATAGAGGGCCCAGAAATAAACACACACACCCATGGCTAACTGATTCCTGACCAGATTGCCAATAATATACGAAGGGGAAAGGACAGTGTTTTTAATAAACAGTATTGAGAAATTAGATGACCACAAAGGAATAAAATTAGACCTCTACCTTACACCATACACAAAAATTAACTCAAGATGGATTAAAGACTTAAGCACAAGACCTGAAACTGTACAACTCCTACAAGAAAACATGGGGGAAATGTTTCTTGACATTGGTCTTGGCAATAATTTCTTGGACATGACACCAAAAAAGCAAAAAACAAAAGCAAAGATAAACAAATGGGACTATACTAAATTAAAAATCTTTCGCACTTCAACAGAAACAATTAATAGAATGGAAGGGTGACCTCTGGAATGGGAGAAAATATTTGTAACCCATATAGCTGATAAAGGATTAATTCCTGAAAGTTACATAAAATTCTACACTTCAATAGCAAAAAACCCAAACAACCTGATTTCTGAATGAGCAAAGGACTTGAACAGACATTTCTCCAAAGAAGATATACAAATGGCTAATGGGTATATGAAAAGACATTCAACATCATTAGTTATCAAATACAAATCAAAATGCAAATCAGAACTGCCATGAGATATCACCTCACACCTGTCAGGATGACTAATATCAAAAAGCAAAAAAATAACAAGTGTTGGCAAGGATGTGGAGAAATCGGAATCCTTGTACATTGTTGGTGGGAATATAAAATGGAGCAGCTGCTGTGGAAAACAGTCTGGAGGGTCTTGAATAAATTAACAGTGGAACTGCCATGTGACCCAGCAGTCCCACGTCTGAGTATGATCCAGTCCTGGGAATATACTCATCAGAATTGAGACCAGAATCACAGAAAGCTACCTCTACCCCCACGTTCACTGCAGAATTATTCAGAGTAGTCAAGATATACAAACAATCCAAGTGTCCATCAGCAGATGAATGGATAAAGACAATGTTGTGTATACAGACAACAGGTTATTATTCATCAAAAAAGAAAGAAATCCTGCCATTGGTAACAACATGATGAACCGGAGGACACGAGGCTGCGTGAAGCCAGTCCCAGCACAAACACTGTGCGGTGCACGTGCACGTGCACGAGCACGAGACGCCCCACACAGTCAGACTCAGAAGCAGAGAATGCACTCCAGCGGTTGCCAGGGGCTGGGGGAGCAGGGGATGGAGAGTCTTCCTTCAGAAGCCTTGTCCAGCATCCTCCACGCACAGGTCTTGGATGGCCTCCAGGAGCCAGCCCTCACCCTCCGAGGTGCTCTCCTGTGGTTTCGGCCTGCGCCGTCTCAGGCGCCAAGAGAGATTTCTGAAGTCATAGCAGATCCCAGGCCCTATCCAAGCCCTGACTAGACTGGCTCAAGGCCCTCCTCCAAACATCCTCACCTGAGCCCCCACCGTCCTACAGCAGGCGTCCTGCTCCCAACAACAAGGCTGCCCTGGGGTCCTCCTCAGCTTGGCTGCCTTCTGGCTCCAAGACTCCCGGGCGGAGCCCTATTCTTGCATTAAAATGCTGAAGGAAGAACTCTCAACCCAGACCTCCACACCTGGTAAAAACGTGTTTCAAAACCTACGGAGAAAGGCTTTTGTGACAGAAACAGTGGGAGCTGCCTGCCAGCGCTCCTCCCCTCCGAAAAGCGTCAAAGGCAGCCCCCCCCCGGGCAGAGGGGACAGGACGCAGCCAGCAGCACAGTAGGTGTGGCCCACCCAACTCCCCTCTCCTCCTTCTAATGCTTGAAAGAACCGTCTAAAGCAACACAGCACAAGCTGCGTGTCGGCTGCGTACAAAGGGAAGACATCCGGCGAAGGGCACCAGGCGCTGGAGGAGCAGGAAGACCTGGGGTGACCTCCCTCCCCGCCCAGGGAAGTGTCGTTATTCAGAGAGGGTAACGTTCTGCACAAGCAGTGTGGTCAGCCCGCAGGCCGTCGCCAGCAACGTCTCTTGGACTAGAGCACACCCAAAGCTTCTCCAGCGCAGACGCCCAGCAGGACCCTTCTCATCTCCACACGTGCCTTCAAAGACTATTTTTGGCAACACTGCATCTCTGCCAAGGCCACCACCCAGGGTCCTCCTGCCCTTGAATCCCTGTGACAGCTAGAATTAAGAGGATGTATTTATCAGTATCATCTTTACGTAAAGCTGCAAATGCTTTAACACCAAAGCACGTCGGTCTGACCGGACAGCCCGACATTTCCAGCAGGACTAGCCCAGGAAAGCATTAAGAAAACACAGGTGGGAGGTCATTTTAGTGGAGTCACTCCTTTAATTTAAACCTGTGACTGTCATTTTATGCTTGACTAAGAAAAGTATTAATTAAAAATACATTTTCATTTGGATTGTTTAAAAATCTCTTAATAAACGTGACAGTATTTTAAAGCTGCTCTGAAAATAGGTGGAAATGTCCTCAGAAAAGAGCAGCCGGGCGCGGCTCTCTCACTAAAGTGCTCGCTGCTTCCACTCGAAGACAGTGATTTACTTCCTGGTGCACTGAAGTAGCATTCCTGTGGAACGAGCCACGTGCGGAACACATGCCGTTCGTCTACACGAGGGTGCCCTCCCGGCTGCGGCCAGGGCTGCGCCCGCGGTTGGCGCTTTCCCGGCTCCTACGGGGCCTCCTGCAGGAGCAGGCGCAGCCTCCTGCGCTCGTCCCCCGCCGGGGTGGCCCACTCCCTCCTCAGGTACTGGACGTCCACGCTGCCGGAGGCTCTGGCCAGCACCAGGGCCAGGAAGCTGCCACGGGTCTTCTCGGCTTCCCCCACGACAGTCATGGCCACCAGCCTGGAACCGAGAAGCATACGTGTGACCCTGACTCACCCAATCATCCGCGTCCCGGGGAAGGAAGAGGAAGGCTGAAGCGTCTGTCATCATCAGAATGGAAATCAGACCCGAGGCAGACGTACTCAAATCTACAGAAACCACATTGAAACGTGTCTCTGCAGCCAGAGACTGCGGGACTGACATCTGTGATGGTCACTGCTAAGCACCAGGGACGTGCTGCCTTAAGACGGGGAGCCCACAGACCTGCACCCCTCGCCCAGACCTCACCCTGAGCTCCAGATCCGCCGTCCAGCCAAGGAACTGCACGTGGGGCCGCTGTACCATGGGCACTTTCGCCGACCCCGTTTCTCCAAGCAGGCCTGTCTCCCCCCCATGTCCCCCCCATGGCCACCCCATACCCCCGTCCCCACACAGCACCCTCTGCAGCCTCACCACCGTCCTCCTGTGGTTCAGTGCCGTCTCCCCGAGGCCTCCCCATCCCTGACTTCCAAGTATCCTAGGAACACCCCTCATCACGTAGTCACAGCTTTAATCACCAAGATTAAACCACACCCGCCACAATGTGCCCCTCCCCGTCTTCTCCACCATGACCGGAGCCAGACCTGAAGGCCACGCTGGTAGACTGCAGGAGCAGGCAGCCCCTCGAGGGGCAGTGGGGGTCTCAGTGGCAGGGAACCCCCATCGGGGCCCACAACCCAAATACCCCCCAGCCCTCCCCCCAGGCCCCAGGACGTGAGCCCATCACATTATTTCATTTTATCACCCGTCAGCCCACGGGGACTGCAGCCCACTGACCAGTTCACTGTCGCAGCCCTGGTGCCTGCAGCCATAGGGGCGCACAGGAAGGACCCAATGAATACTTGTTTTCATATGTAGTCAATTCACCTATGGCACAGGAGCCAAGAATACACAGTGGGGGAAGGACAGTCTCCAATAAGTGGTGATGGGAAAACTGGACAGACCATCATCTCACACCACACACAGAAATCAACTCAAAACGGATTAAAGACTTGAATGTAGGACCTGAAACCATAAAGTCCCAGGAAAACACAGGCAGCAATCTCCGCGACAGCGTCCAGGTGATGGCCTTTCTGGATCTGACTCCAGGAGCAAAGGCCACAGAAACAACCAGCTGGGGTAACATCAAGCTGAAAAACTGCAGAGCAGGAGAACGAGCAGCAAAGTGGACACAGACCGGCGGACGGGAGAGCACGTCCGGCAGCCACACCCCTGCTGAGGGGCTAGCATCCTAAACACGTGAGGAACTCACACCCCTCAAGACAAAAGCAAAAGCAACCCAATTTAAAAACAGAAAGAAGATCTAAACAGACATTTCTCCAGGGAAGACACACAGAGGCCAACGGCCACATGAAAAGGCACTCAGCACCACTGGTCATCAAGGAGATGCAGACCTAGACCACACAGACGTCACCTCACCCGTGTCAGGACGGCCATCATCAAACAGACAACAGCACGTGTCGGCGAGGGTGTGGAGAAAAGGGGGCCCTCATGCACCGCTGGTGGGAATGCAAGTTGGTGCAGCCACTGCGGGAAACAGTCTGGAGGTTCCTCAAGAATCAAAAAGGGTTACCATATGATCCAGCAGTTCCACTCCTGGGTAGGTATTCAAAGGAAACGAAAACAGGACCTTAAAGAGGTATCTGTGGCCCCGTGTTCACAGCAACACTGTTCACATAGTCAAGACATGGGAACAGCCCAGGTGTCCATCAGTGGTTGAAGGGATAAAGAATACGTTATGTACACGTATTACATGTGGAATATTATTCAGCCATAAAAAGAAGGAAATCCACTTGCAACATCGAAGGACCTTGAGGACAGTATGCTGAGATACGCTGGACAGAGAAGGACAAACACTGTATGATCCCGCTTATATACGAAACAAACAAGAAAACCCAGCCAAGCTCACAGATACAGAAACCAGACGGGTGGTGGCCAGAGGGAGGGGCGGGGGTGGGCCAAGGGGGTGAAGGGGTAGGAAGGCACAAATTTCCAGTGGTAAAGGAACCACCATAGGACGGGACGTTCAGTGCGACAGCTGTAGCTAAGTATCACTGAACTGCGTGTTTGAAAGTTGCCAAGAAACTAAACACTACAAGTTCTCATCACAGAAAGAAAAGTCCTGAAACTACGTGAGGCGATAGACTTAGGTGGTGATCATTTCACAACGTGCACAAACACCGAATCACGACGTTGCACACCTAAAACTAGCATGTTTTATGTCAGTTACACCTCAATATAAATAAATAAATGACAGACAAATACGTTTTATTAAATAACCAAGACACGTTTTGGAATAAACTGCATGAGCATTATGTGTTTGTAAGCAAATTACAGTTTGGATTTTAATGATGTAATTTTTTAATAATTAGAATAATGTAAGTATACCTACTACTTGAACTAAACCTAAACGCGATTCTTAATTTTTTTCATATCTTATCAGTATGCCCCTAACATTCTGTCAAATGATCTTCTGGTTTTGATCACTTTTTATCTTCTTTCTTTTACAAAAGGGATGTGGTCCCCATCCTCCAGGTTGTAACAAGCCTTCACAGAAGGAGGATTTACTGACAAGAGACATAAAATCTAAGAAAAAAAGAATGGTGAATGGAAAAAGTGGTCTCAAGGAGGACTCTTCCTGATGCTCATAAAACAACAAAGATGAGGAATTACTAGAGCACACGGGTGACAAGCCAGCTCTCGCGTGTGTGGAACGGGCCCCAGTGCAGTCGGCCCCCAATTGCCTGGGGCAGGGGGACTGCGTCTCTGTGGAAGTCCCTGACTCCTGACTTCCACGGAGCATCCTTGTCAGAACGCAGAAGGAACACTCTGTCTACCGCTCAAATGTGCGTGAATTTATAAGACTAGTAAATAAACTAGTAAATAAACAAGGTGCTAAGAAGAAAAAAGCTCCTTTTATTTACAGAGTGAATTCTCTAACCACACACTATTTTAGGCTAAATATCAGACAGACACACTTTAAAGTGATTTTTAAGACAGTGCTTAAGTATATAAAAATATTATATATATTTAAATACAAATAACCACACTTTAAAGTGTAGTAGCCTTATATGTAACTTAAGAAAGACCATCAGTGATGCTTCTGCAGGAAATCACCCGTGAGGGCTCAAGCCTTACCTGTCTGGGGAGACGGACTGTTTGGCCACGGGACCCAGGTCGCTCTCCAGGAGGTCCCAGACGTAAATGCAGGACGCATCGTCCCAGACCAGAAACATGGCAGGTCTCGTCAAGGACCAGTGCAGGCCGTTTATGGCGTGGCCGCCCGTGCTGTGGTCCCACTGCAGGCGTGGGAGCTCGGCCGTCAGCTGGTGCAGCCTGAGGCTCCCGTCAGAGCAGCCGGCCTGGGGAGGGCAGACTGGCGTCACTCAATCTCACAGCCAGGAAAAATTTCAGAGCATTAGCTTTCTTTTGTTTGTATAGCAGAAAGAGCTGGTTTAATTTTTTGTTTCCAAACATAAAATTATAACATTAAATGTTGTCCTCACAAATTACAAACTTGAGCATTCTCCTTGGAGACTGACTCACTGTGAACGCCCTCCAGCCCAGGATGGCTGAGATCAGTGAGTTGGGTGACCAGGTAAATGGGCGCTTTTTTAACAAATGGGCTGTCGCCGATTCAAGCTAGGACGCTGAGACTGGGAAGACTGACACTGAAGTGGAAATCACTGTGCCACTTTTTAAAAGTTACGTACATTGGCACCAATAATATGACTGTACATTCCTTTTGGAGTGAAATTTCCATTAAAAAACTTAGCTGGTTTAGTAAAAGACAAAGTTTTTAGCTTAGAAAGAGAACCCTAATTCCATTTTACTCAATATATTTAATCCTTCACATTCTTAACCTTTCAAAAAAAGCAGAAGCCCGAGTAAGCAATGTCGGGAGGTCTGTCTATTCCAGGACCAAGTAACTAAGCACATCCGTGGACAACGGGGCTGTTGGGGAGGCGGGCCTGGGGTCAGCACGGATTGGGGCTGGGAGTGAACGTCATTGTGGGAAGAGCTAACAGAACCATGCACAGGACGCAGACCCACTGCTGGGGACAGCCTGCATAGCAGAGTAAGGACTAGCAGTCAGTCGTGACCCATGGGGAGAGTGGGGAGCCACGTGTCCGTGCAGACATAGTGAATGTGCTCCAAGGAGGAAAGGAAGTCCTCCAACCTGTAACAGAATTCACAGCAGGGTGCCAGGAGCTCCAGTAGCGTCCCCGCATCCCCCACCAGAGCCCAGGGGTGAGACAGGGAAGTTGGGACCCACAGGGGAGACTGGAGTCTGCAGACGAGGAGATGCCAGCAGACTGGATGGAGGGCATCTACGCCCTTGGTGAGGGCCCAAGGCCGTCCCAAGCAGAGGGGACACCGTGACTGAGCAGGACTCGGGAGGGGCATGATCTCGCTCGTCATGGATGCTGACTGACAGGATGTTTTGCTCCGCCCCACAGCCAACAGGACGGAGGCTAGAGGAGGGCCAGCTTAGCTCCTCAGGGATGGACACCCTGGCCACGGGTCAGGGATGTTTCCCCACGCCTGGCAGGGGCGGGAATCCTCGTGCTGGTCTTGAAACTGCTCTCTCAGCCTGAAATTATGTCACAAGCGACGGCCCCATGGAGTGAGCTGCCCTGACCACAGATGGGGCGTCAGGACATCAGGGCAGACGTGTGCCAACACCGTAGACGCAGCAGAACTGATGCTTTAAAAACCGACGCTCTTACCAGGAAAACTGGTTCCCCGAAAGGTGAAAAGTCAACCACGTTCACCCTTACGGGTCTCACGCCCTGTTGCTGGGGTCTGAACAGCCTGGGAAACACCCTCCGCTCCTGTCTGGTGCCGTGGCAGACGAGGCCCTGGTGGTGAGAAGAGGCCCCAGTGAGGAAGGAGGGGTCTGGCCCAGGGCTGGACAAAACCAACATTCTTGAGACAATGTAAACAGCATCACCACAAGGGCGAGCGGAAGCTCATCTGCAGGGAGACGGTCACCGAGCAGCTCTAGTCACAGAGCGAAGTCTGAACACCACTCACCATGTCCGTGCCCACGACAAAGCGATCAGGGTCTGAAGGCAGAAATTTAACGTTCAGTGTTTGTGTGGACACCCAAAATTCATCACCTTTATGGAAAAGGCTGGAAAAAAGAGAAGGACAAATAGTGTCAGGTAGTCTGGAAGCCGCAGGGCGGAGGTGGCACCTGTGCCATATGGGGCGCCCGCTCCCAACCAGCGTCTCCAGCTCCCTTCCTCCCGCTCCTGTGCTCTCCGCGGGTCACTAATCCTTTCTTCCAGTGTCTGGTCTGCAATATCGTTCCAACTTTCAAACCTCAGAGACAACAGTTCCACCTAGGAACGCCTTCAGATCCCACGACCGGCGCTGTCCCGGCGCCTGAGTGTCTGTGACCTCCCCGTGCGGAGCCGCCCGCAGGCAGCAGCCCCTGTGCCACTGAGCGGACCCCAGGCCACCCGAAACTTGGTTTCTGGATTTCTCCCACTGCAGGGGCAGTGCGTCCCAGAGTCCGTGGGGTCAGCTCTAGCGCACGGCCCAGCAAGCCCACCGCTTCCCCATCCGCGGGTCCCAGCTCCGTGAGGAGGTGCCAGCGCGGCCGCACCACAGCATGGAAGACTGCAGGCCAACTCAAAGTTCCACCATGCTCTAGAGTCTTCCTCTCTCTTTTCTGAAAGACGATATTTGGTCTATTGTTGGTTTTTCACCTCATGCTGCGTACCTATCTGTAACAGGCAGGGCCCAGGACTGCTCCTTCTGCGAGGCCACCCCAAGCACACGGCGGGGGTCTGCCCCCATCTCCACCCACCCTCTGCTCACACCCACATCCCGGACTCCAGCCGCAACCTGCTCAGGACCCGTCACCTCCTCCCTCCAGATTTCGGTCCTCTGTCCCTGGAACTGCCGGCTCCAGGTTTCCTCACCTCCACCACTAAGGGAGCCCACCCTTGAGTGCCTGCTGCCGCGGCTCCAGCTCCAGCTTCATCTCTGATCTCGACTGACCCTGCGTCAGCCCCTTAAGGCTGCCCAGAGCCCCGTGTGCCGTCCTCCATTCCCGCCTCACACTGTTGCCAAGCTGATCACCCTAAACTGCTGAGAACCCCTAGGAGTCCCTGTGGAGCCCGTCTCGTCCCTGCCCCCCGAGGCTGGTCTCAGCCCTCAGCACAGCACACTCTTTGGGCCTGGCCCCGACTCATCCCTACTTCTCAAAGCAGATCTGCTGCAGGCTGCTGATGCATTGGGGTCTGCTGGGCCCCATCTCAGCCGTCACCTCTCTGAAAAGTCACCACAGCCCTCCCTGAGCTCCCAAGCTCCGCGTGCCTCCCCCAGAGCCAACCACAGGGACGAGGACACTGCCACCAAGCCCCTCGGGGGAGGGCTTGCTGCCCCAGGGGCCTGGGGCGCATCGCCCAAGGTCACACACCTCCAGGGACGCCCACGGTCTGCAACTGAGGGGGTGTCAGGCCTAGCTCAGCCCCCGGGCTGCCATGTCCACAGCCCACCCCTCACCAGACGCCCTCTCCAAGGGCTGCAGCGACCACTGGTCACCGTCTGCACTTGAGGGCCTGAGCGAAGGGGCCACACAAGTTTGGATGGTGCTGGTTGTGCACAGACCAGGGGAGGCACCGCCTGGTGTTTGGGGGGAAACCCAACATTGGCTACAGGAGACACTTCCCTTTCAAGAGCGTATAGTTAAGTACAGAAGAAACCTATAGTTGAAGGGTACGTGTAACGCAAGGTACCACGTGCATAAAGGCCAGAACCGAGATGAGATGAGATCGGTTTGGCAGAATTCAGAAAAGGGCCTGGGCCACCTGTGCTGGGGTCTGCCGTGTAGCCGGTGAGCTTTAAACATAACTGACTCCTGCCACGGTTACACTGAAACCAGCCTCGGCACGCGTCCGATCACTGACAGCCCAGCGAAGTTCGTCTGAAGAGAGGACTCGGGCTAATACGAAAACTTCTCAGGGTGAGTCGCAGGCTGAGAGCCCGACTGCGGTTACTGACAACAAAGGGCATCTCTGGGAAATCAATTAACACGATGTATAAATACCACAAATACTACTTGTACACTTAAGATTTTATGTCATATCAAGTTATCTGAGTAAACATAAATCTAATTTCTGAATAAAACTTTCATATCACTGTTGCCGAATCCTCAAACTTGTCTATTTAGCTTCCGGGTTGCATTAAAACTGGATGAAAAATAGTGAAATGGCACCAATTTACAAGACAGAAAATATTTAAATCAAAGAAAAAAATGTTAGCTCTGACCTGGTACTTTTACCTATTACTCTGAGTCATTAATAATAGACCAGCAAACACACGGCGTGTGAAGCCGGTTTCCGCGACGCACGCCTGGCTTGCTCACGAACGAGCGTGAGCTCCTTCTGTGGGGAACCTACCTGCCACCCAGGTGAACGGCCGTGCTGTGCAGCAGTTTGATCCTCCCTCCAGGTATCAGCCCTGAAAATGGAGAAACCAGAAATAAGTGTGCCTCTAACGTGAGTTAAACCAAAATCCAATCACACGTGCCTGGAATCACTTTCCACTGCTTCAATACCTGTGTCCCGCCGTAACATAAAAACACAGGTGGGTAAAGAGTGCTCCCTCCCTAGAGCAGGGGCAGGTCCTGCAGTTCCCTCAGGGGAAGAATCAAGAGTCTGCAGTTCAAGGCTTCACGGGAAAATGGCTGGTGGGA
Source organism: Camelus dromedarius (assembly GCF_036321535.1). Lineage (NCBI taxonomy): Eukaryota > Metazoa > Chordata > Mammalia > Artiodactyla > Camelidae > Camelus > Camelus dromedarius. The sequence continues at coordinate 228,059 of NC_087442.1, forward strand.
TCAAGATCAAAAAGCTTCCCATTTTTAGATTTGATAAAATAAAACAAAGGGAGTACACTAAGCATAAAAAAAAAATCAATACATAACTGGAACCTCCGGTTCCCACAGAAACCCTCTTCTGCAAACGTCCTCGCGCCCTGGTGGTCTCGCTCCTCAGAGGCTGCCTGGCTCCGCTCCGCGACCCCTCCCTGCACTCCCCACGGGCTCACGGCCCCACTGGCTCTCCCTCCTTTGTCCATTTCCAGCTTCGTCCTCTTCTGTAATTACTGCAGAGGGGGAACTAGAGACTTACTTATACTGAGGCCCACGTCCTAGCAAGGCACAGCCGAGAACCTTGGCAGTGGATGAACTAAAAGTACACAAAAAACTCAACCTGCAGTGAGAAAGGGTGGCTGTAGTTATAAGGCATGGGACTGTTTACAGTCTTGCCACCTGTCACAGTTATAACTGATTTCAGGGCGTGCAACGTCACCGATCGCAGATCCCACTTTCCCAGCACCTGCTCCCCGGACCAAGCTGGGGCTGAGCGTCTTGGCTCAAACCTTCCTCCCTGGGAAGGCTTCCCCGATCTGGGCCCTCAGCCCTGCTCCAGCAGTGACAGCACGACGGCCAGTCTCCCCAGGAGACCACTCCCCAGGCAGCGCTGTCGCCCCCTCACCCCATTCCCCTGGCACCGCAGCCAGGACCCGGCTTGTTCAGAGAATCAGTGAATGAAGGACTGGTTCTAAGCGTGACCTGAGCTCTCCAAGAGGCCACTAACCTGATATGCACACGACAGGGCTCGGAACCACCCCAGCCTCTCCCGCAAGCATGTAACGCCCAGAGCTTTCCTGGTGCGAATGTCACCCCCTCTTTTCCTAAAAGCAGAGCTAGATCATGGCTGGAATTTACATAAGTGGTTCTACAGATAAAGGAGTCTTCTTACAGCAACTTTTGATAAAATACACACTGCCTGATAACACCCTTTGTGAGACTCTCATTTATATCACAAAGTACTTTCACGCAAAGTAATTTTGTCTCCACAGGCAGACTATGAACTGACCTCCCAACACCACCTAAAATTCCCCCAAGTGCCTTGGTCACCGCACAGAGGCCTTGGGTACGTGACCCCTGAGGTCTCTGAGGCTGGGGCTGGGGTCTCGGGGCCAGGGTGCAAGCCGGCGAGGGCAGCATCGGGCCCTATCAGCCCACATCCAGGAGGTGCCTGGGCCCTCCCGCCCAACATTCCCGACAGACACAGTGAACACTGCCCCAAGCAGATGAGCAGATGCTGGGTGGAGAAAATGCCGAGAAAGGCGGGGCCCCGCCTCAGACAGGCCTCCATCCAGCCTGGCTTCTGGGAGCGAGTCCACCTCTCAGCCAGGCCGCCGCGGCCCACATGAAGCCCGGCAGCTGCTCCGCAAACCGGGGGCGCCCCTGTCTGATTTCGAGCATCGGGGCAAAGCTGGGGTCACTCTCGTTACACCCATTGCCTAGGTCTACAGGGGCACCCCCAGCTCAAACCAGGTGAGGGGCTGTGGGACGGACGTCCGGGCCCTGCCTGACACGGCAGACTGGCCACGGGGCGTCAGGAACCGCTGACCTCGGGCCTCGGCCCCTGCCCCCGCTGCCCCTGCCTCAAAGACTGTGGGAGTCACCCTGAGGGGTGGACCCGGGACTCGCACACCAACTGGTGACCCAGGACACAGAGGGCCCCGCAGCACAGACAGGACACGCAGCCCTTCCTGTAACAAGAGCAGCACGCGAGCTGATCTCGGGGCCTGTTCGAGGGTCAACAGGGCATGAAGCATACAACTTTCATCTTCATTTTCCAGGTAGCTAATTACTTTTTTTTCCAAAGCAGGTATTGGTATCTTTTTATTCATTTTATTCATTTTAGCAAACACTGAATAAAGTTAGTGCTTTTATTTAGTAATTACCCAAGTCACTTATTGAACCAGCGAGATCTGCCCTTGGTAATTCAACCACCACCTGAAACAGACGGGAAGATGAACACACTTAACACTCGTGGACCCCTCAGCAGAGCAGAGCTCCGACAAGGACAGCATGCTGCATTAGCCACTAAAAGGATCACTGCTCCAGAAAAGGGACGGGTCGTAACTTCCAAACCGATACTTGCCGTAAACCGCCTTTTTCCAACCCGTTTCTCCACACTCCATGAGGGGCCGACGTCCAGCGCGTCCTCTGCACTGAGTCTCCCACCCTCGTCCTGTGGCCCCGACTGTCCCCACCTCTTGCACTGGCTTCGCTCGTTCCCACAGGTATTCCCGATGGCCCGTCTGGTCCTTGTGTCCTCGAGCCAAATGGAGCCCCCCACACCCAACCAACCTCGGCACAGACCAGGCCCGGGCGTGCGGCCTCCTCACCCACACGTTGAGAACCCCGCTCTCGTCCAAGGACGCGATGTGGAACGACAGACCCGACGTCTCTGTGAAGACAGAAGTGGGGAGGGAGGCTCGAGACCAGGGGACCACTCCTCACGACCTGAGCTACAGAGCTCACGAGGCGAAGGGCGTACCTTCCGGAGCAGAGAAAGGTGAGAGCACACAGCTCTGTCTTTTGCAGACAGACGCTGAGACCGGTTCTATCGCTCGGAGGGGACTGCGGTGGTTCACCGACGTCAGGACGCCATCTGGGGATGGAAGGGTAAGTCAGGGAGCACGTTAGCACTGAGTTGTGGGGGGATGGGCACAGGTGCATCTCCTCAACGAGAGACCACGCGGACCACACACAAACGTCCTCGTGCCACTGCTGTCAGCTTCACCGTGAAGCGCAGACCAGAGTTCACTGCGCCAGTGAGAAGAGGGGTGAGCTTTGCATGCAGGGCTGCAGGTGAGGAGGGCGAGGTTCAGACCCCTGGCCGGGACCCTGGGGGCCACCCTCCACCCGCGGGGACGACGGGGCTGGAAGGTGCGCAGGACAGCAGGGCTTCTGGAGGAAGAGGAGGCTCAGACAGAGCAGCATGGGGCACAGGCTGACGGGGACTCAGAGCTGTAGACCCCCCACCCCCATTCAAGAAGTGACCCTCGACACCCTAACACAACACAGCTCCTCTGACCACAAACATCCACCTGCACAATGTCCAGGAGCAGAAGAAACCAGACAAGCTCACGCAGACGCCGTAGGAACAAGGCAGAAAATGCAAATCACAGTGTTTCAGCCCCTGAACATTCTCCCCAAAAACAAGCACAAAACAGACCAGAACGCAACACTCCAAGCTACATCATGTCTCTTCGAAAAGCACTTGGAAATGTGTTTAAAGCAAGGAAACAAATCAGAAACCCAGAACAAAAATGGGTAGAAGACAACAAGAAGAAGAAAATGAGAGTTGGAGCTGAACTCAGGAAAAACCGAGGGAAAAGGCAAAGCAGTCTGAGGAATGAATGAGGACGGACAGGGCTCCAGGCTCAGTGCCCTGAAGCGAAGGAGGCGTAGTGAGCGGGTTTCCCTCTGGAGGAGAGGCCACCGGCACTGGAGGTTCTAGTGACAAAGTTCAGACGGCAACAGAACACAAGGAAGCACCTTCCTGGAGTAAAACTTCAAGTGAAGTTAAAAGCTTAAGAATTGCAGTGTTTTGAACACAGAGGTGAATCAAAGGTTAACCAGTAACATCAGCAGAAGTTAGAAAATGAATGTCCTTAAAAGACGTCCTCTAGCGCATCAAGCCCTTAGGTACCCATAAACTCATACCTTCCCAACAGCGGCAAGGTCGCCTCCAAAAGGGCAAAAATGGGTTGTTGGGAGACGAAAACCTGCGTCTTCACGTGGGAAGCACAAACACACTCGCAGTGCAAACAGACGCAAGGCATCCACATACGTGGCAGTATCACAGAACAGGAGGGGAAGCTGGAAGGCTACTCGGCTGGGAGAGAGGCCGGCCCAGACGCATCTGACACGGGACTGCACCCAGAACGTACAAAGACCCCTCACATGCAGCAGTAAGCAGCAACAACTCAACTTACACCCCGGGGAAGAGCAGGCAGACACCCGCCCAGACAGAGGGCGAGGGAGGACGCTCACCCGCATCCTCAGGGAAACCACAGCAGAACCGCGAGACGCCCCACAGCTCAGCCGGTGAGGACACAGCCTGCCTGTGCCACAGGCCCTGGTCTTGCCTGCCAACCACAGGACTAACTGGAAACCCCTGGACTGCTGGGTGGAAAGACCAAGCAGGTGCACCAGAGGTTCTGCCAACAGAGGGGAGGGAGCTCGGAAACACCTGGTGCAGGAACCCCAGGGCCTCAGGCCAGGGAAGGAGGCCGGGCTCACAGGGCCCCTTACTCGCTGTCTGGAGAGAACCGGGGTTCCTGGGCAGGAGCAGAGGGAGCATGGGCTGAATGCAGTCGGGCCAAGGGCAGCCCCTCCACGGTCAGCATGGGGTCAGTGCGCCGTGCACGAGCTCCCCAGCCCCCAGCACTGGGAGGTGGGCCGGTACGGGCACTGAGGAAGCCAGTCCACAAAGCACAGAGAAAACCCCAGGACACGAGTGCCTCCCCAGTGGGGGTCGTGCTTGTGTGGTTGTGGCTGGTGGACTCTGGTTATAATTATGGCTGTGGTTGCAGTTATAGGTGGTTGGTTGCTATTGGCTGCAGTTGTGATTTTAATCGTGGTTAGCTGTGGTTGTAGTCGTGGCTGTGGTTTGTGGTTGTGGTTGTAATCGTGGTTGTTTGTGGTTATAATCATGGCTGTGGTTGTAAATGTGGTTGTGGTTGTTTGTGGCTGTGGCTGTCGTTGTGGCCACAGCTGCTCGACATGCAGTAGTCACACGAGTCTAACTAGAGGTCCTGGCAGGTCCAGTGCTTCCAGTTCCCTCTGACGCAAGAGGCAACCACTTCTCCTCCTTCAGCCCTCTGTGGGCTGCCTCAGCCATGGGAGCGCAGGCTCTGATATGCCAGATGGATTTAATCCAGATGGATTTAAAACTGAAAGTCATCTCACTGAGGACCTGCAACCCCAGGTTCAACAGGAAAGGACACCCCACTGTCGCCGGCCGCTGCCTGAGCATCCCCTGGAAGGGGTCCGTTATTCCTGCTCGTCAAAGGACCCTTTTGCTCGTAGGTCAGACCATTCTGGGGTAACTTGAAGTGACGAAACAGAGAGATTTCAGGGCCCCTCTGTAAGTCCAGGCTGACATGCAGGCATCACTGACCAGTAGAAAACGTTGAGGTCCTGAACGTCCAGGAGCACCCACTCAGCTTCAGGGAGCAATGGATCCGGGCGTCCTCTCTCAGGTCCCACACGAGCACCGAGCCATGCGCGGTCCCAGCAAACAGCAAAAAGGCTTTACAGGGGCTGAAGCAGCAGCACGTGACCTGGAAAGACCCCCCCACCCCGACAAAAGCCAGACACTGAGAGCTCCCGTGGACCCTCCCGTAGAAGATGGGGGGACAGCGCGGGGGGGCGTGTCTGAGTGTCCAAGGCCTCTGGGATAAGGGAGGCAGTCGCGGGTGAGCCCCAGGCATCTCCGTTCCGCCCAGCCGCCGCCCAGAGTGGCCAGGCCACCCCTGGTATGTCATCTGCCTCCCAAGCCGCAGCACTCTGTGATTCCCAAGCCCCAAGACTGACACCCTTCAGAAGTTACACTTCTCCACAGCCTGCGTGGAGATGGAAGATTCTGAGGTCATGGAGATCATGACTTGGAAACATGCATGTATCCTCCCAGCCTGAAAGCACAGCCCTCCCACTGGACCTGCATGGTCAGCACACCACAGCCCCACCAGCCAGGCCCGGAAAGGCTCAAGCTTGTTTAGAACCCCAGGAACAACTGTCCCCAGCCGCAAGAGGCCAGGCATCCGCTGCTGGGACCCCAGGGCGCCGGGCCCAGGTTTTCCTCAACCCGCAGCCATGCTGACACCCGACCCCGGGACCTGAGAGGTGAGCTGTCCTTCCAGCTGAGAGCACTGTGCCGCATCCCCTGCACACAGCGGCGGCGGCCGGGACAGAGGAAGCCACGTGGAAGCCCCCTCCTTGGCGCCCCTCGCCCACCCCCAAGTTGCACGGACGACTCCTCAAGCCGTACCTCCGACTCGCACAGCAGGACCTTCTGAGGCCCTGACGGCTGCCAGATGTCCCACACGCAGAGCAGGTGCCTGCTGTCTAGCAGGGGCGCCGCGGCCTTGCCAGGCAGACCGTGGACGGACACCACTGTCCGCCTCTGGGCCTGAGATGCATGCACGCAGGTCACCCTTCGGTCTGAGGAGGAGACAAGAAAACGCCCCTGTGGTTAGTGACCCGCCAGGACCGCGTCACGTGAACACTTTTCAGACGCGCATCAGCTCGACGAAGAGACAAACGTGGTCCTTCACCGCCACACACGCCTGGATCTGGTGTCGACGGGTGGCCACAGCTCGGCCGGAGGCCACCCGTGCCCTTGCCAACGTGGCCCCGCTCCCTCTCACTCCCCGCTGCTCCCACAGACTGGGCGGCGCGGAGGGGTCTGGGGAGGCCCCGCAGCCAGCCCATCAGCACCTTGTCCGCCAGCAGCGGTGACACCTCCTCTCCCTCCCGAGGACCTGCCCTCCCGTGGCCGCCCACTCCCCCTGTCCGGTCAGCTCACAGCGATGTCTGTCTGTCTGTCTGTCTGTGTGTCCACTGCTGACTCCTGGGCCTAGGACACTGGACACTCCTGAACGTGTGGGACCAACAGAAGAGCAAGTGGGCGGCCAGCACTGCGGGGTCCCTGGTGGCAGCAGCGTTGGGGGGGCCCTCGTCCCTACCTCCAAGCTCAGACCCAGGACCCGTGCCCCAGGCCCAGGCTCAGACACTGTCATCCCAATCTCCTCCTGAGGCCTCACAACTCACTTTACCAAGCAAAACACACCAGAACCTGCACTCTGTTCACGGTGGAACAGGGGCAGGTCCCACAGGACACATGAGCCTCCCCAGAGGGCCCTGGTGCATGCACAGCCAGGCCCCCAGCTCTGTGAAGCCGCCGTCCCTCCTCGGCTTCTCAGGACGCAGAGGAAAGTGGAAGCCTGCATGTCCACATTTCAGATGCTACAGATGCGATAATAGTACTTTTCGACGATCAGTCTTATCTTTTAAAAACAAAAGCCCTCTCAAACAATATGAGTTTTTAAGAAATTAACACCACCAACTTTGCTAATGTTGAACGTGGAGGAACGTGAGTGCATCTGAACGTATAAACAGCAGGTAGCACAGGAAACACCTAAAACACCCCAACTGGCGGCACCAGAGCCTGGTGCCCTGGTGCACACGGCCCGTGGGCCTCGCCTCCGCTCGCGGACCAGCCTGGCCACCCACGCCCTCACCAGCCACTGTTTAAAGCCCAGCGGCGACTTGCTCAAGGAGTCACACCTGGTCACGCGAAGGCAGTCTGTGTGGCTCACACGATCACGTGCAGTTTCACTGCGTGTGTGACGTCGCAGGGTGCCCTGTCCCCAGGAACCTACTTAAACTGAAGTCAGGAGCTCGAGGGGAAACGCTGAGCCACGTTCATTGCACGACTCCCACCCTGAACCCTCCCATGCTGCTCCCGCTGCACCTCTGCGCCAAAAACCAAAAGCAGCCGAAGGAAACGGAAAATGACCGCGTGTCCTTCCTCCAGTCACGCCTGAGGAGGGCCCCACAAAGCCGCGACCTCACACTTCAGTCTGCAGACGCAGAACCTCCATTCAGTAAGCCCACCGTGGGGACACAGGTGTCCCAGTAAAGATGGCCGTCCTGGCGCGAACATCTCCCGCTGGACCCAGATGCCGAGCAGGGCCGTGCTTACTCTGGAGGAACAGCAGGCCGGTGTTGAAGGGGACGGAGCCGTCGCTGAGAGGCAGGGTGCAGTCCTGTGCCCGGGGGGGCCAGCTCGGCTCCGCGGCCACACGGTCCTCTTCCAGCAAAACCGCAATCACCTTCAAAGACACGAGAGCAGTCCTTGGTGAGCACTCCCAACGTGCTCGCTTTACAGGAAAAACACCACACACAAATCACTACCTGGGCAGTTATCCACTTCCAAAAACCTAACTGCCCAAGTCCAAGACATCACGACAACTGACACAAGGAAACTAGAGTGTTCCTCCCACACAACAGCAGAGACTGCAGGGAAAATTCCAATAACGTAAACTCCACGGGGGAGCCACGGTCCAACACGGGCATCGCTTGTCACAGTAAACATGGGCTAAAGGTAACGGGAGGGGGAGAGGTAGACCCTCCAGCCTTTCTAGAGGAAACTCAGCACAGCCCACGTCCCACTCGCCGGGCTGCGCTGAGACCCAGTGTGACAGCATATCAGCGTCTCTGCCCTCAGGAGTCAGGGGTCCAGCTTGGGACGATGGCAAGGAGGAGGGAGGGAGACGCAGGGGATTCAGGAAGGCAGCTGGCCTGGAGGCCTGGGTAGAAGATGAGGGACCACGGTGACACGAAGCTGCCGGGCCCGTCCCCAAGTCGTCCTGCACCACCTTCCCCCCGCCCATTCTCACTCCCCATCAACTCTAAGAGAAGCTGAGTAAGTTTAAAGTCACATGAAACCAGACTCTGTAACACGCTGGGGGAAGAATCTCCGAGACTCATACTGAGCCTTCGTGGAGGGTCTGGTGACTGTGACCGGCTCTGACCTAACTGAGGGGCAGGGCTGGGGCTCAGACGAGATACGCGGGCACTCGGGATCCCCGTCGCTCCCTCAGTCTTTGGACGTACTTAGAACCAGTTTTTAAAGCCATGAGTTTACTAGTTTCAAATACCCTGGGTATGTGTGTCCCTTGCCAACTTAACATGCCTGTTTTTCAGTCTAGATTTTACAATGCAAGCAATTAACGTTAAGGAATACAACCCAGGTGCACAGACAGCACTAGCAAGATGCTGCCCCAGGGCCGGCATACCTGGCAGGCTGCCCGGAGGAAGCTGCACAGCCGGGGTGTGTCAACCTTCGGGACCACGGCAGCGCCACCGGGGCCGCCCCTGTCACTCCCTGAAAAATAGCTCATGTGAAACCAGCTAGGTGGACTCACAGGCACACGTCACAACCTTAAAGGTGTCGCAAACAAATGAGGAGCACAGACTGCCCAAATTAAGAGCGGGGAGTGTTGGGGGAGCCCGTCCGCAACGCGCCTGTTTGAGGGTGAGCGCCTTCCCTCGTGTGGGCCCGGATCAGGGCCCAGACACTAGGGGTTCTGAACACCCAGGAGGCGGCTGGGAAGAGCACGTGTTTCCACAGCCGCACAGCGGTGACCACACCCAGGACAGAGAAAGGGCAAGAAGGTAACAAACACACCCCAGGGCCAGGAGCCGTTTACCCCCAGACACAGCCGCACCCTCTCCCGGGTGCTGGGTCCACACTTCCCGGGTCTCCACCTCTTCGGTCTGCACATCCCTCTCCACATGGTCTTCGTTACACTGAACATATGCCTTAAAAACAAGGTGTGCCAGAGTCAGCTCTGGGTCTTGACCTCAGAGCAATTTCTCACAACTGAAAAGAAAACGATTAAAATGTTTAAAGTTAATAATGACAGTCTTCTTGCTTCTGTCAAAAATATGTACCACGGCGTAAATAAAGCCACGCAAATGCTGCTCATGTCTTAAACATTCGATGCACGCAGGCCTGAATCTCAGAAGTGATTTCAGAAAGTCACATCAAACAAGTCAACTCTGGTTTGAAAACAGTTACCAAATCCACCGGCACCCTACTCTCTTAGAGCACAGAGGCTTCGCAAAACCAGTTTTTTAATTTAAAAAAGGCACATGCTTTAGGGGTAGGGGATTAAGAGGTACAAACTACTACGTATCAAATGAGTAAGACACAAGGACACTGCACAGCACAGGGAGCAGAGCCAGTGTTTTATGCTAACTGTAAATGGAGCATAAAACACTTAAAAAGTGTGAGTCACTTTGTTGTGTACCTGAAACATGTAATACTGTCCATCATCTACACCTCAATAAATTAATTGATTAATTAATTAAAATAAGTAAATAAAAATCAAAAGAAACAAGCGGAAAAAGGTACATGCTTCAGTGAAGACAGTAAGATACTAAGAGCTTTGAATGAGGAAAACAAGCATAGAAGTCAGAGGATCTGCTCAGGGTCAGAGTGAGTTCAGCTACAAAGCCAGGATTAATCTGGCGGCTTCTTAAATTTCATCCTGTGACCTTCCTCCATTGAGAGGTTCCTGATGGAATTCACCCAGGAGCATGCTGATCCACGGCACCATTGGGACACATGAGAAGCAACAGAGGGTGTCCCTGACTTTAAAACGCCGCAACTGTTGGGAACTAGACTGAAACATAATTAACAATAGAAAGCAGGATGGGGGACAGAGCTGGGGGACAGGGGAGCAGCGCTGGGCCAGGGGCAATTCAGCAAGAGTCACCAGGAAGGAGCCCCGAGAACAGGCCGTGGACACGGAGGGACAGACAGGTCGCCAAGAGGAGAGGCAGGGACAGCAGGAGCACATGATGGAGAACAACAGGGAGACAACAAATGGGCCTGGCAAGGAGGACACAGGCAGGTAACGAGGGACCTGGTGAGGTAAGGGAGACACTTAGTGAGGCAAGGGGGACACACGCAGTGATGGGGACCTGGCACAGAAAGACCTGGGAGAAGAGGCAGGTGGATGGGAACAGGGGAGGGAATCGAAGGTGAGCCTGCCATCTCGGGAGCTCGGGAAGAACCTGAGTGGTCATACCTGTGGGACAGGGAGGACGTGCAGGACTGCTCCACCCCACAGGAACCTGGACAGTGACCAGAGGTGACATCCCGTGACTTCCCATAAACCCTCCCTTGGTCGAGCTGTCCTCTGAGCCGGGAGCCTGCCCAGTCCTCCTGTGTGACTACGTTTATGCTGGAAGGCTCTGGACACGGAGGACGTCACACAGTCTCTCCAGGGAAGAGCCCGTGACGGAGGAGCCCCTCTTCCCTCAAGTCTGTGTCCTTCACACCATCCCAGGTTCTAACATCCAGAGCAGGACAGAGCCAGGCTCAATCCCCTCCCTGCATTGTACCTGCACTGTCACCTGTCAGCACACCTGCACCCACCTGCTCACGTGTCAGCACACCTGCAACCCCTGCCCGCCTGTCAGCACACCTGCACCACATGCTCACCTGTCAGCACACCTGCACCACCTGCTCGCCTGTCAGCACACCTGCACCACCTGCTCGCCTGTCAGCACACCTGCACCCACCTGCTCACCTGTCAGCACACCTGCACCCACCTGCTCGACTGTCAGCACACCTGCACCACCTGCCCGCCTGTCAGCACACCTGCAACCCCTGCCCGCCTGTCAGCACACCTGCACCACCTGCTCGCCTGTCAGCACACCTGCACCCACCTGCTCACCTGTCAGCACACCTGCACCCACCTGCTCGACTGTCAGCACACCTGCACCACCTGCCCGCCTGTCAGCACACCTGCACCCACCTGCTCACCTGTCAGCACACCTGCACCACATGCTCACCTGTCAGCACACCTGCACCACCTGCTCGCCTGTCAGCACACCTGCACCACCTGCTCGCCTGTCAGCACACCTGCACCCACCTGCTCACCTGTCAGCACACCTGCACCCACCTGCTCGACTGTCAGCACACCTGCACCACCTGCCCGCCTGTCAGCACACCTGCAACCCCTGCCCGCCTGTCAGCACACCTGCACCCACATGCTTGCCTGTCAGCACACCTGCACCACCTGCCCGCCTGTCAGCACACCTGCACCACCTGCTCGCCTGTCAGCACACCTGCACCACCAGCTCGCCTGTCAGCACACCTGCACCACCTGCCCGCCTGTCAGCACACCTGCACCACCTGCTCGCCTGTCAGCACACCTGCACCACCTGCTCGCCTGTCAGCACACCTGCACCACCTGCTCGCCTGTCAGCACACCTGCACCCACCTGCTCGCCTGTCAGCACACCTGCACCACCAGCTCGCCTGTCAGCACACCTGCACCACCTGCTCGCCTGTCAGCACACCTGCACCACATGCTTGCCTGTCAGCACACCTGCACCACCTGCTCGCCTGTCAGCACACCTGCACCCACCTGCTTGGTGTTCTTCTTCCCAAAGCTCCTGATGTACATGTCATACTCGTTCACCGGTGGCAGATCCAGGAGGGAGAAGGTGAACGAGAAGTCCAGGTCGATGAGCCGGAGCAGCTTTGTGCTGCGCGTCCTCAAAACAGTTGGAAACAAAACAATGTCAAACAGACAACGTGCAGAAGGGGGAACAGGCCTCGTGGTGAGATAGTAGCTCTTGCTGAGGACCTAACTGACGTTTGGTGTGAGTCAGATATTAATGGTCATTAAAGATAAGACACCGCAAATGGGCTGGTGATGCCATGTGGCTGGACCACGCTGACGGCATTTTGTCGGCTCTGTCTCCGAGCCCTAGGCCCGCCCATCCCTCCACGGGACTGAACTCGGTCCTGCTCACAGGCGTGCGCCCAAGACACATGCGCTCCCTGTCACCCCACCTGTCTTCACTTGATACCAACACTGAGAGCTTTGCTGCTGCAGATGGTTAGTGGGCAGGAGACCTGGGGGGGCACGGCGAGGAGAAACCCCCACGTTCCAGTCAGTGTGGACGCCTTCTCCCCAGCAGTCATGCTCTGGTTTTGCTTTGGCCTCTGTAAACCTACAGCTCCACTCCTCCATCGAATCTGCACTAGACCCAACACCCAGCCCTAGACCACCGACTGAGAACTTCACTTCCACGAATCTATGAATGCTACAAATTTCTGGGTTCACAGTAAGGCGAGCTTGGACTCCGACACGTGGAGGAACAGCCCTGGTGGTTCGCACTCAGCTCCCTCAACCCCAGAGGCTGACTCGAGCCTGTGGTCGTCTACACAAGGACCTAAGGACATCAATACAGGCATGGTGTCCGAGGCACTTGGGACGCATGGCCCACCTGGGACTCTTCGCCCGAGAATTCTCCAGCTGCACATCCGAGAAGCAGCGGGGCTCACAGGGTTGTCCAAACCCTGAGCAATGCCAACCACGCCTCGAGAGGCAGTGGCACCTGCAGGGGGTCAGGCCCGGCCGCCAGCCCTGTGACCACCTGACTGTGACTCTGCTACAGCCGTGACAGGTGGGGCTCCCAGGGCCCCTGAAACTGACACAACATTAGGGCCACATGTCTTTGTGCAACACTGTACACCCACAGCAATAGCACCACACCGGGCACAGGGAGACACAGCACAAATTAAAGACCCTGCCTGCCCGTCAGCTAACTTTCAAAGGTACGTTGAAGAGAAGCATTTTAAAACTAATCACACCTTCTGCAAACTTCCCAGTCCACCTACTTTTGCTTAAGTGCCTGAGTCCGGCTCTTCTGACGGTGTGAGGCTGTTGCAAAATCCACGAGAATTCCACAAACAGGGGTTTGGGAAGGGGAATTGTTTGCACCTGTTTAGGAAAAAAAAGCTATTTTTGTGAAACTGAAATATTTCTTTCAAGCAAAGGAAGTCAAGAGTAAAGGAATGAGAAGCACGCATACCACTTATGCTCAATAAGTCTTTACACGTAACGGGTGACGACAAAGGGAAACACCTTCCCCGGGCATCTGGAGAACCGCTTCTGCTCATTTCATCTAAAACTCTCAGCAACGAAGCACAATTTCCTACGTATGCACCAATCATACTAGTTTCAGACATATTTAAGAACACACAGAAGATGCAGTCCTCCACTCCCATCCCCCTCCAAAACTGCACGCTCTGTAAGGGACTGAGATGTGTAAGGCAGGGCTGAAAATGGCAGACGTGAGCTCCTGGGGGCTGGCCACTCGCTGCCCCGAGACAAACGGGCAGGTGTGGGCAGAGGTGGCTGGACTGGTGACCAGTCATGGAGCAGCCTAGAGGCTCCTGTGAGGGCCAGCAGCTCCACCCACAACTCTGCCACGCATGGACCTCCTCACATCGCCTGTTCCCCACAGGTTTCTGTGGTTTCCGTACAGATGTACCTACATGTCTGTTATGTATTTATTTCAACTGTATCTTAATCCAACTTCTTAGTCCTTCTACATTTGTGTTTGAACTCATCCAAAGAGCATGAACCATCCTGCTGGCTTACAGTTTTACCAAATCCCCGAGGCCCGCGGGATGGAAGCCATCCCACAGCCCCAGCTCTGCCCGGTGCTGGCCTTCTGCAGCGAGCAGGTGGCCAGTCTGTGCGCCTCCACCCTCCCACGGTCAGAACACCCACCAGCAGGACTGAGACAAGGGTGGAAGCAGGTCGCATTTATGAGAAGAACCCTAGCATTTGCCAAGCACCGTGCAGGACCGGAGATGATGCTGACTGCTGCTCCAGCTTCAGAAGTGAGGAAACTGGCCCCTGACTGAGGCCACAGGGTCAAGACGAGAACAAAGACCCCGCGGAGCAGGTGTCCGCCCTTGGGAAACACTCCCCAGCCAAGCACGCAATTCCTTTTGGCGGTGTGTGAACACTTTCACACCACGGAGTAACTTATTGCTCTGGAAAGTTACTTACTGAACAGTTTCCTGTCACCCTGGACAAGGATGAGGTGTGTCATTTACAAACAGGTCACTGCTGCAGCCACAGCCACCCCCGACGTGGGGCTGACCGCGGAGGACACGGAGAGCCAACACCTTTCGGCTGCTGAAAGATGGTGACCGGGCGGCACCAACGACTAAGGTCTCTGTGTCACCACGGGCCTGGCGCCCCCGAGCGCTTCGCACGTGGCAGCTTGTTTAGTTAAGTCCACAGCAGCCCTGAAGATGCCATGCCCTTGTTCTACAGGTGAGGAGCGAGGCACAGAGAGGCCAAGGTAACGCCAGGCCGCACAGCAGCGACAGGGGCAGCACACCAGAGCCTGCGGGCCGCCGCCTGGCTCCGAGGTTCAAGAGGACCCTGCACACCAGCACCCCAGCTCAGTCCTGCTCCCTCCAGAGCAGACGCACAAGACAAGGCAACAGTTGCTCTGCCTGGTCTCACCTGGATCATTACATTATATTAATTTACTCGTTAACAATTGTTTTATGAGACCATTTAAAGCAGTACACTATCCAATGTTTTTAATATTGTCCTAATTGACTTTTTTGGGTTATTTTAATGCTATTTTTTTATTAGAATATCATAGTTTTCCCTTTAAGTGGTTTTAAAATATTTATTCCTGCCCTTATACAAGTGACTTTACCGTATCCAGATGCCAAGAACTTCTGAGCAAAGTACACTTCCTAAGGAAAAGCCCTGGGAAAGGAGACTCCCCTGGAGGTGCCCTGACCCCTGAGCGCTGCGTTGGCCCTGGACCTGCTGCCCCTCATTGGTGACACTCGTCTCCTCTGTCAGAAAAAAAGCGGCCTGCATGGCAGCCTGGCTGACTGACCCCGGGAAATGGGCGGTGTCTGCGGCCCGCGGCCCCATGGGCACTGAGCAGCACTCAGGCACCTGTATCGGGAAGCGGGGGAACCGGCCAGGCTCACGTACCTGGCCCTGCGCCCCTTCCACGCTCCACCCGGCCCGGGCTCTCCAACAGCTTCGGAGACAGCTCGCCCACCCGTTCGTTCTCCGCATGGATGGCTTTCCGAATTTCTTCAATCTCCCTCCTTCTGGCCGGGGGAAGCTCTTCTGCCATCTCTGCTGATTCAAGTGCATCCAGCCCGCTGTCCTCATCCCCGTCACAGACCTCAAAGTCGTCCTCATAGTCCTGCAAACAGTCACAGAGCCTGGAGCTACTAGGACAAACCCTACACGGAAGAAAATACACAACCTGTCCCCTGAAGCAGAAGAGGGCCGCAGCGAGGCTCAGTCTGTAAAGTCCAGGGTCACTGAGTGGCCAATCGTGTAAATGGCTGCATGTGTTTCTCTAAAAAGGAACCGGAGTCTACAGACCTGCATCCACCAAGACCTGAGTGGACAACCACGCGCAAACGCTTCAGTGCTGGGAACGTGCGTGCATGTGCATGTAGACACGTGTACTTTGTGCTCCATGCAGATGTACACGTACACAAGTGTACACACATACATACACACACGTACTACACTCGTATACACACGTACAGGTGTGCACGCACACACACGTTTGACTGGGAGGGTAAGCTTGAGCCATTTAATCACACCACACTGGTCAGCACTGGCAGACGTGTAGGTAGCAGACCTAAGTCAGATACGGAGCGTTAAGAGCAATAGAGAGAGAGCAAGACTGCTAAGCTTCTGGTTTTGGAACAGATTACCTTTAAGATGAGAACACTTTTAAAGCTAATAATAGAATACCTTTAATTTTTAATTACACCTACTTCAAAATCACCTTCAAAACCAACTGTATGTTCACCAGCTCCTGCGTTTTCTGAGTCAGCATCTTCCTTTCCAATCTCCTGGAGGAAGAAATGAAACATATAACTAAGACATCCAATCATAAATTTGAATCTTGCAAATAGGTTGGGAAAACATACGTTTTCTGAGATTCATTTGATGTTGCTTATTTTAAAATGTGTTTATAAAACCAACATAACCTAACCACAAATTCTTACAGAAATACCCTCATGATGAGTATGACCATGAAGAGAAAGCGTCAACAGTCACACTCTGAGAAGCCTCTGGAATTCTGATGACTAAAGAAAAGAGGCAACCACAGATGCACAGCAGCGCCTCCCCACAATCACATCTGCGTCTTCCCCGTGAAGGAGACACAGACACGTGTGTTCCTGCACGCAGGGACGCCTGCTCTGGCCCTGGCCCCGCCCTGTGGGCCTCAGGGTCTCTCCTGAAATCGGAGGACATGCATTCCGTGGGGCTCCGGAGGGTGGGTGGCCTCCCTGGCCGGAAGGAAGAGGGTCCCAGGAAAACCAGCAGAGCACGTTCCAGGTTTCCAGGGAAAAGGCAGCAGAAACGAGCACCGGTGGAGAAAACTCCCGTTCCCCACGGCTGCTCCTGCTCGTCCACCTGCTCTTCCCGCCCAGTGGGGACGCAGCACCTCTGCATCCCACAGGCACCCACGTCGGGGCTCCCCCAGGGCCCTGCGCCCCCACCTGACAGCTGCTCCACCACCATCCCCAGTCCAGCCCCAACCTTCCCGTGTCCCCTGTCCCCTCTCAGTCACACGAGTGAGGGGAAATCTGATCAAAACCACACAGCTCGCTGCACTGGGGGATGGATGGATGGGTGGCCGAGCCACCACAGATCCACCCACCAAAGGGGCCTTGGTTTCTATCCTGGAGAAGAAATAAAAGTGGCATCAACGGGAGCCTCTGGCGCCTACAGGTGGGATGGACGTCAGGGCTAGAGCAGCCGTGCGGGGTGGGGGGATGTGTGGCCTGCCTCAGGGAAGGAGAGGCCTGTCAGCCTTTCAGGATTAAACCAGGGCAGGTGTCGGGGATGGCAGAGGGAGACGGCCTGGACCTGGTGGGAGACTCCCCAAGCGGGGAGCTCAGGGAGGAGGGCAGGAGATGCTGAGAGATGCGAGGCCAGTGGGTGTCCTACCCCAAGCCCCCAGGTGCTGCCACAGTGGCTATGTGGACCTGCGCCCACAGGACCGAGAGACAATTCCCAAGGGCACTGCACCGCCGGGTGGCGCAGTGACTCCAAGCAAACGCTGTTCAGGAAGAACTGCCCCAAGACAAGGCCTCCCAGCCCAACGTCACAGCAGAGAGACGTCACGTTCACTGCACCAAAAGCGGGAACCCTGCGACTGGTGAGAGAAACTAAAACGAATGCTTTGCAGGAGCTTTAAACAAAACTCACAGCACACAAGCTCCTCACGTCCCCAACAACGCCCCCCTCAGCAACACTCAGGGCTGACAGCGGGAAGGGTGCCGGCCAGGGGGACAGGAGAGTGATGACAAGAAAGTGTCCCCCATCCTGTGGAGGCACTGAGCAGAGAGCCCCCCACATCACCCACAGTTTTTGAAAGAATGGCTCAGTCTCACCAGCGGGCCCCTCTGGTCGGAGGGCAGCTTCCGTCCAACTCTCTGGTTTGGCATTTATCTCTGAAAAGTATCTGCAATCTTGAACACCTCTCACCAACAACAGCCTGAATTCGGTCTTTTGTAATGTCTCTAGTTTCTCCAGTTCTCCCCAAACTTGTTGACTATAAATGCAGAGCACCCAGGTGCAGGCTGGGCACCCACCCAACCCGAGCTCCTCCCAGTCCGCTCTGCAGCCCCACCAGGACCGCGGCCTCGCAAACGGACGCCAACACCCCTACCTCCCGCCCCAGTCCCCGTCACAGGTGCCCGAGTGCAGGGAACACAGGTGACAGCCAGACACGCGCCCTCTCCTCACCACTGCCTCCTCACTGCCTCGCCTCCGGGCCAGCTTCCACTCCAACGCGCCCTCCTCACGGCCATGCTGAGGACAGAATGCAGTGGTCAGTGCGAGGGAGCGTCTCCGGGCAACCCCTGGGCCACCCATCCCTCTATGGGGCCTCGGGTCTGGCTGGGAGGCAGCCCAGTGCTGCGATGCCCCACAAGTCACTCAGCCTCTCGTGCGTCACTGTCTCCTCTGAGAAGTGGGAGAGCCTTCCTGGTGCCTCCTCCCTGGTGCCAGCGAGGGGCGGGCAAGACAGAAGAAGTCGGACACCAGCCCTGCTATGGTCACTGGCACCAGAAGGCACGGTTCTCGGACGTCACTGCCCTGAACTATTCAGTGCATAAGCGTGGGGACAGCACGGTACCCCCATGAACAAGGGGGTCGTCCACACATCCAGAACATATTCTGGCATATTGAGGGTCTCATAAACGCTCAAGAACTAAACCAAGATCAAGTCAGTGCCGATGCTCTGAAACACATGCCCCAAGCACAAGCCAAAACGACCTGTCAAATGTCTTCAAGGTCCCTTCTGGATACCTTAAGGAAAAAAATACTTAACATATTTTGCTCCTTTGGTGAAAAAGAGAATGTAAAATAAATGTCTCGCTGATAATTTTTTACACTGGTTACATGTTGAAAGAAAAATATTTCAGGACTGTTGGGTTATATATTATTAAAGTTGATTTTATGTTTCTTTTTTAAGGTGATTACCAAAAAATTGAAAATTACAAATATGGCTCATGTTATAATTCTAGTGAACAATGTTAACCTGTACAAAAAAAAATGGGAGGCACAAGGAAAACAAAAAAGATATATTCTCATCCAATAATTCCACATTCAGAAGTTTACCCACAAAAAGTAGGAGGGAGGCCTGTATCATTAGAGCTGGAGGGATTTCCACAATGAACTGGGAAAAACAGTGTGCTGCACTGGGGTGGGGCGAGAAAAAGGACCCAAATCCCCCAAACGCGTGTATCTAAGCAGGACTGGAAATCATCACACAGAAAAAAGGTCACGTGGGAAGAAACATTTGCACAGCTGCCTTTTCCCCTAAGGTGTGGCTGCGCTGGACAGTGAGTGACCCAACCACTGCCTCAAACTGGTGACTAAAACACGCACACACCCAGCAGCACACGTGCTGCCTGCCATTTGGAAAGTTACTGCGCTTTCTGCGTGTGTGTGGAATAAAGATCCACAAAAACAGGGCACAAGACACGAAAGACAGTTTCTCCTGGTCCTGCCCCCCAGATAATAACACAGAAAGGGAAACCACGGAAGCCCAATCTGGTTGTCACATTGTCGACAACAGAATGGAAAACTGAGAAATGTTTTGACAGTCACTCCAACACCCTGGTATGCACCACTTCAGCGAAATGAAGTAATCATTCTGAAGACCACTCGGCGAGAATTACGAAGACAGCATAAAAATGAGGACGGGGAGCTGCTGGTGTCCTAGTGATGCTGCATGATCCGCATGTGATCCTCACGTACACACACCTGCATACGTGCGCACGCACACACAGACACCCCGCGCACACTTACATGTGCGCACCCCAGCGTGCACACGCACACACACGCATACATGACACACACACGTGGCCCAGAACACAAAATAATGAGGCAGGGAGTGGAGCTCCGAAGCCGGCCAGTGTCAGTAACAAATGTGTGATAGTTTTGCCCGTGAGGTCACGGGGGCCTGGGCTGCTTTGTGGGAAGATTTTTAGCACTGACGCGACTACTTACCACAGGTCCACTCAGACTTTCCGCTTCCCCGGAGGCCATTTCACTAATTTACGTCTTCCAGGGATGTCCCTTCCGTCTGAACTGTCTAGCCTGTAGCGTGAAATGCTGTCGTCTGTCCACTATTGAAAGTGGGGGGTAAAGCCTCCTACTGTTGGATTTTCTGTCTCTCCCTGTAACTGTCAGGTTTTTGCTTTCTGTATTTTGGGGCTCTTCATGACGTGCGTGTTCTTTTACAATTGCCACATCTCCTGCAAGCTGCTCAGTTCATCCTTATGAACTGTTCTCTGCCTCTTGAGCGACTCGGCCTGCACACAACAGTCACTCAAGCTCTGTTACGGTTGCTGCTTGACAATTCACCTCGTCCATCTTTTCACCTTCAATGTGAGTCTTTTAATCTAAAGTGTGTCTCTTATGTGCCTCCTGGAATCACCACTGAAATAAATCATCTGAAACAAGGCCTGTCTCCGGCCCAGCTTCCAGGCTGAGACACAGGACCACACCTACTGCATGAAAGAATCAGTGCAAAGTGTCTTACCTTCCTTCTTGAGTCTTTATCTCTTTCATTATTCCTCCCTAAATTCTCTGCATGCCTAGAAAGCAAACATGATCAAAATCAAAACTAATGTTAAATGAAGACGTGAAAAATAAAACATTTACACCTCAGTGAAGGCTGTTATCAGCATTTGATACAATTAAGAGTGGCTATAGGTTGGCAAATTTGCAAAGCCTGGTTTATTAGAACTATGAACACTGAAGTCTTTTTAAAAACGATTTTTACTAATTCAGCAGTAACGCAAGATAGGAAATACCTTCAGCAGAGAGAAGAAACTGTGTTTGAACAAACTTGTGCTTGTGTAATAGATCCTCATAAGGGTTCTAGAAAATTCCTGCAATTTTATTAGAGAATCAATCCCAAATACTGTTTTGTGTTTAATATAATATTTGTATTTCCAAAAGAAAGTTTCATCTTGAAATATGTTCTATTTTTTAGTCATGTGTATATGTTTAATTGGACCCTAAAATTAAGGCTTTCAAAATTTCAGACTGATTTTCAGTTTTTGGGACTCACACTCATACCAATTCAATATAGCACGTGGCTGAAAACATACAGAGCCAGGCAAAAGCTTCACTGTGCACCGCAGCAGATCTGCAACACACAATCTAGGAACTGGCACCCCCAGGTTTAAGGACTAACTTTGCTCAAACTTGTAAGAATTTGGACAAGGCATTTAACCTAAATTTTCCTCATCTATGAAAAAGAATGACCAGAAATGGTTGTCGCAATGCACAAATTAAAATGTAGAGCTGATACACAAAATGAGAGCTTCTATAAACTCTAATCTGTAACTTCACAAAACCCACAAGGGGCATTGTCTGAGTTTTACAGGTGAAGAAAGCTCCATGGCCTGGCACCCGAGCAGGCAGACGGGCAGCAGTGGCGCCAAGGCCCTGGGTCTGTCGTCTGACTCTCGGACACCGCGAGCGGGAGTCTGCAGGCGGCTCCATGTCCGGGGACGTGGACCAGATGCTGGGAAAAGGTGCCTGACAGCCCGTGTGCAGAGGCTCCCGGCTCATGGTTCAGGACGGTCCCCCCTCCGCCCCATGAGAGCTGACTTCCTAACGCTGCACTAGCAAGTGTGCAAAAGGCAGAGCAGGACTAACCGTTTGTAACAAGCTTTCAAGCCCCCAGCACAGCAGACACACAGTGGGAGGGCTGTATCTGGAGTAAGTGAAGTAAACCCATTATGTACGCTCGCTTACCAACCACAACCAGGCCCAGTAAGGAAAATTCACCCCACGGCACCTGTGAGGACTGCGCCACACACACAACCCACAGCCACCACCCAAGAGCGCGGGGCCTTACTGGCTGCCGGTCTCGTCCTTCTTGGAATCTGCACCTCGACTTCTGTGCTCACCATTCTGTTGGGAAAGATTCCACAACCACTCATTAGTACAGCACAACAAATCAGCAATAGTTAGTGACGCCTGCAAGACAAGCGGGGCTCAGTCCTAGCAGCGTCTCTGCTGCGGCGTGTCTCACAATGATGGTTCTCAGCTTTAGTAAGGTGTCGCCCTAAGTAAGGGAGGTGAATAAGGGTGCACTGAGAGTGACTATCACCTCAGTGACATTACCTGAGCAGGAGAAATTTATACTCGATGTCACATTATTTTCAGAAAATCTGACTAGCTCCTTGTACTGCTTCAAGTTACAAACTTTCAAACACATGGAAGATGGCTATGTCACAAAGCCACACACTTAGAGAAGAACACCTCAAGGGCCGGGGTCCCCAGGTGTGTCGGCGTTAGACGGTCTGTCGCCATGAGCATCTCACAGAGCTGGGTGAGGCCACCGGCCGGGAGCCCGGGAGCAGGGCGGGCAGGGCGCGGGGGCAGGTACCTTGGCCGCCCTCCTCCACTGCTCCTCCCTCCATGGCCTGTCCTTTCTGTCCGCGTGGCCCCGGGGCCGCTCGTCCTCGGAAGGAAAGCCCTCCGTAAGCCGCCGGTCTCTCCGCCGCTCCTCCCCGCCCCTGTCAGACAGCAAGCGGCTGCTGTCTTTTGCGCTCTTGTCTCTCCTCTCCCTGGCATGGCTCTTTTCTCGGCGCTTCCTCTCCTCCTGCCACCTGTGCGGTCTCTCGCCCTCCTCTTGGTACAGCCAGTACTTGAGAGGGTTGTCCCTGCTGTCGCCGTACCGCAACTGGAACATGACATGGAAACCGAGCATGAGGACTGGAAGCGGCTGCCCCTCACTCCCTGCCCAGGATGCTGCCGAACTGCCCGAGGACGGCAGGGGCCTCATCCCAGTCCCCCCAGCGCACACCCTCTCCCACAGGACATGTCCGGGACTTGCCGGCTTCTGTGGGCTCCCCTCCCAACAGTGCATCCCCAGGTCCCTCGGTCTCCTGGGCAGTTTGCACGTCTGCCCCCTCCCCACAGGGAGATCCTTAAAACCAGCACCATCGCTACGTCATCTCTGCATCCCCCAGCCGCCTCGGAGCCCAGCGACAACTGTGACATCATCACGAGGTGGGTGAGCGTGGACCAGCGCTGGCTGGGGTGCCGGGCCGGGAGAACCGTCTCCAGGCCTCAACATATCCCCAACGGGACTGGCCTCTTCCTTCACGCAGGGCCTCCCCACCTCCGTTCCTGGGGCCCCACGCCCTCCGTCCCACTGCAGACCACCCCCTGGCCTCCAGCCCCACCCACCCTGCTCACAGCCGCCAGGACAACCTTCCCAGAGAGAAACGCGACAACCAGGTCCTGATGGAGACGCTCAGTGTAACATTATGTGGCTGCCTACACCCATCACAGAACAAAGTCTGAGGGATTAGACCTGAGTGTTTAAGAAGTTATGAGGACTCAGAACAAAACACAGGTGACTCCTAACATGACGCAAGTGCGAGGAGGAGAGCTCACTGCATCAGCAACGGGAATTCGGAAGGACAGACTTGACTATTTCATGATTTAAACATATAAAAATACAGATTCCACAGTAACATGAACAGAACAAACAGAAAACCAGCAAATGTGACAGGCACAGAGGTCACCTCAAGGCGCTCTCAAAACTAGCACGACACCCCGCCAGACAGGCACGCACACACACACAGGTCGGGCCCAACGCAGGGCAGCAGAGCCTTTTAGGAAATGCCCTTTTCTCTGAGTCAGATTAGCAAAGACTAACAGTGATGACGGTGCCCGGCTGCTCAGGACGTGGGGCGCCACACTCCAGTGATACACATAATCACAGCTCTGAGGTAAAGCAAATGGGCAAGTGCACCCTGACTTTGATCCAGCAAGTTCATTTCCAGAAATTAATCGTAAAGAAATAATTCAGAATAAGTGAAAAAGTTTACACCATGGATGTCTTCATAATAAAAAAAAAAATTAGAAGCAACTGAAGTGTCCAAAAAAAGCAGATGTGTCAAGAAAACCATGACAAGTCCATATCATTAAATATTATATTATGGATAAATTAATATCATAGACACACGATAGCTTAGGAAAATGCTCAAGATGTATTCAGTTTGAACAGTTATAAAACAGTAACAATCCAACCTAAGAAAACTGTCTCTACGTACATGTCCATCCACATACGCACACATGAATACACATGCATGATGTGACCCACGGTTCTCTCTGGGGGGGCCCGGTTTTCCTAAATTCTCCCAAACGGCCACGGTTCTCTCTTGCACCGGACAGACGCGACTGCCTGGCGCCCAGGCCCAAGCCGGCAGCGGCCCGCCTCCCCACGTACCTTCCTCTCCCGGTACCGTCTCTCTCTCTCCTCGTCGTCTCCTTCAGGCTCCTCACCCTTTGGCTCCCTCTCCTCAGGCCTTGCTTTACTTACTACAAAATAAAACGAGTTTTAACATTCCCATCTCCAGCTTCAACTGAACTACACAGTAACACGTATGTAAACACACCCCTGACTAACACTCTCCAGTCTCGAGGGTGGGAAGTTCTGGAATCGGGCTTAAAATGGAATAAATGGCAGCTGCTATCCAGCAGCCTGGAGAAGGTGTCAGAGGAGGCCCTGGAAACTTGAGAGGGGCAGCAGCCCCATGCCAGGCCCTCGGAGCCCCCGTGCCGCTGAGAGGATCCCAGGAACAGAGTCCAGTCCTCCCAGGAAAACTGGCCAGGAGGGCAGACGTCTCCTCCGAGTGCTCAGCTGCCGGAAGATGCCGGCCTCCGACCAGCTGGGCCCCAGCCCCTGCCTCCCAGAGCCCTGCTGCTGAGGGCGCAGCGTAGTGGACCAGGAGGCCCCACCATGAGGCTCTGTCCAGCCCACCTGCTGCCCAGACCCGCAAGCTCTCCCTGGCATGGGCAGCCAGTGGAGCCACCACTTACAGCCTTATCCAACAGTGAGAAACTAGACTTTCTCTTTTGAATCTGCTCAAAGTTATTAGGCTTAGTCCTAAGAGACGCGATATTTTAAAAGATGAGCACAAAATTAAACATACAGTGATCACTGAAACAAAGTTCATTCCGTCCAGAAGTATCCACCAAACACTGGCCACTTTCGGAGCCTGGGTACAAGAGGCCAGAACAGCAGGTGGGGCCTCCCAGGGCTCGCG
Source organism: Camelus dromedarius (assembly GCF_036321535.1). Taxonomy (NCBI): domain Eukaryota; kingdom Metazoa; phylum Chordata; class Mammalia; order Artiodactyla; family Camelidae; genus Camelus; species Camelus dromedarius. Next base: position 253,073 of record NC_087442.1, read on the forward strand.
CCCGACATGGGGGCAGGAGAGGGGGTGGGGGCCCTCCCAGGGCTCGCGCCCGACGTGGGGGCAGGAGAGGAGGGGAGAAGGGCCAGGCTCCCCAGGCTGGGAGAGGAAGTGCGGGTCAGGGTGGTCCCCAGGTTTTCCAGCCTGAGGAAGGGAAGGCCATGGGGGGGGCAGGTTCTGGGGGCTGTTGGGCAACAGGGGCTTAACAAGCCTGCAAGTCAGGGATGAGGTCCAGCCTTATTATTTAAAAAAATACCAAGAACACCAAAATAATAACCCCAGAAAGAGGCAACGAACTAAAGTGATGACCCACCTCAGCCCAGCCCTGCCCAAGGCCACAGACACACCCCCTCCCGGAGCCTGAGCCCAGCTTCCTAGCCTGGGGACTCCAAAAGTTACTACGAACTCTTCTGACATTCCCTTTTTTGTTTATGTTGGTTGGTTTGAATTTCTTATAGGAAGAACACACCATTTGTGTAATAAAAGATAATGAAATACGTACTTGGGAGAAAAAACACATTTACTTCTACAGTAGAATTCCTAGGAATCTGGACAAGTGATATTTAAATATTGCTTAAAATAAATCTGTTCCTTTTCAGGATTTCTTTCTATCAAAGAGCATTATTTTTGTCTATTTACTATGTGGACTGAGATTTACGGAGATTTAAGTCTAAACTATATTTCACAGTAAAACCCCAGCAAACAATGAGACAACAGTTACCCCCTCACTCGCCGAGATGAACTGTAAAACATAAGAAGGGGGCAGGGGCAGGTGCACATGGTGCAGCCCAGGCCTCTCACTACAAACCCACCACCCAGCATTTACAAAACTCGGAGAGCAGCAGGGAGGAGGCCGCCCTGCACACACCTGCCTGCGTCCTGCGCTCTGGCCTGTCAGGTGGCCGCCCCTGCGTGTCCTGGCCCAGCAGGTTGTGGCAGCCAGCCGCCTGCCTCAGCCCGTCCCGCCATGCCCTGTGGTCCCCCTTCTCGCGCTCCTTCCCCCGGCTGGGGGCCTTCTCAGCAGCGGCCTGCTCTCGGTGTCCCTCCTTGGGCTTCTCTCTGTCCCGGCTCCTGGTGTCCTTCCTCCTGTTCCGATGCCGGTCCTGGTCCTGGTCCTGAAGCCTGTGTGGCTTCTCCCTCTCGGCCACCCTGTCTCTGCACCTGGCTTCCCGCTCTGGGTCCCTGCGTCTGTGCTCCCGGCATTCAGGGAGGTCAGTTTCCAGATCCTTCTGTGGCTGCTTCTCTCTGTGTTTCTTATCCTCCTTAGGACCAGCTGACTGTGCCGCCTGAACAAGAGATGGCAAGTTTCAGAACCAGAGTCAGACTCACTGAGGGGCCTTAAAGTGCAGGCTGAGGGCTTTCCATCCCAGCAGGACGGGCCTAGACCAACACTCTCGAACCCAAGAAGGGGTCAGACTTGGCGGCCCGACGACTGGTGACAGCACCCACCTAAGGGACACCCACGTGTGTTGGCAAATCAACCCTAAAGTACCACGTGGAGCAGAAAGAAAAGAGAGGGTGTGGGCTGGGCAGTAAGTGTGACACTAACCACCCAGGGCCCACTCCACCAGCATGGACCCTCGTTGTAAGCCCTCAGGAGGCCTGGATCACAACCTGGATGCCCCCCGCATACACATGCACACACACACACACACACACACATACACACACACACATGCACAGTGACACACTGTCTCACACACGAGCCCTGAACCTCGACAGAAAGCCGACTGAGCTGGTGGGGCGCTGGGCGGGGGGCGAAGGGACCCTATCCCAGGGCCATTCCAGGGTAATTAACCACGTGGCTTTATCTCTGTGTGAAAACTGCCCCAAACGAGTCACGTCACACGTGAGCAAAGTTGTGCAGCCCTGAGAACCAGGTAAAACTGCCCCAGGTAACCATCCAAGGTCCATGTCTTTCTTCCCAAATCTTTAAAATATGTTACCCAAAGGTATTTTCTGAGGTCATCTGCTTTCCAAGTATCGTCTTTGGTTCTTCTCTGAAACGAAAAGCATAAAGTCAGAATCATTAAAGTTTAAAAGACCGAATTTTGTCACTCCAGGGAGCTTTGTCACTTCCAGTCAGTGGCAATCAGCCCTTCATATGCCAGAAAACACAGTCTCTCTACAGGAATTAAAAGTACCACCAACACAGATCTTAAAACCACCCACAAGTGATCACAAGCTACTTCATAATGTGACATTCACATGCTCCCAGGCTCAGGCCACCAAGGGACTCACGGCAGGTGACCCCCCAGGTGCTGAGAGGACATCAGCCCATGACACGGGTCCCCAGCCGCATGCAAGACATGGCCTGGTGAAAACAGTAAGAAGGGACCAAGGGCGTTTCCTGTGGACTGCTCCCCTTCCCTTGGAGAAACACGGCCTTAAGGGCACAGCTGCAGGGCGACCTGGAGAGCGCCGACTTTAAAGCCAACGTGTCCCAAATGAAGACAAAACACAGAAGTCTTCCTGGTGATGTGAAAATTAAGGAAGCAGAAGAAAATCACAGCCGCTCACAAATACACTAAGCAGAAATAAACAAAAAGCAAGCCGGTGGAAGAATCTGGCCAAAGGGTGGCCACAAAACGTGTCGCCCTCTACTGTCACGCTCACTAGGAAATGTATTCTTCGTCTGATAAGCTGGTCGATTTAACAAAACGGGTCACAGGAAGATGCAGTTAAGAGGATCAGCGTCCAGCACGGCTGCAGCTCACAGCTGCTGAACTTTAAAATCAGTTCTCTCAAGTTAAGGCTCCTTAGAGAGGTTAACACATGACCTTTTCCGAACAAAAGGTCCAAACCCAAGGAAGAGCATGTGCCGGCAGCGTGGTCACCCAGCTCCAGGGCTGGACAGCAGACCGAGGGCGTCGGGAGCCCATCGGAATGGCTCTCCAAGTGGCTGTAATCACAGCACTTGTGCCAAAAAGTAAAAACCTTGAAGGCAACAGATCTCCAGCAGAGACCCCAGGGTTCTCCGCCCGCCTCCAACGTTCCCACCAACCAAAGCTCAACTTCAGGTCTCAGTCCTGCACTTTTCTTTCTTTCCCTTTTCTCTTCACACTTTTTAAGCCGTAAAATGACAAGCACCTAGCGCCCACCACAGCTCACTGTCACACGAGTCCAGCAACGCCATACAGCGCGCGCGCGGGGACACGGCTTCAGGTGGGAGCCGCCCTCGCCCGCGCTCCCCGTCTGCCTCGCGGAGCAGCAAGTGCAGTTAAAACCTACTCCACGGCCAGAGGCCGCGTGTCCTCCGTGAAGGGCGCTGCCTGAACAGCAAACCCTCCGACCACAGGAGCAGCCAGTCTACCGCGGGGACCGCAGCTGGCACCCCACGTGCGTGTCGTCCTGTGCGCGGGACGGACAGACACAGGGAGAGCTCATACGCAGCCCACGACTCGGCTGCTGTCCAGGAGCTTCTACAGCAAAGCCCTGCTGGGCACCCAGTGAGAACCCAGGCAACGGGCAGTCCGTCCACCTCCACGGGGATAAAGGGGTCACACTGCTTCCCTCCCTTCCCATCCACGCAGGGCCCGCAGCTCATCCTGAGACCGCGGGAACCAGGGGAGGGCCCCCAGGGGACAGGCGCGGCCCCAGGGGGGCCCAGGGAAGCAGCGCCATAGACCCCAGTGCCCTGCCTCGGGGCCCACATGACTACGCAGGGTCCACCTCCCTGCACCGTGTCTCTCCTGACCATGGCCTCACCCCCAGGGTCATGTTTGGGTCTCTAGGCGGCCCTGCTGGCCCTGTTTCCCTTTTGGAGAAAAGTAATTTCCCCAGTTTCCCCACCCGAACAGCTCAGCCGCCCGGACCTCCCCACACACCCAAGCTGTGACTTCCGCCAGCTGCCCAGGCAGTCCTGTGCTCACGGGTGTCCCATCAGGCAGCGCCGGGCGGCTGCCCGCCCCGCAGGGGCCTCCACTCCTGCCTCCAGCACCCTGCACCGCCCGGGCGAGCAGACCTCTCCCACTGCCTGCCCGCAGCTGCCAGTCACTGAACCAGTCCGCAGGTCAGAGAGCAAGGCTGTTCCGTTCTCCATCAATTGGGTGAAAACGGCTGTCCCTGCTCCCTAGACTTGAGGCCAAGCAGGATCAGTCTCCAAGCACCTCGGTGCAGGTCTTGGTGCCCGGACAGCCAGCCAGGGGCGGGTCCACTCTCAGATCAGACACGGTTCTTCACCAGGTCCCTGCATGTCCTCCTCTAACTTATGCCCTGCTTCCACCCTCCAGTCCGGGCCACTGCCACCCACACCCGGCTAGACTGACATCTCCTGACCTGCCGCAGCCCTGGGGCGGGGTCCCCGCATCACCGCGACTCCCAGGACCACAGGGCCACAGGTGCAGTCCACCCCCAGAGGTGACAGACCACCCTACGCATTTGCTAAAAAGACCCGAAGAGGGAAAGGCTGCTTCACACACCACTTTGGGGGCAAGACAGTTCCCTCTTGCTGTCTTAATCTTTTAAAATTATGCCTGATACCAGAATTTTTTTAAATTATCGAATTCAGTGACTGAGGAAGCGCTCCCTAAACATGGCTACTGGCCTTTGTTCTCACTGCAGTGAAGCTGCGGGGGAGACGCGGGCTCCCGCCTCTCCAGGGCTGCCCCCGTGTCCACTCCTGTCCACCCTGCATGGTCTGCTGACACCAGGCCTCGCCCCCAGTCCATGGGGCAGATGCTGGGCCTGGCCATTCCCATGTAAGCAAGGTAAGCTGAAGTGTGCTCTTTCCTTCAGGTAAAACAGGTGTACAACACTGTGTAATACATAAAGTACTCACAGCACTGCCTGGTCCTACCAGCAGGTGTGCCGCTGAGGAGACACAAGGCATGCTCAGTGTCCCAGGGACGGCCGTGAGCACCGAGGGCGGGGAGGCCTTGGCCCTGCTGCGCTGCACTGTCGGCGTGTGAGCACAGACCATGCATGTGTGTGTGAACACAGAGTGTGTGTGCATGTGTGAGTGCAGTGTGTGTGCATGTCAGCACAGTGTGTGCGTGTGAGCAGTGTGTGTGTGCGTGTGAGCACAGTGTGTGCGTGTGAGCACAATGTGTGTGCATGTGTGTGAGCGCTCTGTGTGTGTGCATGAGCACAGTATGTGTGCGTCAGTGCAGTGAGCGCGGTGTGTGCGCGCGCACAGAGTGTGTGTGTGTGTGTGAGCGCAGAGTGCACAGATGCTCAGAGGAAGGGGAAGGGCTGGCACAGGACACGGGCCAGAAGAAACGCCATCAAGAAGCTGGTGCTGCCTTGACCCCTCCCTTTGCGTCAGGAGACAAAGTGCACACTCTAATAACTCCACGAAGTCACAGTAATTACACAATCAGGTTCCAACAACCGGTGGGTTAACTTCCTAAGAAGTAAGTGATCGGCTTAAACTGAGAACTAAGGTGCACACCCATCAGCTGTCAGGGAACATTAGCCCTGAGGTCGTGGCTTTTGTGACTTCAAATGTTTAATAAATACGTACCAGAAAAAAATCCCAAAGGTGACCCAAAAATAACACAAACTGTAATAAACCAGGTGAGTGACCTCAGCCAGACCACAGAAAAACACTGGAGGGAAAGGACCTCACGGGGCCCCAGCGGCAAACAGGTGTCTGAAAGGGGTGTCTGATGACTAGTGCGAGGACTGGTGGAGAGGAGCCCCGAGGGGCTTCGGGGCTTGTGCTGGAACCCCGGCTCAGTGGCTTCCAGCAAGACTCTGCAGACAGTGCAGGCGATCTGACAGGGAACCAGAGCAGAGGACCAGCAGAGAAAACCCTTGGAATCCCAGAACTTACACAATTAATCTGGCGCTTCCCACAAATAAGAAAGATCAGTGAGAAAAACAAACATGAGAGAGCAAAGAATCAAGATAAACAAACGGAGAAAAGGATCCTAAAAGGAAATGTGACCAAGAAAATAAAGAGAAATCTTTATTTTTTAAAAAAAAGCATAAAAGAAATATCTTCCAAATTTTTCTAAAATATTATAAGCACAAGTTAAACAAATGCTGCTAAAAGGAACGATATAAGAACAAGAAAAAATCCTTGATATTAAAATTAACAAAGTAAAACATTAAGTAGATGAGGCAACAGTAAAGTTGGAGAAATCTCTTGGAATATAAGGGAAAAAGACAGAGATGGAAAATGTGGGCCATGAGTTCAACATCCTACAAGAGACTGAATCAGAGTTCCAGAAAGAGAGAATGGGGAAAGCAGAGAGAAGGAAATACAGAAATAACAGGAAAACTGTCCTAGAAGTGAAGGCGATCTGAGTTTACATTTTGAAAGGGATGATCAAATGTCAAAAATAACAAATGAAAAAAGACCCACAACAGATCCCTGCCGTATTTGTCCAGAGCACCAAGAAGAATGATCCAGAATCTTCTGAAGAGAAAGAAGATGTTACTTGCAAAGGTATCTCATCAGCCAAGCAGTAGCTAGGAGATAAAGCAGACGCTACAGTCAAGGTGCTGGGACTGAATCTGCACCCTGGGCCACACTCTTGCACAGGGCCATCAGTGCAGTAACGTGTTCTCAGAGCATAACACCCTTGGAGAAAGGGTGTCTGAGGATTTACTCTAGGGGAAAAATGGGGAATTTCAAGGGTGGTGACAGCACTGGATCCAAGAAACAGTAGATGTAACCCAAAAGAACAAAGAAAAGAAATTCCCAGAACAGCTCTGTGAAGGTCTTGAAAACAATTAGCCCTGAAAGTCAGCGAGCCCTGCGAAGGGTTTTTTAAAGGAGATTTCATTCAACAGATAATATGACTGATTAATAAGCTAAGTCATAAATGATAAGGTTGAAATTTAAAAAGAACATGCTCTTTTCTCCAAAAAAGGAGGCAAACAGAAACTACAGGAAACAGGAAGTAAACTACACTGTGATACACTGCACTCAGTGTGAAAAGAGACGACCCCTTGCCCCCATGCTAGGGCTGTACAGCCACATTTCTTAGCTCCGCAGGGACGACAACGGTAACTGATGACAACTGACATAATGGAGGGACCCCAGCTCAGGCACACACAGGGTGGGGCCGGTGGCCACTGAGGACCTGGCCTCAGACCCGTCCCTGCATCACCAGGAACCTGAACCTTGTCTGAACAGCACCAGACCAAGGACACTAGCAGCCATCAAGCAGCAGCTGCCAGCCGCAGGCCCCCAACAAGCACCTCCACTTCTTTCCAGCTCCAGTTATAACTCCTGACAAACAACTCACGCAGACAACTGTGATCATGCCATTTTGTGCCTTTACCATCCTCCCCCACTCTGTAGCCTGGGAACACAATTCAAATGCTTCTTCAATTCCTGTCTCCCTGGCCACAGTCTTAGCAAATACCAAATAAACATTTTTTATTTCAATCAGGTCTCCATTTCTAAAATTTTGGTTAACACAACTTTAAAAGCAACCTATAAACAACTCACAAAAAACTTAAGTTATACAATAACTTTTGAAAATCTAAGGGAATCTTGGAGAAGGTGACAGAGGGCAGGAAGTTGCGGAGGATAGCGAGGGCACTAACTTCCTGCTCAATACTACAAACATTATAAAAGTGAATGATGGAAACAAGAAAGTAATAGGAGGGAGAGTGGGAGGAGACGTATGCAAACTAAATTCCTCATCTTTTAGCGGGAATCCACAGACAAGCAGGACAGCGACAGTTAACAGCTACTGAGTTAATAACAGTGGCCTACAAAGCTGGAGGCATAACCCTCCCTCACTTCAGACATTACTACAGAGCTACAGTCATCAAAACAGTGTGGTGGTGGCACAAAAACAGAAACATGGATCAATGGTACAGAATAGAGAGCCCAGAAATAAACCCACGTGCCTAAGGTCAATTGATCTTCAACAAAGGAGGCAAGCACATACAACGGAGAAAAGACAGCCTCTTTGGCAACTGATGTTGGGAAAGCTGGACAGCAGCATGTAAATCAATGAAGTTAGATCACACCCTCACAGCACACACAAAAATAAACTCAAAATGGTTTAAAGACGTAAATATAGGACAGGACACCATAAGTCTCCTAGAAGAGAACATAGGCAAAACATTCTCTGACATAAATCCTACTGATGTTTTCTTACATCAGCCTCCCAAGGCAATAGAAATAAAAGCAAAAATAAACAAATGGGACCTAATCAAATTTATAAACTTTTGCAAAGCAAAGGACACCAAAAACAAAATGAAAAGACAACCTACAGCCTTGGAGAAAACATTTGCAAATGATGCGACTGACAAGGGCTTAACTTCCAAAATATACAAACAGCTCATATAACTCAGTAACAAAAAAAAAAACCCAATCAAAAAATGGGCAGAAAATCTAAACAGACATTTCTCCAAAGAAGACACACAGGTGGCCAATAGGCACATAAAAAGGTGCTCAATATCACTAATTATCAGAGAAATGCAAATCAAAACTACAATGAGGTATCACCTCACAACAGTCAGAATGGCCATCACTAAAAAATCTATAAATAATAAATGCTGGAGAAGGTGTGGAGAAAAGGGAACCCTCCTACACTGTTGGTGGGGATGTAGTTTGCTGCAGCTGCTACGGAGGTTCTTTCAAACACTAAAAATAGAGTTACCATATGATCCAGCAATCCCACTCCTGGGCATATATCCAGAGAGGACTCTAATTTGAAAAGATACATTCACCCCAATGTTCACAGCAGCACTATTTACAATAGCCAAGATATGGAAATAACCTAAATGTCCACTGACAGATGACTGGATGAAGAAGCTGTGATATATTTATACAATGGAATATTACTCAGCCATAAAAGAAGAATAAAATAATGCCATCTGCAGCAACATAGATGGACCTACAGATTATTACTGATTGAATGAAGTAAGTCAGACAGAGAAAGACAAATATCGTATGAAACCACTTACACGTGGAACCTAAAAAATTATACAAATGAACTTATTTACAAAACGGAAACAGCCTCACAGACATAGACAACATACAGATGGTTACCAAACGGGAAGGGTGTTGGGGAGGGATAAGTTAGGAGTTTGGGCTTTGCAGATACACACACTGCTGTGTATAAAACAGATGAACAACAAGGACCTACTGCAGAGCACAGGGACCATACTCAGGTTCCTGTAATAAGCTATAATGGACAAGAGCATGAAGAACAGGTATTTATGTGTGTGTGAAACTGAACCACTCTGCTGTACGCCAGGAACCAGCACAACACTGTCAATAGACTAGACTTCAGTGAATAAAAAACTATCACCGTTCTAGGCACTTTTCCTTGCAGGGCTCCGCCGGCCCCACCAGTACTGTCCCGACCTGATCCGCGGGGACACAAGCCACGTCGGTAACGTCCCCAGAGGCCAGGACTCCAGCCCCGGCACCTGGTGCGCCCACAGGCTCAGTCTCCCGCGAGGCGTCCGCACCCACCTTCCCGGGCTCCATCGCCGCGCGCAGGCCCGGGGCCGCGCAGCCGTCTGGGGCCAGGCCGGGAGGAGACGCCCGCCCGCACGCTGGGCCCGGCCGGCGTCCCGCCTCCTAGCAACCGGCAGGCCGGGCAGCGAGCGCCGAGCGACCGCCGGCCCGGCATGCCCCGCGGCGGCCCCCAGCGCGCTTGCGCCTCCCCGCCTCCCGGCAACCGGCAGGCGGGGCAGCGGAGCGCCGAGCGACCGCCTGCCCGACATGCCCCGCGGTGTCCGCCAACGCGCCTGCGCCCCCCCGCCTCCTAGCAACCGACAGGCGGGGCAGCGGAGCGCCGAGCGGCCGCAGCCCCGGGACTCCCGCGGGGCCCAGAGGGAGGGGCGCGGAAGGGAGTCCTGCCCATGGTGTTTGGTTCCGGGCGTCCTGAGGGCGCGGGGTCTCCCCCCTGTCGGTGACTCTAGATGCGGGGACGGAGCTGGGCCGGGCCCGCGGGCCGCCGGCAGCACCGCAGCTGCAGCGGGGAAGCTGAAGCGCGGCCGCGGGCCCGGCGGCGGCGGAGTGAGCTTCCGCCCACTTTCCCTCGTGTTTGACGGAACACGCCCTGCGAGGTTGGTGGGACTCAACAGTATTTGAAACAGTCACTATTTAAAGATTCAGGTTTTATACAAAACAAGAGACAGAGGACTGAAATACTGAGACACATTATGCCTCTCAGGTTTATTTTTACCACAACCGTGTTTGTTTGAAGTTTAAAAGCCAACCCAAGACTAAAGAGGTGTGGGTCCCAGTAGGGTGATGCGCGTTGTAACTGACACTTAGCTCTGTTTCTGCAGACTGTCAATGTTCCTTGAAGAGTGCACTTGACGTTGGGGGGGGGGGGGGTGGAAGAAGGGGAGACAGACCGGGAGGGGGAGGCTGTCAAGTCCTGCGCTAAGGTGCAGCCAGGGAGTGTGTTATCAGGGGTCTCTGACTTTGATATCACGGTTTTTCTGTAGATGCACATTTTGCAGACGTTGTGTTGTTGAGTCACATACTATTAGGAACCAGTTTACGGTTTATGCATCTGTCTGCTTTGCTCCGGACGTAAAAGCCATTTACTCAGCTCCTTGCCTTAGAGAAATTAAACACAGATCCAACAAGCCTTTGTATTTAATTGGCCTCTGCACTACTACCTTTTTCATTTTCACTCAGCAGCACTTAGGAAGGACGCAAACAGGAAAGGGGGTTATGAAAGGTAATTTCAGTGATAGCTACTATTAATTTAGGGACTGCTCCCAAAGGAGGCACCACACTAACACTTTCCACTTGGTAATTCGTTTAATTCTTACAGCGGTCCTGTGAGGTAGGCTTGTTGCTGTTTTCCAGATGAGGAGGCCGAGGCCAAGAAAGATTAATTCAGTTGCCTAAGCTCACACAGCTAGGGTGGTGGATGGTCTGATGCCAGAGTCCATTCTCTTAACCACTGTCTCACTCTTTGTCAGCTGAAAACAACTGATACTGGAAAAGCTTCAGACTGTTGACTGTAAGGATAAAGTCACCAGCCGCAGTATTAGAGCAAGTCACAAGCGGACGCTGCTGGCATGACCTGAACCCTCTCCCTCCCCTCCCCAGTGCAGTCTCAAGCTCTAGTCAACATCCCTGTGTCTTGATTCTGTTTTTCTTCCACTCCAGCCCCTACCAGCCTATCCTCCTCCCTTGCAGGTAGCAGTCCAGCAGGTGACTCTTGCGTCACTCCCTGCTTGTCCCCACCTGGCTCTCACCCAGTTCCCCAAATGCACCATATTCACAGGGCTTTGCAAATGCTGTCTCCTTCTCCTCACCATCCCCACCATATTGGCCAAATAAATGTCAATGGAGGAAGTGAAAAAATCTTTCTCTCCTCAGACTTCTTAAAACAATTCTTTTCTAAGTAGCTCATTTGCCTGTCACATCTTACCTTGTGATATCCCTTTATCACCTCTATTCATCTGAGGACATGGGGACTGGTAGAGTGCTGGAGACAGTTCCATGAACGCTGCCTGGACCTCTAGCCCTCACAACTGCCTGGAGGGAGATGTGTGTGAACCGCTGTGGCAGAATGTGAGTGTGAGGGCTCCTCGTAAGATGCAGTGAGTGGGAAGTGACAGGCTCTGTCTGGAAGAAAGGAATGAGGTCGGGAAGGGCCTCACTTCAGGTGGACCTTGAAACAAAAATCACCCACCAGGCAGAGAGACACAGCATTTTAGGGGAAAAGGAATATGGGTGCAAGTCCGAGGGAGGAGGGAGGGTCTGGAGGGTTCAGGAAATGGGATAGCTGTGTCTATAACAGTGCTGTCCAGCAGAAATACAATGCGACCCACAGGGCTGATTACAAATTATCTGGTAGCCACACTTTTTAAAGTGAAAAGACACAGATTAAATCAAATTTAATCATATATTGTACTTAACTAAATATACACAAAATGTTATCATTTTGTCACATAAAATATATTTAAAATATTGAGTTGTTGTATACTTTTTTGTGCTCTCCTTGAAATCCAGTATGTACTTTATCCTGACAGCACATCTCAGTTCAGATGAGCCCCATTTCCAGTGCTCAGAGCCCCACGTGGCCAGTACCTTCCCTATGGGCAGTGCAGGACTACAGCAGAGGGTGTGTGAGTGGGGGTGGGGGGCATGCGGTGGGTGGGAAGGCTGGAAAGGGGACAGGGCCAATTTGTAAAGGGCCTTGAATGGCATGGTGTGCAGGTTTGAAGAGTTAGGTTGGGCAGTGATGTTCTTCACATGGGAGAGGAGGCTGTGTTTCTGGCAGACGGCTGGGCAGCTGGGGAACTCCCGAAGCCCAGAGACAAGGCGGGAGGCTTGGTGGGCTTTGTGCGGGTGCTCCTCTGCTGGGGGTCCTGTCCCTTTCTCTCCACCAGCTTCAGCCCTGCTCACCCCGGAGCCTCCACTGCTCCGTCGGCATCCGATTGGTTTGTCACAGTCCCCCGTATCCTCTTCCCTGTAATTTAAAAATGTCCAACTTCCTCACTAGACTGTAAACCTGCACAGTTGCAGGTTGTGATAAAAACAAAACTTCCCTCCGACCCCCCGCCGTAATAAACAACTTTGTTACAAAAGCCACATAAGGATAGTGTCACTGTAGAGTGTGGGTGTGACACAAAACCTAAAACCTGGTGAGGAGTCTGTGTGTCTGAGCTCCCGTCACTAGCAGCTTGTTTTACTGCCCCGTGCTTCTGTGAGCTCCCCGGTGAAGGTGGGAATTACCAGGTACCTGCTCTGTGGGGACTGAGAGGATTAAAGGAGTAATTCTGTCAAGTCCCGAGCACTTTGTGCCTAGTGCAGACTGAACACTTAATAAATGTTCGTTATGAATGCTTTTTTTTTTATTACTATTGCTACCATCATCTGAATTATAAGCATTTAGAAAAGGTGGAAATGGGTGGGGTACCACAATCATAGCCTTCATTTGTAAATTCATAAATTATCTTGATTCTGTTATCGTGTGAAAGGAATTGGAGTCCTTTCTGGAATTTCAGAGAGCCCATCAACACGTCTTTCTTATCTCAACTCACAGGGAGACTGTGGTGGAGAACCCCAGTGCCCCTCAAGTCCACGGTCTCCCGCGGTCCACTCTCCTCCAGTGTGAGCAGACCTGTGAATGTGATTGAACTACAGTCCATGACTAGCCTACTGATGACCTAAGTCAGAGGGAGATTATCCTGAATGGGCCTAACTAACATTAAAAGGAGGTGACATGTCAGAAAGTCACTGCTGCAGTCCTGGGAGAGGAGAAAGCAAACGGCCATGACAGAAGGGGCCACGTGGAGACAGCTGAGGGGGACCCCTGATGTCCACCTACAAAAACTGGGACCTGAGTCCTACAGGCTCAATGAGCCTGGGATAAGATGTCAGGTGACGTCCCCAAGGAGACCATAGTTCAGCCAACACCTGCCTTGCGTTACTAGGCCCGAGCAGAGGACCCAGCGAGGCTGTGCAGACAGCATCTTCATCATCGGCAAACACTGAAGTGGGGCCTGCGACTCAGTGCGTGGCTTCCGCGGGGAACTCTACTATGTACCAGGTAATTGAGACCTCCCCCACGAACATCAGGCGCCCCTCACGGGCACGGAGCTGCCTCAGGGGCTCCTGAGGGCTGAGCTGTATCAGTGGATAAGTTGCATCGTGGAGACGAGCATGAGGTGCAGACAGGATTAACTCACCACCACAAAAGGCTTCCCAGAGGAGGAGACACACAAACTGGGCTCTGAAAGATGCTCAGGAGTTTTGCGACGGAGAGAGACCATGGCACGGTGTGCTGAGCGTGCACAGCAGCGGGACAGCCAGGCACAGACCCCCGGCCCCGGACCCCGGACCCCAGACCCCAGGAGGGAGAGGAGCTCTGTTGGCAGTGCACAGGAGCTTTAAGTGCACGGTAGAAGCAAAGTAAACTACAGTTCATAAGCAGGGAGGGGAATTAATCAAATCTGCATTTAAATTGGTCATTTGATAGAAATAGGGACTTTTAGAAATAAGTTTGGAAATAATTTCACGTTTAGGTAACTATTTGAGTACAAAGAACTCCTTTGTCTCCATCACCCGGACCTCCACTGTCAGCCTCACCAACTTGCCTGCTCCCACTAGCCTGTAACCTGTCTGTCCTTTACCGTCTACGTGCACACACTTACATTAGTCGTCTTCTGAGTCACTTGACAAAGAGCTTCAGATATGGTTACCTATCACCCTGAAACAGTCCAGCACCTGTTTCCCCCAGACAAGGACCGCCTCGGCTCCACAACCCTCCCAGTCAAGAAGTAAACAGCAACCAACTCTGCTGTCTAATCCACAGACTGTCCCCCAAACACTCAGGAACTTACACTGCATGCAGTTTTACATTGCATTCAGTCTCCTGGGACCTGGAGAAACTTCAGTTTCTCAGTAAAAAAACAGGGGGCTCCTAACACCGCATCTCTGCGTGAGTTCCCAGCCACACATGGATCCAACTTCCTGGCAGAAGTGCCCCAGAAATGCTGCTGGGCTCCTCTCAGCACAAAGAATCAGGTCTCAAAAACTAACCTGGTTCCCCCCACCCGCCACTGGCAACAGGTAGCTGGGTCCTGACTGCCGGCTTTTCCCTTTGTGATTGATATGTCCCTTGTAGCAGGTGTTAAAACCTCCCCCTGCCATCCTTGGCCTCCACTGATCACTCACCTGGCACTGCGACGACCGCTAAATGGAGGTTTTGTTTCCATCACATTTCCCGGGCACTCTTGGCTCACTCATTCACTGACATCCGTAAGGACTCACGGATCCTGCTTTACTCACTGGGCTGTAATCTGCTAATATTGCCCTTGATTTTGCTGCTCAAATGATCCCCGGCTTAATCATTGGGTGCCCCTCTCATTGTCTCCAGTGTTTTGATGTCATGTGACTCTTGGAGCATTTTCTTACTCTCTGGCACAAAAAATACTTGAGGCTCATCCTGTAATTTCCCCGCTCTAGCCCAGAAGTCAACTATTTCTCCAGAGATCCTGCTTCCCATCACTGGGGAATGGTATTTAGAAGTAAGATCGGGAACTACTTGTCTGTCCATCTGTGCACATACATCAAAACACACTCGTTTATACTCCCTCCAATTCCAATCCAACACTTCACGGCTCTTTCTAGCTTCTCCCTTTCCATGCTTATGAGCCCACCAATGGCAAGAAACCTGATTTCATTATGTTCACTGTGTGTGTGTCTATTTGCAAGTACAACCAGGCTGACTAGTCACTAGTGCTAGGCCCACTACTGTGTCCTCCATGCCAGGGAGGGAAGGTCTCCAAGGAGATTTTAAAGCAGGCTTAATTTAAGGGATAACAATCAACTCAGAAAATTCTATAATAAGCTTAGCAAGCCATAAAGGACCAAGCCTTTTCTAATCCCTACAGACGTACAGAACAGAGACCTGCTTGGGTGGCTCAGATGAAGAGTGTGTGGTGGTGTCACTTAAGAAGCATCTCAGAAGCCCAGGACCAGGAGTCTGCACGAGTTTGGGCAAAATGAGTCTGCTTGCCTCCTAAAAATTCTCGCTGATCATCTGCCTCTACAAGAATTATGTCAGGAGCCACTGCAGCCACTGACCTTCAACACCCCCTAAGAGGAGCTCCAGGCAGAGATAAGGAATGCTGTGCTCTGGGAAAGCTGGCAGAACAGGCCTACAGATAGTTAGAGATTTTCAGAAGATTTTATGAGCCCAAATTCTTGTGTCTCTTCATATCTGGAAAAGCACTGAAATCATTAACGGGGACACCTGCTCCTTGGGACTAGCAGCATGTGTGCTGCCTAAACGTGTGCTGACCGCATGTCTCCCCAGCCTCACCAGGACCACGTGCACTCACCTCCCCTGCATTTTGGAGCAGCCTCAGAACCACCTGAGACCCTGTCTCCCAGGGTAGAGTCCTCATTTTGCCTAAAATAAAATTTAACACACAGCTCTCACGCTGTGCTTTTTTTTTTTTTTTTCAGTTGACAGCAGCATAAAAGCAGAGAAGCAGACTGTGCCCCCACCCTCTGCAATGACACCTGGGCAGAGGTTGGGGGGTGGATAGGGAAGAGGGAAGGGGGAGGGGTGGATGGAATAGCTGACAGGTCCCCAGTCCCAGGTGGGAGGGGAATCCAAGACAAAGCAGAACAGGTTGAACTTAAACGGAAGGCAGCACTCTTCTCTGAAACTGGACAGGCCTAGTGCAGAGGCTGAAACTTCATTCTTCTGACCAGAACACTCACACTGATGCTCATCTCTCTTCTGGGAAAGCAAGGCCTTTCATTGGAGAATCATCTATGCAGAAGGTAAGGAAAGAGTAACACAAAGAGGCCACAGGAGATTTGGGGTACAGAGTAAAATGCTGGCAAAACCCCCAAGAGCTGGGCTGGGCCTGGCGTTTGACTCGGTGCAGGGAGATGGGTTCTGCCTTGTGGGAAGTGGCCAGAAGTTCAGTGGGGTCACAAAGGCGGCAGAGGCTTGAGGCTGACTGGGGCACAACACGGGCCTGTCTCTTGGGTGTACCTGACATCCCCAGGCCCCCAGGTCAAAGGCTTCATCACAGACACACAGGACTTCTCCTGGGACATGTGTTCACCCAAGTCTTTATCCATAGGATGTGATTCAACGGCTCTTTAGAGGAAGGATCACATGACAGAAAGGCTCATGCTCCTTCCTGTGTTAACAAGGCAATTACTTTTTTTGCGTTGTGATTCGGTCTTGAGTGAAAGGTGGCATTAGAGCATCAAGTTGCTGCCTGAAAAGGGATGAGAGGCACCAATTTACGTATTTACAACTTACATAATGTAATTTGGGGAAGAGCAAGAAAAGGAAAACCACTTCCTTCGCTTGCTTGAGGTTTAGTGCCCTCGCTCAAAGTTGAGTGTTCTAGCCCCTAGAGTTTATCTGATACATATTTATCTGCATAGCCACACACACACACGCACACATGTGCACACTATGTACAGACTCAAATGGGGGAGGGGAGGCATGGTTTATGTATTCAGCACCTGCTGTGCCAGGCACTGTGCTGTACTGAAGATGTGATAACGGACATAATAAATATGTTTCTTGTCCTCATGGTCTTAGAGCCTAGTTGAATTACTAATGAGACTTTGGCAAAGCTACCAATGCATGCAAATGCTTCCCACACCCAAAGGTTCATGCGAGCAGTAAGTCTTTTGCTGGCTGCGTCTAACAGGGCTGTGACTGCAGTTAGTCTTTAGCTGTAGTTCTTCTTCAACTTAACAGGCTTTTTCTCTTTTGTCTGCACAGCAAACTGGCCTGTGGGACATAACAGTTTTCTCCTGTAAATGCCAGGCTCTACCCCTGCAACTACTGCATAGTTGTCTTGTCATTTTCCAGAATCCAAACAATATGGCAGAGAAGGGCCACGTGACATGAACACGTCCATCAAGAACTTAAAAACACATACGCAAGCTACATTTCTCTCCAGTAATCCCTGCTCTCCTGAAGGTGATCATTCAAGGCTGCCAGCAACACAAAGACTTGAAGAGTATTTGGGGGTGGAGAACTAGCCCTCTTGTTATAAACTGAATTAAAATATCCCTGGAACTCACTAAATACACTTATAAACACTTACCTAGACTGTCCTCTGCAACTGTTTGGCTTTAAGTAGACTACAGAACAAATACAATTACTGGCTACTTTGCCGGAAACCAGTGATGGAGAGCTGTCTATGCTTCTGGGAAGTCTCGGGCAGGTGCCAGCACCTGCGGGAGAAGCTGCCGTGTGCACCTGGAGGGCAGGTTCAGCAGCCCCGCACCTAGGGCACATCCAGGCGAGCGAGCACTCAGGAGCCTAGCGGTCGTATTTTCATGTCTCCAAGACGGCTGGGGGTTCTGGGTGCTGCGGGCTTTCCGCATGCCTGGAAACGCACACCAGGCTTTACGGCCCACAGAACCTATGTTTTTTAATATCTTAAAAGTACCTGAAACATATGTGGAATCTTAAAAAAAAAAAAGACGAACTTATTTACAAAACAGAAACAAACTCACAGACATAGCAAACAAACTTATGGTTACCAGGGAGGGAAGGGGGTGGGAAGGGATAAATTGAGAGCTCGAAATTTGCAGATACTAATAAATATAAAATAGGTAAACAAGTTCATCTTGTCACAGGGAACCATAGTCAGTATCTTGTAACCTACAGTGAAAAAGAACATGTGAACGAATGTATGTATGTTCCTATGTGACTGAAGTATTGTGCTGTGCACCAGATATTGCCACAACATTGTAAACTGACAGTACTTCTATAAATATATATTAAAAAAAAACTGGGATTGATCTAAAAAAAAGAAGTACCCGAAACAGTAACTTTCTAAAATTTGGCAAATACAGCACAATCGCAGGACAGTGCGCCCCTCCTTTCACGCTAACCCCGCAGGAACCGGGGCCCAGGAGCCAGCACCGTCCCCACGCCGCTAGGCGGACACCAGCACCGGGTAACCCACCACCCCTCCCCTCCCCTCCCCTCCCCCCCTGGGGCCCGCCCACACGAAGACGTCACGGAGGCAACGCCCACCCCGCGGGATGACATACAGCGGCCCCGCCCACCGTGGCTCAGGGGCACTCCGCCAGCCAGCGCGACGACAGCACGGCGGCCACGCCCATCCCACCTCAGGGGCGCTTTCCCTGTCCTGTGAGGTGCCACCCACGCCGGCCCCGCCCACCCTAGATGACGCCACACAGCGGCACCGCCCACTCCCGCCGCGGCGGTGGGATGACGTCACACGCTGGCCCCTGCGCACCCAGCGTTGGGCGGTGCCCAGGCAAAGGGCCACGCCCGGCCGCGGCCCGGGCCCCGCGGCGCCGCCGCCCCGCCCTGCGTGCTGACGTCACGCGGCGCCGCGGGCGGGGCGGCAGTACGGTCCCCTCAGAGGGGCGCTGGCGCGCTGGCTGAGGCGCGTCGGCCGGGACCCGCGGGATCGCTGCGCGGCGGGGCGATGAGCGGCGCCCGGGCTCCGGGCCCGGCGGCCGGCGCTGCCGGGGACGAGCCTCCCGGTGCGGCGCTGAGCGTGGACGTGGCCGGGCTGCTGGCACAGCTGGCGCGCAGCTTCGCGCTGCTGCTGCCGGTGTACGCGCTCGGCTACCTGGGCCTGAGCTTCAGCTGGGTGCTGCTGGCACTCGGGCTGCTCGTGTGGTGCCGCCGGAGCCGCGGCCTCAAGGCCACCCGCCTGTGCCGCGCGCTGGCGCTGCTGGAGGACGAGGAGCGCGCCGTGCGCCTGGGGGTGCGCGCCTGCGACCTGCCCGCCTGGGTGAGTGGGCGCCGCGCACCCCGCCCCGCCCCTGACCCCTCCCGACACGGCTCCGCCGTGGTCGGGGGTTCCCGGTCCGCCACCTCTCCGACCCCGCCTACCCGCCCGCCACTGCCCCTCCCGGGTCAGGGATCCCCGCCGGCCCCGACCCTGACCCCGCCCAGGTCGGGGGGGGGTCCCCGCCTGCCCCAGCCCACCCGCCCACGTCGGGGCGTCCTGAGCTCAGCCGGCAGCACCGCCGGGGTCGGCGTCGGGGTCCTGAGTGCTGTGTAAGTCAGGAGTCCTCGCCGCCGTCGCGCGGCCCACCCGCCGGGGTCGCCCTCTGCCCGCCGTCCCTCTTGGAAAAGGCACCTTCCCTCCGCCGCGCGGGTCCGAGCAGGGCGGCGCAGGTGAGGCCCGCACAGGTGAGGCGCGCTCCGCGCTGTCCTGCCTTGGCCACGTCGCCAGGCCTCCCCGTGCAGAGGCCGTGACTCCTGCCTCTGGAATGTGGGCTCGGGGCCGCCGGCTTCCCCGGCCGGCCTGGACGTGTTCCCTCCCCTGCGGAGAAGGCAGCCAGCGGTGGGGGGAAAGGGCGTTTTTCCTCCCTTCCTGAGAAGCCTCAGCCGTTTCTCGGTTGTTTCTGACACTGTTGAAGAGCAGTGGGGGTTCCTTGAAAGATCTGCTGATGTTACGATAGCTGAAGGTTTGTTTCACTTCTTTGGAAGTAGCATAAGCTGAGTAACGTTTATGCAGGGTCACCTCGAATGCGTTGTGAATTAAGGGGGCTGGGGGAGGAAGTTATGGAAGAGTTACCCTATTAGGAAGAGTCATCGTATTGTTTTTACCTCAAGCAGTTCCCTGCATAATTTATTTATGCAGCATGGAAAACGAATGCATTTGGCTCCCCCATTCTTTTTAACCAAAAGTTGGTGTCAGTTTCAGACCACACGAAGTAGTGCTTATCTAAGATAAAGGATGCTCATATTAGGCTTGATGTAAGCTTCATGGAAAAGTGGCCAGTCAGTGACTTTGAGAAGGGTCCTTTTCTCTTAGAGGAGACAAGGGCTTGGATATGATCCCTGTTTCCAGTCATAAGACACTTTTGAAGCAAGGCGTGGAGTGCGTGACACCAGGCAGAGGTTGGAAGGCAGGGGTGCCCCTCAGCTCCAGGAGGACCTACTAGATACTACCTTGTGATGACAAGCTGCAGGTGCAGTGAGAATCTAATAGTTGGGGACTTTGGAAATTTAAAGTTCTGTCAATACCTGCTGTTGTATTTGGAAGAATCACATTAAGTAGTGTGGTGTAGCTTTCAGCCAGAAGCAGGAAAGAGGAGGAAGGTGTAGAAAACGGGACCTCAAAGTAACCAGGGTGGGAAGAGACAAGACAGAGGTGCACTTAGGGAAGCAGGAGAGCTCTCAAGTGGGTCTTGTGGTCTTCCGTTCCACCAAATTAAATGATTCCAGAAAGTAGCTAAAAACAGAGTAAGTACATTAACAAAACAGCTGGTGTTATCAGGGTTGAAATTCATAGAACTTGGTGGTGCTGACATGCATAGATACCTGATTATGGAGCAGTGGTACTAACATCAAATTTGCTTATAAAAGTCATGAAATGCACACTGTTTTAACATAATAAATTAACAGGTGCAGTTGCTGCCATATTGAAGGACGAGACAGATTCTTCCTCTTTTTTTTTTTTTTTTTTTAAACAGAAGGATAATTAGCCAGAGTCTTTTCTTGGGTTTTCCTCTGTGTGACTTAAACTGATGAACATGGTGTTCATCTCACAGTAAGGAATTTGTATTTTCTCCAGAATTTTTCACTTATTTATTTCAAATGTGTATTTGTGCTCATATCACACATATGTTTACTCAAACGTGCCTGTATTGTTTAGAAAACTTCTGTAAGGATTCACAGGAAAACTTGACAGTGATCATATCCCAGAATAGCACTAGGAGTCTGGGGGCTGAGCGAGTTCTTTTAATGTTTGTTTTTATTGGGGCCCCATGTGTTATTTTCATAATAAAAGCAGTGAGGTACACTGTCTGGAAGTAGCTAGGGCAAATCAACAATAGAAGAAGCTGTGCACAAGAACCATGGAGGTTTCTATGTTAGTAGTACTTTGATTTTGACTGTACGTGCTTAGGTTTGGGGGTTCTGAACTTTGGGCTGCTTTTTTGCTTTGAATGAGATGTATTTGTGCAGATTTCATGGTGTGTCATGGACAGCTATGATTCCTAGCAGGGGGGAACAGGAAAACATGGCCCAATGTGGTACTCACTTCCTAACCCCATTTGTGAGTATGTCTACTGACAGCTTTTCTTCTTTTTATTTAGTAAAAAATTTATACTGTCTTTGTAAAATGAGATGATTAATGGATCTTAATACTTTGAGAAAAAATATATATGTACTGCTTCAAATTAAGGCTATTAGGTTATGAAAAGTGGCTATCACTTAATATGTGATAATTCTGTAAGACTTTGGTCCTACAGCTTTAATGTAAACCACATTATTACTCATTTTCCCTTTTTTTCCCATCAATAGGGAAAAGGCATGGCAGGTTTGAGCTGATGGATTGAGGACTGGCCTTTTTGTTGTACCAGTGGTCTCCCCTTGTTAACGGGCCCTGTAAGATTAGATTATAGGTGAAGAGTATTGAGGAATTTTTGTAGAGATGAGTAAGGATGACTTTCCCACTGCTTTTTTTTTATATGAAAAATTATAACTTGGTGTGGTGTCTGCCCCTTTCTTGCTCTCACTTCTGACAATAAATGCTGATTCTACGGCTGCTGGTGAGTGGAGACCCAGACCTGTCGTAAGTGACGGTCAATCTTTTGTTTCTCTGAGAATTGATGATTGGGATTTAAAGCATAGTCAATTTCCATGTTGTCCTGTTTTTTCTATTATGTACAATCTTTATTTGGGGAACAGTTTTCTTCTTCCCATGGTTCTTCTGGGAAGTCTGGGAGAATTTAACTCTAGCCAAAATTTAATATGTATAGGCCAAAATCCAAATGAACGAAAGAAAAGAATACATTTTGGTCTCATGTAAAGGAAGGGCAAATACTTTTATTCTCAGTGTTAATCACTGAGTTATACTTTTGAAAATTTTTGTGAAGACTTGTAACAGAAAACAGTTTCTGTAGCTAAATCAGGAGTCACAGTTTAGCTATTTTAAACTGTGGTTGCAACTTTAGCACCTAGATCCAAGGGCGATATGTGCTGTGGGAAAATGTTAGAACCCTCCTCCTACCTGTGAAAGGGACGGAAATGCTCTCTGGTCTCATTTATACCCACTTCTGCTGTAGTTCAGAGGGGAAAAGGGTGTCGTCCAAATGCGTCAGAAAGTTAGAGCTGAATGCCCCATGGCTGGTGGACATAAAACACTAAATACCTGTTTTTTTAGTTTAAACTAAAAAATGGATTTAAATTTAGGACATGCATCCATCAGGTTGTATGTTCTGGTTTTAGTAATACTTCTGTTTCAGATGAATAGTAGCCTCACTTTACATTTCAAGATAGAATATCGAGCTAGGATAGAACTATAAGTAATTTAAATAGATACATTAATTTAAAATATGTGTAGTGTATTTATAGTAAGTTCATATATGTTATATTAAGTTATATTAACTATACTTATAAAATATAGATCTCGATTCTGTGAAGAACCAGTTGTGAACAACTGACTAGTGATTCAGTGTTCTCCTCAGGCCTCTGCTGAACCTCTGATCTCTGTGGGTTTTCATGGTTTCTGCGTTGATTACAGCATTTCCTCTTGAATAATATCACAGATATTGTGAATAGATTAAAAACCATTGAATTGTACACTTTAAATGCCTGAACTGTATGGCATGTGAATTATATCTCAGTAATGCTGTTAAAAAATATTATAGACACTGAATTTCTTCCAAAAATAAGAAGTGAAACGATGAGTTATAGTACAAAGACAGCTGTTCAAACCTCCATATGGAATTCCAGCTAAAGCTGTTATAATCTTTAAAAATTATTGTTTCAATATAAATTTGGAAGCATTTACTTTTAAAGACTATTTAATGAAAAGGGAAGCTTATAAATGAAAAAAGTAACTAAGTTAATATTTTTACCTTAAGCCTAATGTTGCTTTAAACATTGATACTCTCTGTTGGCTAAACGAACAAATAGAAATGTGACCGTGCATCAAAGATATAAATATCTTAAATGTGTATGTTTTTTATAAGTTTTAAACTCTTATCTTTAATTCAGGGTATCAATATGTAATTACAATGTGTGTTTCAGAAATTTATCCTGTAGATTGGCTTGTTTTATGTAAGATACATTCTATCATAGCATGATTTTAGAATGAACTATTTTTAGTCTTTTGCATTTCATTATGTTTTGTTAAGTCATATCTTCTTTAGTTTCCATGACAATGCTTCCTCCATTTAAAGGTCTGAGGACCACTGCATGCAGACGTGTAAGATGTCACCTTGCCTTCACGTGTGTGCTCTCTTCCAGGTAGACAGGAGGTAGGGCTACAACTGAAGAGACCTGGTGGGTGGGTCAGAGCAGAGGATGGGCGGAGTTGGTGGTAGGGGCACGCATAGACACACTTAGGGACGTTGAAGAGTAAGCAGGAACAGAGACATGAAAGTGCAGAGTTGGGGAATCTGGCATATCCTAGGGTGGAACTCTGGGGGTGCCTGGGCTCTGCCATCATGAGGCATGAGGTGAGGAGGGCGATGGAAGGTTGGACCAAGGCTCAGACTGGTTCTGGGCCCAGGGGTGAGGAGGAGACATGTTCAGATGGGGCCTTGGCTGTGCTCTCAGGGTTTGGATGCAGGAGGAGGGGGCATTGCGATGGATTCAGCACCAAGCTCGTGAAATCAGACAGTGGAGACCCCCGTGCAGGGCAGGAGTTCTCTTGCTTCAGCTGCCAAAGCACTTAGAGCCCAGGTTACTGCTGCTTATCCCCCAGATAAACTGTCCTCTTTTCTCTTCGTGACCTTACTGTGCCCGAAGCACTGAGTCACCTGTGTTCTTCTGGGGCTGGGTGGGGCATGGTTCTTGCATAAACAACGTCAGTAGTTTCTTTTGCAGGGGATCATTTTTCCATTTAATATGTTTTATTCACAAGTTTTCTCATGGTTTTTCTCCCTCACTGGTTTTTCTTTCTTTCTTTGTTTTTCCTTAACTATTCAAAACATTCTTGTAAATTTGTTAAAGGAAGCCATTTATTTTGGTGAATTTTTCCTAGAGTAGATCACATTTTAAGGACAAGCCCAGCTTATACACAGGGACTAAAAATGAGCCTTTACTGATTCATCTTTTCACTCAGCCAACAGTTATTAGGTATTTGTTTTGTTCTAGGTAATGAATAAAACAAGGCCTTCAACTCAGAAGTCTCCTAGCTGGTAATAACACAAATCTAGGTGTTATCCTAGTTTTAGTCATAGTATGCACTGGCAGTTTTTGTTGTTTTAAATTAAAGTAATACATATTCATTTTTGTTAAATTAAGAAAAAGTATTTTGAAAACATTATGCATAAATTGCAAACCACCATAATAGTAGCTGGTGAAAAACTGTATCAATGTTGAATGGAGTTGTTACTGTGAATTTGTCTGTTTGTACTGATAAACCACGCTAAAAAAATTTGTTCAGAAAGGTATGGTTTAGCATCTAAGAGTTTTCGAGACTTAACTACATATGGAAAAAGAAAGGGAGACCTTTATTAGGTCTTTCGGCTGGGGAAGTGGTGGGTTTGTTTTTTTTTTTAATTATTGACATTTAGAGCATGTTGTACATTTAAAATAATAGCTCAACTCTTTAAATCAGTCTATTGTAAAACAAAGATTGTGTGGATGAGGATTAAAACTTTTTTCCAGGGTTTGTAGATGTAGCTGTGCATGTAAATTCAAGTTTATGCTATCCTGTCTTTGTATTTTGTGAAAGGTAGTTCTGTGATTACTCATAGTGGACGCCTCTGAGGCCAGTAGTTCAGTATCTGGTGTCTTTTTAATGGATCACAGCAGGATGTCTGGATGAAAGTATCGACACAAAGTGGGAACACACCTTAAGTGCACCCTGTGTCGGCAGTAGTGATTTCCTTTTTTAAAAAGCTCCATTTTTGTAGCTGGTGACAACACTGGAGAATTGGTGATAACTGCAGAAGTGGCAGACGTGGAAATACTGATATGACATTTTTTATTGAGTTTTCTTTTTGTTTGTAAAAATGTCATTGAAGTTGAACTTGAAGTTTTTTTTTTTCCATTCACTTAGTGAACGTATCCTTATTTTTCTATTAATGGAATTTGGTCATGTTTTCCTTTATTTCTTACGTTTTGGCTAGACAGATTTTAAAAACATAGTTTTTCTGGTATGAAAAGACTGCATGCTCACTGTAGAACATTTCAAGCTTTGGAAAAGAATAAAGAGGGAAAAAGTTACCTGCAACCCTACTAACTAGTAATAGCCGTTATTAACATTTTGGTGGTTTTCTGAGTCTTTAGTATGTTTGGAAGGTATGGGTTCATGCATGTGTTGTATTCTCCTTCATTAAGCACTGTGTTGTGGACATTATGTCACTATTCTTCAGAAATATGACAGATAATTGCAATAGCATCCATTTTATGGGGGTGCTGTGCTTTATGTAAATTATATCTGGTGGACAAGTTCCAAAAATGAGATTGTTAGATACTGTGTGTTGGGGAAAGGGAAAACTAGAATTTTAGATATTTAATTTTCTGCTCTTTTCAAGTTTTGAAAGAGTATTTGCTTGAGCTATTTATCAGATCTATCCAGGATATATAAACTATTTTTGAGCTCAGAAGAGTTGGGTGATAATTTTACAAGCACAAGTCTAGCTTTAGAAAACAGTGTTTTGAGCACTGTGATGTTAAAATAAGCACAGTAGATTTATCCAGAGCCCCTCTTACGTAACTAACCTTTAGAAGAAGAGCATTCCCCCCACGCAGAGTCACTGTTCAGACAACTTTCTTCCCTCTGTGCTGTGCTGGGATGTGAAAGTCGGTTAACAGGAGCAAGACTGTAAACTGGAGTAATGGCTTCATGTCGCCCAGTGTCGTGGTGGCTGTTTGGAGGTTGCCGAGAAGGCTCCCTGGATTGTCCTTGGTCTTGTCTGAAAATAACCAGCTGTGCAACTGGTGTCGTAGTGTCCCCTGGCCACCCGTGGTTACTGAGTGGTGTGTGCTCCTGGCGGCTGAGTAGGCTGCCCTTGCGTCCCGATCTCACGTGTGGCAGCTCTGCTGCTCAGGCACATGCTCTAGGTCTGGAAGACGTGGGTTCCTACCTGAGACCCGCCTCTCCTGAGTCTGGGCACTTGGATCCCTCAGTCACACCTTTAGAACTTAGTTTCCTCATCACTAGATGGGCATGAAATGAACTTGACCCCATGTTGTGGTTCTGAGGCTGGAACGAGGAAAGGCCGGGGGATGCGGGCCTGGGACAGCAGCGGTGGCAAGTGGGACCCTGGGGCGAGTGATCTGAGTGGCTGATGCTTCCTTTCAGTTGCCCTGTGTTACCACTGGCTTCCTGCTGCCTGAGTCCTTCTCTTCCTCACCTTGCCACCTGCTCCCCACTTCAGCTGGCGGACAGATGAAATCTGAGCTTCTCTTTGTTTCTGTTTCACTGTGGTTTGTTTATTTTGTGTTGTTGCTAAGAATTTATCTGTGATCTTGCTTTGTTGTTCCTCACACTTGTAATTTCTCTTTTTCTCTCTGTACATCTCTGAAATAGGAGCCCACGTTATTACCCTCATCCTTGTGTCTCCCTTAAACAACCTGTTCGGACAACACAGGTTCTCAGTTCTGTTTGCAGCAGCTGCCCTGATGCAGTTGATAACCAGTTACATTTTGGCAGTATCATGTCATACAATTTTTTTTAATTCTAATACTCATTTCCTTCCTCTTGTGAGTAAGTGTTGGTTAGTGACTAAAGTGGGGATTTGAAAATGCACACCCTGTTTCTGGGTCTGTTGTGACAGTTTGATTTAATCTGTTTTAGATGTGGAGTTGTTTCCCTCTGTTGGCATCTGTGGGTTGCGATGATTTAGGTTTCCCACAGTAAGGTGGATCTGCAGAAGGTGAGCCCGGGAACATGGGAAGAGAACCTTGTGCAACGTGCTTCATGCCCTGAATGTCACACTGCAGGACATATTACATACTGGTTTTCCATTATGCCACTCACATTCTGAGATACCAGCATCAAACTGCTAAAATTACTAATCTGAGTGATATTCTTACCTTCTATTTTCTTAGAAAACTTCTTACATCTTTGTTAGATCTGCTTTGTCCCGTAATTGTATGTAGAGTCTGGAGTTTGAAGACGAGGACTTTTTATATCTGCCACAGCATCTAACAGAGTATTTGCACTGAGTTTGCTCAGTAAACCTAGGGAGCTGTTGGAGCAGTGAACTTCCAACTGCCTGCTTTATTAGGACTGTCTGCACCCAGTTTGTAACTTGTTGCATAAGGCCTGCGTGGCTGTTACTTCACGTAGTTGAGATCATTAATTTATTACCTTTGTGCTGTAAACATGTATATGCCTAGCAAGTGAATGCATACAATCTGTTAAGACTTTCTAATGTCTGAGAATTGGGTTTTTAAAACCAAAAACCCAAATATAATCTGAAACAAAAATAGCGATACAGTGTCCATTTTTTCACATAGTGAAGATCTTGACGTCTGTCCAGTAGCTGTTGGAAAGTGTTGCTTTTGCTTAATAGCTTGAGTCCGATGGTGGTTTCACCGTGGGGGAGGTGAAGGCGTGAGCGCCGCGTCCTGGAGAGCAGCCTTCGAAGGAGTTACCTAGGGGGTGGTCTCCATGGTGAGCGGGGCAGGAGAGGGGAGGCAGTGGGCCCTCTTTGCTGCCTGCACTAGGGCCACTGTGAGAAAGTGCCACAAACTTGGTGGCTTAAAACAACACAGATCTATCTTTTACAGTTCCGGAGGCGAAAGCCTGAAATTGGTTCCCGTGGATGAAACCAAGGCTTCAGTGGGGCCCTGCTCCCTCTGGAAGCCTTTCCCAGCCTCTGGAGCTGCTTTCCTGGGCCCTGGGCTGCTCTCCACCCTCACAGCCGGCAGCTGCTGCCACCGTGTCACCTGTATGTGTCCCTCTTAAAGGGATGAGTGTGATTGCATTAGGACCCACCCAGATAATGCAGGATAATCTCCCCAACTCAGGATCCTTAATTTACCACATCTGCAAAGTCCTGGTTTTGCCATGCAGGGATTAGGACTTGGATGCCTTCGGTGGACCTGTTTTCCAGGCAGCACTGCCCTGTGTCTTGGAATTCGCAGAAGTTAGGGTGGCTCAACAACAGCCATTGCAGTTCATCTTTGTTTCATCAGTTCTGAAAGATATGGTCCCCTACTCTTAACGCCCGGACTCAGATTCCCCTTGCAGCCGCGTGTAATTTCGGTAGCGTGCTCTTTCTGTCTTGTGGCACAGAAGTGATGGCGTGTGTTGTCATTGGTCACCTCTTGGATTCAACACTTACTCTTCCCTTTTCCTGCCTTAGCCCTAGTGCTTGAGAACTGCGTGTGGTCTTGGAGAGACAAGTGGTGGGGAGAGGGTTGGAGGAAAGGTGACCCACCTGGGCCAAAGTGTCCGTGTTGGGAGGTGAGAGGCACACAGAGCAGAGCCTCGCGTTGTGTGAGCGGGGGAGCTGGGATTGATCTGAAGGGCACCAGGAAGACATCAAAATATTTAAAAGAATGGTGTGTCCCAATTTTAAGAAGGGATGTGTAGGAAGATAAATCTGGCGATGACATCCAGATGGACTGAGGGGACAGAGACTGGTGGCTGGGTCCCAGTGCGAGGAAGGAGAGCCTGAGTCTGATGGGGCCACACTGGGAGCGAAGGGGGCGTGAAAGGTGACTGCAGGCGACCTGCTTGGGGCATGATGATGACATTTTCCAGTAATGATTCAATGGGAAGCATAGTTTGGAGGCCCAGGGACAAGGGTGGAGGATTATTTGTCTTATAAACGCTGAGTTTAAGGGGCAGTCACCCACACAGCAGTCAGCGATGGTGGTTAGCGCCCGGAGACATGCGGGGCTCCATCAGCTCGGGCGAAGGGTGGTGGGAAAGCGGAGCAGTGTGCAGATACCAGGCCAGAGGGCCTGGGCAGACCCTCTGGCTCTGGAGTAAAGTGGTTAATTCATTCAGTGCTTACTTACTCTGCACCGTCTGCCTGCACAGCTCTGCAGAGCGGAGTCACTGAAGCCCCACAACAGACCTGTCACCCTTGTTGTGCAGACAGGACGCAGACCATGCTGACTTAAGACAGTCGTGGCTTGCCGTGGTCCTGGGTAGAGCCTGGACTGGGACATCTGCCCCTCTGCTCCCCTCCTGTCTAGATGGTGGTGAAGAAGAAACTGGGGAGTAGACATCGTCTGATCTGGTCACTTTGATCATTTCTGCTTTCTGGCGGAGGAGACTAAGGCCAGGGGTTTCAGCAGGTACCCACAGCCACGCAAGGACCAGAGGTGATGCCGGGCTGGCGTCATGTTCCTCCCCGCATGCCCTCTCCCCTGCTGCTTGGTACCCAGAGGGTGGGCAGCCCCAGCCCCTGTAAGGGTAGGGGCAGCATTGCTGCCGACAGAGCAGCCTGACCTGGGCTGGTGGCCACCCTGACAGCAAGTCCACCTTCGGGTGTACAGCGTCAGCATTCTTGAGTGTCGTGTTAGGCAGTAGTGTCTGTTTTCAGAGGTTCTGATCTCTGTAATTGGGACAAGGAATAGAAATGCTCTTTCTTGGTCTTTGTTTTCTTCCTCTATTTCCCAGTTTTTGTCTGGGGTCATTTTCCTCCTGCCTGGAAAACTCCCTTTAGTACTTCTTTTAATGCAAGTTGGACAGCAACAAATTTTCTCAATTTGTGTCACTTACAGAAAAACTGAGCAATCAGAGTTTCCATACCCCATCCGCATACAGTTTCTTGTGTTGTTATCATCCAGCATTAGTGTGGTACGTTTGTTACAGTTATTGAAACAGTGTTGACACAGTGTTAACTGCAGCCCACGTTTCCACTGGGAGCCTCTCCTTGTTTGTAGGCTAGTTTCGCTCCCAAGCCCGCACCTCTGGGCGGCCACTGAGCAGTTTTACTACCTATAATTTTGCCTTTTCCACTGTGTGCAACCTGTTCAGATTGGCTTCTGTCAGTTAGCAGTAGGCATTTAAGAGTTTTTCCCTTATTCTTTCCTGGCTTGTTGGTTCATTTCTTTCTTTTATGTTTATTGCAATAAAATTCAAAAAATGTAAAATTTTTTATTTTTTATTACTTTATATTTTTAAATGTACAATTCAGTGTCATTTCGTGCATTCACTGTGTTGTGCCACCATCACCTCTGTCTGGTCCCCGAAACTTTCATCACCCCGAAAGAAACCCTGTCCCCATTAGCAGTCACTCCCCACCTCACCCCTCCCCCTGCTCATTCAACCACGACTCTGTTTTCTGTCTCTATGATTTTACCTGTTCTGGACATTTCATATAGATGGAATCATACAATATTCGACCTTTTGTGTTTGGCTTATTTCACTTAGCGTAACGTTTTCAAGATTTTACCCTGTAGCACACTTCATTTCTCTTTATGGCTGAATGGTGTTCCATCATATAGGTAAAGCCAGTTTGTCCACCCATGCATCCTTTGAAGAACTTTTGGGTTGTTTCTGTCTTTTGGCTCTTGTGAGTAGAGTTGTGAACACTCGCAGATGTTTTGTTTGAATGCCTAGTTTCAGTTTTGGGGGGTCTGTATACTGAGAAGTGGGATTGGTGGGTTTACCTTTTTGAGGAGCTGCCAAGCTCTTTTCCACAGTAGTGGGAATATTTCACATTCTCACCAGTGGAAGTTCCTGCACATGCTTGCCAGCACTTTCTCTTTTCTATTTTTTGATTCTGAGCCATCGTAGTGGGTGTGCAGTGGTGTCTCACTGTGGGTTTGATTTGCATTCCCTGTGACTGATGCCACCACCTCATGATTGCATTTCCTCCCAGCTCCACACTTAGGGAGGTTCTTTTGGTAGTTTGACGTTGGCCACAGCGGGAATATTTCCGCCCTGGAAGTCGGCAGTCCCCAAGAGTTGGCCGTGAACCGGTGCCCACTCTACCACCGCTCTGAGCTGTGTCTGTACCCTCCTCCAGAGAGGTTCTCCGTGACCTCTGAGGGTGGATGGGACAGATCACCTTAGCGCAGCAGGGCTCTGAGTTGGCATGAGGGTGGGTTGCAGGGAAGAGCTCCCTCTGGCCTGGTCTCACCCACTCTTGGGCTTCTGTCCTCTGGAGGTGGTAGCTGAAGACCTGTGGTGTTGGCTGAGCCTCCCTCGGTCTGTCTCAGAGTCCAGGCTGTGCTTTCTCAGGACAGGGCACCTGCTGAAAGCTGTTTTGCTTTTCAGTGGCTAGCTTTTTGCCTTTAGTAGCTTAAAAATTTGGAAGATGCCTGCAGGATAACTTACTTTACCTCCCCTGCCCCCAGGGGTCCTGGCCCTCAAGTCCTGTTGCTCAGCTGACCCCAACTCCAGTCCTGTCTCCCTGGTCTGGGAGATTTCCGTATGCTCAGCTGGCTTCTCAGCCACATTTCTCTGGGTTTCTCAGCCTCTGGCACCATGCCCGTGGGGGGAAACAGCCACAGCAGATCGACCCCTCAGCCCTGGGCCTCCTGTGCTCTCAGTGTGCCGTAGCCTTTTGTCTGGTTGCCTGCGAGGCGCTCTGACCATTGGAGCTGGAAGCCTGTGTTATTTTTAGGGGAAATACTTGGGAACTAGCACACTGCCCTGTGAGAGTGAGAACAGATGGTCTCCGTTGCTGAGGGCGCACTTGGAAGGGGGAGGGGGAGACAGATTTAGGAGAAGGGGGTCAGGTGTCCAGTTTTACTTGCATAATTTATTTCAAAATGTTTCCCTGGATAAATAAGTTTAGGTGGGTTTCACGGTTTTGAAGAATTTGGTTTTTTGGTGGTGGTTGTTTGAAGGAAAATACTGTTACTGTGAAGCACAACATATGAGGTGTTTAGTAAATTTTAAGCAGTGGAGCACGAAGTAAACAGCTGTAGAAGAATTCCAAGTTGGGCTTCACTTGTCTCACCTGTGATATGGCACCTGACAGGTCAGGTAAACCCTGGAAATACGTGTTCAACATGACCATTTAGTGAACTCACCTTTCTGGGCGGGGAGTACTCTTTGTCTCACGCACTCTGTACCTTACAGCCCCGGGAGGAAGACAGCTTGAAAAGGAGGAGGAAAAAGTTTTGAAAAATGGATGGTAAAACTTTGCACAGGAGCCCCCTTCCTGTGTGAGGAGGGCTGAGGGTCCAGGGTCCCAGCGTGGGTCTGGAGCCGAGGCCAGTTTCAGTATGGCCACTGTGCGCCGTGGCCCCAGCCAGAGTCTGGGACTGAGGAATTCAGGTCCCTTCAAGCTCTTAAAAGTGAACCAGGAGTTGGACCTTGAATGAGGGGGTGGGGGAAGGCAGTACAGCATGGATAAGGCACGGGGAGGGGAGAAAGTGCTTTTAAAGTGGGAGGTGAATGATTTATAGGGTAGAGGAAACTGAGGCAGTAGGCTGGAAGTGTCATTAAACACAGTATATAATATGATAAAGCAGTTTATTCGTGTGTCTGTGTGGTGTCACCAAGTATTTCAGTTCTGTCATACGTCCAAGTTGTTACTAACTTCAGAAATCACCTGATGCCTACAGTGACATGACCACTGCTCCGTCAGTGAGTGGACCAGGTATGCTCTAAGGCCAAGTGCACCACTGACGTGTCTTTGATTGTTGACTGATCCACTGACAAAGAGCTCAGAATCAGGCTGCACGTTTACCTCTAGGCCTCCGGATTACGTACTTGGTTCTGTTATTTTTAGGGAAATGCCTATTCATGTAAGCGTGGTATGCTACACAGTCTGCGTTTGGTTGGAACCCAGGATGCAGGGAGCTGACTGTAAATCACACCCAGAGTTTCGACTGTGCAGAGGATCAGCTCCCCTAAGCCCTGAGTTAATCAAGGGTCAACTGTATGCAAATCAGTGTTTTTGGGGAATATTCACAGGATTTTGTAGCCATCACCAAAATCTATTTTTAGAATATCTTTGTTCTCCCTCCAAGAAGCTCCATGCCCACCAACACTCACTCTCCCCCCACTTCTGATGCCAGCCCTGGGCAGTCGGCAGCCCACTCCTGTGTCTGTGGGCATCGCTGTCCTGGACATCCCACGTACGGGCAGCCTGACGGCATGCAGGCTCTGTGGCCCTGACTACCAGAGTGATGGATGGATGGTAGAGGTTGGGAGGTCGGTGACAGACAGGGGTGGACTGGTAGATCACTGGGAGACACCACAACCCTCTCCGGTGGTGGTGCTGCTGTGGCTGTGTAAGGTATGACCATCGGAGGGACCTGGGAAATGTGTACACAGGGCCTTGCTGTGCTTTTTTTTGCAATATCTGTATTTTCAAAAGAAAAAAATTTTTGAGGGTGATGTTATGATCTAATTATTGGTTTCTGTATAGAGTTGTCCATTTGTGGTGAATAAACTAGAGGACTTTTTAGGAAGAATTGGAGAGAGTTTGGGATTTGATCAAGGGATGTCCAGACATTTTTGTAATTTTCTCCCTGAGGTTCCTTGATATTTTTTAGTCTCTTGTGCAGAAAACAAAGAATGATAGATATGCCGCATAATTCCCCTGGGTTGTTCCTGTAATGATGAAGCTGACGGTTTTCTCTGGTCAGTTGGTCGGTTGGGTTTGGTTTTGTTTTGTCTTATTTTTTTGTGTTTCTGTGTCGCATGGTCACAGTTAATGGCAAATAAGCATTATGGGGGATTTACTGGAACCTTGGTCTTAAACATCCAGCAAAGATAAATGATTATATTCGGGTGAAGAGTCCTAATATTTCCAAGTGCCTAATTACCTAGTGTTTCTCCATTGCACACAAATAAAGGAATAAAAGTAGAAAACGAGAAGATTTTAGATTGGTAAATTTCTCACTTCATTCTTATAACTCAAGATATTTACTATCTGTGTGAGGGAATAAAATTAAGCTGAGAAATTTCATGTGAACCTATTCCTTGAAAATGAAAAAGTCACAGTAAAGTTTCAAACATGATGTGACTTCTGATTTCATGTAGATGTTTGGTATACCTGTCAGGTCTGTAATTCAAGGGGATTTTAACCCCAACTTCACAGTCTCATAGTTTCTTCCTCTTCTTCTGCTTTTTAATAATAGAGCAAAGCTGGATTGACTCCACTCAGTACATGGAACAAGTACAGTTATTTCAGTGCTGTAATTAACATGTCTATCTTTCTGTCCATTCTAGTCAAGACATAAGAATTTAAATATGAAGGATAGCATTGGATTTGATGTAAAGTAAAAAAACAACCAGATTGTCTTAAGTGTTTTAAGAAGGAGATGAGAAGACATGCTTCCTATTCTCGGACTCATTTCAATTTGTGGGAATGATAGATCTCATGCCAAAATCTCAACTTTAAATCAAGATTGTCAAATAATTTACTTCTGTGAGTGTTTTTCTTTTTAACAGTTACAGAAAGAATGTTATGACTTTAGAATTTTGTTAAAATACGATTCAAGTCTTTGAAAAATTTCCATAAACATACATCTGTATGTAAGGCATTAAATTGATCTCTCGACATTAGTATTTTGATGAAGGGATGTCTAATTGTTCTGCTGTATAGAAGTTATCCATGTCCCAGTTTTGACTCTGCCGTTGACGGTCAGTCTTGGCTTAAATGTCCTTGTCACTCTACGCACACACTGAAATGTAAGTCCCCCTTCAAAAATAAATAAGTAGATGAATGGTACATCTAGTATAGCAGATATGTGAAATCAGAGAAAGCCTCACGATAGCATTCCTTTCTAGTGAATTAGAAATAGGAGTTGGTTTTCACATAATTTAGATAGCTTTGTTACAGAAGGTATGCTGGGTAAGCCTAGCTTTTTAATTTGTATTTTACAATTTCCTGATCTACAAAAATAGGTAGTAGTCATTCATATAGCAAAGAAATAGCCAGGAATTTTTGAAGATGAACGTGCGCTAACCGAGCGTTTGTCCATGGGGTGGGTACCTGTTTCCCCTCCCCTGCCCCTCAGACCATCAGAGCGAGCCCGGCAGAGCCTCAGGCCAGGGCCCCCCCCCCCCCCCCCCCGTAGAGACGACAGAAGAAGCGCATTTACACTCACTCCGGTCTTTTCCTGGTGCGCAGGTGGACGGGCCCTCCCTGCCTGAGGTCTCGGCGGTGATGCAGGATAGTAGTGCTTCTTCCTCCCGTGGGAAATTGCTCATTAACATAAAAAGCACCTTGGAGAGAATTTTGAAAGTTTCTCCTGGTAGGAAGGCCGTAAACAGGTGACTTTTCCAGCAATGTCGGTATATTTTAATGTCTTTGTACTGCAGTGTTCTTTTTGGTCAGTCAGATCTCACTGTTACACGGTAATCAAAGTCTACATAGAGCTCATACGGACAGACCACTGAGAAAATTCTAACTGTGGATTTTGAAAAATATTAATTGCCGTGATTAATGTGTGAATTAATTGATTGCCTGCTTTTTATGTGCACCAGAAATAGACAAGCCCAATTGTTTTGTGCCATCTTTTCCATCCAGGTGAGTAATTTGGCCATACTGGTAATAACCCTTGACAGAGGTTCTTAGGGAGATATTCTCTCTCACCTTTCTGGAAAACCTTGAGTACTTTCTTCTTTATGGGAAGAGCTGTTAAGAGAAAGCATCCCAGTATTTTAGAAAAAATATTAAGATTTCTTGACCCTGTTTTTTCAATTTCCATGCATACTGAGCCTCTGGAGAAGATGGGGGAGGGCGGATTGGAATCAGGGGTGTGAGGAAAGACAGAGGTGGTGTAATAACCCCTGTGGGAATGGGTAGAGACATTTTAACATAAAAAGATTGGAGGGTACAGATTTTTGTTGGTGCCAATTTACATTTGAGCCCTTTTCTCCTGACCTGGTCATGAGCCAGTCTTTGGGAATACATGGAGCTCCCTGCTGTGGAGCCACAGAGAGGTGGCATGTGCTCTGGTGATGTAAATGTAAAATTTGTTTAAATCCTGTTATTTGGAAGTTTTGTCCGATGTCAGTATTTTTTCCCTATCATAATTACATTAGCATGGAAGAATTGTAATGGGTTTTTCTCCAAGCCCCAAGCAGATGCTCCCAGGTGCCTGCAGTGTTTCAGCAGGTCATATGTACTGTGTCATAGTTTCCTGTGTTGGTCGCATTGGGAAGGGCTGGCTAGAGAGCTGTGGACGTCCGCCTGACCAAGGTCAGGAGAGTGAGGATGATTCTGATACTGTCTTGGACACCAGCCCAACTCTTTCCCCATCACTGACCACAGTTCCCAGGTCCCGGGTTCTCCAGGAAGTTCTTCTGTATGTGGAACCTTGGAGTCCCCTTTGGCTGATTTGTGTGTGAACCAAAATTTTTCTGGGCGTTTTTACTTTCTGTGAGTTTCCCTTCCCCATTGCTCTGATTTTAAGACTAATCCCCATGCAGACAAAACAGTATTAAACAGCTGACGATTTTTGGTTAGTATCTCCCCAGCCTGTGACCTCTGATTGCACGTCAGGTCTGTGTAAGTGAACCCGCTGTGTACTTCCAGGCGAAGGTATGTGTCGACTGCTTAAAGGTTCCTGAAAGCTGAGTTTCTGTTGTGAGACAGCAGGGCACGGGCCTCTCATGGTTTCGTGGAACCTGCGGTTCTGTTGTGCTAGTCTTGCCTCATCCGTTCTTAGTTTTCGAGGTGTAAGTGTTGATTTTAGACAAGAAAACCTAAATCTTGCTTGGATCTTTCCAATTTGTAGTCTTACGTAGAGCTCATCGCCTGGTGGGAGAAGGTGGTGTTTGGGGGTCAGCAACAGGTGGTGACACGCACCCAGGTGTGCTGGGTGACCGGAGGCCCCACAGGCTGGGACCTCCTCCAGCCGCCCAGGGCCGCTCCGAGCAGCAGGCCCGGACGAAGCGACTTCTTCCCCTGGAACCAGTCATTGCTCCAAGTAAGAACTGAGTGGGTTTCTTGATGTTGGTCTTTTTTGGCTTTTGTGTTTGTTTTTTTTTTTGACACTGTGCCCAAAGGACTATGTAGAAATGAGCGAAGCTCAAATCCTTGGAATGAGAAAGAATGTGAGTAAGTGAACCTGATTAACTAGTTTACTATTTGAAGTTTAATAACATTTGGTTTCCAAGATGATCATCATTTTATCCATTATCTTCTGTATTTTACTAAAGATACTTAATCACTATTGCTTCAGCTGTAATAGACCTACATCTTTCCTCATGTTTTCTAAGACATCAGTTACCCTATTTGGATTTTTAGAAGGAAGGAATGAGTGTGTTTACCCAGCGTGTCTCCACACTGCTGATGCTGTGGGGTTTCAGCAGGTGTCCCCACAGCCCCCGTGAGGGTGAGGCACCTGCTGTGCTTTGGGTGGTCGCCCTGGGCCGAGCAGGGGGGTCTGACTGTTAACATGGCCTGCAGGAACAGCGCTGTTTGAAGACAGACAGTCCTTTTGTTTAGCTTCAGTTTTGAACATTATCCCATGTTCACAAATGGGGAAGATAGGAGTTAAGTAGGAAATGTCAGCTATGTATTAGTTTGTTCCATCTTTTATACTTCAGGGAAGACTTTGGAGTCCTCTGGGTCTGGGACTCGTCTCTCTAGCCCACTTCCCCTCTAACTTTGAGCACGTCACTTCCCCCTCGTGGGTCTGTTTCCTTATCTGGCATCACTGTTAAAGAGCTGTTGTGAGGACTGGGCAAGGTATTGTATTCGGAGTTCTGGCATATGGTTAGTGTTCTGCCTTTGTGTGTTTGGTTTGCTTTTTCTAAACAAACAACTTTGATATTATCAACATCATATTAGAATTCAAAATACGCCTTTGTTCTTTTTAAAGAAAAGATAAAAAGAGATTTCTTGGGTGGTGTCAACTCTTAAATATAATCAAAACTTAAATACTCATACAGTGATTATTTCTAGCTTGTAGAGATACTATGGATAATAAATATGAAACTTGTTTCATGATAAGACTTATAAAGGAGATTTGAGTGGTGTTTTGTTTTGTAGGGGTGGGGAGTTTCTGTTGAAAAATAAGATTTGGAACCAGATGACGTGTTCATCATCCCTATATGATTTAGGGACACATTTTGTATTTTCCCTGCACATCTCTGCCTTTCTCTGCCATGTTTTTGCTACTTTAAATTCAGTTTTGTGGAACATAAACAAATGTTTATCAATATGTATTACTAAGAAGCAGATTTTCAACATAGGGAATAGAATTAAAATTTGGTGACAGATTTACTTTCTTCCATTTTGATAGATTCTTTTTCTTTGGCACTTGTAAATTAAAAACCTCAGAACTATTGAATGCCTTGGGATTCTGCTACTAAGAGATGGCCTGACTTTCAAAATCCATCTTCGTGAATTTTAGTAATGTAGCCAGTTCACTTGTGTTGAAAGCTTACTGTGCATATGGTTTCTCTGCCTTGTCTTCTCTGGTAGTTCCAAAATAGATTCCCTGAGATCCTAACCTTAGGTAGCTTCTCTCCTGAAAACCCCAGCGTTGACCGCAGCGGTGAACGAAGCAGCACTGCTCTGCGTGACACAGAAGGCGCTTCGGGCTGGGCTGACCCGACTTTTCGGTTTCAGCACCACCGTCCCGCCCACTCCTCACCTAGCAAGAGTGGATTGCAGGTGCCATTGTTTTTGCTTGGAAAATTCTCTTTTCTTTGCAGGGCAAACCCCAGCTAATGCTTTCCAGCCCATCACACACCATCTTCATCCTGAAGCTGTCGTGGACCCTTCAGGAGGCGGCAAATCTTCTTGCCTCCTAGGCTGGCAGTCCCACCTCCCCCGCCAGCCCACCGCCAGCCACGAGCCTCCTGAGCCGGGACCAGGTCTAATTCCGCATCACATCCCGGGCTCTGGGCACCCAGCCAGACCCAAGTGACTGCTCGAAAATGGCTTCTTCCGTCTGTTTTCCACAAAGAACAATCTACACATGTGCAGTAGGTTAAGGAATAACACAGTGACAAAAATGCAGTAACAGAATCAGAATTCACAGCAGGTGAACGGTTTCTGCCTGGTGCGTGGTGGTGGGCAGCATGGCTGTGGTATGATGTGTGGGTGCTTCGTGGGACTGGTGACAGGGTGACTTGGAACTGCTGGTGCCCTGGCAGATTAGCTGAAGAACTGTCGGTGAACTCAGAGAAACCAGATGCTGTTAGAGAAGCAAATATCTCATTTTGGAATGGTTTTTTTAGGAGTCGTTTTATCATACTTAATCATGAAAGTGTTTCTTTCAGCATAGTTATACTTTACCTTTGAAACCTGATAAGTCAGAAAAAAAAATGTTTAAAGCAGATTTGAAGTAGATTACTCATGTTCTAAGAGAGTCTTGTTTCTTAATATCACTCTCTCTAAAATAAGATATAGTTTAATTTATGGAAATTATATTTTCACATAATTTTAGTAATTTTTTGTATAAAATAATACTTCTGTGTTAGAAAATTCTTAATTTTAATCTTAAATTACAATAGTAATTAGAAAAGTAGTTTATGCTTCTTACAAGTAATTGGAACGTATGAAAATAGAAGGGAGTGTGGAAGCCTCATTCCCCTCTGTGTTCCACTGGTTTGGTATATATTCTTGCAAACTCTTTTCTGTTTGTTTATAAACACATACAACTTGTGTAAAGCTATAGGTTTATATACACGCATATAAACATAGCAGTATTTTTAAGCATATATGGCCTCTATTAATCAATTTTTATCTATTGGTAAATCTGGCAGTATCCTCTATTACCAAGCGTAGTAATTTCTTGTAATTTTTGGCCCAGCTCATCTGCACCGCCTCCTCCGCCCTGCCCTCACCTTCCCAAAGGAACAGGTTTTTAAAGTTCTTGTTAATTTTTTATTAAAAGATTTTTATGTGTCTCCGCCACCTTCTGAGATGAATGGTAGCTAGTTGTACCTGCTTTTCTCCACTTGTATTTTCACTTAAAAACAAATCCTGAAAGTTATTCCACAGCCGTTATTCAGATCATCCTGGGCGCTGTCACCGCAGAGACCCTCCCTGTCGCTCTGAAGCTGTGCTACAGGCAGCTCTGGGCACACTCGCTGCCATGCACGCATCTTCTCGAGCGCAGGCAGAGCTGCCTTTTCACCTCCAGTCTGTCACTAGTCGCTGTCCTGTAAACTTGGGATATTCGTAATTCCTGTCTGTAGACTTGTAAGAATTAACTCAGATACTGTGTGTGAGTAGCTTAGCACAGAACCTGCCACGTCAGAAGCAACTCGTACTCAGTAAATGGTGGTTACTTGGCTGATTTGAACAGGTAGAGTTTATAGCATAGTCAGCCGCCCTCACTGGTCTTCCAGAAACCTGGCTCAAGGGGAGTGGTTGTCTGTCCCTCGGCCGTCCAAGGGCCGGGTCCCCGGTCCCGCCTCCCTCACCTTCCGCTCCTCTGGACCTTCCATGCGACAGGCTTTGAAGAGGGCTCAGCCTTGTGCTGTGATCTAGTCCTTTTTGGTTTAATGGCCCCATGAGAATCTGAGGATTTGGTCTCCAGGCAGACTTGCCTACAGTTGTAGGCATGTGGATGCCCAGACAGGACTCCGCCGTGATGAGCCTCCCTTAGATTTGAAGTGGGCGGAAGGTCTGGATTAGTCAGAGCTTTCTCCCCACCAGGCACAGGGTTTAGGATGCTTGTTTGTGGGTGTTCAGAGCTCAGCAAGAATTTGGTTCGTCCAAGAAACCAAGGACTATTTTGAAAATAAAAATTAAAACCACTATGAGTACACTATCCCCCTCAGTAGTAGAAGGGACCTTCTTCTGCACATAAACTGCAGAGAAACAGTGCTGCTCTGAGGTATACAGGATGAGGAAATGACTCCCCACCACCTAGCAAAAAGGAACCAACCACTTGCCCCTGCTCACTGGGCAAGGGTGCAGCCAGTCTGGCCCAGGTGTGTCTGGCAGGGCCTGAGGCGCCCTGTCCCTGGGTTATGCGGGTCGGGGATGTCCCTGTGCAGAGGAGCTGCCATTGCCCTGAGAGGCTGCATGCTCTCTCTGTCTGCTTTGACTGCCGTGTCAGAGCGAGTAGCCACACTTAAAGTCAGTTTTAACCAGTGGTGGTCCCGTTGTTTCCTGGGATGAACAACATATCCTGTCACTGAATAATATTTGGGGGAGAAGAAAGGATCTGAAAACAGATTTTAAAAAGGCTTACGTGACAGACTAAGTTCATTTTGCTGTAATTTTATCAAAAGACACTTAACATTTGGGGTATTTCTTTTGGAAGCAGAGTGGCAGTTGAATTCTCCAGCAGTGATGTCACCCTTGCCCTTTCACAACACCCTGGCGTCATGCGTTCTCCCTGAGTGTAAACCAGGGTGTGCCAAGGGTCATCTTGATGCAGAGATGGTCTCAAGTAAATTGCTTCCTGGGACCACGGCCTCACGCCTGCTTTACAGCCTCCTACCTGACTTTTGGAGCACTGAACTACTCTAATATTTAATTTCCAGAAACAGCAGAGCACAACCTGCAGATGAATGGCACTTGCTAATTTTGTGGCCTAGTCGGGCTGGTCCAGCAAGCCCTCCAGTTCTCCCCACCCCAAACTCCACATGTCACCTGGCTTTGGGGGAAGTGCAATCCTTTGGTCATCTGGATCCACTCGGGTCAGAGCCGGCCCCTCTGTGGTGGCAGAGCCTCAGATTGTGGAGCCATCGTCACCACTGTTCGCACCGGAACCTTGGCCTCCTGAGTGGTGTCGTCCCCGAGTCTTGAGCCTTTTCCTAAATTCTGGAAGGTTGCCATCTACTCGGTTCTGTCCCAGAACGGACTCAAGCTAACTTGATTTAGAAAAGCTTATTTCCATCAGTCTCGCCCACCCTTATGGTTCAGGCAAATTAAAGGCTTCCCTTGGTGCTCTGTGAAGGGTCAGGTCTGCTCGGGCACGTGGACACGGGGCAGGTGGACCCGGCCTGACCTCCCGCAGAGCTGCATGGCCGCAATATATGTGGTGAGAGTGGCCTATCTCTAACAGAGGAACTGGCTGCTCCTGGGCCCCATCCCGTGATTTGTTCTTAGGGGCCAAGCAGAAGAGGTGGAGTTGGTTCTCAGAGAGCTATCTCCTTGGGGCCACCCCACCCCAGGGTAACATTCCCTGACCAGTTCTGCTCAGCCAGAGTATGGGATGGGGGCTTGTCTTTTATTGGCTACAGTATGTGTGTTACTTAGGAAAGTAAGTGTGGCAGTTCTGGAAAACATTTCTCTGACCCCATCTCGGTCACTGTGGTCCATCACCCAGCAAAGCCAGAAGTGTGGCTTTCAGAACGTTGGCATGGCCAGTGTGTTCTTCTTTGAGGGTTGGGGAGGGGAGTACGTGGCACCTCAGAGGAGAGCTCCCTGCCCCAAACAGCTTCTGCCTTTTCCTGCAGGAATGGCTGTAACACCAAAGAAAACCCTTTCTCACTATTTTTCTAAATAGAGTTTTTCCTGCCTAAACACTTACTTTTTCCAATATGCAAGCCCCAGGCATGGAGAACTATAATTATAATCCTCATTTGGGAGATGGTGTGGGGAGGAGCCCAGGACGGGAAATTGTGTGCTGGCTCCTTGGGGCCATTAGGCAGGAGGAGAGAGGCAGACCTCAGGGCTCTGAGCCCAGATCCCTGGTGTGGGGTGACAGTACTGGCGGTGGGGCGGGGGAGGAGGGGCTTGGGGTCGGGTGCTCCTCTGGACGGCGGGGAGATGGGCAAGTGCCTCGGAGTATTCTCGGGTGTGGAGAGCCAGGGCCTCATGTTTCTGTATCCAGCTTCCCATCAGGGTGTTTAAAGAACATTATGCAAACAACAGATAAACAGCAAGAATGCTAAACGGCCTGCCTGGCGTCGTAGAGCTGTTAGGAGTCAGTAAGTCACGTGTGTGTGTGTTTTTCCTTAGGTTCACTTTCCAGACACTGAAAGAGCAGAATGGCTAAATAAGGTAAGAGCCAGAACATCAGTGGGAATTAGAGGATGAGATGCCATTTTTCCGTATTTGGGGGTTTGGATGTTGACAGTGTGTGAACTCATCTGGA
The DNA here is from genome assembly GCF_036321535.1 of Camelus dromedarius. Taxonomy (NCBI): domain Eukaryota; kingdom Metazoa; phylum Chordata; class Mammalia; order Artiodactyla; family Camelidae; genus Camelus; species Camelus dromedarius. Next base: position 296,305 of record NC_087442.1, read on the forward strand.
CTTAGTGGGTTGGCTTGTGCTCCCAGAAGAACTCAGTCATAACTGATATGTTGCTTTCCTTTTCTAAACAGTGCAAACTGTGTCTTTGACGTGAGAAAATTATGATGTATTTACAGTTGGATGTTTGGCCCTGTGTCTCCCTTACTGATCAGCCACTGGTCAAATCTCTTTTATGATAATCACAAGCGAAAAATTTGGAAATGTTATTATGAAGGGGGAAATAACACCCAGGAAATCTAGTGATAGATAATAATCTTTTTTGGAGAAGGTTATGTTTTTAGGTCATTATATTTTGGAGTAGATCTGTTATCTCTGTATTTTATATATCCTTAGATTTATATAGTAAAAACTAATGTGGATAGTGATTACCCACAGAAAATCACTGGAAGTTAGTCCATCCTTGAAAACAACTCATTAATGTTTATTAAGAATGATACAGTTTTAGGAGGCTTTTAGCAATGAATTGAAACCACAGGATTTTCTGATTTTTTTAGCAATCATTAAATGTGCCTGTATACTTAAACAGTATTTAGCTAGAGTAACTGATTCCTGCAGCATATTGGTTAATCAATAGTTTACTGTTCGCCTGGTGCTCCGGGACATTTTCAGAGGGGGCAGCTCTGCCTGTTTTGCTGTTAATCTAAGAACAAACTGTCTGGCCCCAGCATGGAGCAGTGTGGGTTGTGTCTTTATAGTGTGGCACCATTTTTCATTTGAAGTGAAGTTTCTGGACTTCAGCCCTGCCTAACTTCAAATATGTGTAGAACACAAATAAAAAGGTAAATGACTGTTTGATTACTTAAAAAAAAAGCTTATTGTAATACATTTTAAAAATTTAGATACTTTTTTTGTATAACAAAAAAGCCCCCCCCATTTTCAAACATTCTGAAAAACTGTAGGAGTGTGATTTTTCATGATGACTTGAGTACTATTCCATTTTGTGTAACATGTGCTCTTTCTTCTTTCCAGACTGTCAAACAGATGTGGCCTTTTATTTGCCAGTTTATGGAGAAATTGTTTCGAGAAACCATAGAGCCGGCTGTGCGGGGAGCACACCCCCACCTCAGCACCTTCAGCTTCACGAGGGTTGACATGGGGCAGCAGGTTTGTTTCATCTTGAGTGTTCTTACCTGTGCACACACGTTATTTTCTAGAGGAAATTTCTGGAAGGCTGGCAGTGTGCATGCAGGTCCTCCCAGGCCAGCATCCTGCAGGTCCTCTCCTCCTCCATCTGGGCTCACCTCACTCATCCCCTGTGGTCTCTCAGCCATTGCAGTTTCATCGGTGGTCCCCATGGTCCCCACCAGTGTCTGCCCCACGTTCTTCTGTCAGAGTTACCTTTGTACAGTTTTCTGCCACCTGTTCTGCTGGAAAAGGAGTTTGATGTACAGACATACCAATGATGCTGTGATGACACGTGATGAAGGCTTTACTCTCCAGACGTTTAGAGGCAACAGCTCAGGGCCCCAGTGCCAGACTTTCCGGCACCACAACAATGACACAGGTGGAGGGAAAGATAGATTCTGTTATCGGAGTCACCTCACATGCAAGGGAAAGTCCCTAATCCTAACTCTACGGAAGCCTTAAGACTGTTTTTATATTTTTAAGTCAGTGTTTACAATTATTAGTAATGGTTGAAGGTAGCATTTTTTTCTATTGAGGCATAATTGACACATAATGTTATATTACTTTCAAGGTAACATTTTTTCTATGCCTAATAAAAAGTCGGAGTTGAGCAGTACTTTCAAACACACCCACAGCAAAGCCAGGCATGGACTGTGTGTTCAGATGTCTGTGCTCCAGCCTTTCGGGGTTTTAGTGGACGTGTCTGAGAACTGACCCCTGGCCGTGTCACTGCCCCCAGGCTCTTTCCTATCCAACATCTCCTGGCTGCTGGTCCCCTCCCCCATCGAGGGCCATTTTCTATGTGCAGAGAGGGCTCAGTGTCTTCCACAGTGACTCAGGCTGTCTAATGAAGAAGAGAGGGAGCCCACACAGGGTCTTTGTCCATCCTCGGTCGGTGCTGGTCCCCCGGGGTTGGCCCCTCCTCCCCCTAATACGAGGTGTCGTCTGGGAGGAAGGGAATCCGTGGTGCAGTCATTTGAACTCAGGGCCCTGAGTGTCTGTGCCTGCTTTTCACTTATCCACATGGTGAGCTCACTGTGTCCTGTGATCTGTCATCCTGCACGTGTCTGAGCTGTGTGATCAGGGGAATAGCCCGGAACCTGGGACGGTAGGAAAGGTAGACTTAGAGTTTAGTCCTGCAGCTGGTTGAAGAGTGAGATTTCAGGACACCCATCCTGTCACAGAAGCAGTAGGCAAGATAGGTAAGATATTTCTTCAGCTTGAGTTTTAATGCTCAAATGTGCTGTTGAGAACTTTCTTAGAAGGGGTCTCAAATTAATAAATAGGGAAAAGGTTTGGAAATGGTGTTACAACGGGGCCCTTGAAGTATAACATCTATTAATAGTCTGCCTTTTCTTTTTATAGAGTTGTTTGATTCTGACTTTATATTGTGTATTAGGTATTGAAAATATAGCGAGTATTTTAAATGAAAAGCCTCGTTTAAAAAAAATTGAAGTACAGTCAGTTACAATGTGTCAGTTTCTGGTGTACAGTGCAGTGTCCCTGTCATGCATGTACACACATATATTCATTGAAAAGCCCTGCTTTTGTGAAAATCTTAAGAAATGGAAAATTATGACATAAAAAATGAAAGAAACTTATGTTTCAAACCATGTAGTAAGGATGGGGCAGAGGGGGACGGGGCAGAGGGGGAGAGTCGGGGTCATTTGGCAGAGACCAGGGGCTTGGGGTCCTGAAGGAGCAAAGCCAGTCGCAGCTGGAGCCGCGTCCACCGTCCTGAGCGCTCGCTGCAACGGGCAGTGAGTGCTCCAGGCGCCTCATGCTTCCGTGTCTGGTAGCTTCACGTTCCCCGGGAGCAGGCCCCTCATCACATGTTGTACAGATGAGGACACTGAGGGGCCAAGGGTTCGTGGCTTGCTGCTGGAGAAGCAGCTAGAGCATCGTGAACACGGAGTCTCCTCTTCCTTCCTCTCTGCCATGTCGCAGCACCTGGTTGTCTTCTGCCCTCCTTAGTTTTTAAAGTGAGTTGATTATGTTTCAGCCCCTCAGGATCAATGGTGTTAAAGTGTACACTGAAAACGTGGACAAGAGACAGATCATTTTGGACCTTCAGATTAGGTGAGTGTGTGTTGTGTCAGCTGCGCCCGTGGGGGGGGTGTGTGAGAGCGCTCTTCGCACCTGCTGTGGGTGGGGTCTGACCGGCTTTCTTGTTTACTTCCTGGGTTTCAGTTCCTGATAACCTAGGTGATTGCCACTCATAAAATGTGTGAAATAAAAGAAATTACAGGCATTGTAAGGAAGGAAAATGACAGACTCGTATCCCTTTCGAACATTGATGCGAAAATCCTTAATGAAATGCTAGCAAGCTGAATTCAGCAACGTGTTGAAGGGATTCTACACTATGACCAAGTAGGGTTTCTTCCTGGGATGCAAGGATGGGCCAACATATGGAGACTGATCAGTGTAACACCCCACATTCACAGAATATGGAGAAAGCCACGTGATCAGTTCAGTTATGCAGAAAAAGCACTTGAAGTTCAACACTCTTTTTCCTGGTAAAAACACTCAATAAACTGAAGAGACAGAAACTATGTCAGCATAGTAAAAGGCATGTGTTCACAGTGAGCATCCCACGAGTGGTAGAAGACTGAGACCTTTGCCTCCGAGATCGGGAACAAGAAGGGTACCAACTTTCGCCACTGCTCCTCAACATGGATGTTCTTTCAGAGCAAGTAGGTGCGAGGAAAACAAAGTAAGGTGTGCACGTTGGACAGGAAGAAGTAAAATTATCTCTGTGCACAGATGGTATTATATTAAATGTAGAAAACCCAAAGATTCCACCACGAAGTCTTTCAGAACTAGTAAACAAATTCAGCAAAGTAGAAGGATACGAAGTCAACACAAAAAAGAAAAATCAGGTACATTCTATATACTAACAATGAACAACCCAAAAAGGAAAGTAAGAAGACAATTTCATTTACAATAGAATCAGAAAGAATAAAATACTTAGGAGTTAACCAAGGAGGTGAAAGGCTTGTACAATGAAAACCACAAAGCATTGCTGTGAGAAATTAAAGATACAAACACATGGAGACACACGAGAAGACGTAAATCCCATGTTCATGGTTTGGAAGATTTAGTATTGTTAAAAGTCAACACTAAAAGCAAGCTGTAGAATCAGTGCAATCTGTATAATCATAGATCTCATAGGGACTGAGGTCCCGAATGTGTAAGGAACTCCTTCAACTCAACAACAACAAAAAAGCAAATAACCTAATTCAAAAATGGGCAAAGGACTTGGATGGACATTTCTCTGAGGAAGATACACAAGTGGGCAGAGGCACGCGAGAAGTCACAGTTAATCGGGAGACACACGTCCGAACGACCTCACACCCAGCAGGATCCATCACTCAGAAGACGGCTCAGTGAGGATCACAGATGTTGGAACCCGTGTGCCCTGGTGGTGAGCGTGTGAAGTAGAAGCACAATAGTGGTTTCTCAAAAAACTTACAGTGTTACCATTTGATCCAGCAACTCCACTTCTGGGTATATACCCAAAAGAATTAAGAACAAGATCTCAAAGAAGTATTTTACACTCGTGTTCACAGCGGCTTTATTCACAATAGCTAAACCGTGGACACTATCCAGGTGTCTGTGACTGTTGAGTGGATAAGCAGGAAGTGTCATGTTCGTAGAGCAAAGTGTCATTCAGCCTTTACAGAGAAGGAGGTGCTGGGGTAGCAGTGTCCATCCTGCAGCAGCAGGGGTGACACGCTGAGTCAGTAGGCCAGGCACAGAAAGACAAGTTGCGTGTGATTCCACTCATACGAGGCCCCTGGAGGAGTCAGATTCGCAGGGACAGAAAGGGGCTGGGGGTGGGGGAGGGGAGCTCGCTGGTCAGCGCTATAGAATTTTTGCAAGATTGATAGCGTTCTGGCAGTGGTGGTGGGGGTGGTTGCACAGCAGCCTGTGCTTCATGCCCCTGAGCCGTGCACCTGGAAGTGGTTGAGGTGGCCAATTCTATGTTACGTGTGTTTCACCACAGTAAAAGGTAATTGGGAAAAGTGAATTGGGGTCTCCTGGTGCTGTGCCCACAGTAGGGTTTTCTCGGCTCTTGTCTTTGTCCTTCATGAACCTGGCTTGTGCTCCCCGCATCCCCTGAGGCCTGTGACATTGCTGTGAGGCAGCGACTGACACATGGCAGCAGGGATATTATTTTATAATGTCATCCTGGAGTTTGGAATGAGCGTTAATGCAGTAAACGTGCAGAGTCAGGACTAGTTACTACGGAAGGGAGGATGGACTGCTCCAAGGACGTAATGCGGAAAACTCGGCGTCTTTGATGTATTTGGCACCACTGCAAACGCTGCTGCCACCAGGGGAGTGAAGAGGAAGCCTGGGAAGGACTGTCCACTAGCTGAGCATGCGATTCCGGGGCACAAACCTTGTCCTCTTGTTCCAGCAACAAGGGAGCGTTTCACACGTTTATTAAATACTTGCTGATGCCATTTTGAAGACGCCATCTGGCTTTTGTGGTTTTAGCAGACATCATGGCACATGGAAGTGATGCAGCTCAGATGTTCTTGTCTCCAGAAAATCTGTACTCTGCCTTCTTGTGTGTTCCAGACAGGGACCTAAGTTATTGGCAGTAGAGACATGGAAGGAGTGATTGAATGAAGTTAGGAAACAAAATGATCAAGGCTTAAAGTGCATGGGTGAAAACTTGTCACTGGCTGTGTGCCTCTGCGAGGATTGCGTCACCGGGAGCTGCAGCCCTGAGCACCAGAACCCCGAGGGGAGGTCTGGGCGGAGACGAGAATGAGGTGCTCTGTGCTCTGGGGAAGCCAGCAGACCATGCCTGCAGATAGAGACTTCCAGGAGAAGACTTTATGAGCCCAGATTCTTGTCTCTTCATATCTGGAAAAGCACTGAAATCATTAACGGGGACACCTGCTCCTCGGGACCAGCAGCACGTGTGCTGCCTAAACGTGTGCTGACTGCACGTCCCTCCAGCTTCACCAGGACCATGTGCACTTACCTCCCCCGCATCTTGGAGCAGCCTCAGAGCCATCTGAGACCCTGTCTCCCAGGGTAGAGTCCTCATTTGCCACAAATAAAACTTAACTCACAGCTCTCACATGCATTTTTCTCAGTTGACAAGTGAAAAAGAGGAAAGTTTTGAGATGGTTTTGAAGCAGGCTATTGGTGATTTACCCATAAGCAGGAGACCCGTGCTCAGTTTGAAGGCCCTGTAGGTACCGACTTTTACACCAGGACTGCAAAGATGGGGAGAACATGCCCTAGATGCCTTTCGTTAGTACTTTGCTCGTGCGCTTAGACACTCTGTGTCCAGTGATGATCAAACTGACCCTGGGGATTCCCAGCAGGAGCATAATGTTCTGCTTCTGGAGTGGAGGGTGGGAGTCATGCAAAGCATCCTGTTTGTGTTAAAAAGAGGTGCACGCCTTACATGCAGCATCATGTGTGTCCAGGTGTGCTTCACGCTAAAGAGTGAAATGACTTGTCACTGAGTAGAATTGATGCCCGGACACATGCCATGTCTCTAACCCCTGATGGCACCGGGCACATCCTGAGCCTCGCTGTCATGGGCCTCACTGCCGTGGGCAGGAGTTGGCTCTGCAGCAGTGAGCACTGTGCCCCGGCAGGAACATACTCGGACATGGGCGGGGCTGCAGGCGACAGCTTTGCCTACAGTCTGATGTTGTTGCGTTACTATCATTGTATTCAAATTACATATCTTGCTGGTCTGTGGTGATTAAGAGAATGTAATACAGAACTTTTTCTTTGCTAGTTTTGTAGGAAATTGTGAGATTGATTTGGAGATCAAGCGATATTTTTGTAGAGCTGGTGTGCAGAGTATACAGGTAAGGTTTTTAAAGTTTCATTGTCTTCTCAAATTCTCTATGCTCTATTCAAAAAAAAGTTGTGAAGTTTTTATTAACTCAGAATTTCTTTGAAGTTAAGTTTTTCTTCATAGGTTATACTTGAGAGAAAACTGAAGTCAGATGCTCAGAAATCACTAAGAACATCATGCACCCCCTCCTCCCATCAGTAAGTGGCCTGTGGACTTGTTTTCTGTCACCTACTTTGGTTTCTGTTTGAATTCAGATTCACGGTACCATGCGGGTGATCCTGGAGCCGCTGATTGGAGACATGCCCTTGGTGGGAGCTTTGTCGATCTTCTTCCTCAGGAAGCCAGTAAGTCCACCTTTATCTCCTTTTCCTCCAGCTCACTGACAAGCATGTGCACATACGAAGAATATACAGAGTGGAGGAAGAGAGTTTAACTCACTCCATTCCCTTTCTGGAGCATGACTCCTATGTGTTTTCATCTCTTTATGCTTAGTGGAGGGCTTCACATCTCTTGGTAGACAGTTTTTTTCCTGATTACAAAAATAAAGTATTTGCTACAGAAAATTTGAAAAGAGACTTTTAAAAAAAACAGTGGGTGGGAACTAACATTCAGCACCTATCACTGAGTAGGATGTATAGATATTTACTCATTCAGTCCTCATAGCTCTGTAGTTACCTACTCACACAGTTTCCTTTTGCCGGCCAGGAACTGAATCTGATTTGTCCAAGTCACAGAACCATGAGTCTGGGCGTCTGCACCTGGCCCAGCCTGGCTGGCAGAGGTGCTGTCCTCAGGCCCCCAGGTTTCCCCATGGCCCCCGAGCTGGCAGTGCGTGAAGCACACAGACACGCCCTCAGTTTTTGAAAAGTCACAAAGATTCTTTTTGACTGAATTATATTCTAACACTTTGATAAACTGTGGTAAATAGTATCATTTCACATTGTTAGGTATGTGTGGTGTTCCATTTTTGGTTACAAGGAGTCAATACTCATTACTAATTAGGCACAAAAATAAGAGAACAGAAATGTTGTTCCCACCTAGACGCTCCCCCCACCATGGCCTCACTCCTCCCCAGTGGCCCTGTACCTGCATGGCTGCTCACTTGGGCTTCTACAGCCTTCAGTTGGCTTCCTGTCTGGCTCTATCCTCAGAAGACGTCACCACTAGCGTGTCTTCCCAGGTGCACACTGACCCCCAGGGGCCGGCTCTTGCTTGCAGACAGTCCTCTGGTCCAGGTGAGGTCTGTCTCCCCAGCCCTTCAGGCTCAGCCCGTGCTGACTGCGCACGGGGAGTCACAGTGCACAGTAGTGCCCCCAACCCCATGTCCCTTACCACCCCCTCGTCCTCTCTCCTCTCCCAGAGCATTGCCCTCCCCTCTCTGTTTCTCCCCTTCCCGGGACACAGGTAGTCAGGCCCTCCTTGGCACCCAGAGCCCTGTGCCTGGTCGCTCCCGTCTCCTGAGCTCTTGAAGCACAGCCGCATCTGTCTCCATACAGTGGAGTAAATGTCTGATGAATAGGTTGATCTGTTCTGCATCTGTCTCTTCACCAGATGCCACCTTTGTAACCTGTGACGTGCCCTTTCTGGAGGCACCATTAGCATCATGTATGATTTAGAATGGGGATATTCATTTGTATAATTTGATTCAAATAACTGAATACAAATTATTGTCTTCAGGTTTTTAAAATACAGGTTTATCAGACCAAGTGAGTGGCACTTTCCTGTATAAAAATATAAGACTTAAGTGTCATCACTTTGTTACCACTAAAATTATTATTCGCCTTTGCTTTTTATTGCTTAAATAATTGGCTTATTTTGAATGTACTTTAACAACAGAAAACAACGTAAAACTCAAAAACTATTAAGGAACTTCTGTGTTAAATTTTAATTTACTAAAATTTTGAGAAATGAGATTTATGAAAGATTTAAAATTCATGGATTTTTTTCCGCACACACAAATTGTTTAAAAGCCAGAATGTTTAAGAAAATCACTTTATTAACAAGTATAAAAAGACTAGTCTCTAGCAAAATGCTAAATAATTTCAGTTTACAGGGAATTTTTAACAATTTACAGAAAGACCTTTTTGTCAGTTTAGAATGTAACAAAATTAAAATCTGTAAGTCTTACTCTTTAACTTAGCAATATTCTTCCTTAGTTTGGATCTTCCATAGGTGTATTTAGTTTAAAAACTAACATTGTAATATTAACTTCCAAGTGAAGTTTTAGTGCTCAGAAAAGAAGGATGAGGCGATGAAAGGTTGAAAATCTCGTGTCCTTAAATGGTGAGTTACAATCACCAAACACAGGGTTCGGAGAAAGGGGACTTTTTCAGTCACTTCCATCTGGAAACTATGAAAACAAAGCTCCCTGTTGGTGCCAGGTCCTTCCTCACTCCAGGGAAAGACGGGGTTTTGACCCTCCAGATGACGTAGAGGTGAAGACTTGGTCTGCTTGCTGGTTTGTCTAGGTTCGTGTTGATAACATGCTGCTTGTTTAAGAAAGAAACTGAAAGCACATGGTGTGCTGGGTTTGTGGGGCGCAGAGAAGACAGGACGGGTCACACTGAACTGCTCTGGGTCACGTGGTGGAGGCAGGCGCCACCCAGCCTCCGTCTCCACCCGGGTTCTTCCTCTTCCTTGATCTGTGTGCTTTGAACAGATTGCAGTCTCCCCTCAGTGTCTGCAGGGGACTGGATCCAGGCCTCCCTTGGATTCCAGAATCTGTAGATGCTCAAGTTCCTTATACAAATGGTGTAGCATTTGGACATGACCTGTGCTCATCCTCCTGTGTACTTTAAATTATCAGTATACCTAATACAGTAGATTCTGCATAAATAGTTTAAAATTCAATGTAAATGCTATATAAATAGTTGCCGTAGTGCTGCAAATTTAAGGTTTACTTTTTGGGACTTCCTGGAATTTTTTTTTTCCAGATAGTTTTCATCCGTGGTTGGTTGAATTCAAGGATGTGGAACTGGAACCTCAGATGTATTTAATTTCTTTAAGCCCCAGTTTCCCCTTTCCAGCAACACCTCTCTGGGAAGATTAGAGATGAAGATGGAGCGTTAGTGGGTGTAAAACACTAAGTGTACAGTACCAGGCCCGTAGTGTAAGTCTTCAGGTTTTTAAGAAATCCAAAGTATTCCTAAATGTAGGGTTATTATTCTGGTGGAGTCTGACACCAGAAGTCAAGTATTGGTGAGCACAAAAGTTTGGATGAAGGTTCTGGTACTAGCCGGGGCGACCCAGCTGGACGGGTCGCAGGGAGTAGGTGGCCACCTGCACGCACTAACCTGGCAGACATTGGGAGTGTCTGGGCACGCGCGTTCAAGGGTGTTCGGGAGTCCTTGCGTCACCTCTGCATCTGTCGCAGGAGTGTGGAGTAAGCTGGACTGACTCAGGAGTTCTTTTCTGGAACTTCTCCAGGGCATGGTCTGGGACTTGCTCTGAATGTGGTTATCCTGGGTCTCTGAGCCACAGGTTGAGTTTCTTCACCTGTGAAATGGGAATAGCATCTTCCTTTTAGAGTGACTGTAAGAAGGAACCAAGTCCTCCCAGCCAGGACTCCAGTGTTGAGGAACCTTCAGCAGAGGAGGGAAAAGGAAGGGCTTCCTTTATAAACAAATTAGCATATTTAGGTGCCTCATGAAGCCCGTGCTGGGGCTGCAGTCGCGGGTTAGGGACAGAATGGAACGTGGGCCGTGAGCGCCGGGGCCGCTGTCCCTCTCCCGTGCTGTTCTGCCTTGGCTTCGTCCTTCTGTTGCTGAAAGATGGGCCCCCATCCCCGACGAGCCAAATAACCCAGAGACAAGGTCTTCGAGCTTAGAAGAAAAGAGGCAGCTTTATTACTTTGCCTGGCAAAGGGGACTCCCAGCAGGCTTGTGCCTTCAGAACTGTGAGCCCGTCTTGGGGTTGGGGCTTTAATGATTATATAGCGAAGAAACCGGAGAGAAAAAGCGGGTATCTATCAACAAGAGCCTCTGGTGAAGCTTCCTTCCGAATCTTGGCGAGTCTGTCCAGCATCATGGGACTGTCCACTGGTCTGGAGTGTCATCAGCACGTGACCTTCTTTATCTGATCAGGCTCATTAGGCACCAGGAGGGACTTCGGAGGGTCTGGTCACTCTCCTGAGGTTGTTGTCCGGTGACTCCCTTCCTAGGGGGATGACTCAGAATCCAAACATGATTGTAAATTTCAGTTGCCAGAGTGAAGTAAAACAAACAGGAAAATTAATAACTCCAGCTCTACTTGTAACAATGGGCCTGGGCCTGGGGCAGTGTCCGGTCAGATTTGCTGACCGTTTTAAAAGTAAACGGCAAGTATAAGGCCAGGAATTAGCCTAAGCGCAGCCATTTTATTACTTCTCTTTCACTTCTCTCTGTGTCTTCACTCTGTCCTTGCCTGCCCTGTTCCAGCAGCACCCAACACGGGCCCTTAACCCCAGACCAGGAGTGGAAGGTCCAGTGTTTGAACAGGGCTCCCAGAAACCAATTCCACAACCCTTGGCGGGCGGCAGGGAGATGGAGGGGCAGGGCCGGGCAGACAGGCCTGCAGGGCTGCCGGACTAAGGAGGGCCTGGACATAGACTGCACGTTAAGACTGAGAGCACCTGGGGAGCTACGGGGGTGTTTATAAGGTGCTCTCTGAGCCTCCTGGATCTGGAGTTTGGTGTCTTCATTACGTTGGAGAGTCTCGTCCCGTCAGCGTTGTCCAGGCGCACTTTCAGTGGCCCTTGGAGAGTCTTGTGCGAGAGAGAGTACTGCATCTCTGTGGTCTGGGCCTAGGATGGTGTCCCCCCCGCCCCCAGGGCACAGAGGGTGGGTTGTCTTCCTTCCTCTCAGCTGCAGTGGGCCTCCTTCTTTGTGTCCTCCGGGGAAGGCAGGCCTGTGTCTCTCCAGCAGCAGCTGCCCCTCCCTGGCCTCTCCCTGCAGGAAGTCCTGTCGGCTGGCACACCACATGGAGTGTGTGCTGATTTCTGTGGATTCCATAGGGCCCCTCTGGCTGTGCTGCCCTGGGGGCTCTGTCACCTCAGCTCCCTGTGCACTTAGGAGGGATGCTCTTCCCAGTTTCCTGCGTCCCAAGTAGGGGGTGGGAGTCCCAGGAGCTTTACGACGTAAGGAAAGCATTTGTGACCTTTACCACCAGCCCAAATAGGCATTTCAAACACTCTGGAGAGGAACAGGAGCCAGCAGTCTATATTTTTAACCGATGTCCCACACAGGACGCCTGGCCCTGGCATGCAGTCTGCTGCAGTGAGGGTTGTGGTTGCTGCCTCCGTAGCGCCATCCGCGGGTCCCCAGGGAGGCTGCGGGCGCAAGTCTGAGCTTCCGTGGATCACACGTGCGCTGGCGGTGCGGTTGCAGTGAGACCGCACGACTCGTTGCTCCTCGCAGGAGAGCATGGCAGCCCCACGGGTGGTTTCCCATCATTGGGAAACGCGTCTCACTGGCCCTTCAGTTTCCTGAAGGAGATCTCAGTCGGGGGGGTGCAGGGAGGCACTAATTTTAGCTGTTTTTCCAAAGCACTGCCTGGACCTGCCCCTCCCAGTGAGCTCCTGCCTGTGTCCCCACACGTGGGCACTTATGCGCTCACACTTTCACACAGTCACTCACACTCCTCTCCCCCTGTCCCCCACCCCTCCTTCGACCCCAGCCCCTTCTGGTGCCCCCTCCCCACCATGTGCCTTCAGGGCCTTGAACATGGGGGCCCTTGGCCTGGGGCTTTCTTTCTTGTGTTCAAATCTCCTCTCTTTCCAAACCCAGCTGAGTCCTTCCTTCCATGAATTCTGCCTCTGCCCCCCCACCTCACCCTGGCGCTTTGTTTCTCTGAGCTTGGGTAGCGTCTCTTCACTTTGACAAGGGGCCTGTGAGCAGGCCTCAATCTCCTGAGACTTTATTGTCTAGTGATGGTTGCAGTCCCTTCCCAGAGGTGGCTCCCTGAGACGGCCCTGGAGGTTTCTTTACTCTTTCTGATTCAGCAGGATTGCCCAGGCTCCCGGTAACAATTTTTGCCCCAGGCCTAGATTTCTTCAAAATCCCCTGTCCTTTAAGTGGAAAGTGTGTTTGAGATCATGATCGGGGTGCCGGGAGGTTCTACTTTCAGGACTTGTTGAAATAGTTGCTTTTGAGTTTTGATCCAGATGAATCCTAACCCTTCCCGTTCATGTTTGTACTTCCCAGTTTTGTTACTCGGGTGTGTGGGTGGTAGAGGTTATGCAGGTAGAGGTTATGCAGTCTCGCCTGACATCTTCTACAAACACAAGGCCCAGGTGATTCTATTACATGCAATGCTCGTCTTCATAGGAAAAGCAGCGTTTCTAATCGGTGCTTTTTACCTGTCCACATCAATTTAAGAGACTCTCAGCCAACTATGTAGGAATTCTTCTCAGTTAAATGCCTGCTAGAAAAATGAGCAGAAAATACAAATGTTGAATGAACGGAAGGAACATGTTCCGCCAACATCAGGAAAATGCAGATTGAAAGAGTGGTAAAGTACCATATTTTAACTACCAGAAAGGCTGATTTTTAATGTCTCTCTTTGATGAGAGTATAAAAGAAAGGATATCTTCCTACACTTTTGCTGTAATATAAATTGATACAGTATTGGGGCAACTAGGTGGCATCTATCACATAGAAAATAAACATGTCTCTGACAACTTCCACTTTTGGAACACTGGTCTCCACATGCATGTAAGAACATGTGGTAAAAAGATACTAAATCACTACTTACAATAAAAGAGAAGCTGTAAGTATTCTAAGTGCTCATCAATAAGAGAATGGTATATAAATAATCACATGATTTTACTGGAGAAAACTATGAGCTCAAGAGACAAAATGAGAGCAGGCAGGCCATCTGCACACCGACAGGGCCGGCGGCCTCCAAGTTCTCCTGCGTGGGAAACGAGGCCCAGGACAGCATTATGCAGGAGCCCGTCTGTTTGTAAAGAAACACCTGTGTGATTGCATATGATAACTGGAAATAATTTGTATGCGTAATATTTTTGCCCTTTTCTCATTACAGCTTTTAGAAATTAACTGGACAGGACTGACTAATCTTCTCGACATCCCTGGGTTGAAGTAAGTACTCCGTCCCGCGCTGTAGTTCGCCTGTTGGTGGTGCGGGGTGCCTTCTGGGTGTCGTGAATACCCAAGGGCATCCCTGGGCCTTTTCCGCAGGCCCTCAGGGCAGTGGTCGCAGCGCATCTGCGGCTCTGGGCCCGGACGAGCTGTGGGAGGACCGGTGAGGCTGGACAGGGCCTTTCCGTTTGCCGTCGGGTGTTTTCCAGTTTTGGTGTTTTAGGAAAGTAGTAGGCTGTTAATTCCTGTAAGTGAACTGTTACATTTTGTTTGTATTTGTTTTCCCAGAAAAATAAGGCAAACTTTAAAAAGTTTTCCAACTGTATGTTTCAAAACTGTCCCTTTCTGGGTTCTTTTCAAGCTGTGCTACCTCCTCTGCCCTGGTGCCTTGATCCACTCCTTGGATGGGTGGCAGCCAGGCCTGGACCTGGGAGCGCACAGGGGCTCCAGGAGCCGGGTTGCGGGGCAGAACTGAGTTCCTCCATCAGGTCACTGAGAGTCCCTTCGTCGTCTGTGCAGTCTGGTGTCTGGAGCACAAGGAGACGTCCCATGATGAGTCTGTGAAGCTGTCAGGCGCACGCCCTGCTGTGTCCCCGCCCCCATGTCCCAGGGTGGAGGGCGCCTGTGACAACCCTGCTAGTCCCCCCCCACCCCCCCCAGGCTGGAAGCTCTGAGCTGCAGCCTCAAAGCCTGCTTTTGCTGGCTTCACTATTGTAACTGAAGGTTAAAATGCATTAAATATTGGTTTAAGTTTCATGTGTTCCCAGTGGACACTTGGCTAATCTCTGAATTTTTTTCCTCTAAAATAGCTTAGAAATTAAATTTGAAAGTCTTGGTTTCGGTCTGTTTTTTCTAATCTTAACGTATTTGTTTATGTCCCTGAAATGACCATTAGAAAGAATTTTATTTTGTTTCATTATCAAGGAAAAATTAAGACTTTACTAAATTGAGACATAGTCTTAATAAAAGTCTCTTTTAGGTACTGCGGTTTATTTGATGTAGAAAAGTACTGTTATCTTTAAAAGATCTTTGGAAAGAAGGGACAACTTTTTTAAAGTGTTGTTAAAGTGTCAGTAGGGATCCTTGGTTGCAACAACAGTTGCAATTCCCACGGTCTTAATTAAGTGAGTAAATAAATACTGTTTTTTAAAGCCAGTGTATTCATTCACCCAACAAATGGGTACTGAGTGCCTGCCAGGAGCCGGCCGCCGTGCTGAGTGCCGGGTGCAGCTGTGGATGGGCGGCCAGATGCCTGTCTTCTGGAGCCCACGTTCCTGGCTCAGTCCCCAAGAGGCCTGGGGCCTCGTTTGGGTGACCTCAGCTGCAGCCAGGTGCTGGTGTCCAGGTGGTGCCATGGGCTCTCTGTCCAGTGCCCAGCTCTGTGTTTCCACTGGGGGCCGTTTCCAGCCAGGCACTTGCTATGAAGGAGCAGCTTCCAGCTCCTGCGCTGCCGGCAGGGCAACCTCAGGGATCAGAGCCCCTTCCCACTAGCTCGGGCCAAGGCTCCAGGGCTGACTTCTGTTTCTCCGCCCTTCCTTGGACAGATTCCCAGGATTTTGAAGGTCAGGTCTGGGTCTTGTGCCCACCTGGAGGGGAGTCAGAGAAGTGCTTGAAAAAGCTCCAGTGAAGGGAGGGGGTCCCTGAAGAAAGAACTGTCATCAGAAGCAGGGGAAAGGTTCTTGTCCCACCTGGGGTATCAAAACACCCAAAAACCAAAACTAAAAAAAAAAAAGAAAGAAAAGAAGCAGCAGCAGGGGAAAGGGAGCAGGTCCTGCTGTCACTCAGGGCAGAGGGGTGTGCACTGGCCAACCCCTCTCAGCGTCGCGTGGAAGGAAGCCTGGGGTCCGTCAGGCACCCGCTCTGCAGACAGCGTCAGGTCAGTGCCTTTGGAGAGCCAAGGGCAGGTGAGCCCCGGGCCACTGCTTTGGGGCTCAGACCCCGTCCTTCAGTTAAGCTGGGTACACTCATGCATGTGTGCGCCTGGAGATGCAGACACTCGTACAGCTCCGTTCCACTTTGTGATTTTGTATGTAGACAGGCTCTTTTTATGCAGTAATAGCTTCTCACTATTGTATTGTACATAGATTTTTATATACACAATACATATATAAACCATTCTTACATAAGCAATATATAGGATTACATATATCACTAAAAATATTCATGTGAAATAAACACACCATTCAAAAATGAGGTTATGAATTAAAAAATGAGGCTATGGTTTAAAAGGGATATATTAAAGTATCCCTTTTAAATTATACATATTTATATGTGATTTGTAATTATATAATTTGTATTTTTATGTAATAAAATGTATACACACATACTTAACATAAAACTTGGGCTACTATTTCTGACTCAGAGACTTTCTCAAGTAACTCACAGCTGTGGCAAGCCTTGTCACAAAATTACACATTCCATAACTTTGAACATAACTTAATGAGGTCATGCCGCAGGCTTTACAAAATGAACATTCTACACGCTGTTTGCACTGATGACGAAGCAGAGCTCAGGGTGTTATAAAGTGGCAGTGACGCCTGAGTCACTTCACTTCACCATAAATTTTAGCTGTCCTGCTGTTTTGGGGGGCAGAGTCCTGACCTGAGTGTCAGGGGTGTAAGAGGAGTGAGACTGGGGCTGGAAATCGCCGTCAGGTGATGAGCAGGACGGTTTGAAGGACTGGGAGGGCTGGCGGGAGGCTTGGCCACAGGAGGCTGCCCCTGGGTGAAGGACAGCCCTGCTCCGGGCACCGGGCAGCCCTCTGCTGGGTGTAGGCGTTGTGGGGGCGGCAGCTGACTCATCACCACAGCAGCTAAGGGATTCTTGAAACATTACATCACCAATGAGGGGTTTTGTGTTTCAACAGACTTTTCAGTATAAATAAAACCAGTATTTTGGAGGGAAACACCTGTAGTAAGAACAGGTAAAGCTTCAAAGGACCACCTCCACCTCTGCTTGGTGAGCGCGTATCCAGGGTCCGCCAGCTTAACTCTCTCCATCCCTTTGGGGCGTTAACCCTGCTTAACTGACATCTTCACCCCAGAGCGGTGCTGTCTGGGGTGTGGCTTGATTTTCCCTCGTTGGACCGAAAGTCCTGAGCTGAGGCCCTCAACTTGCAGCTGAGCTCGGGCATTGCTCCCCGATGACTGTAGGAAGTACTGGTGAGAAGAAGGGTTCTTTCAAGGCTCTGCAGTTCTGATTCAAGGTGTTCTTCAGTAGCAAGGAAACCTCATTCGTGTGTGCTCTCAGAACTGTTGTCACACACGTTGCTTAATTCTCACACTGACCCCAAAGAAGAGACAACAGATGAGTTAGGTGTATGTTTCTTTAGCCTCCACGGTCTTCTTCATGCTACTGAGTTCTTTGTGCTGGGTGTGTAGTATTTCAAAGCAATTGCAGGGTTTAGTACCCAAATAAAGTGTGAGGAGGGAATGAACTGTACATTTTTTTGCTTCGTTGGGAGCTCTGCACACGTAACCAGAGAGAGAAATCTAATGTAACGAATGTGGGCTGAGCGAGTGGATGCTTATTTTGGTTTTCTCTCCACTTTTATGGGTGTTTGAAATATTTTATGTTAAGAAAGAAATTTAACGAAGTGTGTCTTAGTTATTCAGTATTAAATCAGTATAAAGTTACGTCAAATGTATGAGGTGTTATTTGGGACACTGTGAAATGTAGCCAGAATATGACCTCATGTCCTCAGAATAATCCGAGGTAAGTCACTGTGGCAGTATCGCATCTGCATTGCAGAGCGGCTGTTTCTGAAGGAATCAGACAGCTTTGGCCATGTAACTCGGACGTTGTCTTGTTTGTGCTGAGTTCACTGTTGGAGGTGAAACTAGCCGTGAAGTGTCTGATGGTTTATTCTCGTTCCCCCACAGTGGCTTGTCAGACACTATCATTCTGGACGTCATATCGAACTACCTGGTGCTTCCCAATCGCATCACGGTTCCTCTGGTCAGCGAGGTGCAGATCGCACAGCTGCGGTTCCCTATACCAAAGGTAAGCACCCCGACACTCACAGGTAGGCTGGGCAGCTTTTCACATCCCTGGGTGTGGTGATTCCTGGTGTTTCTCCTAATGGTGACCTTGGCACGTGGCCCTCCGTGCAGTGCAGGGGCTCGTCCTGCCTCTCTCCTCAGGAGACTGGCCAAGGGACGTCTGGTCTGAAAGCTTCCAGAGACTGAGGGCAGTTCCAAAACCCCAGCTGTGAAGCTCAGAGGTGCTCCTGGGGCCTACTCCTGCAGGTGTTGTTGCAGATCGTAAAGGACAGCTGTGACAACTGATTTATCCACTTGTACGTACCCAAGTATCACCGTTTTCTAAGCTGGGACTTCGCACCAGCTCCCTCTCAGATGTGGCAGTGTGGCCACCGGTGGGGTCACTGGGTGAGCCATGTGGCAGGGGCATTTTTGGTGTTACAGCTGCCCCAGATGGGACGGGAGGGGATGGGCTGGGCTTCAGTCTCTTCACCTGTAAATTGGGATGATACCTGGCACACAGAGGTCGGTCACAGATACTGGAGTTGCCCTCCTTTGAGTAAACTAAACAGCTTTGTCCCAGGACTGCGAGAGCTTGCCAGTCAAGGAATGAGATTCGTCTGCTGCACACGGAGGACGTGGTAGAGGGATGGTCCTGCCCAGTTAGTGAGAGCGCCTCCTACATGGGGCTTCGCACCAGCCGGCTGGTCTGTCTCCCTCACCGTGGGGGCCGCCTGTCACGTGTCTGTTACTCTCCTGCAGAAGGTCTTGAGCTGGCCCTATTTCAGTGTTTGTTTCCTGAAGAGGAAGTGGGCGGTTACTCTGCCTCTGCCTATTGCTCTTACTAGTTAAATCAGAGCTCAACGACAGTGCACAAATCAACACACACGGTGAGCATTTCTGCATTTCTGTGAAGTAGCATCACCCAGTCATTTGTGCCCAAATTAGTTAGTGTTGGCCTTCAGCAGGTCTGAGGGGACACCACATACAAGACAGGGGTATCTTCTCCTTAATTTAGGATTCTCATCTCTGAAAATGCAGGGCTGACTTTCCACGTAGAAATCCTGTGGTCCTTGGCCATGAGGCTTGTTACTCTCCGAGCGCAGTGACGTCTGAGCCCTCCCAGACCTGACCCCTGTAACTGTGGGTTAAAGCCATTGCTGCTCAGTGTGTGCCAGAGTATCTAAGCTTTAGATGTGTGAAAATATCAACAGTGAATTTTCCTTGTTAAGTTTTTAGAAGTGTATTTGTGAAAATGTGTATCTTCCTGTGCTGATTGGGTCAGGAGTGTTACCTGGTAATTTTTTCAAACGTGTTTGTGAGGTAGGATGCCCCTCCTCCAAAGGTAACTTCACATTTGTGTTTGCCTTGAAAGAAATACAAGTGGATATTTTTTACTTTAATGATTAGACAACATTTTAGGGGAAAAAGAGAACTATGTGTAAAGTCTGTGAGTGGTATGTATGTCACAGCTTCAGTGTCCCATCCTTGAAGCAGGTTTAGTGGCAGGCCGTCATGGGCTTGTTCTGAGACTGGATGGGGTCATCCGTGCACATGAGGACTTGGTAACGAGCTCGTGCATCCTGTACTGCTGGTTACCCTTACGTGTCTCTGCAGTGACCGCTGCTGTCTCCACTACCAAGACACAGGACTGTGGTCCTGCCGCTCCACCCCGCCCTGCCCAAGCTGTTGCTCTGGGAGCTGCGCCGGGGAGGTCCCTGGAGGAGTGGGGCTCACGCTGGCCCTGGGCTCTGTCCCTTAGCCCTGCCCGGCGCTGCGCAGCTGTGCTGTCTTTGCTGTGCCAGGAGGTGCCCGTTTTGTTCCTGGCATGGCTGTGGTTCCGTCTGTTGGGAACCAGCGGACAGTATGCTTTGTGCTCCCTTCCAGGGTGTCCTGAGGATACACTTCATTGAAGCTCAGGATCTTCAGGGGAAGGACACTTACCTTAAAGGACTTGTCAAGGGAAAGTCAGACCCCTATGGAGTTATTCGGGTGGGCAACCAGATCTTCCAAAGCAAGGTCATCAAGGAGAGCCTCAGTCCTAAGTGGAACGAGGTTTACGAGGTGAGCCTCTCCCCGGCCCTGCCCATGCCGTGCCACACCGCTCTCCCGTCCCGCCTGCTTCCTTCAGGTGCTTGGTCTCACTCTTGCTTAAAGTTCCCATCTTTTGAAATATGTACCTGGTGTTGCTGCCTCGCAGCACTCTGTTAGGCCAGCACGCAGAACTTTAAACCTTAATCACATGGAGCTGTGACAGGGAGTAACTAGCACAAATCGTATACAAGAGCGAGGTTCGCTGTATACTGTTTTGTGAACTTCCATTTGGTGTCTCTGGACGTCCCTACGCGTCAGTAAATGCAGCCGCTCAGTTGAATAGGCCCCATCGTTTCTCTGCCCAGAGCGGTCTCGGCTGTCTGGTTCAGCATTATAACCAGTGCCGCACCAGTGTCATGGGACAGATTTGTCTTGACTTAGCCAAGCTCCCCCAGATAATGCTCCTCAGAGTGGAGCTGCGCATCCAAAGTTACCTGCGTCTGAAGGGACTGACACATTCGCAGGATTGTTCCTCAGAGAGGGGTGCAGCTCATACCCTACCAGCTTCCCTCCTCCCTGCCCGGTCTGTGGCCAGATCTCTTTATGGTGGTGGGTGGGTTACTTGTGGGTCGCAGGAGGCCAGCACTGACTGCAGCTGCTGCAGGACTAGAGAGATGTCCCAGCCTGTGACCCTGTCCTGGAGCGACAGGACCCCAATACTGAGGACAGACACAGTGGGCTGTGACCATGCGCGCAGATGTTTCACAGTGACCCCCAGGCGTCCAGCAGTGTGTCAGGACTGCTGGTGGGAAACCTCAGTGCCAGACAGCTTCTCACCATGGGGGAGAACCGCCCCGGTGGTCTCCACACTTGACGGTAAAATGTGAAATAACTACGATTTTTAACCTTCCAGGCTCTGGTCTATGAGCATCCCGGACAGGAACTGGAGATCGAGCTCTTTGATGAAGACCCGGACAAGGATGACTTTCTGGGAAGGTCAGTCCTGTGTGTGATTTACACTGTGCTTACATATTGGAAAAATAAACATTGATTTGTTTACTTACATTGAACAACCAGTACAGCTGAAAAGGTGAGCTTTCAAAAAGCACACTTTAGCCTAATCTTTATTATTTAACTGAATTTCTTGTGGCAAAAAAGATATGGGGGTAGGTGACATTGGACAGGCCTGGCTTCATCAAGAATGGCCTGTTGTCAAGCTGTGACCTCAGAATTCATTCATGAGATGATTTAACAAGGAGCACCCCAAAGACTCTGAGCCAGGCAGTGGTCAGGTCAGATGTGATTCTGCCAGACCACTGCTGGGTCAGGGTGTTGGGCTGGGGCTGGCCCCGGGGAGTGGGGGAGGAGGGGTGGTGGCAGGCATGGGGAGGCTCCTGGAGCAGCTGGGAAGGATGCTGGTCTAGCCCAAGGCGGAGGGTGGGCAGAGAGCCAGCGGCTGCAGGAGGAAGGGTGTGGTCCTCTGTCCTCTTCGGCTCTGGCCCAGGGCTCACAGCAGAGCAGGATGGTGGGGGAGGAAACGCACCCCTGGGGCCCAGAGCAAGAGGCTGAGGAGCTGGTGAGAGCTGAGGAGTGCGCCCGCCCGAGGGCCTGGGGAAGACTGGCCTCTGGCTCCACTGCCTTGGCTCCTCCCTTCCTCGCTTCACATTCTCTCCTGATAGACTAGTGTTTTGTTGCATGTCTGGAGTGCTTTTTCACAGACTAATATTTAAGGCTGTTTCAGTTGTACGAAGTGTGCTTCTGTGTTCTGAAGTTGTTGTGTTGTTTCTGTAGTCTTATGATTGACCTTACCGAAGTTGAGAAGGAGCGCCTTTTAGATGAAGTAAGTGTCCTCTGAGTTTGTTCTATTTCACAAGTACTGACTGAGTCCCTGCTGCACCCCCACTTGGTGGTCTGAGAACTTAACATCTGCCTCACAGACACGAGAGCTTGGGCCTCCTAGTAACAGCAAAGTGAAGTAAGTTTCAGAGCCAAATCAGATAGTGTGTATTGAGCGCCTGCTGTATGCTTGAAATACCCAGGGAGCCAACAGAAGTCCGCTTCATTTCAGGCAGTGCGCTCTCCTGCGGGGTCAAGGCAGAGCCTGGGAGAAACTCCCTAAACTGGGTACTTCACAGATAGATAGAGTTCCTAGCAGAGCTGACGCAGTGCGGCTGGTGAGAAAGGTCCCAGGAGAGGCACCCGCGGACTGGAGGGCCTGGGCAAGTCAGGCACGATCAGCCGAGTTTCTGCTTCCAGAGTGACACGCCCTCCTTCCTGTGCGAGGCGCTCGGCAGGCACCTGCATCTGTCACGTGCTGTGCCGGGCACTTAGAGTGCCAGTGTTGGCTGAAGAGACAAAACCCTGTGCTCCGGGCAGGTCCTTCTCAGTACTGAGCGCTGGGACTGCCTCTGGTTAACTGCTTTGTGACTTGTAAGCTGAAACAAGTGTGCACTATTTATTAAGCACATAGAGATGAATAGAAACAAGCATGTCGGCCTGCCTGACATTGACACTCAATATTTGGGATCAGTATTATATTCTCTCTGGGCCCATAGGTTCTGTTAGGTTCTGTACGTAGGGGCCCACAGTGCTGGAGAGCACGAGAGGGAGGTGGGTCCCAGTGTGAAGCAGGGATGGAGTTAGCATCCGCGAGTTAGTGCACGCTGAGCGTCTGGAGTGTCGACGCCACGGGCGGCGCTGTATGAGGTCCCCACCGCTCTCAGGCTGTCCCATGGGCAGACTGTGCTCAGTGTGTCTGACTCAGAGAGCCCATGCTGAGCTGCTTGTTTCCTCCACAGTGGTTCCCCCTGGACGAGGTCCCCAGAGGAAAGCTGCATCTGAAGCTGGAGTGGCTCACGCTGGTGGCCAGTGCTGCGGACCTGGACAAGGTGCTGGAGTGCCCGCGACAGCAGCCCCACAGCAGGATGAGGGTCTGAGGGTTGTGCTGCTGTGGGGTTAGGACAGTGCAGCCCTCGTTCTGACCCTCATGCTGAGAGTCACCGCAGTAGCATCAGTACGCACTAGAGGTTTTTAAAAAGGAGATCAGCAGGTCATTCACCTGTGTTACAAGGTCTTTGCATGTTGTACTTAATGTTGTGCAGGGATTTGAGAGCCACAGGTCACCGAGTGCTTCATTTGATTTCTGTAGAATCTTGTCATGTTCACTCTCTTTGTGTTGCCTGTATTGGGTGGTTTATTTTTCCACTTTTCTTATTTTCCTGAGCATTATAATCAGGTAGAAATACCGAGAATCTTTTGGAAACACACCCGCTGAGGCCCATGCCTTCCCTTGAAGGTGCTGATGGACATCAGAGCTGACAAAGACCAGGCCAACGACGGGCTGTCCTCTTCGCTGCTGATCTTGTACTTGGACTCGGCGAGGAACCTTCCGGTAGGTGTGGCTGCGGGAGCTGCCTGGGTGCTGGAGTCCTGGTGGCGGCTCTTGGTGTGTTCAGCCGCGCCTGCGCCCACGCAGCCATGCTTCCACTTCACCCCGGCCCAAGGAGCGGCAGGGGACAGGTTCTTGTGCAGTTCCCTCAGGAGCATAGTTCTGTGTTTCTGCGTCTTAATGGCAAGATGTTCAGAGCTGTCTTTACTCCAGCATGTTTTATGAAGAAGCCTCCAGGATGTAGGAAGAGAGTACAGCTAGTAGTTAGGGAAGAAGATATTCTGTAGGAAATTGCTAAATTATTAAAATTATTATTATTATTATTATTATTATTAAAATTTAGTTGCCTGAAGATGAAAATTGTCTCCCTTTGGCCTGGGAGTGAAGTAACAGAGCAGCATCCATCCAGGCGGTGGCCCGGCGGGAATGGGGCAGCGTGGGGCGCAGTGGTGCTCAGGGCGCACTGGCGCAGCAGGCAGGACGCCCAGCCCTGCACATGCGGCCTGGACCACGTGCTCCTCCTCGTTCGCATCAGGGTTGTCTTGCTTTTAGAAGAAGCTGTAGAGTAGAGTCTTTGTAGATGATAACCATCGGCATGGAGGAGAAGAGTCACACTGTGCCATCACACGAGGCCTGGTGGGACCCTCCACCGTACCCTAACCCCCAATGAGGGTGATGTGGTCACTAAAAATGATGAATTTTTTTGAGTGCCCATTCACTTGCTCAGCAGACAGTCTTTCTGCTCTGTTTCTTGTGTGGGAGCCCAATTTTGTTGAAAGAATGACTACTGGCACCAGATGCAGGCTGTTTCCTCCCGGGACTTGATAACAGGTGCCCACTTGTCCGTACGTTGTGGACAGTCTCCCCGTGGGCGTGTCCTTGGTGGAGGTGCATGTGGAGGGAGCACGCGGGCTCGCCGTGCTCACACTGTCCCTGATTGTGTGCAGTACACACCTGGTTCTTTCAAGGGCTCAAACTGTGCATTACGTGGGCTTTGCTTAAAAGCAAAGTCAGTGTATTTTGCACATCTCTATGTTTTATTTTTAGTTTTCAGCAATTAAAATCTGATCAGTCTATTTTTTTTTGTATTGGAAAGATGTGATTGAACTGGGTGTGTGTAAACGTATATAATTGTTCTTTTTTTCAGTGAAGATTTCACCTTTCTGCAGAATTATTTATATGGTAGAACTTTTTGTTTTTAACCACAATGTTATAAAGTCTTATAATGCCTGATGGAAATGAATTTACTGTGTATTTTAGGATGTAGAGAACAGTATTGGTGAACTGTCAAGAAGGAATTAGACCTGTCCTTTAGAGCTGTGTTTTGTCACATTAAATTGAAATTTAAATAAGAAAAATTTCATAAGCAGAAACAAAGAAAGAAAGGAAGGAAGGAAGAAAAGTGAGTTTATTCACTTCTATTGAAAGGGCGCTCTGTGCAGGAAGCATGCTCCGGCTGGCGGAGGCAGAGGGCCCTGCAGAGCCGCTGCCCGCGCCACTGCCGGTGGGGCGCTGCGCCTCTGCCGCTGCTCCCTGGTTACCGTGCTTCTGCGCCTTCACTGACATTTGCTCTCTCCTCCCGTTTCCACTCTCCCAAGAGTATCTACGAGGGAAACTTTGGGTGTGGCTACTTAAAAGAGAGGCGAGCGTCGGGACTAGTGTTTTGTGAAAATACCGCCTCAGTCTGTAGAGCACTATTTGTGAGTTCTCAGTGTTCTTTCCTCCTCGTGCTTGGTGGGGCTGCCAGAATGCGGCTGAGTGCCTCACGCGCCCCCTCAGTGCGGAATGACCTGCATGCTGGCCTGTTTCCCGCATGACCTCCGCTGCTGTGCGTGTTCTGTTGTGCCTGTTTGGTAAAACGTGACACTCTCTGCCATAACCACCGCTGGTGATGCCTCTGCTGATGAGTGGATGGACCTAGGGGTGTTGGGGAGCCTCGGGCTCCTACCCGCTCCTGGCCCGTAACAAATTTAAAAAATCATCTGAGCAAAAAATGAAGCCACAGGGACTAACGTGGATTTTTGTATGGTTCATCTCAGTGTGAGATGTAATGTTTGCAAGCTTTTCAGAAGCTTCCTTAAATCTACTTTCTCCTCCTGACCAAACACAGAAGTGTCAGAACTTGGCTTTCTTTAAAGTCCCACCTGCGGCCCTGGGGACAGTCAGTGAAGACAGAAATTCACCTGCTACCCTGAAACCTTGCCTTCTTCCTCACTTTTAACCAGAGCAACTCAGGGAGGTAAACTATACATTGAATTATGGTCCAGAGCAACTCAGGGAGGTAAACTATACATTGAATTATGGTCAGCTTCTTTTAAGGAACAAAGAATTTCCTGGAGTGGCTAATTGAGCATTTGTAGCTTTCTCTGGGAAGCTGATTTTAACCTCATTGTGTTTCCCTGGGGCCTTCTCTGGTGCCTTGATTCCTGGTTCTGCTCTTGGTCCTTTTGGCAGGGTTATTCTCGCTTGCTGTGAAGTCAGAGAAAGCCACCAATGGCTTACTCATTAGTCTAGAAACTAATTATTGATTTAATTCAATGACTAGTGAGATTCCTACAGTTCATTTGGCCGCTGACTCTGATGGTGGTAGTGCTTTATGTTTTTGAAGGGTCTTCGTTTCTATTTCCACATGCTTTCTCAGTTTATTCTTAGTATTAAAAAGAAGGAGAGGGGGAGCTTGAAAAATAGTTATTTTATCCCATTTTATAGGTGAGGACAGTCAAGCCCCTGAAGGTGGGTGAGCTGCGCTGTTGCAGGGTCAGACGAGGGCGCCGTGCGTGCGGCCAGCCGTCCTCCTCCCATCAGGTGGTCCCTAGTGGAGGTCTGTGCTGTGGCCGCTCGCTGTCAGTGACAGCCCAGCCCGCCGAGTGAGCTTAGTCCGCCCTCCAGTAGCTTCTCTAAGTTTCTGCTTCTTTTAAAAGAAATACTGCTGACCCTGTGTCAGGATTTTTTAAATCGCTTTTTAACTTTTAGCTGAGACGTTGCTGGGTTATCCAGACTAACTTTCCTCCCTCGTTATCAAAATCAACATACTGTGCTTTATGATTCAAATACAAGCATCAACAAAATGTTCTGAAAAATAAACCTGAATAGGTGGGTTACTTTCCCCACATTGGCTTTCAGTAATGAAGTGAGGTCAGTCCTGTTCTCAGTTTCCTCAAAGGCTGGACCTGTCACTAGTTGTGGTAAAGGTTTGGGATGGTGGCCACCCTGTTGCTCTCTTACCTTCTGCTACTCAGGACACTTATAATTTTCACCCCAACGAGTGCATCACCTCCAGGGGTCCCCATCTGAAAGCAGGACCTCCCAAGCTGGAAACAGCCTCTTTCTCCCGGGGCCTCAGCCCTCTGCCTGCCTCCTTTTGCCCAGAGGAACGAGAGGGTGTCCTCTGACTCCCAGCTTCAGAACCTGAGGCCTCTGTGGCCACCTGTGTTTCCCAGCACTTTCCACGGGCTCCCTGTGCACAGCTTGTTTAGTCTCGGGCCGTCGCGATTGCTTCTCAGGTGAGACCACACGGGATGAGGCACTGAGGTTGAGACCCAGGGTCATGGCTCAGGGACCTGAACTCAGCTGTGTGACCCAGAGCCCTCAGTCTCCACTCTTCTGTCCAGTCCATCCTAGTACAAAGTGAATTTGCTATCATGTTATTAAGTGTGTAAGTTCATAATGCTGTGTATGGAAAGGAGTGGTGTTTGCTCTAACGTCTACTTTATACGTGAAGATGCTGCCATAGGCGTGGAGGCCCTGGGTGTGATGGTCCCAGGCACTCTGTGGAAGTCACGTGAGTTCATTTTGTCAAAAGTGCAGGAGGTGTGGAAGGTGCAGTAATGTCCAGAGGCCTGGTGCTGGCCTGGCCTGGCGCACCTGGGCCATCTGGCCCGTCACACCCCAGCCCACGGCAGCTTTCCCGACCTCGCACGCTCCTCGTGCCCCAGCCCACACCCAGGCCTGTCCCCGCTTAACTTAAGTTGACGTGTGTTAGAGTGACGTGCACACTAGCGCAGACGCCAGGACTCAGAGCGAAAGGTTCTCACGGTGCCTGCAGACTGCCAGTCCTCACAGGCAGTGGTTCCATCCTCGCTGTCCGGGCCCTGAGGCGGGTCCGGGGGGCCCAAGGGGTCCTGTGAGCTGAGGCCCAGCCTAACCTTGTGCTTGCTCTCTTGCCGGCCCCGCCTGCTGCAGTCATGGCAGGCAGGAGGCTGGGTGTCCGTCTTCCTTCATTACAAAATCTGCTGTTTAGTTTAAAAAATAATAAAGTTCCATTTGTCATTTGAGGGTTAACTACAACTAAAGTGACAAAATCTTTCGTCTTAAATGTTAATCCTCCAAGGATCTTGCAGAACAACTCAGCCCTGCCCTCTGGAGGGCAAGGAAGTAATGAGTTTTTAAAAATTAGTGGAAGTAGGACATAAAACCCATAATAACAGAGGAACCTTCGAGGGGCTCTGATTAGCCTCTACACCTGTACTTGGAAAAGCGCGAGGGCGGGTAGGGCAGGCCACTCTCTGCTGTGTTGTGCACCAGGATGGTCTGTGGCCCATCATTTGCACTTCAGATAAAACCTTTAGGTTAGTTATGGGTGGTATTTTAGGGATTTATTTAAGGGAAGGATAGTAAATAGAGTCCCTTCCTAAAGCATCACTTTTGGAATTTTCAAATCCCAAAGCGGGGGCAGGGAATAGTAATCATAGAGGGGAAGGAAATGTGTTTTGATGTCTACAGATTAAACCTTTACTCTCAGATACACACTTGGGCATAAAGAATAATTTTACAAATGGCTTTACTGTTTTTTTGTGTAATTCTTGTTGGTGGTTTTTGTTTAAAGATTTTTTTGTTCTCATTAATTTTCATGTCATTAACCTTACGTAAATCTCATTGCATGTTTTATTAACCCTTGGTATATTCATTTTCTTCTGACTTGAAAGAATAACCCATTAGAATTTAACCCTGATGTCTTGAAGAAGGCTGCGGTTCAGAAAGCTTTAAAGGTAAACTAACAGTTTTCCCTTCAAAAGTTAATTAAAACATATTGAAAGAGATGATGCTCTAACCCTCGTGGGTTTACTGACAAATTCTCTGTGGAGTAACAGAGTCAACGGTGGTTCAGCTGGAGAGAGCCTGCTGTTGCTGCCGAGAGTCAGGGTTAGAAGAACGTGTCGACTGTGAAGACAAATGCTGTCAGTACCAGCACGACCAGTCTGACTTCTGTCCTGTGGGCCTTAGCCCTTAAATCATCGGCACTTTAATTGGATCGGAATTTGTGAAAGTGGTGAAATAGAAGTCCTCTCTGAAATCCTGACCAGTTTCCAGATTATGGCTGAAAGGTCTGCCCCAGGCACTGTTTTGCCGCTCACAAATCACCTCTTCCAATATGCAGAGGCAGGGCCGCCTCTGAGTCGGTGACCGCGTGGCTTCTGGCGCTGCTGGTTCAGGTGACAGCTCTTTCAAGGAGCTCTGAATTTCATGAAATGAGGTGTATTGAAAACTAAGCTCCACTTCCTACAACGACATGAGGATGTATTTTCTGGCTGTATTGTTAAAGGTTTTCTATAGCTTACAAATGCTTTATTATTTTTTCTCTGATTCTTTGAACATTTTATGCTTAAATATTTAGGGGAGTGAGGGGTTAAATGTCACTGTTTTAAGAAAATTCTATCCAAAGAAATCAGGACTATTTTATACTCAGTTTCATCTGGAAGAATAAGTTAAATTTCCAAAGTGAGGAAGACTGACAAGCTCTGCTCTGATGTAGTGTCGGTGAAGCCCTCGCCACGCACCCTCCGCTGGGGAGGTGCGGCGGACTGCTCCTTGGGGCTCTGCTTAGCACGGGAGTTCAGATAACTGCTCCTCACCAGAACGCGGGGAGGAATCGTAGCCACAGTCTTTCCTCACCATTTCCTTGGTAACTGAAGACCTTGCCTAGCAGAGCACGGTGGTTATGAGGCTCTGTAGTTAGGCTAGACTGTCTGGGCGCAGGTCTCCGCCCAGCTGCTCGTCAGCAGGACCTGAGGGGAGGTGCTGACCCCCTGCTGTGTTCTCTCTTCTCCAGGGGAGAACTGAATAAGTCGCAGCAGGTCATGCATGCAGAGTGCTCAGTGTAGCTAGCATAATATGTGTGTTTCCAATTGTTACAATATCTCGTTCAAGCCTACTGACGGGTCTAGAAATGGTATTATGCCCATGTTGTAGACATCAAAACTGAGGTTCAAATACATGAAATGTTGAGTAGATCTCAGTAATCAAGTGGTAAAGAGATTTAAGTTCAAGGCAGTTTGACTTAGAAGCTCGTGTTTTCACTGTACCTGTGTCGCTCACTTGTGCTGATGCATTTTGAGTATTGCATCCTTGTAGAAAACTTAGTCACTGATTTAACCTTATTTCATACAATCTAAAACATCAGTCATTTTAAGAACAGTCGGCCCTCTGTCCATGAGTTTTGCATCTGCAGATTCAGCCAACTGAGGATCCGGAAGAAAATTTACGGAAAGTTCCAAGTAGCAGCTTTTACGTTGTATTTACAACTATTTACATAGTATTTACATTTTATTAGGTATCATATGTAACCTGGAGATGATTTAAATTATAGGGGAGGATAATCCCACACTATTTTATAGATGAGACTTGAGCATCTTTGGATTTTGTATCCTGGGGGTTCTTGGAACCTGTCCTGCAAAGATACTGAGGGACAACTGTACACCGTTGTTTTATGTACCTCTAAGAAAGAAAATAAAGGGCTAGTTAAGGTTTGATAGTGCTTATTTTATACTTATTGAAAGAACTTTTAGGCTTAGGATGAACATAGATTTTTATCATGTCACTCACATGCGCACACGAAAGGAAAACATAAGCAAGATAAATTGGTGAAGGCGGTGATAACCACCACTCTACTGTAATCCGCCCAAAAGCAGTACTTAATGTTACCAATCGTTCGTTTCATTTTGTTTTCGGAGATGTTAGAAAAGTTTTTAAAAATAAGGATGCATTACAATTGATAAGCTACAGTAAATCTCTGGGAATGAACGGCTACTTTTTCAGAGATTAAGTAAGTGTATTAGTGAAACAAACTCAGCTTCTGTATCCAAGACTCAGAAGCAGTAGTAGCTTAAGCAAGACAGGAGTCTGTATTTCCCTTGCATGTGACAGTTCTGGCTTGTGCTCTGTGGTGCTCACCACCTCCAGCCAAGGAGCGGGCAGCAAAGGCAAGGTGCCGGGTTGGCCACAGGCGAGGTTCCGAGGGAGAACCCGGCACTCGGAGCTCCGCCCTCAGGGCTCCGGAGTCTGGGAATAGGAGACGTGGGTTTAGGGGAAGTAGTCTAGTCCTCCACTGCAGTAGCTTGTAGCCACATATTCGTAACTATTTATTTCATTTTGCAGAATTCATTCACATCAAAAAGGTGAACCAGAAAATAGATTATCGCAGTAGGTTTGGACTAGTAATATTTTATTCCCATAATCATGAATTTGATACCTCTATCTTTGCTGCAGTGTTGAGGCTTGACTCTAAAATTATTAAAGACATTTTTGTGACCTTCTCGTTAATTTCCACTAACACAAATGTTTACCTGCATCTTGTGGGGCTAAGTTACAAATAAACCTCATGTCCCATATGTGTTGCATTTTACCTTGTTTTCTTCTGTCAGCCGTCTGTGTTAAAGTATGATTTTTACCATTTTTTCTTATTCCCGAATTTTTCTTACTGCATTTAAATCTGCTTAATTTATGCGATTTAGATTGACATTTATTCTTCCAGTCAGAATTACTTAGCAGCTGGTGAGCAGGGTTTGGTACCTGGTAGCCACACTAAGTTGGAAGTGTGAGAGCGCGCCTCTGACTCCAGCACTTCACGATTCCAGCCAGAAGGCTGTGCCGAGCCGCCCGCTCTTTCACACTTGTCCTCCTGGTGTTTTTCTGTTTCCAGTGTTTGCTCTTTATTCATCTTGTTATCCTGGTAAAATGAGTTTTGAGAGTTGGAATTAACATTAAAGATTTTCAGAGGATTCCATTTTTCCAAAGTAGCTTGCTTTAAAAACAGAAGGCCCTAACATTTTAAAATTGTTTGCAAATATAAAATTCCTTAATTTATTTTATGTAGATACAACTGTGGCTTTGGGGTATGCTTAGCAAGTGTTTTCCAATTAAATTGTTCCAAGATACTCCCTATAACTGAAGTATCAGAAGTAAATAGAAATGACTGTTCATTTAAGCCAATAATTCCATTTTTAGTAATCCCCATTTCAAGATGTTTATTTTGTCTGTTTTTTGTTTGTGGATAGTCAGGGAAGAAGATAAACAGCAACCCAAACCCACTTGTCCAGATGTCGGTCGGTCACAAGGCCCAGGAGAGCAAGGTGAGGTGCTGACTGGTTCCCTATGACCCTCCATCACTGTCACTGGTGGTAGTGGGGGCTCCCTGTGACCTCCGTCACTGTCACCCGGGGGGCTCCCTGTGACCCTCCGTCACTGTCACTGGGGGGCTTCTTGTGACCGTCCATCACTGTCACCCCGGGGGCTTCCTGTGGCCCCCCATCACTGAGTTCTTTTGTTTTCTTGAATCAGTCGTTTGATAACCAGCTACGTAATTTGATATCAAATATGTTGTTCATTTAAAAATAACATCAAAAAATAACATGAACATGTGAATGTGCTTCTGGTTGATTTCATGGGTAGATGACATGGGACAAATTTCCAAGTTTCCTTTCAGTGCTCTATTAATATTTTGCTTAAAGGACAGCCAACAGTGTGCTTAAAATTCAGCAAATACAGTTTTATTCAGGAATTGAGGGAGGGCATTGCTGTTGCTGTAATGTGTCCTACTTGCAGGAAATACTTCAGGAATTACTCTTTTTTTAAACTGCTAACCATTAATTTGAGAAGCTTTCTGATGTGCAGCACTGTGTCAGCCCCAGGATGTCACGGGAGGGAGGCCACACCGCGCGGTGCAGGCCACGTCGCCGGGGGTGGGACACGGGCTGGGGTGGCTAGCGGTTCACCCCCGACACCCTCCAGAGCTTCTGCAACTAGTAAGTGATGATCCAGCTCAGGAAACTGGTGTCCTGGAACTTAATCAGCACCGTCCTAGACCTGCAGCTGCAGTAGCACAGAGCTGATACCTGGCTGTTTCTTTCAGATTCGGTACAAAACCAGTGAACCTGTGTGGGAGGAAAACTTCACTTTCTTCGTTCACAATCCCAGGCGCCAGGAGCTTGAAGTCGAGGTATTTTATTTGCATTTTAAAATAGATTTGTTGAAATATGATCAGCATCAAAGAACCGCACATATCTAAAAGGTGCCGTTTATGGGCCCCTCCCTGCAACCAGTGTGTCTTTGTCAGACTTGGTCATACAGAAAATGCTGTGTGGTTTCAGTGTTTACTTGTCAGCTCTTGGCTGATTGTCACTCGTACCAGTTGTTCTTGATTTTTGCGTGCCGACATCTTACTCTCAGCCCTGCTGACCTCGCTGCGGTTCAGGTAGCTTCCGTGTGGATGCCTTAGGATTCTCCTGCATGCGGTCTGCTCGCAGTGACCCTTCTGCTTCTGCATTTCCCGTCTGGGCGCCCCATTGCCCAGCCCGGGCTTGGTGCCTCTCGGTGTCCCTCAGCATGAGTGGACACCATTGCCTCCTGCAGACTTAAGGGCGAAGCGTGTGTCTCACTGCCATTAAGTGTGACGTTTGAGGGCATTTCCCTCTCTTCTTGCTGCTGGTTTGCTGAGTGTTTTTGTCACAAGTGGATGTTGAATATTGCCAGGGACTTTTCTACAACTAGTGAGATAATCATGTGGTTTTCTTTCGTAAATATACAAATTTTCATTTGTAAATACAGTGAAATGCATTGTTGATTTTCAAATCATAAAGCTTGCAAACCTTTATTTGGTTTTCAAGATTTAACATTAGAAAACCTTGCAAGCAAACCTTTATTTGCATTTTAAAATAAATTTGTTGAAATATAATCAACATCAAAGAACTGCGTGTCACTTGATCATGATGTAGTATACTTTTTATGTACTCAATTTAATTTGCTAAAATTTTGTTAAGAACTTTTGCCTCATAAATAGGCATCAAGGATATGTTATGCAGCACAGGGAAATACAGCCATTATTTTGTAATAGCTTTAAATGGAGTGTAGTCTATAAAGTTACTGAGTCAGTGTTGTGTACCTGAAACTGACACATTGTAAACTATGCTTCAGTGAAGACAAGTAATTTTTGCATCTTAGTCATGAAGGATGCTGATCTATAATTTTGTTTTCTTATCCTGCCTTTTCAGTTTTGTGTCGGATTCATGCTAGACTTTGAAGTAAGTTGGGGAGTGTTTCCTCCTCTTCATTTTTCTAGAAGAGTCTGTTTAGAACTTGTTTTCCTCGAGTGCGCGGTAGAGCTCACTAGCAGAGCTGTCCGAGCCTGTGGAGAGAAGATGGTCAAGTTCAAGTTTAATCCCACTGATAAGACGCAGGTCTGTCAGGGTGTCTGTTTCTTTTTGATGGAATTCCATGCTTTGCCCCAGTTACTCTTTGGTTGGTTGGTTGGTTTTGCCTGACTTGGATTAATTGGGTGTATTGCTGATTGCATTCTGTCTCCTTGTTCTGTCCTGGTCTTTCAGTGGGTGCCTTCGGGTGCCTTTCACCGTGGCCACCGCCTCGATCATGCAGGTGCCAGGCCGCAGTGGCTTGTCCTCTCCTGGGCCCTATACTCTGCATCTGTGCCTGTGTTTAAACCCACCATGTGTAGTATTATTTCTGCTTTGAACTGTCAATTATATTTTAAAGAGCTTTTTAAAAATAAATACATGGGGCTGTCTTTCCTATTTAGACGAATATTCACCACCCCAGTGACTTCACTCTGCTGAGATCCCGGTTTTCAAATGGCATGGTTCTTCCGCTGAAGGGCCTCCTGCGGAGCTGCTCTGCAGAGCTTTCTCAGCTATTGTGTGTCTGGGAAACTGTTCCACCTTCGTTTGCCAGAGGTATTTTCATGAGACATAGAACGCTTCTGGTTAGTAGGTTTCTTTCCTTCCACTTTCTCCCATCTTGCATTGTTTCTGACGAGAAGTCTGGGGTTTTTAGCCATGACTTTCTTGGATTTCCCCCACCCCGAGACTCTTCATCCTGCAGACTTTTCATCTTAGCAGCTGAACTCGGGTCTTCCCCTTCCGTGTCTTCCCCCCCGTCCTGCGTGTGTGTCATGGAGGTGTCTAGCTTCCAGTGCCGGATCTGCTTCTGCGAGTGACTTACCTTCACTATGGGTCATATATTCCTGCTTCTCCAGTTTTCCATTGTGAATTTTCCATTATTGAGTGCTGCGGGTTTTTACGCCTCTGGATATTCAGTTTCCTTTTCCTCATTTGCAGACAAGTTAGTTGGAAACACTTTGAGCCTTTGGAGGCTTGACTTAAGCTTCCGTCGTCTTGGGACCACGTGACCTCGCAGGTCCGACGCCCTGAGTGCCGTGAGATCTCTCCTCCTTGCTGGGAGTGGGTGCTGTCTGCAGCACTTTGTGCTCTGGGAGCTGCCCGCTTGTTTTTCCTGAGGCATCTTTCCTGGCCTCAGCTGGTTCGCTCCCTGCACGCGCTGATCAGCAGAAGATTCGGGGGCCCTTGGAGGCCTCCAGCTCTCTGGGGAGCCCTCCCCTGCCGGGGCCTCCTGCTCCCTGATTTCCTCACCTGGGTTCTCGGTGCAGGGGCACTGGCCTCATCTGGGGTCCTCAAGCCAGCCTCGTGGCCGGAACGCTGCCCAGCGACCAGCCCCGTTGTCAGGCTCCTCCCCTGTGTCCACACTCTCTGCACTCCTGTGTCCAGGGTCAATGCTGTCCAGCCTGAAGCCCATTGTCTCGCTTACCTGTCCGGCTTTGAAGCTGAGGTGGGACGATACATGTGGTTGCTGTGCTCCGTGATGGTCAGAAGCACAAGTCCTTGGCATCTTTTAAACTCGGATGTGCGCCTGCTCGTCCCACATGTCTCAGCTCTAAGGAGAGCACTGTTCTCAGTGGGTCACGCAGCTCCCGGGGGCGTCCCTGTGGCCAGGTTCTGGCCCCCGCGCTCCTTTTGGCACAGCCTGCTTCCCAACACTAAGTCTCTGAGGAGTTTGAGGGCCTTGGTTTTGTTTAGCTTGTATGACTCCAACTTGTTCCTTAGCCCCTGAAGTCTGGGGGTTGAGGGGTGTCCTGTCGTGGGGGTCGCTCAGCTTCCCGACAGAGCGCCAGCCACAGTCGGTCGGGTGCGCCCAGCCTGCTCCGTTACTGTCTGTCTGTTGTTTTATATTTTCACACTGTTTTATACGAAATGTGTATGTCCAGCTACTTTTTTTTACTTTTATACTTGTCTAGCTAACTTTTTCCTTTATGAATTGCACTACCTTTAAAACAATTTATAGTAACTGAGTCTTGAATTTAAAAATATGACTTTTGAAATTCTATAATGATTATTTTATTTAAAAATTATTTTGTGATTATAGTTTTTTAAAAATTTTTCTTTGTATTTTGGGGGGGTAATTAGGTTTATTTTAATGGAAGTACTGGGGATTGAACCAAGAGCCGTGTGAATGCGAGGCATGCAGTCTACCTGAGCTCTGCCTTCTCCCTATGATCATAGTTTTAAAAGTAAGCATCACACTTAGGTTTTCACATGCAGTTGACTTCCTTGACTGGTTTTGTTTGTATAGCCCGTAAAACCACCAGAGTTCTTACTCTTTTGGGTTAGTTATTTTGTATCACAACAGCCTAACAGGAATAATTCCCGTTGCAGGGATAAAGCTGAGGATTGTAATTCAGGAGACAGAAATGACCAGGCATTTAAAGCAGATATTGTAGATTTTGAATAGGGAAGGCTTAAAAGAAAGAAACGTGCCTTCTCCATGAGCCAGGGTCACCAGAAGAAGCTGGGTACATCACTAGGAGTGTGTGCTTTCACCATTTTCATAGGATTTGAGGCGTTTCCTGTGGACCCTCAGATCTGTGCAGACCGCTGCCTCTTAGCGCAGAGTCACAGAGCATGGTTTTCTTTCTCACACTCGGGATGACTGCGATGAGGAGACACAGGTGCGTGTGACCCGGGTACGTTGTAGCACCTGTCACAGAGCTTTGTGTCTCCTGAAGAGGTTTCCTGCTGCACTACTCACACGTAAAAGGAGGTGGCCGAAGTGTTTTCAAAGACTGGGATTTGGACTGTGTGGCTTTCTGTCTCTGTCCTCAGAGCTGAGTGTGCTGTGGTGTCCCGCAGGTCAGAGACGAGCAACACCAGTGTTCTCTGGGGAACCTGAGGGTCCCCCTCAGCCAGCTGCTCAGCAGCGAGGACATGACTATGAACCAGCGGTTCCAGCTCAGCAACTCAGGCCCCAACAGCTCGCTGAAGATGAAGCTTGCCCTCAGGGTACTGCGGTGTGCGGCGGGCCGCTCAGGCAGTTGGGAACGGGCTGGGAGGACGAGGGTCAGGGTGTAGGGCGCAGGGTTGGGGACCCAGGAGGATGGGGGTCAGGGTATGGGGTGCAGGGCAGGGCCAGAAGGATGGGGGTCGGTGTGCAGGGTGGGGGACTCAGGAGGATGGGGTTCAGGGTGTGGGGTGCAGGGTGTGGGACTCCAGAGGACAGGGGTCAGGATGTGGGGTGCAGGGTGGGGCCGGGAGGACGGGGATCAGCGTGCAGGGTGGGGGACCTGGGAGAGTGGGAATCAGAGTTTGGGACACGGGACAGGGGACTCTTTAAATCCTTTGGCCCAGAAAGTATTTGCTATCTTGATCAACAAAGTTTTCTGTTAACGTTCAATTTTCAAAGTTCATTAAGAAGAGAAAATTTAATAAAGCCCCGCAAGATGGCAGAGATTATAGGAAAAATAAATTTTGCCCAAAATAGACAATGATTTGTTTGTAAGTACCAAAGGAAATGCTGAAAATAAAACTGGCAAACATATGGGAAAATGTTAGAACCCCCTAATTATTAAAATGAAGAACCAACTTTCAAGTCAAATAAACTTGGTCTGTGGAGGGTGCAGTGGAAACAGTCTCCTGTGCCTGGTCACCCCTGGGTGTGGGGACAGCCTCCCGGCAGGGACCACAACCTCTCTGGTTGTCCATCTGGAGCCCTCCCCCTGGACGTCCGGCTTCTGGTAATAACAGAACTGGAGGCGCTGGCTGCAGCTTTACTTCATGGAAGCGGAAACAGACTTCAGGCTGCCAAGGTGACCCCAGATGCAGAGTCACAGACGTAGATGTGCTCAGGCCGTGTGCTCAATTCAGAGCACGTGTGAAAAGCAGACAGAGTCAGTGACCCGCTGCCCACCCAGGGGAGGGTGTGGCTGCTCCTGCTGGACCCTGGTGGAGACGGTAGGGTGGAGGCCCACGTAGGGTGGGGTTTTTCTCCCGGCCAGGGCGTGACGCGACCTGTCCATGGTGGCGTTGCCCCTGCCGTGCATACCCACTGCCGGTGGAGGAAGTGAATGGGACGCACGGGAGTGAGTCTGCGCATGCGGTGCCGTGTCCCTCCCTCCCACGGGCCTTGTCCTAGGCTTCCTCCACACGGTAGAAGAGCTGAATGGGTAGACCGGATTGTTCTTCATGCTTTGTGCGAAGCTTTAAAGAAACACTTGCAAACGAGTATCTCTAAGCTGTTCATGTGTGAGGCTGTTACCAGTGTCACTGGCTTTATTTTTCGGTCTCTTTTCACCTCTAGGTGCTCCACCTTGAAAAGCAAGAAAGACCTCCAGACCACCAGCACTCAGCTCAAGTAAAGCGACCCTCTGTTTCCAAGGAGGGGAGAAAGGTTGCAGTCAGATCTCAGATGCCCGCATCCCCAGGCACCGGTGACAGCGGCACCGCCCCGTCTACACCGGTCATTGGGGGCAGTGACAAGCCTGGTGTGGACGAGAGAGCCCAGCCTGCAGAGGCCGGCCCCCTGGAACCAGGGGACCTGGGCAGAAGCTGCTCCAGCCTGCAGGCCAGCGCCACCTGCTCCCCTAGCCACGCCTCCATCAAGGAGCCCACCCCGAGCATCGCCTCAGACATCTCGCTGCCCATTGCCACGCAGGAGCTGCGCCAGAGGCTGCGGCAGCTGGAGAAGTAACGTGGCTCCCCACCCCGGCTGAGTTGGTGCAGGGCCCTGGGCTGTGGTGGGGTGCCAGCTAGGCGCAGCTGCCTCCAAGTGTTGCCCTGCCCTGTGAGGCCTCTGGCTTCCATGTAAACCTGCCGTTTCCAGGGCTGGTGTTCGGCTCACTTGAAGATTAGGCCCAGTGGGGTGATGTGGCCACGAGTGGGAGAGGCCCTGGGGCTCCTGTGCATCCTGCCCAGACCAGGAAGGCAGAGTCTAGAGCTGATCCATTGGATCCTAAATGGGCAGGACTTGGCAGGACTTTGTTGTGTCAGAACAGGTCCTGCTCTGTCTGCTTGTCCAACCTCGTTACCACCTCCAAGCTGGTGCTGTGTTTGGAGGTTTGTGGGGCTTTGTCCCTCACGCCTTGAGTTGGAGGTGTGTCGGGGTTTCCTTGGATAAGGGCCTGGAAGCCTGCACTTGTCCTGAGCTTCTCTGTCCACTGGAGGAGGAAGTTGCCCTCTTAAGTAGTTCTCCTCTTTGCTGCGCCAAGGAGTGCGGGCTAAGATGTGGGGGCAGAGGCGTGTGGCTGCTCCTGGGGCCCGCGCTCAGAGCCGCCTGTCTGTCTCAGAGCCTGGGCCTGGGCTGGGCCTTGACACAGAGATGAGGGCATAGTGACCCTGTTGGCCCATCCCCGAGAAACAGCGAGTGACTTTCACGGGCTCTGAGGAAGGCCCAGGCCCAGGAATTCCGCAGCACGGGGTTTGTGGTTAGGAGACGCAGTGTCTCGTTTTTATGTTGAGCCGTCAGTTTAATGACAGAGTTACGTCCACCTCTCAAATGAAGGCTGAGCCCAGGGCCTGTCTGTGCCCGGGACCACAGGTCATGTCCGTGGGCACTTCGCCCCTCACGTGTGGCTGTGGCAGTGACACGCCCCCTGTGTTGTTCTGCTTTGTCTCCCCAGCGGGACGACCCTGGGACAGTCGCCCCTGGGGCAGGTCCAGCTGACGGTCCGGCACAGCTCCCAGAGGAACAAGCTGGTGGTGGTCGTGCACTCCTGCAGGTGAGAGCGCGGGGCCCCGGCCCAGTGGCAGGGAGGCTGTAGTCCCAGTTTCACTGCACTTGTTCCATGATGTTTTCTAGTCAGAACCATCTTGGTTTCGTTGTAACACTCCCTGGAACTGCTGTTCTGTAGTCTGCGTGACACTCCCTGTGGCTGAGTGTTTAGGGCAGGAAAGTGAACAGTTTTTCTTTTACTGAATGTCCTTGGGGGATTGGACTTCCAGGAGTGGATTTGTGTCCGCTCAGGGTCCGGGCGAGTCCGGGTCATGGCAGGAGAAGCTGTGGTCCTGCAGGAAGGGGCGCACCGCTCTTCCCCGCAGTCAGGAGGGCTTAGCGTGCGCGGGACTGATCAGCAGACGTGAGGTCAGGCGCCATTGTTGCTTCTGTTGTGCTAGATTAACGGTGCTGGTTGGAGCTGACGGGTTATTTTCTGTTATGTGACTTGTCTGTTTCACTAGTAGCTGTGATACAAATATTTAGATCTTATAAAAAGGTGTTGGAAACACAGGAAAATAAAATTAGTGAGATTTACAACTATGACCGCACAACCCCAGACCCCGGTTCAGTGCGTGTTTGCTCACGGAGCCCCTTCCTGCTCCCGAGTCGTGGCTGTGCGAAGTCCAGGAGCAGAGCACTGACCGGAGGCTGTCCCTGGCTGGGTCTTCAGATCCATCAATAAGTGAACCACCTGAAGTGGCCACACATACAGTTGACCCTCGAACGACCCGGTTAGATCTGCACGGCTCCACCGCATGGGGTTTTTTCAGTAGGAAACGGTACAGCACTCCATGATTTGTGGCTGGATCCTTGGATACAGGACCGTGTGTTCAGATGGGTGGCACCCTCAGCCTCAGTGGGGTTCAGGGGTCAACTGTGATTACACACTGGGTGGTATTTGGCCCAGTTGTCCTCAGACAAGAGTGGTGTGGGCTGCGGGAAGGAGGTGGCCCTCTTCTGTGAAGGGATTAGGTGGACACAGCTGACAGTGGGGTCAGCGGCCTGTGCAGGAGCCAAGGAGGACCGAGTACACTGGGGGTCCGCGGACAGTGTTGGGAGAGGGGTGGCTTCGTTTGGCCGTGAGTGCAGTGAGGCTGTGTGCGGAGGCCAAGCAGTAGTTTCCGCGAACTCTGGGCCCAGGAAGTGGGCAGAGGCCAAAGGAGCTGTGAGGAGCCGGCGAGGGGCCAAGACAAAGCTTCTTCTGGTGCCCTCAGCATGGAGAGTGCAACCTCAGCTGGTCTCTTCTTGTGGGCGCGCCGCGTTCCTCCGCGGTCTCACACCCAACTGCTCTCTGGTTTATGTCCTCAGAAATCTCATCGCCTTCTCTGAGGATGGCTCTGACCCCTACGTCCGCCTGTATCTGTTACCAGACAAGAGGAGGTCGGGAAGGAGGAAAACACACGTGTCCAAGAAAACGCTGAACCCCGTGTTTGA
This sequence comes from Camelus dromedarius, assembly GCF_036321535.1. Lineage (NCBI taxonomy): Eukaryota > Metazoa > Chordata > Mammalia > Artiodactyla > Camelidae > Camelus > Camelus dromedarius. Next base: position 337,246 of record NC_087442.1, read on the forward strand.
CCAGAGGTGTGTCCATCTGCAGGGGGTGGGGTGACCCTGGCAGGAAGGCCCCAGGATATGACCGCACAGCCCTGCTGAGCTGTCATGAACTTGATAGTGTAGATAAGCAAGTAGGCTCTGGGCTTCGCACGTGAACCCTCAGGCTGCTCTCCACGAGCTGAGCCCTGCGCATCTTGGCATGGCTACTGCCGGGCTTAGGGTGGGCGCATCGCCAGTGGTTGGGGGACAGTGAAGTCGACGGTGCTGGAGCCACCAACCCAGCTTATGTCCACCCCGGAAGGTATCGTGGTTGCTCACAGTGACCTTACCTAAAGCAAGGTCAGAAACTGACCAGCAGATGCCTGGTCCCGCTGTGGGCAGGCTTGCTTGTGGGAAAGTGGTCACAGCCGTGTGTCTCTGCGAGGCCTCTGGCCTTGTCCTCTGCTTTTCCGGAGGCCCTGCGCCTGCAGCCCCATGGCTGCCTTGCGGACTTGGCTCCTAGAGGCATTTACTCCTCAGCAGCTGGCTCCAGCCGCTGGAAGTGTCTGCAGCCCGCCCTCCACTGAGGGCACGCCCATGATGCCGGTCTTCCGCCCATCCGGGGCCTGGAGTCCGTCTCCTCGAGTCTGTGGGCCAGTCCCACACTGAACCCCAGAAGAGCTGGGAGTTGTGTCCAGACGGGACAGGGGGGGTCACAGGCGGTCGGGCCTTGCCCACATTTAGGTGCTGGAGTCTCCTCTCACTGTTAGGAAAGCAATGGAGAAACCTTCATGTCTTCCTGAAATGCCAGGCGCAGACATCCAGCAGGGGGACTCAGGTTTACAATAAAGGCAAAGCGTGGCATGAGGACGGTCTCAGACAGACAGCTTTTAGTTGCTGCAAAACAGCGCAGGTCACAGAGGGGCTTAGGAGTGGTCCTCTCTCCCGCTTCAGCTTCGACTTCAGCGTCTCGTTGCCGGAGGTGCAGAGGAGGACTCTGGACGTCGCAGTGAAGAACAGCGGTGGCTTCCTGTCCAAAGACAAAGGGCTTCTTGGCAAAGTAAGTCTGACACAATCCTTGATCAGTTCCTACTCTTCGTAGAACTTAAGCACGTACCCAAAGTGCCTTTCTCGGACCAGCATCCCACGGGCGGACAGCCCGTGTCTGCTGCGCTGCCATCAGCGGCATGGGAGCCAGTGTCCCCAAGAGGCGTCATAATAACTTAAGTGCAAGACTGCCAAGCACAGGGGCCCCCATGGGTGTGACCAGTGTGGGGTTCACAGGCAGCTCCTCAGGGAAGAAAAATTGAAAAACGAGACTCAAGACGAGGGTGGTGCCATGTTGCCCGAGTAAGACCGAGAAGACAGAAGAAGTGGTGAAAAGCCTAAAACCCACTCCAGCAAATGTCTTCTCCCCCAGGTGCTGGTCGGCCTGGCATCTGAAGAGCTCACCAAAGGCTGGACCCAGTGGTGAGTGTCCCCATCGCAGACAGGGAGCCCGGGGTGCTCGTGCAGGGGCGCCCCCATGACCGCGTCTGCCTTCTTCCCGACTCCCAGGTACGACCTCACGGAAGATGGGACACGGCCACACGTGGTGCCGTAGGCGCTACCCCGGAGCCTCCCGCTGCCCCGCCTCTGTGCCCAGACACGCATCCCTCGGACGCACCCATGCTGTTTTTATAATTTCGTGTGTTCAGTCACGTGTACCTTATGGTTTTATAAAACATGTTGACATTTTAGGCATATTTAGCCAATATTATCCTTGAATTTTGTATGCTTGATTTCCTCCAGTATTCCCGCCAGGTGTCACGGCGTGCAGCAGGGTGGTGGTTAGCTGCCGTGTGATGTGCAGCGTATGTGGGTTGCATCCACCAGGAGGTGCTCTGTGGTGGCCTTGTTGTGTGTATCGCTGAGGTACTTACGCTGTGTAAATAGACTCTATTTTTTATAGTCTCTACATGCTGGTTTCAATTCAGAGGAAAATAGATCAAGGAAATATATATATTTTTTCTTCTAAAACTTATTAAATTCTTATGACAAATAATAATTTTTGTCTTTGCAGGAAAATGTTCTCAGTGACCTATTTTGTGGTGTTTCTTTTTAAAAAAATAGCCTGAAAGATTAGTAAATATTAGTATATTTCTGCCCATTATGAATGATGAAAGAATGTATTCAAAATATTTACACTTCCAAAAATACAAAGATGTATTATCAAGAAGTCACTTGAAGTGCTTACAAGGAAAAATGTATAACTGAGTAATATAAGATATTAAGAGTTGTCATGGCTCATAAACCATAGTGTGCTAATCTGAAATTTCTTGCATAAAATGAAATGTCTTAAGTGTATTTTCAGTTGCTTGTTGTAACTTACTCATGGGACAGTGCTCAGTACACAGTGACCCTTTCCTGGAATGTTACTCAGGCAGATCTTCAATGGCAGCAGTTAGGCTCTAGTGCAATTTTCAGTGTTTTCTCAGCCCGCACTGTGTCCCAGAGGCTGGGAGGTGGATTGGGGCCCGCAGACAGGAAACCAAGTCTGGACGTTACACGCAGGGTGGGCTCCCCGGGCTGGCACCCGCCTGAGGGGTCTCCGCTCGCAGCTCTGGGCGTCTGTGACCGCCTCCCAGGCTTCCCCACTTGCGCTGCCAGACCTCGGCGCTGGGCCGGTGTTTCACAGTTTCCATTGGGGAGTATATTTTTCTTCTTAGATTATGAAAAGCATGCTTTCTGTACTTAAACGGCTGAAGCCTCTGGGAGGGAGGCTCCTTCACAGCGTCCCAGCTGTGCGGCAGGCCGGGTGACACCAACGACTCCTGAGCAGTGAGGACGCCAGGCCACGCGCAGACGTGGGACAGGCACGATGGGGCTGCCCAGGCGCGTTGGCTGCCTCACACTGTGCACCATGGCTGACGTGTCAGGGGCTCTGGCCTCGCAGCGCAGGCCCTCATGCTCTCCTCAGCAGTGAAACTTCGCGCTGAAGTTGCTTCCTGTCGTCACAGGAGGATGCTGACGTGCAGGGACGCAGGCTCATGGAACATGTGAGGCCGGTGTGTTAGCAGCGTGGGAAGGACATGTACTTCGTAGACCTCGCTCTGCCCGTGGCATTGAGTTTGTTGGGGATTTTTTTTAAAATGAGGGTTGCTGAAGGGCTTCTGGTGTAATTTCTAAAAGAGGAGAAATACTCTGAAATGTTAGGATAGCAGTGATTTCTACCAACATCCTCAGTTTCGGGGCTTTGCAGCCATGCGTGTCCCCTCTTCAGTGTGTTTTATTGCTGGAATGCCTCACTTAGGCAAATAGCTTCAAAACCCACACAAAGCCAGTGGCAGCATGAGGCCCACCCTCTGTGGATGGTGGGGCTGGACAACCCCCAGCAGCCAGCTCCATTCTCTTTGAAAGGGAAGAAGGAACGGAAAGGGACTATTCTGTGGTCACTGAAACTCCTCCCACGTAGACTCTGCCTTTACGGCAGACGGGCCATCACAGGCAACCTCATGCACCTGCGGCGCGGCTGAGCATCCCCGTCAGGCCGGACGCTGGAGGCCCAGGACGTGCATCGCCAGTGCTCAGTAACTGACTGGTCCGGGAAAGGGAACTTTAACTTCTCTACATGGAGGGAAAATTAAGGTAGGCGAGTTTGAACTCTGTTACCTTACTGCTCGTCCTGTGCCTTAAAGTAGGAAGTTTGAGGTGGTGTTGCAAGTTTCAGTTTAAAACAGAAGCAGCCTTGTAGCTGTATTTGCCACGATTTTTCCATCCTGTGAGAATTCCGCGCACAGACGCTCCTGTCAGGAGGCCAGGCCTCCTTTGCAGACCAGCGTGTGTGCTCACCTGGGGCTGTGCCGGATGCCGCGGCAGGTGCTGGTACACGGCCGAAGGTCCTCTCTGCTCAGCTGACGTCACACGACGGCGCAGGGATTTACGCAGTCAGACTTCCACGTGAGCTCGCTTGTGACTTGTATCCCCTTTGTCTCTTGAAGTGAGTTTTTAGTGTGGAACCGGAGAATTTAAAGCAGATAATAGTGTTTATGTTTGCTGTTTGTGAGTTCTTTCATGTTCAGGAGAGGCAGGTCACTGGTAAAGGAACATCCGATCACTGGCATGAGTCTTTAGTTTCTGTCTTCATTGGCCTGTCCTCGGCCTGCCTCAGACTCTGGGCTTTGAAAACGGGATTATTTCCTGGAAGATACTCACGAATAGAAAACAGTCTTTTAAATGTACTCACTTTGTAACTGGCGCCAAGAGGAGTGGAAGTGGGGCCTGGTCTGAACAAACGGAGGCGCCCCTGCCGGGGGCTGGAGCCAGGGTGGGTCTGTGCGCGGCCGCCCCTCCCGGCCCCCAGCACCTGGCCCTCTGGGTTTCCTTCTGCGTTGCTGGCCCCTAGGCTCTTCGCTGTCTTCTGACCCCAGACTCTTAAGTGTGGAGGAGCGCAGGTTTTGGGTCTGTTTATTGTGTTTTGCATTCTGCTTAATACCGTTGGCACCTGTGGTTTCCCATACAGACAGGGCTGCTAAGCTCAGGACCGTCTGCCCCTCTCCTCTGTCTCTCTGCTCCGTGTCCCATCCGCCTGCCCAGTGCTTCGGCTGGAGACCTAGACCATCCTGACGCCCCCTCCGTGTCTCTGCACACGCAGATGCCCAGCCCTTTAGTTCTGCGGGCGGTGTACCCCGTCCACCAGGAGTCCCAGGAGCCCAGTTACCTCCCAGCTCACGCAGCTGGCCCACATTCTCCACATGGCAGCCAGAGGGACCTTTTCAAGTCCAGATCGAATGCACCATCTGCTGTCTCCCGTTGCTCTCAGAATAGAGACCGCTGTGGTCTGGTGTATCGTGTGTGGCCCTGGGGCCCCGGCGCCTCCCCAGTGGATCTGCTCCTGTCGGCCCCACCCCATCTGTGATGCCCCGCCCAGGACTCACACCTGCCTCCCCAGACCCTGCCCCGTCTGACCTCCCCCTCCCGCCCCGCTACTCAGCGCAGGTGGTTTCCTCCACGTTCTGACCGACACTTCGGTCTGGGTTCAGTCTCCTGTTGGAAGGGCCACGTTGCTCCTGTTTGTCATGCTGAACACGAGTGTGATTTAGCCCTGTTTACGGCTGTTCCCCGCCTGGACTGTAGGGGTCCTGGGCAGGGTTATGTGGGTGTTTCTAAGTCTTTTCTAATCGTTTACCACTGCTCCTCGCACATGGTTGGTGGATAAATAACTGTTGGATAAAGGGTGTATGAAGTTGGGCAGACCTTAAACAACAGTAATTTTCCACTTAAAGACAGACGCCCATGGACAGTTCATAGTAACATTGTGAGACAAGGTACAAAGCCAGTGATCTGAGAAGCCACTGAGGCAGGAAAGTGGGAAGGGAGCCGGGAACCTGTGGTCAGTGTTAATCTGGAAATCCTGGGCAATACAGTATGAAAAGAAAATGATTATGAATTTTGTGTTGGGCAAGAAGGTCATTTTCAAATATGAGATTGTCTCCCTGAAAAACCTAAGAAATTCATCTGAAAGCTTTTGAATTGAACAAGTATTGAATAAAGGACCAGTCATAAAAACATAAATTTCTGCGTCTTATGCACTAATATTAATGGCTATTAGAAAATATGACGGGAAACGTCACTCAGCAGCCTTGGAGCTGCAACTGTGCTGAGCACCTGCAGCCAGTCGGGGGTGCAGGATGGGTTGGGCCCCCAGGGGACTGTCACCACTCACCTGTCTGGCTCCTGGGGCAACCACGTCAGAACAGTCTGTGGCACTTGTTTGACACTGCCCCAGGCAGCTGCAGTGTCACCAGTTGGGACAGACAAGAGCTGACCAAAACATTCTGAAGGAAAACCTAGGAAAGAGAGGTCCCAAGGGGGCTTTGAAAACCTCTGGTGTTCCAGGGGCTCTGGAAAGACGTGTGCACCTGCCCAGGAAAGGCCTGTGCGAGAACGGTCTGCCACCTCCAGCTGGTGTTGAGGCTCTGCGAGCGGGACGCAAAGAAAGGCAGCTGTCGACTGCCTGACGGGATGTGGAACACAGACCACCCCCCCGACACATGCGCTCCCCCCCACTCCCCCCCTACATGCACACACACTCCCCATACACACACACTCCCCCATGTACACACACTCCCCCACTCCCCCCACATGCACTCCCCCCTCCACCCCTCCACACTTCCCCCCTACTCCCCCCATGTACACACTCCTCCCCTATAGGCTCCCCCACATACGGTCCTATGTACACACACTCCCCCCCACTCTCCCCAACTCCACATGTACACACACCCCCACAACACTCCCCACACACACACCTCACTCACACGCACTCCCCCCATGTACACACATGCCCTCCATACATACCCTCAGGCCCTCGGCAGAGGCTGGGAGACCCGTCCAAAGTACGTAAGGAAATCTCTGACCGTTAGCTAGCTGACCAAGAAGGCTAACCTAGCAGACTTCGGAGGCGGCACATAACAAAGAATACAGTTTTTAACCAATTACTCCAAGAAAGTTACTAAGAAACACCCAAGTTGGAGGGGAGCACTCTAGAGTTGCCACAAACATTTTTTAAATGTTCAGTTTACAATAATAAGAGAAACACGAGGCGTGTGAAGAACCGCACATAATGGGCCGTACCAGCCGAAAGCAGCCAGCAGGAAGTGCCCCTGCGGGAGCCCGGAAGTCAGGCGGCAGGTGGACCTCAGTCAGCGGCCACCCCAGTGCACCCAAGTGCAACTGTGTCTGAAGGTTTCAAGGACAGTTTGAGGCTGATTCTCAGCGAAACGGTGAAAAATCAATGGAGAGAAATTATCAAATGGATGAAATAGAAATTCTGAGTTTACAATACGGTAAGTGGCGTGTAAATTTCAGTGAAGGATTTCAACACTAGGTTTGAGCTGACAGAAGAGTCAGAAAACTTGAGAAGTCACTCAGATGATCTTGTCTGAGGACAAAAAACAAGAGGAGTGAACAGGCCACCAACACGTCACCAACACACAGTGACGTCCCAGAGGGGAGGTGGGAGCAGAACCAGAACATTTAGAAGTAAAGGGCAAACACACTTAAAGTTGGTGGAAAACAGGACACATTAAAGAAGCCCAGCAAACTCCAGGTCAGACAGACTTAAAGGCCACAGCAGGCACGTCTTCCTCAAACTGGTGAATGTCAAAGACAAAATCTTAGCACTTCAAGAGGGACCGTCCACGCAAGGGCTCCTCAGCAAGACCCTCCCGCCCGCTGGCCCGAGACCACGGGGAGCAGGGCGGGGCCGGGGCACAGGTGCCCCCGACCCCATTTGTCATTGCTGCTGACCCACCTGCCCTGCACGAGCACGCAAGGTGTCTGCGTGTGCTTACTGGGGGCTGCTCCTAACCACTCTCCTTAGATGAGCCCTAGGGTCCTGTCCCGGGGACCTCCGCGGCTCCGGGCCCCACCTCTGTGCTCAGATGCACGTCGGGCCCAATGACTGGGAGCAAGCCACACACCTCTCTGCTGCCGCTTCCCACCGTGAAGCGGGGTGGCCATGAGCCTGCCCGGGAGGCGGGGGGGGGGGGGGGTGGAGGGTGAGCTGGCTCCCCACCCTGCCCTCCCTGTCAGATCACAATGTTGGAGCCTCTGCTCCACGCCCACCTGGCAGACGGCCACACAGACAGGGCAGTGGCTGCCACCAGCCTCACCACCCCCTGCCATCCCAGGCGCTGGCCATGGCCTGCTTGGTGGTGAGACTGCCGGCCCCTCCCTGCGGGCCCCGCCCAGCCTGGTTTGGATGGTGCGGCCTCCTCTCCCCTCCCACAGCGCAAAGGGGCGACACAGTTTGTGTTTACAGCTTTCCTTCACTGGGGTATAAAACACACACAAATGTGCAGAAACCCTGACTATTCTGCCTTGAATTTTCACAAATGGCTGCCATGTGACCAGGTCACGGCAGCCTGGGCCCCCTCCTGCGGCAGCAGCTCCTATCCCAGCACCTGCCCTCCAGGTGAGCTAGTCAGAGTCAGAGCTCTGAGTGCATCTGGCTTTTGTTCTAGGGCTTGTTTGTGGCAGACGCGTGATGTCTCTGGCCTGGGTCAGGGCTGGGGTGAGAGCAGCGCTGCAGGGAGAAGTAAGGCTGGTCAGCGCGGGCTTTGTACACCTCCTGCCTCCAAGAAGCCGGCCCACAGCCCTGCAGATGCACCTGAGGGGCCAGGCCTGTGGGAGAGAGGGACTTCTAGGCCCAAAAGAGACCCTCCCTCGTCCCAAGACTCCCCCAGACGGAACCCCCGTCGGCTGGGACACGGGTCCTCCCTGGAGCAGGACCCACCACACGCACCTCTTCCCTTTGAAGGAACTCCAGACGGGACCCCAGGGACCAGGCCGGTTACCACAGCAAGTGCAGCGTGGATCTCCACCGTGAGGATGGGGTGGAGGGCCGCGCCTCACGGGGCTCTGACAGCAGGCCGCCCCATCCCCAGTCTCACCAGGGCAGTCACACTTGCCACAGCTTTCCTGGAATCTAGCCCTGACTGAGGGCCTTGGGGAGCCCGGTCCTGCGTGTTTTGGGTCTTTTTATTTCCTTGAGCTGCTGAAGTTGGATTTCTCTCTGTAATGAAAGGCAGAGCTATTTATGGAAGTTTTCCAATTAAATAAAGAGGTGGGGACGCAGCCCCTGTTCCACATGTAACCTCACCTCCTCCTGATGCACACTTTGGTTCTCCTTTCTGAATTCGCTTTTCCCTTCCTTACAAATATTTGTATCAAACAACCTCTTTGTTTTGCCTGAGATTTCCTTTTACTTGTCCACGGTTTTGCAAGCTGCTTCAACCCTCAGTTTGAGAGACTAAGCTTTTTATTTATGAACATTTTAATGTTACTTAAGTGAAACATAACACCAGCGCTTCTTGGATCACTTTTTATCAACAGTTCTTCCAAACTCCTGCCCGGGGCTGGTGCCGTGAAAGGGTCCCTCACAACTTCCAAACGTGAGTGTCCCAAACCGAGGAACCAGGGCCGGCACAGCTGTGACGTCTGTTCTTTAAGGCTGAGCATCGGGACAGCCTTGGGGAAATTCTACTGTAGACTCAACATTCCCCTTCTTTAAAACTGTAAACCCAAGACGCACCTGGTTGACCTTCTCCAAACAAAATAAAAGGCCAAACGCTGATAACCCTCCCTCCCGCTCAGTGACGTTCAGATCGCAGCCCAGCACGCACGCACGAGGCCGTGTGTGCAAGGCTGTGAGGGGTCAGCACCCGCCTACACGGACCAAACGTACTTATGTGCCTGTGCGGGCATGCGTGTGTGTGCATGTGTGTGCGGGCATGGGCATGTGCTCACGTGAGGGGGCATGTGTGCATGTGTGCACTGTGTGTGCGCTGTGTGTGCACCTGAGTGTACTATGCGCCTTATGTTACGTACGTGTCCACACGCACATGTGCAACCGCATGTAAATGTGCTGGTGTGCACGTGTTTTGTGCATATGCATGTTATGTGCACATGTGTGCATACTCATGTGTGAGTGCACACGTGTGTGTTTAGCTCCTCCAAGACCATCTTCTCAAACCCAGGGTCTGAGTCTGAAAAGCAGAGCCGCAGGCAAGGCCTGTGTGCATGTGGTTTGTCTGGGAACGTGGGCCTGAGAGTGAGACCTTTTCCTTTTTCTCTGTTCTCTGAAAGAGTTTTCATAAAATGGTGATCATCTGTTTCTTAAAAATCTGGTGAAATTTGTCTTTAAAACTTTCTGAGCCTGAGACTTCGATGACCCATCCATTTTCAAATTTTGTGTTAGTTCATTTTCAGTTTCTCATCAAATCAATTTTGAAGATTGTCTGTTTCATGCATTCCAATTTATTGGAAAGTGTTTCTTGTGAATGCAGCATCCCTATCACACTTGCAGTTGCCTGTTTCCTAATGTCATTTGCTGGTGCCTTCTACTTCTTTCTTGACTGGGTAGCTTGATTTGACAAATCCGTGCATCTTACTAGTTTTGTGAAGACCTTGCTTATTGTTTTATTGTGTCACTTGTTCCTCATTCTTGTTTTTGTAGTAAAATCTGCTCCTGCCCCTTCTGTCTGCTTTGGTTCACTCTGTTGTTGTTGTAGCTTCTTGAGTTGAGCATCAAACTTATTTTCAGTCTTTCTTTTAAAACAACTAAGTCTAGTTGTTTAAGGCTGTAGATCTCACCCCACATCTCGCTGCAGCTTCATCTCCCAAGTGTTTCAAGCACACAGTTCGTGGGATCTAGGCGTGTTCCATTTCCACTCAGACTGACTTTTTATTCCATGAGTGATGTAGACCATTTGTAAATTTCAAAGCACATTTCCCCCACCCTTTTGGTGTCAGCTATGAATTTAATTGCCCTGAGGTCAGAGAAGGTGGTCCATACAATGTTCACGCTTTGGGGGGGGGTGGGCGTTAAGCTCACCCACCCCTGTCCAGTCTTTCCCTCCTGGCCCCAGGTCCAGAGCAGGTCTTCAAGGACATTCTGAGATGCCCTTCTTGGTGGTATTTGAGATTTCCAGATAGCAGCTCCTGTGACCGAGTGGGAGGGGGCTTGGTGTGACCACTGGTTGGCGCCTGTATCTTGGTCCATGGTTCTGTGCCAGCGGCACCAGCTGGGGAGACTTTCAGCTGCTTTTCCTGGGTGGCTCCTGGCAGTGAATCCAGCCCTCGTTTCAGTCCTCCAAGGGCTGCATCTGGCTGCACCTGCATATCGGGGGCTGGCACGCCCGCAGCCTCTGCTGTCCCGCCCCATTCTCGCCCCATGGCTCAGTGATGTATTTGTGGTTTTCTCTGTTTATATCCTGTCTTTTGGAGCTGCTAGGAGCAGGGCAGCGTGCAGAAGCATACATTCATTCACATCGTAACAGAAGTCCTCAGTACGTGTCATCCTGCTAGAAAGGAATCCGCTGGTGGTCACCTGACGGGTCTGGGGCAGCAGGTGACCGATGCCTCCTGTCCCCTCGGGAGCCTTGGTCCCACCAGGTGATGCTGCAGCCACTGTAGCACCTGGAGGCTGGTAGAGGTTTGATGATGAGTTTCTGCATGCACTGTGCAGTTTTAGAGTTGGAAGGAACTGCTGCTCATTGCAGCCCCACCTCTCATTCCCCAGTCGAGGAGCCAGGCTCTCAAAGAAGGCGATTTGCCCAAGATCTCACCGCTGCTCAAAAGAACCAGGTAGTCCCACCGGCAGATTTTATAGACGTCTCAGGATGACAAACTTGCCTCCTAAGGAATCCTCTCCTTCTGAACTAGGGGTACAGACACATCGAAATACAGTGAAGTCATCGCAGTAGAGTCACTCCTGTGAGGTGACACGCTTGATGGCCATTACTTCACTTGCTATTTTCTGAACTGTTTCAGTGTCACAAAGGCATCTGGACCATCCCTTGAATTTAGTTATTCAGTAACAGCCAGTAATTATGGCCTTGTTACTCTTTTATAAATGGATTCACAGGAAAGTACCCAACAGAAATGGGATAGACAGAGTATATGATACAAAATGATTTAACAAGATAAACAGGGTTTCTTAACTTGGACAAGACAAGACTGACCCCCGAGCAGTCTACGACAGGTGCTTAATGTTTCTATTCCCAGAGCAGACCATGAGAGGCAAGCCTTGCTTCCCCACGGGCGGAGCGCCTCACGAGGGCCCTGATCCACTGAAGATGCGGGCGCGTCTGTGATAGAAGCTGCTGGCAGGTTTCGCCAAGCATGAGTGACTCACGCGGGGCAGGCAGGGGCCCCTTTGCCACCTTCTGGGAGCTGGCCACCCGGGGTGTCTGTTGCCTCCTTTCACTCCTCGAGTGACTGTCACCAGGGTCCCTGCCTGTACCAAGCCCAGTGGACTTTGGTGTCAGTGAGGGGCCCTGGAACCACCCTCGTGCTGGGGCCCGTTCCCAGGGTGGGGCAAGGGTGGCTCTTGAGTTTCTGGTTACTCCTGCTTTTTCTCTGATTGTTGAAATACACCTCCATTTCCCAAGTTCAGACATTTACTGTTAGAGACAATAAGGTATAAAACCACGAAAAGAAGGAAATGTTTCTGCCTGTGCCTCCTCACTAGCCGTGAGCCTGCCCCCCAGGGTGTGTCCCGTGGGGCAGGAGCTGGCGGTGAGGCCCCGGGGCCCCGGGCTGGGCTCTGCCCACAGTGGCTGAGAAGTTCTCCCTGGAGTCAGATCACATGAGGTTTCCAGTGACCTTTTCTTGTTTTAGCATGTTTTCCCAGTTACAATCATCATGATCAAATTACAAACTTTGTATTTTCTCATTAGGAAATATTTCTGGAAGGATATTCAGGAAATTGGTAACAGTAGTTTTCTTTGAATTAGAGCCATGTGATTATATTATTCGCTCAATACAAAATAAACTAAGTTAAAAAACCTGCATTTTATACTTGGTCCATTATCCAAGATGTTATTTTAGCCAAACTTTATGCCCTTTCATTGCATGATCCCAGCAGCTTTGGCCGTAGCTCATACTGGCTTGCCGTGGGGCCCAGTTTTGATTCTGGAAGCCTTTTCTCATTACGACATTGAAGGCTTTCAGAAGAGAGATTACGTCATGCCCCATTCATTCATTCATTCATTCAGAAAGCATTTCCAGACTTAAGCTGAGGATGTGGGATTAATAAGAACTGGGGGGAGGGGGCTGGGAGGGGTGCAGCCAGGATGCTACTGAGAGGGGAAGTGGGTGGGGTTTGGGGGGAGCTGGGGTTCAGTCACTTTGGTGACTCCAAGTGCAGACCCGCTGCTGAAGGAGGTCCTCTTATTGCCGCAAAGTCTGGTGAGGCTCAGAGACATTGAGTGGCCTGTCTGAGGTCACAAGGCCTGTAGAAGCCCTTCTACCCAGGAGGCAGCACCCCCAGGAAGGAGACAGGACCCCCAGGAAGCGTGGACGTGGGACGAGAGAGGGAGAAGGGAGCAGGATTCAATGTCCAGGAGGGGTGGTTGGGACTTCAGATTTGGATGGAGTGCCCACAGCCTGCCCGACATGTGGGAAACTCGGACCTCGGAGAAGTGTGTGCATGGACGCCAGTGGATCCAAGGGGCGTGGATGCCCAGGACAGGGTGACAGGCTCAAGGCAGAGTCCAAACTGAAAGGAGGGATCAGGCCTGGGGGCGTGGCATTCAGAGTCTGCAGGGGAGGGGTGCTGTGCTGAAACGGGGAGGGGTGGAGAGGTCGGTGCCCAGCATGACATGGGTGGTGCCTGTGCGGACCCCCTGAGCCCCTCTGGCCTCCCTGCTACAACCTTCCTGTTAGACCAGTACCCCATGCCCAAGAGGCTGCACTTCTTTGTGGTTGAAACGAAGATATTTTTGATCTAATGGGTTTAATGAGGCATGTGGTTAAATTCGTTTCACTGTTCACTTTGACCTGTCCTGGCGGGGTGGGGGGACAACAGCTGCACACACAGCTCAAATCATTTTCCATGGGAGGCAAGGTGCTGGGATGGGGCCACCACCCTGGGCCTCCCCTGCGCCCTCTTTTGTTTGGGTCGGTCTGAAAAACGGGATCCGCTCTGGCCAGTCTGGATGAGAGAGGCCAGCTGCTGGGCTCGGAGGTCATGAGGGACTGGCGAGGGACTGAGAACCTGGCACCACGGAAGGAGGGGAGGAGGAACAGGGCCTCGTGGGGGCCGGGGCTGGGACACAAGGTGCAGGTGTGGGCTTGGTGTGGTGGTGGGTTTGAATGGGGCATGAGCACAGCAGCCACTCTGCTTTGCACCAGGAGCCCCCCTTGGCCCTCACCAGCAAAGCCCAAAGCCTCGGACACCGCTGAGTGGGCTCCTGCTGGCCCCTGGGGACGGTCTGTGCCCAGGTCCTGACTCCAGCTGGAGGCCAGGGCTGGGCTGAGCTGGGGGGGCCTTTGCTCCTTCACCCTGATGGCCCCAGCGGCCCCCGGGGGGGGCGAGGTCTAGGGTTGCAGTCTTTGCTCCTCAGTAGTTTATGAAGCCCCAGGCTTTCCAACACAGCTCATTCGGTTTTGGCTTGACAGAGAGCCTGGACTTGCTAATTGCACTGTTTAGATGACACTTTCCATAAACTGAGTCAAATCTTCAGCTCTCCAAGGTGTGGGGAAAACGTGTAAAACCAAGCAATAAAAGCTTTTTTACAAAAAGTTGTATTGACAAAAGTGCTTTGAAATTAAAAAAGTAACTGCTGTAATTAATGGTAATTCAATGTACCTGGGTAAAGGTTTTTTTGGAAACTGAAAAATGATTGCAAGTGACTGAATAAAAGATCTTTTTGAAATTCAGGTGGTTTCCAAGTTTTTGCTTTCAACAAAAATTGAAAGAAAGGCAATCAAGTTATTAGCTGATACAGATTAAATTAAAAGAAGCTAATGATAGATCAGTATGTGATTTTTGGCATTTAACTAAAATATGTTCAAGGAATTGAGTATGTTGCTATTAATTTTTTTCATTTCTCTTCCCTTTTTTATGTGAAAAAGCTTTCTCAGGATTTACGTCTACAAACATAAACAATCAGAATAGAATATTTATTCTTAGAAACATGAGTTGATTGAAAAAATAGTCTGAACAATAGCATTAAGAGGTGTTTCAACAAAATTTTAGTTTTGTGATTAATAGGTACTTATCAAAATTCATCATTAATTTGTATGGTTTTGATGTATTTGTATCCGTAATAAAAGTAAGTTTTAAAATCTAGAGCGCTGTGTCTGTATGTGTGTATATATGCGTTGTTATTATTATTTTTGCTGGAGACGTGACCTGTTAGATGAGGAGAGAGTCACATCGGAGACACGGATGGAGACTCGGGCTCAGGACACCCGGGTCCGGGTGCTACTCGGACGTCAGGGATATATATAGTGATGTCACATTTTTATTTTAAGAGTCAATCTTTATAGTTATGTCAAAGATTGCATCCATTTCAGTCGTTTAAACCAGTGATAAGACAAATATTGATGTCAGACTGAAAAATGTCAGGACCCCAGCTGGAGTGAAAGAGGCAGGTCCGAGAACGGGAGGGGCGGGGCGCGGCGGCCTCGGGGGCGGGGCCCGGGTTAGTGGGCGGGACCCGGGTGTGTGGGCGGGGCCCGGGCGCGGGCGGGGCGGAGAGGGTGCGCGCCCGGATCTCGCGAGAGCGGCGTGTGGTGACGCGCAGGCGGGCGGAGCGCGTCGAGGGCGCGGGCGGGCGGGTTTGAATCTGGTCCGAGCGCGGGAAACGGCGGGTCCCGGGGACGAGGTAAGCTCCGCGGTGCCGGCCAGCGAAGGGCTCTGGGCGGTGGGCCGGGAAACGGCGGGGTCGGGCGGGTCGGGCCCCCAGCACCGCAGCCTCCACCTGGGCCGCGATCCGAACCCACGGCCCGGCTGGCGGCTCTGAGGCGACGGGGGAGGCGGGCACCGGGGCCAGGAGCGCGCCAAGCTCCGCGCCTTTCCTCTGGGGCTGGTTCAGAGGACCCCTGAGCCCTGGACCGGGGACTGACCCCGGAGGGGACCCCTGAGCCCTGGACCGGGGACTGGCCCTGGACGGGACCCCACGGCTTGGAATCGGGCTGACCTGCCTTGGAGGGGATCCCCCAGCCTTGGGCTGGGAACTGATCTCGGTGAGGACTCCCAGCCCTGACCGGAGACTGACCTCAGAGACCCGTTCCCTGAGCCCTCGTGCCCGGGGAACCCGCCCCCAAGTATCTCTCCTGGTTCTCAGGTGAAAGGTTGGCTCCAGGTGAGTGGGGTTTTCACGGTGACAAGGTAACAGGGATCTCTTTTTAACGCCCATCTTATTTCAGCGCCGGACCTCCTGTGTGGGGCCCACGGGACAGTGGGGCTGGCTACTGCACGGTGAGATGACCCTCGCCTAGAAGGCAGCGTCTGTCTGGCAGGAGGGCAGGTCTTGACCGCACGGCGCAGGAAACATAACGGGGCCACTTTGAGAGAGACTGAGTGTAAGTGGAAAAACCAGTAACCCTTAAGGAACCGTGATCACTAGTGTCAGAGAAATGGGGAGAATGGCAGTAAATTTGGCAGTCTAGTGGGAGTGGGCTACTGTAGTTAGAACCAGCATGCTAAGAATTACACCTGGAAATGCAGCAAGCCAGGAGAGCAACCAGGATTACAGAAAGCAAGAGCGTCCACAGTTTAAGGTGTCCAGTTGCATGTAGTCGATGGCACCTTTTTGGAGTGTGGTTTCCGTAAACTCGTGGGTTGGTACGAGCCATTGTTACTCTGCAGGCTTGTTGCTGGCTGCCCTCCCACCTGCTTGGTCAGTTGGAAGTTCAGCTCATAGCTCAGCCATCTGAGTTGAGGGAAGAGATGCCCACACTTCAGCGGTGCTTCTGTGGGGAAGTAATTTTCTGTTGTTGGTTTAATTTAAATGCTAAGATCTTGGGATTCTGTATATAAGAGGACTCTTTCCCCGTAATTACTGCCTTTGGTACCAGTAACTTTCCATGTTGCTCTACTTGTAACTGCAGGACGTTTTCACTTACTTATTTTTTAATAGAAGTATAGTTGATCTACGGTACTGTGTTAGTTTCATACATACATATATATTCTTTTTCATATTCGTTTTTATTATAGGTTATTACAAGCTATGTTCTGTCATTTTGCTGTTACTTTGTCTTTGGGTTAATGCCTTTCAAACAGGGGACTGCTCACACTCGGTGTTGTGAATGGAAAACAGGATTTATTGTGGGAACACAGACGGGGAGGAAGTTGTGCACAGTCCCTGAGCTCTGTCCCCGCAGAATGGGGGAGTGCACTGTGCTCGGCGCACCTCTGCACACACTAACAAGCTCCCTGGTGACCCCAGGGCCGCACTGCAAAACAAGGTGGCTGTGATGGGGATTTGCTTTGGGGAGGGAGAGACCTCGGGCTGTAGCAGCTGCGCTCAGTCTGCTCTCTGTTGAGCATCTTGCAAAGGTACTGAGAAGGGAGGGAGGTGAGCCTCCCAGACCGTCCGGGTCTGTCTTTCCGTGGTCGGTCCCTCGTTAACAGCTGACGGTAACCTGTTGTGTTGATGCTCTCCTCAGTGAAGAAGACAAGTCACTTTTTTAGACATACTTGTTCATGTCAGAATATTGTTACTAACTGCCCACCACAGGGGCAGGGGGTTTTCCTGCAGTTGTGGATGTCAGTACCAAATTACATCTTGTCAGGAAAGGTGTACTTGCAAATGTTAAGTTTCATGATTGTGCTTTTTTCCCAGGGTTGCAGAGTAAATGCCGTATGAAAACCAGTTTGATCTGCCATGGAAAAACGTGAGACATTTGTACAAATAGTGTCTAAGGAGCTGGTTGGAGAATTTTTGCAGTTCGTTCGACTTGATGTAAGTTTTATGTTTAGCTTTATTGTGATTTTGACTGTTAATGTGAAACATTGGTCTAAAATCATTATGTCTACAAATGAAATACAGTCATCTCAGTGAATCCTTAGGGAACAAGGTTTATTTGAAAAAATAAAACAACTAAAATAGACCTGTCGATGGGCAACTACTCAGAAATGGTATTTCCTGCTTTCTTTTAAGAGGGGTTTGCAAGGGAGCTGAGAGGCACAGGGCAGTGTGCTTCCAGTTACTCAGCGCATACTTATGGTCTCGCTCCGTGTGTGGCTTGTTGGGGAAATAGTGCAGAAGGCCCTTTCTGTCCTCAGGTAGTTTGCAATGTTGTGGTGAGTCCAGGTGTGTAAACACAGCAGAGTTGGGGCTAAGCTGGGCAGGGATGTGGGGGCACCCAGACTCAGACGTGGAATGTCCCCCATTCAGTGGAAAGGCTGTGGAAACTCAGATCTAAAAGGTAAACAGAAATTAGCCGGTCAAAATGGACCTGGAGAAGGACCGCTCCCACTGGAGGGGTTAGCGCTGAAGCCTGCTGGAGAGGCGCCTTGTGCGTGAACCGTAAGAAGTTCGCAGGCCAGAGTGTAGAAACGCAAACTGAGGAGAAGGCAAGGGGGGAGCCTGGGGGCCGAGACTTTACCCCTAGAGGAACAGGGGCTTTACGCAGTGTCCTGCACTAAGAGGATAAAAGAGGGAGAGGAAGCTAGTGGGGCGAGAGATGAAGATGGAGAAGTGAGCTCTGCTTTCGCTGCACGTGAGGAGTAGAGGCCGTGTCCTTCAGGACAGAGGGTGACTAGGACATGGAGGTGAGAGCATTGGCCTGTGTGGGCTCTCAGGTTGAAGGATTGCATGTGGGCCAGGGAGGATCCCTGGTGTCTGACTCCAAGTGCTGTTCAGCAAGATGATGAAGTGGGAAGAGGATGGGTTGGAGGGAGAAGATGGGCTCAGTTTGGGACGGGCTGAGTGTCTGCCAGGGGTCATGCGGTTGGCCTGAGGCCCAGGGCCACGGGTACCTCGGCTCCAGTTGGAAGCTGAGGTCATGAGAACGCACGGGGAATGTATCGTGTAGCGAGAGAAGAGGGGCCTGGACAGGACTCCGGGGACCCAACATTCAAGGCACCAACTGAAACATTCCTGACCTTGATCCCACCTGCCTCACTGGTTCTGGTCACACAGTGAAAGTCATATTAGTGATAGCGAAGAACTAGAGAAGAATCTCATAAACTTGTTGCTGCAATGTTTATTTTTCTTTATAAGAGAGAAGTGAGCTTATAGTATGATAAACTTAAACATAACCAGCAGTCTCACCAGCAGCACATCACCACAGAGGTGTCTTGGATGTTACGTGAGTGTCTGCTTTAGGGTAGGGTGTAGAGGATTTGTATAGAAGCTTTGCAGTCTAAAAGATGGCTGTTGCCAACTATGTTCCGTAGTACTAACTAAAGCCACTAGCGAAATGATGATTTGAGCTAAGTTAGTATCAATTTAAAATTAAGCACAGGGAATTACTGCTGTATGGGCACATGGTTTCAGTTTTGGAAGCTGAAAAGAGGTCTGGAGACGGTTGGTGGTGATGGTTGCACAACAGTGTGAATGTTCTTAACACCACTGAACTTAAAAATGCTTAAGGTGGTAAATTTTGTGTTGTGTATATTTCACCACAATAAAAAAAAACTGGGAAAAAATAAAATAAAATCAAAAAGTAAAAGTAGCAACATTTGGGCAGCACGGTCACATGGGCTGACGTGGTGTGTTCACTCCAGCGACCCTGTTACCTGCTGGAGAGCCTGGCGCTGCTGCTCGGCAGTGGACGTCTTGGTAGCTAGGGTGCTGACTTGGTCCTTATACTGACGAGGCATTGGTTTTAGTTTATGAGCAACAAATTTTATGAACACTTAATAACTCAGCCTAGTCCCTTGGTCACCATGTAAGCTCTTAGTTAAACATCAAGGTGGAAATATGTGGGATTGTGCATCAAGTTGCACCAGGCTGTTCCGTGGAGTTGGAGACGAGATATCATTCTGTAGGCAGAATAGTTGAATGATGGCAGTTTCACAGTCAGCCTGGTGAGAACTAAAGCAAAGACTTACTTGAAGCCAGTTTGAAGCCTATTAGGTGGACCTCCCCAAATGCAGTCGGTTCTGCTTTGTCTCCGCTTCTACATTCCGGTAAGTCAGTGTGCTCTGTGAGATGGGCACTGAAGAGCAGAGGGACTGTGGGGAGACGGGGTCGGGGCACAACAGTAAAAACTTCACCAGTGAAACATTTAAAGAAAGATGGGGACCAAATAAAATAGCAGTTTTATACATGTTAAAGCAGCGAGAAGTACATAGATACCATAGTAAATATGACAGGTTGCCTTGAAAAATGTCTGGGGTTTGTGGGTGGAAGTGAGTGCCTGCGCCCCCAGCGGTGGCCACAGCCCTGTGTGAGGGAGGAGAGAGCGTGGCCAGGCCGCTGCCCAGGGCGTGGTGGGGGCGGCGGCCTGAGGTGCATGGTGGGGCCCACAGCACATGTGGGGTCCCAGGGGCTGCAGGTGTGCAATGTGCCCTGAATTCCCCGGGGCTGAAGCCCCACACAGCCAAACCAGAAACTTGCTTCTTGCTCAGATTGTTCCCTAACATATCGACTGCGACAGGACGAGTTTGAATTTCAAAGCAAGTGTTGTAGAGCAGAACTGACTGTGTGGGGTGCCCCCCACCCTGGAGTGGAGGCTCAGGACTGCGGGGATTCGCCATTAGCTGATACCCCACGTGCCATCCGTGTGCCAGGCTCTGTCTGCTCCGCAGGCCAGGGTACAGGGCATGCAGGGGTGGCGGGAGGTGTGCAGCTAGTCGAGCTGGCTGAAGAGGGGTGGGTGGTTAGGTCAGAGATTCTAATGGGCTGCGTGGAGGTTGTGGAGACTCGGGGAGAGAATTCTGGACAGAAGGGAGGGACACACAGACCTGAGGAGGGTGCGGGCGTGGGTGCTCTGGGAGAGACAGGCTGGTGGGAGGAGGGCAGAGAGGTGGCCCTGAGGGCCCTGCGGGGCTATGCCCCCCTTGCCTAGTGCGGCGCCTGCCAGGCCCCGCCACCTGCCCCACCCCCAGCCTCCTTAGCGCGTGTGTTCTTTCTGTGTCGTTGGAGGGTCGGTTGCAGGCAGTGTCTCATCACCCCTCAGTATTTCCCTGTGTTTGCCTAGAACATAGACACTCTCCTGTAGAGTCACAAGAATACCCTCAAAGTTGGGCACTGACAGTCCCCGGTGTGTGTGTCCCAGTCTGAGATCGCCGTCTGTGCCCAGCTGTCCTGACTTGCTGGTTTCTTTACTCCAGGGAGTTTATCAGCCTCACTTTCCGTGGTGGACAGTCCTGGGTGCAGGCAGCGGGCAGCCATCTGTGGCCTGTCCGCCCCCTGCCCCTGTTTGCTGATCTGATCACATTCTTTTCTGTGTTTTGGAGAAACTGTGTTCATGAGCGGTGTCACGACCTTCTTGGTGAGGCGTATGTCCCCTTGTTGGTGCATTTGTGTTGTCAGTCTACTAGTGTGGGCGTCAACAGATTTCTCCACTGTGAAGCTGTGTTTCCACCTTCATAATTAGCAAGTAATCTGTGGGGAAATAAGTAGAGATGAGGTACCGGCCCTGTTCCTTGTCAGCCTTCTGCCCACCGGGCTCAGGATCCACTGACACTCTTGCTGACTCGGTTGCTGGTGTAGCAGCCGCAGAAGGGCGACTCTCCAGTCCCACGCTGCTGCTGTCCCTAGCATGCCAGGGCTGTTAGTGAGTTACTGGTGATTATGTGTTAATTATCAGTATGGCCTTACTGATTCTTATTTTGTTCAGAGGGTTAATCCCTTCCTGTTGCTGTCTTGGTGCTCAGGTTGCCCCATACTGGGTTCCAGGAGGAAGTCAGGGCCCAGGGCAGGCTGGAGACACAGGGTGCAGCACGCAGTCGGCGGGGCCGCGCGATCATTCCTGTCGCTGCTGCCGCTGCTGCCGCTGCTGCCGCTGCTGCCCTGACCCACTCTTGGAGCCCGACTGCAGGCCTGGAGATGGGGGA
Source organism: Camelus dromedarius (assembly GCF_036321535.1). Lineage (NCBI taxonomy): Eukaryota > Metazoa > Chordata > Mammalia > Artiodactyla > Camelidae > Camelus > Camelus dromedarius. The sequence goes on from NC_087442.1 coordinate 358,487, forward strand.
CTGCTGGATCTTAGGGAGTTTTGCTAAGAGAGTGAGATTCCTACACCAGGACTGAAGAGGTGGAGGGGGAGTCTGCTTTCTGTCCAATAAGCCCTGCACTTTCTCTTCTAGGAATTGGTTTTGAAAACTGCAGCCAAACTCTTGAACTTGTAACTAAGTTAGCACATAAACTTTTCTTTTGATGCCGTTATAAAAAGGATACAACTATTTTCTTGTATTGGAAATGTAACAATTGTTACTTGTTTTACAGAAGGATGCTTCTGACCCTTTCAACCTAAATGAATTACTAGATGAATTATCAAGGAAGCAGAAAGAAGAGCTGTGGCAAAGGCTCAGGAGTTTACTAACAGACGTGTTGTTAGAAAGCCCGGTGGACGGGTGGCACTTGGTGGGCCCCCCCGGGGAAGACAGCATGGAAACGGAGCATGGCTCAAAAACGGTAGTGCTGGTCTTTCAGAAAGTCTCCCTTTTCTCTGTTACAAATAATTGTTTATTGTGTAAAACTGAATTTCAAGTGAAGGGAAAATGTGAAGTTAGGAGTCTGCTGAGGGAGTTCTACCCTTTCCCGCCCTACTGCTGCTAACCTAGTATTCAGGGCTGCTGTTCTTCCCCGAACCGACTTGTGCTGAAGTTTAACTCACTTCTTAGAATAAAGTTAGTGTCAAGGGTGGCTTGGTTTTTGTAAATTTAGTAACTTTTACATTTAAAAATTACATTATAAGTTGATTTTAATCCACTTGTGCTTTGATTTTTTTCATTTGTAGAAAAAAACCATGGAAATAATTCACGCAGTGACATCTGTGATTCTTGCTTCTGTGTCTGTGATAAACGAAAGTGAGAATTTCGAAGCCTTGCTGGAGTGCGCTGTGATGCTAAATGGTAGGTCGACCCAGAAGGCGGCACCTCTGCGCGACACGCAGTGAAAGGGAGCCAGGCTCTGTTCAGCTAAGACGAGCAGAGGTGCCTTCTGTCAGGGCCGTCCTGGAGAATTGCTGAAGTTAAGCCACATGTGAATGTTTCAGGGGTGAAAATGTGCATCGCTGAGCGACTGACTGCTGCTCATGGGTTTTTTTGGGAATGTCTTATTCAACCTGCAGGACCAGTGATGAGAGCTTATGAAGGGAAAGCAGCCTGATTATAAACTTCTTGGCTGGTGGTCTCTGTCATAGTTTCAATTTGACCAAGCATTTGTGACCTTGAATTTTCCTCTTTAGATATTTAGGAACGTGAGCTGAGGAACAGTTGTTGACTCTTGGGGAGTTTTTCTATACTAAAATTGATATCGCAATACTTTTCAAGGTTTACTGAACTGTAAAACTGTGATTACTAATTTAAGAGGAGCACTAGTCTGAGTTAGAGAAGGTCTGATTATATAATATTTATATGAAATTATAGAAATAGAAGATGCAGAAGTAGTTTTAAGTAGTGGTTTTTAAGAAAAGTCTCCCGCGTGCCCTCTCCCCCTGCTGTGTGAATATAATTAGTTCCATGTGACAGATTCTCTAATCAAACTTTCACCCTCAGTGTCACTTGGATTTACACACCGGCTTAGTGTGCTGTTTTATTCAGAATTCCTGCGTTGAAATAGTGTCTTATAAGTATAAAAGCAGCTCCCAGATGCTTGTGACTGCTGTCAGTTTACCCTCAGTCTCCGTCAGGCTTTACAGAGTGACCGGTGCTCACGCTGAGCTCCCAACCTGCCATCATTCAGGAGTTTGTCAGTGCGGTGGTGTTCAGGTATCTGGACTATGGTTATGAGCACACTGTTAGTGTTATCAGTATTTTAATTTAGTTCTTGAGCTCTTCTGTTAATAAAAGCACTGGGTTTTGTATTTGTTATAATAGTTGCTTTCACTGTTTTTCACCAATGAGCCAGAATTTAAGGCCAACAAATTGAGGGACGGTTCTCATGGATTACTGGTCCCTAGGCCTGACCTGGCTCCAGTGTTAAGAGCAGCTGTGGGTGTCCCTGCACTTAGGTTCGGGGGGCCTCAATGTCTACCTCTGTTAAATTAGGAGTTTTGGCAACATGACCTCTCTGAGTCTTCCAGCTCTAAAATTCTCTCTTCTATTGGGTACCAGTAGCAAAGCAGTTGTTTAATTAACACCATTTTATGTTCCATAAATAATGTGTGTACATCTTTGGCAAGTTAAGCATAAACTAAATTTGCTTAGCAAACCTTTGTAAATACTGGTACTCTGCACTGTTGAATCTGGACTGGCACTGTTATGTTGCTCGCTGGGCAACAACTGCTCTGTTTTAGGCATTCTGTATGCATTACCTGGATCTGAGCGGGCGCTGCAGGGCGCCATCCAGGACCTGTGTGTGGTGTGGTGGGAGAGAGGCCTGCCCGCCAAGGAGGACATGGGGAAGACCGCCTTCGTCATGCTGCTGCGGAGGAGCCTTGATACGAAGACGGTGTGTACCCTTCCTAAGACGTGTGCTGCGTTGTGCTGGAAAAGGGCCCATGTTTACACCGGCTGAGAGCTATGCTTGCTTGTGAGAGGCTGGGCCCAGGGCTCCCGGTCAGGGGCGGTCAGAGACAGGCCATCGAGGTGGGCAGCAACTCCGTGTGCAGACTCTCTCCCCTGTCTTCCTCGGTGTGTGTCCTGTCCTCCCTCTGGTCACTTCGCAGTCACAGGGTGGCTATCCACCTCCACCTTTTGTGTGAGTTTCAGGCAGGGGAGCAGCCAGGCAAGATCTTCTCAGAAATTCCCAGCTGGCATCCAGCGGCAATGTCTCCTGCCACACTGGTCTGCTGGCTAGTGGAGTTTTCAGAGGACACACTGCCTCTCAGCAGAAGTGGGGCCTTTTTAGAGGGAGGAAGGGGTGAGGGACTGAGGTGGGCGGCTGTGCTCTGTGGTCCTACATGACGGGAGTGGATGGCACGGATGGTCAGGGAGACCCTGCAGGCCCGAGGGCTGGGCTTCAGACTGCCCCCCCAGGCCAGTGGAGAGCGTGCGTGAGGAGAAGCTATACCTTGGGCTGTTTCTCATCCTGTAATCTTTGGTATGCAGTTCAGAAATCCAGAAAAAGTCTAGTTTTTACCCCTGGTCAAGACAACAGATACTTATATTCATCTTTGAAAACTGGACAAATGAGGAAAAGGGAAAGTGAGGAAGATAAAAATTGGCCACACCCAGGATGACCATGTGACCTGGGGATCTATAGGGAACCCCCTTTGACGCCCACGCCTTACATCTTTACTTCCTCGTCATAGATCCTAGAAATGAAGCTTGTGGGTTTGAACTGGGAGCTCTTGCTCATGTTGCCAGCAGCTTTCTCTAAAGTTTACACCGGCCATGTCCTTTCCACCGTGGGGCAGTCCATCTCACCTGGGCCTCCAGGGAGCAGTCAGTTTTATGGCAGAAAAGAACCTTTTTGGCTGAGTCATCTGGCTGCCAGCCTTTGCCTGCTGGCCATGGAGTGATTGAAAAACCCTCGTTTGTGTCAGAACTTATACTTACGCTATAGTTAGTTTGCCTTTTAAAAGTCCATTTCCCCCACCATGTTTGTTTAGCTTTTACTTCAAGACTTTATTTAATGTCTTCCTAATGTTCTACACCTGTGCTATTTAATACAGCAGCCACTAGTCACATGGGGCCATTTAAATTTCAAGTCAAGAAACTATAGATTTGCTTCCCCGGTGGCATTGGACCTGTTGTGGTTGCCCATAGCCCGACGTAGCCGACGGCTCTGCACTGGTCAGCACAGGCCCACGTCCTTGTGGTCCCACAAAACTGCTGAACAGCACTGGCTAGCAACAGCTCTGCTTGCTTTTGCCTGTGTTTTTAAAAAAAAATATTCTCTAGAGTTCCATTTGCAAATTTTAGTAACATCTGCAGATTTTAAAATCTGTTTTCTCTTGTCATTTCTTCCTTTGGATGAGTAATCTAGAGTTGTAATTATTTATGATATAAAATACTCTCATAGTTAATTTGAAATGTGACCTTTCCATTTTTTAAAATACTCTAACATTTTCCTTTTCACGTTGTCCCAGGGTGCAGACATATGTCGGCTTTGGCGTATTCATCAAGCTTTGTATTGCTTTGATTATGATTTGGAGGAAAGTAGAGAAATTAAAGATATGCTGCTCGAGTGCTTCATAAATGTTAATTACATCAAGAAAGAAGAGGTAAATGGCTTTTCTTTTTTGCCGTTTTTGTGCGCTTGTCTTTAATGGAAGCTCTTCCTAGCTCGTGTGTTTGCTGTTTGCGTCCCACTCAGTGTTTTAGTAAAAAACCAGCTTAACTGTCGGGAGCTACTGTGTGTGCTGCACATCGCTTTTGCTGCGTGGCAATATTAGGGAAGGATTTTACGAGTCCTTGCTTATTTCATCATTAAATCGGATGGTCACAGGTGGCTGTGTGAATCCTAGGGGAACCATGATTGTATTTTGAATTAAGAATGATTAAAAATAAGGTTGAGAAAGCTCTTCCCCATGGGTCAGATCTGATCCTCTGCCCTGATTCCAGGTTGACAGGCATATACTCAAAACCATCATCACACAGTAGCCTTTCTTCCGCCTGTCCAGTAAATCCAAAGAGAGGCTTTCAGCCACTGCTCCAGTGTCCAGTCTGGTGGTCACTCCCACACATGGCTACTGAGCATGTGCAGTATGGCCGGTCCAGTTGTGGCCTTCAATGTAAGATACACATGGATTTGAAATGTAATATGGAAAAAGAAGGTGATGTATCCCATTAATAACTCTACATATTTATTGCATATTTAAGTGACAATATCTTGGCTATATTGGATTACATGGATGTATTATTAGAACCATGTAATTAAGCTTTTTCCTTGTGTTAATGTGGCTGCTGGAGAATCAGAAGTCACGGGGAGCTTCCCGTTCCTCTGCACAGCGCTGATCTGCTGTCTTGGGGTTTCCTGGGTCGTTTATTGAAGACTGACTGTTCCCTCATGGGAACACCTTTTATTGTAGAAAACAGCTTTCTTTCTGGGTTCTTGTGGCCTAGCAGATGGGGGTTAAGACAGAAGGAGGCAGTCATCACCCCTTTGTGAAGGAGGTGGGGAAAGACTTCCCAAAGGTGGAGGAGGAGGCCCGCAATGGAGGTGGCGAAAGGTCTGATGGCTGGTCAGCAGGAGAGATAGGATATGACCCTGTTTGCCGGCTCCCCAGGCTCTGCCTCCCACTGGCGTGGCTGAAGGCCTGGATGTGGTCACTGACGCTGGCCGAGACCTCGGCTCTCGGGGTCTGAAAGGCTGTGTTCACATCTCTGTTCGTCCACTGAATAGGTGGTGGCTATGATCAGACTTTTTTCAACCTCAGTGTTTCCTCCTGTAAAACAGGGACGCAGTTGCCTTGTTGCAGGGCCCCGAGCGGCTCAGGAGTGATGTCCACTGGGCAGGAAGGGCAACATCATCATTGTTGGAAGGATGTGGTATGTGTGGCCTGTGTCCTGAGCCTCTTCTCTCCAGGATGGTTGTGAAGTGTTGGGAGAGTAAAGAAATTCAGAGTAGGTTCGGACAGATAAACTTTATTTCTGTTTGTTGGCTTCTGCACAGCAGTTGATGAACCACTCATATAATGTGTATACACATGTCCAATTTCAGTTGGAATATAAAGAGACAGAGACAGATACACATGTGTATGCACATGTATACCAGAGACAGATACGTGTGTGTACATGTGTACGCCAGAGACAGATACACACACGTGTGCACGTGTATGACAGAGACAGATATGCACGTGTGTGCACGTGTATACCAGAGACAGATACGTGTGTGTGGATGTGTATGCCAGAGACAGATACACACATGTGTGCACGTGTGTGACAGAGACAGATATACACGTGTTACAGCTGTGTGCACACGTATGCCAGAGACAGATACACACACGTGTGCACGTGTATGACACAGATATGTGTGTGTGCACATGTACGACAGAGACAGATACACACACGTGTGCACGTGTGTGACAGAGACAGATACACACGTGCTATAGCTCTCTCTTTAGTTCATGTGCTCTTTTGAATTAGTTTCCTGCTCAGTCATTAATTTGGTCAGATCAGTTTCCAGTCATTCTGGGTAAAAAAAAAATACATCTTCTACACTCTATTGGCAAGTTACTTCCAGTCAATATTTTTTTAAGAACTTGTGTGTTGCCAGCTTGGTCACCGTGCCATTGGTATCAAAGTGTGTTACGTCTGTAGGATTCCAGATGTGGTCATGTGCCAGGAAGCAGTGAGGAGGTGGCCGTGCTGCTGGCAGGGAAAAGGCATGCTTGATTTATCTTGCGCTCCAATAGGGAGTAACTGTGGTGTTCTTGGTGTCTACACTACTGTGTGTGGTCTCGCAGTCTCGCAGTGTGCATGTCGACCAGTGTCACATGATGCATGCGTGACACTTAATAACTGCATGTAATACATGGAGACTGCATGCATTTGAAAATTCTACCTTGGCAAATACTTGACTTCTTACTTTACAAGTCCTCAATTTTCTCTTTTATAAAAGATGAAATGAACTGATGTTCAGTTCCATTCCCACCCCACAATGCTAGATTTCAAGCATTCTTTGATCCTAGGTCATGTAGACATTCGTGACAGAGCCAGAATGAAGTGTTTTGGGGCCACTTGGCTTGCCTGCTGGGCAGCGGGTAAATGTCTGTGAAATCCTGTGGTCGAACTGGAGGGAGCTCCGTGGTAGGAGCTACTACACCCTCTACAGGGGCCCCCCTGCCCCCTGGGGCCCAGCTCGGTCCCTCCAGGACTCCCACCGCTGTCCCACCGAAGCTTGTCCCCAGGGCGTCTGAGTTACAGTTACGGGGGCTTCCCTACCGGGAGGAGTAGCAAGCGTCAGTGTTAGTAAGCAGGCAGACAATTGTTTGTGATTTTGTTACTGGGAACTTGTTTTTTGGTTGCAATTTGAACATTATATCCTTTTTTTTTTAATAGGGAAGAAGATTTCTTAGCTCTCTCTTCAATTGGAATATAAACTTTATTAAAATGATCCATGGGACCATTAAAAACCAGTTACAGGGATTACAAAAGTAAGTATTAAAGGTAATTAATATTTTGTGCTGTCTTAGCCTGGTTTTGAAAATTTCTATTTGACATGACTTCTTAGTTATGCTAATGTATAAGAAGCTTTAGAAACTGTCTCTTAAATTATATGATTCACTGTGTGCTGTTGTGCCTCTGAGTGTTTTTTCTTGCTGTAGGAAACTGTTGTCTTTCAGCAGTGATGCTGAAATTAAGGCTAACTTTGTGGTAGTCCTTTATGTCCTGGTTGACTATCAGCCCCAGTCACAGGAAAGCCCATGTGGCCAGCACTTCTGTGTGGATGCCCCATCTTCCCTTCCTGTGGGCTGAGCTGTGGTTGGTGGAAGAGCCCTGGGATGGGGGTGTAGGACGCAGGCCCTCGCCCGAGCTCCCAGCCTCTGGGGCCCCTTCAGTGGGCGGAGCTGTTTGCGGGGTTCGGGGCAGGTACTTAATCTGCTCTGGAGCTGAGGAGCTGACATTTTATTTTTATTTATATGTGTGTGTATATATATATATATATATACACACACATATATATATATATATATATTTTAACTTGTTGATTGCCCCACTGTGGATTGGGTGTCCCCGAGGAAACAGCTGTCACCCGATTGGGGTGGCGTGGCGATCACCATGTTAACCGGGCACTGGGGGTGGGCCCGGACCTCGTGCACGCTGAGCACACGTCCCACCACTGAGCGCCACCCTCCCCGTGAGTCGACACGCTAGAACTGAAGCCTCAGACGCCTCAGGTGGGCGGGCCTTAGACTCAGGTCCCCGTCGCGCAGCTCTGAGTGCTGAGCTGGGGTCTGACCCTGGGCTGGTCAGTTTACTAGGGTGCTTTCCCCTGCCCTCACTTGGAGAGTATTTGGGTTGAAGCAGCCGGTTTCCTAACTATGAGTCTGAAGTCAGTCCTGGTATCTCAGGGCTTCCTGTGCCTGAGGGAATCAGTCTGGAAAGTCCAAAGTGACTCCAAGTCGAAAATTTATTTATATTTAAACATCTGTTACTTAAGAATTTGGTTCTGGGCTTGCGTTCTCATAGTTTTACAGAAAATAGTGACGTTCTGGGGAGGTCTTGACTGAGAAAGAAGAAAACAGTTTGATATTTCAATTGTCCTTCTCCAACCTTTTTTTGTAACTTTCTGCTACAGGTAGATAACGAATCTCTACTATGCAAAGCACTAGTCTGAAACTAAGTTTCTTCTTCCCTAGAATAGGAGAATGCCTGCAATGATACACTTTAAAAGTATAATCTTTTGAACTTGCAATAAAAATTTTTGATTTTTTTTTTAACAGATCTTTAATGGTACACATTGCAGAAATTTATTTCAGAGCTTGGAAAAAGGCTTCAGGGAAAACACTGGAGGTATTTCCTTCCATTTTATGAAATGTTAACATGTTTTTATTGTGTTCTCGTTACTAACTAGATAGCCACAGTAGGGCTATTTGAAACCTGTGCTGGTGTTTGTCTGTCACACTGAAGGCCACGGCGCGAGTCCACATGACAGAGACGTGTCACAATGGTTACATCAGAACCCATGTGACAGTCGTGTCCTCTGGTCTCATGTCGCTGCCTGGCTTGCACACAGCCTCAGGGGCCCCATCACTCGGCACCAGGCGCAGTCGAGTGGTGCCGAGCTTTGCCCCGGTCACTCGGGCAGCTCCAGCCCTGTGCTGTCTGGCCACGTGTGGCTGCCTGGCGTTTGAGACGGGCTGTAACTATAAGAGACGCACCAGTCTTGGAAGACAGTGTGGAAAAGAGGAAAGTGAAATATCTCATGGGTATTAAAAAAAAAAGTATTGATTACACATTGAAAGGTTAGTGTGTTGAATATATTGGGCAAACAAAATATGTTATTAAAATAATTTTGCCCTTTTTTCTGTTTCTAACGTGGGCACTAGAGAATTTGAAGTTGCTTTTGTGGCTTGTGTCTTGTCTCTGTTGGACAGGGCTCCTTGGCAACCTCAAGCCACCTCTTTAGCGACATGGTTTGAGAATTTAAAGATGTTTGTGTGAATATGGCTAACCTTTAGTAACTGTGTGCACCTGCATTCTGACTGTGCAATTCACAACCACAGGTAAAGATTCACAGACCCTTTTGGAAAAAAATTAAAAGAGAGTGTCCTTGTCTGATATTCCCTTGTGTTTTTCTCATCCTAGGTTGTTAGATGTGTTTTCTTTCCTTCTGAGAGTACAGTCTGTACTCTGAGTCAAAAGGGGTCTTTCCTTTGGGAACAGGCCCGGACGGGCAGGTGGGGAGGCGGAGGAGGGGCAGCCCCCTGACGTTTGGAGTCTGTTTCCATCCGCTGTGCTCTCCTGGCCAGCGGAAGCTTGGGTTAGACTTGCCGGGGTTTCACTGACTTTGCCCCTAGAGAGAAAGCGCTGTCACTTGTATCCCCCATTGACAACTGCTGAAATAGGTTTACAATGTATGATTTGGGGCGAAAGGGCAAAACAAGGACTTTGTTCTGCAGTTCTTTGCACTGCTTTATTGCTGCATGAAACTTGTTCCCAGAGAGGAGTTCATCCCCCTGTTCTTCAGTAGTGGTTTAAAACTGGGCGTTTGTAGTTGAAACCTTAACTGACTAGGTCTGCCCCAGATTAGCACCAGCAGCTTGTGCTTCACAGGCTTGCTCCCTTCCCTCTCCTCCCGCCGCCCCGCCAGCATTTAGAGCAAGGGCCAGACTTGGCATCCCCTGTCTGTGTCCTGGAGCGCGTGTCTCTGGGAAGGGTGGTTGTACAGTGCCAGGATCATACTTACCAAAGTTAACATATTTGAATTTCTCATAAAAGTGGCCGGAAGTTTAAAAAAATAAATTTCTCAGCTTTGTTTCAAAAATGTCTTCTTATAGTTTTTTTGGAATCGGAATCTAACCGTTCTCCCAATGGCACTTGCTTGTTACATCATTTAAATCTCTCAGAGCGCTCCTCCCTCTTCTATTTTAAAAAACTCTGCCACTGACATGCTGGGAGACCCAGGCCACTGCCCTGCAGGGCGCCCTTGTTCTGGTGGCTGGCTCTTGGTGTCAGCCCCGCGGTTCTGGCGGCTGGCTCTCGGTGTCAACCCCGTGGCCCGGACACTTGCCTGGTGGTGTTGGTTTCTCCTTGTCACCACAAGTCAGACTCAGATTTCTACGTGCAGTGATGCTGAGATTTACTGGCAGCTTCAGGTGGGTGAGATTGTTTCAAAGATAGTGGAGAAGAGGTAAATATTGACAGCACGGTTTCCTACATCCTTCCCTGAAGCCATGGAGTCCTGGGTGTGGGGCAGTGTTCAGGAGAACAGACCAGACCTCCTGGGTCCTGGCGCCCATGTCCCATCCCTGCCCCGCCCCTCTGCGGCAGCCCTGGAAGGCTGTGTTTCAGTCAGTTTGGAATCCTGGCCGCGCCTTAGCAGTAGCTCAATGTTAGCTCTGCAGGGATGCTTGCACAGATGTAGTTTTCCAGATTAGCAGGATGGCGCAGAGAGGGGGACCCCGCCTCTCTCGGCCCCCGCGCTCTGTCTGACTGGCTGGAGCTGGCTCCAGGGGTCAGGGGAGGCTTGCCCTCTGTTTAGCGCGGATTAGATGTTTCATCCAATAAGATAGCTGCTCTTTGGTATGTGACAGCGGAAGGAGTTCTAAAGGTGTGGGGTTAAAGCGGGAGCGCTCTGGTGCAAGGACCCAGGCCCTTTCCCTCACGACGCAGAAGGTGAACAGGTCAGACTGTCTTCCCCACCCACGTGTGCTGGCGCCCCCCAAGCTCTCACACTGGGTTTTCACTCCAGGCCATCGAGAATGACTGCATCCAGGACTTCATGTACCACGGGATCCACCTGCCTCGGAGTTCTCCGGTGCACCCCAGAGTGCGCGAGGTGAGCCTGACCTGTCAGCATTTTCAGAAGTCACGCCTCATCTTGTTTGTTTTTAGATAATTGTTTTTGTGAAATGTTGCTACACTTTCACAGGCATCAGTTAAAGGCATTTCTTAGGATCTTGATATTTGGAATCTGGGAGTTTTACCCTGCCTCCAGAGTTTACAGTAGGAAAGCAAAGGTGTGGCTACTGTTACGACATCAGAATTTTGTTCACAAAATCTTTCATTAAATTCTTTGGCATAAAAATGTCCAGACTCATCACTCCCTAACTGCCACTACCATGTTTTTCAAAAAAGAGGATATTTGAGTCTTTTTTAATTGAAGTAGTCAGTTTACAGTGTAATTTCTGTTGTGTAGCACAGTGATTCAGTCATCCGTATCCACATGTGTACACACTCCTTTTCATGTTCTTCTTCATTGTAGGCTATTACGAGGTATTGGATGTAGTCCCCTGTGCTGCACAGTAGGACCTTGCTGTTTATCTATTTTCTGTATAGTGGTGTGTGCCTGCAAATCCCAAACTCCCAGTTTATACCTCCGCCCCCCACCCTTTCCCCCTGGTAACCACAAGTTTGTTTTCTATGTCTAAATCTGTCTCTGTTTTGTAAATAAATTTGTTTGTATCATTTTTTTTAGATTCCATATGTAAGTGATATATAGTAATTTTCTTTCTTTTCTGGCTTACTTCACTTAGAATGACAGTCTCTCAGTTCATCCATGTTGCTGCAAATGGCATTACTTCATTCTTTTTTATGGCTGAGTAGTATTCCATCGTATAAATATACCACAGCTTCTTTATCCAATCATCTGTCAATGGACATTTAGGTTGCTTCCACTTGGCTATTGTAAATAGTGGTGCTAGAGTTTTCTCTAGATATATGCCCAGGAGTGGGATTGCTGGATCATATGGTAACTGTATTTTTAGTTTTTTGAGGAATCTCCATGCTGTTTTTTCCACAATGGCTGCACCAAACTACATTCCCACCAGCAGTGTAGGAGGGTTCCTTTTTATTTGAGATTATTTTTATTATTTATTCTCATACATTACATTTCCATTGTGGTATCCTGCATACCAAATGGATGAAATGTTTCGATGGTTTCTCTTCTAAGATTTTGTCTTTGAAAGGTCCTCTCGGAATCTGGGTGTGGACGTGTCCTGTGTCACACTTGGTCTGAGTAAACCAGGCTTTGCTGTCAGAGTGACCCTGTCACACCGATGCGGTCTGATGGTCACAGTAACCTTGCAGGAAGACAGGCCATCTTGTCTCTATCGGTCAGTGTCCAGATCCCCCAGCGACGCCTGTTTGCTGTCTTGGCAGCCAGCTGTGTGTCAGGAAGCTGAGGGAGTAGAGGCAGCCTCGCTGCTGTTTCGTGCAGTGAGGTCGCTGTTATTGGTGGGATGCAGGCATACTAATTATACGGAGTTTGCGTGGACAGGAAGCATTTCTTTTACGTTACTATTTACTTTGCATCTTCCAAAGATGAAGAACCCAGAGATAAATATACTCAATTGCTCCACCCCCCAGCACACACACAGACACACACACAATCCCAGTGTGCTTCCTTGAGCTGTAGGTCAGTTTGGTGTTTCAGATACTGTTTAGCCATAAGGAATCGTGTCGTATTCAACTGTACAAGTTTGTGACATAGTTGCTTTACTCCTGGTCCCAAATGACTAAAGACGTTTTTCCTATCTGGTTTTCTGTTGTGGTAGTGTGAGTAATTAGGATATTATAAATATAGATATAATCATTTGTTAAATTTATGGAAAAATGCACAGAAAGAATTGAAAGGAAGAATATCAGGTTTCACTTTTCAAATGAAATGTATTCCTGGACTCCAAGTAATGTTCTCACTGCTTATAACACGTTATAGTTTCTTCAGATCCTTTTTTTGATAAACATCAAATTTACGTTATAAATCATTTTATTGATATGGTGAAAGGTTTTAGCAGGTGCCTTAGAAGTCATTTGAAAGTAAAAAGTCCCCACATTGTTAATGAAAGTCTTCTGAAATTAGATAGTAATGATTACACAACTCTGAATGTGCTAAAACCCACTGCTACTTATATCTCAAAGCGGTTTGACAAGCTTTCTGTGAATACCATTGATATCGAATTAATATTGTACACACACAAAATTATAGATTCATATCACTTAGCACCATATAAAATCTTGTAAATAAAAAAATTAAGTCAGAAAAAGTAATCCCCCGACTTTCAGGGTAAAGTTGATTCAAGTTCACCTAAAGTGTGTTCTGTTGTTTTATAGCCTAATTTAAAAATTTTTCCATTTTTCTGTAATGTAATTTTAGCTTCAGGAGTTGTGAGTTAAGGAAGACAGGCAGGTTGTTGGGGGCAGGGTTCTGTGAAGAGCTGCAGGAAGAGTCTGGCTGGTTAGGAAGGGAGTGGAAAAGAGCACAGGCGGGAAGCTGAGAGCAGCCCGTTTCCTGATTGTGCCTGAGCTGTGGGCGAGCTTGACATCTGCGTGGGGCTCTCCCTGGGAAGGAGCCCCACGAGCGGCGCTGCTGGGATACAGCCATCCCTGGGTGCCTGCGGGGCTGGCCACCAAATCCACGGCTGCTCCAGGCCCTCTCGTGTACTTAGGCTGCCACTGGATTACTTACGATCCCTGAGACCTCGTGAATGCTGTGCAGATAGTGACCAGCAAGCAGCAGACTGGAGTTGCCTTGGAGCTTCGTGGATTTTCTTCCCGAGTACTTTGTGCCTGTGCTTGGTTAAACCCGCAGATGCAGAACTGGGTGTGGAGCGCTGACTGTGTGCCTTTTGGGTGTCCGGTGTAGGCTCTCAGATCAGCGGATGGTTGGAGCCAGAGCGCTTGAGAACCAGAGTGCCCTGTAGAAGCCACTCAGGCTGTTCCGTTTTCCACTTTACCCTGTTGGTCAGAGGTGCCAGTGACTTTTCATGAGGTTTCCTGGCTGTTGGTAAAAGAGTGGAAACTGGAACCCAAAGCCAGTGACCTCTTTCTGCCGTGGATTCCTTTGCCTGGTGAGCCGTGTTCAGTGCTGTCAGGATGCCTCTCCCCTGTGACTCCCGTCAGAAGAGACCTGCTGAGGCCGGTGAAGCCCAGGTGCAGCCCACGCTCCCTGGGTTTCTGCAGAGTGGATCTTAAATGCTTTTTTGGAAACACCAACATCACCGTTCTGTTCTTCTTCTCTCAACTCTAGGTGCTGAGCTACTTCCACCACCAGAAGGAAGCGCGGCAGGGGGCGGAGGAGATGCTTCACAGGCTGTACAGGCCTGTCCTTTGGAGAGGACTGAAGGTGCGCCGCTTGGCCTGCCGCGCCTGGAGCGCTGGCCACGCTGCTGACGTTAACACGCTCTGACTCAGTTGCAGTAAGGCAGTAAAAATAAGACTCGAGGCCGGGAGTGTTAGGAAAGTTTGGATGAATAATTTATTCTTCTGTTAAAAGCATTTCTTGAGTGGGAGCCTGGGTTGGCTGAGCGCTGCAGCACAGCTGTGAGGAGGGCGGTCTTGCCCAGTGAGCTGGCAGAGACGCTGGGGGTCTGCAGAGCTGCGTGGGCCACCCTGTCCTCAGGACCGCCTGCTGGTGGCCAGGGACAGAATGTCAGCACTCTAGGGAGGCGTTAGGGGGACTCACGGGCAGTTTTAAAGCAGGGAGCTCCAGGCTGGGAGTGGGATGGTCACTGCTCCTGACAACACAAGGTGGGCTGTGACGCAAGGAGGTGTCCTCTCGTGTCTGTCGACGTCGAGCTCAGGGCGCACCTCCCTTACGGAGGGTCTCACAGTTCGTTTAGTTTGTGTACGGTTGTCTTTAATTTGCAAGTGCGTCTGTGTTGAGATACTGGCGGTGGTCCTTCAGGAGCCGCACACGGAAGGCTCTGAGGGGCCTCTCTGGATGCTGGAACTTGCTTTCATCACTGCAGGCCAGAAACTCGGAAGTCCGGTGCAACGCTGCGCTGCTGTTCGTTGAAGCATTTCCCATTAGGGATCCAAGCTTCAGTGCCATCGAAATGGACAGCGAGATTCAGAAACAGTTTGAAGAACTGTATGTACGTGTCTCACGTGGTCGAGCTCCTTAGGCCGCAGCTCTGCAGGGCCTGGCGTGCGTCCTGGCCGCCCCTGAGCTGGGCCGTGCTGCCCTCAGAGGACACGCTCTTGCAGGAGACCTGTGCTCTGCCACTGTCTCCTATGCAGGTGGGCCCAGAGTGTCCTTTCTATTCCTCTCAGTCTCCTCTGGAGCGTCTGTCTACTACTGTCTGTGGTTTCCAGCATCTTAAAGGTACTCCTGTCCCCGGCAGAGAGGCAGCAGAACAGGGTGGTGAAGACAGACCCCGGCTTGAGTCCATCCCTCGTTTAATAGCTGTGGGGCTTCGGGCACTTTGTCTGTGAATTGAGGGTGGCAGTTCTGGCCACCAGAAGGTTGTAGGGCAGTGTCAGTGAGCTAACGCTGGTTATGTTTTAAGGCAAACTGGCAAGTAATGCCTTTTGCAGTTGATTGTTTTCAGCTGCCTGATCTCCACACGAGATGTGCGGATGTGAGGGGTGTTGTGAACCGTCCCCTGGCGGGAGCAGTGGTGAAGAGGGTGGTCGCGCCCAGTGAGCTGGCAGAGATGCTGGGGGGTCTTAACTCCCGCACGGCCCCGAGCGGTTGCAGAGCTCCCTGACCCCCACCGAGAAACTGCGTTGTCGTGGTTCGCAGAGGAACATCTCGCAGGAAGCGATGGCAAACGAGGATGTTCCCCGCGGCGCTCCTCAGACGCTCCTTCTGTTTCTCACTGTGAAAAATCTCAGACGTGCAGAACGTGGAAATAACAGTGTACTGAGCGCGTGTCCGCTCACCTCTTCGCATGCAGGTGCACTCACGCACGTCTATAAACACCCACCCGCACACGCAGGGGCCGCACCGCCTAGGGCCAGTAGTCCTCAGTGTCTGCCGGGTGGGCCTCACCCACACGCGTGTGCATCTGAAAGCCCCTGCAGGGACCCTGGGGGGTCAGGGACGGATGTCTCTGGGGAGGCAGGCAGTGGGCCTGGCCCGAGTGGAGCACTCGCGAGCGGTGTTGCCAGTGGCTGTGCGGAGGCGTGTGCTGAGGGATCGGGAGCGGGGAGTCACGTGCTCGTTCTGAACCCCAGCTCCAATTTAATGAGTCTGATCTCTGTCACATTACTTCACCTCTCTCTACACCTGTTTCTTCTTTAAAGGTGGGAATAATATTATACAGGATTGTGACAAGGTTTCAGTGAAAAATTGTATATAAAGTGCTTAGCTCAGTCCCTAGCACTAAGATGGCAGTGGTCATTTGCTGCCCAAAGGAGCGTTAAAATACATGAACTGCAGAGCTGTCGCATGGGGTGCCCTGTAACAGAGCTATCTGTGTTCAGACTAACCTGCATGAGGTTTATTTAAATAAATTCAAAACAGATTTTTTTAAAAGACTATTTTAAAAATCAAAAACAGCAATAACAGAGTTTGAGCTCTGAGTCCTGTTTAGGGTGAAGACAGATTTCTAGGGAAAGGCTCGTGTGTGAGCAGCGTATCCTGTGAAAGCCTTGAATCGCTTTTGGGAGTGAAATAAATGTCGGGGTCTTGGCCGGTGACGGTAATTGCTGGGCGAGCGTCTGGCTTTGCTTTGCTGCAGGGAGGCAGAGGCCTCTGACTGTTGAATCCGACATGTTCTGTACTTTTCTGTGACATTGATTTATAGTTTGGCCAAGTGGAGAATTTTGTATGCAAAATATCTTTTTTATTCCAGGACTGCCAAAATATTTGGTATTATTTTCTAGCATTGAGGGTTTCTGAAACTTTAAGGATGTTTCTATCATTTGATTTTTTCTAGCTGCCTTACCATGAAATCCAGTCTGTGGGTCTGAATCTTAGAGAAAGGAAGTTTCCTTAATAGTATGTTTCTTTTCTTCTTTCCGGTGTCTGTTTGTTCCTAACTCCTTTTAGGAGGCAGTGCAATATAGTAGTTGAGTTAATAACAGTAATAGTTACGAGCAGGAGCTGTCTTTGCAAAGGGCCAGATAATGGAGATTTTAGGTGTGTGGGCCCCATGGTCGCAGCTGTCCCACCTGCCCGCGCTGCACAGAGAGGAGTAGATGGCAAAATTTGAATTTCACATCATGTTTCTGTGTCACAAACTATTATTCTTCCAATCTTTTCCAACCATTTAGAAATGAAGACCACAGAGATGGGCGTGGGCCGGATTTGGCCTCAGGTTGGGTTCCTGACCCTGCGTCAGGGCCCGAGGTGGTGGGAGCGGGTCTTGTGAGGAGGGAAGGTCCTCAGGCAAAAGTGGGGTTGCCCTGCGCTGCCAGCTTCCTGAGCTGAAGGAGTGGGGCAGTGCTGAAGGGAAGGCCGGCACCCCCTGTGTGTGTGGTGTGTGTGTCTGTGTGTGCGTGTGCGTGTGCATGTGCGTGCGCGCGGCCGCGCGGTCAGGGTGTCCCCTTGCAGAAACGGCCTGCAGGGTAAGCCCCATCACGTTGGCGGCTGCGTGGCTGCCTGGAAACACAGATGCAGACCCCAAACTTGGGAGACTGTACGTTGTAAGGTGATTACCCAGAATTGTTTCGGAAGGGTAATATTGGAAGTAATTCATAGAAAACAAAACTTACAAAACCTGTGAGTTTCTAAGGTTCTCTTCAGTTTTTCATTTTAATTTTTAATGTCGTTTCCTTGCTATTTGCTTTTCTCAAGTGACCCGTCATCTTCACTTTTCCATCCTTGTCTCTGAACGAAGGGTCGGGGTCGAGAGGCAGCACTTGTGTGAGTGCAGGGCCCATCTGCAGGAGGCTGCTGCCAGCCTGGCCACCTGGGCCTGCTTTTGCATCAGCGCACAGGGCGCCCTCGGGTCCCGTGCAGGGAGCCGGCGGCCTGGGACCCCTGTTGGGGGAAGGGGGTTCCTTTCTGGCTGCCTGGTGCCCTCCTCTTCCTGCTTTCCTGCTGGAGGTTTGGGGTAATTGCCGATCCTTCTGTGCTCCTGGTCTGTTTTGAGAACTCTTTCAGGCAGATCATTCATCCCTGAACGCCCATGTCCACGGAGGCCTGGCCCCAGGTCCCGGCTGGCCCGACCCTGCAGCCTCGCGATGCCCGTCTTGACGCTCCGCCCTCCCTGCGGCCACCCTGTCATTGTGGGCGGATGTCGGGGAGAGCAGAAGCGCTCACTCATCCTACCTCGGCCTTCTCTGGGCTCACTGTGGAGTCAGAACTGTTTTTTGTTCTTAAACTTTGACCTGGAGAGTTTCATGCGTTGAGGCCCATGTGCCTGGCGCTGCTTGCCCCGCCCGTGTGTCTCCGTCCCTGTTTAGAAGCGAGTCTGCGCCATGTGACACTTCTGTAGGTAGTGGAGGTGTCCCTAAAAGATAAGCATGATCCGACCATTGTCACAAGATGACTGGTGATTCCTTCAGGTCGTTTTTTTAGTGGCATTTCAGTGACAGTCTGGGTTTTACAGAACCTGTCCCTGTTTGATGTTAGTATGTTCCTCTGCCCTTTGTGTTTCCTGTAAGCTGGTGGCTAAATTCAGAGCTGAACAGAGTCGTGTTTCTGTGTGGCTTGTTGGTCACGCTAGGTTCTTGGTGGTGGTTGTGAGCTACACCCCGGGGCTGTGTACCGTCTTACCTCTGTGCCAGCACCACTGGCAGCCGCTGCCTGGGTTAATCCATCACACGAAGAATTATTTTGTTTGGTGCATTGCAGCACTTTCGAAGTTGGAGGGTGTTACCCAGGCTGTGTCTCCCAGGACTGGCAGGGTGGGAGGCCCTGCGTGTCCCATGTGTGATCAGGGCCTGCTCAGTGGAGGCCGGCAGACGGGCTGGGCAGATGAGGCACCATGTGCCTGGACTGTCCGCTTGGAACACTCAGCTCTGGAGGTGATGTACTCAGAGGCCCTGAGCCTGTGGGAAACTCTTCAGCTGGCAACATCACGCAGGTGGTGAGGGCTGTTGTGCTGGCGCAGAGACCGGCAAGGAGCAGACACGTGGGATTACTAAGCCTGTTTCCCTCTCTCACTTTAGAGCCTTTTAGAGGACCCTTCCCCGATGGTCCGCTCCACAGGGATCCTGGGTGTCTGTAAAATCACCTCCAAGTACTGGGAGGCGATGCCCGCCGCCATCCTGGTCGACCTCCTCAAGAAGGTCACGGCGGAGCTGGCCTTCGACACGAGCTCCGCTGACGTGCGCTGCTCTGTCTTTAAGGTGAGATGGCAGTTCCACAAGCAGTGCTGTTTGTGGGAGTACAGTCCGGACCACACGCTCCTGCCCCATCAGCACGGCTCTGCTGACGTTCTTGTCGTCTGGCCACAGGGAGCTTTTCAAAAAGATGTCTCCTTGAAATGATACTCGTTTGTAGTGAGTGTGGGGAGTGGGGAAACAGCATTTAGAATAGGAGCTGCTTGTATTTAAAACTTTTTAACGTTATTGTACATTGAAATGGACTTTTTGGTTTAGTGGATGCACTTTAATAAGAACCTTACAGAAGCGTTCTTTCTCCGCTGCCCTGTTTCCACACTTACCAGGACACGTACAGGCTTGTTTCCCCTGCTGCCCCTCCCGCCGTCCCCCACGTGTAATTACTTTGAAGCAAATCCAGGATATTAGGTTTATTTATTTATTTATGTATTTTTATGGAGGTCCTGGGGATTGAACCCAGGACCTTGTGCATGCTAGGTACACACTCTACCACTGAGCTATTACCTGCCCCCCAAATCCAGGATATTATATCAGCACATCTGTAAATATTTCAACATGATCTTTAAAATAGGTCTCTTAAAAATATATCCTTTTTCCTAATAACTGGAGAGAGACAGTGGTGGAGCAGGTCAGCTCTTCAGACGTGGGGGCCGGTCTGAGCTTGGGCCTCTGGTGCGGGCACCGCCGTGCGGAGTGCGGGTCTGACAGGCGTTGGGGTTCTGCGCCCCTCGAAGCAGGAAACCCAGGGATCTGTGGGCTGTTAGGAAACCATACAAGAACCCTGGGGCTCAGCTTTGCGGCCACTCCACTGGGGTCCTCCTGCTCCTTTCAACTCTAAAATCCTTTAAAATTTCACTCAGAGGAAGCACTGAAGAATGATTTTATAACTGCTTCAGCCTTGTTTGAATGAAACAGTGGGTGAACTGATGATCAGGCATTGAAACTACATTAATTCATTCAAAGTGTGCTTCTTCCATGAAACTTTCAGGGGAGCGCTGTTTTCTTGAGGTGTGTTTATTTCACTAGTTTTAGTGAAGATGGAACTGAATGTTTTCTGAACTGAATTTTCTTAACTTTTTCTTGCTAATGTTCTAATTTTGAACTGTTTATCTTTCTCCTTTCTTGTAGTGTCTGCCGATCGTTCTGGACAACAAATTAAGCCACCCATTATTAGAACAGCTTTTGCCAGCAGTGAAATACAGTCTCCATGACAATTCGGAGAAAGTGAGGGTGGCTTTCGCTGACCTGTTGCTGAAGGTGAAGGCTGTGCGGGCTGCCAAGGTACCGTGAACGGGAGCTTTCTAGTAAGGCGTGAAGTAAGGAGGTGTCGTGGTCATCGACAAAAAGGCAGAGCAGTTCTGACCTCGAGGGTTTTGGTGCCACCCTGTGTGCTGACCGATGTCTGGCCCGTTCTACACTTGTTTGTCCTGTCAAATGTCACTTGCTTTGTCGGTGTTTTCCTTGTGAAAGCGGCCCCAGCCCTAAATTTTATTTTTATCATGTGCATAAAAGTTCTCGTTGAAATATTTAAATGCTTGGCACACAATAAGCACTGAAAACACTACTTGAAAAAAATACTGAATATAGATGCGTGCCTCCCCATTCCACAGAAGGAAGGGGGGTCGCTTGCTGGGATGTGCGTTTTGGGGGAGTGCAAATTGCCGAAAGGACACCCTTAACTCTGGTTCTGTTTGGCTTTTGGCTAAAAATGTCACTTATAGGGTTCTTAACTTCATTACTCTGCCCGGGCCCCACTCTCTGCAGAAGCCCTGCGGCGCATCCCGCTGTGCTCTCGGGCCGCACCGCCCAGGCGCTGCCCTCTGTGCTCTCGCAGAGGTGTCGGTGGTTTCGGTCCTTTGTGTTTCCATGTAAAGTGCAGAATCTGCATGTCAGTTTCAACAAAAATGCTGCTGCAGTTTGACTGCATTTGTTGTAACAGCCTTTTGAAGGTGTAGTTCTGAATCTGAAGGTGAAATTTGGCCTCGTGTCTTGTGTGAAGTGTACCTCTGTTTGCAGAGGATGACTGGGGTGACAGCTCGTGAGAAAGTGGAGAGAGCAGTTGTTTTCAGTTTACGGGTCTGTCTAGGAGAAGAGGGGCCAGGTGGGACCTGGAGAAAGGCCTGTGACTGGGGAGTCTGGGGTTCAGGGACGGCAGGAGCAGGGAAGGAAGGCATCATGTTTTCACCAGGGGCTTCTTTCATCTGGTCCTTTGCTTGCAGAAGCAAGAAAGAGAGTGATTTAGCTCAGAGACCTCTGGGAAGGGTGCTGGGCACACGAGCTGAGTTCCCTGGAAAACGCAGGTCAGAGGTTGGCAGGCCTGCGGAGGGCAGCTGTCGGGAGGGGGCTGCTTGGCCCCACCAGGCTGGAATGACAGGCTGCCGGCCGGCACTGGCCGGCACTGGCAGTGCTTGCGTTCCAGTCTCCGCCTGCTGCTGCGAGGGCGGGAGGAGGGCGAGAGCTGTCCTCTGCTTCCTCCCTGAGCCCGGGCAGGGCTGTGCGCAGAGGGACCACGAAGGCCCGGTGTGGATATTTACCGCTGATTAAATAAGAGTGCGTCCTGTGGCCGAGGAGCAGTTAGCAGCTTGGCTAATTAGGCTTCTATTTATAGTTTTCATTGCCAGTGCTAGCAATTTCAAGTTGCTTGCTGTTCGTTTCGAAATTCTACATTTTTCGTATTTTATAGCTAAGATTTAGGCCAAATCAACAGCTACTAATGTTGAAACTTCATAATTAAAAAGAAAAAAATCTTTGGGTTTCTTTTATTTTTTTCTTCTTTGGATTTCTTGATATGCAATTATTCTTAACATTGGAAATGAAACACCAGTTAGCAATGTGTTTATATTCTTGTCTGCTGTTGATATCAATCTGTGGGTAATATGTTTGGATAAAATAAAACCTCAGGTAATTGAAACAAAAGAAATCAGAACCCTGAACTAATCAGAGCCGTTCTGCATTTTATTTTAGAAAAAGTGTTATCAAAGAAGAACAGGCTAATGTTGAGGGGGTTTCTCGAAAGGCAGCCTTGCGGGAAGAGTCCGTTGCGAGAACCGCCCCTGGGCCTTGGCGCTTGGTGAAGGTGCCGACCACTGTTCCCTTTCAGGACGGTTGGGCCTCCGTGAGGGCTCCGGAGCCAGCCTTTTCCACGTGGAAGACCTCTTTTCAGTGCTGCCCTGTGGCTGGGCCGCTGTGCTGACCTGGATGTTTCCTGGGTGTGTTTGTCTCGGGCAGGTTTGAGCTCCGTGAGGTCTTGAGGCCTGGAAGCCCCCCGTGAGCGCCGCCTCCGTTTCCCTCTCGGGATCTGTGTTGCTGGGCGGCCCCAGTGGATGTGCAGCTGAGGGCGTGGCTGCAGGCCTGCTCTGACCTACTCGCTTGGGGAGGAGTGGTGACATGCTGAGGGGCTGTGGCCGGCTCGGGAGCTGGAGGGGTCTCCGCACCCCTCCCTCCGTGTCTGCTCCCATCCGCCCCGGTGCTGAAGCGGTGCAGCCGAGCAGAGCCATGGTCTCAGATCCCAGGCATGGCCGAATGGAGACATGAGCCTTTCAGGAAATGTTTGTCACCCACAGCTGCGCTGGGTGCTGCCTGGGTTCCACTCGGCGTGCTCACACTCGCAGCCCACCTGGATGGCTGGCATGGGCAGGAGGGGGCCGGGCAGAGGGCAGAGCGGGCTGGTGCTCGTGTTTCTCCACCAGACTCTGGCGCGGGGTCTCATCTCACCTCCAGGCCTCAGCCGGCGGTGCTGGAGGAGTTGGCTTCTCCCTGGAAACACCTGCCTCGGGGGGCTCTTGCTGTTGGAAGCTGGGGCTCTGTTTGCATCCCCAGTGGGAGAGTGTGCGTGATAGAAGTGTTTGCTGTGAGGTTTGGGGTTAGTTACTGAGAAATACCAGGAAGTGTGTGGGTGGAGGTGTCCCAGGAATGTCTGGGGGAACGGTGGTAGTGTCAGATGCTCAGATGTCCCCTCCCGGCGGAGGCAGAGTGTGTCTGTCAGGATTTGCAGCACAAGGTCCTTGTGACCTGGGCATGGAAGGCTGAATGCGGGTGGGCTGTGCGCAGGTGGGAGTGAGGATGGGGCTGGGGGAGGTGGGGGATGACATGTTGTGTGAGGCTTGAAGCGACATGAAGATGCCTCAGTGCTGATGAGAAAGAGCCCGAAGGCTCTGGCCAAGGGTTGGTCGCTAGGGCCAGGGCCTGGAGGGACCCACGCCAGTGGTGCCGTCCCCTCGGACAGATGAGGGCCGTGTTGAGTGTATTTGTACAAGTGACGGAGACATGGTTTGAATGCTTCACCATTAAAATATGTTTTCTTACTGTTATTCTGGGTCATTTTCCCTTTGTCTTGAATTTCTTGTTGAGAAGTTTGGCCCTTTCCTGTGGGCGTGGCCAGCTCTGACGCTTCTGAGCTGAGGGGCGGCAGGACAACGGCGGGCAGCAGCTGTCAGGTGGCCAGAGGAGGCCTGAGGCGGAGAGGGTGGGAGGGTGACCAGGCGTGCGCCCGGTGCTCAGGGCTGAGGCCTCTGTGTCCAAGTGGAAACGAGGCGCTCGCCTGAGCTTCCTTCCTGTGCCAAATCTGCTGTAAGTGTTTAAATTCACTTTTCATAGTAATGGACCAAAAATTGCGGTGTTCTAGGAAATTTAAAATTATGAGACTGATGGCTGTCCTTTGAGAGTCCGCTGTACGTCGAGCGTGGTTCTAAGGGATTACAATTAAGCCCCAGCAGCCTCGTGCTGAGTGCTTTTAAAATACGGGTTTATTCTGATTTCTCTTCACAAGAGGCGCAGATTCTGGTATAGTCATTTGAAATGAACTTCCTTGAGTACAGAAATTAGTTTCTTTTTTATTAGGCTCTGGGAGTGTTGCTTAAAATGTTTTCAAGGTTGCAGGAGGGATTGATTGTCTCCTTCTCGTGCTTCGCACACAGTTCTGGAAAATCTGCCCCATGGAGCACATCCTGGTCCGGCTGGAGTCGGACTCCCTGCCCGTCTGCCGGCGCCTGGTGAGCCTCATCTTCAGTTCCTTCCTGCCCGTGAACCAGCCCGAGGAGGTGTGGTGTGAGCGCTGCGTGGCGCTGCTCCAGATGAACCACGCGGCCGCCCGGAGGTTCTACCAGCACGCGCACGAGCACACGGCCTGCACCAACATAGGTACCGCCCGCCCGCGGGACTACGTGCCAGGGCACTTCCTGCCCAGTTCCCTCCAGCTGTTGGGGGTTATAATTTCACTGTGAGAGAGAAGCTCTTATTGAAGAAACACATAGATCAGTTACTGTTTGTCCTACACATTGTAGCCAAGCTGATTCATGTGATTCGCCACTGCTTGAACGCCTGCATCCGGAGGGCACTGCGAGAGAGCGGGGAGGACGAGGAGGAGAGGGAGAAGGAGAACGCCAGCGTGAGTGGGGCGGGGCGGCGGGGGTAGGGACGGGCTGGGCACGGGGACCGGAGGGGGCGGGGACGTGTTGCGGGGAGGGACGCGTGGGCACGGGGACCGGAGGGGACGGACGGGGACGGGGCGGGACGGGAGCTTCTCCCCCGGAGCTTGTGAGACAGGACAGCAAGTCAGAGTGGTGTCACTTGCACAGGCTGTTGCTTTAGCCAAATTCTTACTTTCCATTTGTTCCTTTAGTACTGGTACTTCAACTAATTATTTTGAAGGATCATAAATAATTTTTGGGGAAGAATTCCCATGTGTCCTTCTCTGAGTAGGGTTAAATACAGAGGAGAAGTTACTATTGGTGACACCATTTTTCCAATTTTTCACTTTAAGCTTCTCTATTTTCATTTGACTTGGGGATAGCACCCTTGGATTGGGTCTGGGTGTTACCGTATTTTACAGTTAGATGGGCGCCAGTGCCCTCAGATTCTACTGGAAACATCTTGGGGTTGAATTTCTGGGAATTAGCTTTATTTAGAATGATCTTTCAAACATAACTTATCAAAGGGACTGTTTAACTGCTATTTCTTCAGAATCCAAAGTGACTAATACATCAAAAAAAGAATATTTAAGATTTAGATACGTATTACTTATAAGCAGTATCTTAAGCTTATGAGCTAACTCTCAGGCTTGTATACCTCTAAAGTAGAAATCTGGGGTAGTCTTTGGTGTCCAGCCACATAGATTAGGAAATGGCCTTTCAAAGAAAATAACAAAAGACAGTTTGCCCTCTTGCTGAAACCTGGTGCTGCGTGCTGGCCGCACAGAGAAGCTCCTGCGCTGGTCTGGCCACCTGGGATGGGGTCTGCGAGTGTGTGCGTGTGTGTGTGTGCGTGTGCACACACGTGCTCCTGTCCACTCAGCATCTCCTTCCTGCTCTGACCGGGCTAGAGCGCACGTGTGGTCTAAAGCACACGTTCAGAACGTAACGGTGGCTGCTGCTCACTGCCAGCGTCAGCTTGGAAGGTGTAAGTAGGTTTGTCATTACAGAGCAAACCGAAGAGGTCCGTGGCTGAGTGGGAGCTGGCGCCGTCAGGCAGGCTCCAGAGCCAGGGGCTCTGACTGCCGGCCCCGGGGGCTGGCGGCCGCTGGCCGAGGCCCACCCCAGTGTGGTCCGCCGAGCTGTGTGTGTCTGAGTCGCGGCAGTGACCACATTCAAGGACACAGCCCTCCTCCCTCAGTCTTCTCACATTGAGGACTTGTGAGACTGACATCTTCTGACACAGCAGAAAGTATAGTAAAAAAGCCTGCTTTTCAACTGTGTTACATCCTTAAAGAGTCATTTATACGTTTTAATCTGTAGAGGATTTTTAATTCATATAAACTGCTTATTGAAAGGACAGAGGGTAAATTTAGAATTTATTTCCTGGGTGGGCTTTTCAAAACAGATTGACCTTTAGTGATGGAGATGCTCAAGTAAAGTCGTTCACGGCGTGAAAGTAGCCCTGCGTCCTGTGCGTTTCTGCTCTGGGTCTGGAGTTGAGATGTGCTTTTAAACAAGGTGCTCTCCTAACAGTCGTCCTGAGTTGACTCTTCCGCAACGCGGTCGTTGTTGCCTCAGGCCCTGGACCAGACACTGTCCGTGAGCGACGCGGGGTGCATGGCGGGCCTGTTGGAGGTCGTGGTGATCCTCTGGAGAAGCATTCACCGGAGCTGGAAGAGTAACACGGAGGCTGAAGTGTACACTGTCAGCAAGTTTGCCGCCATGCTGCCCGAGTACCTGAAAGTGTTCAAGGTGAGCCTGGCCGTGCTGCTGCGGGCGTGCTACAGTCACGCTTGTGCAGAGTCCGCCTGCGGGGCCTGAGCCAGCTCGCACCTTGTGGGGCGGCCGGCCTCTCGCCCCTCACGGGGGTCCCAGCACCCAGAGACGTGTCCCGGGTGAGCACCCAGTTGCTCTGTCTCTGATGGCCTGTGATGCTGTTTTGGAGTCTGGTTTGAGTGCGCCGGCGCGCTCACCGCTGCCTCCATCTGAGTGGCTTTCCTCCCGCGGCTCCTCCAGCAGCCCCGCACCACTTTGTAGACACAGAAGCCGAGGCTCAGAGACAGCCCTTTCCAATGTGCGGGACCCTGGACTGGGGTTGGCAGGTTCTCCCTAAGATGCGCTGTTTTCCTAGAGGGATTCTGATTATCTTATTCAGGAGTTTTTCTCTGACTTAGTTTCATTCTCTTGAGTTTTATATTCAGGACACCACGTGCATAGAGTTTTTTTTCCCCCTTTCATCATTACTGTTTTTAAAATAGGAGTCAGTGCCTTGATGCAAGAGAATGTCTGTTCTAGTTACTGCCGTAGCCCCAGGATCTGCTCATACACAGCAGGTGCTCAGTAAATATTTGCACAAATTAGTGTATCACACAAGGCAGTAAATGTCCTATAAAGCCCTGGGCATACGCAGCAAACCTGACACTTACCTGGGGTTTAAGTTTTCCCCTTGCATATTGAGAAGGTGGCTCAGTTCCTACGGAGCAACTTTGAAAAATGGGCTCTTGGGAAGTCACTAGGGCCCTGGGAGTGCCTGAGTGCCTGATGGTCATGTTCCCTTCTGTTTCGTCTCTTCATGCCTTCAGGATGACCGCTGCAAGACCGCCTTGTCCATGCTGGCGTCCCTGATGCCAGCCTCGGCCGTGCCCACCTTCAGGTGCCCTCCCCATGTCCTGCACGTGCTGGTATCACCCTCAGCAGACGGCCCACGACCCTCAAGTGCTCGGTGCTGCCGCCCTCCCACCTCCACCGCTGTGGCGGGGAGGACAGCAGATGCGGTTTCCAGGGCTCCAGGGTTGCTGAGGGACACGGGAAGAGATGGGGAACTGAAACCACCGCTCAGCTTCAGAGTCTGCGGCCATCCAGCCCAGAGCAGCAGCACGCGTGGTTCTGGGCACACGAGCGTGGCTCTGGGTTGGATGAGCTGTGTGGGCAGGATGCACGTGGACTTGGGCCTGGCGTGGAGAGGGGCATGTGAAGTGTCTTGTAGTGCTTCTCTGCACTGACGATGTCATACCAGTGTTGAGGGCAGACGGGGCTAGTGAGATGCATTGTTGAAGTTAATGTCCCCCAGAACCTTTAAAATGACATAGGTGGCCTGCTTTTGTGGCTGCATCGTGTTTTTTATTAGATAGTGTTGCTCTAGAGTGTTGGTTATTCCCTCAGTAACAATGGCTTGTTTTTATTCATATTTATGAAAAAATAAATGTTTTGATGCTAAAAAAAAATAATTCCCCCCAAATTAGGGATCTTTAGAGTCTGACGGAGGCAACACAGAAACAAAAGGCTGGG
The DNA here is from genome assembly GCF_036321535.1 of Camelus dromedarius. Classification (NCBI taxonomy): domain Eukaryota; kingdom Metazoa; phylum Chordata; class Mammalia; order Artiodactyla; family Camelidae; genus Camelus; species Camelus dromedarius. Next base: position 386,221 of record NC_087442.1, read on the forward strand.
GTTTTCATGAGCCTGGCGTGTCCTCTAGCTCATGTCGGGGCTGCGTGGGCTTGGCTGCCGGCAGTGCTGCAGATTCAGCATTTTGTGCAAGCTCATCCCACGTGGCGATCATGGGAAATGGTGCATTTGTTCCCGTGGTGCAGCGTGTCTGGGGGACCTGAGACAGGCTTACGTGCCTTCAGTTTTTAGCATCTTCATTTTCCCTAGCTTATAGAAAAGCGAGAACTTGCTATTGAAATATCAGATGTGATCGCACGTCTTTGGCATTTGCAGCTGTGGTGTGATTTCCACATTAAGAAACCAGGAGGAGGGAGCGGCCGACAGGAGCCACTGCGTTTTGTTGGACTGCCTCTGCTCCTGGGGGCAGGTGGGGCACGTGCTGGAGTTAATTGTGGACTGGCTGCCAGAAGAACAGCCTGCGAGCAAGGTACCCTGGGCCATGCTTGCAGCGTTTGTGGGGCGCGGTGTGTGAGGGCCTGCGCCGCCTGGGGTGTGCATTGTAATTATTCTCTGGACTCTTAGAGTAACTCGACGTCCAGGCGGAGGGTGCGGCTCCAGGACCCACGGCCCGTCAAGCCCGAGCTGGCGCTCGTCTACCTGGAGTACCTGCTGACCCACCCCAAGAACCGGGGCTGCCTGCTCTCCGTCACCCGCAGGAAGCTGAACCGTCTCCTCAGGGCTCTTGAGACGTCAAAGGTATCTTTGTAGAACAGACCCAGACGCCCTGGAAGTTGAGTGATGAAGTAAGATCTGAATTTCCCGTGTTTATAGAGTAAAATTTTCACCTGGGGGCAGCATGGGGGCTGGTTGAAAATTTCCAGGCCTGGTCTTTCTGCCAAGTCGCATCCAGCCCTGGGTGCAGGGGAGTCAGGCTCGGCGGGTAGCCTGCGGTCAGGACGCATGCGTCCACAGGGGACTGCCTGCCCCGCCCCCACCCCTCCTGCTCTGCTCCTGCTCGTGGACTTGGCGCACTAGCTTCCCCTCCGAGTCCTGGGCAGGCTTTTCTGGGAGTCTTTGGGTTGCGTGTCCGTGAATTCACCACCTCCTGCAGGGCCAGCCCTTGGGCAAAGCCTGTTAGGCTGCCTGGTCTCAGCTCTGCTGGAGGCAGAGGCTCCCTGCACCAGCCCCAGGCATGGTGGGAGGAGGGGTCTGCTGGAGGCTCAGCCGTCCAAGTAGGGGTGGATGCAGCCGTGGGCTAGCCTGGGCCCTGCTGGGCGCTGTCTCACCTTCCAGGAGTGGGCAGGTGGGCAGGGCTGGGATTTTGCCTGTGGCGGGGCCTGGGCTGCACTGATGCAGAGAGGTGGGCGGCCTGTGGGTTCTGGGGATTGGGGGGTGGTGCCCCCAGCTGGCTTTCCTGGCCAGGGTGCCAGTGGGATCACACCTGCTGAAGGCCGCTGTTCCCCATCCTGCTCTGTGCCAACCGGGCACCGCTCCTATTAGGGTGGGCGCTGAGGGGCCGCAGGCGAGCTGGGGCGCCTCACCCCCGTGCCAGGAGAGAGCTGTTCCTGGGCTGCCCTCCTCTCTTCTGCTGGTCTGTCCTGACTGCTGTCTCACTCAGATTTGCCAGAATTTACCCTGACGGCTCCTGAAGCAGCACCTGTTCAGAGCTGCTCTCTCTCGCCCCTTCGAGGGGAGGGTCTGTGGGGGGAGAGATGGGGACGCACGGTTCCCCTCCCCGGGCACAGCTGTGTCCTGGCACTGGCTTCTCAGTTGGAACCTGCCCTGCAGATTTCCTGTTTTACAGGTGGATCTGGAATCGATTTTGCGGTCACCAGGTGGGAGCCCTCACAACCTGAGTGAAGGAACTGCCCTGCGCGCCTTCAGCCTCCACTGTCGGCTGAGTGTCCACCTCCAGCACAAGGTGCGTCCACAGCTGTGGCAGCGCGGGGGCGTGTCGGCGAAGGGGCTCCGCCTCTAACTCTCTTCTGTTGTTGTTGGACAGTTCTGCTCAGACGGAAAAGTTTGCCTGTCTACTCTGGAAGACACTGGGGTTTGGTTAGAAAGCAAAGTTTTATCTTCTATCCAAGATCAAGAAGAAGAGTACCTGAAGCCTCGCAGGGTCGTTTACCAGCAGATCATCCAGGTCAGACGCCTGAAGGCGCGCAGTCCTCCCGCTTTGTCGAGCTGTGATGTGCTTCTGGGTTTCAGTTTCTGATCTGAAGTTGTAACTTCAGACAATACGGCTGCTCTTCTGAGACACTCACAGTGGCATCTGGATATCTAGAGTTTATTTTCATGCGAAGCATGAACTGCATAATTTTAATGTAATTTTACAATTGCATATAATAGGCATTCAGTAATGTTTGTGAAATTACGTAAAGTGTTATTCTGGGTTTCTTATGCAAACTAAAATGAGAACTAATGTATCTTTATGAGAATTCCTTTATGAAACATCTTTGTAAACATCTGCCCTACGAGGTAACCAGCAGCACCTCAGGTGGTAGACATTCACCAGGCTGGATGCGTCCCTTTTCCTCCTCGCCGTGGCCTTTGTTGTGAAGTCACATCAGCATGCCTGTCTCCCCCACAGACCTACCTGACTGTGTGCAAGGATGCTGTTATGGTCGGCCTCGGGGACTGCAAGTTTCAGCTGCAGCTTTTACAACGGAGCCTTGGGATCATGCAAACAGGTATACTTCCTTCATTAAAGGACTAGCTGAGAGCAGGTAGTAATCAGAACCGGTCCATCTCTCCTTCCCTCACTTTGCTGGCCAGGACTCACTTTCAAGTGACAGGTATGTAACGCAAACTGGCTTACACCCAGAAGGGAAGTGGTCACTCCAGAATGCAGCTGAGTCCCACACGTAACCACATGTAAGAGTCCAAGTTCACAGAAACGCAGATACTTTTGCTGTAATGTAACACGTGTGTTTCGAAAAGCACCACGCATTCTGCAAAATCATTTGTGGGAAAAGGTGCCTTGGGGCAGACGATGAGGTGGTGCCGTGTGACAGTACACCGAGAAGTACTAACCCTTGCAAAAAGAATCAACACAATTAAAGAGGAAGGTGAAGTTCCTAATACAAATATTACAGGGCATGATGGACCTCATCTTAGGAAGGTGAAGGGAGAGTGTGGAGGCCACGGCCCCCCGTGCAGAGCTGGGGACCTGCCTGGACAGAGCATTTGTCCATTGGGGCCAGAAGCGACCAGGTCCATGGTGTCCTCTGACTGCTGCTTGTGCACAGACGCTGGTCCCTGAGGCCCTCCCTGCTGGGGCCACCACCCCGGCTGAGCCACCGGGCGCCCTGACCACTCTAGAGAAGCAGGCGCTTCCAGCGTGAGGGTTTCCAGTTCCCACAGCTGTGAATTCTTCTCAACCACTGACCGTGTGAACACACGTTGCCTGAATATAGTGCATGACTTCCAGCCTTTCAGATTTCTGTCCATAAGTAAAGACACTAGTTAAGGGCAAGGCTCTTCGGCTGCACGGTGACCTTGAGGGTGGACAGAGAGGACAGGCCCTTTGTCTTCAGCCCCGTGGTCTTCTGCACGTTGGCTCCGCGGGGCTGGCCCCTTACTGGCTGTTCACTGTAGGGACTTATGTATGTGGAGAATATGTACCCCTTTGCCTTCTTCGAGATTAATTTCTTGAAAGTTTCTGTTACGTTTGCAAAGATTCTCCCAATTCTTTCATCCTGGCAGTGCCATTCACCTGTTGAGGGCTAAACGCGACTGGAACATGACCATTTATTGTACTTACTTTAGCAGATAAATGTGAATTTGGGGTCAGTCTCTTGTCTCTGTTTCAAGCAGAGCTTTCTGTGTCATTCTAGTCTCTTTCATAAATGAGGGCCATGTGAGGCTTGGTCCCTGTATAAGATAGAAGAGGCCACACTGCTTTGTCACCTGGATAATAATCTTTTTTTTTTTTTTAACATTTTTTATTGAGTTACAGTCATTTTACAATGTTATGTCAAATTCCAGTGAAGAGCATAATTTTTCAGTCATACATGAACATATATATATTCATTGTCACATGTTTTTCTGCTATGAGCTACCATAAGATCTTGTGTATATTTCCCTGTGCTATACAGTATAATCTTGTTTATCTATTCTACATTTTGAAATCCCAGTCTGTCCCTTCCCACCCCCTGCCCCCTTGGCAACCACAAGTTTGTAGATAATAATCTTTTATGAGGAACGTTATTTCTGTGCTTTTCCATATGACAAGTTTTTAAAAAAAGTGTGAGTGTAGTTTGTATAGCATACATTTTTAAATGTATATAAGCATCATGGATCCTGCCCAGTCAGAGGGAGGCACCCATGCACACAGGCCTGAAGGTGTGAGCAGCGTGTGGTCCAGTGTGGGACTCGGACACCCGGGACGCTCCCAGGGCTTGCAGGGACAGTGCTGCTGGCTCTGTTCGTGGCTCAGCCCACAGGCTGGCCTGGAGCGAGACAAAAAGGAGAGCTGAAGGTGTCCAGGAGGAACTGTAGGACTGAGTTCACACACTGGAACATTGCACCATATCAGCGCCACACAAGAAAGGAGAGAAAGACACCATAAACCACACAGTGTTGGAGGGGTAGCAGAGCTGGCCTTGGAGATACCAAGTATGTTTAGAAAGCTCTTGGGCCACCCATCTCAGACCTGACACGTGAGAAGATAAGGTGTCCGGGGAAGGACACTGTCCCCGGGCAGAGGTCCTGAGCGCCTCAGCTGAGTGCGCTGCTGCTTGATATTCACAAAGGGCAGCTTGCGGGGGTGGTTCATGCTGATCTGATCAGCCTGGTGCTGGCTCACCCTGGCCCCGTTAAGTCACATGACATGCATGTGTTAAGTGAGAAAAGTGAAATGGTTTCAACTGAACTGTGAGATTAGGTAACAGTTTTTTCCAATTTTCTTTGCAGTGAAGGGGTTCTTTTATGTTTCGTTGCTCCTTGGCATTCTGAAAGAGGTCACTGGAAATTCCTTGATGCAGAAAACAGACTCAGAGGAAGAAGTCGCGTGGCTGTTCGATATGGTTCAGAAGGTGTTTCAGAAGATGCTGGAATGTATGGCCCGGAGCTTCAGGAAGCAACCAGAAGAAGGCTTGCGGGTGCGGGCGCCTCCCCAGGGCGAGGTCATCAGAACACCTGCTGGCTGGGTGTGCAGAGCAAGGCCAGATCTGCTCCCACGCTGGCCGTGGCCCTGCAGGTGCCGCCAGGCGCCGGGTGAGGTTCAGCGCAGGTAGGAGGGCTTGCCTGGAGCCAGCCTTCTCCAGAGGGCAGCGCTCAGAGACAGTCCCTCTGCTCTGCTCGTGGGCCGGGAACCCACCCAGACTGTCAGTGCTGGAGCAGGTGGTCCCGGGGTGAGGCCAGTGGCCAGCAGCAGGGCGCTCACCTGCCCAGAGAACTCACTGTGGGAGGCTTGCAGGGGTCACCTTCATTAGTGAAGGTTTAAGAGACGCTTAAACGGGAGGATGTTATGAACTGTGGAAACTCAGTTTTATGCTGTTTTTAGCTGATGGAGGTCGGTGAAGGCTGTGGGCTTGTTTTCCATAGCTTAGTTCATATCCAACTTAATTTGAAATATTCCTGTTTTTGATGAGTTGGTTCAAGTGTCTGGGACTGGTTTATGAAATTTGTGTCCAAATCTGTTCTCACCATGGGCAGCAGCCCTGTTCAGAACACATGGTCCCAGAGTTGACATCTCCCTTAATGCCAGTGATGCTTCCTCTTCCCTTTCTTCCTGCTGTTTTCTTTATTAATATTATTGAAACTCCCATTTTGGGGGCGTTTTCTTTGCTTTGGGGAAAGAAGGTCTAGAGGTGGTCCCTGTGGGCTTTCTCACCCAGTGCCGGCAGCAGCAGAGAGGAGGACGCGTGTGAGGGTGGGCAGACGGCCTGGCACCTGGCTCGGGGGAGGGCAGTGGTTTTCCGGGCACTAAAAATGACTGATGTGCTTGTGCTTTTTGTAGCTGCTTTATTCTGTTCAGACACCTCTGCATGAGTTCATCACCTCAGTCCAGTCTTGGCACATGGACACGCCCGTTCACCGCGGTGTGTTCTCCACTCTGATTGCCGCGTCTGTGGTCGAGATGAGTCACCGGCTGCGAAAGGTGAAGTGCGCTGGTCCTGAAACTGCTGTTTCGCTTTGACCTCTCAGGAGCACGTTTTTATCTTTTCCCAAGTATTTTATGGGAACTCCCATTTAGTGGGAGGTGTGCTTGTCCACAGCCGCCGCACAGCCTCATCGCTGGTTTGCGTGGTCGCGTCACGTGGCCACTGGGAGCTACGGGGTGGAGGGATGCTGTCGAACACGTCCTTCGCTGTGAGCTGTTCGGTTGCCGTGCTTGGAGACTTAAGTGATTTGATACATTTCTTAAGCCCCCTTCTCCTGGAAGGCGAAGGAAGCCGTAGTCGTGGTGAGCAGCGTGCTCGTGGGCTGCACTTTTGGGAGGTCACGCCGTTGCCTCACTGTAGCATAAGCCTTGCTTTTCTGAGTTTTCTTTTATGTTTAAGCATAGGCAGTGTGAGCTCGTGCTCTCAGTCTAGAGACAGTGTCTTCACTCCTGCTCTGTCAGGAGAGCAGCAGCCTCTTTCATGTGATCGGCCTCCTTGGTTAAAGACAGACACACTTGGTGATAATTCAGGTCCAGACAGAACCGTTCTTCCATCCCGTGGACTCCTGGAGGCAGTGAGCCAGGGCTTGAACCAGGGACTTAAGACAGCAAAAATTCCCACGTGTTTTCTAAGTATGAAAAGATGCAATCTGGCAGAAAGTATCGTTGAATTATATAAATGCAAGCAGATGTACTTGCATAAACTTTGTGTTATAAAATCATGGCTATGAGAAGTTGACAAGGCTCTGAAACGGGAGTGGAGTTTGAGGCCTCCTGAAAGCTTGATGGGGGGCCAGCTGGGTTTGGGAGGGTGAGCGCCGCTTCACGCGTAGCAGAAGACCTAGGAGTGTCCGCCCCGCAAGCTGCACAGCACGCCTGTTCCCCACGTGCCGACCTGGGCTGCCCTGGTGTTGCAAATGAAGTTGTGAGCGCGCTGCAGCCAGCCCGCGACCACGCCCATTCTGTCCCCTGGCCCACCCCTGCACCCCTGCCCACCTCCACGACCGCCTGGTGCCCGCGGCCACGCCCACCTCCACCCACGGCCACGCCCACCCCGCCCCGTTTTCCCGCGCGCTTGCGCTACAGAAGCAGAACTGAGTAGTTGTGACAGAGACTGTTTTGCCCACAAAGTTGACAGTAGTTACTATTTAACTTAAATATTTAGTATTTTACTGCCTTACAGAATCTGTACTAATAAAAGTAATGAGTTAAGTTTGCTTCACATAAAAACACATCGCTTACAGAAAACATCCACATGAAAGGTTTGGTTCAACAGCAAGGTTGCTGGTGACATCTTTTTCCTTCACCTCCATCTAGCTGGGTGAGGCAGCCGTGGGCACAGGGTCAGGTGGGTCCTAATTAAGGTGAGCATTACAGCAGTTAGTAAAAGGTCATTATCCTGAGGCTCCTGAAAGCCTTTCTTTCTCAAGTGTGGGAGCAAACCCGAAGTGCTCGCCGTGAGACCCTCGATCGGCGCGGTCTCCATCTCAGTTTTCAGTTACTGACTGACTTTTGTGTTTAGGTTTCAGATACGGAAGAGCTTGCCCCGCCGACGTGTCTCTCGGATCTTCCACCGTTTTCAAGGTGTTTAATAGGAATAGTACTGAAGGCTCCGAGCGCAGTCAGGTAACCCTCTTCCCTGGGCGGCCGCGACCCCGGTGTGGCCGTGACCTCTCCGCAGCTGGAGCGCTGCTCCCTTCACTCCCCGCCCCTCAGAAGGGCATCTTTCTCCTAAGAAACACATTCCACACAATTTTTTTCTCATTTTATCAGCAGTTAAAAATATTAACACTATACTTCAAAGAGAGATTGTAACTTTCTGTGAAATATATTCATCCAGAGTCTCTGGTTAGGGTTACTGTAACTGAAGTTCAGTTAGAGGGAAACACTTTGGCTGTTAACGTGCACTAAAACTCTTCCACAATGCGCCCTTCGGAAATGCTTGACTTGGTTAAACTGCGCTGTGGTTTTCACTCGGCACACGGCTGCTCCTCGTTCCTCCGGGCCCTCTGTCCCGTGACCCACACTCTAGGGTCTCTGTGGCGCCTGCAGGGCTGCGGGGCCACAGAGCGGTAGTGCTTGCCGGGGTCCAGTGCCAGCGGACAGTAACGGCAGATGTGTCCACCGAAAACTTCAGAGAGCGTCACTTTTAGCAGCAGTGAATTATCTGTCGGCAGCATTAAACCCTTCCTGTGTGCGTTGTGAGCATGCAAGTAGCTTTTTCACTTTCTAGGACGTCCAGGGACTCCTTCCACCACTGTCACCTGCCTCCAGAGTCCCCGAAGTGAGGGGCTTGCTTCACAGAGGTGGAAGGAGGTAATCAGCCTCCCGTGGTGCCTGAAAACTGGAGCTCATGGTGGTTCATGGACCTTGGCTGCATTTGTCTTTGTATAAAGTATTGGAATATATACTGTGGAGTAACTTCTGGTGTTTATTACATTTTTGCAGGTCATTTTTAGATGAATTGAAGGCATGTGTCACTTCTGACGATATTGAAGGCATTGTATGTCTCACAGCTGTTACACACATTATTCTGGTTATTAATAAAGGTTGGTTACACTTCCTGTCATGTTGTCTGGGCCCTTGCTAGGCGTGTCTTATGTAGAACTGTGGGGAATATCTGGGAAGAGGCCCCTGCTGGTCAGGCTCTCACGTGCTCTAGATGCCTGCTGCCCCAGGCGTCCACTGCTGGCTGCCAGCTCACCCTCTGAATGCAGTTCCCGTCCGCGTCCCCCTGTGGACCTGCCACGTACCCTTCTCTGTGCCTCGGAGCTGAGCTTCTGTTGACTTGTCATGTATTACCGTTGTTGTGTGTGCTTAAAGCTCTGAATTTGTGCTTGCTCACGGTGGTATGTTTTGGTATTAACTTTGATGTGTCTGCTGTTTTGCTTGAGCTTTAACCCTGTCTATTCTGATTTCCCAACCAGTTGAAAAAGTATAGAAAAATAACTGGAGATACCTATGAAAGGCTTATCTCGGTGTAAAATACAGTAGTGTCCCTGTAGATGGACTACTGTTAAGTTTCTGTATTTTTTGTTCAGTTTTACTAAAGTTGAAATTGTTTTCTGAGTAACGTATTACACGTAGAGCATGCTTTTCTCAGGACAAGCTCCACCCACAAGCCTGAATGCATAGTATGGCTGCACACTGGTGACACCACAAATGTCTAGCTAGTCTGACCCAGGAAGACTTGCCCGAGGGAGCCCCTGGTGGTGATCAGCAGGCTGGGGAGTGCGGAGGGTGTGGGACAGAGGCTGGGCCCTGGGAGCCCTCGTGCCACACAGATGATGACCCTGAAGTGTGTTTCTTGAGGGGCGCAGGTGAGCGTCAAGTCTGATGGCCTACGTAGAACTCCTGGGGCCCGGGCTGCGGGGACAGAGCTCACGGGGCCGTAGGGCCCCCTCAGAGCTGGTGAGGTGCTTTCATACACATTCAGTGGTCCTTCTGACCCCTTTATGGGGGATTATTACTGGTCCACAGGTCAGTAGGTGGGTTTACTCAACGGGGAGGGTAGGAGGCTCAGTCCTACTGAAGCTGCACCCATGCTGACAGAGCAAGTGTGCTTTTTGTGTGGAGTTCAAGTCTTTTTCTGTCTTTAACGTACCTTTCCCCACAGGTAAACTTAAGAGCTCAAAAGTGCAGGATGTTGCGGCGACTGTTCACAGGAAACTGAAGGCATTCATGGAGATCACTCTGGAAGAGGACAGCAGGGAGAGGTGAGCACGGCTACACCCCAGGTCTGGTCATCTGAGGACCACTGGTTCCCCTTAGGTGTGTTTCAGATCACGCTTTCATTTCCGCTCATTACAGCCAGGTAGAAAACTGGGGATTGAAAAGATGGAAACATTTTTGTTGGCAAAACTCCTTGAGCATATGTTTAATTTACTTCCTCATTCTGTCTTTAGGAGCAAAAACAAAACTGTCATTTGCAAAATTCTACTCTAGAAAAGTAAGGGCATACACACTCATTTTATATGGCTTTAAACCTAGACAGATTATTTTTGGTGGCTTGCTGTATTTTTGAAACCACGGGCGTCCCGGAGACATAATTACCCTGTTTACAAGTATCCCCATTGGGAACGGGAAAGCCCCCTCCAGAGGCTGGAGGGCTATGCATCCCTTCTTACCTGCTGGGTGGCTCGTCGCTGCCACAGGGCCTGCTTTCTAGGAATGTGTTCACTGGGCTGTTTTTGCTGCTATATATACTGTTTCTGTCATGCTGTGCAATTTACTATAGACTTTTGACCGGACCAGCCAGAGAAGCAGTGTTCTCCTGCAGTTTTCTGAACATTATATGGTCGAATGTTACAGGGCTCTGAGCCAGGTGATTAGTTTGTTCACCTGGAAATCAGCTGCTTCCCATAGCTACTTTCTGCCCTGGAGAAGGGCTTTCAAACTCCTGACTGCTCACTTACGAACAAGGACCTCTTCCTTCTCCATCTGTGTGCTTCTCTCCCCTTTTGTTGTCTTGTGGCATCAGCCAGGCCCCCAAGACGGCACTGAGAAGGAGCGGTGGTGGGGCACACTTGTCTTGTGTGTGACCTTGGTGGGAAGGCTGCTCGTCTCCCACCAGGAGGCACATGTTGGCTGTAGGTGTTCTTTATCAGGTTGAGGACGTCCCCCTGTTCCTAGTTTGCAGGTTGCTCTTGTCCTGAGTGAGTGTTGGGTTTTGTTAAATGCTTTTCTCATCTACTGATAGGATTGTGTGATGTTCCTTCTTTAGCCAGCTGATGTGGTAGGTTTTGCATCAGCTGATTTTTGGGTGTTGAACCGGCCTTGTATGCCTGGCATGAATCCTACTTGGTCATGGTGTATACTTTCTTTGTACACTGTTGCGATTGATTTGCTAATATTTTGTTGATTATTTTTGGATCCATGTTCATAAGAGAGATTGGTCTGGTTTTCTTTTCCCGTAATGTCTTTGTCTGGCTTTGCTGTTAGGGAAATGCTGGCCTCATAGAATGAGTTAGGAAGTATTCCCTGCGCTTCTGTATTCTGAAAGAGACTATAAAGAACTGGTGCCACATGCAAACCAGTGAAGTTAGAACACTCCCTCACACCATACACAGAAGTAAAATCAAAATGCTTAAAGACTTAAACATAAGACAGGACACCATAAACCTCCTAGAAGGAAAAATAGGCAAGACATTTTCTCATATAAATCATAGCAGTGTCCTCCTAAGGCAGTCTACCCCGGCAATAGAAATGGAAGCAAAAATAAACAAATGGGACCTAAGTAAACTTACAAGCTTTTGCAGAGCAAAGCGAACCATAAATAAAACAGACAGCCTATGGAATGGGAGAAATTATTTATGAATAATGTGACTGACTAGGGTGTAATTTCCAGACTATACAAACAGCACATACAACTCAATAACAGAGAAACAAACAACCTAATCAAAAAATGGGCAGAAGACCTAAACAAGCAATTCTCCAATGAAGACATGCAGATAGCCAATAGGCACATGAAAAAATGCTCAATATCGCTAATTATCAGAGAAATGCAAATCAAAACTATAATGAGATATCACCTCACACCAGTAAGAATGGCCATCATTCAAAAGTCCACAAACAATAAATGCTGGAGAGGGTGTGGAGAAAAGGGAACCCTCCTACACTGCTGGTGGGAATGTAGTTTGGTGTAGCCGTTATGGAAAACGGTATGGAGATTCCTCAAAAAACTAAAAATAGAGTTACCATATGATCCAGCAATCCCACTCCTGGGCATATATCTGGAGGAAACTCTAATTTGAAAAGATACATGCACCCCAATGGTCATAGCAGCACTATTTACAATAGCCAAGACACAGAAGCAACTTACATGTCCATCAACAGATGACTGGATAAAGAAGTTATACACACACACACACACACACACACACACACACACACACACACACAAAATGGAATACTACTCAGACATGAAAAAGAATGAAATAATGCCATTTGCAGCAACATGGGTGGACCTACAGATAGTTGTACTGAGTGAAATAAGTCAAACAGAGAAAGAATAATACCATATGGTATCATTCGTATGTGGAATCTTAAAAAAAGAGAAAAAGGACATAAATGAACTTATTTGCAAAACAAACAGATTCACAGACATAGAAAACAAACTTATGGTTACCAGGGGGGCAAAGGGGTGGGGAAAGATAAATTGGGAGTTCCAGATTAGCAGATGCTACTATATATAAAATAGATAAACAAGGACCTCCGGTGTAGCACAGGGAACTGTATTCAATATCATGTAATAGCCTATGATGGAAAAGAGTGTGAGGAGGAATATATATGTGTGTACAGGTGAATCATGCTGTACACCGGAAACTAACAACACTGTAAACCAGCTATGCTTCAGTTAAAGCAAATAGAAAAGAAGGAAAGAGCTGGGATGGCTTCGTCCTCAGGTGCCTGGCAGAACGCCCCGGTGAGTCATCTGGATCTGGTGCTTTCTCCTTCAGACTTTGGGATGGATGGAAGCCTGTTCAGATTGTCTGTTTCCTCCCCAGTCGGTCTTGGTAGACTGTGCCTTTCGGGGGTTGGCCCGTCTCGTCGAGGCCATCTGCTTTGTGCGCATAGTGTGTCTTGAGCGTCCTTTGAATGCCCTGTAGTGATGTCTCCTCTTCCACTTCTGATGCTAGTGATTTATGTCTTCTCCCTTTGTCTTTCAGCCTGGCTAGAGGCTTATTGATAGCATTAAGTTTTCAAAGAATCAACTTTCGGTTTCATCGACTTTCTCTGTCGATCTCTTGTTTGCGGTTTTTTGATGACTGCTCTGGCTGTTACTGTTTCTCTTCGTCTGCCGGCTTTGGGTCTAACCTGCTCCTTTTTTCTGGTTCTCAAGGTGGAGGCTGAGATAAGACTTTAGGAATTTCATCTCCTCTGACAGGCCCCTCGGTGCCGTAATGTACCCGCTAAGCACAGCTTCTGCTGCATTGCACAGACTTTAATGTTATGTTTTTGTTTTCATTCAGTTAAAAATACTTTAAGATTTTTCTTGAGATTTCTGCTTTGACCCATGTGTTATGTAGAAGTGTGTTGTTTAATCTCCACACACGTCAGGATTTTCCAGTTATTTTCCTGTTACTGGTTTCTAGTTTAATTCCACCTGGTCTGAGAGTAGACGCTGTGTGGATTTCTGTTCTTTTAAATCTGTTAAGATGTGTTTCGTGACCTAGGGTGTGTCCTGTCTTGGTGAGCATCCACGCAAGCTTGAGAGGAGCGTGCACGGTGCTGCTGCTGGGTGCAGGGCCTGTGGGGATCAGCTGTGTCCTCACTGACGCTTTTCTGCTGGGCCTGCCCATTTCTGATACAGGGGTTTGCTTTATATATCTTGTGATCCCCATATTGGGAGCATATGCGTTTAGAACTGATATATCGTCTTGGTGAATTGACCCTTTTATTGTTATGAAAGGTCCCTCTTTTTCTCTAGTAATACTTTCCCCCGTGATGTCCATTTTGTCAGGCATTAAGCCAGCTCCCCAGTGTCCTTTGGTGAGCATTTCCAGAGTGTTTGTGGCTTCTGTCAGGAGGCAGAAGCCCCATAGTGACTATGACACTGAAGCGCAGCCACGAGTCCTGTCCGGGTGCTGGTGTGATGGACTGTGGGCTCGAGAGGGTGGCGGCGAGCTCTGGGTGACAGCAGCACTGCCCTGTGGAAGACACACGTCCAGGGCTAAGCTGGCTCCCGGACGAAGTCCTCAGACCTTGTGCTGGGACCGCTGGACGTCTCATCTCTGGGGGACGGAGGAGCTGTCTGTAGGGAGGTGCTGAGGGAGAAACCGGGCCAGAGCTGGTGCTCTGCTGAGTCCTGCTGGGGCCGCGTAGCCACTGGCTGGGCAGCCACCCCATGGGGCCTGGAGGGCAGTGCCCTGCGGTGCCGCTGTTCTGTCCAGGCCTCCCGGGGAGGGCTGGGCCCTGTGGGAACCTGGCCCCGGAGAGCATGTGTCTTCTGCGGGGGTCAGAGCCGAGAGAGAAAGCCCCTCCCACATGGGGAATGTCCCTCCAGCGCCCGCTGACCAGGACCCGTGCCGTGCCTCTGTGAGCCTCAGCTGGGCACTGGAGCGGGGGCTTGGGTGTCCTTGGTTGTGAGCCAAACACATGCACTCAGTTATATGCTTTATTCTAGAGACTGGACTGTTTACTGTACAATTTCAAAAGGACATTTGAGGGAAAAACCCAACAGACTCTAGGTTTTATGAACTTGTTCTATTTCTAGGCATGTGGGGAAGAGGGAAGTGATACTCTGATCTGGAGGAAACAAGACTGTATATTTCTGAAAACACTTGTCAGTGCAGACATGAAGCAAGGTCATCAGAATTACAAACTAGATAATTGCTAAGTTATTGTCATAGGACATGGTAAAAATCTCAGAAATGCAAGCATTTTACAAGATTCCTTTGTTACAAACACCATTTCTAAGGTGAGAACTTGACTTGTGTTTAGTTAATTGAGAGGAAAGAGGGCTTAGAAGTTCAAAACTTACCCTGCGGAAAAGGAAAGGGTATTAACAGAATTTAAACACCGAGCATTTGTCACTGGTTTCCGTAGCTAATTCCTTCTTTCTTTGTGTTTCAGATTTCTCTATGAATCATCATCAAGAACTTTGGGAGCACTTTTGAATTCATAACCAAGGCCACATCTTTGGTTGTGTAAAAATAGAGAAAAAGGACTTACAGAAAGCGAAATGAATGTGTATTTTCCTAGTGTTTTTAATGTCAATACCCCATCAATAATGAAAGCGTGGGATTTATTCGGGGTGGGTGTGGGTAGAAAACTCGGAAGTCCTTACGCTTTTGCCCAGTGCCTGTGTAAATAATATACGTAACGTAAAGGACTCCAGGTATCATGGTGCGGAAACCCACGGTGCAAAGATACTTTTCTAGCAAACCTAGCTGTTTTTAAAGTGACTTTTATATTTAATGATTGCTTGCAGACTACAAGTAATAAAGCAATGACAACACCTATTTGTGTGTTTTAAGATGTTGGTGTGCATTGTCCCCTTCAGGGACAAGGGCTGCATTCTGAGGTGAGCCTGCCTTCCTCCCAGGGGGAGGGGTGCCACAGACGGAGCGGCTGGGCCGGCGGGGGTGGGCTGCCCTGTCCATGACCCCGCCTCACCCGCCCTAGGCCACCGTGGTCTCCACACGCGGACCCCGTCAGCCACTGTCCAGGCCTGATGGGAGGAGAGAGTGGCTTCAAACCCATGCACGTCCTGTCCTCAGACCCCAGCAGATGAGGAGAGAAGACCAGTGCTTCAGTGCCTGTTCCTCTAGGAAGGCAAGAAGTGGGCTATTTACCGCACTTACTGAGCATTTAGGATTCTGAGAACTGGGAGGTAAGGTGGCTTCCTTTAGCTAACTTTGAACACATGACTTTCTAAACACCTTTGCTAACTAAGCTATACTTTATATTGGTGAATTTGTGGTTTTTTTCCTTTTTTGCTCTTGCCTTGTGTCAAGAACAGGCAAACCTCATGAAGTGAACTGAGGCGTGTTCTTTCAGTGCTCCTGGAGGAGTTTGTGCAAGACGAGAAATAGTTCCTTGGACTTGTGGCACTCAGCTAAAACTGTGTGAGCTTGGTGTTTGTTTTCTTTGTGGGAAGAGGTTAATCGGCTTTTTAATTTGCATACAAGTTTTCAGAGTAGTCAGGTTTTCTTTTATCTTTTATCTTGATGTGTGAAATAGTCCAATTTGTCAACAAATATAATTCAGTTTTTATTAGGCCAGAATAGGTGATAAAGTCCTGTTGGAGGCATACACCCTTAGAAGCCCCTGCATGTGCGTGGGGATGCGGAGCCGGGACATGGAGCTTCAGGTCTGTGACAGCAAGGAGGGGACGGCTCAGATTCTCTGCAGAGGGGGCAGGCGGCCATGGGAGCCGGGGCCATAACTCCTGCTTCACTGGGGAGCAGGTTTAAAACATGCAAAACTGAGCACTGTATTGCTTATGCTCACATGTGTGATGGTAATATATTGACAAATAAGGGAAAAATAAAGACAAAAGCCAGAACACTGCTTATGAGAGGACAGTTAGGAGTCTCCAAAGGCAGTGACAAAAATGTTTCTTAAACTAGAAATAGTTCCGTTAGTCTCTCTGCCTTATATGTGTTACAAACATTCTTTTGTATTTAGTATTTGACAAAAATTGAAAGAAACAAAATCGACGTGAGGAAGTGGGGGAAAGCAAAGGTGCCCCTGGGGACACAAGTGTTATCGCCTGGGACCCAGCCGCGCACACGTGCCCACGGGCGGCCCTGAGGAGCCTGGGGGACGCATTGGCTGCGTGGAGTGAAGGTGCGACGGTTGCCTGCAGACATGGGGGAGGCTCAGATGGGTGTGCGTGTGGACACCTTGTGAGGCCAGAAAACCCACTGCAGGGCTGTGTGCACAGGCCAGAAGCCTGCCCCGAGCACAGGCCCCAGTGTCCCAGAGTAGGCCTGGGGGCTCCCCAGCTGACGGCCATGGGTCACAGGACCCTGAACAGTAGGACCTGCTGGTGGTGAGTGGTCATCAGACGGGCAGATCAGAGGCCTTGTTCCTGCCCAAGAGGCAGGGAGAGGGTCCCTGGACAGGGCGTCCCACAATAGTCTGTGCACCACGTAAGTCCAGGATGATTGCCTCAGGGAAGTGGCCCCAGTGAGAAGTCACAGTCGTTTGCCCAGGTCCCAGACTGGAGCCAAGAGTGACTGAGAGGTCCCAGAAGGAAGGATGTGACCTGCCTAGTGTCTCCCCAGAGGGCCCTGGGGCCACATCCGGGGCTCCTGGGGCTCAGCTCCTTGCCCCCAAGGCCTGAGCCAGTGCCCCCCGGAGGGTCCAGGAATGTGCTTCCACGTCTGCCTAGTCTCCTGGGTGTCACGACACCTTTTATGGCTAACTTGGGACCAAATCACATTTCTTCCGGAAAACAAAGGACATTTCTGAAAATGGGTTAATTTCTGCGGCTGTCTTACTAGTCTCTTGTTGCCTTCTCTGTCATGCTGCAGGCTTGTTTGGTGTTTTCTCCGAGCAAGGGGAAGTTTCCTAATTCGGGTTTCTCTGTGCTCCTGACCCCAGTGTCTGCCTAGGAGCCTCTGTCCCGCGAGGCACTGGCGTCTGCTCCTGTGGGTGGCCCTGGCCGGGGGTCAGCAGGAACTGGCAGCCCCATGGGTTTGCGCAGCAAACGCAGAGCAGTTTCCCTTCACACCTGAACCAAAAAGCTTTCCTCGGCCTCAGCCCAGTTTTCTGGGACTCTGGCCTCCAGAAGCCATCACTGGCGTGGGCAGATGGCTCTCCTGCCTCTGGACAAAGTGTGTCAGGCAGACACTGGGGGAGGGCAGGCTCCCAGTCTGCGTGGAACCTCGGGCCTGCTCGGGTTAAGGCAAATGGACAGGCAGTCTGTCTTGTAGCTGGAAAATCTCTTGACTTAACGGCCTCACAAAATTGGCAGGTTTTAGGTTTATCCAGAAAATGGTCAGAAAGTTTGCCTCCACATCCTGACACTGTCTCAGAATTACCTCTCCACTGCTGTGGGCTGTGCCAGCCCCGGGCCTCGTGTCCTCTCGCAAGCACCCTGTCATGGTCGTGAGGACAACCCGCGTCTTCCCCACGACCTGTCCCCACGCGGGCCACGCCAGGGGAGGTGGAGGGGGGGGGGGTCTCCACCGCCATAGTTCGAGTCATTGCAGGAGCACAGACGTCTGAGTTCAGAGAAGCTGGGATTGCTTTTTAGTTTTATTTTTTTGATTCTGTTAGTGTACATTTTATTTTTTTTATAAACGGTCACAATGTGCCAGTTTCTGGTGCACAGCACAGTGTCCCAGTCTTGCATACGCACATGTATTTGTTTTCATACTTTGGTATTGCGTTTTAAAACCTGAGTAATTTACATTCAGTGAAACACAACGATCTTAAGTGTACCTTTTGATGAGATTTGAAAAATATATTCAACCACATAGCCCTAGTCCACTCAAGGCTAGAACATCCCTGTCATCCGGAAAGCCCCTGCCCCTCCCTCAAGGGGCACCCACTGCTGGCGTCTTCGTCGGCACAGGGCGTGTGGCCTGTCTTTGATTTGATGGCGTGAGATGATGTGCGTCTTTGCCCCAGCAGCGTGTTGGACTCCCCAGTGGACTCCTGGACTCCCGCGGAGGCTCCCTTGTCTGCATCGACGTTCTCTGCTGGGGAGATGGGGGAGAGCCCTTCCTTTGCCACGCTGATGATGCCCTGGCTCCTTTCCGTTGCCAGCATCTGAGTGGTGTTCTCCTGAGCTGTTACTTTACCAGGAGCTGCATGGCGGTGGTTTTCTAACTGTATCATTCTTTGCATTGATCACTTGGATTTTTTCCTGCAAAGAACTTTCCTTCAGTAACCACTTGGTTACTCTCAAGTTTTATTCATGGAAAAGTCAGGGTGAACACTTTGATTCCTTTACTTCAGCGGTTTTTAGGAGAACAGCTTGGTGCCCCAGAAACCCCTAAAAGCCCCCAATGGGTTTTAGTATCGTCATGAACGAA
This sequence comes from Camelus dromedarius, assembly GCF_036321535.1. NCBI lineage: Eukaryota > Metazoa > Chordata > Mammalia > Artiodactyla > Camelidae > Camelus > Camelus dromedarius. The sequence continues at coordinate 404,758 of NC_087442.1, forward strand.
CGCATTTATGTCTGATGGGGATGGACCCATGGCAGGCACTTTTTATTGCCTCTTCAGGTTTGTTCTTGTGGTCCTTGAACACAACCCACTCTCCTAGAAAGTTTCTGTGCCAGGAGCTTCTCAAGTCTGGAGTTCTGTGCGTCACCCCTGGGGACGTTCTAGCCTGGCTTTGAGGTTAAACCTGGCCTGACATGTTGGTTTAGCCTCTTGGTAGCTGCGACACTTTCTTTATCTCTGAAATCTGAGTAACAACAACAATCATTTCACATCAGCAAGGTATCAGATGTGAAGCACCTCTGAGATGCAGGAGGAGACAGCGAATGCTTCCCCTCGCCCTTCCCCATGACCGACTTGACAGCCACCCCGTGCACGGCAGCGTCCTGCTGGGTGGGTGCCAGCCGAGGAGACCTGCCTGCTGAGAATTCCCACGTGCTGCTGTCACCAAGGTGGCACTCAGGTGGCGGTATTCCGGTTTTAATTGTAAATGGAGGTGAGGGTGCATGACATTCAAATTGGGATTTCCTCCAACCACTCCAGGTTACTGGTTCTCAGACGCCACCTGTTGGGAGTCCAGATCAGATGCAGATCTGTGTTGATTTGGTTTTCGTTTACCTCAATCAGCATCATTCAATTCTGCTTAGGACTTTAACCTCCCGCCTGCTGTGTTCTCACGTCTGCTCCGTTTGATCAGAGAGACACTTGCCTCTCCAAAGGGGACTGCAGGTTAATGGGTTACGGCTTGTTGGGTCCTCTGTGAGCCTTAGGCTAGTAGACAAAGTGGAGACATCAGGGCACTGTCCTTGTGAATGAAGCCTCGCTCTGAGGAAAGTCCAGTTCTGAAACCCAAACAGCAACCCTCAGCCCTCTAATGGGAAGTGGCCAAAGGAGGCGGACACATCAGATTGCAGACGCCCAGCTCCCAGCCCAGCCCAGAGCAGAGCTGGTCTGAAGAAGACGTGGTCCCTTTGGGCCCAGGTCACTTGGGGAGCAGATGACGGTGGGTGGCCCCGGGCTGAGGGCAGCGCCCGAGCCTCACATGGTGTCTCTGCTGCTTTGCCAGGGCACTTCCAGCCAGGGGGCCCTCATGTGCCGCCTGTCTACCTAGAACACTCTGCTGACAGACTGACTTGCCAGCCCGTCGGGAGAAGGTGACTCCGCCAGGTTCACATTCGGGAGAAGGAGGGCTGATGCCTGCGGCCTCTGACTTCCTCTGAGTAAAAAAACAGCACCGAATTAACATGCAGCCTTCGGGTTGCCAAAGCCTCTGGAATCGACACCCTAGGAGCAACCAGTCAGCATGTACCAAGTCCAAGCTCGTCCTGCTCGCTGCACAACCGGCCACTAAGTCGTGAGGCAGGTTGTCGGGACAAGGAATAGCGACTTTATTCAGAAATCCAGCAGACTGAGAAGGTGGTGGACAGTGTCCCAGGGAACCGTCTTGCCCAGGTGTGGAGGTTAGTTTCTTTTACAGAACAAGGAGTGGGGGTGAGGAGGTAAAGTTAAAAAAAAAGGGTAATAAATTGTTGCAAATATTTCCTGGTTGCAGGCAGATTCCCAGACTCCGGAGCGGAGGTATTAATTTCTTCCTTCCTGGTCATTCACAGGGGGCCCTTGTCAGGATGTGTCCTGTGAGCTAAACAGGTGTTTCAGCTCAGTGCTCATCACCCGGGAGGCAGGGTTCCTGGAGGTGGGCCGCTGTGTCTGCTTGAAGCTTACAGGCAACAACAGCCCCTTAGTGATTAATTTGTAGCAAAAGAAATAGAATAAAAAGGTTAAAGCAAAAGAAGCTGATCCAACATGGAGTCAGATTTATGTTCTTCCCTGCGACAAGCACCCTGGCTGAGCCCTTGCTCTGGAGAGGTCTGGGCACCACTGCAGGCACTGACCCTGGAGCTTCCTCCCTGGGTCACCCTGAGTCCACCCCGCACTGGCCTGGTATCCTGGGAGGACGTTAGGATCTCCCCAGCTCAGTACCTCCCAGAGGCGGGGTCGCCTGGCTGCTGTTGGTGCCTCCCCTCGTTATGAGGCGTTTCTCTCACCAACCACTAACAACCGTCTGTTAACAACAAGGACTCTTGCACACGGCTATACAGAAAACACCTGGGCAGCACAGGGACCCACAGTCAGTGTCTTGTAATAGCCTATGATGGAAAAGGATCTGAAAGTGTTGTACATGTAACTGAATCATTTTGCTATACATCTGAAACTAACCCAACACTGGAAATCAACCATATTTCAATTAAAAAATAAAATTATAAAAAAAAAAAGGAGAGATGGTGTAGCCGGAGCCTGGAGAGTTCAAAGGAAGTAGCTCAGAGTTGGTTTTGGAGATGAAGCCTGAAGCAGCTCAGTCAAAGAGTGTTAGCCAAGCGGCACCATGTGTGTGGTTCTGAGGAGTGAGTGAGTGTAAGTGAATACACACCACGATTCAAACGGAGTGGAGAGTATAAAGTGGAGAGTACTTATTTACTGAAAAAATTAATAATAAGGAACCTGAGGCTGAGCCACCTTTCAGTGGAGCAACTGACAGGCACCGGGAAGCCAGGCGAAGCCAAGGGCTGTAGGAGGCAGAGGCCCCCCAGGGCTGGAGATGCAGGTGCGGGCCGGGGTGTCTGGCTCCAGAGCTGCCAGGCAGGCCAGGGTCAGCTCTGTGTCTCCAGCCCGTGTCACTCGGCCCCCTCCTCCAGGACAGAGTGCCTGCCTGGCCTCATGCAAGCCTGAACCCGTCATGCATGTCCTGATGGACACGTGTCCCGTGTCCGGGGAGAATTCCCACAAAGACCAGCTTGAGTGCTGCTGGCCATGAGGGGACAGACACCAGCCCCATGCCACACCAGGTTAGCCTCAACTCCTAACCCCTTGTCTGGCTGGCAAAGTGCGATAATGTGGCCCCCACATGCTCACCCGGATTCCTCCGAGCTGTAGGGTGCAGCTCCCCTCTCCCCACTCTGGGGCTGTGGCCTGGAGTCTGGTGGCACTTGGCAGGGGACTGAGCTGTTACTCAGGGGCCAGGGAGGTGCTGCAGAGGGGAGGGAGGCAGGGTGCACTGGGAGTGGTGGGCGACGTCCCTTGCTGAGCATGGGCAGTCTCTTGGGGCAGCAGCCCCTGCAGGACGGGATGGGAACGGTTTGCTCCTGCCCTCGAGATGGGCTCTGTGACTGTCCCAGGCTGGCGGCCAAAGGGCCCATCAGAGGCCCCTTCTCCTGGGCCTAGCAAAACTGCTCCTGATGAAGGGGAAACACAGTGGGCATCCCAGCCCAGCACACCAAGCGCCCCTGACCAGAGGGAGGACACAGTTGGTGCTGCTCATGCAGAACAGCCTTGTGACTCATATCTGAGCCCCACTCCCACGGTTTCCACGGCCACTGTCCCAGCAAGTCAGCCGTGGCTGTGCCATGTTTTTCAGCAGAGTTGGGGTGAGGGCTGGCTTCCCACTCTGAACACCTTCTGGCCCTAATCAGACGTCAGGGTTGTTCTGGTCAGCTCCGAAGTTGTCCCGAGCCCTGACTGACACAGTCAGAACCCTCAGCTTGATCTGTTACTGCTCGGCGACATGAGGCCACAGAGCTGGTGTGCTCGGGGCTGGGATGTGAGCCCTGAGTAGGGTCGTCCTCAGGTGGGGCCCTGAGGGGACACATGGCTCAAGGACCTTGAAAATCTTGGAAGAGTCATTCCTTGGCCTGTGACTGCAAATATGTTCTTGCTTAACCTGTGCAACCGCATCCCATGCAGACCGTGGCTGCATATTAGAAGCATTAGCAAGTGCAACAATGACAGACTGGATACTTTCATAAGGAGAGAGGCCTCCCCGACCTAAAGGGCCCAGGGAGTGAGCATGTGTGTGAGCGTCTGTGTGCCTTGTACCACATCCAGACATGTTCTCACACGCACACACACCTGTGTGTTGGGTCCAGCACAGGGGACACCTGCACACAGCCCCTGCCCGCTGAAGTCTGGGCTGCCTCTGGAACCGGCCTGTTGCTCTGCACGAGATTCCTCTCCTCCCTCCCTCCCTCCCTCCCTCATGCTCCATTTCTCTGCTGTTAGCTCCTCTGTCTGGTTGGCAAGCTCGGCCCTGTGGCAGGTGGCGCAGCGCCCAGCACAGGTCTGCTGTGGTCACAGCGGGGTGCCCTTCCCTGCCCCTGTCGTGGGTTCTGGGCTTCTCCCCAAGCCTCGTCGCTGCGGTGTTCTCGCATCCATCCTGTACCTCCGATTCCCATTTCCCCTTCCTGGGGTCATGTCAGCGTCCTGAAGCTGGGGCGAGGGGTGACACAGGACCGGGTTCCAGAAACCCCTGTTGGCAGCAGCCAGTCAAACAAGGAAAGGACAAACAGTCCCAGGCCCTTCCTCAGAGCCCCTGTAACAATGCCCAGGAAGGAGGCGCCCGCCCCAAAAGTAAACAGCCCTGCGAGTTCAGGCTCAGGAGGGGCCCTGGCTCCTCTGGGTGCCTCACGACAGCCGACCGCCGTGAATGCCCTCGGATGTGCCCAGGGTGGCCCCAGTGGCCTCCGTGTGGGCAGGGCGCAGCCCCTCGAAGTCGGGCAGGTGACTGATGATGTAGACCCGCATCTACAGGAGTGGAGGTGGCGTCGGGTGTCACACTGAGCCCTTTCTCCTCCTGCCCTTGGACCCCCGAACCACTGCAGGGCCTGCCCTCGAGCCCACCTTGACCTTATTTCCATTCTTTCCCTACTGTTTTGCCAGCAAACATGTCTCTGGTCAGCTTTCTGGACTCAGAGGACAGACTTGCCCGTCAGCCTCCAGCCTTCACTGGGCTGTATCTCAGCCGGGAGCCCGTGCTTGGGTGGGCCCCGTGTGCTCACACGGTGGTTGGCGGAGTGCTCAGCGGAGCTGAGCAACGAAGGCTGGTGGCCATTCTCAGACAAGTCTTCGGGTGAGTCATCTCACTGACATACCCTACACCAGGAGGCACATCTGCTTTGAGGTGAGACCCCCGCGGTGCTGACCCAAGTCTGGCTGCTGAAAATAACGTGCTGATTAAACAAACCGTCTGCAAAAAGCCCATTCACTGTGCTTTCCCCCCACCTTGTGGGATGGGGAACAGCGCGTGGGAACACGAGGATGAAGGCGGCTGCTGCCTCCCAGGGAGGACAGTGTCCCTGCAGAGTGGACCTCCATCTGGGTCAAAGATAGGCTCCCTGCCCACCTGTCAGGCCAGGGGAGACACAGGAGCAGGACTGCTTTCTTGGGTGCAGGCACTGAGACTGTTGAACAGGGTGGGTGGGAGGGGCCTGGGAACTGTGGGACAGTCAGGCCCAGCCCCAAAGCCTGCACAGCCCAGCCTTGTCAGGGTGGGGAAGCTCCGGGAAGGCTGCGGGAAGCCTGCCGGAGGCACCATGGGAATGGGAGCTGACCTGGGGTCAGAGGAGGGTGGGGAGCCAGATGCTGAAGCAGGCACGGGGTGACGGAGGGGACGAGCCTGTGGTAGGGTGTGTGGGACACGCAGCACAGCCACACTCATCCTCACCTGCCAGCCACACTCACACACTGTCTGCTGACACACAGCCCCCATCCACTGAAGGACCCCTTCCATGCCCAGGTCTCCAGTTAGTAGAAGTTCCCTGGGAGGAGCACGAGGTCCCCAGCGCCCCTGGCTGGAGCCTTGGACAGGGACCAGCAGAGGGCCAGCCACGGGAGGAGAGAAGGGCCCCCAGCTGACCTGACTTGGCCATATGCCAACTGTGGGTTCCAGACCCCGAGGACTGGACCTCGGGACCGGGGTGGCTCCCACGCCGCAGCTCCATCCCCACTGACCCCCCAGGTTAGGCTCCCACGGCCCTTCCCTTTCAGGGGTGGGGGGCACGTGCTGCCCACGCTGCAAGTGCAATTCTGACTTGGCCATGAGGAGGGGTGGCCGGCAGGGCAGTGCGACTCCATGGGACCCGGCGGGAAGGGCGGGGGCGGGGGGGGTAACCGAGGTGGGTGGTGGGCCAGGGCCCGGCAGGTGGAGAGGGGCCGAGGAAACTGCGGGGGAGGCGAGGCTCCGAGCCCACAGGGGCGGCAGGAGGCGAGGGGCGGGGCCCGGGGGGGCTGGGCGCCCCCAGACGCGGCGGAGGAGCTGCGAGGGCCGGAGCTGGTGGCGAGGACCTCTCCCCTGTTGGGGGGGGGGGGTCCGGGCGGGGGTTAGGACCTGCGGGGAGCACCGCGTGTCGGCGGCGGGACCTGCGAGGTGCGCCGAGTGTCGGGGGCGGGGCCGGGCGCGGCGGGGGCGGGACTGGGCGTGCCGGGGGGCGGGGCCGGGCGCGGCGGGGGCGGGACTGGGCGTGCCGGGGGGGCGGGGCCGGGCGCGGCGGGGGCGGGGCCCTCGGCGCTGTCCGGTGCTGAAGCCGCGGCAGCGCCGGGAGCGCGGGGAGGAGCGGCCGCCATGGACTGAGCGCCGCCAACATGGGGCCGCCGCTCGCGCTCCCGCTGCTGCTGCTGCTTCTGCTGCTGCCGCGCGCCCCGCCCGCCGCCCCCGCGCCCGCGCCCCGCGCCCGCCCGCTCCCGGGGCTGCTCGGTGAGTGGGGGTCGGAGTCGGGGGTCGAGGTGGGGGAGGGGCGCCCGAGTGAGGGGGCGGGGGCGAGGGGCTCTCGGTGAGAGAAGGGGGCGTGGGGCGCCCAGGTAGCGAGGGGGAGAGGGTGGGGGAGGGGGCGCCTGCGTGAATAGGGCGGGGGCGTCTCGGGAGTGAGGGGAGGTGGGGGAGGGGCGCGGGGGGCGCGGGGTCCGCGGGTGCTCCCGGCGCGCGCGCGGCAGCAGTTCGCTGCCCCTCGGGGGCCGCGGGGCGGCGGGGACGAGCGCTGCGTGGGTGAGCTCCCCGCGTGTTGGTGCCGCGTGCGCCGCGGGCCGCGCCGGGAGGCCGCGCGGGGAGGGACCCACGCGTGCGCGGCTGGGGTGACTGGGAGGGGCGCGCGGGCGTGGGTCCTTGGCTCCCCCGCGGCCTCGGCCCCACGCGCCGTCCTCCGCGGCCTCCTCCCCGCGCGTCACCACGCGAACTCCTGGGCCAGCTCCGCACAATCAGACGGACATTTTCCTTCTGTGACAGGAGTGGGAGGACGAGGGAGGGGACGAGCCCAAGATCGCCTTCCCTCAGGCACGGCCTTCACCATTTCCACCCAGGGAACGTTCTGTCCCCCACGGACCTCGCTCCGCGCGCATCTTTTTTTTGTTTCGGAGGTTTACCGTAACGCCAGTAAAGGCCAGCGTTTCCGTGGCTTTGAGGCCGGAATTACTGAACATAATAGATTAGAATAATAGGTGTTACCAGACTGAGTCAAATTCAGGTCCAGGGCTGGGAGAGGGGCCTCCTCAGCCGGTCTCCCCCTCCCATCCTGGCCTTGCCCTTCTGGTCTCCCGTGGGGTTCACTGTCCCAGTCCCAAGCAAACAAACTGCAGGGAGCGTTGGGGAGGCGGTCTCCCTAGATTTCTGGCCAATATGGGCCAGTTGCCCTGAATTTCTCCCTTGCTGTCCTGGGTCCTCACGCACTTCCTGGCAGGTGGGGAGCCTGGCACAGCTTGAGGGAGAGCTGGTGCTCCCAGAGGAGAGCTACGCCTGCTGGGGTGGAGTCCCGGGGTGGGTATCTGCTCTTGTCCCCGACATCCTGGGCGATGTTGTCAGAGCCATTTCAGGCACAAGTCATCCTTGCCAGGGGAGCCCCACCTGGGGAGGCCTGGGGGCCTCACTCACTCTGCCCTGACCTCCAGGACCTTGCCCCAAACCAGTGCACCGGTCCGATTCTGCTGGGCTGTGTTCCTTCCTCCCTCTGGCTGAACTGGCATATCACCTTGTGCGAGGGCTGTTTGCTCAGCTGGCCAGACGCCACCCTCCACATGCACACAGGTCAGAGAGACCAGGATCAGCTGACACCGGCCAGTCAGCCTCCTAGGGGAGGCAGCTTCAGTGGGATGAGGAGGGGGCTGGTCCTCGACTTCTCTCTTTCCATTGTAATTGCCAGTTCACAGTGTTATTTAGAAATCAGAGAGAAAGGAGGAAGGGGGAGGTGCTGAGGGCGGGAGCAAAGGAAAAAAGGAAAACCCAGGGACGGAGGGATGTGAAGGGAGAGGGCTGCTCAGCTGCTGGGCCGTGTTGCCTGACGCAGCCATGGTGTTTTGGCTGCAAGCACAGTTGAGTCATGAGGAAGGGGCGCCTCATTCCCCCTCTGTTCACTGTGTGCCCCAAGGGAGCCTCCTAGGTGCAGCCTTGATGTGGGACAACAGTAGGGCCCCGGCATTGTTAGGACTGTCTCAAGGACTCCAGGTGACAGGTTTAACTTCTGTATCCTGAGGAACTGTGCGTACAGACAGTGAGATGGAAGTGTGGTTTTCCCATTTGGGGACCCAACCTGAGGTCTCAGGTAGCCTTGTCTGCCTGTGTATGCTCCTGGTCCTGTTCACCCAGCCTCCTCTCCCTGCACCATCCTCACCCAGAGGGCTGCTACCCTATCTTGGAATCCACATCCTGTCTCCGGACAGCTCAGGGGAGCCATGGTCGCCCCTGAAGGCATATGCTGCCATGTTTCCTCCTTCAGCCACCTGGGTCTTGTTTGATCGTGATCGTACCAACCTCAGTTTCCTGTTGGTGGTGTACGAGGAATGCTGTCTCTGCCTTAGATGTGGCCCAGCCATGTCACTTGTGCCCAGGTATTTATTTAGCAGTTCAATGCTCAGCCTCAACTGAAGGCCCACAGAAGGCACGATTCCAGGAGATGCAAGTTTTGCTCTTCACTTGTATCGTAAAGCTGGGGGGTTGAATGAGGGGCCAGATATCACCAGACCCAAGACCAGTTCTTTCTGCACAGAATGCCGCGCCTTGAGCCAGGGGCCTGTTCACATTTAGCTGGTGAAGGAGCTCTTGCTGAAACGCTGGGTCAACAAAACTCCTGTGTCCAAGTTTATCCACATGCCACGGCGTGACCCTGTTTCCACCACAGCTGTGGGCAACACCCCAGTGACAGTGGCTGTCCTGCGTCTGCTCTTCAGGGCACCCTTTCCTGTGATCCTGTTGCCTTCCTGACCTGCACCCCGGCTCTGCCCACATCCTTCTGGTGCAGAAGGCCCCTTGAGGCACACAGTGCCTGTTGCTTGTGGCACTATTGTCAGAGCTGAAGGGGGCAGGGATGTGGCACCCCCACCATGGTGTGACTCAGCCTTGCTCATAGCCAGAGCACCGTGGCTCGCCGGGCAAAACGACACCGGCTGCTGAGCAACTCTTCTCCTCACGTGTGTCCATCTTTGGGTTTTCCGTCTCCCTCTTTCTGCCTTTCTCTGTGGTTTCAGGATGTCCTTTTGTTCAGGTGCTCAGTGCTTTCCATAAGTCCGCCGTGAACAGGAGCCTCTTGTCCCTAAGGCATTCTTCAGTTACAGGGAGGCCCGTTTGTGAACCTGCTCTGGCGGCCCCCACGTTGACGAGCAGTTGTAGAAAAGGTCCTCCTCTTTTGCTAAAGAAATAGGAACTTCACTTCCCAAAGGATAGGGTCAACCTTTCATGCAAATTTTGCTTGGAGAATCCAAAGTCAGACCCAGCCAGTGCACCTGGCTTTGAAGAAGGCTCCCATTTCCCTCCTTTGTTTTTGCCTCTTGATTTGCCCACACGGAGCTGGGGAGAGAGCTGCCGGGAGCAGGAGTCAAAGCAGCCTTGCTTTGTCAACGAGATGGCATGATGCTTTATTTTTAAATCAAAGCATCCTTCCTGCCAGGAAAGCACAAATCAGGCTTTACTTCTTGGGGTCCGGCGCTGAGCTCGTGGGCTGTATGGAAATGGGCAGCCCGCCCCTCCCCTGTGCCGCCTGCCCCCCGCTGGGCTGCGAGCCCTTTTCCGCCCAGTTGTCTCCTCCTCCTGCTGTGGCTCCTGCAGCCTCAGGTGCTGACGTCCAGGGCAGAGGGACTGGGGCACAGGGATGACCCCAGGCTTCTGGGAAAGGGAGGTGCCAGACAGTGGGCTCCCCCACAAATGCAGGGCGTGGGGTGGAACGGTGACGCGGCTGTCTCCTGTGTCCAGAGAGCACAGTTAAATGTGTCAGACTCAGGAGGGATGTGCGGCATGTGAAGAGGGTTCCAGACGGTCCCCTGTGTTCGTGCAGCTTCACTGTGTGTCTGAGCACCTTGCAGCCCTTCTTTTAAAAGCTGACCTGTTTTTGCACCTGGTTTACCGAGGGCACCGCCAGTGGTGCCCGCTGCGCGGTGCAGGGGTTGCTGCGTCTGTGGTTGTCTGCTCTCCACTTCCCCCGGTGCCGGTGTGGCCCCGCCGGTCCCCTCTGTGTGCCGGGAAGCATAAGGGCAGGGGGACACAGAGAGCCCGCGGCTCGGGGCGGGAGGCAGCTCGAGGCTCGTCCCCCAGGTATGTCTCCTAGGAGCTCTGTGGTTTTCATTGGTTCTTTTCCGTGGTAATAATTTCTGCATTCTGCATTCTGAGTTTACCTTGTTCTGTTGTTTGCATGCAGTATTTTACCTAGTTAGTGAATATAGTTATTCACCCACTTTTCTTTGGGTTTTGAAAGTCAGGAATATGGGGTGAGGAAGGGCCAGCGAGCTGTCATTAGTAAGAGGGTTTCCAGCACCACGATGTCTTGGCTCATCACCTTAGAATTTCAAAATTTTTAATGAAAAAGTGTTTGTAACTGAATGTGGCCCAAATGAAAAGGACCCTCTAACTCTGCATAGCAGGTATTCACGATATGCCTGGGTATGCGCAAATACTGCTAGTTTAAGGATTCTTTATATGTGGAGAGGTGAAGAAAAGCCTAAGAAATGGGCAAAATGGGTTTTATCCAGATGTGGGAGGTAGGTGCAGGCCTGCTGAGGCTGACTGAGAGCCCAGCTTGTCTCTTCTGACAAGATGGTTCATCTTCCGAGAAAGCAAACAGTTGAATTCATGGCAGAAAGCCCTCTGCGTCACGTAGAAGCGCCTGGCAGCTGTTCTCACGTTAGTCTAAACTGACCTCCATAAACGTAGGTGCAGCTGGACTTATTTTTCAGATCTTGGTTGACAGGAGGCCCGAAAGCTAGAGAAGCAGGGAACAGCCGGGGCACCTGTCTGCTGGCTGGAGACAGTTTGCTGGAGGAAGAAGGAATTTTCTCTTTCAACTCGCACCTTCTCTGGCTCAGCCACCACCACTCTAATGTCTGCATGTCCAGGGCAGGGAGGGAGAAGGTGCGGCTCTTCTGGAAACACTTATGCTCACATGTTAAGTAACTTTTTTGTTTGTTATTCTGAGCTGATAAGTGGGTGACTCCCATATTAGTATAAGAAACTGAACTTTGGACTAGAGGTGCTGGGGCCTGAAGCGTGAGGTCCACCTGCATGTAGAGTGGCCCCAGTGTGTGTGACGTGAGGAGGGGAGGTGGCCTCGAGGGCTCTGCGATGATCACTTGGTACCCGCCCTCCTGTGTGGAGGTGGAGGAGAGGGCTTTTGCTTTACTGATTTTTATCTGTTGCCTCCAATTGTATTGACTGTGATTCAGAAAATGCAAGGACACGCCCTCTGCCCCGTGGGGCTGTTCAGGGGCATGGTGCCTGGATGGTGGGGTGAGCTAACAGTTATAAAATAGATTGGGGTGATGTCCCTTTAATTTACTTAAAAATTGTCACGCAGTGGAAGTGAGCTTTTTCCTTAGGTGAATGGCTCTCTGTACAGATTCCAGTGCCAGAGGCCAGAACAGCTTCATCCCCCTGACGCTGCCCCACGCCTCCCCTTTGCAGTGACGCCTGCCCGCCCCCAGCCCTGGCAACCCCTGAGCTCTCTGCGAGTGGTTATGTGTATACCCCATTTAGCTGTGATGGGCCAGCATTTCTGTCTCCATTCTATAGATGGAAAGACTGAGACTTGGCGTGGCTAAGAAACCACCGTGGACACGCAGTGCTGGGCTTGGCCCCAGGTCTCCGGCCTTCAGAATTCTGTCCTTTTCCAGCAGATGACCCCAGGAAGGGGCAGGGAGAGCGCTGCAGAATGGGGTCCTAGTGGAAGGGTTCTGTGTGCTGTGAGAGCTTGTCCTCCAGCTCCACAGGAACACGGGCGTCTGGGGGAAGGCGTTGCTTTCCTGTGTTGAGGTTTGTTCTGGTGTCAGATTCGATCCTTTGGCCTCTCCGAGGGGATCTTGATGTTTGGAAGGGATGGCTTGTGTTTGGACACCTTCAGCTTCCCCACGGTGGCAGGAGTGCAGGCGCCACATGGAAGGCACGGGTTGCTGCGTCCGTGAACTGTTGAGAATGCCTCGGCGCTCCCCTTGGGCTTTTTAAATGCAGTAATACACACACCAAAGAAACTAGCTCTCATTTGAGACTTGTTCCAACAAAAAGTCTACTTCAGAGTAAGGGATGAAGGAGGGATAACTTTCGTAAGAAAAAGGGTAAGAGTAGGTTCCATCTAAGCTTGAGATTTAGAGCGGCAGACGGGCAAGGGATGGGTCACTCAGGTCAGCCGTGAGCCTTCTCAGAGGGCAGCTGGTAGACGAAAGAGTGGACCACCCCACCGTGACGTGGGCAGTCTGTGTCACACTGCGCCATCCCACGTACGGTACAAGGATGTGTTTGGATAGCGTTTGTTTGGTGGAAGGAATTTTCAAAAGAAAGGTTGACCTGGTTTCCAAAGGGAAAAGGCCTCTATATTAACAGTGCGGTCAGTTCTGACTCCGACAGCAAAACGTAGTCAACGTGTAAATGATGGCGCAGCCTCTAAAGGTGGCCCTGGGAGGCCGGTGCCTTTTCCATCTGGGGCTGTGGCTTCAGTCCAGCTCAGAGCAGTAATTAACCTGAGGAGCGTCTCGAAGCCAGTTCGGGGACGTGTGTTCTCTGAAATAGCCGGTGTCCGTGTCACCGGATGCGGCGCAGCAGCCAGGGAGGGCGCAGCTTTCCCCGGCAGGTCGGGGGCGGGAGTGCGGGTGCAGAAGCAGCGTGAGCCGCCGTCCACCAGTCTTCCTGCCTCAAGCCATCTCTGCCCCGAGAGGCACCTCTGCTTTTACCAAAAAACACTTGGGGACTTCTTAAATCTCTTTTTCTGCTTTTGCCTGAAAACAGGCCGAGATTCAGATCACCAAACTTCCACCTGGATTCAGCATTGTCTGAGCAGAGCACAGAGGGGACTGCAGCGAGGAAGGAGCAGGGTCTGCCCCCAGGGCCCAGCCCACCCTGTGACCAAGCCTTCCCTCGGCCTCTCCCCGCCTCACCAGGGTCTTCTGGCCTCGAGTCCCTGACATGGTCACTGTGGAGCAGAGAGGGCCTTAGCAGAGCCAGGAGCTGTCGGCGGCTTCCAGACACGTGGTGGGGTGCGTGGCTGTGGGTCTAGAACACACGTTAGGCGAGAAAAGACAGCATTTCAGGGCGCACGTTGAGGGACCGAGGGCTCCCCTGTCTTTCCATCTGGTAATCTTTACCGTTTGCACTTGGTTTGGAAGTCAGGAGAAGTGAAAGGACTTCCCCCAAATCTCTCTGAATTTATACCACAAGCAAAATACCGAATTCTTCATGCTTTTGAGAGGATTTTATGAAATGGCGGGAGAGCCCTTGGTGAGAGCAGCCCCGGCGGCCACTTCTGGAAGCTGGGCCTCTCCAGGCTGGTGGCCAGATGACAGACCGGTGTTCTTATTGCAAACAGTGTTACTTTGCTGTAGCTGAATTGACTGCTGAGGTTTTTGCAAAAGCATTACCATTTAAAATAATAATATCACTTGTGTGTCTTAATGAGCGTGTTTAAAAAATATTCACACCCAAGTGGGATGCAGTCGGGCTGTGTTCTGACACTGAGGACGAGTCAGCTCGGTAACAGTCGGTTGTCCCTCCATGTCATCCCTTCAAAGAGCTTAAGGCCCTTGGATAGAAGAAATGAGGTTTAGATGATGGTCATACGGACTTCTTACGTGTTTGCATGGGAAGTGCAGTAAAAGGAGACAGTGCATATTCTTTTTCAAAAACAGTAAACACTTTCTTTTAAATAATATTTAAATATTGATATTTGATAGATGCAAAAATCAGAGCCCTTTTTTGGGGTATGTTTGAAATGTCTAGACTGCAGTCTTTTTAAGTGTCTGGAGTTTTGTTTTTTCACCAGGGCATAAACATATTTGACGACAGGGACTGAGGGACTTACGTACCCTAGAGAAGTGTTGGGGTCACACATGGCGCTGGGGACCCAGCTGTGCCGAGCTGCTGCCTCCCATGGGCGACACAGCCAGGGCAGCGCACCCCACCCCAGCCAGCCCCGCGGCAGCTGTCCCAGAGTGAGGACTGTCCAGGGAGGCCCACGTGCTGCCCCGCGGGCTGTCGAGGCCCGGGCCATGGCAGTGATGGCAGAGTGGGGGTCTCACTGCCCCGGCCTGACTCTGGCAGCATTGCTCCTGTGGCCCAGGCTCCACCAAGGCCCCTCTACGGGGAGGGCCCCCACCTCCAGGCTGTGCCTCGCTGGTGTCCAGCAGCCACCGGGCCTAGCCTGCTCTCTGTGTCTTTGGCCTTCTCGCTCTCCCAAAGGAGCTTGGTGACATCTGGACTGCGCTTTGAGGGGTGGTACCTGCCGGCCTGGTGTCCACAGGCCTGCAGGTCTGTCAGGTCCCGTGAGCTCTGCGACCTGCTCGGGCCGTGGGGCTCCTGTGGGAGGTCTGCTGGGCTCTGGCTGGCGCCCCGTCCTTGTGGTTTGCTTCTCCCAGCAGCCTTTCTCTCTGAGAGCGTGACAGGGACAGGCGCCCCCTTCGCTCTCCCCCGGCTGCCGTAGGGCTCCTCGGGGTCCCTGGGGAGGGGAGGCAGAGGTGCCCGACATGGGGGCTGGGGCCCTCCCGTGGGGCACGCTCTGAGGTGAACCCAGCAAGGATTCCAAGTTCCCAGCCAATGTCTGTGTCATACCTGAGGCCTGGAATGTGCTAAAAAAAAATGCAACGGAACAGAGACTTTCTTCTCATGCAGAACCAGGCGTGGGCCGACTTTCTCTGCGGCAGGAGCCAGGCAGGGTCCCGTGCAGGGCGGCCCAGCGCCCAGCTGAGCCAGCGTCCGCTCCCCTGGGAGTGACCACTCCAGGCCTTAGGCCTCCTGTTCGCTTTTGTCTTGTTTGGGGCAAATGCTTCAAGAGGACACACAAGTGGGGAAGCTGAAACCCAGAAAGCACTCGTCTGCGTGGGTTTGCCCTGCTGGGAGTTTCAGCAGAAGGAACCATTTTGATGACTTTGAGTGTAGAAACCCTTCTTAAGTGGAAAAATGATGTTTCAGAATAAAGGTTGGATTCTCAGGGCCGTCTTCTAGAAGCAGGGCCACCTACTCCCTAATACCCACGGCGCCTTCTGACGGCCGCGCCCCTGAGGCGTCATGATGAGGAGTTTAGGGTTCGGCTCCCCCTCGTCTGGGAGGGTGTGGGTGCGGGCACACAGACCAAATAGCCAGAGCTGTGTGGGTTACTCTGCTGGCACACTTCAAACCACTGCCTGGAATTCACGTGACAGCCAGTGAGGCAGTATCAACAGGCCAGTCTGGGAGTGAAAACTCTGTGAGTGAGAAACGTGGTGAGTGTGTTAGGAACGAAGAGTGCAGTACTTAGCTGCGAATTCAGATCCTGCTGGTTGTACCTGCTCTGTCTCTTTGGGAAGACGTCCTTCTCAAAGCATGTCTTGATTTAGTGCTGTTCTGAAAAGGTAAAGATGTGCGTGCAATCGAGCTGAGAATTTTTCTTATTCTCCAAACATTTTGAGGGGGTGAGATACAGATGTAAAATGCATTTTAGGGCGCCAGGAAACTACATTATTGACACAGTAGTACATTAATTAGGAGGTCTGCTGGTGATGTTAAAACCTGATGTGTTTGGTCGGCATTGATACTGTTGAAGAATATGCAGCATTTGCTTAATGAGTAAATGTTTTCCTTAGGAATTCTGAAAGAACATCAGATATCCGGGTTACAATTATAGTCAAACACTAGGGAAAAAAGAATGTTCCAGATTGTTAGAGGCGATCTTACGTAAAACGTTCCACAAAGATTGTAGAAGATTAAATGGGTGCTAACTCCAAAATCAAAGCCTTATTTTGAAAGCGTCTACCCAGGTCTGGGTACATGTGTTCCAAATGTTGTCAGAGTTCCTCCAGGATATCAAAAGATGCTGCTTTGCTCTATAAAATACATGAATAAAGAAGGATGACTATATCCTTTGAATAAAAGGCGGAGGGCTGTGTTAACTTTCAGCCTGGAGAGGAGGGCGTAGTTCCTTTATGTAACCCGGTGGTTCTCAACACTTTTGGTGTCCCAGCCAGGATGCGTGGAGTGCGGCTGGGCCCTCTGGAGTGGAGGCAGGGGTGCTGGACGCCCTGCAGTGGACAGGCTGCCCACCCAGAGAACTGGCCGGAACGCCAGCCAGGCCAGCCGAGAAGCCCTGGTGCAGGTGGGGTCTTGGGAGGAAGCAGCTGGCCGTGTGCTCACGTGCAGGGGCAGAGGTGACGGGTTGATGTGGTGCAGAACCAGCCCTAATAGGAAGGAGTCTTGCCTCCTCCAGCCCGCCCAGTCCTAGTGGAGTGACCGCCTGAGGTCTGACCCTGTCACTGTTCTGCTAGAAACTCCCCACACCTCATGGCCATGGCCCATGCCACGTATATGTGTGCCCGTATACACATACATGTGTAAGTGTGTGTATTTGCCAATTACATGCATGTTCTATTGAACTAATGCTTACTACCAAACAAATTAAAAATCAATTTAAGAGAATGAGAAATTAAACATTATCAGTGATTAGTTAATACCGTTGAAGCTACAAAGCATTTCTGTACTCACGAAAAGTATTAGTACTGTTTCAGATGCTTAGTTGTGAAA
This sequence comes from Camelus dromedarius, assembly GCF_036321535.1. Lineage (NCBI taxonomy): Eukaryota > Metazoa > Chordata > Mammalia > Artiodactyla > Camelidae > Camelus > Camelus dromedarius. The sequence goes on from NC_087442.1 coordinate 421,526, forward strand.
TGTTTCAGTCTCAGTGGCTCAGGGTGTCATGGTCTGCGGTCTCAAGGCACAGTGTGCAGCTGTCCAGTGTTAGTGAGAATGCGCGAGTCCGTATTTGAGAAAGTCTGACAGGTGATTTTTAGCCTCTTTGGCTACTTGCTTGTGGGGTCTGATTGAATCGCTGATCCTTTCACCTCGTCCTGCCTGAAGATCTCCCACCAGGAGGAGTGTCGGCTGGTCCCCTTTTCCGTGTCACCATGAGCCGTCCATGATTTCTTTGCAAGAATCTCTTCAAATCCGGTTCATGTTCTGTTCGGTTACAGTGGATCCGTAGATCATGCCGCTGGGCACGGGGGAGCGGCGGTGCACTGAGGGGCCGGTGGAGGGTCGCTCACCCTTCCTTCCTCAGAACCTGCCGGCCCGCTTGCCACGGACCCAGTGAGGCTGCAGAGGGAGCCCATACACCAAAGACACTTAGTTGTAAGTCAGTGTAAGGAGGGCATATCTCAATATATACACGCAGTCATTTTTGCTGAATAAATGAATGAACCAGTTGTAGATTTTCAGAGATGGGAAGGACCCCTGCTCCAGTTTCATCACTTTACAAGCAACTTCTAAGTAAGGAGACTGAGACGTGGGCATGTGGAGGTTACTAAGCCTCCGAGACCAACCCAGACGGAGCCTAAGGGGGACACGGGGCTTCTCTTTGCCTAAAAGTCTTCAAGGAATGAATACACGTGGCCACGAAGTGGGGGCGAGCTCTTGCTGAAAGTCGGGCCGCTGGCCCAGCTGCTCTTCCAGAATCCCTCTGGTTACCCTGGGATCGGACTCTGTTTTCAGCAGTGACACTGAAGAATGCCCGTTTTCACAAATGTGCGCCATTGTGCTGACTGTATCTGAACGCCTGTCCTGGCCCCGTTAGCACCCAGGGTCGATGTTCTCTGCATTTCTAGGACGCGGCCCCCCTTCTCGTCCCCGCCCTGTTTCTCTGGGTGGGTATAAGATGTCAGTGAAATACTAAGGAATGCTGATTATCAGATGAGGCATCTGTACCAGGAACAGTCATTAATTTAAGGGTTTTTGTAGCAGCAAGATGAGGCGAGGGAATGCATCCCTGCACCAGAAGCACCAGGCTTCCCTGCTCCTGCTCATCATGCAGCACTCTGACCTCCAGAACAACACTGTAAAGTTCAGATTCTCACTGTAAGAACATTTCAAAACGAGTGAAGGGCCTTCAGCCTAGGAGATTTATATACTTGGTTGGAATAAAATGTGAACCATCCAGGAAGTACAGCCTCCCGTTTGGGGGCTTGCCATCCTGGCTTCTGTTGGGGGCTGGTGGCCAGCTCACCTCTTCATCCAGAGACCCCACTTTATGTCAGCTCGGTCGCTTCCTACTGAAGCACAAGATCTAGGGCCATTTCATTGCCAAGGACCCCAGAGAGAGCCCTGTGTCTGACAGCGGTGGACTGAGCCACTGACCCACTGAGGACCCGGGTCAGAGCGAGGAGTCACAGGGCCGGTGGAGGAGGAGGACGGCGTGTGTGGGGAGGCCCCCCGATCCCAGGCAGGGTCCCTGGAGCACCCCTGAGATGCCGCCTGGGGCCCCAGTGGGCTGCGTACCAGCCGTGGTCCAACAGAGCAGGATGGCCTTGCAGCTGCGAACTTCCTTTTCCCCCGGGGAAGGTTGTGGGGGCAGCAGCAAGAGCCCGGCTTCACTGGAGGAAGGCTGCCGCCTGAGCTCAGAAGCAGCTCCACTGTTCACGTCCACGCCGGGGACTAAACCCAGCGGCAGCTGGCCCTTGGACAGCACTGGTTTGAACTGCATGAATCCACTTACACGTGGGGGTTTTCTGATTAATATGTCACGCTGCAGTCTGAGGTTGATTGAATCTGCGTCGGGCCGAACATGGGACGTGCGTTTCCGTGGGCTTTGGTACCCGTGTGGGTCCTGGAGCCAGTCCCCCATGGATACGAGGGACAAGGGTGCATTTTGAGGAAACTTCAGGTGTCTGTTCTTTGTCAGGCTCCTCTGTTCTCACTGTGGACAGTGTCAGTTTTCCACTGAACTGTACAGCGAACCAGGTAAACCTCCACTCACTGCAGTGGGCCAAGTCCCTGCCGTGTGCCAGGCCTGGTTCTGGGCATGGGAGCTGCAAACACAAGACAGGTCCGTGGGCACGGAACCCTCTCTGCCTCCCGGAACTGTTACCAAGCCAGGTTCGTTCCACCTGACACACAGCAGGTGCCACGCCGAGATGCCGGGGCGCACCTGCAAGGCAGCCAGGCGCGGAGACAGGAGAGCCCATCTCAGACCCGCCCCCCCCCGAAGGCGGGGCGTCGGCGCCTGTGGGATGAGGACTGAAGGCGCAGGCCTGGCTGAGGCGCGGGGAGTGGGGGCAGGTAATTGGGAGGAGGTGCCGCTCGCCGGCCTGCGCAGGTGTAGCTGGGCTGTAGGCCCACGGGGGTCAACCGCGCAGGCCCAGCTGGGGGATCGGCGGCCCGTCCCGGCTCTTCCAGCTGGGCTGGGACCAGACGCAGCTGCTCCGGGTTCCCGGGAAGCTGCCCGAGTGGGCGGCCCGTGTAGGATCTGTGTTGCTTGGAGGGCGCCATGTCTTAAAACGACCGTAATCAGGGAAGGCAGGTAAGGTGGGTCTGACCCATTACCCACAGTTTCAGAGCATCCTCTGCCTCCAGAACCTCTCCTGCCTTCCAGAACTTTCCATGGCCTCCAGAAGCCCACCAGGGCTGTTCTCTCTCCTGTGAATTCCTACTGCTTGTCGCAGAGTGGAGTTTTATTAAGATGTTCCACGTAGTGACTAGGGTTTTCCGTGCCACATGCGTGGTGTTGGTTTGGGAAGCCCTTTTCAGACAAGGGCTTCCCATGTGAGGAGACTTGTGTGCAAGCACCACGTTTCTCTCTTCCGTGGTGTCTATTTTGTTGTGTTTCCTAATTCTCGCCAGGAAACGGAAGTGGCGCTTGTGAGGTTGGCTTTTACGTTTTACATGCGTGCTTTCCACTAGCTGTGCTGACAACCGTGGGCCTTGTTAAAAATCACGTGGGCATCAGGTCCAGCGTGGAAGCACACCTTGCAAACGCTCTCCTGCGCGCGCGGGGGCCGGGCAGCAGGCACTTGGGAAGGCGGGGACGCTGTCTGTGCCCGGGCCTCCTCCCCCACCGCCTCCCCCTTCACAGCCTTGGTGTTTGCTGTCTGGGTCCTTTGAGGCTTTGTGAGGGGAGCTGCTCGGTCGGGCGAAGGAAGCTCGCGGAGAAGCCCCTGTCCAGGAGCCGCCCTGGAAAGGCAGAAGGGTCAGCCTCCGTGCTGTGAATTGTTTCCGTCTCCACGGAGCACGATCGGCCTCGACCCCGAGTCTATGAAGCGCTCGGTGAATCGGCGCCGACCCGTCATCGGCAGGGCCTTTGCTGGTGCGGGTTCGGGGGCCCGTGAGGACACTGCTGCTCTGTGCCCCGCACGGCTTGTGTGGGGGCCACGTCCTGACGAACACCAGGAAAACGAGAGTGAGGGATCTCCAGGAGGAGACGAGGCTGGGAGGGGAGGCTCTTGCCTAGGTGTGCACACTCGGCAGTGCGGGCTGGGCCTGGGCGCTCAGACCCGCGTGTGGCCCTCGGCGCGCTGTGACCTCCCGGGCCCTGGGCCCAGGCTGGGAGTGGACAGCATCTGAGTGCGTGCTAGTTTAGCCTGGAGTTCACACTGTTGGCAGGTCTCCTTGGTATACTGGAAAAGGAAATCTACTCTAAAAGTTGTTTTTTTCCCCAAAGACCCCAGAAGGAATTACTCAGTGTGGCTGCCGTGTCTGTTAGTTAAGAAAAAAGTAATGGTTTCACGATTTTGTGACCAAACTGTCTACTTTCTCTGGACCTCAGTTTCCCCGTCTATGAAACGAGGACGTAGGACCCACGTGTTCATAGTCACATAATTTAGAAACACTAGCTCTCAGTAAGTGAGAGCCCCCTCCTTTGCGTGGGCCTTCGTGCAGTAGTGGACGTAGCTCGTGGCACACTGGCTGGTCATTTCTGCGTTCCGGGTGACGGCTCACCCATCGCGCACATCTGGGCTGGGCCGGGACCCTTTGCAGAGCCTGCCTCCCCTGAGGGCCCCGCAGTCTCCCTGCTCCTCCTCCCTGGCCTCTCGCCTCCTCCTGGAGGGCTGTGCCCCCAGCACTGCCATCAGGTCAGCCATCTTGGATGCTGGGCGGCCTGCTTGGCACAGGCCAGGAATGCACGGGCTTGTCAGGTAACGAGCGTCCTGGAGGTCTGGAGGGAGCCTTGATGAAGAGCCTTCCTAAAATACGCGCTGCCGGGGTGACGTCTGTTCCGGCGTCTGGAGGGGGCGCGGGCACAGGCACCGCGGCTCAGCCAGCATGTTTGTCACGGTGACAGGGCAGCCTGGTGTGAGCTCAGGCGTCTCCCAGCCTGGAATAGGCAGGAGTAAACACCATCAGCATCCGGGAGGCGCGGGCGAGACGCGTTTCATTCACTCGGCTGGACGAGGGCCATCTGGCACTGTTCAATTTTTCACCACTTCCGTAGTTTAGTTTTGCCAACAGACCTGCCATGAACAGGACCATCCATGACCCACGAAGACGGGGCGGGGGTCGGGGGGAGCCGTGCCCTCCTCCCGCCGGAAGAAAAGGATGAGGATGAAAATCCTTTTCTCCTCTGGACACGTTTGAAGTGGGGAAGCCCCGAAGTCTGGCCGTTCGCTAGTCCAGGCCCCTCACCTGTGAGGAGCACCAGCCCGGGACACCAGGTGTCCTGGGGTTAAAGGTTGGGGCTGCCTGTTCCGGGTGGCTGTAAGGGGAGGGAGGCAGGCCGCGGGGTTGCGCGCTGGCCTGGAGGGGGGTCTGCAGTGGCCCCGGGGCCCTGGGTGTGACATCTTTGTCCCCCAGTGCTCAGGAGCCCACGGGACCTTCTGATGCTGGTGGTCGATCTTCAGTTTCTTCAAAACTGAGTGTGATCTCAGGGGAAGGTTCTCAAGGGCAGGAAGACGGCTCAGACCAAGGGCCTGTTTGGGGGACAGTGCTGGGGTTGGTGGACAGGCTTGGGGTCAGGTGACCAGGAGGCTCTCAGTGCCCCCGTTCTCAGTCTCCCGCCCTGCGAGGGGGCCTGTGTGGTGAGGCCAGGTCAGACTGTTTCTGCGGATCCTGCAGAGCCTGACCGTGTATCCTGGGTCCGAGCGTCAGGGGTCGGCTCCCCGGTTCCCCTTGGACTGTGGGTGAGGCCGGGGGGTGTGATGTCTAGGCAGGAGTCCTCCCCACACCAGGATCCCAGGGGCAGCTGCACTGTGTGGACACAGCTCCTTGGGACTGGACCCAGTAGGGCCGTGGGTGGGGAGGACCATCCGGTGGCGGGGCCCTGACTCCACCTTAGGGTGGGTCTCGGCAGCCGGCCAGGCTCCATTCCCAACGGGAGTATTTGAAAGTTGCTTGGTTAGCCTTTGTGAGTTTGGCTCTGACAGCCCTGCTGCAGGGACAGTCGGTCCTGGTCCTCAGACAGGCAGCTGGGCTCTCTTCCGTCCCGGGGCCCCGAGGTGAAGGAGGAGAAGGCTCACGCTGGTTTGGTCTGTCCTCGCCTCTGCCCACAGTAAGGACTCCCAGCCACGTGGCATCCCTGGGGCTGCACGTGGTTTTTATGAAGGCAGTGCAGGGGGCAGGCACCGAGGGGCTCCCCGTGGTTTCCCACGAGTCAGACCCCAGAAGGAGGTAGCGCCTGCACAAAGGGTCCACGTGGGCCCTGCTTGTCCCGCCGTGAAGTCCCTCCTGGGTCCGCACGTGTCTCTGTGCTCCGGTGAGACCTTCATCCTCCCCGTGTTCCTGCTGCCTGAGCGGTCCCTCCAGGCCCTGCCCGATGATCTCTGACCTGCCCTGGAAGTGAACTGGTGCTGGATGAAGCTGAACCAGAATGGGTCTAAAAGGTGGCGGTGGGGAGGGGAAGGCAGGTGATCCCGGGGCCCCGCTGGGGTCAGGGAGGGGGCAGGAAGTGTCTCCAGGCTGCACAGAGTCTGGGGTGACTGGCGAGGGGTGGGGCCGCCCACTCACACGCTCTGTTGGTGGGAGTGGGGTTATCTCAGCTTGTGGGCAGGGCGTTGACTGTTTCCACCCCAAAACGCACAGATCTGTGACCTGAAGTCCCACTCGGAGGAATCTGGACTACAGCCTGCTTGCACACGTGTGCGGCGGTGCTTGTGCATGGGCCTGCACTGCTGAGGCTTTGGCTATAAAATAAAACTAGAAACAACCTAATTTTTCGTGATGAGAGACTGGTTAAGCGTATGCTGTGTTCATACCATAGGACCTGCAACTGTTAGAAAGGTTGAGGCGATTTGGTTCAATATCGGGAGGAACGGTTAACCAGGCGGCTGCGCGCCGGGCCTGCCCTGCCCTGCCCCTGTACTCACATGTCCTGTCCAGTCCCCGCAGTGGCCCTGCGGTGCAGGAGCTGCTCTGGAGCGTGTTGCACAGACACACTCAGGCACGGTGGCCTCGGGGCCCAGCTCTGAGCCCACGGTAAACGGCCAGGTGCGAAGAATGACCCCGTCAGCAGGTTTTAAATGTACAGACATATGTCCTGCACACAGAAAAGAGCATTCATTAAAAAACAGGAATCTTACCAAGGACTTCTTTTCAAAGTTTATTAGGGGCTGAGAAGAGGGAGGTGAGACTGGGCTGAGAGACTCCCCACCCCCCGCCCTGGGGCCTCCGTGCCGCGCTCGGCCCTGGTTCAGGCCGTGGGGCCCGCAGAAGGGAGGCCCGAGCTGAGGAGGACGCCCAGGTGTCGGAGGCGGGAACGCACACCCGGCCCGAGCTGCAGGAGCGCTGAATGCAGCGTGATTAGCTCCATCTGGGGGAGGATTCGTTGTAATCAGGTTGTTTTTCTGGGCTTTGCAGCCCAGTTGTTCTCCAGCTTGTGCCGGCTGGGTGTTGGCACTGCCTTACCCAGACTTCAGACTATGAACCGTCACTGCCAGTTTGCACACTGCTGTGTGAATGAGACTTGCGTTTTGTGATGCTTTCAGTTCTTCCTGGTGCCCTGGGCCCCTTACACTGAATCCTTCCCATGTCAGACTTCCAGAAAAGCATGATGGTGGACAGTTTCTGCTGGAGAGACAAGCAGTGATTCTGTCTCTCCTGAGATGTGCTTCCAGGCACCCCCACCCAGGGACTTCAGCTGCAAAGTAGCAATCCTGCTCGGTGGCAGGGGTTTCAGCTCTCAGGTCACCCCGTGCTGGGACACCTTCTCTGCCCACACGAGGCAGCGGGGCTCTCTGTGCATGAGGGTTTGGCCAGCTGGGTAGTTCCTCTGCAGCCAGGAGGACCCTCCCTGCCCCAGGGAACAGTTGCTGTGGGAAGTACCGAGCTACCAGTGTTACCGAACCAAACCTGGGTCCACTGGCTGGACTCAGCCAAGCCGGCCTCCTGACGCCGGGTTGTGGTGAAGGAACGCACAGCGTGATTGCAGGCCCAGCGAGGAGCACGGCAGCTCCGACTCAGAAGCCCTCAACTCCCCCTGGCTCTCAGGGAAGGGTTTCTAAAGACAGGAGGAGAGGGTCGCAGGGTGTAAGATCAGCTCTGGTTCTCCCTGCTGAGTGCTGTTCTCCACAACAAGCCTGTGACTTTTGGGGATTCTTTCTTGTATCCTTTTGGTGCGGACACATGCAGGGACGTTACTGCTGCCCCCGCGTGGTCTGTACACGGCAGGGCAGCCTTGCCAAGTGCCCAGGATCGCGGCCCCGCCCCAGCCGCTTCCACCAGAGCAGCTCTGCTTCTGTGTCTGATGCGGTTGGTGTTCTGGAAGGTGGTCAGCACCCCTTTGTTTTACAGTGAGTGGATGAGGACGGGGTGTGGGGCATGTCCTGAGTCAGAAGTCCAGCAGGGGCAAACCCCTGCCGTTCTGCGCCGGGACTGGTGGGGCCGCCGGGCAGCTCGGCTCCTAATCAGGGCGCTTCTGAGAGTCAGAGGTGCGGTGGTCAGTGGTGTTCTAGGTGCAAAGGGGCCGCCTGGGGGCTTGGGAGGGTCCCCACAGGCCAGCCTGGGCCACTCGGGGGGCTCAACTGCTTCCCTGGTGGCTCCAGACCCCAGGAGCCCCTGTAGGGCCACGTGGAGAGCAGAGAAGTCAAATACGAGGGGCCCTGCCTGTGTTGCCTGTAGACCTGGCGCCGGGCCCTGGTTTTGTGCACTTGCTCCAAGACCAGGTCTGTTGGTCTGTCACAGGCCTCCAAAGACCTTTGTTTTATTTAGCGCTTCCTGGGAAGAGCAGCGTCTTGGGAATGCGCCCCCGCGAAACCATGGCACCTGCAGGAGCCACGTGGGGCCCGAGAGCGCACGCCTGCAGGGCCGCGGGTCACCTGGGGCCAGAGGGGCTCCTTGGGGATTCTGGGGCAGAAGCAGGGGCGGCCCGAGTCGGGGTGTAGCGAGGACTGCCTTTCTCATCCAGCCGCGGCCCGGCTTCTCATGGGGGTCCCCGGTGGCCTGCGGGCTCCACGCAGACCTGGATGAGTGGCCGCTGGCCTCCCTCCTGGCCTGGGTGGTGAGCGTCCTCACAGGGCCTTGCCTGTGGGGAGGCGGGAGGGGAGGTGGGCGGGGAGGTGGCCACCAGCCCTCCGGTTTTGGGTTTGGCCCAGTTGGTGCTGCCGTGGTGCCCCGGGCTTCCTTCCCTTGCGGCCCACAGATATGTTGGCCTTGCTGAGCCCACACCCTGCATTGTTTGTGGGGGAACTGGATCCAGTCCTGGGGCAGGAGGCACAGGGCTGGCTGTGGGCCTCTGCCTTCTGAGTGCGCACGCGAGAGAAGAGTGGCTTTTATTTAGGGACCACGGCTTTCCCAGGGGGCTGGCTAGTCTTTCTGTTTATCGCTGCACGCTGGTGCGTGGAGCCAAGTACAGTCCTTGAGAAGTGTCCACAAAGCACTGGATGGAGCGGAGCTGTGGGTGGGTCTACTGCTGGCGGCTTGAAAGGCGGACAGAGGCCACTGGGTGCAGCCGGGAGCTCGGCGCTCCTGGAGGACCTTGCATTAAAGGCCGTCTGGGTCCAAGGTGAGCTGCTCTCTGACCCAACAGAAGACCATTCTGAGGGGCTTGCTCTAGGCAGAACTACACAGTATGAAGAAAGTCAGCTTTCCCCGCCCAGAACTAAATTCCAAGGGGTCGCGACATGGGGTTAGGGGTAGGGAGGAGGACGAGACCTTGGCGGGGAGCTGGGGTACGCGAGGAGCAGGTGAATTTCCAGGCTGGGTCGCTGCCTGTCCGCCTGCACGTGCTCTGGCGGGGTGGCTCAGCCGGTACCCGCCCACCGTGGACGCGCCCTGGGGAGTGACGGTGCGGCCCCATGTGAGAAGACACACAGGGGCCCCTCTCAAGCCTGTGCCCTCCCGGCTGCTGGCCCTGGGGCTCCCGGGGTGGGGGACAGCTGGGGTTTCCGTGCAGCGTCATTCTGGTCAGTCTCCTTCCTCCGATTGGCCCTCTGAGCACCTGGGAGATAATTCTCGTGTGCCTCAGGGGACAGAGGCTGCCACTGTCCAGCAAGCACGTGCTTTCAGAGAGTGTCAGGTGGAGGACGGCCAGCTGGACACCTCCAAGGGCCTGACGTGTTGCCGGCAGCGATTTGTTGAAAGGTCCGAAGCTGTGCTCTGAGCTTGTGCGCGGGAGCCCCGTCTCCGGGCGGGAGGGGTGTCCTCCGAATGCTGACCTTGCCTCCCGCCCTGACTCCTCCCTGCTTTCTCACCCCCAGGAGGACAGGCCTGGCTCCAGAGTCTTGGTTTCTTGTCACTGTGCCCCCTTGGCGTCTCACGGTCCCCCACAACGTGACGGGGGGCCCGAGCACCTGGCCGTTTGCTGTCTGGCTTGTTGAGGGCTCTCCCGGGATGATGGTGAGGCCTGGCTTGGCTCTCTTGCAGTCAGCGGGACATTGGGGTGGGACCTGGAGTTGCTTCGGGAGAGAGCAGGTGACACGCCCTGTGTGACTCTGCGTTTCTGAGCCTTAGTTTCCTCAGATGTAAAATGGGAGGAGCAGACCAAGTAACACAGAGCACGTCGAATCCTAAAGGCCTCTGTGGGTTCAGTTTTTCACTGTCCTCTCACTCAGCGAGCGGTCGGTCAGTGGGGCTCCAATGCCGGCTGCTCAGGGTCAGACATAGTCTGATTAAAGTGAACATGCTTTGTAAGCAGAAGTGACGCTGTTGTGTCTTAATGTGAAAGTGAGCTCTGAGCTTCCTGGCAGCCAAAGCAAAAGTAAGAACTCACCAGTTCACACAGTTTGTACAGCCGATCAAGGAACTGGTCGAGCACCTTCGTTTGGTCCAGGCCCTGCCCGGGCCTGGGAGGAGGTCACCGAGGTGGCCTCAGATCAGAGCAGGCCTGCGTGGAGGGGTGGCCCGCTGTGCTGGAGGGATGGGGAGGGCCTGCTGACCTGGCTCAGGTGTGTGCGGGCATCTGCCCCGCGCCCATCCGCAGCCCCCAGAAGTTACTGCTGAGTTACATCTTGTAAAATCTGAGAGTCCTAAAGGGAAAGGGGATGTGGTAAGATTCTGGAGCAGCTGAGAGTCCACTGGTCACTCTCTCCTTGACCACAGCTCCCGTTCCTCCCAGGAGTCTTGTGTGGCCGTCAAACCCTCCTTAGTAACCAATGCAAAGTGTTGGTGGGTGTCCTGTGCATGTGTTTCGAGGCCTCGCAGAGGCCCATTTGGCTGGAGACGTGACCGTGTCGATCCTGGGAGGGTGTGGGGGTGCCCACGAAGTCCTGCTTGGAAGGAGGGTTTGCGTGGAACAGGGCATCTTCCGGACTTTGCGGCCCCCGGCTCCAGCGGTGATGGGGCAGCCAAGGGGCTCGGGTGGAAACAGGCTTTCTGACCATGACACGGTGGGCTTCACAGGGGCTCTGCTTGCTTTGGACAGGTGCTCATCTGGGGTTTGTGTTCTCAGCAGATTTGTGTGGGAAGGCAGAGCCCCAAGGTCACATCTGCATAGCCCACCCTCCAGGTGCCAGGTTGATGGCAAGCCCTGCGGTCTCCCCACTTTCTTTCTGCCTGAAGGAAGCAGGCTGTGGCCCCCAGACACCGTGCCCCTAGTCTTGGAATGTGGCACGCTGTGTCAGGAAGGCATGCACAGTCCAGTGGGCTGGGCTCTGGGGCCTGGCGGGCAGCCTCCCCCAGGAGGAGACAGCTCGTCTCCCACCCATGGAGGTTGGAGGGGGCGGGGGTTTGGATAGCCCAGCCCCGCCCAGGACAGCCCACACCTGACTGCGTTTTGGCAAAGGACTAGGAAGTAAAATTGGCCTTTCGAGGTAAAGATCGGTTGATGGGCACAAAGACCTACCCTGGAGGGCGTCCAAATGCTTTGCTCCAGTGAACTCCTGAGGTCACAGACGGGGTCAACAGGCGAGGGTTGTCCCCTCCCGAGTGCCAGCTGGGCGCCGGGGAGGGCCGGGCCTGTGAGCAGGGCCCGGTGTTGGTTTGTATTACACATGTCCTGGCACTCACCGTGTTTGCAGTGAGGCCTCCCACAATAAAGTGCGGCTTTGGAGAATGCAGCCCTTAATGTAAGACTGTGTTTGTATGCACGTCCCAAAGCGCTAATATTATAATGTCAAATGTTCTGCCGTCTTGGCAGGGGTTTTTCTGAGATGATGCAGTAACCCTCAGTTCTGTTTTTCCATCACATCCCAGGGTGTTTTAGTTACCTTAAGAAGGGAAATAAAATACAGAAGCGACCCAGCTGTTTGTAGCGTGCTGCCCTTCTGAGGGCTTTACGAACAATGAGAAGGGTGCGCTGAGTGGGGACCGCACCGCACGTGGGCCGCCCTGCTGAGGACCGCCCATGCTCTGGCGGGGCGTTTCTTCTCACTGGGCGGCCTCACGGGGCGTTGGTGGGGAGGGCCCTGCAGGTGAGGCCGACCGGAAGGCGGGGCCCCGGGTGGTGCCCGCAGGAGCTCAGGGTCGACGAGCTTGGATTTCCAACCGGGGTCTGGCTCTCCTGTTCACAGAGGATCCGGAATCTGCCACAGAGGACTGACAGTTGGAGGGGCCCATCTCTCCAAGTGGAGCCGAAAGGCCCAGGTTTGCCGTCCTCAGACGTTAGTGCTGTGCGGCAGCAGTGCTTAGGGGTGTCCTTCATTAACACCCGAAGAAGGAAGAGGGGGTTTGTAGGCTTTGGTTCTAGAAGACAAGTTCCCGGTGTGCGCTCTGGGGCAGGACAAACGCGGTGGGTTATTTGCTGTCCAGAGTCTCGGGGTGAAGCTGCCAGTTGGCGGCTGCGGCTGTGGGCATGTCAGGGAGCCAGTGATGACGGACAGACGCCTAGAATGTCGCTCGACACTCACGACAAAAGTCCTCCCTGCATCTTCCGAAGGAGAGGCCGGGAGCCCGGCTCTTGAGGGGCTGCAGTGAGCGTGGCGCTCCAACAGCACCACCTCCGCTGGGGCTTGTGGCCACACGGCCAGGGTGAGACTTGGATTCCAGTCCCACAGCAGTTCGGGTGGTGCGGCCTCAGGCAGATCGCGGGGCCTCGCAGAGCCTGCTTCCTCATCTGCGAAGCGGGGATCTATGTCCTGCTGGCTGTTGTGAGGGTTAGACAAGGTCACTATGGGAAGTGCTTTGTGGGTAGAGCTCAGTAAATACTTGACAAACGTGCTGCACGGCCAGCAGATGTCAGATGTCGCTCCACAGGTGGGTGAGCACACGAGACACTTGTCGGATGAGTCCTCACCGCAGGAGAAGCCCCGAGGTTTGCGGGTGGAGGAGGCACCAGTGCGGGGAGGTGTCTGGCACCTCAGGGTTCGTGGTGAGGCCAGGGCCACCACGTACGCCCCCCCCCCCCCACCGCCGATGTCCCGGGGTCCCTGCTGCCTCTGCCCCGGGCGAGGCGCCCGCAGCCCTGCACTGGCCAGCCCTCCAGCGGTAGGCGTGCTGGCCATCGGGAGGGGTTGCCCTCCTCGGAAGTTCATCTCCGATGACGGGGAGGCATGCAGCCCGGCCCCTCATCGCCCACGAGGCCCAGCCTGCACACTGAGCTGTGGCGGGGACTCAGGTGGGAGCCAGGCGCCCGTGCGCCCTGGGGACCCTTGGCCTGCAGCCGCTTCTCCAGTCCAGCTCCTGAGGTCAGTGACTGAGGAGCAGGAGGCCCTCCGCTGGGAGATGGCAGGTAACACTGAAGAGGACCCCACAGCGTGAAGGGCCAGCGGGGAAACAGACCGAAGGTGGCACCGGGCCACTGAGACGGAGTCACTGCAGGTGCCAGGTGCCATGCAGGCGGTGAGGACAGACTGGGCCCTGCACAGACAGACAGACGGAGGGGAACGGGGGCAGACGGGGGTGGCTCTATCCTGACCCTGGACTGAAGGCACCTCTCTTCCAGCTGGGCTGCTGCCGGCCATGTCCACCCGTTTCCTCCTGGTAGGGCTGGGGGTGCGGCCCTGAGAGATGCCAGTCTCTTCTCTGACCTGAGCTTGGACCTGAGTGGCATCTGGGTCTTCAGTCAGTGGTGAGCCATGTGCCCTCCCTGTGGGGCCACTCAGGCCCGGGAGGTGGGGCTGGGTCAGCGTCCCTGGGTCAGCGTCCCTGCTCCCCACGTGGGGGATGGGCTGCTGGCCTTTATTTCTCTGTGGAAACGAAACACCCCGAGGATGCTTAAGAGGCAGGCAGCACTGCCCTTGTGGTTTGAGGGGTGAGTCTGTGCTGATTAAATGCGCACGACCAGTATTACTATTACCTGCAGCTGAAAGCACTGAAAGTTTGAATAAATAGTGAATCCACACCTTAGTGCATTTGAATATGAATTTCAAAAGATTCTCAAGCTTATTTGAGTTCATAGCCATATTTTAATTTTTTTGTTTTTAATTTTATTTTTTGGAGGGGGAGGCAATTAGGTTTATATTTATTTATTTGCTTTTTAATGGTGCTGGGGCTCGAACCCAGGACCTCGTGCATGCTAAGCACATACTGCTCACCTACACCCTCCACCCCATAGCCATGTTTTTAGATGAAGTTTGAGAAATAGTTTGTGGGAAAGTGTGCTGATGTGCCGGTTCCTTACGGCGTGGCTCTCCGCAGTGTCTAGCTGGAGACTGTCCACTTGTGTGTGCTCCCCGAGCGCTGACATGGATTCTCGAGCTGCCTGTGCTGTGGTGTTGCCTGCTGTCCAGAGCAGAGTTCCTGCATCGCCCTGGGTAGAGGAGGACGTGCCCCTGGTGTCTCACTCATGGCAGCTCTTGGAAAGCCAGTGTTTTGCTTCCAAAGCTTTAAGAAATCAATTATGAGCAGAACCAGGATTTTATCTCACCAGCTCTAAAATGATGGCTTTTCAGCATTTTGAAAAGCAGTTCTTCTGCCAGAATTTGAAACAACAAATTGAATTTATGAGGTCAAGGTGAAACTAGCAAATGTGACAAGGGAGAGGAACATTCATGAATGAAAACGAGGACGAGAGGTCACTGGTCAGAGAGCTAAACGAGGAATCGGCTGGGCGCTCGGGCAGGGTGAAGCAGGGGCACGAGGGCGATTTAGCCCCATGTTCAGATTTCTGTGCAAGAAACGGGTGCCCAGAGCAGGCCAGCCGCTTCCCTGAAGGACGGACGAGGCCTGGTGTTCTCTGCCCTCCAGGGCCGCCCGCCCTCCCCTCCTGCTTGAGCCCCAGGCTGGTCCGGCGTCTGGCTCGGGCCCCGGCCCCTGGGCAGTGGGAACCCAGCAGGCACTGAGAAGGGACAGGACGGTCTGGGTTCCTTCCCGGGACCCCTCCCGGTCAGCCCTGTTCCGGAGCTGCGGGCTCCCCTCCCACAGTGTCTGCACCCTCTGGGGCCGTGGTGCTGGCCCGGGGTTGCGCTCGGCCCCTGAGGTCCTCCGCCTCCGCACACCCTTGTGCGGGTGAACCCTCTCCAGGTCGGCTCCGCTGGACCCAGCCGTCAGTCTTGGGCATCTGTAACGAACCGGGCCACTCAGACTGCAGATGCTTGTTTCTTGTCGTTCTGGGGGCTGGACGTCCAAGGTCAGGGCGAGGGTGCCACGGTCCCGGCCCCGTGTCTGGCGAGATCTCTTCCCAGCTTGCGGATGCCCGGGGTTGGGGGAGAGAGCTGGAGGGGGCGGGCTCCTCACGTCCCCTCCCCTCGGCCGTCACGGGGCTCCGCCCTCCGGGCTGAAGCCCCGCCTCCCGACTGAAGCCCCGCCCCCCTGACACGGCGCCTTGCGGACGCAGGGCACGGGCACGCGCCGCCCGCAGCGCCTGCCTCGTCCCCGCTCCTCCCTGGCTAACAGGGCATCCGCTCGGCTCTTCCCCAGGTTCTGGCGCAGGTGAAGGTGGGGCTGGACGCCACGGCAGCTGACAGCCCAGCTGGTCTCCTCGGACCTGGTGTAGCAGGTGGACGTTGCCCGACAGGCCCACTTACTTAGTTTCTTCTCATTGTTTGCTTGTTTTCTTGGAAGTGACACCAACATTTTTACGAACCCAATCAAAGCCTCGAATCTAAATGCTTCAGTTTCGCTCGGCCGGCTGGTTTACCGGTCCCTGTCTGCACCCTGACTTGCAGCAAAGCTTAAAGAGCATTCGGGCCTTCCCATTTCAGGTTTCATGTTGTCAAATTTGTTGCTGTAGTGGCTCGGGCCAGTGAGGTCTGGGGCTGCGTCCCCAGCAGCTGCAGTTGGCGGGGCGCTGGGCTGGGAGGGGCTGCTTTGGTTCCTGACCTTCGACTGTGAGCTGAACCCTTGTTTCCCTTGTTCCTCTTTCCTGGCCTGGACCTGGCCTTTTAAAGCACTCGTTTTGAAGTATTTTTTCTGATACGAAAATACCACAGGCTCATGGAGGAAACTGTAGACTTTCCGTGAAGGATGAAGAAGAGAAAACTGACCTCACCAAGTACGGCCCCCATGTTAGACCTGACGTTCGTCTTTCCAGTCTTTTTTAAAGTCATGGTTAGAAAGGAAAACATGTGGTCGTGAACATACCTGACACACCATTTGTACTCTGCTGGCTTCGCTTTGCATTGTGTGAGCAATTTACCAAGTAATTGAAAACTCTTTACAGCCTCATTTTTGACGGTTGCCTAATGAGAATTTTCATATGTTTTGAATAAATAACCGCCTGAATACTACGAGGAGGAGCCACCTGTGCCTGGTGATCCCCGGGGAGGCCCGAGCCACCCACCCCTCTGGCTTTCTCTCTTTTTCAGTGTGCTTCTGACAGCGGTTCAGTCGCTGAGGGCAAGATTTCAAACACGGTCATGTGCTGGGGGAGATGCGAAGCCAGGCACTGCCTTCCGACTCACCTGGTGCAGAGTCTCCCAGGGGCCCCCGAGGAGGTGTTGTTGACGCCCGTTTCACAGAAAGGAAAACGGAGGGGGGCAGTCAGCATGAATAGCTTGCCCTGTTCTCGCAGCCATGGGGATGGGGCCGGGATTTGGAGGCTCATGTTTTCCCCTGTTCTGTGTTGTCAAAAGTACCAGAGACCAAAGCTGCTTTTTTCTTTGACAAGATTATGGCAGGAACACGAGATGCCTTTGCTGCAGGGTAATGTGGAGCTTCAGCTGTCCCTTGGAGGGTGTGAGTAGGAGCCCCAGGAAAGGGGCTTCCCAGCCGGGATGTCGTCCGGGCGGGATGCAGGCGGGATGGGGCTTCGAGGAGCCCATCAACGCCTCAGGTCTCAAGGAGGCCGTGCGGGGTTGGTGGGCGGCGGTGCACCCCCTGCCCCGAGCCCGCACGCCCTGACTGTGCTGAGCGGGGAAACAAGCGCCTTGTCTCTGTTGATCTCGAGGCTCGTCTCTGTTGACCAGCTGCCTGGAGCTGGGAAGTGAGCTGAGGTCAGACCCTGAGTGGAAGGCGGCCAGGGATGCTAAGCAGTGACCTAGCTTTGGCTGGACAGTGAGGCCCACTTAGCAGAGGATGGTGTTCGGGAGGGGCCATGGCAGTGGCCAGAGCACAGGTGTCTGCAGGTGAGGTTTGGGGGAGTTCTTGGAGGTGCTTGGAGTGTGAGGGAGGCAGAGACACTCTCAGGAGTCCAGAGGCATGTGTGGAACATCCATCACAGCACAGAGCTGTCCCTGACAGAGCCGGGGGGCGGGCGGTTATGGCCTCACACCAGGCCCGGCACCCCCTGGGGTGGGCGGGGACACAGCCTCCAGGCACCTCTGGTGAAGGTCCCTCCAGCACGGCTGGCAGCCGGGGGAGAGGGCAGCCAGGTTCCGGCTTGTGTCTCCTTGGTGAGTCCCGTTGCACGGAGTCCCCGCACGGAGCAGGGGCTACAGGTTTAGCCATCGTTCCTTCCCCGTCACTGCCTGTTGAACGGCCGGCTGAGTCCCTACCGTGTGCCGGCCACACACACTCCTTGGGCCGGAGCGGGGCTTTGAACCACAGCCGGAAGGAGGTGCGCAGGCAGCTGTGCCCTGTACCCTCCAGCTGCAGCCTGGATGCCGGTTTTAGTGACTGTTCTCATGGCCGAGTGGACTCTTCCCTGAGCCCCAGGCCTGACTGCCCCTCTCACCCCTGGCCCGGTGTCCACGGCCATGTTCCAGGGTCAGTCTCACTCTGGGCTCCTCACCTCCTGCTGGCCCGGCCTTGCTGCCCCACCGAGCATGTTCGTCCTGGCCCTGGGCTGAGTGTGTGTCCTGTGAGGCCCTGTGTTCTCCCCTCCTGACACCCACGCCCTGGGCCTGGGGGCCGTGTGAGTGGGGTGGGAGGTCCCCGGTGCCACAAGCAGACAGTGTCCAGGGCGTGGGTCCCAAGGAGACGGCGGGGCTGCGTCTGGCTAGACATGACACCCATGTCAGGGAGGGGAGGGCGTGGGCTGAGGTTGGGGAGCCCACCGCACTGTGTGCCCGGCCTGCAGCCCAGCAAGTTCGGAGAAGGGGAAGGACACTCGTGGGGAGTTCCTGTGAGCTGGGGACACAGTTCCCACCTTGTCATGTTGCTGGGGAGCCTGAACACGGTGAGGGTGCTGCAGCCTGCGTGCTGGGGGTGGGCTTTGGTGAGCGCTGGTGGAGGACTTAGCACCTGCCAGGGTCGGGCCCCCAGTGGTTGGTCTGGGACCTAAGTGCTTGGAGCACCAAGGAGCCTGCAGGGGGGCAGGCAGGGGGGGTGACTGGGAGGATGTGGTCTCCAAAGGATGACCCCAGGGAGGAGCAGGGGCAGTGAGGGCTGTGCATGGCCAGTGGTCAGGAAGGGAGGAAGGCAGAGGTGGGTCTGCACAGCCCGACCCGGGCCCCAGTGGTGTGAGTCCCAGGGGGTGACAGCCCTGCTGGGGCCTCTGCCTGTGTCTCCTGACCCCTTTCAGAGGCTGTGATCTCCCCAGGGCCTCGAGGCTGCACTCGTCTCCATGAAAACCCCTAGAAGCCTGGCATTGGGAGGGCATGTCTGTGCTTTGGCAGAGGTGGGTCCTGAGCAGGGCTGGGTCTGGGCCTGCAGGCCGCGTGGAGGCGGGGGTGGGCCGCGTGCAGCAGGGATGTTGCTGCGGGGCCCTGAGAAGCCGCAGGTTTCAGCCCGCAGAGGTGTGGGGCGGGATGAAAGACCGGGTGTCAGGGTGGGGCCCCAGGGCACCAGGTCTCTGGGATGCCCCCTGGAGGTCCCCTGGAGCCGTGACCTCTGGCTCGGGGGCAGGCCGGGAGGTGGATACCAGAGCCCGGGGAGCAGCGCGGAGCGAGTGGCAGAGGTGGGGGCGTTTTGGACAAAGCAGTAGCACGCGTAAATGGGGCATGAAGTCCCTGTGATGCACTGAATTACGCTCAGTGATGACTGAGCCCTGCGCCTGTTGGCCGCACGTCCCTGAGGCAAGGCCCGGCCCGGCGGGAGGGGTGGAGGAGCCCCTCTCTCCTTCCTAAACCCAGAGGGGCCTGGGGGCTGGGAGCTGCAAGTCGGCCTGGCTCTGGGCCCCTGTGGGGCCATCTCTTGTCCAGGCGCTGCCTTCTGTGGTGGCCGCTGCCTGCAGTCCTGCTCCACGCTGGACGCCCGGTTTCCAAAGTAGCTAAGCCTTGGCCTCTGGACCATGTCCTGGGAAGGGCGTTCCTTCCACCGCGGGGTGTCCTTTGCCTGGATGCCCTGCCCTGCAGCAACCAGAGCCTGGCCTGGGAAGGCCGAGGGCCGCCCCTCCCAGTCCAGGGTGGTGGTTGGTCTGATGGTTTCCTGTAAGGTCCTCGTGGGTCACATGCCACTGGGCAGTCTCTGCGGAGGCTGCGGACAGCAGGTGTCGGTCAGCTCTCACGGTCAAGGATGCGGGGTCCTTGCACCGGTCCTCTCTCGTCTGCTCAGATCTCCTGGTGTGAACTGGGCTTGCCTGCTGGCTCCTGCTCTTGGTGCTCAGGAGCTCCCCAGCTGATAGAGGACCCTGCCCTGCCGTCATCCCCGCACGGCCTGCGCACAGGGGCGGGAGCCGGTGGGAGAAGCTGCTGGGGCAGAGTGGGGAGTGGAGAGGGCCGGTGAGGTCTTTGACCCTGAACTGAGGCTGAAGGCAGGAGTTCTTCCCGGGGTTCAGTGGGGAGATCCCGGGGATGAGGTGTGCGGAAGCCTGGAGGCCGGGTGCGGGAGCGGGCAGGGGCCACAGACCCAGATGAAGGGGCCCTTCGGCTTTTTGCGGAAGGGATGGACCCATCGCTGGGGTCCTCATCGCTGGACACAGCTCACTGGGCGTCATGGAGAGTCTCTGTGGCCTCAGAGAGAACGGCTGGAAGGGAAGTGGCTCACACTCGGGGACGAAGCAGGAACCACGAAGGCCAGAGGTGGCGGGCTGGGGTCGCGAGAGGAGGTGCGGCCAGTGTGGACGGGGCGGTGTCAGCAAGTGTGGCAGGTGGGGGGCCGCTGGCCAGAGGCCTCGTGCAGCCGGGTGATGTGTCTGGAGCAGCAGGGGCCCTGGGAGAGTGTGGCTGTGTACACAGGGCTCACTGCTGGCGGGCCGTCCCCGCGGAGGGTCTGCCGTCTGCGGTGTGGGTGAGGGAGAGCAGAGGAGGCGGCTCTGCAGGGATCTGCATCGAAGAAGAGGCTGGAGCATCTTAGACACCTGACGAAAAATTAACCCGACATTCTCTGCTGTCCCCAAGTCCCAGCCAACTCTTGTCAGCCTTTTGACTTGAGAAGAAATGAGTTGAAAATCATGTATCAGTTGCATGTGTCACGCTGGTAAGAGTCTCTGCAAACTGCATGTGGCCTCATGTCCATGAGAGGAGGGCTCTCGTGGGAGGTGGCGGGCGGCCCAGCGCCCCAGTTCTCGCACGTGCCACCAGGCAGCTTCTCCTCGCTGAGCCGTCTCTGAAAAGGAGCCTCTGATTGTGTTGATCTACTCAGGAGTCTCTCCTGTCCCCTCTCCTCCGCATTTTTTTTTAGGAACATGATTGTTTCTCCTACGTGGAATTTTGGTGATTTTCGCCCCATGGGGGATTTTCTGATGTCTGTGAGGCTTTGCTATTACAGCAGGAAAGAGGGTGGAGCTGGAAGAGGGAGTTACAGTGGATGCAAAGAAGGGCAGACTTTTCTTTTTGTGATGAAATCCTGGAAAAGATAAAATAACCTCAGCCTGTGAGAATCAGACAGAGACACAGCGGTGGGGAGGGGGCGGTTTGGGGGCCTGCGCTGTTCGCGGGGCGAGACGTTGAGCGGTGGCTCACGTATTCACATGTGCACTTGGTGACTGTTCTTCGAGCACCTGCTGTGCGTGGGGTGCATGAGGTAACCCCGGACGTCCTGGCTGTTCTTTGTCACGGGGCTGCAGGGAATCTGAGGGGGAGAAGCTAGAATACAGTCAGAAGACTGAAGATGTGCCCAGTGTCCCTCAGAGGGCCAGGCCCGGAGGACGGCCCCTCGCGCGCATAGGATGGGGCAGGCTCACCGCGTGTCCTCCGCACGCAGGGGAGGCCCTGGTGTGTTCCTGGTGGGACACCGTCACCAAGTGAGACACGCAGATCCTCCTCCCTTAGTGGCTTCTGGGGACAGAACACTGTATTTCACTCGTGTTTATCTGTGTCTTTAATTCAAGGCCCACGGAGGACCTTGAATAAACCCTTGCTGGGTGGAATCACGATTTCAGATGCACTCATTGCTCTTGGCACTCCACGAGGCCCAGAGCGCGGCCCCACTGTTTCTCCCGTGCAGACCTGCAGACAGACCCACTGGCATGTCACCTTCATTTGGCGTGCTTGGCCACCCAGGGCCTCCGGCTGCCCTGCCGACCCCAGAGGAAGACAAGCCTCGTCGGTGTCCGGCTGCCTGCTGGACCGTGGCTGGCGCCTGCATTTCCCTGTCACATGTGGTCAGCAGAGCCTGAAACACGGACCTAGATGAGGCCTTGGAGGCCAGGAGGACGGAGAGGAAATCTTGAGGTGGATTTCTACCCGCTCGCCATTCTGGCCCCGCTTTCTGTGCAGCCTGAGCTCTTGTTCTGGTTACCTGGACCTTTGAGCTCCGGTCAGTAGGAAGGGGAGGTGGGTTGGACGCTGAGGCCCCGGTCGGCCTGAACGAACCCCAGAGTTGGCTCACTGGTGGTGGGGATGGGGCGGGGAGACAGCTGGAGAGGGGTCCCCAGGCCTGCACCCCAGGACCAAACAGCCTCATGGCACGGAAAGGAGGTTCCCGGGTCCATGTGCTGCAGTTGTGACCAGAGGTGCTGTTACCCAGTGCTGGACGTGGCCCCGGGACCAGTGTGGGGCCCCAGGACCCTGCCTGCCCCACCGCAACCCATGGCCCAGGCCCCTCCTCCCGCCCGGCACCGCCCGGCACCCTGCAGCGTCCGGCCCTTGTAGGCTGACTGGCAGTGGCTGCGGCAGCGATAGCGGTGGCTGCCATGTGGGACGCTGCCCAGTGTCTGTGTCACTTGTTACCCCGCGTTCTCCACATTCACAGCTGAAACCCCGGGCTCAGAGTTCGGGGTCTTGGGGCCCCTTCCTCTCTCCCAGCTGCTCCTTTCCTTTCGACCCCCGCCCCCACCCGGCCCTGCCTTTCCCACTCACGGCCTGGCTTGGAAACGGCCGCCTGGGCCAGGGCCTACCCAGGAACATGCACTTTGCAGTGAGTGTGCTTCTGTTCCTTAGCTTAGGGCATTTTTCTTTCAATTATTACTTTTTTTTTAAATGCTGGGAGGCTGTGGATGCCTCTTGTAGCCAACAGGGTGACTCGGACATCACAGAGGTGTCCATTGTGCATAATTGAATGTCACACTTCTGGGGGAAGAATGGAACTGGCCCCTGAAGATAATTCCCCATGGCGTGTGAGCACCAGGCTTTGCATCTGCCTTGGCGGCTCAGGGTGTGTGTTCAATGTGCCAGGGGTCCTGTCACCTGGCCTGTCTGGGGCCATCGTGTCTGTGTGGCTCAGCTGAGCCACTGCTCCCCCTGAGCTCGTTTGGGAGACCCTGCTAGACTGGCTTGTGGGGAACCTGGTCCGGGGCACCTGCATTGCTGGGAGCTTTTTGGAAATGAGGGTCTCAGGCCCACCCACACCCCCTGAGTCAGGAGCCGGGTGGGCCCAGCCACCACGGTTTAACCAGTCCTCTGGGTGCTCAGGGCCGAGAACTGCCGGGCAGGGTGGCTGTGTGGGTGATGCTGGTCCTGCTGTACACCTGGGTCTCGTTTACTGTTTCCCAGTGAGGGGTGGGCAGCAGAGAGCTGCATCTTGAGAATTGTGGCAAATGTCGTCTGCTGGGTCCTTCTTTGGAGGAGAGCGTGGCCCTTGGCAGCATCGAGGATTCTGAGAATCTCGCAGAGAAGAAACCTGTGGAATTCTAGCTCAGAGTTTTCAGTGAGTGGGGCTCATTAACACCCCTCTTGTCCTGGGGACATCGTTGCCAGCCAGCCCTGCTCCTTCCTGAGGTGACTTTCACTGTGATACAGTTTTCAGTCGTTTTTCTTTGTTGTTCTGTGTTTAATCTGGGGCTGCAGTGAGAGCAGGACGCACAAGCCACGGACGAGGGTGGAGACAACTCCCGCTCAGGTGCACCCTGGATCCCCTCTCCAGACCCACCGGCCTCGTCCTCGGCAGGTCTGGGTGTCCCCGGCTCTTCAGACTCAGTGTCAGGAGAGGACAGCGCTCACTCCAGGTGTGGACAAGGACTCCCGAACTGCAAACGCTCCTTCTTGTCTCATCATTGAAAAACAAGCCCAGAAAGTCATCTAAGAAAACACTTGATGTTTTTGAGCTTATGGTGTGAGAATTCTAAACCTCAAGCCCAGATATTCTTGCCTTTTTACTCCTGATCAAATGACAGTTATGTTTAAACATATACCTGCCTTCAGACTGAACCTAACAAACTCATGAATGTTAGTTGACATGATTTTTCTTTCATAGCTAATACAAAATAACTCAAATATGGCATTGAAATTTGGGATAATAATGAATGTGGATCCAGAAAATGGATCATAAAGAGTTTAATTTACTTGACGATACAGTCTTTAATAGTGTGCAGGTTCAAAATCCTAGACGAAAATTACACGCACTGTGCTTCTGCTTCTCGCTGGAAATGCAGAAACTTGGGATCGCATCAGCATCCGGGCTGGTTCACGGGCAGGAAAGTTCCGGAATTACGTGCTCTGTCACGTGATGATGGCAAAGAAGGACAGATTTCCTAAGGAGGGTCCTGAGACTGTGGGCCCTGTGCGTCAGGAGTGGCTGAGAAACTGTGACCCAGTTTTCCTCCTTCATCTGAGACCACGGCTAAGGCAGCCCAGCTCTGCCCCAAATGCTCAAGCCACGTCTTGTGCACCCCTGTGGGAGGCGGGGCCTGTGGCACACGTGCGCGTACCCCTGCGGGAGGCGGGGCCTGTGGCACACGTGCGCTCATCCCAGTCCTCCTGTGCGCCTGGTCTCTACCATGTCACATTGCCATGCTGTCCTTTCACGGGAGTGGCTGAGTTTGGCCCAGTTCAGGCCTGTCGCGAGTTTTGGGGTCTTAGGGGTCCCATTTCTTTCTCCTAACGGAGTGCTTGAATCCTCAGCATTTGACATTCAAGACTTCTCATTAAATATCTTTTCAGAGGTTTTCTTTAACTCCGTATCTATGGAAACAAGCTTAGAAATGCTTTCTTAATCCAAAAGAATAATTCAACAAATGTCCTTTTTTTGAAGATACCATTGCATTTCAGAAAATTGAGGACAGAAGGCCAGGAGACAATTGAAATACCACTCAGAGCTCACCTGGCTGAGGTGGAGGACTCCAGCAAAGCAGGACCGCGTGGTGCTAATGTTACCCGACACGGGCTCCAGGGCCCCAGGCCGGCGCTGAGAAGGCAGCAGAGGTGCGCAGCAGCCTGTCCCTCTGCGGCGGGGACGGGCCTGTGCAAGCGCTGTCTCTCCTCCTGGGTGGTCCTGGGGCGGGGCAGCCCCCACTCCTCCTCCTATCACTGTCCCCCCCCTTTCCCTTCTGTCTCTGAAATCTCAGTCACGGCTTTGCTCTATGGTCTTGTCGCCCAGATGTGCGGCAGGTTCGGCTGCTCCCGGCTCTAGAAGCACATGGCCTCGGGGCGGCTGCTCTGCAATCTCTTGCTTGCTCTTCCAGGTCTTGTTCCATGAGAAGTGGGTTTCTGATGTGAACGTGGTTTTCTGTTCCTGCTTGGACACCCCACCCTGAGGCGCATTTTTGCGTGGATCTGACGGAAATGTTCAGAAGCAGCACATGGGTGCAGGGGCCAGGACGTGTGGTCTGTGCTTGGGGCCAGGTTGAGGGCCCGGTGGTGGGTGGAGCGTCCACCCGTTCCCAGCTGGGATGGACGGCAGCTCTGCGTACCCCCTCAGAACAGGAGGAACGAGGACAGCTCTGAAGAGACGCCGCCTCCAGTCCTACACCGCCCCACGCTTTGCCAGTGTGGTTCCTAGGAAAGAAGATAATTAATGTAATTATTAATGTAATTCCCCAGCACTTCAGGTTTTCAGCCCCTTAGAGTTTTCCACTGGGGAGAGACACAGAAAGTGCCTACGCTGAGAATCCCCGTGTGGACTTTGGTGTTGAAACCCAGACACCAGGCGTGCAGTGGAGGCTCATGGCACAGTTGCTTTCTCCCGAGGCTGAGAGGAGACAGGCGGGTGCACAGAATCCCTGCCATAGATGGCCGTGGGTGTGAGGGTCCTGGGCCACTGTGCCCCAGGCGTCTGGTGGGGTCTGGGAGGGGACAGCTGGCCCCGTGGGAGAGGTGACACTTGTGTCACCTAACTGTGCCTTAGTCGTTTAAGTCACGACGTCTGCTGCCTTCCCTGTGCATGAGCTGTGGTGTAAAATGCCTTCTCGGAGGCACTGCATGTCCGTCCCGAGAGGATGCTCTGTCCGTGTGCCCGGGGCGGCGGGGCCAAGGGAAACTTCTCTGCGGGGAGAGTGAGCATTCGGCTGGGGCAGCTGCTCGTGGCCTCCGGACGGCAGGCGTGGGCTTGGTGGAGATGGCAGTGTTCACTGGGTGCGGGGTCTGGGTGAACAGGTGACCACCGTCTCTGATGTTGCCTGATATCAGCCGATGCTGATTCGTCTGATGCTGGCTCCGTTCAGCTGGGCCTTATGGACCTCCGGGAGACAGGATTCACATGGGTCCAGAACCACCTGGGCAGAGCGAGGCTGGGCCTTCAGCCTCCCCCTGCAGCAGGTGGGAGGCGGCTGCAGCATACACTTTTCTGGTCTTTGAGGGGTGGCCCCTGTCACCTGGGGAGCCCAGCTGTCACGGTGGAGGAGGGGGCCTGTCACCCCTGCCCCAGACCTCGGCTCTGCAGTGAGGGCCCCTCCTGCTGCCCAGCGGGGTGTCAGACTGGGACAGGGGACGGGGTCTGGAAAGTGGGCAGCCCCGAGAGGAGGGTGGACACCTGGGCTCCAAAATGCCATGTACCATGACCTGGCTTCGATGCCGCTTCTCAGAGAAACGAGAGAAAAGCAAGCCGGCCTTGTGACATGGGGTGGCCTCCTCGCGTCTGGGGCCGGAGGAGAACCCCTTTGGGAACCGGGAGCTGTTTCCTCACCTGGGCATCACCCAGCGTACCGAGCCCCTGCCCTGGGTCAGAGGGCCCAACCGACGTGGGCAGGAGCCGCGAGGGTCCCCAGTGCGGGAATCAAGTTCAGCTCAGGTCTGAGGGGTCCTGGGTCCCTGAGCCGCAGAGCTGTCCCCGCCCCGTGATGGAGGAGGCTGCACTCGGGACCCACGCACAAGGTGACACTTCTCCAGCGTCTGCCCTGAGCCGAGCCGAGCCGGCCGCCTACCCTGGGCGGGGCTCCGGGGCCCCAGCCTTCAGAGGGGCCTTGCCCCACCTTCCGTTTTCTGCAGGGCAGAAGGCGCAGAGTCTGGGCACCTCCGGCGCAGCTCCCCCGGGCCTCCCTCCCTGCTTGCTGGGCTGGGAGCTGCTCCGGGGTTCCCGGCTCTGGGGCACGTGTGGGCTGGAGCAGAGCGCCGGGCTGTCTTCTTAGGGAAGGAGCCTGTGGGTGCGGGGGCTCTCGGGGCAGCGACCCTCCCTCCGTCCTTCCCTCCAGATGGCAGGTCTCTTCTCTCCTTCCCACGAATCTGCTCCGCGCAGGACAGTGGGGCAGGTGGACGGGCGGGGCTGGAAGGTGCAGCTCCACCAGATGAGAGTCCGCAGGCCTCCTCCCGCCTCTCTCTGCTCAGGTGACCGTGGTGAACACACACCCCTCGGCCTGGAGCAGCGTGGAATAGGGAGGGGGGCACATTGGGGACAGAGTCTGGCTGTGGGCGTGTTATTCACCTCTGAGTTCTGGTTTCCTTGCCTGTGAAACTCCCGTCAGTGCGTGGTGGGGACTGGACGCGATGTAACAGGTCGGTGTTCAGCTGATGCCAGCCTGGGAGTGAAACTCTGTCATTACATTGTGTGGCCCGGGAGAAGAGGACTAGAGACAGAGTAAGGGAAATCCCGATGAGAAGCCCTGTTTGTGGAAAGTCACTGTGGGAAGCGGAGCATGCCTGTCACCGTGGCTGGGTGGCCCGCGCACGCGGGCTCCCTGGAGTTCTATTTGCTCCGAGGCTGAGCCGCTCTCAGCTTTAACAAAACTGAGGAGGACACTCTCGGTTCCTCAGAATCTTCTCCTGATTTGTGGTCTGTCTGAGAGGGAAGCTGTTCCATTTTTTGGTGAGAGAATCCATTTCAGGCTCATTTTTTCTTACAGTTTTTAGTCACAAAACCTTTCCGTTACATTAGTTGACATGTGTTAAGTAGTTAGTGGCTCTGTTCTCGGCACTTTTGCAAAAGCCCCAAGGAAGGGGAGGGAGTCACTTTGATTCTGGCTGGGCAGCTGAAGAGACCAGCCCCAGGAGGGAAGCCAGTCGCCTGGGCTCGGCCGGAGCACGGGGCGGGGGGTCGGTGGGGCTGGGGCCCTGGCCGCCCCAGCAGAGTCATGGCTCGGGGGGCCGCCAGGAGTGAAGGGTGGGGTCCCTGGGGGTTCCCACTGTAAAACACACACCCTTTGTAAGCGTCTCCTGGGAGCCAAGGCTCTGAGAGGAGGGCAGCCGGGCTCCTCTCGGGACGGCTGGACCTGCTGTAACTCCCAACAGCACCAGGAAGAGGCCGCAAGGCGGGGCCCAGGCACTGCATGGCATTCTGCGGAGGTCAAGGGGAGGCAGGATTCAGGCTAAAAAGTTCAGTGTGAGTGTGTGTGAGCTTGTGTCTGTGAGTGTGTGAGAGAGTGTGTCTGTGCACACGAGTGTGTGTGAGTGTATATGAGTGTGTGTGTGAGCGTGTGAGTGTGTGAGTGTGTGAGCACACGTCTGTGTATCTGAGCGCATGCATGTCCTGGAGCCAGGGGGAGACCTGTGGGTGTCAGGAGTGAGGGGTTTTGGACATGTCTCCTTGCCTTGATGGTCAGGGTAGACCACACCCTTCCAGCGAGGAACCTGGGTCTGAGCCCTGGGCCCAGGAGGCTCAGGGTGGGTGGCGGCTGTGGGCTTCCTCCGAGGGCTTCACTCTTGCCTTCAGAGCCACAAGTGGGCCCATTGGCCCAAGGGGGCAGCGTGAGCAGGTGACTGCCTGGTGGGGGGAGGGCGGTGCCGAGGTGGGGAAGGTGGTGTGTCCGATCAGGCTCTGTCAGACCGAGGTCTTTCTTTCTCTTGATGACTTGAGGCTGATACTCAAAATGAAAGGTGGTCTTTCTTAATTTTAGAGCAAATAACCACGCAAGTGTACTAGCAGTCAGGTTAGCACGTGGCCCGCGGGGACGAGGGCACAGGGAGACCGCTCACGCTCCTGAGTCTGGGGCAGTTCTGTCCCCATCAGAGTCCCTCCTGGTTCTGGGACGATGTTTGCTTTGGCATCTTCTGCGGGCCCTGGCTCCGTGCCTTCCTGACACAGGTCTGCCCAAGGGCATGAGTGCTTCAGTGCGAAGGATTTCAGAGCAGCTCCCTGACGCGGGAGTCAATGACTGCAAACTCTGTGGCGACCTGGCGCGACTGTCCTCTTTCGCTCATCTATTTACTCCTCAGCACCTGCTGTTCGCCAGACATGGGGGCACCACTCAGGAAACGGTGGAGGTTAAAAAGGTAGCTTTGTGTGGCCCCTAACCTTGAGAATCTCATGTTCAGGGAAGTTGTGCCCTTAAGTGGACATCACAACACAGTGTGGAGATTCCTACAGCAGGTGCTGGACAGAGCCAGTCGCTAGTCTGGTCATGGGAGAGTCCATGGGGGACGTTCAAGTTGGGTCTCAGAGGGTGGCTAGGGGCTTTCTCAGTTGGAGAAACAGGAGTGCAGGCATGATGCTTTGGAAGGAGTGTGTCTCAGTGTTGCCGGAAGGCATGTGTGTTCAGAAGGCACCTACTCGGGTCCATCCGTGGCCCTCACTGGGCAACCCTGGCACGTTGGCTGTCCACGCCCTGCCGAGGCTGCGTCTTCTCTGTCCTTTCCCTGTGTTGAAGATGCACTTGAACGTGGGGCAGGTGGGCCGCCTCCTCTGACCTGCCCTGCCCCTCCTGGTGGCTCAGTGCGTTTGGCACCCCTCCCCACGCCTGCCTTCTCTGGTGGCGGTGCAGGCCAGCCGTCCACGTCAGGATGCAGACAGGGACTGTCAGGGTGTTGGAGGGAAGGCCCCAGGATGCCACCCTGGAGGTGATGCCCACAAAGTGCCGTGGGTCTGGCCATCTGGGAGCACGCCAGGAGGTGTCGACAGAATGGCCCACCCCCCGTGCTCCCTCTGCAGCTCCCCTGGAAGACCCCTCGGGCAGGTGGACCCTCCCGTTGCCAGAGGAACGGGATGATCGTGGTCCTCCTCCATTGGAGAGGCCGGTCCTGTGGTTACTCCTCTCACAACTGGAGCCGGATGATCCAGCACCACCTCAAGGAAGCCAAATCCAGAGCCTCTGCGGGTCTGCGTGTTCCTAAGGACTCAGGAGCCAGCAGAGGCCGTGGCCCCGGCGGGCGCACTGCTCCCCGGGAGGTGCTGACCCTTTCTCCCCTGCTTCTCCTCCCAGGCTGCCTATTCGAGGACCAGCTGTGCGGCCCGACGGAGACCTGCGTGAATGGTAAGTGGGCCCAGCCACACACAGCTGGGGGTCTGGGCCCGCCTCTGCCCTGCCCACTCACGGCCACCCCTGGGGTGGCTCCATGAGCAGATGGGAGGTTCTGGGTGAGTTTTGTTTTGTTTTTGATGCTTCTGGAGAGCTTCGTGGAGCTGAAAGTTCTCTGGGTATTATTAAAAGGAGAGAAAATGGAAAATCAGTGGAACTGAGACAGGCCCTTTCTGGAGACGTTTGTGTCTGTGTGTCTGCATCTGCGTCTGTCCCTGTAGCCTGGGGTTTTCGGGTGATTTGTGAGGAGCCCTGTGACAGTGGGTGGTGGGGTCTGGTGTCCTGCCCCGCCGCCCACCCTTGCCCCCTGGCTCCAGGTCTGCTCTTGGGCAGCAGCAGGCTCTCCATCCTGTGGGCCCCGTTTTCCTTTCTTGTTAGCTGGAGAAGACTCTGGTGCTTTGTGTTTTCAGGGAGGGCTCGTCACCCACAGTGTGGGGCCTGAAGTGTCTGAGCGGGGCAGCCCCCGGGCCCGGACTCTGGAGGGCAGGCACCTCTGCTTCTCTCATGGGGCTTCGCTCAGGGGGCCAGACCCATGGTGCTCTGAAATGACAAGCAGAAGACCCCACGACCACGACACACATGGCCCTTCACATGTCGATGGGGGTTAGTCTGATCACACGCTGGGAAGGCAGTCCAGCTGGTCTGCACTCAGGACCTCAGGCTGTGGGTTCTCCCCTCCTGTAGCGCCTGGCTCCATGGGTTTGGGGGTGGGTTTGGCCCCTGCCTGCATCCTGCCCGCAGTACTTAGCACCTGCCCAGGCCCCCTGGCTCTGTGCATGGGGGTATGGGTGGAGCCCACCTGCCAGGACTCATGGGCCCCTAGGACCTTCTGTCCAGCCTAGTGAGGCCCTTGGGGTGAAAGGTGCCTCTGCCCGACCTCCTTGACTAGCTCGCCCTCGCTGGGCCCCCACGGGATGCTGTTTGAGGGTCTGAAGGCCAGAGACCAGGCACAGCAAACATCCGTGGTGAGTAAGTCCTGTGCCGGTGTGGATTTCAGGGCCAGGAGCAGCTGTGTGTCTGTGTCCCCACAGCTCGCCTGCCCGGGGGATGCTGCTGGCAGGCGGGTGGCTCTGTTGTGTTTTTTCATTTTGGGGGAGAATTCTGTGTAGGTTGTGACAAGCAGTGGCCTGGACTGGAGGAAAGTACAGCAGAGGCTCGGCGATCCAAGGTCACCAGGCTTGTGGCCGCCGCGTGGCTGGCCAGCCTGGGCGCCTCCATCGCGTCCACCCACCGTTGGCCTCTCGCTGGCCCTGCAACCCCGGGTCAGGACTGCACTCGTGCAGCTTTTATTTAGAGGCAGCTTTTAAAACATAATTTTATTAAAAAAAATGTCACCTGCCCTGACTCGGTGAAACCTGATTGTGAAGGAAACAGGTGTGTGTGTTCCATTGAATCAGAGATGAGGGTGGTGCTGTCAGAATAAAGGCCAAAGCTCTGTCTCCCACTCCGTCCTTGACAAAACTCCCGCCTGGGGGTCGTGCCCTTTCTCAGAGGCTTCCCGTCCCTGGCCTCAGCCCGCCTCCCTGGCGTGGAGTCACTGTAACGTCGTGTAAGAGAATGGCTGCAGGCTCTGTGGAAGGGGAAGGCAGTCCAGGTGTAAATATCAACACGCGGGCCCTGGGCCTGGAGGCAGACGGAGTCTGATGCTGCCTCCGGTGCAGTTAGGGCCCCCCTGGGATGTGGCAGAGCTGGCCTGCAGGAGTGCGTAGTGCTGGCCTGGCCCTGTGGTCACTGCTGGTGGCTGCGGGCTGAGCCTGGCGGCGGGTGGGCTGGGCTGGGCTGAGTGGCCCGCAGCCGCTCAAGGCCATGAGGGGGCCACTGCATGGAGTCCAGAAGGCTCAGTGGTCGGACAGAGGGCTCCTCTCTCTCCTCCCCGCCTTTTCTTGGCATACAGGTAGAAGTGTGTAATCCTACTAACCTTGTGTGTGTTTTCAAAAAACCCAATGGACCTTGTTAACCACAAGTAAAAGTAGACTATTTGTGTGGGATAAGATATTTTATAAAGAAAAGTCAAAAGATAAACAGACTTACCACCTTGCACATATTAGGACAGCTACTATGTGAAAAACCAGAAAATTACAAGTGTTGGTGAGGACGTGGAGAAACTGGAACCCTCATGTGCTGTTGGTGCGAATGTAAAATGGTGCAGCTGCTGTGGAAAACAGTACGGTGGTTCCTCAAAAAATTAAAAATACGGTTACCACAGGATCCGGAAATTCCGCTTCTGGGCATGTACTCAGGAGAATGGAAGGGACTAAAGAGATATTTCTACATCACGTTCACAGCAGTGTTATTCACAGTAGCCAGGAAGCCACCCACACAGTCACTGACATGAACGGAAAGCAAAACGTGGTCCATCCATACGATAGAACATTATTCAGCCTTAAAAAGGAGGGAAATTCTGACACCTGCTGCAACAGGGATGAACCCTGAGAGAGATATGTAAGTGGAATAAACCAGGCATAAAAGGATTGATAATGGATGATTCCTCTCATGAGGCCCCTGGAGGAGACAGAACGTAGGACAGGGGGGCTGGGGGCTGGGGAGGGGGTGGGGAGTTGTGTTTAGCGGGGACAGAGTTTCAGTTTGGAAAGATGAGAAAGCTCTGAAGATGATGGTGATGTCTGCACAGCCGTGTGGATGTTCTTAGTGCCACTGAGCTGTGCACCTGAAGATGGTTAATATGCTGCATTTTACGTATATTTTACCACAATTATGAAAAAGGTAAGCAGCCTGGGGAAACCGCTAGCAACATGGCAGACCGAGGGCTTGTCTTCTTCATTACAAAGAGCTCCTACAGTGATAAGAACAGGCAAAGAGTTCCGCAGAAAGGCGCCTGAGGACGTGAACAGTGATTCACAAGAGCAGGTAGACAGCCTGTGTGGCTCTGGAGCTACTGGGGCTGCAGCCATGTTGCAGAAAAATGTGTTACAGTTCGGTGTTACAGCTCAGTTGTGACAGCAACCTGGATCCCGGCGAGAGACCAAGCAGCACTCAGAGAGCTGGAGAACTCAGGTTTATTATACCAACAGGCCCAGAGGAGTTAACACTTCAAGCTCTGGACCCCGTCTGTAGGGTTACACAGGCCTTTTATAGGCTGCCAATTTTACACTTTGCAACATCATATGCAAATAAAGTACAACAGGAGTTGACCAACCAGGAATAAGCTTTGTAGAAATAGACCAATCAGGAGTAAGCTCCATGCAAATGAAGTACTACAAATGGACCAATCAGAAGTTAGGGAAGTGGACCAATCAGAAGTGAGAGTAATAACCAATCAGGAGTGAAGGAAATAACCAAGCGGCAGTGAGCTCAGGGAACCAATAGAATTTTAGGGGCAAGTAAGCCTTTCAGAGGCAGAAAGTGAGATAGAGCCTCTGGGCCAGGGAACCGGATGGTGCCATCACGAGAGCAGCGGCCCTGCCTGGGGGCCCTGCCGGTTTTTTTATGGGGCTTCCCGCGTCAGTCATAAACCCTGCCGGTCAGGCAGCCCAGAGGTAAAAAGGCGAGGGACGTGCGGTGCTGGAGAGGAGGCAGGGAGTGGGCGCCGCACTTGCTGGTCCGGGTGTGAGCCCTGACACTCTTTCAGCATGCAACCTGCAAACACCTATCACGTGAAAAAGCCTGTGATTTGACTTACTTTTGAGATTCACGTGTAGACAAAAGCAAAGGCATCTGACAAACCCAGTCACACCTGCAGACCCACTGATGTGGGGGCGGTTTCATCACCTACGGCGGGTCCACGGCGGGAAAGCGGTGAAGCTGCTTAAAATGAGCTAAATGTCTATTTCCTCGGCAGGAAAACGCGGCGCAGTGGCCCTCGTGGACCTCACTTTCTGTGTGCATCTCCCTCCCTGCACGACCAGGGAGGAGGTGTGGGGGGACCCCTGGTGTCTTTTGGAGACAGTCTGCAGAGGGTGTACACTGACGTGTAAATGTCTTTGTATTGATTCATTTATGGAAGTGGTCTTGTCTTCCTTCTGTAATAAAACTAACCTAATAAAGACATTTCAGAGTCTGGTGAGCTGATTTGGAAAGGCAGGTCTGGTTAAGGCCTGCTGCCTGGGGCGCTGACCGTACAGGCCAGGACTTCAGCCCCAACACAGGGGCAGCCCTGGGGGAGCCACCAGGCCCCATTCTGGCTGCAGATGGAAGCTTCTTGTGAAGAAGATAGAAGATGTCTTGGGTGTCTGAGGTGGGTGGGCAGGAGGACAGATGGTACCAGGAACGTGGTCTCCAGGGTGGGTTAGCACGGGCAGGTCACTGGACAAGAAACTGGGCGCAGAACAGCCCCGACGTCCAGTGATGGACACTCACGGGGGCGGGGGTGGAGGGAGCACAGGCCGGGGCTGGGGAAGGGACAGCAGCCTCTTCCAGGAAACGGCACCTGTCACCACGGCAAGAGCCTCGCTGGCCCCTGTGGGGGGGTTGGGAGTGTCTCTGAATTGGGAAGAGGCCTGGGGTCAGGTCTCAGGCCAGCCGCTGCGTCTTTCTTGACTCGGCCCTTCCAGGGTCTCAGGTGTATGACTGCCGGTCATCAGCTGTAAGGCTCTGGGCTCCCAGCGTGGGAAGGAGCCACCCTCTGTCCCTCCCTCCCTCCCTCCCTCCGTCTCTCCCTCCGTCTCTCCCTCCCTCCCTCTGCCCCTCCCCCTCCCTCCTCCCTCTGTCTCTCCCTCCCTCCCTCTGTCCTTCCCTCCCTCTCTCCCTCCGTCCCTCCCTCCGTCCTTCCCTTCCTCCCTGTGTCCCTCCCTCCCTCCGTCCGTCCATCCCTCCATCCCTCTGTCCCCCATCCCTCCTCCCCGCCTTGTCCTTTTCCTCCCTAAGGCCTCTTGAGGTCTGAAGGAAGCAGGCCAAATCAGTACTTCTGTGGGAAGTGCTCAGAACATTTTTTTCATCTTCGTGTTTGGTGATCATGAGCTGGGCTTGTCAGCTGTTGGCTGTGACCTGCCCGGGCACCCGGCACACCACAGCGGATCTGATAAACAGACCTGATCTGCTTTATTGCACTGGAAAAAATAGAATAACAAGAAGCTTTAATTTGACAACTGGGAGACTGTGAAAAAGTACAGTCAGCTTGAAAAGGAGATTAGGCAGCGGCAATAAAATCAGCGCGGTATGAATGATGGGCCGGCCGGAGCGCCGGGGAAGGCCCGTGTGGTCCGGACGTCTGGAGGCCGCCGGCCGTGGAGACCTGCTCTCGCCGCGGCTGGCTCTGCGGGCGGGCACGGCGGGGGCGGTTCCAGACCCTCCAGCTCCTAAGGCTAGTGGGCTTTCCATGGAATGGTTTTACAAAACCAGCTTTATGATAACCGTTTTCACCACTTTTTAGGAAGACGGTGGTCCTGTTTTGGCCACTGTGGTTTGGGTAGTGAAAGCCACGCTGTGGAGTTACTGGGTCGCTGGTTCTCGACTTGGCAGTAATATCCTGGCTGGGCTTCTCGACTCTGCGGAGGTGGAGTCTGGCTGTAGTTTTTTCCGGATAAGTCACAGGTTCACGACGCTACGAATGTCGCATAATGATGTTGACGTCGTGGCCGTTGAAGGAGGGGCCACGTTCTGATGGCTTTAATCTTCACCAGTGAGGCTTTCCTGGGCAGTTCCGGGTCCAGAAGCGCACTCTTGGGCGCCACAGTGTGGGATCTGCGTGTCGGCCTCCTCCCGAGGCCCTGGGGCGTGTTGGGAAGTGGCGGCCATGGGCCGTCGCCTCCTCCTGTCCATGTCCCCAGCGGCGCTCCCGGGCTGCTGTGGTGAACACACACGAGGCCAGCCACGTGGCGTCGAAGGAGCAGGACGGGACTCAGGACTCGTGGGGCGGCCTCGGGGGCCGGTTCCCTCGACAAGGTCCTGAGTCCTGGGAGAAGCCGTGCCCCTGTCTGCTGTCTGCCCAGTGGTGCGGCCCACGGTTTCTCCCGTGTCCCGGGGGCCTGTTTGTCTGAGGTCGGAGGCGGGCTCCTTTGAGGAAGCAGGGGCTTCTGCGGAGTCCTGGGCTGGCCAGGCCTTGTCTCTGTGTCCTCGGGTCTTGTGACATCCTGCCCTGTCCTGGGGGGGGGGGCTTGGGAAGACAGTGTGTCCCTGCCGCCTGGGGCAGCCTCGGGGGGTGGACCTTGAGTGGCTGACAGCCAGCAACGTCCCCGAGGGACCCGAGGGACGGCTCCATCCCCCGCAGCAGACGGACCCACGGACCTGCAGACAGATCCTGGGCTGGCTCAGTCGCTGCGCTGGGGGTGTCGTCCTCACGGCTGACCGGAGAGCAGGCAGGCGGGGTCTCCTGCCCTTTCACTGCATGGAAATCCTCTCCAAGCAGGGGCGCACTTGCCCGGGGGTGCTGGCTCTCCGAAAGCCCCCTGTGCCCCGGCCTCGTCGGCCGGGCCCTCCTCCGCCTGCCGGATCTGCAGGCCTTTCCTCCCACGTCTCTTGCCAAGCGAGACGGGCTCGTATTAAACTCCCTGAAAAGCAGAAAATGCGAGGAAAATAGAAGTCACTGCCTAGGGACAGCCTCACGTCTGTGGTAGCAGCTTAGAGCGTTTCTCCAGCCTTTTTGCCTCCACGTGTCTTGCACAGCTGTCATCATATTAAACCTACAGCCTGTTTCTGAGGTTTTCAGTCAACAACCCACCACCTGTGTTTTCTGACGCTGTTAACGGCTGTTCGCAAGTTTCCTTTTTAATGTCTGCCTAATACTCCAGTCATGAGAGTGTTACACAACTGTAAAAAAGCATTTTCGTGTTTTTAAATATTTGGGATATGCCCACTGTTGTTTAAATTAATGTAGGCACCGCCGCGAAGAAGAGCCTTGTGCTTGACGTTTTCAGTCGTGTTTTGGGTGGCTCTCCTAGAATACGTTCTCGTGACCAGACCCTGGGTCAGGGCTGTGGGCTTTGGAGGCATGTGACGCACGCTGGCACGTGCTCTTACTTGCGCTTCCACAGAATGCGTGGAAGGGGACACCTCGCTTCCCAGCCAAAGCATGGTCTTTTAAAAATCTTTGCAAATTGGCTTTCTGTTTTTATGTGTGGGTAGTTGATTATTACACCTTCGGAATTTATTTTTAGGACACACATCTGCTTTTGGACGACTTCCCATTAGAGTTATTGGCCATGGAATCAAATCCACTGTAAAACAACCTTAGACACCTGCCTTCCTAACATCAGGGTGTGTGTGGGGTTAACCAGGGTGCGTGTGGGGTTAATCAGGGTGCGTGTGGGATTAATTAGGGTGCGTGTGGGTGCATGTGGGATTAATCAGGGCACGTGTGGGATTAATCGGTTCGTGTGGGATTAATCAGGGTGTGTGTGGGATTAACCAGGGTGCATGTGGGGTTAATCGGGGTGCGTGTGGGATTAATCGGTGCGTGTGGGGTTAATCGGGGTGCGTGTGGGATTAGTCAGGGTGCGTGTGGGTGCGGGAGGGATTTCACCCAGACTCCCCCGTGGCCTGTCCCAGGAGGACATAATCTCTTTCTTGCCAGCATCACTTTGAAACACTTACACTTTTTTCTCTAATGGCCAGGATTGTTTGAGTTTCTTCTTTAAAGTTGTCCTTCTGGTGTGTGGCCCTCGGTCTCAGGGACCCCGTGCTCAGGAACCCAGTCCCCGCCGGCCACCCCACCGACCCTGCAGTGTCTTCCGTTTCTCTGGTTTTCATTCTCACAAGGGCCTGAGCCCCTGGCCAGTCCCGTCTCCCCTCCGCCCTCCTGCGTGGCACCGGCCACGACCCTGCCGTCCCCCAGGCCCGAGACGCCCAGCGTCCTCCGCCTGCAGGGCCACGTCTGGGCTCTGGGTTACGCATTAGAACTCAGTGAGTCAGCGTAGGAGTCTCACTGCTCACGTTTGCACCTGTTAAGTAGATCTTTACAAGTAAAGTCTTTGTTTTGTTTTTCCTAATTATAACTTGTAAAATCTGGAAAGAAAGAAAGAAAGGACCCAATAAGAATTACCCCAGAGGTGACATCACAGCTTGCTCTGCTTCTTCCATTCGAGCACATTTTCGTTCCTCTTTTTCTACAATTTCACACATGATGTTTGTTGTGCTCAAACTGTGCAGGTGAGCGCGCCACCTTGCTTGGGAAGTAGAGCAGTGTTGCTCCCCTTGGGCCCCTTCTGAGTTATTTTGATGAGAGAAGATGGCGGAAGTCTTATTATATAAAAGAGGGAAATATTAGTCCCTGGAGTATTTCCCCGCCTTTCTCTTTTTGGTTTATCACGTGTTGATTCAAAAACAGATCACACGGATAGTCCACGGACACGTTCTCATGAAGAGTGAACAGCGTGGGAAGACAGAATAATCAGGAAGTGGCGTGTTCGCCCCGTGTGCCCTCGCCCTGCCAGGGCTGCGGCTTTGACCCGCTGCTCTGTGCCCGTCCAGGCCTTTCCCCACGTGCGTTCCGGGGAGCGCGCCAGGCGCCTGCTGTGAGAAGATCTAGCCAGGAGCACGCCTGCCGGTCTGAGCCTCGGCACCGTGCTCGGTGACCGAGCCGTCTGTGTTGTCCAAGGCTGCTCTGCGTGCAGACCCTCCGCTGACAGGTGCGGGACGACGTCACTGGCATGACCGGGAGGCTCGTTCCAGTCCCAAATTCCAATCAGTCAAAACTAAAAGGGAATGGAAATTAATTACTGAGTTAAACGATGTGAGGCAGGGTTTAATTTGGCGTGTTAACCGGAAAGGAATGCAACACTGAGCCTCGTGTTAATGACTTGAGATGAGTTGAAATTGATTCAGCTCCATTTGAGCACAGGCTGCACGCACATGCTCACATGCACACACACGCACACGCGCACACACGCAGTGCATGCACACACCACACATACATGTGCACACGCCACCACACGTGCGCACACACATGCATATATGCACACACCATGCACACGCACATATACACACTTCACACATGTGCACGCTGCTCACGCACAAACACCTACACGCCACACATGTGCATGCACATGCACACACACACGTCTGGAAAGTAAGCAGGATGGCCGGCGACTGGGCTGTGAAGATTCCGTCTGCCCCCTGCCCGTCAGGAGTCTGGGGGACGCAGGGGAGCAGGAGCAGCTCCCCATCCCCCACCGTCCTCTTGCCCGGCTGTCCCCTGCACTTGGACCCAGAAGCCTGCATCCTGAAGTCACCTGCCTTCCATCCTCCCAGCCCTCAGGGTGATTGGCAGGTCACCAGGGGGAGCGGGCAGGGTAGCTGCTGGGTGAGGACCTCGCTCACTGTCCCTGCCCCGAATTTCTAGAGACACCGGCTGCTCCCCCTGCATCTGGGCTGGTGGTTGCTGGTGGGTCAGGGGGCCTTGTGTGTTGGAGGCTGATGACCCTCCTCCTTTGTGCCTTCCTGGGCGCCTGTGTCGGCGTCCTCGATGTGACCCTAGCATGGCCGTACCTGGGGTGGCTTTGCAACTAGAATCATCAGCACTGGAGAGTGATGGGTGGATGGCGTTGTTCTGAAAAAGCAGCAAGAGAAATACAAGTCCCAGCAAGTAAGAAGTGTGGTTTCAGAGCCAGGCTGTGGACTTCCCTCCATCATGGTGGTAAGGAAGCGACTCCTGAGGGCTGCTTTCTGCACAGTGTGGTTCTGAGCCCTCTGCTGCCCACACTCGTCCCCAGCTGACGTCCCGATGGTCCTCACGAAGCCTGTGTTGGAGCTCCCGCTGCTGGAACCTGTCCACAGTGAGCCGCGCTGGGCTTCCCGAGTGCCTGCGTGTCCTTGGAAATTCAGGTAGTGTTGGAAGCCCCTCAGCCCCGTCCCGCCCTCCCTGGGCACAGAGGCAGCCCGTCCATGGAGTGCAGTCAAACAGTCCGACTGGGGCCCTCGCCTGCCGGGCCTCTCCGGGGGCTCCGACAGGACACGTCCTTCCCTGGGGCCCCGCCTCCTCGTGTCCTCAGACAGCGGCCTGTGCGGAGTCTGCCTTCACCTGCACTGGGCCCTCCCCGCAGAGGAACTGGGGTGCCGGCGTGAGGAGGGTCGCTGTCTCCCTGCCAGACCTGGACTTTGCGGACAGCACCCCGTCAGGACGCACGTTTATTAAGATGCTCTCGAAATGTTATTTGGTCCTTTTCTCCCAGTTTCTAGATTGATTTATGAATTAGTTGAATTAATTCTTCAAAATCTCTCGTTGTGAAGACAGAAGGGCTGATGGACCGTCTACTGTGTGGAACCTGTTTGCCTGTTTCCTGTCTCGTCCAAACCAGAGCTGTTTAGAGTGTTTCCCTTGGGGACGTGAACTCCAGGCGCCGCTTGTGGACAGCATTTTCCGCAGGTTCCAGGGCTCCCGCCAGTGATCGCAACGCGTAGTAGCCTTTTGGTGAATGAGCAAGTTCCGTGTGTGGGTCCCACGCCCTGCGCCTCCTCCGCTTGGCTCAGGGTTCTGGGCAGACCAGGCGGAGCGGCCACGCCCACACCCACCTTTCTGGCCTGAGTCTGATACTCGTTTATGCTCAGTGTCGCTTTTGGTCGTACAATTACCGGATCTTGGTGTCTGCCTACGAATGTCAACAACGTAAAAGCAAAGAGACGTTCGGTTGTGCAGGAGTGACCAGGGCCTGAGTTGAGCCAGGTAGACCACACGAGAGCCAAGAAATGTCACTACTTGAGGTTTATGTTGGAGTGGTTTCTGCTTTGCAGATTTTTTCTTTTCCTTTCAAATGCTGAAAACGTCTGGTTTCTAAGATATTTATAGCAACCTGTTTGTTCTACATCAATATTTGGAACAACACTGATTTTCTTTCAGTTTATCCCTGTCGACTGTCAGGTAGTTGGATGGTGTGGGCGGTCTTTCGAAGCCGATACTGGGGTTTAATTAGCTCATTTCAAACCAGCCTAGACTTCCTGGGCCGACGACCGTGTCCTTCTGGGGGCCGTGTCTGGGATGTGCTTTTGCTCTTAGGACGCGCCCAGCGCTCTCACCCCGCCGTCCGGCTGCCATGGTGATGATGACTGTGGGGCTGGGTCCCGTCTGCAGGGCGGAGCGAGCCACCGTGGTCTGGCCGCAGGGCCTGGCTCTCTGTTCTCTGCTGCCCTTCCAGGCGTGGGCTCGAGCTCACCAGCCGTGGGGATGCCCGCACCCTGAAACAGCACCTTACGGAGACGGTTGTTTGGAGAGTGGGTGTGGGTTTGTGGCAGGAACAGTTTTAAAGTTTTAACATTTTTCATGGCTGCTGCTTCTCTGCTAGTAGGACTCAGGTTAGAACTGTGGCTGTGTGGAGAGAGAGCTGCTAAAGCCTCGTGGATTTTGGTCCATCCTGCGGGAGGCATTGGAGGAGGCTGGGCGCTGGCCCTGGGGGCCCGGGAGCTGATTTTCAGCCGTAGCCACGGGACTGCATGAGTGGTAGAACCAGCGGTGGGGCTGGTTACACCGCAGCCCAGGTGGTTTTCAGGGGTCCAGCCTGGCGTGGGCTGTTCTGGAGCACGCCCCAGTCTGTTCCCGGGCTTGGAGCCTCTGAGGGATCAACGTCTCCTTTGCCCCTGAATCGGCACTGACGGCAGCCGTGCGTTTGCGCTGGGTTGCGCCTCTCCGAGTGTTTTCGCACTTTATTTTGCTGTACTTCTGCAACAGCCCCAGACAGTTCTCACTTAACAGATGACAGACGCGGTCTCCTAGGAGGTAATCTGGGGGAAGCAGGATACAGTCCGATCTGGAACCACGGCCGACCTGCCCTTCCTCCAGCTGAGCCGCCCTTTGCCTCTCAGAGGTGCATGGATCGCGGTGGGTTTGCTGCTAAGACCCCTGGGACCCTGATTTGCCTCTGCTGAAGTCCTCACGGTGCTGGCAAGAGAGAGGACATGGTCGTTTACGGGTGAGACGGTGTGAGGTGAGAACCTCTGTGCTCCAAGCACCGGTGGGGCTGCAGGAACTAGCTGGTGACCGGGGGTCGCCTTTTTGCCCCCAAAATGGCTTTCAGGGATGGGATGAGCTAGGAGACCCTGCAGAAATCCTGGGGCCGGAGGACCCTGGACTGGCGGGCTCTAGGTTGCTCTCACCCATTAATAATAGGGAAATGACTTGTAGACGGCCCTCCCCTTCATCCACTTGGCTTGAACTCAGTCTTGTGAATGGGGTTTCAGACTTGTTCCAGCGTGGGAGAAACCCCCGCAGCTGGAAAATGGGTGACGCTGCGTGTGGATGGGACCCTCGGACGTCAGACTGCTGGCAAGCCCGTGGGCTCTTTGAGGGGCAGGGGCGTGGAGGAAGGCCGGCCTGTGGCACTCTCCGTCTCCAGAGGGAAGCTCGCCGGCTGCCTGCTGCCCCTCGCTGGAGAGCGCAGCTGCCCCCCAGGGCCCCGCTGCCAGGCTGGGCCGGAGGACCACTGCCTTCCTGTCACCGCCTCCAGTTTCAAAAAAAAGAAAAAGCTCTGTTTTTTGCTTAAAATAAAATGGATCCTCTGAGAGGATTGGGAGAGAAAGAGGAAGAAACACGTGATTGTCCGAAGGGGCTCAGGGTCAGGACCTGTGTGGGCGGGCCTCAGGCTCCCCAAAGCCGGCAGTGCTGGGCCCGCAGAAGTCAGCTCAGCTCAAGGTCAAGTGTCCAGTGTTTTGAACTGTGTAATGTGGCGAAGAGACTGGAAATAGCACAAGATTAATGGATACATTAAAATAGCGATCACGCAGGCTGCGGTCCAGATGTGGACTGGCCGTATCAAGTCTGACTGCCAGAGTGTTGAGACCTCCGGGGCCTGTCCCCACAGAGACCAGCCAGAGTGGGGGCGCTCGGGTCGCGCTCGGGTCCCACCCACCCCCTGAAGTGTTGTCGGGTCCCCAGGATGCCCTGGCTGCCTGGGGGGAGGGGGGCTCAGCTGGGTTTGGAGCAGACCCTCCCCGCCCCCGTGCCGTCTCTGCTCCTTAGGTTCTGTGTGGTGTGCGCTCAGGGCTGGGTGCCTCTCTGTCTGCACGACGCCCACTGTTATGCGGGGGCCTGACCTTGCTCTGCCCAGTGGTCATTGGCACCGTCCTTGCCTCGGCCCCCCTGGCCTGCACCTCCCGCCCCACCGTTTGTTCCTCTGCTGCTGGGTCCTGTCCCGTCGATGAACGGACGGTGTTCAGGTTGTTTTCAGGGTCTGGCTGCTGCAGGCTGGCTGCTCTGACCCCTGTGCTGGCCTGGGAGGCTGGCCCACCTCCTCGTGAGGGGCGGGTGGGCTTGTCTTGGGGCCCCTCCCTGGGAAGCTCCCTTGTGTTAGGTTACCTGAGATTCTGGTAAGACGCAGAAATATCAGAAATCAAAATAAATAAAAAATGGATTATCCTATCCACTGATGGGAAAACATGCCATCGTCTTTTCAAGCAGTCTGCTCCTGTCGGCCAGTCTTAGTTCTTCAGAAAATGGAGTACGTTTTCTGTCATTTTCCCAGGTGTTGAGACAGAAGGCTGTGACCTGGTCTGATCGTAACTTCCATGCAGACGGGGTCTCTTCCGTCTACTTTATCACCCTCCAGCGTGCCAGACCCTGATGACGGCAGGGAATTCCCCATTCCTTGTGCTTCCCTTTGGCTGGGTTTTCTCTCTCACTTGCCAAGCCGCCTGAACAAATGCCCTGTGGCCACTGTGGTGACCTGGTAGGATCCTGCCATCCTTCCCTGTCTCAGGGAACAGAAGTGCACTCCAGCATTAGCAGGACCCCTGCGGGTTGGGGGGCAGGGCCCAGTGGTCAGTCTCACGTGTCCAGTGCTCAGGTCGTCAACTCCAGCTGCTAGTCTGGCTCTGGCCAGGTGCGGACTTCAACTCAACCACTGCCTCACGAGACTCCTTCTGGCCGGGTGGGCTGGGGGTCGGGGCTGGGGTCCGGAGCTGCTGCACCAGCAGGGCTGGCGGGCTCCCCCCAGCCACAAAGTTGTATCGACAACGTGCACTTCTTTCTTCCTTAGAAGGAACCACAAAACAGCCAGACCCAAGGCTCATACTTTTTTGGGTCTGTTGCCCGTGGATTACCGTTTTCATGTGCTTAATCTGAAAGCCTGAGCCGCTGGTGTGCCCGCTGTGTGCGTTCGTTCCCTTTGTACACGCGTGTGCGCGTGAAGTCTGTGGCACGAACACTGGGCCGGAAGTCAGGAAACAGGGCTGTCCGGGCCCTGCCTTCTGTTTAAGCAGCTTTCCCACTTGAAGCGGCCGGTTTTCTCACCTGTGAAATGAGGAGCTCAGCTCTGTCCGGGGCTCACCCACCGTGGCTGCTCCTGAGAAGCGCCTGGAAGCTTTTAAACCATTGCTGGCCAGGCTGGCCCCGCAGGGTTGAATCAGAATCTGGGGGTGGGGGTGGGCTGGGCGTCAGTTTTCTTTCTTTTTCTTCTTTTCTTAAGCTTCTGAAGTGGCTGTAACGTGTTGTCATAGCTGAAAACCCCAGGGCCAGGAGGCTCTTGAGGCCCTTCCGCCCCTGCAGGTTCCCTGACGTCTGCGCTGAGAGCCAGCTGTGCTTTCTGCGGAAGCCAGAGGCACGGAGCGGAGCTCAGCTCCTCGTTACAGCTTGTCTGATCTGTTAGCCGGAGCACATTAGCATGAAGGATGTTCCTCTGTGGACGTGCAAATCAACGCGAATGACTGATCTGCCGTTTAAGGAACTGCAGATTGCAGCGCAGAACTGTCTCAGGTAAGCAGCCCCGGCCCCGCCGAGCGGCAGCGTCCTGCGCTTTGTCGCTGAGGGCGCCAGCCGGAGACGCAGAGGACTGGAAGCGCGGCAGTTATCGCCAGTGCCTGCACAGGCTTCACAGCGCGTGGGACGTTTCACACGCTTTCTCACTTGAACCAGAAGCTCTAGGCCCCCCGGCCTGGCTGCCTGGGAAGCTGTGGTTTCGTCAGAGAAACAGGCTGGGGAGGTGGGGACACGGGAGTGTAAACAGCTCGCGACAACCCAACCTCACCCAGCGAGGCAAGATCCAGCGGGGCGCCCAAGTCTTCGGCAGCAGAATCACCTGAGTTCTGTGGCCACGTGCAGAGAGGACATGGAGTCTGCTTTGCTTCGTGGGTCCTCTCGTCCCTGCCAGATGCATCAGGCAGCGGAGGGACCACCGGGAGGAGGGGAGGGATCTGGGTTCCAGGTCTGTGCATGGGTCCCCAGGCGAGCAGCCTCGCATGTGAGCCCATGGGCGCTCGACGCTGCAGGTGAGGGGGTCAGGGACCACGTCCAAGGCCAGCACTGCGTGGCGAGGGACTGGGTCTTAGCGAGTGTCTCCTGGAGGCTGTTGGACACACACTTTTAGGGCAGCATCCGGTGTGGGCGTCTGTCACCGACCTGGACAGTGGTTATTGTGCGTATGGCTTGTGGTCTGTCTGCTCCTGGACATGAGCTGCCCGGGCAGGGGCTTGACTGCTGGATGGTTGGTGTTTCTGGCGTCTACACTGTGCCCACCGCAGACCAGGTCAAAGGAGATGCCAGTATTTACCTCACATTTATGAGACAAGGGGTTTTAAAGTTTCCCTCAATTAACTTTATCAAGGTAACTCATAAACATGGTTTTAAATAGTCAGTTGACACGAGGTTCCAACAGAAGTGGCAGACCTCCCCCACCCCTCTCAGGCTGCCATCCTGTCTGAGGTCCGTCCTGTCCAGGAGGGAGGCCAGATCCCTGTGCC
This sequence comes from Camelus dromedarius, assembly GCF_036321535.1. NCBI lineage: Eukaryota > Metazoa > Chordata > Mammalia > Artiodactyla > Camelidae > Camelus > Camelus dromedarius. Next base: position 466,503 of record NC_087442.1, read on the forward strand.
CTTCCTGGGCCTGCATGGAGCCCTCGCATCGGAGCGCAGCCTCTGGCCCCCGCAGCATAAGCACTTGTAGCCCCGCAGGCTTCGTGGGTAGCGAGGTCCTCTCGGACCCCTTGGCTACTGTGGGGGCCCAGCTGGCGCTGTGGGAATTCCTGGATGGGGCTTTCTCGGCCAGAGGTCAGGGACACTGGACTGGAGCACAGCCTTTGATGAGGGAGGGGAAGGGCGGTGTCTTCCGGCGGAGACGGAAGCACAGCCACGCTAGGGGAGGTGGGCGGGTTGGGGTGGGTACAGACGGGCAGCAGGCATCCCAGCGAGGGCACCATGAGGCCAGAAGGCTGTCCACTGCCCAAGGAGGTGGGAGACTCCTGTTTCAGTTCCTCCCTGATTCGAGGAGGGTTGTGGATGGGCTTCTTAAAGTCAGCAGGTAAGAAGGGCAGGTGTGGGGACAGGTGATGTGCTGAGGTGTGTCAGACCACGTGGGGAGTCTGCCCAGCGCTGCCCCACGTGCCGAGGTGGCCTGTGTCCGGAAGCCTGGCCCTCTTTCCTTCCTCAGGGCTGGCTCACACTCGGGCCTGAGTTCACTCCCTGTTTCTCAGGGTCCGCCTGGGCCTCCTGCCTGCGGTGCTGCGAGTGCCCACTCTCTGGACGGCAAGGTGTCCCCACCCCAGGCTAGTCTGCCCCCGCCGGTCATCCGATCCCTGCTACTGGGTCTCACAGCTGCTCTTCTGGGGGAGCAAGCAGGTGTCCCCCTTCGTCCAGCCCATGTCCCGTGAAAAGAAATGGGGCCAGTCTGCGCGCAAGTCCACACGTGATGCGCTTGGCTCCGGGGCATCCTCCGGGACGTGGGGAGCCCGCAGGGCGTCGTGCACGCGTCTGAGATTTGGCTGCACCCACAAGTGTTTGTAGCATCTCCTGAGATCTATTTATGTTCTGCATATTGTCGTTGGTGGTGAGGACCGTGGGGAAGGCCAGACCCTGCAGTAGAGTTGGGATCCAGTCGAACTCAATTAAAATCCTACGTGTTCCTCTTGGCAGGTGCAGGTAGAAAAGCCTAATGCAGAGTAATAATTATTACAAGTCACTCAAGAGTTTTTCCTACACGATCCTGTTCTCAAACGTTAACCGACTCCTTGAAGATCCAAGTTTCAAAAAAATGTACTTCGGTTTTCTCATTAGTGTCCATTTATCCTAAGACACATGTGTGGGAGTCACCACCCTGTGGGGCGAGGTGCCTGCCCGGACGTGCGGGCAGCAGGGCCCGGCTCCGCCCTGGCCGCCAGCCGTCGCCAGAGTCACCGTGAGGCTGCGGGTGTCGGTGCTGGGGCGGCGGCCTGTTGGTGTTGCTTGTTTTAAGCAAACGGTGCTGACTGGCAGTGTCTAAAGGGCAGAGTGTCACGGAGGTTTCATTCATTATTTTGCGTCACGCAGGTAATGGTCTTCATCAACCACTGGGACGTGCAGAAGAGCAGAGAGAAGACAAGGAGCCCGCGGCCTCTCCGTGGGCGGCTGGGTTTTAATCTCTTTGTTCTGGTGTTTTTCCTGCACGTGGGCATGTTTTATGCCTTTACATTCTGCTTTAGAATGCTCTCTTGAATTTATATAATAAGTATTTCCCATCTTACTTCACTCTCTTCCTAAATACAACCTTTAACAGAGTGAATAGTTTTGAGCCATTGAATTAGTAACCCAAGTCACAATCCCTCTTCATTGCACAGAAGACCCGTCCATCCGTCCCTTCATTCACTCGCTGTTTTGTGGAGAGACTTGTTTACGAGCTCAGTGCCAGAAACTGGTCAGGCTGGGCTTTGACGCCCCCGGGGGGGTGCAGGGACGCGGGGAGGGGACATCTGTGTGGTCACGATGGAAACACTGTCCCACCCAAAGGGTGTCTCTGCTTCTCCTGAAACAAAGCAAAGGCTTTTAAAGTTGATGTGGAGAAACTCATTTTGTGAGATTCTGTAAAACCAACAGAAGAGCTGGAGAAAGTACAGGAAGCTTCCGGCAGAAGACACCAGGGAGCTAGAGACGGCCAGGGCTCTGCCGGGAGCCGGGGTCTCGGGAGGGGGACCAGCTTGGGCGGATGACTGACCTGTGCTGCGGAGGGCGGGGAGGGGCAGGACCAGAACTGCGGGTGCTCAAGGGCGCTCGTCCAGGGCCTGCTGGGGGTGACTGTCCCCGTGGGCCAGCGAGGCTTCGGGTCGGGGCCCCTGACAGATTCAGAGCACAGCAGGGGTTGTCACCCCGGGTGAAGTCTACCCGGCCTGGATGGCTGCAGGCCCCGCCCCGCTGGCTGCTGGGGGCTGGAGGGAAGGGTGTCCGGGGTGAGGTCAGCTGGAGCCTGTTCCACATCCCATGCACTCCATCCACATTCGGTTAGAGCAGCCTCGTGTGAGGTGACATGCCTGAGAGGAGACAGGCGGGTGGCGGAGCCAGGTGCAGAGGCTTTGCGGTGCTGAAGTCGGCCTCTCACGCTGAGGTGCGATAATTCAGATTTTGGAAACAACAGGTGACAACTGGGGAATTCCAGAGCAGCTCAGTCCGTACAAAGAACGCATGGAAATCCCAGCCCTGAGCGGCGCAGGGCGTGGAGGGGCGCAGCCGGCCGGCTTGACACAGGGCAGACGCAGCGGATGCAGTGGGTCAGAGGACCATGTCCAGAGAGGACAAAGGCGGAGAATGTGCCTGGAGAGGGAGGGACCTGTGGACGGCGTGAGGAGGAGGCTTTCTGTGAACCAAGCCCACAGGCGGGAGGCTGGTGGGCAGAGCAGCGTGTGGAGAGAGAGAGACGAACAGCTTCCCGAAACGTGACAGGCGTCAGGCAGGATTTCGAGACGCACGATGACTGCCAAGAGGAACACACACACACACATGCACGCACACACACGCACCCGGGGAATTGCGCAGTGCGGTTGTCGAGGACACAGATTAAACCTTGTAGCCCTGAGGCCACATACGCCTGCGGTAGGGGCTGCAGCCTCGCCCCACCCTGTCTCCACCGCACGCGAGCCCTTGGCCAAGTCCCCTGCGTCCCGGGGGGACCTCCTGCCCCGCGGCCTCACTCTGCACACGACCGCTGACTTTCCTTCGCCCGTCAGTCGCGGATGGAACAGCAGAGGTGCTGGTCCTGACGCCAGGGCCCCTCGGGCTTGGCTGACACTGTCGTGAGGGTGCGGCCGAGCCAGCTACGCCCGAGGAGGAGGGCACGGGAGCAAGGCCACCAGTGGGCGCCACTCACAAGCAGGTGGGAAACTGCACGTGACCCTTGTTTGGAGCCCTGGCCTGGGGGGCGCTACTTACGCACCTGACGACCGGCTTTGACAGAGTCGGGGTGGTCAGAGCCATGGAATGCCAATTTTAAGGAACTGAAAGAACATTACTGCCGACCTAAACCGCTCTACCCAGGGGAAGGGCCTTTCCAAGGGGAAGGGAAGACAATGATGTCTTGGGCCATCGAAGAACCGAGAGGACTTCTTGCTAGCTGCCCTGACCCTGCAGCCACCCCAGGAGTTCTTCAGGGAGGAAGTCTGTGCCCCCAGACGGGGACAGGGGCACGGCGTGGAGTCAGCAGGGCGACCCTGCCCCGAGGCCGCAAGGAGCGAGTTGTGGGGAAGGCTGTTCCCGGGTGGGAAGCCTAATGTGACAGCGGGGCTGTCTCTCTGAGTAACTTTATGTTTAAGGGACGCACGGTTGCCCCTGAAACTATGCAAACGGTTCTAAAGTTGCCGTTGAGAAGCAGCAGGAAGGCAGAGAGCAGGACAGGTGGGACTGTGGCTCCGTGCAGGAGTCTTCACACCGTGAACAGACAGGCGGGGCGGAGGGAGACGACAGGCAACCGCAAGACAGGCCCCCGTGCGTGTGGTGCTCAGTCTGCGGTGATGACGGCGTTTAGAGTCTGCGGGGAAAAGATGTGTCATCCAGTGGTGATCTGGGGACAGCTGGCCAGACGTTTGGAAAGTTTGTAGCCGGATTCCCCCCAGTCTCCTTACCCCCAAATAAAACCCAGATGCTCAAGGACTTAGAAGTGTGATGGATTTTACACGCACCAGAAGAAAACTTGGGGGAGTTCTTAATAGTTTTGTCAGGGAAATTTTTAAAGCAAGACAGAAAAGCTAATATCTAAGAACATTTAAAGTGCATGTGCCTCTACCCGCCAGGCCCACCCCTGTGACATTCCATGACTGTGCTGACCTGTGTGTGTGGGTAACCAAATGTGAAACGAGTGTTGGAATAGGGGGAACCCGCGAACGCCCTGAATGTCCTGCAAACCGTGGTTTATCCTGTGTACGTGCAGATACAGAAGGACCTTAAGAGGCTTGTAAGTTTCATGAGGTCCCATTGGTTTATTGTTGCTTTTACTTCTATTGCTTGGGTAGACTGTCCTAGGAGAGCATTTCTGAGATGTATGTCAGATAATGTTTTGCCTATGTTTTCCTCTAGGAGGTTTATTGTATCTTGTCTTACGTTTAAGTCTTTGATCCATTTTGAGTTTGTTTTTGTGTATGGTGTAAGGGAGTGTTCCAGCTTCACTGCTTTACATGCTGCTGTCCAGTTTTCCCAGCACCATTTGCTGAAGAGACTGTCTTTATTCCATTGTATATTCTTGCCTCCTTTGTCGAAGATGAGTTGACCAAAAGTTTGTGGCTTCATTTCTGGGCTCTCTATTCTGTTCCACTGGTCCACATGTCTGTTTTTGTACCAATACCATGCTGTCTTGATGACTGTAGCTCTATAGTATTGTCTGAAGTCTGGGAGGGTTATTCCTCCAGCCTCTTTCTTTCTCTTCAGTAATGCTTTGGCAATTCTAGGTCTTTTGTGGTTCCATATACATTTTATTATGATTTGTTCTAGTTCTATGAAATATGTCCTGGGTAATTTGATAGGGATTGCATTAAATCTGCAGATTGCCTTGGGCTGTGTGACCATTTTAACAATATTGATTCTTCCAATCCAGGAGCATGGGATATCTTTCCATTTTCTAAAGTCTTCTTTAATTTCCTTCATCAATGGTGTATAGTTTTCCATGTATAATTCTTTCATCGCCTTGGTTAGATTTATTCCCAGGTACTTTATTACTTTGGGTGCTATTTTAAAGGGGATTGATTCTTTACTTTCTTTTTCTGTTGATTCATCGTTAGTGGAAAGAAATGCAACTGATTTTTGAACGTTAATCTTGTAACCTGCTACCTTACTGAATTCAGGACTGCAGCAAGGACTGCCCTCTGCTAGACGAGGTCTCCTGCGTGGGGACAGTCAGGACCCGTCTCTGCCGCACAGTGGGCATTGGACGTGCTCGTAAGGCTGGCTTTGGGGGGAGTAAGGGTCTCTTTTCATTCTCTTCCCTCATTTCTGTCTTTTATTTGGCTTTCTTTGAGACGTGCAAGAGGACGTGTGTGCCCCTGGGGTGAGGGCCTGGTGGCGTTCGGAATGTTCTGGCTGCTGGGACCCCACCTGCATGCGTACTGCCTCCCCAAACAAGGGGACAAAGAGCCGGCCTGGCCCCCCCGCCTCAGCTGCTGGAGGGAGCCGTCCCCGCTGAGGGAGGGGGGAGCTGGGACTTGCTGCAGTTTCAAATGTCGTGGGGCCTTGTGGCTGCGGCTGGATTTTGACACAGGCCGGCTCTGTCCGTGTTCATCCTCCAGGAAAGATGCGGCAACTGGAAACTTAGCGAATTCCAGCAAAGTTGTGTCTTCATGTTCCCGGAACGTGGGTTTCACTGAAGAGTTTCTGTGATGAGCCTGCGTTGCTGGCGTCCGGACGCCCTCGGTAGCAGCACTGTGGTCTCCGGTCTCAGCCTGTCTGCAGGAGCACAGGGAAGGGGGCCCGGTCTTCAGCGTCAGGACAAGCCCCGCTCACCCCACCAGCAGGTCTTCGTTCCCCTGCAGCTTGGAGGAGCAGGCGGCATCAGGGCCGGGTCTCCCCTCCCAGATGTGAGGTCGGAGTTCCGGCTCCGTCCCGCGCGCGTCCGGGGGAGCAACCGGCCTCCAAGCAGCCCAGCGCGCGTCGGGGAGAAATCCAGCCTCGCTCCCTCTCTCCCTCACTTTCACGGGAACCGTGGATTGTTTCTTGTTTCCGATCAGTCATGTTTTTGAGCAGAGAGCACGTTGCTCGGCTGCCCTAAAGCCACTGCCTACGCTGTTCAGACTTGGCCCGAGCGTCTGCTCTGCCCCTCACTCCCCACTCATTTTTGAGGCTTCGCAGGAAAGCTGCTCTGACACGGCTCACTTGGAGAAGCGACAAACAGGACAATATGGCAGAGACTTTAGGTAATGTTTTGTCAGTGCGTTTTTGCATAAATAATTAAAAGTTAGATTCCACGCAGGGTTCGAAAACTCATTGCTGTTCCCCCAACTTAGAAATAAATTTGAAGACTCCATGAAACAAAACACATCTTATATTCACATTTCTTAGTGGGGTGGGTCTCCCTAAAATGCAGCAGTTCAAGTTCTTCCTTTCAGTTGTGGTTCTGTGGAAGTTTCTGTCTGAACGTACTGGCGGTGGTTCATATGAAATGCATGTCCTAATGTGTTCCTGGTCGGTCGTGTCACTGGCAACGGGTGTAACTGGTCTGTTTTCATTCTGGAGCCTGAAGTAAAGACCTGAGCCACGCAGGCTTCAGGGGGGTGAGCCGTCCCCCCACAGATGAGCCAGAAAGCTGAGAGCGCTGAGTCTGCCAAGCACACTTGCGTGCTTTCTGAGGGCTTCTGTTTCAATAATGTAACCTGAACAGTTCATTAATAATTCAAAGAACACCCCCCCCAAAACCCAGAATAAAAAGTTCTCTCTGCCAGTCAGGGACAGGACCCACATGGCCCAAGACGCGTGCTTCAGGCCGGACAGGCTCTCCCTCAGGATGCGGAGGTGGGGGTGTGCGGGGCGAGGAGTCCTGGCACCCAGGGTGCCCACGAGCCTCACTCTGCACGGAGGTCGGGACCCTGACGAGGCCTGGCCAGGCCAACACGGGATGTGGTTACTGGTCTTCAACAACCAGGGGAAAACCAGGGGTTCTGGGACCTTTGCGTGTCTTGTAAAAAAATGAAACTCTCTTAATGCTGGTTTTACGTGCATACGTGGAAACAGAACCGTGATGCTGATCGAATGCACATGACTTAGAGCGTCAGAAACACGGAGGGTCAGCTGAGAGTCTGGTGTCCTGTGTCCTCGCAGGCGAGAAGGCGGCATCTTTCTGTGACTTGGGGAGTCGTCACCTACTGAGTGAGGGCCACCTCCCAACATTCTGTCCTCCCCACGTTCACCGTGAAATGCCTTTGGGGTTCCTTCCGAGGTGCGTCTCTGCCGGCGTCACTCCCTTTCCCTCCCAACCACACCCCTGGTTTCTGCGGATGTGCTGCCCTCACGCGCTCCTGGGGCCCCGCGTCAAGTGTCCCAGACGGTGGCCGCGTCTGCGTCCACGTCCGCTCTGCCGCCTGCTGCTGGTCCACTCGGCGGCCTCTCTGGCGCTGTCACTTTTCATCTCTGCTTCCTTGGCCAGTTTTCTCTGACCACCACTCTTTTCTGTGAAATGTCACGTGGTTTGTTGCCGGGAGCGGAGGAGCCAGTGTGCCCATGTGCCTTGCCGTCCGTGCGGGGACAGAGCCGCGGGTGTGCCGTGACCTGGTGCCAAGACTGCGCCCTGACTGATCACGGCCTCAATGCGGGTCCGTTACACACGCAGTGACACACCAGCTGAGAACCTGGCAGCAAGCTTTGTCCGATTGGCAATTTTGGCAATTGTCACAGTTACCATCCTGGGGGGACCGAAGGGTGAGTGTGTCCTTGGGGACGGCCTGTGTAACTGACCTGTCCTCCTGCTGGACGGGCAAGGGGAGGACAGCAGGGCCCCAGGCCTGGCTCGTTCCTGAGTGGACTGAACCTGAGTGGACTGAACCCGGGCCCCAGGGTGGCCCTGCCCCGTCGTGTGCACGTGTGGAGGCGCTCTCAGGTCTGCGGGACCCTGATAGGTAGGTTTGCTGTCCGCGAGACCATGGCCCAGCTGCAAGGGAGGGGAACGCCAGGCTCAGTACGCGGCTCTGCTGCTGGAGGGAATCCCAGGAAGGTGGGTGCCAGGCCGTGGCCCAGAGGGCCAGCTGCGGGGGGACCCCCGCCCTTGGGTTAACACTCTCCCCAGAATGTTCTTACAGAGGCCATTTGAGAACTACCCACCCTGCGCTGACTTTCCCGAGGACCCTCCTCATGTACCGTGTGGGGGGCGCACGCTGGGCAGGGCCGTGCTGGGGGTCCTTGATGAGGGGTCTCTCGTGAGTGAAGAGTCCCTGCTGGGGCGGGGGTGCAGCCGTCAGAATAATTGTCAGGCGGGTGCTGTGGCTTCTCACTGTGTCTGCAGTACCTGCCCGGGGTTCTAAACCCTTCCTGCTCGGAGAATCTCCTGGGAGCTTAACTGGAGCCAGTGCGGGGGCCCCCGGGCCTGTCTCATCAGAGCTTCCGGACGCAGGACCCAGGCACCTGTGCCTCAAGGCCCTGGCGGTGCCAGGGTGCCGCCAGGGCCGAGGAGAGGCTGGGGGCGGGGCCGGGGGACCCCAGGCCCTGGGGTGGTTGGTCGGTGCAGATGCGTGTCTCAGAGGGTGACTGGAGAGGAGAGAGGAATCTGGACGCTTGGAGCCTGAGGTGCCACCGTCCAGAAGGTAAACTAGCGGGTCCTGTTAGTGGAGCTGTGCCGGGAGTGGCCCCTGGTTTCCCGGCCAGCAGACGCCCCTTCCCTGCCCCCCGAGTGCGGATCACTGGTGACACTTTCCTTCCAATGACCTGGTCCTTCAGTTAGTGATGGATTTGGGGAGGACAGAGGTCCCCTGCCCCCTGCATGTTGGGGGGGAACCTCAAACCATTAAGCACGTTGGTGTGGACCCCGCAGGGCGCAGGGCAGCCCGGACGGTTACGCTGGACGCGGGGCCTCAGGGTGAGGCTGTGTGGGCGGGGAAAGGGGGCTGCGTCCAGCGTGTTCACGGCCGGAACCGGCGTTTCTTTCTGGGAACCGTAGTGGGCGGCTCTCACGCTTTAGTTGCAGCCGGGCCCGAGCCGCCTACTCTCGTCCCTCTTCTCTTCCCACAGGTGCAGTTACTGTAGAGAAGTGTGGAGTCCGTCTTAAGGTCACTGCTCCCCTCTGCAGGCCAGGCCATGTGAGCGCCCGCTAGCCTCCCAGGCCTGCTGCTTTGGGCTCGGCGCCAGCCTGTTAACTTGCTCTCTCATCTCCCCCAGGCGGGTTCTCCCAGCCAGCCCCGTTGTCTGAGCCCGGCCGCGGGGCCCGGGGGGCGGCCCCTCCGGGAGGTGCCGGGAGGCCATCGCCCCGCGCGGGCTCGGCTCACACGCGACGCCTGTTGTTGGGAGGCTCCGTGTCCCCGTCCAGTCGGACCTGCGGGTCCGCGGCTCACACCTGCCTGCCCGAGCCGCCCTGTGGGGGCCTGGCCTCACTTGGGGCTGGGCAGTGTCCGGCGGTGTCCGGCGGGCGTCCTCGTGTGCCCGGCGCTCCGGCTGTGCGGCCCTGGCGCTCAGGAGTGCTCCCCAAGCTTGCGGGGAAGCCCACAACTTGAAGTGGTGCCGGGCCCTGGGTGGGGACTCACCTCCGACCCAGAGGTCAGAGGTCTTCCCGCCGAGGTTCCTCTGGAGAAGACGGCCGGGCCTGGGGCAGCCCCTCTCTCAGCTGCCGGCCGGGAGGCTGGGAGGCGACGGCAGCCTCTGGTCAGGCCTGTCGTGCTGTTTGCTTTAGGTGACGTCTCTTTGTGTTTGGTTTTGCCTGCATTTGGGATCAGACGCTAAGTGAACTGTGGAGGAAATTTAAACATACTCAAGGAAGTGAATTATCGTTTTCCATAACTCCCTACAGCTCATTACGAATCAAGTAACAGAAGATTATTTTGATCCTGAACTAAACTTTAGTTCAAAGCCTGTCTTTCTTGCTGTAGATTTTGTCATAGGTCTTCAGCCAGCGCACCTCCGCTAGCTGGACTTGCTCGGAGGCAGAGGGAAGGGGCAGCCGGGAGGGGAGGCGCGTGCGTGCGGCCGGGCCCGCCACCAGGTCTGCGCGCCCGTGGTCTCGGGAGGGCACGCAGTCCCCCGGGTCCTAGATGGAGCCCAAGCAGGCAGGTCTCTGCCCTCCCAGGTTCACCCCAGCCTCCAGGGGGGAGAGGACCTGACGGGGGTGCTGGAGCTCCGGGGAGACCGCCCTCTGAGGAGAACCCCCGCCCAGCACGCACACATGGTCAGCGTGAGCCTGGGTGGTGGTGCTCTGCCCCCACGGGTCCACACGTGACCCAGCCCGAAGCAAAGCGGCTTTACACAGATGAGGACAGGGACTCAGTGTTGACTTTCTCCTCTGACGGCAGCTGTGGTTACCAGGGTGAACACCTCATAAGGCCCAGAAGAGGCTGACTGGCGCTTCCTCGGGCACAGTCGGCCCTCCCCCGGGACAGACTGAGGGGACGGTGCGGGCTGGCTGTGGCCGCAGGGGACGGGCAGCGCGGGGACCCCTCTGAGCTGCCTCTGCCTGTGACTCTGCGCAGGGGGGACTGAAAGAGACTCTGTAGTTCTAGTGAGGAGCCGCCACTCTGGACGGGAGCCTTTACTAACAGGCAGCGCCCTCATGTGTGAGCGGCTCCAGGCCCGAGGATGGCAGCTGGCCTGGGACGGCGCTGGGCGGCGGTCACGGCACAAGCTTCCTGTCCGCGGCTCATCCAGGACGGCGTGCCCAGCCCCGAGGGGTGGTTCCGGTTACAAAGAGCACCGTGGCCGCTGCCTCCCCCGTAGCAAAGAGCCTCAGAGATGGACGTGCCACCTCCTGGGAGCAGCTCCATCAGGAGGCGCCCCGGACCCACCCAGCCTGGAGACGGATACTCCCAGGGCCGAGTTGGGGCGAGGACGCTGGGAAGTGAGCTCCTCTGAGCTTCTGCAGGGCTGCGTCCCAACCTCGGGAGACCAGGGGGCGTGACCTTCCAACCCAAGCTGGGAGGGGGCTTTGCAGGAGCCCTCGGCTGGTTTGAGTAGCTCCTTGCAGGCGTCGAGGACTGGGCCTGATGGTGGTGTGAGGTCTGGCCCCGACCCGAGGGCAGGACGAGCTGCTGGGTGTGGCTTCCTGGGGCCCCACGTGCGAGTGGAGGGAGGGGTGACCAGGGGTCTGGAAGGGCCGGGGCCTTGGTGGGATGGGCTCGGGCATTAGAAGGAGCCAGGAGACCCCCATCTGGGAGGAGCTCGGTGCCAACCGGTTCGGGGCGGAAGCCCAGGGCTGTGCCCGGCCACGTGGAAACGCTCACGGAGACACGGGAAGTAGGGCTTTGATCATGGTGCTGCCGGCCCTAGTTTGCCCAGCTCCGCGACATCATCCGTGTCCACCCCGTGAAGGGCTAACTGCACGTGGGGGACAAGGGTGAAACACGGGGTTCTCGTCGCGGGGGCCAGCGAGGAGGGGGCTTTCCATCCCTCACGGTGCCCTGGGGACCTGTGGCCTCCTCCCTGTGCTCCGGGGGCGTCTCTTCCTCTGGGAAGGGCTCCAGTCACTGGGTCTGGGTCCACCCAAGTCCAGGATGGCCACCACTCCAGATCCTTAGCTAATAACATCCACTGAGACCCTGTTTCCAAGCGTGGCTGCCGTCTGAGTGGACGTGGATTTTGTGGAGACTTCAGCCCATGGCAGGACCTGTCCCCAGGTGGGTGAAGGACACTCTGCCATCACCTTACGGCCGAGGAAACAGTTGCTGGAGGGGTTGATCTTGCTCGATGGCTTCAGCTGACTTGGGACCCCCTGGGGGCCCCTGCCCCTGCCTGGGGCCCACTTAGCCTCCAAGTCACGGTACTTTAGCAGGAGGAAACCTTGGGGGGGACGGAGGTCAGCCGAGCCTCTGTCCCCTCCCTCGCCTTCCTTCTGAGGGAGAGAAGCCTTTGGTCTGGAGTTGCTGGGTGACACTGGACACAGTGGGCTCCACAGTCCTGCCCTCTGGTCTGTGTCCTCCCCCCACCCCAGTGGGTGACTCGTGTGTCCTTGCTGCTCTGTTAGGTTGGTGCTTCAGTGATGGGGAAAGAGCTGTAAGGAGAGACCAGGGCTCTCGGTGGGGGGCCGTGGCACGTGCCTGGGGGTGGAGGAGGGTAGGTGGCCCGGAGGAGGACTGTGTTTTTCTTAAACAATGCTGAGGGAAGGTGCACCAAGGCCCTGGCAGTCGTCAGCAACTGCACAGGCAGGTCCAGGCTGCCCTGACCCCCCCGGGGGCACTCCAGCTGCAGATGCCAGTGGCTGGGTGGCAGGACCCCCTCCTGACCACACGAGATGCCCGGGTGGGCAGCCTCTCCCCGGACAGTCACAGCTGTGTTTGCGTAAAGCCAGCATTGCCTGTGGGGCGGGCGGGCCAGCCCTGTACCCACTGCCCGAGCCGGGTTCCCACTGGGCTCTCCGGGGCTCTGCTCTCCCCCAGGTCCCCTGCCGTCTTCCTGTCGTGGAAGTTCACAAACAGGAGAGGAGTGGGTGGGGCCCTTCTGGGTTTAGAGGACGGTAGTCACTTGAATCACTTCAGCCTGAGACACAGACGATCCGCAGTCACGTTAGGACGTGTCGGTCAGGTGTCAGGCACCCCCGGCCTCTGGGGTGACCTGGCCATCACTGCCCAGAGGAGCTGCTGAGGAACCTGGCAGGACAGTCTGGTGCTGCCGTGGACAGAGGGACTGGCCCTGGACGGCACAGCGGGCAGTCTGGGGGAGCAAGCTCTGTGCGGCCTCACGGAGGAGGGACGTCGGCTCGGGGAGTGGACGTGGGCGCTGCCCCGGATGAGGTGTGGCCGGCGGGGCGGGGGTACTTTCTGAGGAACAGAAACACCTGGGCCGCTCGTCCAGGGACCTGAATGTCCCCAAGGCCAGGAATGTGAGCCTGGGGTGTCGCTCATCCACTCCTTGTGTCGCTGCTGGTTCCTCTGTGCGGCGGGACTGTGGTGAGACCGTCTGACTCCTGGGGCGCAGTGACAGCGAGGCCCTGCCTGCTGGTGACGGACATGACGTGGTTACCCTTCGGCGCGGGTGTCAAATTAGAGAGAGTAAAGTTATTACTAGAACCGTGGTGGGTGCCGGGGTTGACTTTGTATCACGTTTGCAGTAACAGTTTCAGACTGGGTTTGGAACGTGCAGGAACAGAAAAGAAACAAACGTGAACACGGCCGGGCGGGGCCGGGCGGGGCCGGGCTTCGTGTCAGCAGGTTTGCGTGAAGGTGTTGGCCTCTGGTCAGTTGCCAGTTACCACCACACAGGCTGAGAGCGGTGGGTGCTTGCATGTTTGAGTGTATCTTCTCAAACTCAGGGGAAGCACTTGAAATTACCTTTTGTTATGATTCGGACTTTTTGGAAGCCCACTGAATTACCCACTTTTCTGGTTTAATTTTGACGTGATGAACGCTCACTTCCTCCTAAGCTCACAGCAGCAGTTCTCACGGGAGGGGAGGGGTCCCCTGCTGGATGCCCCCTGGCATCCGCTCCTTCCTCCCCCGCTTCTTGCTACATTCTGCTGGAAAAATTCCACCGTGCAGGGGGCTACTCTGCTCTGGCTGTCAGGAGGCTGTGGCCCAGGAGCAGGAAAATCAGGCTGTATTCTTTTGGTTTATTAAAATAAAAGTGCATAAAGACACGTCCTTAATAATTTCATTAATACTTTCTCCTGCCTCTGGTGATGTATGCTTTCAATACCGAAGAGAAGGGGAGGACGCGTCTGGATGGCACGTGTGTTCAGACTGCAGAGGGAGAGGCCACCAGGTGTCAGTGTAACCTCACGGTGCAATCTCCTGGTCGCGTCAGGGGTCTGCCACAGGGTCTGCTGACCTGAAACCAGGAGGCGCTTGGGGGCCGAGCGTGTGGGCCCTCGTGGGGCGTGCTTCGCTCCCTTGAGGGGCTGCGGGTTCATCTCCTCTGCTCGCAGCAGCGAGGTGGGCCGGGGTTGGGACGGCGGCTCCCTGTCGGGGCCGGGGCAGCTCTGCCTGGGTCTTGGGGTCCTCGCCTGAACTTTGACCTCCTCGGTTCTCACCCCCGGCCCTTGCTGCCAGCCCGAGGGCGGACGGGCTGCTTTTCTGTCCAGGGCTGTGGCCCAGTGTCACCCGGGGCAGCCCCGTGGGGAACCTGCCTGGTCCAGTTCGTGTCTGTAACAGTCTCCCTGCGTCCACAGCCGGGGGAGGTGAGGTCACTTGCCTGCCGTCACTGACCTGTCCAGCTCTGAGCTCGTCACCCGGCTCTGTCTGACGTCAGGAAGACAAACAAAACTGGCTGAAACACAAACCTAAAAAATCCACCCCCAAATCAGGAACATTTTTCGGGTGTGGAAGAAATCCATGGGAGCTGAGGTGAGGAAGTAGCTTGTTGAGCGGACGGTGGGTGAGAAAGTGACCCCTGGAGCGTCTGTGGCGGGACAGGCGCTGGGAGGTGTCCAGACTCAGTCACTGTCAGGGTCACGATGGGTTCAGACCGAGGCAACGTCAGGGGTGCCCCGGGGGGACGGGTGCCACCCCGCTCGCTGGGGAAGGGGGGTAACGTCCCCGCATCTCCAGCCTCCTCCTCAGTGTGGTGGATGCCATCGACCGGGGCCCGCCTTCAGCTGGACACCGCGGGAGTCTTGGAAGTTCCAGCCTTCCCCGGCCTCCCCACTGGGCTGTGGAGGCTTCCAGGTTTCCTGAGGGGAGCTCCCCAGGGGAGGTTCACTTTCTCAGGCCTAAAAAGAGCCCGGATTTGGTTGAGTTCAGAGAAATAGATTCAGAACTTGTTCAGGAAAATACTGGATGCCACACCATGGGATCAGTCCTACTGTGCAATGGGGACAAGTGTGCAGGTGACACTATTTATTCGGGAACTCTGGACGTTCGTGGTTGTGACGTGCCAGTCAGGAGGGCGGAGGAGACGCCGGAGCGACCGGTGTGTCCCCGCTCATTGGCCCCGCGCCGGGCACACTCTCCTTCCTGGCCTGTCCTGGAAAGCCGGCTTTTCAGAGAGGGTTTCATCCAGGAGACCTTGGTCCTTCAGGACCCAGCTCTGGTCTACAGCCCACATCTCCCCGTCCTCCGGGGGCACATCCAGTCTCAGCTCTGGCGTCTGCATCGCCGGGACCCAGGGCCCAGATGACTGGTGCTGAGCCGCTGCCTCCCAAGACTGGCTCTGGAGAAGGGGCCCCTGGGGTGGCCGCAGCAGAGGCCCTGGTGCGAGGGACGAGGCCAGAGGAGCGCCCTGGGGCCCCCGCCCTCACGCGGCCCTGCAGACCTTCCTCGGGGACCTCAGTGCCGCCTGCTGCTGGGAGACCGCAGGGGAGGCCCGAGTCCCTGCAGACTCAGGGCGGGGTCCCTCCCCTGCGACAGCACATGTGCGGCTTTGCTCTCAGGCCTGCAGCTGGTAAGGGGTCCCCTGGCAGTGACTTCTGCCCGCGCCTCTGGGCTCACGGCAGCCGCGTCTCCACTGCTCCTTCGGGGTTGAGCCGCCTTGTGGGGGCCGGTTTTCGCCTTCATTCCGCTGTTCAGCACCTGCAGCTCTCCCTGCCCGGCAGCAGGGCAGCACGTTTACAGTCAGTAAACTCGATGTTTAAAGTTCTTGGGGGCAGGGTACCCTGATTAGGAGATTTTGACAGCGTTAGTTTTTCTCACTGTCGCAGTGATGGCCTTTGTTATAGAAAATTCAGAGGACGTGAGTGACTGCCGAGAAGACGGTCCGAGTCAGCCTGGATTCCACTCCTACCTGTGTGAGTCCCGCGGGTGCACGACGCTCATCAAAATGAAACCAGAGCGTATTCTGTGGCTTTAACCCGAGTCTGAAGTGTCGTTACCTTGATGGGCTGAGGTTTACGCTGCCCTGAGAGGCAGAGCAAACCCCCGTTTGCCCCCCTTCAGCAGTTGCTGATTTTCCCGGAGGGTGTCGTCCTGGAGGCAGCTCAGAGCCCCGGGGAAGCCAGGTGAGGGCTCAGCCCCCACCCTCCCCGCCCTCCCTGCAGCCGTCCTGCCCTGAACAGGGAGTCTCTCTCAGGAGCGCGGGCCTCACGTGCACCTGCTCTCGGCCCCTGGTTCTCAAGCCTGCTGCCCGGGAGGCCCCCGGAGCCTGGACCCCGCCCAGGCTGGTCTCAGGGGCCTGCACGTGGGTTCCACGTCCAGCCAGGGCGGGGAGGATCCAGGTCTAACCCTGGGATCATTAAGAAAACTGTGCGCAAAGGGGAAATCCCTGTTCATGCATCACTGGCTTCTTTAGCTTAAGAGGTGGCTTCTTGGCTGGATCTCTGCTCGTGGAGGCCCGTCCGCCGAGGCCCTGCCCTTCGACCTTCGCTGGGGCGGGTCTGCCCCTGTCACACGGCCGGCCTGCTCTGCCTCCCAGGTGCACATCGCGAAAGGCGTCGTGATGCGTTCGTGGGAGAAGTTTTACCAAAATGCCTGGCTGCCTCCAAATGGCCATGCCAGGAAGGGGCTGCCTCGGGACTCCCTGGGATGTGGGCCCCACGTGGGACAGAGTGGGGGACATCTGGGGGCCCCGCGCGCTCGACAGAGAAGTGGAGGTCAGGAGGCGCTGGAGAGCGAATGCCCACAGAGCCCTGGACGCTGTGTCCGGTTGTGGCTGAACCGTGCGCAGGTTCACGTGTGCAGGTCCACGCCCGGCACCTCAGGATGCGGCGTGGTTGGAAATGGGGCTGATGCGGGTGTAGGAGCTGAGTCATTAGGGTGGGGTGACCGGTCTCCTCCTAGGAGGAGGGGCGGCCAGGTGCGGACACGTGGGAGGGCAGCCGTCCACACACCAGGGAGAGCGGCCTCAGGAGAAGCTGGCCTCCGGGCTGGGAAAGTACGTTTCTGTTGTTCTAAGCCACCTGATTCGGGGGAAACTGACGCAGGCCTTGTCTTCTCAGCGGGACTCGGCCCCTGTTCTGTCCCAGTGTTGCTGGCTTCTCCAGAGTTCCCAGGTCCCCCAGACGCCTTTGCAGCTCTGACTCCAGCTGGCATCTGTTTTTGCTCACAAGCTCTTGGCCGTGCATGGAGCCTCGTGTTTTGGGAGGAAGCCGATGGGTCTGCTGGGCTGGCCCTGTAGTGTCCCCGGGGTGAGGACCGCAGGCCTGAGAAGACAGGGGTGAGAGGCAGCAGCCTCGGCGTCCTCGCTGGCCCTCACGGCCGTCTGGGGAAGGGCGAGGCGCCATCTGGGAGCAGAGGGGAGAACGGTGCACCATCCCCACCAGGGCAGGCCCAAGGAGCCCGCCATCTGCCTGGCTCGACGAGGACCATTTCCCCGCACACCTGTCCTGCGTCTTGTCCTTCGGGCGGCCGGGATGCACGCGGTGCTGTGGGCAGAGGTGGGTGGAAGGGTGAGCTCCCGCTTTCCACCTGGGGTGGTCTCTCTGCCTCAGGGGTGCCTCGTGCCGGCACCCTGCCTGCCCAACACACCTGGAGGGTTGGGGTGGGCTGAAATGAACAAGCACCATCACCACAACTCCTGGGAAGCCCAGCGGAACACAGACCATGGCTGGGTAGCGGCCGGCAGGGCAGTGTCTGGTGCCTGCTTCTCTGCGTTAGCGGTGAAGGTGTTCAGGTGGGAAAGGAGTGTGGAGGTGCACCAGCCATCTGTGCTCCTGCTCAAGTGCCCTGGGAGCTGCAGGAAGAAGAATGGGGGCCCTGGCGCGCCGTCCCACCCAGACAGCCTGAGAGGCAACCAGCCACACTCAGCTGGGCTGTCAGGCTGGAGGCCAGGCCGTCAGCCCCGGTGTTGTAGGTGGAGCCTTTGGGGGGAATTTGGCCTTTCGCACAGTTATCAGCCAGCCTGAACTTGGCCACGAGGGAGTCAGGGGTGCTGCAGGGACGGCACTAAGGGCATTTGTGAAGGACGATTACTTGTCTCAGGGAGGATCCTGTGCTTTAATTATACCTGCAATTAACAGACGTGAAAATTCTGACTGATGTTGGTGGCCCTGCTTGTAAATGTCGACGCGAAGACGCAAGTACCAGGGAGGCTGGGAGACGCCGTTATCCCCCGGGCCCCTCGCAGCGTGAAGAGAGGGCAGAGTCATCACGGGGCTGACTGGGAATTACTCATGGGATGTCTGTCCACAGGAGACTCAACCAGATTACATTTAATCACACAAAAAAATCGTCTAGGGCTGTTCCATAGTTAACTCAAGTCCGAGAGTCCTTGGAGAATTCTGTGTCTAATTGAGGGGATGAGTTTTATCAAAAGCAAACAGGAGGATTCTGGGGAAGCACGAGAACCCACCTCCCACCTGGACCACAGCTGCACTGGCAGAATCTGTCTGATGGAACTGTTTTGAACACTGGAGTCTCTTGAAGGCTTGCAACTTCCGGGAGGATCTTGGACGGTAATTGCGGTTAACTTTGGTCATTCTCAGCTCTCGGCATCTGCCTCCCACCCCGGCCATATGACAGGAGGCTGTGCATGTTCCCGGAACAGCGAGCACACACGCTGTGGGAGCTGGGGGTGGTGCAGAGAGGACCCACCCTCCAGATACTGGGTGTCGTGCTCTGATCGCCGACTGCTGCTTCTGTTGGCAGCGGTGCAGACACAGAGGAGGGGCCTTTCCCGTTGCCCTTCCCCCATTGCCACATGCCCTCCCTCTCCAGCTGAAGTGACTCCAGGGGATCTAAAGCTTTATTCACCTCTTCATTCTTCACTTTTCCACTTTTGGGAGCCAGGTGTCAAAGACCAGGGTGTTACAAAACAAGTGCGTATACGCGGTTAGAAAGTGCCTGTGTGCCCGAGGAAGGGCTCAAGAAAGGCCTGAGGACACGTAAGTTTACACCGTAGCTGGTCCTCAGCGCAGAGCCCGCTGACAACAATCAAAATAATAAAAACAGTGACAAGAAACAGCAAACCCTGGGGAAGGGGGAGAATCTGATTTCCAGAGTTACCGCATTATTAGAATCAAATGTCCAGTGTTCAATAAAAAAAATCACGAAGCATACAAAGAAACGGGAAAGTATGGCCCAGTCAGAGGAAGAAAGTCAACAGGCTCAGTCCTGAAGAAAGCCCGCTGGCTACGGTTTCGCGTGCTTGAAAGTTGCTAGGAGAGTGACTCACACGCACACACACGGAGTTCTGCCCCCGTGTGGGGTGATGGGCCTGAACCTGACTTGCTGTGGTGACCATTCCGAAACACATACAAAGACCAAGCCGTTGTGCAGTCACCTGAGAAACTAACACAGTGGTGTGTGTCAGTGACACCACAATGAAGATGTCACTGAAAAACGCCGAGTGGCGAAGATCTTTCAAATAACCTCTAGAGAAAGACTTTGAAGCAGCTGTCTTAAAGGTGCTAAAGGACTAAAGGACAGGACTAAAGGAAGATTTGGAGAAGCCAAGAGAACAATATGTGAACAAAATGGAAATATCAGCAGAGGTAGGGAACCTAGAAAGAAACCAAAAACAAATTCTAGGAAAAAGATAAAATCTTTTTGTAACAACATGGATGGACTTTGAGGGTGTTGTGCTAAGTGAAAGAAATCAGGAGAAAGACAAATGCCATGTGATTCAACTCGTACGTGGAATGTAAAATGTAAAATACAAACAAGTAAGTGAGCAAATCAAACAAAAACAAACAGTAGATACAGACGACAGAGTGGTGGTTACCAGAGGGGGGGGGGGTGCAAAATGGGTGCATGGAGTGGCCTGTCTGGTGACGACGGAGACTCAGTTCTTGGTGGTGAGCGTGTGGTGGGGCACGCAGAAACAGAAATGCGATGTTGCACACATGAAACTTACATGATGTTATAAACTACTGTTATCTCAATTGAAAAAGAAGAAATTCCGGAGCTGAAAAGTACAGCAACTGAAATGAAAAATTAACTAGAAGGATCCAAAGGCAGGTTTGAACAGGCAGGGAAAGGAGCAGCGAACTTGAAGACAGGACAATGGAAGCCGAGTCTGAGGAACGAGAAGAAAAAAGATTGAAGGAAAGTGCACAGAGCCCCAGCCTGCTGGGGGACGCTGTGGAGCCGACAAGACACACACTGTGGGAGTCCCAGAGAGAAGAGGGAGACGGAGGGGCAGAAAGAATGTCTGAAAACGCAACGGCTGAAAACTCCCCAAGTCTGTTGAGAGACACGAATGTAGACACCCGAGAAGCTCAGTGGACTCCGGTGCGATGAACGCAGGGAGACCCACAGCAAGACACGGGGAGGCCAGACTCTCCAAGCCGAAAGGTGGGACTTGAGGGCAGCGAGTGAGCAGCGAGTCCTCGCTCACAGCGACCTGGGATGGCTCACCCACGGACGTCACACAGAAACGGGGAGGTCTGAGGGGTCTGAGGGCAGGGGGCTGACAGAGTAAAAGGGCTACAAGAAAAAACCCCAGAATCCTGTATCCAGCAAAAATGTCCTTAAAAAGTGGGGGGTAGATCAAGACGTTCCCAGGTGAACAAAAGCTGGGGGAGTCTGTGGCCCCCGGGCCTGCCCTGCCAGAGATGCTGCGGGGCCCGCAGGGAGAGGACGGCAGGCAGCTCCTCGAAGCCGCGCGGGAGGAGGGGCCTTGGTCAGGGCGCCTCCGCGGGCCGCTGTACAGGCTGGGGTTGGGCCGGCGGCTCACGACCGCACTGTTTCCTACACGATTTAAGAGACTAATACATTTAAAGGAAAAAAAATAGTGCAAAAGCTGGTATTACTGCAGCTTTGGCTTCTGACTCCAAGTCTCGCTCTCTGCATCATTTAAAAGACCGGCGCATTTAAAGTAGTTATTAGCTTGTGTTTTGGGGCACACGATGTATGAAGATGTAACTTTGTGACATCAGCGACTGAAAGGCGTGGAGACGGAGGTGGGAGGGAGCGGAACTCTTGCTTGTTGCTGAAGCTGGGCTGCTGTGAATTCAAGTGAGAGTGTTATGACTGCAGGTGTTCAGTGTGAACCACGTGTGCTGTAGAATACACCCAAAAGGAAATTAAGAAGGAGTTTAAGGATTTCACTATAAAAGATGAACTAAACACAGAAGAAGACAGGAGAGCAGGAAACGAGGGCCAGCGCCACGGGGCCTGTGGCAGGGGGTCCCGCCTTGTGCGCGGCTACTTGGAATGTGAACGGGCTGAACGTTCCCGTCACAAGGCAGGTGGGCAGGATGGATGAAACACATGTTCCCACTATGCGCTGTCTGCAGAGGCTCGCTTGAGACCCAAGGACACAGAGAGGTGGGAGGCCGAGATGGTGAAAGGCTGACGGCTACTACAAAAACAAAGACAGAAAGAAAGAAAGAAAGAAAGGAAAAGAAAAGAAAACCGCAAGTGCTGGCAAGGAGGCGAAGAACCTGGAGCGCTGTGCGTTGGTGGTGGGGGTGCAAATTGGTCAGCCATTGTGGAGAACAGGATGCAGTTTCCTCAAAAAATTAAGACTTGAACTACCAGCAGTCCCACTCTCGGGTAACTGTTTGAGGAAAACAAAAACAATGATTCAAAAACATACCTGCACCTCCGTGTTGATTGCAGCGTGACTTACAGCAGCTAAAATGTGGAAGCAGCCCCGGAGTCCTTCAGTGAGTGAATGGATAAACAAGCCCTGGTCCATCCATGCAGTGGAATATTATTCAGCCATGAAAGGAAGGGAATTCTGCCACCTGCTACAGCACGGATGGCCCCGAGACACTGTGCTGAGTGAGCGAAGCCGGTCACAGAAGGACATCCTACGGGATCAGTCCTTGAGGCCCCAGAGGAGTCGGATTCAGATACAGCGAATGGGACGGGGGCGGGGCCTGGGGAGGGGGTGCTCTGTTTTTATTCCTGACCTCACCACGCGTGCAGAGCCCCTCCCAGCAATGGCCTTTGGGTGGTGGTGGCTGGACAGAACCCGGCGTGATCTGGGTGAAATCCAGGCTCATGGTCTGTTCAGCGTTCACTCCCAACGGAGAGCACCCTAGATCCGGGGATCTGCCACAGGGTCAGGGTGGGGGTTATCGGCTGGCGTTTGAGGAGCTCGCCCAGGGCCAGATGCCTGGAGACCCGTCCTGGCCAGCATGGCCGGCGTGGCATGGGCAGTGCCCTGGTTTGCGTACAGGACACTCTGTGGTGTGAACTTAAAGCCTGACTCCTAGCAGATGCTTCAGGGGTTGGGAGCAAGCACATCCCGCCTGCATTTGTGGCTGGAGGGGCGGCCGCCGGGTCTTCTGGTTCATGAGGTGGGTCTCAGCTGCTGGAGAGACGCTGCCCGCCGTGTAGACGGGGACCTCGATCATTCTACACTTTGGTCTTAATTGAAACCAGAGACCAGAGGTTAATGCAGTTGTGTCATTTTTATCAGATTTGCATCGACGTGCCCCTGTGAACCACTGTGACGTCTGGATGGCTTTGAGTATCAGGGAAATGGACTTAAGTGATTATAAAATGACCCCACCGATTTTATGGCTGTTATTTTGTTGTGGTGATGTAAAGAGATTTTTCTGTCAGGTTTTTGAGGAGCCATATGTCTGACAAAACAAACAGCAATGCAACAAAATAAAAATAAAACCCAAATTCTGCGCAAACCCCGAGTGTGGAGACAGCAGGAAAGCATGAATTTCGGTGACAAATGCCTGCTCTGTCCGTGTAAGCAGTGCATGGGTCCTGCTCCCGTTAAAAATGAGATGGGGTCGGTGCAAAGGTCACCAGGATACTGCCTTCAAAAGAAATGCTGACCAGTCATGCCCGTCCTGTGGGACGCAGTGTCTTGCTTCGGGAGCCACGGCTGAGCTGTCTGGTAGTCACGGCGGCTGTGACCACAGAGCCTGGGACAGCATCCGTGGTCCGAGACAGAGGGCAGGTGACAACAGGTGCCAGGTCTCAGCTCTCGATGACGCCACCTTTCCTGGGCCTGTTTCTGCAGGACTCTCTGTTTTAGCCATTTCGCATGTTTGAAAGAAAAAATACACATAGTCACCATCGCCCCAGCGTGATACTTTTATTCTGTTTCAAACAGCTTCTTTATTTTTGGTGAAAATGCTCAAAAGGCCTTTGATTCTGACAGTGAGGGAGGCGGCCCTGTGGGGAACAGCATCTCCCCTGGCAGAGGGCCCCTCACCCCTGTGGGCCTGGTGACCTGCCCCAGGGTCTCAAGCAGTGCCCCCAGGCTGTCCTCGGCTGACCTCAGGATGTCCCGCGAGCAGCCCAGGGGCAGCGTCCAGCCTCCTCTCCCGCCTGGAACGCGGGCAGCTTGGTCCTGGTTGGGGGGAGGCCGAGGCCAGCCTGAGTGTGAGGGGTGTCTGGGAGGGAACCGCAGGCCCACGCTGCTCCCTTGGGCTCCTGGAACCGCCTGGGTAGCCTGAAACTGTCCCCTCCTGGGCTCTTCGCCAGGGGGTCTGGGTGGTCTGGGTGGGCCCGTGGTGGGGACCTGCCCTCCTGTGAAGGGCCAGGAGGGGAGCTGAGTTCCCTTCTCCCTGCAGCCCTGGGAAACAGACCCCTGCCTCCCATGCCCGCGCCCCCTCCTGCTTGGGGAGGGGTGGGCAGTGAGGGGCAGGTCAGCTGGAAGGTTCACCTGGGCAGGTTCACAGGGGCGCCCCTCCCCGCCCCCATAGCAGGTGCTCAGCTGAGCCTGGGGTTTGGGGTGAAGGCCTCTCCTGGGTGCCATCTTGTGGCCATGTTCTGGTATTGCAACCTTCCCACCCACGCCAGATTCCCACAGAAGTGGGTAGAGTTAATTCCCACCCTAGCGCCTGGAAGAGGGGCTGGAAATCAAGGAAGACTGTCCAGATTAAAGCAGGGGCTGCTTCCTCCCTCCGAGATACCATGGCAGGGGGGCCGGGACGGTTCGTGGTGGCACGGGGGCGGCCGGCAGGCAAACCTGGAGCCGCGTCCTCTGATGTCTGTCCCTTGGCTCCTGGCTTGACGTGGGGACGGAGTCCTGGCTGCTCTGGCCGTGTCCCCGCGTATGTGCAGCCTGTCCGAGAGCTTCAGGTCTTAAAAGAGTCGGGGGAGGAGCCCCCCCCGGGGGTCACTTCTCTGAGCCCTCACTGCCCTTCCCGGAGAATTCGAAGCTTTGACATTTATCTTCCTCCCAGGAAGAGAATTTTCCCTCGTGGTCCAGCTGCCTGTGTCTTACGTCCTCCCTGCGCTTTGGGGCGGGGGCACGGCAGGGCAGCGCTGGGCCGTCGGGGTGACCTCTGGGGGGCAGCAGTCGCTGCTCCCGGGCGGCCTATCCCCTGCCCGCCCCAGACGGGCCTTGGGTTTCTCCTGGTCTCCGGGCTCCTCCGGCTCCTGTGCCCCCAGTGCTCCCTCATGTTAGCAGCTGTCTGGGAGCCCCCGAGGGCCGGTGCAGGGTGGGAGGGTGAGGGCAGGAGCCTTGGTGGGGCCGTGGGGGTGTGGGGGAGGGAGGGGTGGGTCATAGGTGGAGCTGGGCTCCCGCTGCCTCAGGCCATCCCTGAGGGGCGGGGAGCTGACCTCCGCGTGCGGCTGCGATCACACTCCGTGGTCCAGCTTTACGGGATTCGGCGACTGGGTCGTGACCGACACGGTACAGTAATCGCACTGTTTGGGAGACTCCCCAGTAAGCTGTGAGAAATTGCTCTGAAAAACAAGAAACTTAATGTGATGAAAATCACGTCTGAAGAATTCCAGTTCTGAGGTGCAGACTCATCGAAGTACGAAACCACAGCATCATTCACCCCTAACGCCCCCCGGGCAGGAGGCCTGCGCGTTGTCTCGCACAAGTGCTCAGCCCCCCGAGTTCTGCTCTCACTGGGCTGTCCACGAGGGGGCGGGCATGTCCACCAGGCTGGGCTGTGGCTCCCCAGGTGGGAGGTGGGCCATGTGTTGAGTCCACCTACCTTGTGGGAGTGACAAGAGGTGTCTCTTGTACACCGAGGTGGCGGCTGGTGCCTGGGGCCCAGGGTGGCCTCGGGGTGGGGACTGGTCCCAGGAAAGACCAGGGCACGACCAGAGGACTGGCTGTCTCAGCCCCACCTCCGACCTCTGGCGGGAGAGGGGCTGGAGGGTGGCTAGTCGCCAGTCGCCAGTGACAGCGAAGGACGGAACGACTGGCGCTCTCATCACCGAGAGGAAGGGCGGCACAGTCTTGATCAGCTGACGCTCAGTTAACCAGGGGGCTGTCTGTTTGCCCAGACAAGCCTGTGACTTTCCACTTGATCTCCACACGGCTCCCCGGGGCTGCCGTGCAGCGAGATGTTGTTCATGGAAATAAGGATGGAAGGCACTTCTGCTTTGGTTGCTTTGTGTTGACCTTTAAATCCTTGCAAAGCTGAAATATCATCAGGAAATTTTCACGAGTGCAATTAAAAAACTTCTCTGTGGTGTCTTGCCTTAATTACAGCCTTAAGAACAGGCTCCGGTCTCGGGAGTCGCCTCCGGGATGGTGGTGAGGGCAGCTTCTGTTACCGTGGGGCTTACCTAGCGGTCACCGCGTGGAGGACGGTCGGCTCTGTGTTACCAGGAGAGGGGATCCTTGCGTCTTCTCACTCCGTGTTCCGAGGGCGCTGGCGGCAGTAGGGAGGGGCAGCCCCTCCGTCCGGGGGGCCGCTCCCATGAAGGGGACCTGCTGTCCATCTCTCGTCCCTGCGGGGGCGCCGCTGGTCGACAGGGCTTGGCCGTCCTTGTACGCATTCCAAGCTTAAGGATCACCATTCTGTCCACTGACTTTATTTTAAACATGCAGAGACATAGCTGTGGCGACTCTGGATGAAGTGAAGTTTCTCTTGTCCATGAACGCACTTCTGTCCCCTCCGAGGGGGCGTCCACCCTCCAGAGCTCGCTCGCGTCCGCGGGGCTGGGTGCTGGGGTTTCCTCTGGGTCTGACCGTGAGAACCCCCTCGCTGCAGGCACCAGTGCGGCGGGAGAACCTCTGAAATTTATCACTGCTCCTGCAGCCTCAGTTTGCAGGCTTCACTGCCCGTGGTCCCAGCAGCTCCGAGACCTCCTGCTTCTCCGTGTCGCCTGGGGCCCCCGGTCTCAGGCTGCCACCAGCCCTCAAAGCCGTGGACTCCTCTGCTTTGAGAGGCTGGTGATGCGGACCCCAGCCGGTCTTCCTCCTTCACCACCGGGTGGGCGCCGTCAGGGACACACACGCGTCCAGTGATGTCGGACTGGAGGTGGGCACAGGGCGGCCGGCATGCGGGATCACCGTGCAGGGCACGTGTGGACGGTCACTGGTGGAGACGGCGGTGCTCAGCCTGAGTCCCACGGAGACTCAAGTTTGCTGTGGCCGCTCATCTGCAAGGTCACCCACGTCCTTGGTTTGAAATGTTCTTTTCTCTGAAAATGTTCAGTCAGGGTTCTTGACAGAAAGTGACAACACAGAATAGGGAGCCTTTTCAAACCACGGGTCAGGCAGAGATGCAGTCTTTCCGCGTGCTCCGACTGTGGGTAAATCGCTCTCATGACCACACCTGCTAGTGTCTGTGCACCAGGCAAGACAGAAGCGCCTCTTCCGGAGGGCCCTCTACGCCCACCTCAGCCTGGTCTGTGGGCGGGGTGGCTGCCGGTGCATCTGCAACCTCACTGCCCAGCACTGGGTGGGGGGACGCCCACCTTTCCGAACCACGTGAGCCTTCCTCTGCCCTTCTGTTTGATGACTCTGTTTAGAGTGCTGTCTTCTGAACTTCAAATTAAATTTCTGATGCTCTGGCCAGTTAACTTCCAAAAGCATTTCTTGGCTTCTCTGTAGGACGTTAGCGTCTTCGATTCCCTGCGATCAGTGGGCAATGAGAGCGGGTGCGCTGGCCACATCCATGCTCGGCCCGGGGCTGGGGTGAGCTCTCCCTGAGACGCTGGTGCTGGGTGCTCAGGAACCTGCCTTCTCTGAGTCGTTGGAGAAGCAGTGCTAGTTATATCGTGGCCGTTCCCAGGCCGACGCTGGGCCCGGAGGGCCCACCACAGACACGTCTGGGCCTGGAAAGAAGCGGCCGGTCTGCCTGCCACGCATGCCTCTGATCGCTGTCTTCAGACGAGATACAAAAACACTTCTTCAAAGCAGCTTAATGAGAATTTTCCTCCAGGTCTGCCTTCTGAAGTCTCGCAGGATGTTTAGTTCGGGGGCGTCTTCGCGGGCGTCCTGGCATGTTCACACACACGCGGACGTTCTCTAGCCGGCCGGCCGGTGATGGCAAGCGGAGCTCCCTGGGCGGGGCTGGTGGGTGGTGTTTGCTGACAAGCTGCAGGAGAAGCAGACGAGACAATGTTCCTTCCCCAGAAAAGGGGTTCCCTTCCACCGCAACTCCCCGGGGAGGGGGGGCCTGGAGGAGGGGAGGGCTCTGCGGGCGGTGCGGGTCCACCTGCTTCGGGGCAGCCCCCGCCCCCTGCCCAGGCCTGACCCAGGAGGAGACTCCAGCCCAAGGGTCTGAGGTCCGGGCCGGGCGCTGTCCTCCTGGGACGCGGCCCGGTTCCTTGTCCTTCTCTGACTCTGTGTGGTTTCTGTCCCTCCCGCCCCCTGGGGACACACATCAGGGACGTCCTGGGAGGGCAGTGCTGGCACTGCCTGCGTTAGAACCTGCCCCCCACACCCGCGTCCCTCTGGCCAGTGTGGGTCTGTTCATCGTCGCCCTGTTGTAACCGGTCTTTGGACCTGGCGTTGCCCCCACGCCGCGCGGCCTCTGAACCTGTGCCGGCCTGGCTTCCCTCCTGGGTGATGCCCCCCCCCCACGCCCTCCTTCCCTCCTGCCTTGCTCTCAACAAGTATTTATGGCGCAAACGCTGATTTGCTAAGCCCTGTCCCAGCCTCCGGCCGTCCTGCCACCTCCAGCACATGTCGAAGGTCAGAGGTCGAAGGTGGCGGAGTCCGCGCCTGCGCAGGCGGGGCTGCCGTGTGCCGCTCCGGGCATGCGAAGACTGCCCCCCCGCCCCCCGCCTGGCTGGCTGTCTCTTGCGGGGGTCCCGTGAGGCGGTGCAGATTTAACCACAGAAATATTCGTTACCAAGAGAGTTCACAGACAAGAGAATAGGACTTCTCAGCGGAGTTCACGCCACCCTGACAAGTCCCGTAGGTGGATCAGCGCTGGGTCTTCATGGCGGTGCCGTCACTTTTGGTAAAAATGTGACCAAGCATTTCTTGTGCTTTGTTTCAGCTTCTCCTGCTAACAGCCGTGGTGGGGGGTTGGGGTAGATGGTATTATTCTCCTTAACTTATTAATTAAAAACCTCTTTATGCATCACTTGGCCACATGAGCAGAAAACACCCGAGTCCAGAGTCTACCCTGGTGCCCCCGGCCCCCAAGCCCGAGATTTACCCCCTTGACTCACACAGTGGCCATCAGGGTGAGGGGGAGGGTCTGGGCCACGTGGAGGAGAGCATGGGGGTGCCAGGCCGGCCTGGGCGCAAGTGGGGTGCACAAGTCGGGGTGTGCAGGTGGGGTGCACAGATAGGATGCACAGGTGGGGGTATGCAGGTGGGGGTGCCAGGCCAGCCTGGGCACAGGTGGGGGTGCACAGGCACCTGCTGCCCGCCCTTCAGGGCATCTCAGTTCCTGTGAAGAGGGTGGGGCATGCAGGTGAGGGGTCCTCACCAACTGGGTGGGGCATTGAGCCCGATGGCCAGATTAAGCCGAAAAGCCGTTGCAAGGTCGTGGGGTCACCCTGGGAACGTGCCAGGTGGCCAACGCGCCATGTGTACTTGGAGTCTGGTCTGCGTGTTATTTGCGGGCAGGTAGACTCGTCCCTGTGATGTATGGCCCTGGCTCCGCGGAGTGGTGTTCCAGGTGCGGGCACACCGATGTCCACATCCGTTGTCCTGCCGAGGGATGGCCCTTTTCCTGTCTCAGTCTGTGGCTGCCACAAGCGAAGCTCCTCTGAGTGAGTGTGCTTGGGCAGTCATCTTTACAGACACCTGTTCATTCCTCCCGGGCAGACACCTGGGGTGGTTGCTGGGTTGCTGGGTTGCTGGGTTACTGGTTAAGTGTGTGTTCCAGACACTGAGAACTGTTCCCCAAAGCAGTTTTCTGCCCTGTTGTACCAAGAATGTGTGAGAGCCAGAGGCTCAGTGTCCGTTTTGGGTCTGGCACCCAGTTCTCACACAAGAGCTTGGGGTCAGAGAGGTCAGCGTCTGGAAGCTGGCCCCCCCTGCCCCACCACTGGGACCTTGGGCCACTGGCTCAGGCTCCGCCTCTGATTACCCTCTGTTGGGTGGGGACCGTGATGCGCCTGTCGGGGGAAGGGGTCACAGTCCCTGCCATCCCTGCTCCTCCTGGGTGTGGCCGTCCATCCGGTGCTGCCCGTTTGCTTCAGGGTCCAGCTCAGCGCCACAAGCGCCTGTGTCCCCTCTCCCCGCTGGCTCCTGGGTTGTCGGGGCCGCCTGGGGCCAGGCCGGGTGTGACCGTGGGCGGGGGCCGGCCTCTCCCAGCAGAGGGCGGCATCCCCTCCTCACTCCTTGGGCGATGGCTCTGGACCTGGGCGTCCGGCGTCCGTCTCCTCTTCCGCGGCTCCTGTGCTGGGAATTGGCCGCACCGCCGAGTGACCTCCCCCTGGGAGATGATGGACTGCGGACACTCAGCAGGAAACAGGCGTCTCCGAGCAGCACCAGCGCCTGTGCCTGGAGAGGCGGCTTCGCGCCCGCGGTGAGGAGGCCGAGAAAGGAGCCCGCAGTGAACGTGTGTGAGCAGCTTACTAGAGGACAGGTTTTCCTTAAATCAGCATCACTTGCTGTAGATGCACATGCTGAAGAGCTGGAGCTGCGCCGAAGGCCAAGGCTTCCTCGCCCTGGACATGCGTGCCCTGGACATGCGTGCCCTGGGCTGCGCGCGCGGACGCGTCTTGTCGGGAGCAGGCGGGCCGCGCGCATGGCGGTCATCGTCGGTGGGGTCCGTGGCACACGCGCCTGTGGTGGAGCCGCCTGACTTCTGTCTTAGTCGTGGCACCTTGGTAACGTCCCCTTAAGACGCAGCTGCCTTGGTTTGCGCCAGCAGCAGTACTCTTGCGTGGAAACGCAGCTTTAGGACGCCATGGGGTGAACGCTCTGAGGGTCCCATCCGTTGGGGGCCGGCCGAGCCCCTGTGGTGCAGGCCCCAGCCTCCACCCCGCAGGGCCGCCCCGGCCCAGGCGCAGGGCCCAGCATGGCAGGGGCCTGGGCTCAGGCTCGGGGGTGAGGCTGCCGGATGCAGGGGCCTGACCAGGGGCCGAGGAGCCCCCCGCCCCCTGCATTTCCCTGCGCTTCCCTGCGTTTCCCTGCGTTTCCCTGCGGTCTGCTGGTTTAATCCTGTCTCCTCCCTGCTCCGCCGGATAACACCGCCGGTGTAACGACCAGGAGGAGCTGCAGGCGCGGGGAGGGCCGGGCCCTCTGGGGTGGGCGGGTGGGCGGCTGTTCCGGGTGCACAGGGCCTCAGCTGTGGTGGTGGTGGGGGGCGGGCCTGTGCGCTGTCCCCGGGTTCACCAGGCTGATTTAGGGTTTCCTTCTGGTCCTGTGCTGAGAATGCTTCCTTTTTGCTTTGTGAATTTTATTGGTGAAAGTCGTGAAAAGTGTCTTGTGCACGCCAAGGATGTTCTTGCAGTGTCTGATGGGAAGGAAAGCTTTGTGAGTCAAATCAAGGTTTCCCTTTGCTTCCTTCTTTCCTTAGGAGGACTTCTGAATTCCAAGATCTGGAAACTTTCTACCTAGATTTTCTTCCAGTTTTCTCAAAAGGTCTTATTTCGGTGACTTTGCCGTCTGTCCTGGTCACACAGCCCTCATTTCATGCCCATTTGCTCTCTACGCACCGGTCAGCATTCGGGTGGCAATTGATCCTGGACATTAAGGTTCTGGTTCACTTCTGTGACCAAGAGTCCTTCTCCCCATCGCATTTTCTAAGTGGCAGTTGCTTGCGTGTCTTTAACTTCTGTGGTGTTGCCCGAACTCCCTGGTGGTCAGGCTGGGCCCTTCGGTGCTGCGAGGCCCTGTCCCCGTCCGAGTCGGGCCTGCTCCCTTCCAGGCACCTGGCTCCCTCCCCCTGCCGACAGCGGCCCCAGTGCTGGCTCCCAGCTTGTCCCCCTCCGCCCCCCGCCCTGGTCGGCATGTCAGGGCAGCTCTTCATTTTTCTGAGCCTGGCTTCCGTGTGATGGGTCTGGTTTTCCGTGGGGACGGTTGTGTCCCCGTGAGTCTGTGGTCCAGGCTCCCCTTGGCCTTCTCCCGTCGAACCTCCTTCCTCCCGTCTTCGCTCGACCCCCTTTAATCCGCCTGTTGTGCTGTTCCCTCCTTTTCCATGGTTGCCATTTTCTTAAATGTTACTGAGAGCACGAAGCAGATGCTGTTTAGAATTTGCAGGGGCTTCTGACAGCAACTTCAAACGTGTTTTAGGATTTGTTTATACTGAAGTCCAGTGGAGGCACAAGGTTGTGTCATTTCAGGCGTACGACGTGGTGGCCTGGTTTGCGCGTGCACACGCAGGCGTGCTCTCCGTTCCAGGCCGCTGTCAGGTCCTGGGGACGGCTCTGCAGCAGGTCCCTGTCTGAGAGTCGTCCCCAAAAATATTTTCCTTGCACCTTCTGTGCAGGCTCATCTGTTCTGTGTTTTGGAATCGTTTTTTAGGCCTCAGGTCCTTCTTGTGTTTGATGTCTGTGTTGTTCACAGCTGCCTCCTCTCCTCTGCCCAGAGCGCGGTCCTGGGGAGGCCGCGTCCTCGCGGGCGGCTGTGGGCGCACGTGTCCGGAGACTGCGACGCACCTTGCCCCCGAGCCTCGGGGCCGCAGCGCCCGAGCCAGCCTCGGGTCAGCGCACACTGTGAACGCGTGTCCGGTTAGTGGCACGTGGGATGGTAGGGCGGACTTGGGATTTAGACAAGGAGGAGCGTTCACCTGTGGCCCCATCAGCGAGGCTCGCGCCGTGTGCTCACCGCGGCTCTGGTGTCTCCCGGCTCGGGCTCCCTCTTGGTCCCGTGTAGCGACGTGGCTGGTCTGGGTGCACAGAGGGGCTCGCACTCATCTTGAGTCTCAGCGGCACGGAGCCTGCTGGGCAGGCGTCGCGTGTGCCCTGGAGAGATGGTCTCGTCCTGGACCCCCCACGGGGGCTGCGAGGCAGAGCTGCAGGCGGGCCGGTGAGCGAGCTCAGCCTCCACACCCCACGCTGGGGGTGTGCACGGGGGGCTTGCCTGCTCTCTGGGAAACCCTAACCGAGCGCGTCCTGCAAGCTCCACACACGTACAGACCAGCCTCCCTCGGCCCGTGCGGGGCTCTGCGCAGCACCCTGGGCCGGCCTGCCAACCCACACCTATGCTGCCAGACGCGCGGGCAGTGTGTGGTCTCCCCGAGGCCCCAGGGCCTTCCTCTGTCCGACCTGTGTGTTCCAGCATCACTGAAGGACCGAGAATACTGTCCAATGTGGCTGTCCTTTTACGTGTGAGAAGCAGGGCCGTGCAGCCTGAAGGGACTCGTCTGAGGCCACCAGTGAGGTGGTGCTGGGCTTGGACTGGAGCCACTGCCTCCCCCGCACCTGCCCTGAGCCGAGTCTCCTGGTCCTGCTGCCCAGGGGACTGCGTTTCCTTCGAGCACAGGGCTGAGTCACAGTTGAGGAAGCAGATGTGGGGGGGTCCTGGGGGCCTGGGCACGAGCTTACCCCTCATCAGGTGAACTTGCCTTTCCCAGGGACGTGGGGGGCACCTCTGGTGTGGACAGCGTCCCCTCGACCCTCATGCTGCCCTCTTCAAGTCCGAGTGGGAGAGGACAGAACTTGGGCCCCGGTGGCAGAAACACCCCGAGATAAGCAGAGGGAGCACCTTGCCCTGCCTTCCCGGGGGTGCTCTCACGTTACCCTCAGGGTCTGTTTCCTCTTGCAAACCTGTGGCAGCAGCTGTGGGGCCTTTGGAACCAGAGGCCGAGAGGACAGATGGGTCCTGGACAGGGGACCCGACCGAGAGTGACAGATGGCTGGTTTCAGCAGGGACGTGTCCTTGAGCCGGGCCCGGCGACGTGGCAGGAGAACCACCCGCGATGGCACTGCCTCCTGCCTCCAGTCAGCGTGCTGGTTCTGAAGACATGAGGGGTGGGCGCTCCTGCACGGTTGCCATGGCGACCCCTCCTTGTTGCCAAGCAGCGGGGAGGCCGCACAGGGAACTGGCAGTTTACATGTGTCCTGCGCCATCTTCTAGGAGCGAGTGTGTGTGCACACGTGTGTGTGCAGCACATCCATTAAAGAACGGTTCTCCCAACTGCCCGAGCACACTCCGGGCACACGCCGGGCACACGTGAGGCACACGCCGGGCACACACGGGGCACACGCCGGGCACATGCCAGTTTCCGGGTGCAGGCACGTGGCCCCGGCTGGAAGACCAGAGCTCTGAACGTCAGGGGCTAGGTTTGCAGGAGGGAAGGGTGGACACCCTGCACCCTGACTGTGAGGGGGAGCAGTTGCGGTTTGGACGTGCAGGCCCGTCTGTTGCCCCGGCGAGTGGGGCCTGTGTGGGCACTTCCCCTGCTGCAGGGTTTCCGGTGCTCAGTCTGGGGAGGCTTGGGCATCTGAGAATTTGCAGGTTGCCCTGAGGGGTGAAGGGTGCCCCTGGGAGCATGGCCCCCAGCTGACCCCGACATACATGTTTAGTGTGCGTGCAGGGGGCCAGACGCCGTGCGCCCTGTCCCTGTGGCCGGGGCTTCATGGCTCCCTCCTCGGGAGGCCCAGTCTGTGACATTCGGATCACAGCTCCTGGCAGGACTTGTGTTTGGAGAGGGACACGCGGAGGCAGCCGGTGCTGGGGAATCAGCGAGGGCTCCACGCAGGTCAGACGTGGGAGAGGGTGGTGGGGCCGGCCTCCAGCAGCCCCTCACTGTGCAGTCTGGGGTTTAGCTGAGCACCCACCGCTTTACTAAACTTCACTAAATGTCCACAGAGCCTCTGCCCCTTTGCCTGTGTTCTCAGATCATGGGCAAATATTACAAATTGATTCCTGTATGAGCCAGAAAAGGAAACGGTCTGACTCAGACTTAACTGATTGTAAAGTTAAGGGGAGGCGCTGGAAAAATGCACCCCCTGCTCAACAGACGGGCGTGTGCTGGCTTGGACGGGGCGAGAGCAGGTCCTCGCCGGCCTTGATCGCTCAGTCAGCTTCACCAAGCCCGCTGGCAGCACGTCTTTGCTTGTGATTCTCGCAGACCCCCCTTTCAGACGGGCCCGCGGCGCCCGGGCCCCTCGGTCTGTGCTGACTCGCGCCGTCGCCCAGACCCCACCCTGTGTCCAGAGCTCCCTCCTGGCCAGTTATGGCTTGAACGTCAGGGTGGCCAACAGGAAAGTGTCAGAGAGGAAGCCCGTGGCCCTGGACCTGAAGACCGGGCTGTGAGGCCGGAAGACAGAGATTCCAGCAGCTCAGAGCCAGAGCGACACCCGCGTCTGGAGGGGGTCACCCGCGTTCCGAGAGCGGAGAGCCGCGTGGCCCCCCAGTGGGTGAAGGGATGAGAAGCCTCGTTCGTCACCAGAGAGGCACAGATGACAGTGGAATGTGGCCTCACCGTGTCAGCCTGGAGGAGTCAGCGCGGGGGTGCCGGGGCCGCCGCGGTGTGCTGGGTGCAGCCGGGCGGCTCCTGGGGGCGGCAGGCGTCCACGGGGCTCGTTTCCCCCACCGCGCTGCCTGGCTGACAAGGCCGGGGTCAGCGGGCTCGGTGCGCCGAGTACGCCAAGGGCTTTAGAGGAAGGTTCTAACGCGTTTTGATAACAACAACAATTACTTTGTTCTAAAATGGGCGTGCCTGTCGCCCTCGCCTCTCAGCGGCAGCTGGAGTCATCACCACAAGACATCCTTTGGGCAAAACCCCTCGCTGCCACCATTTGCGCCTCCTTAACTGCGGTGGGGTGGAGGGGTTTTGTTCCCCATCTCTGCGCGTGCGTGCACGTTCAAACGTGCGCATGTACGTGTGCGCACGTCGCGCACGCACGCATGCGTGTCTCTGTGTGTGCGTGTGTGCTCTCCGTCTCGGCCCTCCTCTGGGCGGGAGTCCTTCTGCCTTCTCTTGCACGATCCCTTGGGGGCTCCTGGTGACTGGACGCTACAGCACACGTGGGGTGACCTCCGCCTCAGGGAGCCACCATCCCGAGGCTCAGGTGGGGTCGTCTGTGGGGCGAGTGGGGACACCGGTCTCTTGGTGCCTCCGCGCCCACACCTGCCTCAGGGCCCACCTGAAGGTCGCCTGGTCTGACTCCCTGGACGGCTCAGGACTGGATGGGCAGTTCCTGTGCTGAAGTCAGGCCAGATCCAGGTTGTGAAATCTTTTAAGAACCTACTGCCCATGTGGCCACTCTGGTCTCAGTCTGAGAATCAGAGCACGGACCTCGGGAGGGCCTGTCAGGCGTCCACGGCGTCCCGGGCGCGGGCGGACACCAGGGTCTGTGCCCCGTCTGAGCGTGGTCTTGGCGCCATGCCACCATGGGGGCCCTCAGTGTCTACGTCTACATGTGTCCCAGGTCTTGGGGTCCAAGGGGACACCCGTCTGCTGGTGCCGTTGCTTTATCCTGATGCTGTCGGGAAGGAGAGCGAGTCCGTCAGCCCCGCAGGTAACGAGGCTGCGGGTCCCTTTCCTTCGGCGTCTGGGCTCTTGCACAGGCTGCCATTCTTAATCCTATTTTAATTTTCAAATAAATTGCTTTCATTATCCTTTCATTTACAATCACACACACACATCTCTGCTCGTTAATGTTTGCCAGCTTTTCTCTGAGGCTGGATTTTAATAGCGTGGCTGCAGCTCGGCGATTCAGGAGGACCCACCTTGGTTCACAGGAGTTATTGCCTTTTATTTGTTTATTTTTGTATATACATTTATTGAAGCACAGTCAGTCGACAGTGCTGTGTCAGTTTCTGGCGTCCAGCACGGTGCTTCGGTCACACATGAACCATATATTCATTTTAGGAGCTACTGTTTTTCAGTCTTTGAGAAAACAGCAGAGAGTTGCTGAGTTGGTCCCTTCGAAGGGACACGTGGAGGCCACGTGAGGCTGTGACCGACCTTGTCCTGATCTGGAGGAGGCGCCTGGCCCAGCTGGCTCTCTGTCGGGAGGTCCACTGGGCCTGAGGGGGGCTGGACGGACCATCAGCCTCACCCAAGGCCTCTGCCAACAGGAAATCAAATGAAGGTGTTTGTGTGAATCCACCGTTGAAGTAACTCACCTGCCGCAGGAGCTGGGCTCGCCCAGATCGAAACCCCGGCGTTTTCCAAGTTGAGTCATGGGTTTCTCTGTGGGTTTGCTGGCCTCTAATCCAGTTTAGGGTCTCGAGGGTGCACGTCGACCCCCACGCGGACGGTGCCGGCCGTGGGGTCTGGACGGCAGGCACCGGGAACCAGTGCCGCTCCCTCATCTCCGGGCGGCTCCCCACTGGCACTGGGCGCCGCCTCTAGCTTACAGCCCGACGGGTCTCCTGTCTTCCGTCACCTCCTCCCCGTGGGGAGCTTCTCTCCCATTCAGGTTTTCATTCATTCGCTGAATTTTCTATTGCTCTTAGAAAATTATAGTAAAATAAATGTAACGTGAAATTTACCATTTACTTTAACCATTTGGGCACACAGTTCTGTGGCATTAAGTGCATTCCCGGTGCAGCCACCACCACCGTCACCCCCAGAACTTTCTCATCTTCCAAAATTGAAACTCTGTCCCCGGCAGACACGACCCCACTCCCTCCTCAGCCCCAGGGACCGCTCTAGGTCCTCACGTGAGTGGAGTCATCTCGTGTTTGTCCTGCCGCGATGGCTTATCTCACTGAGCACAGTGTCCTCAAGGCTCATCTCTATTGTAGCAGGTGTTGAAACCCCCTCTTTTCTGTGGCTGAATCATGGATGGACCACATTTTTCAGCCGTTCACCCATCAGTGACACTTAGGTTGCTTCCTGGCTGCTGTGGACATGGAGGGGCAACTATCTCTTCAAGTCCCTGCTTTCGACTGCAGTAAATTATTACTCAGTGATTTCCACGGGCCAAGCATTGTGGTGCGTGGGACCCAGCGTCCCTCTGCCTGGGGGCAGGCAGACAACCATGGCTCCAGAACGCAGGGCTCGCTGGGCCCCAGGGAGCGTCAGCGGGGCTGGCATGCGAGTCAGGGGGAGTCGGGGGCAGATTCCCAGCACACAGGCTCCCTGTGGGGTGTGGGGTGCGTCCGTCCCCGGACTGCTGGGGGGCCTTCTGCCCAGACATGCCTGCTCCTCCCTCCGTGAGAGGACGCGGAGGGAACGGGGAGGCAGGGCACTGGAGCTCCCCGACGCCTGACTTGAGACGTCCGTCTGGGACACGTCTCCTGCGGTTTCCTGGGTGCTAGCAGGGCGCGCCCAGCACCCTCGCCCAGCACCCTCCCCCAGCACGTGTGGCTGCTGCTTCCTCGAGGGCCCGCGGGCTGGCAAGGCCAGGCTGGTCTGTGGGGACAGGGACCCTGTGGTCCTCGCCATTCGCAGAGAACCGGGCCCCCCGTGTCCGGAGGGCGGGGCCCTGAGGCGGGATCCCCCAGGGTTGCTGGGAGGCCAGGACGGGGCACCCTCAGCCCCACCCCCGGCCCAGGCCTCTCCTGCTGCCCCGCCCACTCAGTCCAGAGCGCTCCTCCCAGCAGCCCGAGGGCAGAGCTGGCGATGGGGGGGGGGGGGTCCAGGTGGTGGGCTGCCCGGCGGGCGGTCGGTGGTCAGGGCGTCCTCCTGAGGCTCGTGCCAGAGCGGCCCCAGGTTCCTGGCTCAGGGCTGTGGGTGTGCCCAGCCTGCAGGGGTCAGCTGGGCCGCCTGGGCTGGAGGGAGCAGGCCAACCCTGCCCATGGGCCTTCGGGACTAGGAGCTGCCTGAAGTGTGTGAGAGCATGGAGGGAGAGAAGAGAGGAGAGGGTCTGCTCGGTAAACCTGCTTGCGGACAAGCCCTTCTCCCTCCCCTCCCCCCTCCTCCTCCCTCTCTCCGGAAGGTGGGCGAGACCCTCTTCGGCTGGGGCTCAGGAGTGGGTGTGCGGCAGGTGACGGGCAGCTGTCACTGTCCAGGTAAGGCTCATGTGTGCCTTCCCCTCACCCCACGCAAGGTGCCAGCTCTGCTCGGTGCTGCTTACAGCCCTCAGAGCCAGGCCTTTCTCTTCCGTCTGAACAGTCAGTGGAAGGTCCTGGGCTGATAAGAGGAGAGGCCTGGTTGCCCGGCAACGGCTGGAGCCTGGGCTGCTGATGGGAGATGAGCTGCTGCAGATAAACCGCCTTTCCTTCCTCTGCTGCTCTGGGGCCCGCGGCAGGCAGCCCCGCATCCACGGCCTGCGGAGGCGTGGGGGGCCTGAGCTCCTGAAGTGAAGGTGCTGAGCCCAGAGCCAGCCTTGGGCAGGCACCTGTCCCCAGGGTGAGCCTGGCTTCCCGGATCCGGGGGTGGGGCCGGCAGGCGGTTAATCCTGTCGCCTCCTAGAAAAGAAAGGAAAACGCAGCTGAAGTTCCCAAAGCCTGGCCCTCCTTCTGGGGGGCGGTCAGCCCCAGGTGGGACACCCACGAGCGCGAGCTTGCAGCCAAGGCCTGGAAACCGGGTGCTGGTTTTTGCTTCTTCATCGTTTAATTGTCTTTCTTCCAGTAAACGCCTGTTGGTGTGGCTGACCCCCCACCAGCCCGCTGGTCTGGGAGCTGCCTCTGACACACGAGCCCCGTGTCCACTTCCCTCTCCTCTACCCGCGAATCCTGCCTGTTGTGCTTTGGTTGTCTGTGCGAGGTCATGGAGCTTTAGCATGAGTGGAGCCCTCGCTGACCAGAGAGGCTCAGCAGTGGGTGAGGGTCACACAGCCCCTGGCAGCAGAGCCGGGCTCCTCGCGGCCAGGCTCCCGAAGGTGCTTCCAGCTTCCCAGCAGCAATGTGGGGATGACCACGACGAGTTCTGGTTGGTCTGCCTGGGTCACTCCATCTAACCTCCCCATGAAGTTCCACAGGCGGCGGTGGAGGGGGGGCAGGGC
This sequence comes from Camelus dromedarius, assembly GCF_036321535.1. Classification (NCBI taxonomy): domain Eukaryota; kingdom Metazoa; phylum Chordata; class Mammalia; order Artiodactyla; family Camelidae; genus Camelus; species Camelus dromedarius. Next base: position 505,208 of record NC_087442.1, read on the forward strand.
GTGGAGCTCGGGGGGGGGGCTCAATGTGGAGCGTGAGCTCGGCACGCACGAGGTCCTGGGTTCCATCCCCAGCATGTAATTACCTCCCTAAATAAATACGTAAGTAAAACTTTTAAAAGTTAAATTTAAAAAAGGACTCCAATTACATTAAAAAACAAACAAAAAAAAAAAAAAAAGAAAAGAAAAGAAAAGACAAACGACTATAAACAAAACAAACGGCAAGTTTCCAGCAGTCCCAGGGGGCTGTGCGCAGTGCCGGCTGCCCCCAGCAGACGGCACGGGGGACTGTGAGCAGTGCCAGCCGCCTGCGATGACAGAGACTCTGAGAGGGAGGGCGTGCGTGTGCGTGCGGGACTGGATCCATGTGCTGCTCACCAGAAACCAGCGCACTGTAAACCAACTTCAGTGAAAATGCTCTATTTAAATGCTTAAAATAAAAAAGAAAGAGGATGCGAAGACGGTTTGGCTATCAGCAACGTGCTGCAGCCTTCCCCCGTTACGCTGGGCCTGGCCCGCAGGCCTGGCTCCCCGGGGAAGGCACGCGCTCCACGGGGACGCGGCTCCGTCCCTGTCCTGGCGGTTTCTTCCGGGCGCCCTCTCGGCACTTCCAGAAGATGGAGCACGTTCACAGTCAGTCCCTTTATCTGTTCCCTCAAGGCCGGGCGGGGCCCCTGCTGGCTGCCAGGGCTGTGTTTGCCCTCGGATTCTGGAGCATTTCAGCTACTTTGGCAGTGTTACTATTGTAAGTTTTATTAAGTTCTGCTTTCCTTTTCAAAAAAAAAAAAATTAAGGAAGCAACAAGGAGCCGTAGTGTGAGCCTGATAAATGTGAAGTTGAAACGTGAAATTCTGGCCGAGGAGAGGGAAGCAGGCATGCTGCCCATGCTGGTCGGGCCGCTGTGCGGAGCTTCCGCGCACGCGGAAGGAAAGGGCAACACGACACATTGGATGTGGTTTCCTAATGACATAAACGTTCACAGACGCGGTGGGACCGAGGGGAGGAGTGACTCCCAGAGCCCCGGGAGGGTCTCACCAGCAGCTCGTCCGTTGTAACTGGCTTTATTGTCTTGTCCTGTCACTCAAGGACCATCCTGTACGTTAGAGACCTTGTTTCCATCCATTTCACCATATGGTGAAAAATTCTCCATAATTAAAAAAAAACTGAGCTTGAGGTGCCATGGCTGTGGCCTCAGCACTGAGAAGGAGACCCCAAGGATGGTCAGCGCTGGGTCCTGGCGGCCGGGCGGGCTCTGGGTGGTGGCTGCAGGGCCGAGTTCCCCCCAGCCCCCTCCTCCGGGCGAGCAGAGGGGCAGCAGGGCCCGGGGCAGCGGGCACCTCCCTCCGTCGAGGGGTGCAGGATCAGCCTCGCCGCTCCATCTGGGTTCTCCGGAGTTTGCCCCCTCTGTCCGCCCGTGAGACAGCAGTCCCTGTGGTATTCAGGTGGTGACACCAAATTTTGGATGTGGCCAAGCAGCTCTGCAGAGCCTGGTGCACTGGGGACCCACTCTGGTCATAGGACAGGCCTCCCCTGCAGGGCGCTGGGGCTGGGGCCGCCTGCCGGCTGTGGTGGGCGGCCCCTGCCTTCCCTCAGTTCCCTGTTCGGACGCACGTGGACAGACGGGCACAGGGCAGAGAGAAGCAGGGCTGGGGGCTGCGAGCGCCTCTCAGTTGGGGTGAGGGTGGGCAGCTCCCGCAGCTCAGAATAACAGGGGTGCAGGTGATTGGACTCGTGCCCCAGGTGACTTCACGCAAGCCCAGGGACCTGAACTAGACTGGACCTTGGAAAATGTCTAGTTCTAATTCAGCGGTTGCATTTTAGGAACGGAGGCTCAGAGAAGTGAGGTAATGTGCCCAGGGTTGCCCAGCAGGCGGGTGGCCAAGCTGAGGCTGGAAGCTGGTCTCCTGGGGCCCCATTTGGGTTCCTGCTGGTTTCTCGCTGCTGGATGGCAGGGTTCAGGGGACAGCAGCTGGTTTCAGGTGGGTTGTGCACGCAGTTTCAGGTGTGGCATGAGCGTGAGCGTTGTATTCAGCAAAGTGGAAAACGTCTGCCAGGACCTTTTCAGGACTCAGCCCAGAGTGACGCTGTCTTTCGACTGTGGCCTTGAGTTTCATTCTGCTGTTGTCTGTTGAAGGAGGACCGTGGTGACGAGGCGTCAGACTGGGGCTGGGGGTGAGGACCGGCTTGCAGCAGCATCTCAGTGGAGAGTGGGGGGCGGGGTAGGGGTGAGGACGGGTCCCCCCGGCAGGTGGCTCAGCTCAGGACCTCAGCCTTCCAGTCTGTGAGACGAAGGGGTCTGAGTAAACCACGGCTGCCGCTCTCCTCAGCTCTGGTAAAAACCCTGATTATTCTGGAACTACGGGGTGCAGCCTGTCGGCCTACGGCCGGGGTCCATCCGGCTGGAGAGCAGAGCAGACGGCTGGGCAGAGCTGCTCCGCCCGGATGGAGAAGGCAGTTCAGAAAGGTTGCCATCTCCACCTGGGATCTGTCATCGCTCTCACCGACTGTCCAGGATCGGGGTGGAGCACCGTCCTCGGAGACGCCGGTTGAGTTTTCTCTGTGGGAGGTGCCGAACATCCAAGGCTCGGGGGTGACGTTTTTGCCCATCAGCGCTGCGCTCAGGATTCCCAGCGCCAGCCCCCCAGCTGCCCTGCCCGGAGAGCTCGGGGCCCCGTCTTCAGGGGTCAGAAGTCAGTAAGAGGCTTGGACGCGGCCATGAAGGGCGGTGGGGCCGTGCAGACCTGGTCCTGCTGTGGTGCTCAGCGCCAGTCAGAGGGCAGCGGCCCGGTGACCCCGCACCCAGGCCAACTGTGCGGCCAGCAGAGAGGGGTCAGGACGTTTGCTGGGGGCCAGCGCCCCCCCAGCCCGGTGTCCTGCTGCTGCGTGGTGACAGCTCCTTTCACTGTCTAAACCGTAGCTGATGACAGCAAGCAGGTCCCTGGGACGGCCTTCCTGGGCGGGAGTGGGGCTGTGCGGGGCAGCGGCACGTGGGGGGCGGGGCGGGGCGGCTGCAGCTCCCACCGGGGGCTGGCTTGCCCTCTGCCTCCTGGCCAGCATGTTCCTGAGGCCATCTCCCCTGTGCAAGTGTGATGCCCCTGGGATCCCCCAAAATTGGTTTTCGTTTCATTTAATGGGATCCACGTGGGTCCTGGGAGCTGGTCGCGATGTGATCCGATTTTCCTGGGAGCGAAGTTGCCTGGTTCACACCTGGGGCTCGTTCTGGCCATCAGTGGACAGGCTCTCTCATCCTGAGGGCCTGGCTCGAGGAGGTGGGGGCCGGGCAGCCAGCAGCCAAGCGAAGCTGGGAGAAGTCTCGTCTGGCTGGCTGGAGCCTTCCCCTCCCCGGGCCCTGCCTCACTGCGGTCCATTCCCGGGGCCCCTGAGGGAGGACGTTTTTGGGAGGCTCAGGGTGGCCCTCCCCCTTCACTCAGAGTCTTGCCGGTGGAGGGTCCCGAGCTTGTCCCTGTGGCCTGCGTGGGAACCTTGTCCCGAGCCCGCCAAGGCCTGAGGTCTGAGCGCTGTCTGGGGGTTGGCATCCGTTAGCACCCGGGCCCACCTCACGCAGCATGACCCTCAACTGGTGGCCTCTCACCTGGCGAGTCTCGGCGCCCCCGTCTGACCCCCCTGGACACACCGCGGGTCCAGCCCCGCATCCCCGCCCCCGCTCTGCTCGAAGGTGAACGAGGCGACATCGCCTCCAGACGGCGGCCTTGTTCTCTCTCCCGGGGGTTCTCAGCCTCTGAGTCACCCTAGAGGTGGGAGAGTCTGCTTTTTGTGTGTCTGCACTCACTTCCAAGTTCCTGTGTGGCATTTCGGCCGACACCCTGAAGACTTTCTTGCATTGGTTCCAGATAGTGCACTTAGGATTCAAAGCCCAGAAGCACTGGGTTACAAGTGGTAATTTAACAGCAAAGGTGTGTCTGTCCTGACGGTGGAGACGCCCCTTGCAGAGGTGGAAACGCCAGCTGGTCCCACTGTCCCTGCAACTGGAGCCGGCTTTGCCCTGTTGAACCATGAGTCCTGCTGATGAATCAGCTGTCCTGTGCTCTCCAGCGACTTCAGCTACCGTGAGTCTTGTGCCAGCGGGAAGCCAGTCCCCCAGGCTGAGCGCCGTGGCTCCGTCCATGCAGGGGTGGGGAGCAGTCATTCCCTTGCGAGCAGAAGACTCACTGTCCAGGCTGAGCAGGGCGCCTCTCAGCTGGGCCGCTGCAGGCCTGCCTCCTCCAGAAATCCCTCCTGGTCAGCACGACTCTCTCCGGGGAGCCAGGCCTGTCCCTGGGCCTTTGCCCTGAGGCGCTGGCCCTGGTGACATCTTGGTGCCCACAGAGGTCTCACGTCAGGTGAGGGGCAGTGTGTCCCTGAACGCCAACTGCTGGGCGGCAGCGTGTGGACAAAGTAGACGCCGAGTGTGCGCAGGGGTCTGACCTGGACTAAACGTGCATGCACGCTGACAGCTGGACGTGCAGGGATGCCCCAGTGAGAACCGTCCCCAAGGCAGAGCCGCCGTCCTGACTCGGGCGGCGGAGTGCCCGACCCCAGGGGCCCACGCGGCTCCTCCTGCCGCACGCCTCCAGCATGTCGAGCACACACATCGCTCTCCAAGACTGCGCTGCTTTGCTGTTTTCTTTTCTTTTCTTTTTCTTTTGAATTGCTTTCTCCTCAGTTTTAAATTGTGGCAAAACCTACATAGCTTAAAACTGACCACGTTAACCATTTTTAAGTGCACGGCTCTGTGGCATCACCCGCATCACAGCGTGGTGCAGCCAACACCACTGCCGAGTCCAGAACCTTCTCCTCTTCTCAGACTGGGACTGTCCCCATCAGACACGAGCCCCAGCGCCCCACCCCGGCCCCCGCCCTCCTCTGTCTTTATGAATCAGTGACTCCAGGGACCTCATACAGGTGGACTCACACAGTGTTTGTCTTTTTGTGTCTGGCTTATTTCACTCAGCACAGTGTCCTCAGGGTCCACCCGTGTTGCAGCGGGTGTCAGGATTTCCTTCCTCTTTAAGGCTGAGTAACGTTCCACCGTCTGCTCAGCTGTTGTGAAGGTGCGGCCGTGAACGTGGGTGTGCCAGTGTCTTTTGAGTTTCTGCTTTCAGTTCTTTGCAGTGCAAAGCCAGAAGTGGGGTTGCTGCGTCTACCTTCAAGGTTTTGAGGCAGGAACCTCCATGCTTTCCACAGTGGCTGCACACCGTGTGATTCCGACCAGATGACATTCTGGAAAAGGCAAAACCATGGAGACAGTAGAACAGGCAGCGGCTGCCGGTGGTGGGGGGTGAGCAGGTGGAGCGCGGAGCTGCTCCGTGTGACTGCCGTCGTGCGCACGGGTCCTTACACACCAGAGCCCCCGGAGCACAGGGCACCGGGAGCGAGCCCTCACATAAACCGTGGGCCCTGGTGGGTGGCAGCGTGTCAGCGCAGGCTCACCAGGTGTAACAGAGGCGCCCTCTGGGGGTGTTGGTGGTGGGGGAGGCTGTGCCTGTTTGGGGAGGGGGCATTTGGGCAATCTCTGTATCTTCCTCTTAATTTTGCTGTGGACCTAGAACTGCTCTAAAAAGTGAAGCTTATTAATTAGGAACATGCACCGGGGCCCATGTCTGTCTCTTCCTTACCAGCATGGTTGTAGTCTAGGGGCAGAGAGGGTCAATGGTCCGTTTACCTTCAGCTTTCAAACAGTTAAAACAAAATTATTAGCTAAAACTAATTTTAAAGACACAACCAATATTGTATATTGTGTTATATTTATTGTAAACATATGTTTAAAATTAAGGTTTCAGGAAAATCTAATTAATATTTTCCTTAGGACACATTTATAGCAGCGTGAGCCACAAACCAAACTTAAAAAACGAGTAGTTAAAAAGCAACAAAAGTGAAAAATACTGATCATAAGAACAAATTACAGACAATGGTTTTTACCACATGAGGTTGCTCATTTGTGGAATCTAAAAAAAAAAAAACCACACACACACAAAGCATAAATACAAAACAGAAACAGACTCAGACCTAGAACACAGACTTGTGGTTGTCAAGGGGGCGGGGGTGGGAAGGGACAGACGGGATTTCAAAATTGTAGATACTGACAGGCATGTGCAGAATAGACAAACAAGATTATACTGTGTAGCACAGGGAAATATACACAAGATCTTGTGGTGGCTCACAGAGAAAAAAATGTGACAATGAGTATACGTATGTCCGTGCATAACTGAAAAATTGTGCTCTACACTGGAATTTGACACAACATTGTAAAATGACTGTAACTCAATAAAAAAAAATGTTAAAAAAAAAAACAAAAAACGAGGCCATTGCCTCAGAAAGGAAATAATGTGCTTGGGACGCTCTGAAATAGATGGGCGAGGTCTTGCCCATTTTCCTCTGTGACACCCTGAGTGATGGGTGAGTTTCCTGAGGGAGGCGGGTCGCTGGCGCATCAGTGGTGCTGTGGTCGCCCCGGGCCTTTAGCTGGTCACTGACGAGGACCTGACTTCTCTGCCTCCGGTGGCTGTGGTCCTCACACTCCGGCCTTGGCTTCCTCATCTGTGAAATGTGGAGTTGGACCATCTTAATGCTCCTTCCAGTCTCGACTTTCAAGATATTTCCCTTTGCAAAGTGAAGCGAAAGTCCCAGTTAATTCTAAAGAGTCTCATTTTCCTCCTCCCTGCCCCCGCCCCCGCCCCCGCCCCCCGACACACCACCTGCAGGCACGGAGTTCTTTGCACGAAACAATCAAAGGACAGGGTCCCGGGCTGTCTGTGTCTTGCTGGGTGGGGACCAGACCCTCCCTCGGAGACACCACTGCCGGGGTCCCTGTGGCCGGGGGGCAGCTGTGTTAATTTCAGCAGCGCCATGGGCCCAGTGCGTGGGGGCAGAGGTTTACCCTCCTGTGGCCGATGTCCGCCCGCTCCGAGCAGCAGGCAGGTGGCCTCCCGGACACTCTGGGCTTGTGGAGCCCCACAGGAAGCCAGGAGATCCTTGTGGTGCTTAAGATGGTTCTCTGCTGGTCACGCGGTGCCGTCTTAAGCACATGTGTGATATCCGACCGGCAATTACTGATGAGCCTGGCTCTGGGCAACTGGCTTCTGCTAATTAAACTGGTTGCATTTGAATGGCTTTCTTCAGCTCCGTCAGCGCAGTGAAACTGCTGTGAACAATGGAAGCTGCTCCCTCCCCTGGTCGAGGCCACAGACGCCCTGTGCGAGGCGCTGGGCCCTGAATTAGCCTTTTGTACCAAAGGCGGTGATTTGAATGTTTGAACCCCCCACAGGAAGCTTGTCTCAAAGTGAACAATTCGCCAAATAAAGACTAATTAGGCCCTAAATTAATTAGAAGGTGCGGTTTGAAAGGATGTCGATGAGCAGAGCCTGTCATTTCAGACAAATGGGACAGAACTGGATAAATGGGTCCGTTAACGTCTCCTGTTCTGCGAGCACCCCGCCTCCTCCGTTCTCAGAAGGCTCCCTCGAGGCCAGCCGCCGCTCTGTCCCACCGCCGGCGCCTCCCACGTGGCCGGCGGTTCCCCTGCAGAGCACGTGTGTTGGGCTGGTGGGGGGGCTGGAGAGTAAACGGGAAACCCAGCCACCCTGGGCTCACGGCCCTGGGGTTTATTTCCCGAGGCCCCGCGTCCTCCAAGTTCTTCTGCTCTGGCAGCTCATGGAAGCCTCTCCGGGGCCCCGTGGGAACGTGCCAGGGCCTGCCCGTCTGTCTCCTCTCTCACCCTACTTCCTTCTCTGCTCTCCACCGCAGACGGGCTGTTTGGACGGTGTCAGGAGTTTCCGGCCACAGACACGCGCCGCCATGAAGCATCGCCGGGGGACCTGCAGCACCTGACGGCCGCCCTGCGGAAGCTGTCCCGCTCAGGTAGGTGTCCGCGTGTGCGGCCAGTGGCCCAGCGGACTCTTGTCTTCTCCTCAAACAGCCGCGGCCTCCTAGAGCCGAGCAGCTGGAGAGAGACTCACTCATCCACCGTTGCGGTGGGCGAGCCGGCGGTCTGGTCATAGGAGGCCTGGCGCATGAGCCCCTCTGGGGTCGGAGGCCGTCCGGGCACAGGAGCCAGGACAGGTCCACCATGCCCGTGAGCGTCTGAGGTGCTCAGAGGCCTGGGGGCAGAGGGGCCGGGCTGGGCCTGGGCGTGGTCGGTACCAGTCCAGCCAGGCTGCCAACCAGCTTCCAGAAACCAGATTGTCCAGCCTGCCATCCTTACGCAGGTTTTTGTTTTTGTCGCAGGAGATACCTGTTACCTGCTTGCTCCACAGGGGTGGTACGCATAACGGCCACGTAACAGTGCGTGCACACACAGTGTACGCACGCTGTCCAGGACTGAGGGCGCCGTGTCGTCAGGCTCAGCGTCACTGAGGCGCAGTCCTCTCTCCCCGTGCCCTCGGGGCCCGGGCAAGAGGCCAGGGGCACACACAGCCGTGCTGTGGGGTGAGGTCTGCAGCCTCCTGGTGGGACCCGCATGGCCCTGCCCAGAAGGCTTGGAGGCAGGGAGCCCATGACTGTGGCCCCCCACTCGTTCTGGGTCCCAGGGCTCCCTGAGGGCCCTGAGTTGCTCCGCAAGGAAAGACAGTCTGCGGTCCAGTACGTCTGGGGACCTGTGCCTGATCTGCCCTCCTGGTGTGCGCTGTGACCCTCGGTGGGTTAGGGCCCTAGAGAGTTCTGCAGGGAAGGCTCACGTCCATTCATTCGCTCTGAGTCGTGGGGCCTCAGCACCCTTCTCCCAGGGCTGGGCTGTCCTGGGCTCAGTCAGAGAAGCAGAACCTCTGGGAGGCCACGTCCGTGACACTGGTGGTTTGGCTTCAGCCGTCCTGGGAGCCGGGTGAGTGTCTGTGCGCCAGAACCAGGGGTCTGCAGGGCAGGCAGAGGGAACAGGATTGTGGGTGCGAGCTGGGAAACCAAGCCCTAGGGTGGACGAGAGCCTGTGTCCAGTCTTGTGGCCGTGGCCTTGGTGGTGAGGGTCCTGCAGAAGCTGGCCCCAGGTCCCAGGTCTCAGAATTTGAAGGAACCGGGGGAAGTGGAGCCATTGTGGCAGGTGCTGGGTGTCCACGAGGGGTGGAGGGGGCGACCGTGTGTGTGACCCACAAAACCACACGAGACCCCGTTCCTAATGTTCTAGTCCCACCACCCGGTCGAGCCTGCAGTTGGGACTGAGCCCAGAGCAGTGTCTCAAAAGGAGAGGAGTCACATGCAGAGGAGCCGTGAGTTTGCTCCAAAATCCAAGTCTGCACTGAGTCACCTCCGGGGCCTCCCGGGGCTCCCCGTCTGCCGCCGATCCCCGCGTGCAAGTGTCTTGGCTGTGGGCGTGGAAGAGTGGCTGCTTCCTGCGCTCTGGGTCCACTCAGCACTGCGTCCTCCGTGTACTGACATCCCCTGCACGGTGCCCTGGGGAGAGAGAGGTGATGACAAGGGCTGAGAGTTGACAGACCTCTGACCTGGCACCGTGGCGGTGTGTTGCGGGCCGGGGCAGGCGAGAGCAAATTGCTGCTGCTGGCCACTCCTGCAGGTGTGGGGAGGCATCCGCCGGGTCAGTGGCAGTGTGGCCGGTACCATGGGTGTGTCCGTTTGCCCCAGCGGAGAAAGCACGTCTGCAGCGGCAGCGTCGAGGCCAGCACCTGGTGGACAACCTGCTGCTCCAGCCGCCCTCCAAATCCACCGGCCCTGCCGCGGGTGAGCGGAGGGCGTGGGGCGCCGTGAGTGCCCAGGAAAGGATCAGGTCCCTGGGGGGTGCCAGTCTCTGCACCCCACCCCCAGCAATGTGATACGGCTTGTGTTTACGCTGTTGTGAGTATAAGTTTGGGTTCGTGGTCTTGTCGGTGGAGGCAGTTTGAGTGTCTTTCCCACCATAGTGGACCCCAGTCCACAGGTCAGGGCACGGCGGGGATTCTGCCCGCCCTGAGTGCCTGCGCTCCAATGATTTCCTCCAATGACGCGTTCCGGAGCTGGGGGATAACCATGGGGCGGGTTTGCTCGCCTGCCCCGTGAGCCCGTCTGACGGGTGGACCACAGTGGCATATGGTCACGTCTGGTGTGAGTGTTAGTTGAGAGCCGGTGTCCAGTTGTCACTGAAAAGCCCTGTTACTTCCTTTTTCTCACTGCAGGAGGGCCCTGGTAAAAGGCCGGAGGACCCTTCGGTGGGGGCTGGGAGAAAGATGAACAATATGAGTGTTTGGCGTGTGTACTGGGGTCTTCCCCCCAGTAACACTGGAGGGGTGGGTGTTTCTGGGCGAGTTTGAAAAGAAGCACCATGGGGTCAGCTGTCCACCCTGCAGTCACGTGCTCCAGTGCTTTCTGGACATTTTGTTTTCTCCCCCGGGCTCCTCCAGCGGCTCACGTTGGCTCTGCGCTCCCCGCCCAGGCAGCCGATGGCTGGAAGGTCTCCAGGCCCCTGCCCTCCCTCGGCCAGCACGCCAGAGATCCCTGCCCAGCGGCCTGGGGGTAGACGCCCCTCCAAACTTTCCATCGTCCTCGGGGGTGAGGGGCAGTTTCCAGAGTCAGGTTTGCTGTTCTTACATGGGTAAGGATGAGGCTTTGGGAAGATCCTTGTCCAGCTGGAGAGGAGACTCTCGGGAGTCTGAGGGGCCCTTTGCAAGGGAGTTGGAACCTGCTTTGGAGAAGGACGCAGACCTGTGAGCTGATGTGCAGAACAGACCCCAGGAGGACCCCTGCCACCCCACCCTCACCCGAGTCCTCGTTTCTTCTCTCGGGGGACCTGGGAGGGAGAGAGAAACAGGAAAAGCATGTTCAGGGGGCGAAGTGACCCCAGGTTTTCACTGTGAAATTGCCTTTGACGGGCCCCATCCCGGCTGACGTCCTCCCAGCCCTGCTCATCCTGAGGCCTTGGCTGGGACCTTGCACAGAGGGCAGCCTCCTGGGAGGCAGAGGTGAACGCGCTCTTGGCAACCTCACTCTGTGCCTGCCTCCTGGGTATGCGTCCCGCGGTCGCCTTGTCTTCCCTACTTTGCCACGATCCTTGAGCTGAGCGTCGCTGCTCCGGCTCCAGTGCCGTCTCCCGAGGACTGGGGGTCCCGCCTGCTGGCTTCAGGCTTTGGGGGAGCGTCAGCTCGTGTGTGACGCAGACAGTGACACCGATGCTGCGGCCTGGACAGCCCGCTTCATCCCCAGGGACCACCGTCCCGGTGCCCGTCGGCCTCCTGACTGGTTGCCTCTCCCTCCTGGGCCGCGGTTTTCCCCAGACCAGGAGGAGTCATCCTTGGAACACGCAGGTTCACGGGCCGGTCCTGGCGGTTCTGCGTGGGCTCTGGGAGTCTGCGTTTTCAGTCAGCTCTGCAGGTACCCGAGGCAGGAGACGCCTTTGGTCACCTGGTCCTCTGGCGAGTCTCAGCCCTCCTCTCGGGGCTGCGTCGAGGGCATGTGCTGCTGGCCCGGCCACGTGAGGGAGAGCGTCCGCCTACACTGGGCGGGTGTGTCACTCTGGTGTAATTTAGAGTCTGGCCTGCCCTGCCCGGCATTTGTGCTGCGATGGTCCTTGTTGTGAGGGCTCCTTATTGCAGGCTGCTAGCCAGAGCCCGGCTCTCCCCCTTCACCCACCAACACGCACACGCATGCACGTGTGCACACGGTGACCACACGCACACTCACACACACACACATGCACAGACACGTGCATGCAGATGCACACACCAACAGTGACACGTGCACACAGCCCACCCACATGTGAGCACACGCGTGTACTGCAGCACAGTGATGTGCACATGGAAGCCAACACACACATGGGCACACAGCCGTGTGCACACAGATGCCCACACTGTCACGTCCAGCGTGCCTGACTGGTAAGCTGAGCTTCCTCTGTTTCTTCAGTTGGTGTCACCTGCCCCCCACCTCGTTTTTCCTCTGGACCTTGCAGGTGCCCCACCTGGTCACAAAAGGCTCAGGAGTGGACGCTCTGTGTGGGCCTGGCCAGGAGCCCCCACTGGGGTCCTGACCTCGGTCAGCGGCCAGGCGGGGCTGGCTCCTGGGGTGGGGGACTCTCAGCACCCCACGTCCCCCGCCTCAAGCCTCAGCTCCTCGTCCTCTCGGCCGCTTCTCAGTCCCGCGACAGACGGCGGCTCTCACTGCTGCTGGGACGCCTTCCTCTGGAAGAAGGAAGGGAAAGTAGCGTTTAATTGCACAATATTCTTCTTCAACATAAATATATCCATCAAGGGACAGAACACGTTCACTTTATTTACCGTCCTTGGCTCCTGCAGGCAGCGTCGTTTCATGAGTGGACACATTGTTCTCTCACGTATTAAATTAAAAAAATACATTTCACTTCTTCTGACAAGCCATTAAAATCCAGCATTTAAATGTCGCCCATCGGCACATAATTTGCTGTCATAAACACAACTATGGGTCCATTTTCTGGGAGAGCTTTCCTGACGCCCTGAGTTGTGCGTCAGAAGCAAAAAGCAAAACAGCAGAATTAAAAGTCTAACACAGTGTCGTGATGCCTTAAAAGAATGAAAAGAAACCCCCTAAGGATAAGGAAGGGAACCCCGGAGACCTGCCGCGTGGCTGCAGCGGCCTCCCCTCGTGGGCCCTGCAGGGGGCGGGCAGGGCTGCCTTCCCTGCGGCCCTGCTGCTGCCCCCGCCCCTACCGGGACCCAGCTCTGGCTTCCGTGGGGCCTCCCTGTGCCCGCCCCGCCCTGCGCGCCCACTGCCACCTGCTCCTGTTAACCCCCGCCTGCCCCCCCCCCCGCCCCGTGCCTGGCGCGCTCCGACCTCTCCGCCCGCTCCGTGCCGGTGGCTTCTGCCAGGAGCGGCTGTTAGACACACCCGCTTCCCGAGTAGCTGGCCAGGGCGTCGGAGCTGGACTCTGCACGGCCACGTGGCAGGCTGGGGCCGTGAGGGAAGGGGGCAGCCTGGCCGGGCCTCCCGACTAGCGCTGCCGGTGGCCGCTCAGGGATTCTCTCTGAACTTGGAGGGTTTCGGAGGGTTTGCAGGGCACAGGGCTGAGCGCGCTGCCTGGTGCGTGGCAGGACCAGCGTGGAGGAGGTGAGGGGCCCTGGCAGGTCCCAGAACGGAGAATGGTTGCAGTTTCTGGAGGGGCAGAGGGTGAAGCCGCCTGGGCAGGGGTGCTGCTGGGGGTCAGCCCAGCACAGTACAGGCCGCTTCTCCCGGGGCCGCCTGGAGATGCGCGTGGGGAGGGGCCGTCCCGTCCCACTCACCCCCCTTCCGGAGCCTTCTCTGAAAATGCCGCCTCGTCACCGGCCACCAGCTCGCCTGTGCCCTGCCCGGCCGCCCAGGTCACCCCTCTGGCTCTGTCCCCAACGGGCTCTTCCTTGGGGACTTTCCGTGTAAATGTCACTCAGTCCACCTCGGCTCCGAGGAACTGCTGCTTCCAGAGGTGGTGGAGAGGAGCTCGAGGGCTCCCTCAGCGCCGGGCACAGGTCCTGTCTGACCCGCCTCGTTGGCTGGGCGCCCCGACTCCTCCATGACCTGCACAGGGCGGTGGGGCGGGGAGGCCCCTCGGGCACAGGCCACGCCCTGACTGTGGGCCAGGACACCCCGACCTCACTCACCCCCGACGCAGACCAGCTCTAGGACCCTGGCACTAAGGCCTCTTTCCCCTTAAGGCACTTTTGAATCTTTTTATTGTAAGGTGAAACACACATTTGTCTCTTAGGGAAGGTTTGCTAGCCGTGGGCTCTGCCTTTGTTTGAGGACGTGTCAATTTCTCCTTCATTTTTGGAAGATCGTGTCAATTTCTCCTTCATTTTTGGAAGATCGTTTTAATGGCTGTAGAACTCTTGGTTGACAGTCTTCTAGGATTCTGAAAACGTGTCCCACTGCCTCTGGCCTCCGTGGCTTCTGAGGGAGCGGGCCGCCAGCCTGTCGAGGGCCCGCAGCATGTCGCGCGCTCTCCTCTCTGGCTGCCTTCGAGACCCTCGCTTTGGCTTCTGTCCGCGTGACACTGGCGTGGGGTCTCTGGGTTCACCGGTCCTGCTTGGGCTTTGCCGAGCGTCCTGGGTGCGTGGATTCGTACTTTTCATCCGTTTGGGGCGCTTGGCCATCGTTTCTTCAGGCATTCTTTCAGCCCCATCCCTCTCTCCTCCGTCTGAGGCTTCTGTTGCGTGTGTGCTGGTGCAGTTGATGGTGGCTCGCAGGCTCTGGGCGTTTTTCCTCGTTCTTCTTCCTTCCCGTTCCTCGGGCTGGATGATCTCGTTTGACGATCCTTGAAATGACAGATACTTTGCTCAGATCTGCTGTTGGCTTCCCTGGTGAACTTGCATTTCGGTTACTGTAATTTTCAGCTGAAGAATTTCTGTTGTTTCTCTAAAAATTGCGTTTTTATCTCTTTATTGGTGTTTTCTACTTGAGGAAACATTCTTTCCACTAGTTCTTCAGACGTGGTCTCCTTTAGTTTTTGGAACACACTTAAAACATCTCACGTGAGTCTGTCTCCTCGGCCGGTTTTTACTGTGTGATTTCCCCTCTATGTGTGGAGCATCTTTCCCTGTTTCTCTGCAGGCACCAGAATTGTCCACCGAAAGCTGGATGTTTTAAATGGCACAGTGTGACGGCCCTGGAGCCGGGCTCCTCCCCTCCTCCAGGTGCTGCAGGAGTTCATCACTGTCTGTGCGGTGACTTTGGTGAACGAATGCTGTAGTGCGTGCTCTCTGCAGCGTGTGGCCACCACAGTCAGGGTCAGCCGGCTTAGTGGTCAGATAATGATCGGACCAGTTTCCTTAAGAATCTGGAACCAGTAAGTCTCCCAGGCTTTGCTGAAGGTTCTGTACGTGCTGGACACGCCTTAACGCTCAGCCGGGCAGCTGACAGCTCTGCCTGGACCTGCACTTCCTGCTGGCTCAGAGCCTCGGGGTCACCCAGAGGTGGGCGCTGGGGGCTTCCCCTATCTTTCCTGAGCAGACGACCGCCCTGGGCCTGCGGTCAGCCCTGTACCAGCTGGTGGCCACCCAGACTCCCAGGATTACGGGGCAGCTCTACGAAGCCCCCGCAGACACCTCGTTCCTGCGTCTTTCCTTTAGCTTTTTGGTTAGCCTATCGTTTGCCCCGATGTTACCCCACCTCAGGCAGCTGAGAAGGTCAGCGTGTCTCTGAATGTTTCCAGCAGCTGCCCCTGGGAGGGGATTTCATGCACAGCGAGCTGCAAGTCAGGCTGCATGAAGGCAAGTGGGGCCCAGAGGGAACAGCCAGCAGGTGGTGACGGTCTCCCGGTGACGAGGTGTTAGGGGCTCCAGCCATCCTGCCCTCTCCTGCGGCCGCTGGCTTGTTTCCACTGTGACTGCGGCGTGGGGGTGGACGCAGGGCCGGTTACAAAGCAAGTCCGCTGGTCCACCTGCAGATCGGCCGTTCCTGAGTAGTGCTCCCCCGATTCCTGCCTCTGTGGTGTCTGGGGCCCTGAACGGGCCAGTTCCGACCGTCTCTGACAGTCTTCCCGCTGTTTTTAAGGAGGACGCCTGCAGCTTATTCCTGAGGTGTCTGGTCTCCCGTCCCCCCACCTTTAACCTGGACGTGGTCCTGGGGTGACTGTCCTTGGAGACAACTTCACTTCAGTGTGAATTTAGTGTGGTCTTGGGTTCTGCTCACCATCCAGTTGCTCCGTCTGTTTCACGTGGGAATCAGGGCTGAGCCAGCACTTCGCTGCCAGGCTGCGTCCGCCTCCCCAGAGGCAGTTCACCACTCAGCCAATTCTCCTGCCCGCTCCCTCCATGCCCCAGTCTCTGTGTGTGTGTGTCTAATCTCTGTTTTGTCCAACACGGAAACGAGAGCCCATTTCCTGTCTCGCCCTGTCCTTGTTAAACACAGCCCCCGACTCGCTCTGCACGGGATGAGGCGAGCTGTTGTGGGTTTAGAACAGCGGCTCGAGCCCTGGGTCACACGGACGCAGCCGGGGAAGCCTCGGAGGGGAGGTCGTCGGAGCCTCACCCCGAAGACTCCCACGTGGCTGCTGTCTCGTGGGGCCTGCCGTCAGCCGCTCTTCTCAGTTCCCCAGGGGATGCCGACGTCTTAGTCACGTTTTTCATATGAAGTGGGACTAACAGTCTCTGTGTTACCTAAACCTTGTTTTAAACACAAGCATACCAATCGCTTGCTCCCTGTCCGTGTCTTACATTTCTCATCTGAATGTTGTAAGACTTTCAAATAGCAAGTTCTGTGGCGTTTCAGTCCTGTGCAGTGAAGTGATGTGATGTGTTTGTTACAATGTTCGTAGGATGACGGCGAGCAGCAGTGCTCAGAGCAGCACAGAAGGGCTTGCTGTCTGGACAGCTGTGGCTTCAGTGGCCCAACGCTTTCTTCTTGCTGTGGGGAGGAAACACCTTTTTAGCTCGTAGATTAAACGAACAAGGACATACGGAGGCACAAGGTGGTTCAAGGTCCCAGCGCCGCCTCATGAAGAGCTGGGATCAGAGCTCCCAACGGCAGGGCGGACGGCAGCGGTGCTCAGACTTCTGATCTCAGGACCCGCCATGTTATTAACAATTACTGAAGACCCCAAATAGCTTCTGGGTTTTTTTGGGGGGGGAGTAGTACTAACCACTTTTGCTGTCATACAAATTAAAAATTGAGAACATTAAACATTCATTCAAAAATAAAAATAATCATAATAAACTCATTACATAGTAACCATAATAACTGTGTTCCAAACATTGAAAAATGTGCCAAGTGTGGCGTTTGTGTTTTGTTTTACATTTTTGCACATTTCCTTAATGTTTGGCTTAATAGAAAACAGCTGGGTACTCCTATCTGACTCGTTCTAGGCAGTTTCCACCCACACAGCCTCTGGGAAACTCTCATGTGAAGGAAAATGAAGAGAAGAGGCAAACAGTGCCTTGGTGACCTCGTGACCACCCTGGCGCCCCGGACGCACGGAGGCCCTCGGGCAGTGCTTTGGGACCCTCTAGAGGGAAGGGCGCCTGGGGAGTCCAGAGGGAGAACCCAGCTCTGCCCCGCGTGCTTGCGTCTCTCCCCTGCTGCCCGTCTCTGCCCGTGGAGGGGCTCCTCCAGCGTCCCGGCACACTCCCTTCGGGCAGGGCCGCTCCTGGTCCGTTTCAGAATTGGTTCCGGGTGACTGACAGCAGAGCCAGAGTGCTCACAGCTGCTTCCAAGTGTTGCTTGGCCTGAAACGTAGAGGCAACCGTGTGGTTAGAACAGAAAGTGTGATGGGGTTTCAAGCTCTGCTCCTGGCCTCTGGGAGCCGTGATACCAGAAACGGTGCAGGGCCGCCTGCTCCTCTGGGAACCCGAGTCTAGGGGACTCGGACACCTGCACGTTGCCTTCTCACCGTTTTCTCTCGGGGAGCTGGGTAACGCGGCCATTCAGGTGTGAAAGGCTCGTGCCTTCCGTGACGCTGCGGACTCCCGCCCTTCGCTGTCTGGCCGGCCTTTGGCCGGCCGGAGCCTGGCCTTCCCTCGGGTCCTCAGGTGTGACGAGGAGCCCGTGGGGCAGGTGTACAGCCCCCGGGCCACGTTCCACACGCCCCGGCCCGTCCCCTGCCTCAGAAAGATGGGCTGTGGTCACGAGAGCGTGGCCGAGAGGGCCTCGGTTAGCCAGCAAGTTCATCTCTGCTTAACGAGCGGTTGAGCACTGTCGTGGCACCTGACAGTCACAGCCTGATGACACTGTGCCAGCTCCGAGGTGCCGACAGGGCAGGGTGTCGTGGACGCCGCGAGGCCGGGCTCAGCCACGGAGGGTCCCCACCGCACGGCCCCGGGGGCCCAGGTTCCGTGTCCCTTCAGGCCCGGCCGGGATCTCTGCTCTCACCTCTTGCTGCCGCCTCTCAGGCCTCCAGTGGTCCCTCCACCGGCGGGGCTGACGCAGGCTCGTTTCCACGGCGCCATCTGTCTTCCAGGAGCCGGCGGCTGGGGCTGCACGCCTCATCCTCGAGGCAGCACAGATGCAGGGAGGGGACTCCATCGTCCCAGCCGGGGTGCCATCAGCTGGCCCCAGGGCGAACCTGTGGTTCACGTGAGAGACTCACTCCAGGTGTGGGAACCAGACATGAGGCGAGGACCTCCCACAAAGTGTCACTGATGACAAACCAAAGTCTTTCTCCTTTACGTGTGTTTGAGCAGCAAATCTGTCCTCTGGAAGAGGCCGAGGTGCCCTTTAGGTTCAGGGAACGTTGATAAAGTGTACACTGCCCTGATGGTGGAGGCGAGATTTCTTAACTTTGACACTTTAAAGGCTTGCATTTTTTTCTGATGCAAAGTACAGGCGTGCTTTTAAATTTTACAGTGTGAGGTCGGGGGGCTCCGTCCCTGTGAAGGCTTGACTGACTGGGGCGCTGGGGAGCGTCTGTGGAAGAGCTGACTGGGAGGCGGACGGGCACCTGCCTGTGAACACCCTGCAGGGGGCTTTATTTCAGACGCGACAGAGCGTCACCCTCCAGAGAAGTAAATGCAGCAGCAGAGGTGGAAGTCGAGATGCCTGGAAGCTTCCAGAAGCACCGAGAACCCTGCATTTCTGAGAGATGCAGGAAGTAGGGGGGGGGCACCCGTTTACGGGCTGAACGCGATGGGATTCTGTCCTAACCCTCACTGAGCGCTGTAGAGGTCGTGAGACAACCAGGCTCCCATCTCGGAAACGGCTCACGTCGCAGGCTCGTGTGCTACTTGCCTCATGAGATAACAGCCTTTAGACTGGGTGGGCAGGCACTGCACGTGGGCGTCTGGGCCTCTCAGTTTGGAAGTGGTTTTCACCCCCTCCTCTTCTTTCTCCCCCTTACATCTCTCTCTTCCCCAGTTACACTTGCTGGTTTTGTAGGGTTCTGGGCGGCCCGACAGGAGTAGACGGCAAAGCTCTATGAAGACGTCACTTTTACTTGAACTGAATTACAAAGTGCAGGAACATTGGTGCAGACAGAGAATTTCTTTTCCACTGTGTTCAGCCTCCCATGGATTATCACAAACCAGGAGCAGTAAGCCAGGCAGCCCGCAGTGCTGACGACGCCCAGCGTCCGTCCCAGCTATCCCCGGCTGTGCTCCTGACACAGAACCCCGTTTCACTCAGCCTGGCAGTCCTGGGTGTCAAGACAAAAGCAAACAGATAAACACCTTTTGTAAACCATTAGAAACTAACCAAAATCTAGTTTATTCATTAAAACGAGGTGGGAAAATAGAATCGACAAACCTCTGGCAAAACTCACAAGGAAGAAAAAAGAGAGAGCACAAATTAGCAAAATAAGAAAGGAAAATGGAGAAATTACAACAAACAAAATAGAAATACAGAATATCATATGAGAATATTATGAAAAACTGTATGGAACCAAACTGGATAACCTAGAGGAGATGGACAAGTTTCTGGAAACATACTGTCCACCAAGACTGAATCAAGAAGAAACTGAACACTTGAACAAATCGATCACTAGAAATGAAATTGAATTAGCAATAAAAAAACTTCCCTACAAATAAAAGTCCAGGACTGGACGGCTTCACCGGGGAATTCTACCAAACATACAAAGAAGAACTCATACCAGTCCTCTTCTCAAACTCTTCCAGATGATTGAAAAGGAGGGAATACTCCCAAACTCATTCTATGAAGCCACCATCACCCTGATACCAAAACCAGACAAAGACACTACAAAAAAAGAGAATTATAGGCCAGTATCACCGATGAACATAGACGCCAAGATCTTCACCAAAAATATTAGCAAATAGACTCCAACAACACATAAAAAAGATTATACATCATGACCAAGTGGGGTTCATCCCAGGGACACAAGGCTGGTTCAACACACGCAAATCAATCAATGCAAAACATCGCATCAACAAGAGAAGGACAAAAACCACATGATCATCTCAATTGATGCAGAAAAAGCATTTGATAAAATTCAACACCCATTTATGATAAAAACTCTCGCCAAAGTGGGTATAGAGGGAACATATCTCAACATAATAAAAGCTATATATGACAAACCTACAGCCAGCATAGTACTCAACGCTGAAAAACTCAAAAGCTTCCCACTAAAATCTGGGACAAGACAAGGATGCCCACTATCACCACTCCTATTCAACATAGTCCTGGAAGTCCTAGCCACAGCAGTCAGGCAAGAGAAAGAAATAAAAGGGATCCAAATTGGAAAAGAAGGGGTAAAAGTGTCACTATATGCTGACGATATGTTACTATATATAGAAAACTCTAAAAGGTCCACACAAAAGCTACTAGAGCTGATCGAAGAATTCAGTAAGGTAGCAGGTTACAAAATTAATGTTCAAAAATCAGTTGCATTTCTTTACACTAACAGTGAATCAACAGAAAAAGAAAGTAAAGAAACAATCCCCTTTAAAATAGCACCTAAAGTAATAGAATATCTGGGAATAAATCTAACCAAGGTGATGAAAGAATTATACACAGAAAACTATAAACCATTGATGAAGGAAATTAAAGAAGACTTTAAAAAATGGAAAGATATCCCATGTTCTTGGATTGGAAGAATCAATATTGTTAAAATGGTCACACGGCCCAAGGCAATCTACAGATTCAATGCAATCCCTATCAAATTACCCAGGACATATTTCACAGAACTAGAACAAATCATAATAAAATTTATATGGAACCACAAAAGACCTAGAATTGCCAAAGTATTACTGAAGAGAAAGAAAGAGGCTGGAGGAATAACTCTCCCAGACTTCAGACAATACTATAGAGCTACAGTCATCAAGACAGCGTGGTATTGGTGCAAAACAGACATATAGACCAATGGAACAGAATAGAGAGCCCAGAAATGAACCCACAAACTTTTGGTCAACTAATCTTCGACAAAGGAGGCAAGAATATACAATGGAATAAAGACAGTCTCTTCAGCAAATGGTGTTGGGAAAACTGGACAGCAGCATGCAAATCAGTGAAGCTAGAACACTCCCTTACATGATACACAAAAATAAACTCAAAATGGATCAAAGACTTAAACATAAGACAAGATACAATAAACCTCCTAGAAGAAAATATAGGCAAAACATTATCTGACATACATCTCAAAAATGCTCTCCTAGGGCAGTCTACCCAAGCAATAGAAATAAAAGCAAGAATAAACAAATGGGACCTAATTAAACTTACAAGCTTCTGCACAGCAAAGGAAACCATAAGTAAAACAAAACGACAACCTACGGAATGGGAGAAAATTTTTGCAAATGAAACTGACAAAGGCTTGATCTCCAGAATATGTAAGCAGCTCATATGACTCAATAAGAAGAAAATAAACAACCCAATCCAAAAATGGGCAGAAGACCTAAACAAGCCATTCTCCAAGGAAGAGATACAAATGATCAATAGGCACATGAAAAAATGCTCAATATCACTAATTATCAGAGAAATGCAAATCAAAACTACAATGAGGTATCACCTCACACCAGTCAGAATGGCCACCATTCAAAAATCCACAAATAACAAATGCTGGAGAGGCTGTGGAGAAAAGGGAACCCTCCTCCACTGCTGGTGGGAATGGAGTTTGGTGCAGCCACTGTGGAAAACAGCATGGAGATTCCTCAAAAGACTAGGAATAGACTTACCATATGACCCAGGAATCCCACTCCTGGGCTTGTATCCAGAAGGAACCCTACTTCAGGATGACACCTGCACCCCAATGTTCATAGCAGCACTATTTACAATAGCTAAGACATGGAGACAGCCTAAATGTCCATCACCTGGATGACTGGATAAAGAAGATGGGGTATATTTATACAACGGAATACTACTCAGCCGTAAAAACCGACAACATAATGCCATTTGCAGCAACATGGATGCACCTGGAGAATGTCATTCTAAGTGAAGTAAGCCAGAAACAGAAAGAAAAATACCATATGAGATCGCTCATATGTGGAATCTAAAAAAAAAAAAAAAACAAAGCATAAATACAGAACAGAAATTGACTCATAGACGTAGAATACAGACTTGTGGTTGCCAAGGGGGTGGGAGATGGGAAGGGATAGACGGGATTTCAAAATTGTAGAATAGATAAACAAGATTATGCTGTATAGCACAGGGAAATATATACAAGATCTATGGTAGCTCACAGAGGAAAAAATGTGACAATGAACATATATATGTTTATGTATAACTTAAAAATTGTGCTGTACACTGGAATTTGACACAACATTGTAAAATTATTATAAATCAATAAAAAATGTTAAAAAAAAAGAGACAGGAAGTGGGTGGTCCTAGACCTTAGACTTAAAACAAAATAAAACAAAAATAACCACACTCCAGTAAATATCTTCATTACTTCCCGCCTCTGCCGATGTGTGCGAGTCTGCATGATAACTGTCCGTGCGGGATCCGTGTGGGAGAGCAGAGCAGGCCCAGGGGCGTGGTGGGTAGGTGTGCTTAGAGACCACAGATGGACGGACGGAGGGCCGGTCGGGGCAGCAGCCTGCTCGGGGGACTGGAGTGAGATGCCCCTCCTCACGTTTTGTCCCCTTGAAAACGCAAACCCCCTTCTCCTGTTAGCGAACATGAATTGTGTGGGGTCAGGGCGTCTGAGGCCATTTAAGCCTCAAGCAAACCAGCAGGATTTCTTCTGGTTTCACGTTACTGATTCAGAAGCCTGTGTGGGGGACGTCTTTGCCAGGAGCGTGGACTGGGGACGTGCGCTTTCGGGACAGGGTTCCTGTGTCTTCAGTGGGACGTGGTGGGACAGAGGTCCTGGCTCCAGGCGTCCAGTCTCTCCGTGGCCCCCACCAGCCGCGTCAGGCCAGATCCTCACCATTGGCAGGAGGATCGTCGGAGAGGTGGGCGTGACAGTGCTTTGTGGGTGACGAGTCCCGTCCGACCTCGAGGTCAGCGGTGACCCCGTTCTCTGTGGAAGGACGGTGGGCATGCGTCCTTACTGAAGGGTGTGGGTGCCACTCCGGGGTCTGCGGGTCTGCAGCTCTGGCCCACTCGGGGGTCTGAGCAGAGGGTGTGGGGACCGTGTGCAGACGGTGCTTTGAGGGCTGCTCTGTCCTGGTCCTCGATGGCACTGCTCCCGGCCGCCCCCACCGCCCTCGGCCTCTCACTTCTCTAACTTTAACTGGAAGTTAAATGCTCTCTCAGAACACACTTTTGTTGTTCAGCGTTTGGGAAAATGTAAAAGCTGGTGACACGGTCCTTGGAAAGAAAGAGGGTTTTGACTTTTCTCTGGTTGAGCGAATGAAGTGGCTGGAGGATCCAGGGACAGCAAGGGTGGCATCCTTGCTTTGAGAGGATGAGTCTTTGAAGAGCTGCTCTGAAAAACACCCCCAGAGAGGACCAATTAAATGTGTTAAAATGGCTTGTGGTGGAGACTGGAGTCTCCGGGTTCACGAGAGCATCTTGAATCTCCAGGTGGAGGGGGAGAGTGGGGGCCCCTTCCCACCCCTCCTGGCAGGTGTCAGGACCCTGCGGGCCCGCGGGGGCCCCATCCCATGCCGCGCGGCCTCCTCCCTGGTGGGCAGCGTATCTGCCACTGCCACTCGGCACTTTCTAGGAGAAAGTATGCCTCCCTGAGCTCTGGCTCCTGGCTGAGCCCCTGAGTCGGGGAGACTGCGGATCTGGGGCCTGGGGACCCAGCTGGGAGCAGGGCTGGGTGGACGGTTACCAGGGCAGGAGCTCAGCCGCCTGCCGGCTGGCCGTGTGCTGCCAGCAGGCTGCCGGGCCCTGGGCTCCGCCCGTCCACGTCGGGAGGTGGGCCTTACTGATCAGTGGTTGCTTTTCTGCAGTGGGATTTGACCTGGAGCCCCTCTTTCCTCAGGCGGTGACTTCCTGGAGGCAGGCAGCCTCTGCTCCTTCATCCGTGGGTCCCCGTGCTTCTGAAAGCACCCATGGACAGGCCAGAGGAGCAGATGCAGCCGCCCAGGGAGGCTCTGGACCTGACACGCGTCTCCCTCCGGACAAGACACCCCCCCGGGCGAAGGTTTAACCTTCCTCTCCTGTGGCTGAGCCTCTAGGGAACGGTACCTGTTCCTCCTCATGCAGGAGACTCGGGAGGGGTGGCCCCGAGGAAGCACAGGGTGGTGGGGGGCGGGGAGGACGGGGGCACACGCTCCCCCAGTTCTGCCCTGGAGAGCGTGGCCATCCTGCTGCTCCTCCCTCCTCGGCGCCCAGACTTAGGGCTCAAGTCTGAGGTGATGCCTTGGGCTGTGTCCTGTCCGGGGGCTTCTCAGGGGACAGGACACATGGGTGCTGTGGGGCCCTGACGCAGGAGGGGCAAAGTTGGGAGGGAGCAGGGGTGGCCACTCGGCTGTGGAGACGGGACACCGGAAACAAGTGGCCCTGCAGGGCTGCATGGTGACCGTCGCCGAATCCCCAGTGGGCCTGGGGCAGAAGCGCCCTCGGCGTGAGGGAGGACCATCCCCTCCGCCAGGCCACATGGGGCCCCACTCCATGAGGTCATCCTGCACCGTCACCCACCCCCTCACTGACATCAGGGCTTTCCAGATTCTCCTCCCAGAAGAGACGTGAGCTTGGATGGGAGGGCTGTGTCCGAGTTCAGGCCGGGGCGGGTTGGGCCTCCTGACCAGGCCTGTCCCTTGTGGTCTGTGGGGCTGGCCGCCGGCTCTGGCCAGGCTCCTGGCGCCTCGGTGTCGTCTGTGTGGGGACTTTGGATGCTTCGCTGTGGTCAGTCCTGGGGCCAGGCTCACCCTGGGGAGAGGGACTTACAGGGCTATGGGGTCGGGACGGGCGCTGGGGGAGCCAGGACGGAGCTGGCCCGGTGGGGGAGGATGGGAAGACGATGAGGCGGAAAGGAGCCCCGGGAGAGAGGGGGAAGACAGGCTCGGTGGGGAAGGAGGTCGAGGCCTGCTGGGCGGATGCACCTGGGCGGACGGCAGGATCGGAGGCGGGTCTGGGGTTTCAAGGTGCCGGGAATGTTGACAAGCAAGATGGTGTTCTGGAGAATCTGGGTGAAGCTGAAAACCCGGATTCGCCCTTATCCCTGGTGTGGCCGAGGGTGACGAGGCAGCCACCCCTGGCCTCGCAGGGCCCACAGGCAGCCTTCTGTCCCCCGGAGACCCGGCCCCGAATAGGGCCCTGGCCTGGCCAGGCAGTGGCAGAAGCAGCACCTTGCCTCTTACCAAAGAACAAAAATTACTCACAATTACAGGCAATTAGCTATTTTAAATTATTAATGGTGGTGAAAGAATGTGTCTATTCAACAAGTAATTTATCGTAATTTTTTGTAATTGAAAGTAATTTCTAGCAATTAAACCCTAATTTAGTGCATTTTCTGGGCGATGCCTTTATTCAGGGGGTGCCTCTGAGTTGTATTACTGGGTCTTTTTTCCAGGCACTTTGTTCAGGAAAATTTGCTGGGTAGGGTATTTGGGGGAGCAAATAGCCAAGCCTTGGAGAGAAGTGAGAACAAAGGGGTGGCCCCAGCCGAGTCACTGGCCGCGTTTGCAGGTGTGGGAAGACGTGCTCCTGCCCGACCTTCCCCACCGAGTCGCCTCCTCCTTGTCTGTCCAGTCACTGAGAGGAGGTACCCCTGGGCCAGCGTCCAAGGAGTGCTGCCCGCTCCCCGGGTGCCCCCTCGGGCCGCTGGGCTTGGGGACGGGCAGCGGTGGGACGTCAGTGCTGCTGCAGGAGCCCAGGCCTCCCTTCGCTTCTGAACTGAACCCCCACCCAGTGGGCGGGGAGTGGGGGCCTGGTGGGGGGCTCCGGCTGCACCGCGGTGATCAGCTTACGGTGGGTTTGCACATGGAAGCAGCTGGGAGACGGGGCGCCTTTGTCAGCCTGAGGGGGAGTCTTATCCGCGGTGAAGTCTCCTCCTGTGTCAGGAAGCAGATAAATATTCTGAGTAAATTCTTCAGGAATGAAATGACTTGGGTTCATCTGGGAATGGGCTTTATTCCCTTGCAAATTAGTCATTTAACTACGCGTGACTTCTGCGTCCTGGCGGTAATTGAAACTTGAGTGTGGTTCCTGCCCTCCCGCATTTATTCTCTGTTGGGAATGTGGGACCTGCGTGGCAGAGACCAGAGAGGAAAGACGCCTGTGATTACACACGGTTCTTTTTCCCGAGCAAACTCGGGGCCGGGGTGACTCCCCACACCCCGGGCAGCAGCCCCGTCCGTTCACACGGTGCCCCTCGCAGTCCTGCTGCCCCTCCCCGGGCAGCTGCTGCCGTCCACGCTGTCCACACCGTGCACACCTCCCACACGCCCAGGCTTCCCTGCTCCGTCTTCCTCCGGTGGCTCAGGTCCCTTTGCCTAATCCGAGAGCCCCTCTCTGCCCTGCGGCCTGAGCTCCTCATGCCCAGGTGCTCAGCCCTGCAGAAGGTCACAGGAGGTCGCGTCTAGCTCAGCCGCAGGGCTCAACCTTTTTGTAACAAGTATTTAGTCACCCCCTTTACTACCCTGAAATAAAATGAATAGGATGGCGTCCCAGCACCCGAGACTTGAGCAAATGAATCCGGTGCTGAGGTGTAAGGGGGGCAGATGGGGAAGGCTGGGTGCGGGTGAACCACACAGGTGTGGCTCTGCATCCGTGCCCGGCGGGGCAGGGTCTCAGTGTGGACCTGCTCCTCCTGCCGTGGGTCCAGCTGAGGCTGAGTGATGAGATGCCCTGGGGTACATGGCGAGCAGGTGACTGGAACCACCTTCTGGAGGCTGCAGTCCTGCCCTGACTTTCTGAAGGGCGACCAGGACCCCGAGGTGCACGCGGCTGCAGGTTTTTTTTGGGCCCTCCCTCCTGGCAGCTCCAGGAACCCTGGGAGCTGAGGAGCACTGTGTCCCTTGCCCCTGGAAGGTTCCTCGCCCCTCCCCAGGCTGCCCAGTGGATGGGGGGGCCCAACACACACTCTTCTCCCACCTGCCCCCCGCCTGCAGGCCTGATGCTGGAGACCCAGCTCCTGGCAGGCAGCGGTGAGCAGGTGTTGAGGGAGTCACGCCAGCAAGGGGGCCTCCGACCTGCAGAGAAGCCGTGGTGCTGCGTCCGCTTCCCCGGTCATCTGTCCGGGGAACTCGGGGCTCTGGCCTTTGCAGCTTGAGCCCACTTGGTCTTTCTGAGGGAAACCGCCAGTACGTCCTCGGGCAGAGCGGTCAGGCTGGAAGGAAGCGAAGGGTGCTCAGTTCCTTTTCTAAACTGACGTGACCAGAGAGCGAAGGGCCAGGTTCACGGCTGCTCCGTCCGCCTTGCCAGGGCGCCTGGGCACAGCGGAGTCCTTCTTTTTCTGGTCAGTTAGTGCCCGCTCAGTGCCCGGCAGCGGCCAGTCCACTGTGGGCCGGTCCCGCGGGGCCGAGGGGACGCCCCTTCTTTACTGCACGTGTCCTCTTGATCCTAAATCGGGTTTGGGTCGAAGCATTTAAAACCTGCTCCTTCTCTTCCTCTGCCAGTCGAGCAGGTTGGATCTTGAGTCACTGCTGGGAAGCGGCGTCCTGCCTTGTGTGTGCACTGCGAACATGTTTGGGTTCATCTGTCACAGCAGTGTTGCCAAAGCCTAATACAGAGGAAACTCAGTCCGGGAGGTTACAGCCAGTGATACTGCCGTGCCGAAACCGGAGCAGAAGCGTGGCGCTGGTGGCGGTGTGCACTAAGCTTCTTGTGAACTGAAATTCATGAATTAACGCCGTAGCAGCACGTAAACTACTCCTTAAGACGGTAAAAATGTAATTTAAGAAATTAAGGAAAATTTCAGAGCCTCGATGATTCTAGATGAATGGGACTAAGGAAGCTAATAAAGATACTGAAATACATTTCCCCGCTAAAATAAACGATGTCACATTGTTATGGTACTCGGTGAGATTAAGTGAACTGGCGGCTGCAGTGACGAGGGGGTGAGCAAGGTCTGTTCAGTGGGTGCCCGTGATTGTGGGTGGAGACGAGGGGGAAACGAAACCTGGTCCACTCAGGAAAGCTCCTGGCTCCCAGGTGGGCCGCTCGGTCGGCGGGGAGCCGGCAGGGCAGAGGCGGGAGGAGGGGAGCGGGACACACGCGTCAGGGACGAGGCGTCCTCTGGAGCGAGCGCTCTCCTTCCCTCTGACTGTTGCCTGGTCTGGACCAGGGAGGCTTTTTTCTGGGGGGTTTAGGACCCGATGGGCCAGCACTGCGGTGGAATCAGCGTGGTGTGTGCGGCAGGTGTGCAATGAGGCTCTTCCCGGGTCATTGTGACTCTGGCGGTCCTCAGCCCACTCCGGGTAGCACCCTCCACGTCCATCCACGCCCAGGACGCCCTGAGCAGGCGCGTGCGGGCTCCACGTCACGGCTCCATGCAGGGCACCCCACGAGACAGCCTCATCACCGTCCGACCCGCAGCATCTATTCGGGTGTCCCCGAGCCCGGCGCTTGGAGACGTTACACTCTCGTCGTGTGTGCTCGTGTCTGGACTTGGGTTTCTCGCCTGGCGTTGCCGTAGCAGCCACGTGCGCAGGTATAGTTTCCGGAGGTGGGACACGTGTTGGCAGGGAGCGAGGGGACACAGGGGATGGGGAGGGCCCTCCTGACCCGAGGAGGCACACACGCTGTGGGTTTTCTGGGCAAACCTGTGGAGTGCGTGGGATCAAGGCACTGTGACTCAAGGAGTTTCTCTACTTCTGCCAAAGACACCTGTAAAATCAGGTGACAAAGAATTACAAGCAAAGATGTAAAAGCTTTGAAGAATGTGCTCCCACTCTCATTCTTGATCCTTGATACCCGGGTTTGCAGAAAGTGGAATGAGGTGGCCTCGCGGGAAGGGCATGGCCCAGGACGTGGCCCCCGCGGCCCGGCGCGTGCCCACTTCCCCGAGACGGGACTGTCCCTTGGGTCTCCTTTCATGAGGATGCGCCCCTGTGGCTGGAGATGTGTCTCTTCTTCCTTCTCTGAGCTCCCCCAGCCCCGACCCTGGCTCCTGGCTGCTTCCCATGCCTCACTTTTCTTTACATCCTTTGACCTAGTCTATAAAGGGATGCCGACCGGGACCCGGCCGTGGTGGAGCTGGTCAGATTCTCCGCTCCTCGGCACTGACTGTGGAAATACACCAAACAGACAAGCACCGTAGGCTGTGACAAGGGCGATGGTGGACCCCAAGTCCCGCGACTTGAGTCCGTGTCAGAGACACATCTGGGAAGGGAGTGGGGGTGGTCTCCGACACTCGGCTCAGCCCGTGGCCGGGAGTCATTCTCGGAGGACGCTGCGAGGTGGGGAACTCGGGGTGGGCGGGGCGCGGTCGGCGTTTGCAGGCTCTGAGGCTGATCTGCGAAGCTCACCCCCCTCCTCAGTGTGTCTGAAAGTTCTAGGTGGGGCTGAGCTCAGGCCTGTGCGACAGGAGACCATGAGGTTTGCTATTGTCTAGTGGGTTTGCTCCTTGGCAGGAAGGCTCCAGTGCTCAGGCTGTGACAGAGCTGGTCAGTGGAGGGCTGTTGGTGGAGCGCCCAAGGGTGCCCGTGGTGCTGGGGCTAGCGCTCCCTGCCCCTTAGCATTGCCTCCCGTGCTCTGCGTCAGAGGTCACGGGAGAGCTGATACGGTGGGCTCCACCCAGACGGCCATTTAATTACCCACGGAAGCCGGTGACGCACGGATCACCATTAATAACGTGAAGAGGTGCCCAGGCCTCACTGTGGAGACAGGAGAAGGAAGGGCCGGGCACGGCCAGTCGCAGAGGCTGGCTTTCATCTGCTGCCCTTGGGTTGTACGCGGCCAAAAGCACCAAGGGGAGGGCGTGTCTCAGGCTACTGAAGCCGTGATTTAGGTCTGATGCTAACTGAATGGAAGGAGGGCCTTGGGACTTAGGGCTTCTTGGTCCAAAGAGGGTGGTCAAGGGTCCAGCTCTGTCACCAAAGCGGACCCCCCTGTCCCGCCGTCATCAGCTCTGTAAGTGGTGCTGCACCCCCAGGCCCGTGCCACCCGCCAAGCTCTGGCCTAACTGGCTTCAGTGGGAGGCGCCCGTCCCCACGGCGCCCGCCTCCACCTTCCCCGGGTCCGACGGAGAAGTCCTTGCGGAGTGGGCTCCCAGGAGCTCAGAGCTTCTGCCTGGATCCAGGGCATTGCCCCACTCAACGGACACACGTTTACTCAGCTGCCTGAAGACGCCCATGGGGAGAGCACAGCCTCCTGGCCGTGTCCCATGCCCGTCTCGGGGGAGCCTCGCCCCCCCTCCTCTGGCTCTCAGGGCAGCATCACTGTGGCTCCTTCCTGATTAAGCACTGTGAGAGACCGCAGCACCGTGCAAACATTCCCGAACCTCTTAAATTAGGGCGCTTCCTGCATGCTGGGCGGAAGCTGGGCAGGGGTAGCGGCCATGTAATGTATAAATCACCGGAAAAAAGGCTTGAAAGTGAGCTGGGCGTCCCTGCCCTTCAGCAGCAGGGAAGATGGAAAATGCCAGCATCTCGATGCAGGGGGCCGGCCCTGGGCACGGTGGCCGTGCTCGCTGGGGTGCCCAGCCGCCAACCTGAGTCTATGGGCAGCCCTCCGCCGTGGCTCCTGGTCAGCACCTGGCAGCAGGGGCAGCCTAGGCCTGTCTCCCCTGTGTGTGGCCAGCGATAACTGTTTCAGTTTGGTGTGCTCGAACCCCACCTTTAATGGTGTTGGACAATGATGCTTTGAGTTGTTGAAGCGGCTGTGAATTCAGCCTTCAGAAGGGCAGAACTCCGCATGGTGCGGGGCAGGTGTCCGCAGTGCCCAGGACGAGCTGCTGTTGGATCCACGGAGTGTCCCATCCCCTCCTGGTTTCTCACCTCCTTCCTGGCAGATTCCAGCATGGTGACTGCGCTTCCCTCCGGGGGCCGGGCCGTGGGGCGGGGGCCGCTGATGGCGACCACACTGACTGGCCGGCAGGGCGGTCTCCCCCTCCGTCCTCCTTCAGGGCTGGTTCCCCATGAGCAGTCCTGGGTTTGGGTCACACGTATCCCTCCCTGCCCCCAAGGAGGAAGAAGGAAGCCTCTGGATTCACCAGGAAGGAACCCATCTCTCCTGGGCTGAGCCCTCCTCCTGGGGAGGGTGCCCCGCCCTGCCCTTCCTCCTCCAGGACCACCTGGGGTCTCGGGAGCCATCTGTCTCCACCCCAAGGCTTCGGTCAGAGCCCTGCGGGTGTGGGAGCTGGGTGCCCAGGCCGGGCCCCCGGGGGCTGTGTCTGGACCACTTCGCGGCTGCTCATTCTCCCTTGTCCACCAGGATTCGCGCTGCACACTGTGGGCTGGGCGTGGCTTCCCAGGCAGTCTGTGTGCCTCTGCGTGGCCAGGGCTATATGTGCTGGTGCGACGGGGGCACAGGGCCCACCACTCTCTGCCGTGTGGGACAGGAGGCCGCCTCGGGAACGGAGGCTTCAGCCAAAGCAGGAAAGCGTTCCCGGGCGTCTGCCCTGGAGTCACCTGGAGGGCCTCCAGCAGGACAGCCAGTGCAGGTGTGGAACTCGGCCGTCAGAGGGGGCACGACCAGTGCCCACCGGCCTCTGCGGAGTCACCGCGGGGTAGTCCACGTGCGTGGCTCCTGGGCCGGGGTGGGGCACAGGTTAGCCAGGCTGTCAGGCAGCCGCGCTCCATGGTGGGGTATGCTGAGCAGGTAGGAAGGTGACCCTAAGGGACTGTTTCTGGGCTTCTGGCCAGTGGGGTGCACAGGAGAGAGCCCGAGGTTTGCCAGGACGGCTGTGGAAGGAGGTGGCGTCTCGTCTGCCCAGCGGATAAGAGGGTGGGGGGCGTCCACACAGAGGGAGAAACGGGAGGAAAGACGCAAAGTTTGGGACCTAGACTCACTTCCCCAGATTTTGAGGGAAGTGCCCCGAGGGGGTGGGGGCTTCCCGTGAGTTGTGACGCTGGCCGGGCAGAGGCCATGTTGTGGAGGAGGGTGTGCTGGCATGTTCAAGGGCTTTCTGCCAGTGGGCACGTGGCACAGGCCAACCTTAGAGAGATCTGGGTGGGCAGCACCCAGTTGAAAAATGGGTGGGCGCTCTGGTGAGGGGAGGGGTCCTGGGGAGAAGCCTGCCATGGGTCCCCGATGATGTTCCCTCTCAGAGTTGAGGAGAAGGGACCGCGTGCGAGTGTCACGTGTGGGTGGAGGCACTGAGTAGCAGCGAGTTGGGGTCTTGCCACGGTGACCCCGACGAGTGCCTGTGGCTGCGGCTGATTTGTGTTTGTGTGTGTCGTGTGCTTGGCGTGCGGGATTTCAGCCTGATCCTGACCACGTGCAGGCCTGCGGGCCAGTGTCGCGGCTGCCTTGTTTTGGAGGTGCTGGGAGCGCACGCTTGGGTTTTATAGCCCTTCTGGGCTGTATTCCAACAAATGTTTTTCTAGGCCTTCAGAAAAGTCCTGCGCAGCTGGCCTCATGGATCCTTGACTGACTGGTGACTGTGTGTCTCTGTATGTTACTGATAAATTATTTATAAGGCAGAATTTTGTGTAGGAAGTCTCACTTCCCTGTGGAATCCTTTAATAAGATCTGAGCGACGCTGAGAAGGCAGCCTCGCAGCACCGACATGTAGCATCTCGTCGAGCCTGAGGCGGCCTCCTGGCTCCCGGACCCTCCGCCTTGCTGGTTTGCTCTGCTTTGGGTTTGGGACGTCTGGTGGCTGTACTGACGCGCGTCTCTGAGCCCCGTGGATGGACAAACAGGCGTCTGGGCTGTTAGGCATGTAGGCATTCTTTTTCTCATCTGCAGACTCCAGTCCCCCATGCCTGTGCGCACGTGCAGATGCAAATGCACACACATCCAGACACGCACACGTGCACATGCAGACACAAATGCACATGCACACACCATTGCGTCCACCCCTGGCAGAGGTTGAAGGGGGCGTCACCCTCATCCCAAGGGAGGGGTGGGGTTCACAGGAGGGGCGTCACCCCTCCTTGGGCTCTTCTCAGCAAATCCTCCTCCCAGTCTGTGCCAAGCTGTGCGGTGCCCACGTTGTAGGTGGTCCGGGCAGTAGCAGCCCACTTCTCCAGTGTCCAGGCAAGATGTTCTCGCTGTTGGTGAAGACGGTCTTAAGCAGACATTACAGAAGCCACGTCGGTTCGTCCCTGAGACTGGGGGGGGGGCATCATGACCTCACGGCCCTCTCCCCTAGCTCAGGGGCGCCGGCCCTGGCGCCCGCTTCCCACCTGCTTCCACACGTCAGTGGCTGCCCTGCCGCCCCCGAGTGTCTGCCTGAGAAACCGTGGGCTCCTGGAGGCCTCTCTGCACGTTCTTGTTCTACCAGGCTGAGGTTTGGGGGCAGTTCTGACCTGATAGGGTTTAGGATTTTCAGCATCGGAGAGAAGAGGCATCAAGGAGCGTTGGAGAATAAGGAACGAGTGAGCTTTAAGCCGGCCATGGGGGCGGCTGTCCTGCTGGCTGGTCTCCTGTCCGCCCCGCGTCTCCTGCCCTCTGTTAGAACTGTTCGCTGACCCTCACTCCCTCCGCACAGTCTCCTTAGGGGACCGTGACTTCTGCCAGGGGCTCCCGCTGGTCGGCCAGCACCACGTCCACCCAATGCCTGCTTGTCGGGGGGCTCTTGGCTGTGGCTTCTGGTTTAGGTGGCCCGTGAAACCACATCTGACAGTGTTTCCCTGCAGCTTGACAACCTGAACTGCAAGGGGCAAAAACAGGCAAGTAAGAGAAAGGGAAAACCACAGAGTGGGCGGCCCTGGGGAAGCTGGGTGGTCCCACAACAGTGGGGTTGCATGGGGTCCCTCCTCGTCCTCCTGGAAATGGGGTGCAGGGTGTCCCTTTGGGTGGAGACTCAGGCCAGAGTAGGAGGATGGTGAACACATGGAGTTACATTTCTGCCGTAGCCACTAGAAATTTGACCAGAACGTCGACAACAGGAGAAAGAAGAGGACTCTGGCAGAAGGAGGCCTGTGGAGAGCAGGGCCCCATGGGCAGCCGTCCCTGCCGAGTTCTCCCCTGGTCTGCGTGCCGGGGAGGGGGCCACGGCAGGGAGGCTGGGAGGCATTTCTGGAAGAGTCTGAGGCTCAGGTAGGTTTGGGAACAGGCTGTAAGGCAGAGAGAGTGAAGAAGACACCAGACAGGACGTCGGCACAGCTGCACGAGGAGCTTCAGGTGAGCAAGAATCAGGATCAGTTCTTGATAAACCTGCGTGAAGACAAGTCACACCTGGGGTCTCTCCACAAATGACTGGTTTCCTCAAGTTGGGTCAGGCTCCACCTGGGAAGTAAAAACTTCCTCATAAGCAACTCTTAGATGAGAAAGCACAAGTGGGAAGTAGCCGTAATGAAAATACGCCACACTCAGCACTCCTGGGAAGACTCAGAGGAAAAGCCGTAGCCTTTATCAGCCGCACTACTTCCCAAGCAGGCGGCTTCCCCGAGAGGAAGGAGCACCAGCGGGCTGAGCGATACACGTGGCTCCGAGCCCCCTGCGCAAGGACAGTGCAGGTGGCACCTGCTGCCTGGGCCGCGCCCAGTGACGTCGGCCCCGCCCCGGACCCCGCTTCCGGCGTGCTCCCCCGTTCTCAGTGTGCCGGCTCTTCCTTCTCAAGCTCCTCGCCCTGTCCTCGTTACCCAGTGACCCCGAGTGTCCGCTGCAGTCCAGGCATCACATTTGTGGCAGAGACGGGGGAGCAGAGACAAAAGGCATCTTTCCTCTTACTGCAAAGGAGGTAATTTCCACCCCAGCCCCGCACACCCTCCCCGGGTGCAGGCCCCTCGTTCAGTGTCCAGGACTGGTCACCGCCGACCTCCAGCTGCGTGTCCAGGTCTTCTAGCCTTGGTGGGAGCAGGAAGGGATGGCCCAGGTGCTGTGCCGGTGTCCCCACGCCCCCCGAGACAGCCAGGTGGGGTGAAGGAGGGAGGCGCTCGGCCAGGAAGGTGGAAGAAGAACAAGGCCCTGAGGGAACCCTAAGATGCGAGGAGCCTGTTCGTGAGGAGGAAAGGAGGACAGAGAGCAGACTGCACGCCAATCGGGGAAAAGAGCAAAAACACAAACACACAGAATCAGGAGCAGCAAGACCCTCATTAAAACAGAGGCAGCGAGCGCTTCGCGGAGGCGCACAGACGCACGTGAAGTCTGGATGCGGTCCGCTCTCTTCAGAGGAGGACCGTATTAAGTCTGATCACGGACCGCGGGGGAGGCCTGAGCTGACGGCGCGGGTTGGCACACAGCCCGCCACCCCCACCCCGGGTACCAGGCTGGCTGGCTTCACGGTAAATTATTTCAGATCTTCAAGGACTGGGTTATTTCTGTGCTGTGTAAACTATTCCAGAGGGCAGATAAATCCTGAAACCTTCCAAGTCAAGCATCACGCACAATAGCTTACGAGGAAAACAGAACAGAGTCCGGAAAAAGGCTCAAATACGCGTGGAATTGGAGGAGGAGGATGATGGATGTTAAATCAACGGGAAGAAGACAAATTGTTCAATAAACTGTGTTCCAATTGTTTGGGAAAAAAAGTATTTGAGTTCTTATTTCTTTTGGCAAAAATAAATGCCAAATGAATCAATAACTTAAGTGAAAGTCATACAGAGGGGCTGCGGAAGGCGGCGTGGGGCGATGCGACGCCGTGGGCGCCCTTTTAATTGCGATGCTTTAAATCTAAGAAGCCATAAATGGAAAGAGTAATAAGTCTGACTGTGGAAAACCTTAAAAAATTACTGGGAGGAATATCATAAGAAAAGTTGTAAGACACGTGCGACCGGCAGAGCTGCACCTCCGTGTGGCCTCACGCAGGTGAGCGCGGGGCACGAAGCAGCCGGGCTGCGAGCGGGCGGCCTCGGGGGTGGCAGGACGGCGCCCGGGGTGTGAGCGCTCGCCCTCCCCGGATGGCAGGGCGGCGGGTGAGACCGCAGGGAACCGCAGCTCCTCACTGACGGCCCACACGCCGGACCGCAGGCCCGTGTGGTCTTGCGGAGGAAGGAGGCTGGTCCACGGTGGACGGAGTTGGCGCGCTGCAGCTTTCTGGGGGCACATGCCCCCCGCTTCAGTTACATGTTCAGGCGCCCTTGGGCCTCACGTGGGGGTTGGGGCCTTTGGTGGCCGGGAGCCCATCTCAGCCGACCCTCTGAGCAGCTGGGCCGCTGGGTGGGGGCCTCCTTGTAGCCAGGGAAGCGAGGCCGGGCTGGACCTGAGGCCAGGGCTGAGTGGTCACACCCCAGGACCTTTCACTGCTGTCCTCGACAAAGTGCTCAGGCATGGAGAGAATGGCGTGGATGCTCTGGGACGTTAGCGTCGGTGAGAATCTGTGAATGACCCGCAGTCTCCGGGGAAGCGTCAGTGCCATCCAGCCCCGTCCCCACACCGAGCGCTGGTCATCACGGCCCTCCCTGGGTCAGTCTCTGTTAGACCCTCAGTCCCACGGGGCCAGTCCTTGGTTGAGGGGAGAGCTCGGTCCACAACAACATCCTCTGAGTGGGTGAGGACATGGCAGCCCCGCCTGGACGCTGCCGTCCTGCACGGCTCTGCACAGGGACCTGGCGCCGGATCAGAGGACCAGGGCATCCCTTGGATGAGAGGAAATGTCGTCGGCTTACGTGGACCGTGGTTGTGGCGTCCCAGGTCAGCTGGGCAGAAGGCAGCTGCCATGTTCTGGTGGGTCTCGGTCTGAAGACGTGAGGCGGTGACCTGAGAAGGGTCTACTGGAAGGTCCCTGCTGGTGGTGATAGGGAGGGCGCAGACGGAGGAAGGCGGCCAGGAAGTAGGAGGAAGGGGACGCGGACCTGCCCGGTTCGGCCGCGGGAGGGGCACCGCTAGGCAGAGACCAGGTGTGGGGCCACGGGGAAGCCGGCAGCCGCCCCCGCACAAGGTCCCTGCACACACTGTCCCCTCCATGCCCAGTTCCTCTCAGGGGGCATTCCTAAGAAGGGAGAGGGCATCCCTGCTCTGAGATCCTGGGGTCTCCTCTTGAGTCTGTCCCATGCGTGAACCTCTTTTTCCCCACGAGCTTGGCCCCCCAGGGCCTGAGCAAGGTCAACACAGGGAGGCTGTGTGTCTGTGTTACTTTTGTGGAGTGACCGCAGATGCTGGCGGGAAGGGGAAGGAGGCCCCCGTGTTTTTCCCAAATACGCTCTGGTGAAGCCCCTCAGGGGTGTTCTTTCTGTGGGGAAACCAAAGCCTTAAGCAGGTTCTTTTGAAAAGGTGTGTACTCACGTGCGTGCCTGCGTGTCACGTGTGTGCCTGTGTGTGCATGGGTGTGCCTGTGTGTGCATGGGTGTGCCTGTGTGTGCATGGGTCTGCCTGTGTGTGCACGTGTGTGCATGGGTGTGCCTGTGTGTGCATGGGTGTGCATCACGTCGAGCCTCCTGTGGGCTCCTGGGGGAGGTTTTCAGATGCTCTGGGACGCTGAGCGTCAGGAGTGGACGGGTCCCCACAGGAGGCAGGAGGCAGGAAGGGGAGAACTCGGAGAGAGAGCTGGGGCGTTAGTTTTACCTCCTCTGCGGTTTTTCCTGGACCAGCCGCATCTCCAGTGTTCCCTCTAACTCAGCAAGCCATATTTTTCATTTGTTTTCAGGTCTGTTTTGGTATATAAAGCAGGTATGTCCATTAAATACATTTCAGGGCTCAGGAAAGTTGAGGTGCTTGGTTTTCCAGGAGCAGATGTGATGGAAGTCACCCCCGTCCTGTGGGAGTGGAAACCCGTGCCGTCTCTGTTCCTGATGGGGTCAGAGGCCCTGGTGCCGTCGGGAGGCTGAGGGCCTGTGCTGCCCGAGACCACTGGGGCTCTGTGGTCTGGGGGCTGTTCACTGTGGCCGGGCTACGCGTGAAGCCTGCAGTGTTGGCTTTGGAGTTAGTCCGCCCTCCTGTGAGCCAGTTTCTCAGTGCTGCCTCTTTTTGGAGCGTTTTAAACACTGGGCGCCTTTGCCGGGGGACGTCCTGGATCCCGGGGCCTGGCTGCACCTTTGGCAGGTTCCTTGCCTCTGCCGGCCGCAGACCCGGCAGCCGCCCCAGGCAGGAGCAGCTCCAGCTGAGGGGCCGTCCGGTCCGACCACGGCCACGGCGCCCCCACCCTCCCGATGGGCAGTCCTCCTGGATCTGTGCAGGGTCCTTTGTGAGAGCAGCACATGTGACCGTGGCCACGGGGACCTGCCAGGAATGGGAGTAGGTGTCCCCTCTCTGCTTCCTGAGGGAAAGTCCCGTGAAGGGAACCGGTTAAAACCTCCCCAGCAGCTCACAGTACCTCACGGCCAGGTCCCTGCTCTGGCGGCCAGCCCAGCCTGGCAGCTGCAGCGACGCGTGTCCAGACTCAGCCCCCTGGAC
The DNA here is from genome assembly GCF_036321535.1 of Camelus dromedarius. NCBI lineage: Eukaryota > Metazoa > Chordata > Mammalia > Artiodactyla > Camelidae > Camelus > Camelus dromedarius. Next base: position 543,215 of record NC_087442.1, read on the forward strand.
AGCGAGGGAGCCCGGGTGGGTCTGTGACAGACTTGTGTGTTGATTTTAGGTTCTCCCAGGATCAGTGCTCAGCACATATTTAAAGCACTTGGAAACAGGGTGGAATTGCTCCGGTCGGTTGGTCCCCGTTCACGGGGACTGTGCCTCCACCTCTGTCCCTGGTTCTTGGTTTGGGGGGACGTGAGGAGTTCTGGATCAGATGAGCTCTTACCTGGGGAACCTCAGCTCAGGGAAGAACGACCGGACCCCCTGATGAGTGGCGTCCATCTCAGAAGCGGGCTTGTCCCGCCTCGGGACGACCCACACTGCGCGGAGCTGCGGGTGGCTGGAGCTGGGCAGGTAGCGGGCCGTCCTGGGTTTGCACGTCACCCACTTCTCTTTAGGGAGCGCGTGCTGTTTTCTGTCCGACAGGCGACCGGACAGGATTGACTGTCTGGCCCTCCTGGATTTTGGCCCCTGACCGGGACCTGCCCCCACCCTCCCTGATCTGTGCCATCTGCTTGGCTGGGCCAGCCTCCCCAGAGCCACGTTGCGGGGCGGGGGGGGGGGCGCTTGCTGTTGGGCGAGATTGTTGGGGGACGTGCATCTCGTTCGTGGTTGACACCAGGGCGGGGGTGAGAGTCAGGAGCAGGTGAGAACACAGCTCCGGCTCCCGGGCACCTTCAGCTGCACAAGATAGTCGAGCAGCAATAGCCCAGGTCCGCCTGCGCAGGGACGCCTGGTTCCTGTCACCCGGTCCGGCCAGAGGCACAGGGGACATGGTTTCACCTCCAAGCAATTGTCACCAGGAGGCCAGGCTGCGTGGCGGGGTAGGGGCCGCCGTCCTGGCCCTGACTCTGCAGTGGACGTGGATGTGGAAGTGCCCGCAGACCCCCACCCATTCGTGGAGCCGGGAACGTGGGGTTGCCATGGCGACCGGAGAGTGGGCTACTCAGCTCTCAGATGACAGGGGACCTTCGATTCCCACCAGCCTTTTATGTTTAGTGGAATGAGAGTGTCGTGTGAGGAGACCAGGAGACCAGAGGGCCCTGACATGCTGTGAGCCCTTGGATGCCCATCGTGGACTCAAGCCGGGAGCTGTGGGCTCTGGTCACAGCAGGGCTGCCGGGTGCAGGACCCACATGACCGCTTTGCTCACTGCACGTGTCCTGAGTTCACGCGTGTCTACAGTGGACAGCAGGGTAACGTAGATGCTGAGAGGTGGGTGTTGCTTTCCCAGTTCATGAGTGGTGACTGCTGGGCCCCAGCAGGACGTTAGACCGACCCCCTGGCCCTGAGTGGTGGTTTCTGGGCGTCAGCCGGGAGACACTGCGGTGCTGGCCTCAGGACCTTGCCTGCCCGTTAGGGTTCTCATTTCAGCCAGAAGCAGAATTGTCTCCAAGCTGTTTTTATACTGTTTCCCCCAAGATTTCAACAGAGTTTTCATCTCTGTACTTGTTATGATCAAGTCAGAATGTATTCAATTCACTCTCAATAATTTCACCTTCTTTCTTTTAGAAAAATTTCTCACAAGCACTTGAAGAACATGTGAACTGTTAATTTTTTCCCTGCCAGGTAGCAAAGTAGCTGAAACTGTCTTTCATAACAACAGGGTTGGCTGGGCAGAGTTGCAACTGGTTGGAAAATGATATAAAATATTGCTAACAGTGGTGCTAAACATTAGTTGTCAGTTTCAAGGAAGATACCAGGACCGTGGCTCAGGAATTAAATGTGTTTTGTATCACATCTGAAAACCAGACACGAGGACAAAGCTGTAAGAAAGCAGTTTGAGATCCAATGTAAGAAATAAGCTTCACTTAAAATTTTTTTTCTGTAAGAATCTTTCTTTCAACTCTGTGAGTGCCTGGGGGTTTGTGCCGTGTGTGTGCACATGTACATGTCTGTTACGTGCTCGTACGCAGGCATCGTGTGCGTGTGTGCATGTGTGTGCTTATGTGTGCTGTGAGCATGCATATGTGCATGTGTGCATATACGCAGGCATCATGTGCATGTGTGTGTGTACTGTGAGCATGCGTGTGTGCACACGTGCATGTACATGCGTGTACGCAGGCACTGTGTACATGCAGGAAAAAGCACAACCTTGATTCTGGGGAAGGGGAGCTGGCCCCCTTCTGCTCTGTGTGATTTATGTGTTGTTTTGATGATTTCTGTTTTCTTCAATACATGTGCATTTCGCCTTCAGTTTATAAAATTAAAAAAAGTATGCTCATTAGGAGTGTGGACAATGTGTAGCCGTGGAAATCAGAGCACATTCACGGTCATGCCTCCTAAAGACCCTGGATCCTCATGCTGCCCGTCTGCACCCAGATACAGATGCACAGAACACCACACCCAGGTGCCCGTCCACACCCAGACACAGACGCACAGACCACCACCACCCAGCTGTGGGCCCTGTTCCACTCACCTTGATAATATTATAGCATCTTTGTTATTGTAATCGTTTTGTGAATATTTTAATGACCATGAAACATTTTGAGTTGACGTGTAATCATTTATTTAATAATTCATCTATTGCCAGGCCTATAAAAATGTTTTTATTTTTCACTTTCATGAGAAGTATACGGTGACACACGTGGGCATGACATTTAAGAAGGGTGCATGTGCAAGTGCGTGTGTGCATGTGCACATCCGTGTGTGCACATCCATGCGAGTGCCTGTCCATGTATGCACATCCGTGTGTGTGCAAGTCCGTGTGTGCAAGTCCATGGGAGCGCGTACTGCGTATGCACAAACCGTTGGGAGGATTTGGCATATCTCGTCAAAGCAGAGTAAAAGCATTTGAATTGGAGTGCATTCAGTATGTGTTGAATTTAGGAGTGAGTGGCCACTAATGAAAGGTGCCAGTTAGAGCTGCCACCTGCTTGGCAGGCACGTGACAGGGCAGCTCCCAGGCCCCGTGTGGCCCTTCCACCCGAGGAGTGAACTTCCTCTGTCCTAAACCAAGGGAAGCCCCCTCCCTTCACCAGCCACTTCAAAGTCGGGCTGGAGGCTCCCATGGGTGGGGTGTGTGTGTGTGTATGTGCGTGTGTGAGCATGCATGTGTTTTGTTTTATTTCTTGGTCTTATTGTTTTAAAATGTTTAAGTTCGTGGCACACATTTTATAATCAGGGTTCAAACAGCAGCTGTTTCCAGGTCTTTGGAGAAAGTGGAAGCCTGGCTCCTGCGTGGGAGGCGGTGTCCCCCGTTTGGCTGCTCTCCACCGCCCTGCTGACTGGCATCTCCAGGGCACGGATGTGTCAGTGCCCAGGTCGGGATGCTGGCTGTGCTGGCCAGTCCCTCTCACCCCTGCGAGGTGTCAGGAGGGATGCCTGCCATGGTCGTGTGCACGGGAAGTGCGTGTCCCCCTCTGCATTTCCTTAGAGATGCTCCCAGGTCGGGAGGCCTCCCCTGCTCTCTCCTGCCTTTGCGGCCTTGGCGGGACAGTCCTGCTGGCCTGGGCCCTCCTCCAGACCAGCACACCTGGAGCCGAGTCGGGGTCTGGGTCCAGGCATGTCGGCTCCAAATCTGAAGCCTCTGTGTCAGTCCGCCCAGACTCCGGATGGAACCCTGGCCTGGGCTGAACAGCAGGCATTTTCTGTTCCCAGTCTGGGGCCCAGAAGCCCAAGGTCAGGGCGCTGCAGGGTCGTGTCTGGTGAGGACCCAGTTTTGTTTTGTAGATGGCGTCCTTCCCCTGTCCTCGCCGGGCAGAGGAAGGGGCTCTGGTCTCTTCCTCTTCTTCTAAGGGTCCCGCTATGGACGCTGCACCCTGGAGATCACCTCCCAGAGGCCCCACCTCCCCAGACCATCCCCTGGGGGCTGGCGCTTCCAGGTGCACTTCAGGGACACAGACAGCTCTCAGCCCCCTCATTTCTCTCTGTCTCTCACCTCAGGGAAGCGGCCTCTAGGTCACCAGGAGACCCACCGTGGTCTCGCATGGCTATTTCCACGACGCTGGTGCCCTTCCCCGCTTCCTGCCTGGAAGTGCTGGCTTGAATTTAACTTTTGAGGGGTGTTTGTATTTTGCTACATGACTCAGAGGCTTAGGAGAAGTGTACATGTTAAACAAGTCTAATACATAAACCAGTCAATCTGCAAATGCGACCCAGCCCGGACGATGCGTTTTTCATGAGTCTCGATGGCACACAGGCCTGTGTCGTTACTGCAGGGAAACATCATGCAGTTTTATCCTCACAGGCAGAGGGGGTCTCGGGAAGTCCTGCTCTGCCAAGCAGGCCAGTGTGCTTTGGGAGACGGGAGGTGGTGTTTTCCCGGGGGTCGGGGTGGGCCCTGCCCGAGGGCACTGGAGGCGCCAGGCGGGTGGCAGCAAGGCCCCTCTCAGTCTGCACAGCAGCCACGCAGGGTCCTGCCTGACCCTCAGGGGAGCGGCACTAAGGGTTTGTAGGGCAGTCCTGACCATCATGGATTCGGGCTGCAAAGCTCCTTCCTGTCCACCACAGTAGGTCCAGTCTGGAAAGCTCCCTCAGCCAGTTAACTGATGGGGGTGGGGAGGGCGAGGCTTGTTCTTAATAAGGAGGCTCTGTTCTCTCTTAAGAGACCTGCTCCCGACTCTGCTTGGCTCAGGTGGGGGCGGCCCACGTGCTCTCTGACAGCATGGGGGAGATGCCTCACACCAGATCAGTGAGGCCCCACCAGCCACACGCTCCTGGTCAGGTGACCAGGCTCCGCCTCATCGGCCAAGCTCGCTGTGAAACGGCTCACCCAGCGAGCCGGGCCTCCTGGAGCGCGGGCCTGAGGGCTCGTCCCCGCTAGGCCCGTAGAACACGTGGAGCGGCTGGGAGGGAGTGCTCTGCGCTCTCTGCAAAGATCAGACTTCCTGTCACGTGAGTCCCTGTGTCACGTTTCCGTGGGAACCTCGGTCACAGGATGGAATACGTTTTGTCTAATATGACGCTCACAGCACAGAGGAGGGACCCGGTCACCGGAAAGGTGATGTCACTGCCCAGGACACACAGCCTGTGACCACCTGTCCCTGCCCCCCCCCCCCCGCGGCCCACCCGTGCAGCTCGTCTGTTACATCAACCACACGCAAGCTCAGAGAAAGGTTAGTTTCCGTTAGATACTCACTCACACGCGCACCCACCCCCACACACACACTGCACATTCGAACGCACATGAGCGCACACACACCAGACGGCACAGTATACGTGTGCAAACGTGTCGGTGTTACAGCTCAGTTGTAACAGCAACCTGTATCTGGGCAAGAAGCCAAGCAGCACTCGGAGACTGGAAAACTCAAGTTTATTACACCCGTGAGTTCAGAGAAGTTAACACTGCAAGCTCTGAACCCAATCTATACGTTTACACAGGCCTTTTATAGGCTGCCAATTTTACACTTCGCAACATCGTATGCAAATAAAGTACAACAGAAGTTGGCCAACCAGGAACAAGCTTTGTAGAAATAGACCAATCAGGAGTGAGCTCCATGCAAATAAAGTACTACAAATGGACCAATCAGAAGTTATGGAAGTGGACCAATCAGGAGTGAGAGTAATAACCAATCAGGAGTGAAGGAGGTAGCCAATCAGAAGTGAGCTCTGGGAACCAATAGAATTCTAGGTGTAAGCCGCTTTAGAGGCAAAAAAGTGAAACAGAGCCTCTGGGCCAGGGAACAGAATGGTGCTGGGAGGAGAGTACCGGCCCTTCCCGGCGGTTTCTTTACGGGGCTTCCCGCCTCAAGTGAATGCTCCATGTGTTTCTCCTCCCCCCGTTTGGGGTGTGGAACACGTTTGTCGGAACTTTCCAGCCTCGAGTTCCAGCTCAATACGTTGACTTTGTCACTTTTAGTTTGTCTACTTTGAGGTACTTTTGTGCCGCCCCCAAGCTTCTTTCTGAAGGTTAGTTTCGTTTTTCTGCACTTGGGAGCTAAGAGATAAAGGCTGTCGTGGAAGTGCTTCCGAGCCCCAGGGAAGGAGCCCCAGCGGACGGCCCCGGGAAGGGCGGTCTGACCTGGAGATGCCCGTCGTCAGGACGCGGCCTCGACGTTCCTTCCTCACTGAGCAGGGGCCGCCGCGGGACTCCCAGGGAACGAGGCCGCGTGCTGTCGGCCCGGGGCCGGGTGCTGCAGCCACGGTCAGAGGGGCACGTGCGCTACGCCGTGGGAGGGAGGGCAGTGACGGGGCGAGCGGAGCGCCGGGGTCGGCTACAGAGATGCTGCGGAGGGGGGCTTAGGACTAGTCGTGCTCAGTGCTCAGAACACGCAGAAACTGCTGCCGAGGAGCAGAGCACCGCTCCCCCAGGGTGGCGGGGCCTGGCCGGCAGGACCTTTGTGTCCTCAGACTGGCCTCCGGGAGCTCCCTGGGGCCCTCAGCCGAGACCTCGAGGATCCCTGGGGCGGAGTGCGGCTGCGACATGTCCCGGGTCCCCAGAGCGACCTGGAAAGGTGGGGAACCAGCTCTCAGCTGAGTGTTTCTTCTCCCGAAGCCGATGGGCGATCGGCGGCCCTCCCCCTCTCCGCAGTAATGGCGACTGTCACCCCAGCTGTCCTGAATGTGGCTCTCGCAGGGGCGTCTGTCTGGGACCGCGAGAGGCAGCAGGGCTGCGCGGAGGGGCGGCCGCCCTCCTTGCTGTGGCCTCGCTGTGCGAAAGGGGCGGAGGCCTCAGCTCCGCGTCACTGAAACGCCGGGCCTTTCCTGACGCGCTCCCTACGGGCTAAGAGCCCTGCTCTGGCTGGGACAGCCCGGCTCAGCGGGCTGCTTTCGCTGCGGGTTTCACCCTCGCGCGCGTCACCAGTCGGAGTCGTCGGAAGGCGCTCGTCTTCCACGCGTTGCTGGCGTCCGAGCACAGGGAGGGACGGCGGCCTGCGGGGAGGGCGGGGGGTGCGGAGGGGCTGCGTGCAGCCCCGTCCTCGGGGAGAGCCTGCGGGTGGGCCAGGAGCCGCTAGGGTGCAGTTTGGGCCAGATCAGACTCAAGTGAGACTTGGAAGCAGCACAAAGGCAAGGAAAGCAGCTTCAGCAACGAGACAGAGCAGCCGAGTGAAGGCACGGCCTCCCGTGTGGGACGCGTCTGGTGTCAGGGGCTGGGCCGGGAGGTCTGAGGTTTCCGCGCCGCTCGAGCTGCGTGGCCCTCTTCCCTCAGGTCCACGTGTGTTTTGAAGCTGCAGCATCTCCGTGACTGTGAAAAATGCTCCCCAGTGTTTTCTTGCTCAGTAAGCACCTAGGAGGCCCTGAAGCTGTGACACCTCGTCAGGGGACCTGTGGGCCGTACGGCGTTCATTGAAAAATCAGTCACAAGATGCCGGCGGAATCCCTCCCTGGTGGCCCAAACCAGCGTGAGTAGAAGTTTCAGGAAACAGCACCGTTTGGCGAGTTTGGGGGCATGACGCGGGCTTTGAGGTCCGTGTGGAGGGAAGCGAGCGCTTTTACTTAGGGGCGGGGCCGTCAGCAAACCTGTTTTGAAGGAGGCGTGGCGGCACCGGCTGCTGGCTGGAAGCACGGACGCAGTGTCACGGTTTGGAAAACGGTGGCGTCTTGCGTCACGCAGCCGGTCCCGCGTGCTCGCTGGTCCCCAGCCCGAGGCTGACTGTGCCGGGGCCACGGGGGCCGCGTGAGGCTCGCCCGCCGGCAGCGCAGACGGGCGCGGGGCCTTTGCCTTGGAGGCGAGCTCCGTCACGTTGCCGGCCCGCAGCGAGGCCCCGCCCCGGCTGCGCTCGCTCCGCGCTCCCGCCCGAGCTCGGCCGGGGCGAGCACTCGCGCTCCTCCGCTCCCTGGGGTTGTCCTCCTTCGCTGTTGGGAAAACGAAGGTCTGAGGCGCGGGGCTCGAACGGCGTGTCCGTGTCGCTCCGGGAAAGCTCGCTCTTGTCCGGACGGCGCTCTGCAAGCCGTGTGGGAGTTCGTGTCGTCCTGACACCTGGGAGGCCCAGGAGGACCTCCTGCCCCGTGACCGACAGCGAGGCAGTGGGGCCCCGCGGAGCTGCGTCGGCTCGGCCGTGACAGGCGCACACAGCCCCGCAGGCCGAGGCCTTGGCGTCGCCCTCCCTGCTCCACGCCCGGCTCCTCCGGGCCCCGTGCGGTCTCGGGCCCGCGTGCGCCTGCAGCCTCTTCTCCGGGAGGGACCGAGGCAGCCTGGGCTCAGCATTGGCTGACCCATGGGCAGGTGCTTCAGCCACTGTGGGGCCAGTGAAACCCATGCCCCCTGGACAGCCCCCACCTTGTCCCCACCTGGGGGACTTGCAACGTAACAGGGAGGAAGTCGCCATGAAAGAATGGAGGGAAAGGGGTCACAGAGTGATGAGCAAGAAACCTCAAGTCTGCAGTAAGACAGTTCCAGGAGACGGGCTCCCCGGCGGTGCGGAGGCCGTGAGTGTGGTTGGGTCGAGAGGGCGGTAACTCGGGCAGAAAAACGCCTTTCTAAGGGGCATGGGTCATGGGGACCCTTGGGGCTGCAACCTCCCTCCTGTGCCCGAGTCCTGCCCTGCTGTGCTGTGGTGCCAGATGAGCCCCACTCCATTCAGATGGAGACGCAGGCAGGTCCCTCCCACTCCGGGAACCTGCAGGGAACAAGGATGTTCTCCAGCCGCCGGCCTGTCCCTTCCTCCCTGGCGGAGGGACCCCTGGCCCTCGCCGGCCCTGACCGGGGAGAAGGGGCCTGGGCGCCTGCTGTGCAGCGGGGACACTCCCCGTCTTCTGCTCCTCCGTCACCCTGGGCGCGCCCCGACCTTCCTCCACCTGTGAGGACTGTTCATTCATCCTTCCAACCTCTGTTCGAGCACCACACCCTCTATGAAGCTCTTTCCAGGTCCCTCCCTCCAAACGGGTGTCTTCGTTTCTCTACTCCCATAGCTGTCAGCATATGCCTTTATTATATGATCATCACACTTCAACCTGGACCTTAGCTGACCATGCACCCAAGCATGGCAACGCTGGCTCGTGAAAGGGCAGTGGTCTGGAGGACCTGCCTGATAGGGGGCACGGGAGCCGGTCGTGCAGGTTACAGCGGTGAGGGTGCGTCCGTGTCGCCACTGTGTCCGCAGTGCCTTCCTTTTCATCACTGAGTTGTCTTGACTGCTGAGGGCTTGTGCACTGTGGGAAGGACCTGCTTGTTTACTCCTCACCCACTGAGTGACATCTGGGCTGCTTCCTATTTGGGGTAAATCTTCATTTTTCTGGGATAAACGGCCAGGGGTTCAATTGCTGGCTGTGTGATGTGTATGTTTAGTTTTCCAAGACCGTCAGACTGTTTTCCCGTGTGTCTGTGCCATTTTGTGGCCCCACCGGAAACGTAGCTGTGTTCTGGTTTCTCCAGATCCTCGCCAGGATTTGGGGCTGTCGCTGTGTTTTGCCCTAGCCCTTCTGATAGGGGTCAGTGGTGTTTCGCTGTGCGTTTCGTTTGCATTTCCCCAAAGGCGAATGCTGTCGCGCAGCCTCACGTGGGCTGGTTCGCCGCCTGCACATCCTCTTCGATGAGATGTCTCTTCGTGCCTTTTGCCCACTTGTAACTGAGTTTTTCACTGTCCCATCCTGAGAGTTCTGCCTGTGTCGCAGATTAGTCCCTCACTGGCTGTGTAGTTTGAGGTTCTCTCTCCCAGTCTGTGCGCGCCTCCTCATCCTCTAACAGGACCTTTCACAGAGCAGAAGTTTTAATTTTGATGAGACCCAGCTTATTGGACTTTCTTTTTACGGATGACGTTTGGTGTCAAGTCTAAGAACTCGCTGCCTCACCTCGGCTCCGAAGATTTTTGATTTTTGATTCCTCTAAACTTTTCACTGTCTTATATTTTACATTTGCATCCATAACCCATTTGGGTTACTTTCTGTGTAAACCCTGAGCCCTGCGTCGAGGCTCCTGTTTTCCCCTCTGGAAGCTCAACCCTCCAGCTCCATCTGTCGAAAAGGCAATTTTTCAGCACCAAGTTGCTTTTGTACTTGTGTCAGAATCTGCCGGACGTTCCTGTGTGGGTCTTTTCCTGGTCCCGTGCTCTGCTCTGGTGACCTGTGTGCCCATCCTCCACGGCACCACGAGGTCTCGGTGACCGGCTGGTGCGGTTGGGTCACAGGGGTGGGATCTGTAGGTAGAGCAAATGTCTCCTTCTTTCTTCTTCTTTTTTTCTGGACTGTTTTAGCTCCCAGGTCCTCTGCTGTCCCACTGAAGTTTCTTGTCTGTGTCCACAAAGCCTCTTGCTGGGATCTTGATAGGAATTGTGTGAGACTTCTGTATCGGTTTGGGGAGGATTTACATCGTTATTATGTTGAGACTTTCAACCCATGAACACAGCATGCCTGTCGTTTACTTAGATCTTTGATTTCTTTCATCAACACTGTGTAGTTTTCAGTGTGCACAGTCCTGAACACGTTCTGTCAGATTTACACCCAAGTACTCACCTTCTGGAGTGACTGTAAATAGTATGTTAGTTGCAGCGTCAGTGTGGCCATAGCTAGTATACAGACAAATAATTTATTCTAGGAGTTTTTTGTAGATTCGCTGGTATTTTCCATGTGGGAAATTATATCGCCTGGAAACAGGCAGGTTTCTTTCTTCCTTTCTCACCTGCATGTTTCTCATTTCCTTCTGCTGCCCATTGCGGTGCTGAGAACTTGCAGCTCTGCTGAGTGAACGTGGTGAGGAAGCACACCCTGCCTCGTTCCTGACCGCAGTGGGAAAGCTTCCAGCTTCTCACCGTTAAGTGTGGTGCTGGCCGCAGGCTCGTGCGGATGCTCGTTGTCGAGGCGGTGAAGCCCTGAAGTCCCCCCCGGCCCTGTTTTCCTGAGAGTTTCCATCGTGAGTAGGTATTGAACTAATTGATTGATTTAGGGTTAAACCAGCCTTGCATCCCTGGAGTAAACTGCATGAAGTATAATTATTTTCACGTGTTGCTGCATTTTATATGCTAAGGTACTTTCTTATGGGTCTTAATGTTTATATTTATGAGGGATGTTGGTCTGCAGGGTTTTTTGTTTTTTGTTTACTGTCTTCGTCTGCTTTTGGTATCATGTTAGTATTAACTAATACTAACATCTAAAATTAACTGGGGACATTTGGTCCTTTTCTGTTTTCTGGAAGGAATTGTGTAGCATTCATGTTAATTCTCCCTTAAATATTTGGTAGAATTATCCAGTGAAACCTTCTGGGTCTGGAGATTTCTTTTTGTGGAGGTTTTAAATTATGGATTCAATTTCCTTAACAGTTATAGGGCTATGAAATTACCTGTCTCCTATTGGATGAGTTTGGTAGTTTGTGTTTTTTGAGGAATGGGACATTTCATCTAAGTTTCCCTTTGACCATGGACTCTTTAGCAGTGCTGTTTGATCTCCAAGTGTCTGGAGATTTGTCGTATCTATGATTGATTTCTAGTTCGATTCCGTTCTGATTGGAGAATATACTCTGAATGATTTTGATTCTTTTCATTTTGCTGAGTTTTATTTTATATTCTAGGATCTGGTCCACGTTAGCTGGATTTGTCTGTTTCCCCTTTCGGTCCTATCAGTTTCTGCTTCACATACTTGGCAGCTCTGTTGTTTGGTGCACATGAATTTAGGGTGTGTGTCTTCTTGGTGGATTTACCTCTGTCCCTGAGGCATGTGTCTCTCTCTGATTTGTTTGCTCTGAAGATTTATCTGCTATTACTGCTTTTGTTTGACTGACAGTTTTTTTTTTTAAATCTTTTACTTTCAACCTGAAAGTTGGAGTGAGTTTTTTGTAAATGGCATATATTTGGGTCATGCGTTTTTAAACCGCTCGGTCAATGTCTGTCCTCATTGGTGTATTTAGCCCATTTATGTTTAATGTAATTGTTGGTTTGTTAAGGCCTTGAATCCCATCTTACTATTTTTGTTTTCTGTTTGTTCTATTTCTTCTCTGTATTCTTTTTCCTTCATTCCTTTAGGTTATATTTACTTTTTTTTCAAATCCATATTGATTTATCTACAGTGCTTTGACTGTATCTCTTGGTTGGTATGGATATTACATTATATGTACAAAACTGTCACCATTTGCTGGTGTCATCATTTTACCATTTTGAGTGGGGTCTAAACCCTTACCTCCCTGAGTGATTCTTCACCTGGTTTATTATAGTTACTTAAAATATTTCCTCTGCATATAACTAGAAGCACATCAGACAACGTTATAACGTTTGCCTCAACTGTGAAACGTAACTCAGGAAACTCAAGGGAGGGAGAAGGGGTCGCATTCCCTCAGACCTTCACTTTCATGCTTTTTCCTTCTTGATGTTCTGAGGCTTCTCCTTCTGTCACCACCTTTCTATTCACAGAAGTTCTCTTAGCAGGCCTTTCAGGGTAGGTCTGCTGGTAAAGGAGGCTCTCATTTTCATTTGCCTGAGGATGTCTCCATTTCCCTGTCACTCCTGGACGATATTGTCACTGGGTGTCTGGACTGGAGGATTGTCAGGATTCTGGATTGACAGCTTTTTTCTCCCAGCATTTGAAAAATGTTGTGTGATTTCATGTAGCCTCTGTGGTTCCTGATGAGAACTCCTCTGTCACTGGATTATGTTCAACTCATGGGTATGGTTTTATTTCTCTGGCTACTATTTCCTTTGCCTTTAGTTGTCTGAAGTTTAATTATCGTGTGTCCCAGAGGAGATTTGAGTTTATCCCATTTGCGATGCTCAGCATCTGGAATCTTTAAGTTTATTCTCATCAAAACAGAAATCTTCAGTCATTTTTTGGAGTGCCTTTCAGCACTGTCTTCCTTCTCCTCTCCTGGGACTCTTATGACATAAGCATTAGATTTTTTGTTACAGCCCCACAACCCAGAGACTCTGCCCCCATTTTTTCAGACTGTCTTCTCTCTGTTGCTGGAATTGGGTAATTTCTACTCTTCTGTCTTCCAGGTCACTGATTCTCTGATCTGCCCCCTCCATCTTTCTATAAAGCACATCCACTGAGCTGTTTGTTTTGGTTATTGTCTTCTTCAGTTATAATATTTTCAGTATTTATCTATTTGCTGAGACTTTCTATTTCTTTGTTGAGGCTTCCCATTTTTAATTTGCTTCAAGTGTGTTCATAATTGTTCACTGAAGCGTCTTTAACATGGTGGGTTTACAGTCTCTGTCAGAAAATGCCGGCATCTGTGTCATGTTAGTGCTGGTGTTTACTGATCATCTTTCTCCATTCAGTTTGAGGTTTTCTTGGTTTTGAGAAGAGTGGTTCTCTGTTGAAACCTGGACATATCTGGGTTATATTATGGGACTCTGGGTCTCATGTAAACCTTGTGCTTTAACTGGCTTTTTCTGGCACCACTCTGCTGGGGTGTGGAGGGGGCTCTGTTACTGACAGTGGAGGTGGAAGTTGGGGTTCCCCACTGGACCTTTGCTGACACCTGCAGGGAGGGTCTTGTCCTCACAGCTGGGAGAGGGGTGGGTGGGAGTCTGAACTCCCAACGTGGTCTCCGCTGATATGAACAGGTGATTACCACCTAGAGGGGATCCAGTCGGGGTCACTGGCCTCACAGTGGAGGATGCGGAGGCCCCCTCTCAGCCTTTGTGTGAGTGGGGGTGGGGTCGTGCTTTCTTCTAGGTTTTGGGGGTAGGGGAGCTGCATCGTCCACAATGTGCTCAGTTGCTCCTTTCCTGGCCACTGACTAGAGAGAAGCGACTTCAGCTGGGGCCTCGTCGGCACCTGGGCTGCTGGTTGATTCAGCTCCACGTCTGAGATGACAGGCCAAGGGAAACATGGGGGCCCCACACGTGTTTTCTCAGGTCCTGGGCCCCTGGCCACCTGCCGCCTCCTCTCCACCCTACACAGCCTCTCATGTGTGGCCCAGGGTGTGGCTGAGCCAGGTGGGAAGAGCAGGCGAGTGTGTGCTCACCCAGGGTCTCGTCTCTCCGACCTGCCTAGGAGACACGCTCACGGAGGACGTCCAGCCCCTATATCTGTGTGCCCGGTTCCCGAGTGCTGCCAGGAGCGCTTAGAGGTTCAGGGTTCCCTCACTGGCCCGACAGACACATCCATCACGTGGCCTCCACACAGACCCCAGAACAGGCACGGCTCAGACTGCTCTGCTCTTTAGATAAAAATATTACTGCAGTTCTGTTATTTAAATTTTAAAAATGATTTTTTTTCATAGTAAGTTCCTTCTGTGCTCTTGATTTTTCTGTTTCCTCCCATCCTTCTGGGAGTGGCGTGCTGAGACCGTGCCCGTTCCCCAGCGCACAGCGCTGGACCACATGCTCACACTGCAGACATGCCTCCTGGGGGGGGACCAGTAACAGCCACACAAACACATCGCATGCGGGGCGATTTTTAGGTGCTTTTGTCAAACGGAACAGACTAGCTTACTTCTAAGCATGTTTAACCCCAAAGTAAGGGTGACAGTGCTTGTGAGGCTGGGTCTCCGGCTGGGTCTCCAGCTGGGTCTCTGACCCTCTCTCCAAACGTTGCGTCACCCTCAGCTGCTGGTGGCCGCAGGAGGCAGCTGAGGGGGCAACTTTTCCGTCAGCTTCACTCTGGGTAATGCTGTCAGGTCTTCTGAGATTTAGACTCAGTTGGAAACTGTTCCAACAGTTTGAATCTTGCCAGTTGTAAGTTTTAAAAAATGTTAGATTTGCATTTGAAAAAGCGTTCCAGTGGGTCTATGAAGGCAGTTTACATGTAAGAGCTGTTCTTTTAATTCTACTGAGAACGCATGTTCTCAGTGAGTCCTGGACTTTCTTGTGCTGCACTCATACACACACCAACGCACACAAACGCATAGCCGTCCTGATTTGAAGATTTTGGTAATGTGTTTTTGTACAGGGCATAAAAATACATCTCTGTAATTACATGATATTTAGTGATTAGATAATTATGGATAATTGCACGGGATAGTGCTAAGTGCTACAGTGTTACCATAAGATCTAAAATGTACAAATTGCATAATAATTATTCTTGGGAGTTATTTGGTAATTCGGAGCATAATTATCATGTGATCTGCAGTGCATGTAATTAATGCATAATCACATGGACTTTGCCATCATAACTGCTTTGCCCTTGTTATAAAGCTCTTTGTCATAACATTTGAGTATAAATATGGTGTAATTGGTTCCAGACACAGTACATTAAGCCCCACGATAACTGCTTTCCTAGTAATAGTACCCCTTATTTCACTTCAAACGTGTGGCTCTCGAGCAGGGTGGGGTTAGGAGGAGCAAGCTGCCCAGACGTGGCCGCGAGCAGGCCTGGTGGCCACCGTGTGTGCTTGGGGGCCGTGGCCAAACCTTTCCAGGTAGGGAAGTTGGCCGCTTTCTCTGCAGACGGCTTCCCTCTTTGGACCAGCGTGCATGCCTGGCCGGGGGCTCCTGCCGTCCAGCTGTCCAGCCTCCTCCCGCCTGGTTTTCCACTAGCAAAGCGCCCAGCAGTTTCTGGTGCAGGGAACTCCGGGAGCCAGAGTGTCTGTAAGGAGGAGACCTGGCTGTGAACCGCCCTCTGTGAGGGGATGACGTGGCGGGAAAGCCGGGAACAGCGGCTCTGCTCAGCTTTGCCTCGTTAACACAGGTCCTGCCGCTCTCCCTGCAGGTTCCTCGTGGCAGGACACCACCGCCCAGCACCTGATGGCCCGGGAGCTCTCACACCTCCCCCAGACCTACCCACGACGTCCCGACGCGTCCCACCTGGCCAGGTAAGGTGGATGTGCCTTCTGTCCCCATGAAAACGGCCACAGCCAGCAGCCACCAAGCCTAGTTCCTTGTGTCATGTGGCAGAGTACCCCCATCTCCCTGGCATTGAAGTTCCACAAAGTTGGGGTGTCTGCACGGGGCCCTGCCCGTGGGTGTGCTGCAGCCACCCCCCCGGGTGCCCTTGTCACCCCAGACGTGCCCAGGGGTCCTCCCTTGTTCTTCCTGAGACCCTTGGAAAGTCTGCGTCCTCAGCCTTGGCTGAAAGCAGAGAAGTCAGAATTCTCATCTCCCAGGGAGAGTTTATTGTTCACTTTGGTACAAAAAGCAGGATTAAGCCCCGAGTGTCACCCCATTCCCTGAGCACCGCGGCCTGTGTGAGCGGAGGACTATCCCCACCATGTCCTCACCTGCCCCGTCAGAGGGTCCGGGGCCTCGTCCATGCCTGCAGGGGACACAGGCCCGGGTTGAGCGCTCTGTCCAAGGACACGGTGCAGTCAGCGGGCCGTCCCTCTCACTCACTGAGCGGGAAGAAGACCCTCCGGCTTCATGTGCAAAGTCCGTTCTTCCCTCAGAGAGAGAATGTCCCACATGGCAGGCCTAGCCACAGCAGCCCTCGAACGCTAGCCTTCAGGGCCTGCCTTTCTGCCTCTGGCCTTTGAGGAGAGGAAGCACCTGGGCCACCAGGTCCCGGGGACAAACGTGTGAACCTGATGGCTGGTTACCGAGGTGCCTCTCGCTGGCCGGACTGAGGGTTTCTTGAGGGTCAGAGCTGTTCTTTGTGTTTCTTGTGCCGATACCCTGGGCTTCATCCAGGAGAATGTGTGATGTCGTCTGTTGTGTGAAACAACACAGACCCAGCGTCAAGCTGTCTCGAATTTCCATTTTTATTTGGGTGAGTTCAGACTCTCCATGCTGGACTTTACATTACGCTGGGCGTCTCAGTGCCGCCCACTTCTCCTCTTCGTGAAGCTGGGCCTGAGTGTGGTGCGCCGCCCCAGGCCACCACGTGAGAGGCTCCCACCACGGCTGGAGTGCAGGGTGGACGCCACGGCCCTGGGCTGGCAAAAGCTTTCCCTTTGCTTTTCAGGAGCCCCAAGCAGAGCGTCCAGGACGAACGGGGCCTCAGCCGGGAGGGCAACGTGCTGGCCGAGGTCCTTCAGCGCTACCTGCCCTACCTGGAGGCCTTGGCCCAGGCTGCCGCCCCGAACACGCTCCCCGGGCTGAAGCTGGACAGGCCGCTGGCGCAGGTGACTTCGGAGCTCTCTCTCTAGTCTGGGGCATGTCTGTACCTGCCAGGCGGTTCCCTCTGGGCACATGGGGACAGTGGTTCCTAGGCCCGCAGCATCTCTGGGCCTTCCGCTGTATCCTGGTCAGTGGGCGGGGCAGGAGGCCTGGCGTCTCCACCCTTCAGGAGGGCCTGCGCGCCCGCTTGGACAGGCTGGGGCCATGGGGCCCACTTGTGCTCGTGGAGGGTGGGAAGCAGGTGGGTCCAGGGTGCCCCAGACTGTCCTGGGGCCTGCACTGCGAGTTGCTGTCCCCGGAGAGCCCTCCTTCCACACACCTGCCCTTGGGGCGGCATGTAGGCACCAGCTGTCGGGCCCGAGGGTGGAAGTTCGTTTTGTACCGAGGCCAGTCTGCTTTAGAGCCACCCAAGATTTGGAGCACCTTGAAAAGGACAGTTTACAGAAACAATTAGAGATCTCGGTAACTTTTAGTGGGCAAGTGTGCGTGATTTTTTCTGGCAACTGGTTGAACGGGAGTTGCCAGGCTTTGACTTGCCTGGGGTGAGGGCGGGGGTGAGGGTTAGGGTGGCTCGTCCCCGAGGGGCCTGGGGTGGGTGGCTCCGTGGCCTTCGGAGGCACTCCTCACAGAAGCTTTGGGAAGAAAGGTACCGCTGAGATGGGAAAGACAAGTTACAGGCGTGGAAAGAGTGTTTGTCAGCAGTGCACCTGAAGAAGCACTTCTCTCCGTGGTGTGTAGAGAGCTCTCAAGACTCACTGGAAAAAACAGACATATAAAACATGAGCAAAAGTTTGAAAGGACTTCACCAAGGGGGACAAACAGGTGGCAGAAAGCTCGTGTGAAGTGTTGGACGTGGCTGTTCACTGGGGAGGTACGAGTTAACAGCAGTGGTGAGAGGCCACTGCGTGCCTGTCAGAGCAGCTGAACGCAGAAGACTGACCGCTCCGCATGTTGGTGAGAAGGTGGGTGCACTGGACTCTCGTGCTGCTGGCGGGAGTGGAAGGGGGTGCAGCCACTTTGGAAAACACACACCTGCTGTCTATCCAGCCACCCACTGCTGCCCGAGAAGGGAAGCTTTGTCCACCAGGAACAGGAATGTTCATGGAGGCTGCAATAGCAATTTTCAGCGAGTGGAGACAACCCAAGTGCGTATCAGCGAGTGAGTGGATAAACAGCTTGCATTTCACCCGTTAAACGGAACGCTGGTTAGTGATAAAAGTGAATACCGTGGGCGCACGCAGCAGCATGGATGAACTTGAGAGTAACTGTGCTCATTGAAAGACAGGAAAGAGCACATGTTCTCATCCCATTTATACAGAATTTTAGAAAATGAGAACTAGAGCGTAAGGGACGGGAGGCAGGCTGGGGGCGGGCGGGGCCTGGAGATGGAGGCTGGGGAGGCGTCCAGAGGGCAGGCAGACACGTGTGGGGTGACCGGCACACACTGTCCTGACTGCCGTTCCCCCAGGGTGCGCCTGCGCAAGAGCGTGTGAGAGCAGAGGTGCACCGTTCACTGCGTGTCAGCTGCGCCTCAGCGACGAGCGGCTAGCGCAAGCATGCGAGTTCTCAACAGGTGCTTTGCTTAAAAAGACAAACAGGTGGCCAGTAACGGCACCCGAGACGCTGACAGTCATCATTTATTTGGGAGATTAAGGAGCAAACCTCATGTCCACTAGACTGGCTAAAGTTAAAAGAACCGTAGTACCTACTCATCGTGGGGTGAAGAGTGATGGAAACACTCCAGTTCGTGGGAATACGAGCTGCTCAGCCATCACTTGGCAGTTTATTTACGGCTGAACGTCCGTCTGTCCTGTGACACAGCAGGTGCCCCCGGGCTGCTCAGGAGAAGTCCCGCAGGCGGCCGTCACTGCAGCCTTGCTCACAGGGCCCTGCCCGGAGACCACGCAGGGTCCACCAACAGGCCCGCCACCTCGTCTCTCGTCTCTGAAGCGGTGCTGCCTTCGGAGATTGAGTTTGGGAACACGGGGGTCCCTCCTGCCCTGGACTTAGCTACGCCACTGGGAGCAGCATGTGCAAAACTGCAGAGCTCAGAGGACCGCGGCCACAGTGCTTAAGCGTGCCACCTCTCTGGTGTCGTTTGATTTTGAGTTTCTGGCTCCTGCTTTCATTTGTACTGATCTTGGGTGGGAGGCCGAGCCCTGGTGGTGTGCGTCCACGGAGGAAGGGTCAAGGCGTCCCAGCCGTCGTCCTGACCCCCTTCATCCCGGGACGACATCCCGCTGCAGAGCAGCCTGCTCTCCTGGCCGGGGCATCCAGGACTCTCACCAGCTCAGAGCTGAGCTGCGGGGCAAGCCAACCTCCCGGCCGTGGTGGGCTTGTGCGCCTGGTGGGGCGGTGGCCATGGTGTGGATGCAGGAGGGCAGGTGCTCAGCTCGTGTCTTTTCGTGGTGTGATCACAGCACCTCCCCGCCCAGGCCCCCGCGGCCCTTCCCTCCGCCTCTGCTTCTGTCCTGGGCTCACGTGAGCTGGACCTTAGTCGCTCCCGCCCCAGGGTGGACGCTACAGCCTTGGGGAGGTGGCCGGCTCTCTGCAGCACCCCTGATGGGGGAGGTGGTGGTGGTCTGAGCATGTGGCTAGCACCTGCCAAGCTTCGCGGGGGCTCTGTGCTCGCTGGTTCCTCTCCACTGTCGAATTCTGTGTGCGCAGAAGACGTTCTCTTTTTTCTCTTTAGTTTTGATTTGACTCCTCGTGTCGCCATGTGCAACGCTGCCTGGGTGGTCTCCACGGGCGTTCACCCGTCCCTGCGCTTCACTGAGGGGCGCTGGCCTTCTGCGGTCACACGTTCTGGAGAAAGAGACGTCCCTTGAGACCATTGCTCGGCACCTCCGCTGATGAGGGAAACAGCAGCTGTCCACTTTCAACGCTTAATTGTTGGTAGTGCTGAAACCAGAGCCCTGAAATTCTCCTCCAACTTTTTCATGTTTATTTTTTAAGTCCAAAACAAGGTCCCCGAGTTGGCTCCTTAAACCTAGCTGAGCATGGTTCTGTATTTTCCGTCGGGCAGACTGCAGGGCGGGCCTGCTTCTCTGTGGCCAAAGCCAGCTCTGCCCGAACTCACAGGAGATCTTGTCTCTTGTCCCGAAACTGAGGATGCTTGTGTCTACACCAGAGGGTTGCTGAGGAGGTCAAAGGGAACGAAAAGCACTCAAAGCCAAAGAAGGGCCTAGCGCTGGTCCTCAGAGCACACGACCCGCGCTGTGCCTGCTGTCCTGACGGCCTCAGTGGGGTGCTCTGGTTGGCTGGCCTGCAGCTCAGGCCTCGTGCGCATCCAAGGGGGAGGGAAAAGCTGATTGCACCTCTGCTTCCGTCCAGTCCCTTTGCTCTCTGCTTGCGGGTGTGAGGCTGCGGGTGCAGCTGCTGGACAGGACAGAACAGAATGCCAACCAGAAGGCGCACGTCCTGAGGCAGAGACGCTGGAGGGAGAGGCGGGGCGGGACGGGATTGAGGATGGCACCTGCTCCGTGCTTCGCTGGGGTTTCTGTAGAGTAATTCCAGCTGCATAACGTTTGTTGATGTCCGTGATTTAACAGCCACACTCCGTGTTACTCTTAACCTTGTGCAGAATCATTGATCCTGAGGTCTAGATCCTAACACCTCTCCAACCTCAGAGTGTGTGAACTCTGCAGAAGCTGTGTGGGGCTTATTTTTCTAACTGAAAGCTCTGTATCTCAGCAACCAGAGCACAGCTACCCTGGTCAGAGACAGACCCGCCTGAGGCTCCTCTGACTGCAGGAGTGTCCTGTCTTGCGACAGTGCTGTCAGTAAGAATGACACCTCCAATCTCCTTCCCCTGCACGTGGCGGGCAGCTTAGAGCCTGAACACTGTTGAGCTCTGACAACTTTTCCACTGTGTTGGGAGAGACAGACAGACAGACAGACAGAGACAGAGAGAGAACAACTGGCCAGGATCTCCCTCTGCGGCCGGAGCACAGAGAAGCAGAGCAAAGTAACCCCCCCCCTTACATTAATGAGCTGGAGGTGGGAGTTCCTGAGACCCCAGCCCCCAAGTCCAGCTGCGTCCGGTGGTGCCTCAGGGCCATCTCGTTAGGGAGCCTGTGGCAGCCCCACTGCTGTGGACTTCGTCACGCCAGCAGCAAGCGTGTCTTGATCAGTGTGCTTGTCAGCGCTGCCTTCGGGCTTTGAGACAAACTGGAGGAAATGTTTGTCATCTGGTCCACAGATGGCCCAATTTGGGTTTCCTAATTTGTTTTGGATCCTTGGCACCAGAGACTGTCTGATGAGCATGAGTGACCAATGTGTAGACGTGGGTCTCATCCCCTCAGCGTTTGCTGGCATGTGGGACTCGGAGGGCCCGCAGGCCTTCCTGGCAGTCTGAATTCATAATTGTGCAATCTGGGACTGGGGTAGGTAGGTTTCCGTGACAGGAAGGCACCGACCTGCAGCCCGAGGACCTAGGTGCTGGCGCAGCTGGGAGGTAAGGAAGGCACTTCCATAGCTGCCTCACTGATGGGCAGGCAGGTCTAGGAAGCTGGCTCCAGGAAGCTGCCCTGATTTCCCCAGCTGACTGGTCACTTCCTTCCAGGCTCTATCAGCAAACCTCCTTAATACACTTTCAATTATAGTTACTGATGTCTGTGACTTAACTCCCACTTTAGTCTGCAAATTGTCTGAAGATAGGTCTGTGTTTGATATGTTCCTCCTCCACAGAATGTAGCCCAGAGCTCAGCACAGCAGTAGGTGTGATGGTGGTAATGAAGTTGGTGATGTTGATGGTGGTGACACTGGTGGTGGTGGTGGTGATGGTGCTGATGGTGGTGATGCTGCTTGAAGGCAGTGATGCTGATGCTGCCTATGGTTTATCAGATGCCTCCTCGGAGCTGTGAGCTGAACTAGGCACGTTCCCCTATACTCTCCCTAATACTCACAACTGCTTCAAGAAAAAAAGAACTTTTCCCCAGTTTTGCAGGTGGTAAAAGTGAAGTTCAAAGAGGTCGCAAAGTTACAAATGCCCCACTGAGCTGTGCTGGCCAGACGGGGCCAGTCTCCCCCTGTGTCTGGTCAGCCAACGCCTGTGGGATGTGTTGTGAGTGGGTTTCACCCCCTCTCCCGTGGGAGCACCATGAGTTAAGGGATGAGCCTGGATGGACGTCATTTCAGTGCAAAGGGCAGCGAGACTGGCAGCCGTTCTCCACCGCTCCACACACAGAGGGAATCGCACTGCGGACACCCACACTCGGCGTCTCTGACGTGCAGCTTGAAGCATGAATGTGCCTGGAGGAGCCAGGCCATGTGCTGGAAATCGGCCAGTCCTTTTAGGTTGCAGATTTGGGCAACTGTACAGTCTCAAAAATTATTCAGCATTATTGTAGGAAATTTGAATCATAGGTTTGTTCAATTGAGGCTTAAAACATCTTTAGAATAGGGGGTTTGAAAGTGAGCTGGAGCTTTTTAGACTCAGAGCTGACAGTGTGACAAAGGGTGCACTTGGATGGCCCCCGTCAGGGGCTGACCCTCAGGTTTCCTGCTGCTTCAAAGAAGGTACAGGTATAAGAAGGCACCGCAGGGACAGCACCAGGAGCCACTGTGTTCCAGGTGCCGGGGCCATCTTCCCCACTTTACAGACGACTCAGAGGTTAACTGACTCGCCAAAGCGAAGGTCACTAGCCTTGTGAGCAGCAGAGGTGGAGTCAGACCCTGGCAGCCTGGCCCAGACCCCAGCTCCCTCCACGCACTCTCTCCTCCAGGATGTGAAGCGACCATGAGGTTGCCTTCCTCACTCAGCCTCCCCGGAGACCAGGGTGCCCTCACCGGGAGGACACCGCCGTGCCCGCGTCGCTCTCAGAGGACCTGGTGTGACTGGTGGAAGCCCGTGCTTTCAATCTTTCCACAGCCTGCCTGCTGAAATATTCCTTCTCCCTCTTCACCCTAATTTGGTTCAGAGCATGAAAGACCCATACAGCATGTCTGTCGCTGTCCACTGCACGGATTGCGCCCCGCAGTGCTCTGCTGCACCGTGCTCGGCCTGCTGGGTCCTGCAGCCGAGCACCCACTTGACTGTCTTTCAAGGCCCTCGAGTGGGAACTCTGGGTTCGGCGGCCTTCGCAGCGAGAGAGGAGCAGGGCTCGTGGCACAGCAACGAGGCAGCCCCGGACCCCAGCGCTGCGGCCTGACCGGCTGTTCAGAGACAGCTCTCTGAATAGAGTTCAGGCTGGACTTCAGACCGACACTCCCTCCCCGTTTGTGCGGGGGGCTGGCAGGCTGTTTGTTGTGGAGCGTGTCCCTTTCTCTCTCTTTCTCTCTCTCTCTCTCGTGAGGCTTGCTTTTTCTCTTCTAAAGGAAAAGCAGTTGATTTCAGCCAGTACTTGGACAAAATTCAGCAATTCAGATGACAACTAAAATCACATCATTTTAGAAATAAAAACTACCTTAGGGATCATGTCCAATCTCCTTTGACAGAAGAAAACTGAGTCTCAAGAGGTCGAGTGATTTGCCCGAGTTCATGTGTGAGAGGGAAACTGGAACCCAGTCACCCCGCTTTCCGGCTCGCTCGCTCCACCGGGATGCGTCCTGGGAAGCTGAGGCCATGCAGTTTAAAAAGGAGGCAGACTTGGGAGCCTGAACCACCGTCTTGAATTCAGTGATGGCCACACATCTTAACCCAAGTGTGTAGCCAGTGACTCGGTGTTGATCGTGGCACCATGGGAGTTGCGTGGAGAGAGTGTGAACTGGCAAGACTTAAAGATTCACGGCCCGCAGACCCTGTGGGCCCGTCGCACCACGAAGGGGCTCTGAGTCAGGTCCAAAGGGGGATATCACTGTGTCTGTCCATGAAGTTTTGACGGTGCTGCAGTCAGAGGGAGGACACAGACTGCTCACGTCTTCACGGCTGTCCCGGGCTGGGGAGCTGGGCCTTGTTTGGGGCAGTGGGCAGAACAAAGTGTGATGGGGACGCGTCCTCCTGGGACTGTGTACTAAGTGGGTGTGGAGGGAAAGTGTGTGGGGCTCAGAGGCCTGGGGTCCACGTCAGGTGTCAAACCAGAGACGCTGGCAGCATCACCAGCTGGAACATCGCTGTAAAAGGAGTAGGGTATAAAGGAATTTAAATGATCAGCAAAGGATGGAGCTAGGATGAGCAGCCGGAGCTCCTGCTGAAGGAGCTGCTCACCCAGGGGCACTGCTCTGTGTGACCACAGCGTGCTGCAGGCGGGGCTGGGGGACACACGAAGGGTGGGTGCTCCACCTCTTTTGCCATCGGGGAAGTGCAAACCGAACCTCAGAGATACCGCCCAGCCACAGGACAGCTGCGTAAGGAAGACGCCAGCACCGAGTGTGGGTGAGGACACCCAGGGCCTGGAGCCTCACACGCTGCCCCTGTGGCTGTAAGGAGGGTATGTGGTGCAGCCCTGCAGGGACACAGTGGGCAGTCCTGGGCCAGTTACGAGTCCACACTCCCGAGCCGATGCCCAGGGAAGCAGACACAACATGCAGAACCTTGGACACAAATGTTCACAGCAGCATCCCTCACAGTGGCCCCAAAGTGGAAACAACCCAGTGGATGAATAAAGAAACAAAATGCGCTGTGTCCTCAAAACAGAATATTCTTCAGTCATTAAAGGGATGTGGTACCAACACGCTGCAGCCGTGGAAACATTGCATCCTACGAAGGAAGCCAGGCATAAAGGGCCACGTGTTGCACTTCCATCTAATGAGATGTCCAAGGGGGCAAAGTTGTGGAAGCGGGCAGTGGACTAGCCTGGGCTGGGGGAGGGGAAGCGCACAAGGTTTCTCTTGGGGAGAGGATGTCTTCTGGTATCTGACTGTGGTGACGCTTGCGTGACTGTGTGGATATACTGAAAATTAACTCTGAACTGAGTGAGTTCATGGCCAGTGGACTGTATTCAGTGAAGCTGTTAGAAAGCAGTGCGGCAGGGAATTGGACTGGGAACTGGGCCAGTCAGGGCCTGGAAAGGGCTGTGCCTGCTTGGGTATGGGTTTCAGGTGCCTGCGCTGTTGGGTGACCAAGGCTGCCTGGACGCGTGGCTGGTGATGCACACTCACCTGCTGTCCGTCTCCTGGCCCTGCAGGGTGAGGACCCCCTTGCCGAGAGCGCGCTGACCTTCGTGGCGCAGACGTCCGCCCTGACTTTTGCTCCTGAGCCCCGAGCGGATTTCCCCGGGGGACGCCCGCTGCCCACGCTCCGCCGGCTCCAGCCCGATGAGCTCACCCCCAAGGCAGTGGGCGGTGTGGACCGGCAGAATCTGGTCACCGCGCTGAGTGCCTACGCTGCTCGGAAGCCTCCCTTGCCCCCCCGGGAGGGCGACCCCGCGCCGCGCAACCTCCTGAGCGCACCATGGAGAGAGCCCAGGGTCCTTTCGGCACTGGCTGCCCCCCAGAGATGGCCTTCGCCTGCAGGAGATCCCAGGAACGCCCCGGGCATGGACGATGGTAAGTCATGCTCTGGTGATTTTATTGCCGGCTGGGTTCTGTTTCTCCCGCACCCGCCCAGGCCAGCCCTTCGGGGGTCTTCTCACGCA
Source organism: Camelus dromedarius (assembly GCF_036321535.1). Taxonomy (NCBI): domain Eukaryota; kingdom Metazoa; phylum Chordata; class Mammalia; order Artiodactyla; family Camelidae; genus Camelus; species Camelus dromedarius. The sequence continues at coordinate 568,521 of NC_087442.1, forward strand.
GTCCCGCCCCCTCGGGGGCCTGCGGAGGGGCGCGTGGGTGGGGAGGGAGCTCTCCGCTGGTCCTGCTCCCCCGCGGGGAGGGCTCAGGCGGTGGACTGGGGGTTTGGGTCTCCTGAGGCGGGCCCTCGGTGTTCAGTCCTCGCCTCATTCAAGCCCTTCCCTACAGTCTCGCTGTTTCATGACTTTATTGATAAAGACGATGGGGTGTGACTTCTGGCTGCACTGCCCCCACCACACCCCCCATAGTGGTTAGTCCGAGATGCCCGCGTCCTGTCTCCCCTTCCCCCGCTCGTGGTCAGGCTGCCCAGCTCACTGCTTGGTGGTCATTTGTGGTGACCCCACAAGAACCCCCCTTGCAGCGATGCGGCTCCCAGGGCAGGCTGTGCTCGGCCCCCAAACCAAGGGGCCGCCCTTCCATGTGAGTCCACCCCGCCGCGGTCCTCCCACTGAGGGGTGCTTGCTGCTCCCACTCCTCCAGAAGACTCGGCGGCTCCCTTCTGCCTTCTAACTGAGACCATGACATGGAAAGTGAGATTCTGTTAAAATGTGCCTTCTTCGAAGATATGCAAATAACAACATCAAACAGAGGACAGATGAAAAAAAAAACGGAGACTGACGATGTGTCAGCCTTGTGAGCGAAGGCCTCGTGGCAGCGGCTCTGCCTCTCTCCCAGGCTGGGTGGCTCTCTGATCTCCCTCCCTCTTTGTCCAAATGGCCGTCATGGCGGGTTTTAAACGGAAGGGGTGCAGAGTTTCATGGAGGGAGGGAGGGGTGGGTGGACACGGGTGGTGCCTTCCTCTGGTTCCTGTCCTGAGAAGCAGACTGTGCACGGACGAAGCGCGGTTTGCCCACGAGCGCAGCCTAGCCAGGCTGGAGTCGCTGCCTCGAGTTGCCCCTTCCCCTCCCTCTGGGGCTGCTTCTGCTTTCTGCTTCTGCTCTGAGAGAGTCCTCTCGCTGGTCCCACTGCCTCCTGCGCTCCCCTGGGCACTGACCTCTGTCGGTGGCGGGCACCTCGCCCAGCCCAGCACCAGCTCACAGCTCTGCCGTGGGTGCACTGTTGAAGGTCGCCCTTCTGAGTGGCCTTGCTGGGACGCCGGCCCTCTCCATGGCGCTGACGCCACTTCCATCTTCTGTGTTTGTGCTCCACACCCCCAATGTTGTACAATGTCTGTTCTGCCTAAACACCCCTTCTGTCTCCTTCCCCATCTCCCACAACTTAAAAAGCCCATTTGTCCACTACCTCCGTGCTAGTTACGGGAAATAGGAAGAGAGAAATACCCCTGCCCCACCGCAGGCTGAAACCTGCCAGAGCCGGCGTCCTCAGATGGACTGCGGCGAGCTCCCAAGTCTGCTCCCGCTGCTTCTCCCGCTCAGAAGGCTCTTCCTCCCTTTCCAGGTTCCTCCTCAGCCTCCTTTATGTTCGCCGAGCTGCACATCTTCATGAACGTCCTCTGAACACGCCTTCTGCACTCTCTGGGGGTTCTTCTCAGTGGCTAGTTTGGTTGGCGTTTTCCTGTGTTGAGTCGTGGTGTCGGTCATCTTTCTAGTACGTTGTCTTCCCAGCTGTGCTGAGTGCTTTAAAGAGTCGTGCAGAATTTCGGTCACAAAACAAGGGGAGAGACTTGCAGGATGAACGGCCACAAGGCATTGCTGGGCCTCAGCAGCGGCAGCTCCCGGCGTCTCTGGCCACTTGTGCGCCCACCATCTCCCCACACTCCCTGTTGGAGTCCATCTGTCCATATTTCTGGGCTGTGTTGCCAAAAGACAAACCCAACCACGACAGCTTTGTCCCATAATAAAACTAGTAGTGATGTCTTAACATCACTGAATATCTAGTAAGCGTTCAAACTTCTCAGCTGCCGTACATTCCCCTATAGTCGGTTCTGTGGTGGCAGGATCCAAAGAAGGGCCAGTGAGTCGGGGAATGTACCTGTTAAGCCGCTTTTAAAATACAGAAGTTTTCTCCTCCCTCTTTTTTCTTTCCTTGCAACATTTAAACAATTACATAAGTTTCAGAATCCGACATCTGTGTACGCTGGTGTGACCACCCCTGGGCTCCTTGCTGCCCATCCCATGCTGTTGACCCCTCCACCCGTTTCGCCCCTCGCCCCAGCCCCTCTGGTAATCAGCAGTCTGTTCTCTGTATCTGTGAGTTTTTGTTTCATCTTGTTTATCTGATGTTAGAGTCCATGTCTGAGTGAAATCACACGGTGTCTGTCTTTCTCTGGCTTGTCTCACTAGCGTAATACCCTCTGGGTGCATCTGTGTTGCGGTAAATGGCAGACTTTCATTCTTTCCATGGCTGAGTAACAGTTCGTTGTATGCAAATATACATACCCCACAGCTTCTTTATCCCTTCATCTGTTGATGGGCACTTGGGTTACTTCCATTTACTGGCTGCTGTAAATAATGCTTCAGTGAACACTGGGGTATGTGTGTCTTCTTGTATTAATGTTTGTGGTTTCTTTGGATAAACACCCAGGAGTGGAATTGCTGGACCACATGGTGGTTATATTCTTAACTTTCTCAGGAATCTCTATCCTGTTTTCCATGGTGGCTGCACCGACTTACAAGGGTTCCTTGTTCTCCAAATCCTCACCGACACATGTTATTTCTTGTCTTTTCAGTAACAGCTGTTATAACAGGAGTGCAGTGATGTCTCACTGTGGCTTTGATCTGCGTTTGTCTGATGATTGATGATGTTGAGTATCTTTCCATGTGCCTGTTGGCCAGCTGTAGCGTCTTGGAAAAATGTCTGTTCATATCCTCTGCCCATTTTTAATCAACGTGTTTGGTTTTTCACTAGTGAGTCATATGAGTTCTCTTTAATATTTTGGATATTAACCCCTCGTTGTTATGTGATTTGCAGGTGTCTTCTCCCACTCAGCAAGCTGCCTTTTTGCTTTGATGATGGAGCTTTTTAGTTTGACGTTGTCCCACTTGTTTGTTTTCGCTTTTGTTTCCCTTGCCTTTGGCGTCAGATCCAGAAAACCATCACTGAGGTTCATGTTGATGAAGTTACTGCCTGTGTTTTCTTCTAGGAATTTCATGGTTTCAGATCTTACACTCCAGTCTTTAATCCATTCTAAGTTATTTTTTGTGTATCGTGTAAGGTTGTAGTCTAGTTTCTTTTATGTGTAAATGTCCAGTTTTCCCAACACCGTTTATTGAAGAATCTGTCTTTTCTCCATTGTATTGTCTTCCCTCCTTTGTCGTAGATTAATTGACCATCAGTGTGGGTTTATTTCTGGGCTTTCTATCCTGTTCCATTAATCTATGTGTCTGTGTATCTGTGTGTGTGTGTGTGTTTGTGTGTGTGTGTGCACGCGCGCCCGTGCACCAGTACCACGGTGTTTGGATTGCTGCAGCTTTGCAGTATAACCTGAAGTCAGGGAGTGTGGTGCCTCCAGTGTTTTCTTCCTCAAGCTTGTTTTGGCTGTTTGGGTCTTTTGTGATTCTATACAAATTCTAGAAGTATCTGTTCTAGTTCTGTGAAATTCGCCATGGGAATTTTGCGAGGGACTGCACTGAATCTGTGAATTGCCTTGGGCAGGAGGGTCTTTCTGACAATACTGAGTCTTGTAACCCACGGACAAGGAATGATCACCTTGCTGGTCGAGAATTCTTCATCAGAGGTCTCCTTCTCTCAGCACTTTGCTCTCCCTTCCGGCTGCAACGTTTCTGCTGAAAAATCTGCTGGCGGTCTTATGGGGGCTCCCTTGCGTGTCATACGTTGTTTTTCTCTTGCTGCTTTTAAGATCCTCTCTGTATCCTTAAATTGCACCTCATGATGTGTCTTGGTGTGCTTCTCTTTGGGTTCATCCTACTTGAAATTCTCTGGGCTTCCTGGACCTGGATGTCTGTTTCCACCCCCAGATTAGGGAAGTTTTCAGCCACTATTTCTTCAAGTAATTTTTCTGGCCCTTTCTCTCTCTCTCCTCCTTCTGGGACCCCTGTAATGAGAATGTTATAATGCGTGATGTTGTTTGAAGGGTCTTTTAAGGTGTCTTCACTTTTTAATGTTCTTTTTATTCATTTTGCTGCTCGACTGGGTGAGTTCCCCGGCTTTGTTTTCGAGCTCACTGATTCATTCTTCCTCCTCGTCCAGTCGACTACTGAACCCCTCTAGGGTATTTTTCTGTTCAGCTATAACTTCTTTTTGGTACTTTCTTATAATTTCTGTCTCTTTTTTGAAGTTTTCACTGTATTCATACATCCTTCTCCCAAGTTCAGTGAGCATCTTCTCAAACATTATTTCAAACTCTCTGTCAGGTGGGTTGCTTATTTCTGCTTCATTTTAGTTCTTTTTTCTGAGGTTTTTGTCTTGTTCTTTGGTTGGAATGTATTCCTTTATCCCCTCCCTTTGCCTGATTCTCTGTGTCTGTTCCTATGTTAGGTGTATCAGCTGCCTCTCCTGGTCTTGAGGGAGATGTCCTGTGGGGCTCAGAGGCGCAGTCCCACCTGGGCACCAGGCGCTCCAGGTGTCCCTGTGTGGGCTGCATGCTTCCTCCTGTTGTGAGCCTCTTGTTGCCACAGGGCCATGGTTGTGGCAGGGCCATGGTTGTGGGGCAGCCAGGGCTGCAGTGGGGTGGTGGTGGGCAGGGTTGTCCCTGGTGGGCTGTGAGTGGGCTGCGGTGTGGGTGGCAGGCTGTCGGGGGACCATGCCCTCCTGTGCTCCCTGGTTAGGTGACGATTCCCACAATGTTGCCCTCCAGTGTCTCTGTCCCTGGGGAGTTTCCCAAGTGGCTCCTGTTTCTTCTGCAGGCACCTGAAGATTCATAAGTGGGTCCCCTTCATCTGTGGTCCAGGAACCTTTCAGTCTGATGTTTTGTGTTGGTCTTGGGGCGAGTCTGTACGTGGGCTGTGTAAGGGCGCGTTTCCCGTTCTCTGTGATTCTGTGATTTTCCGGACAGATTTCCCGTTGGTTTTCAGAGCCGGGTGTTTTGGGCGCTCATCTCTCCTGAGCAGGATCTAGGGGTTGGGATGTCCACGTGGAGCTTGAGTCCCTCACTCCTCATGCAAAGGGTTCATCCCTTTTGGCTCCTTCCCAATTTGTGGGTCGCCGAGTCTGGGGTGTGGGCTCCCGGCGAGACGGCTCCCACGCCCCCTGCTGGTCCTGCTGCTGTCCTTCCCCTCGTGGTGGAGGCTGTGTTCCCCAGGGTCCAGGTCCCTTCCTGAAGGGGCCAGTGCGCGTGCAGTTGTGCCTCTGTTGTGTCCATGGGAGGAAAAGAGTTCAGAATCTTTCTAGGCTGCCATCCTGAACTTTTTAAAACACTTGTCTCATAGACTTTGTCACGCTCTGTGTTTTTCTGATTGCAACCCAGAGAGAGCGCGTACCTCATTCCTCTGTTTGTGCTCCCTGCGAGGAGGAGCTCAGAGACTGGACCACTGTGTTCAGCGTTTGTCAAGATGGCTTCAGAGGTGGCATCGTGCCCTTCTGTGAGGGGGCACTGCCTGTGTGTCTCCTTTGGTGTCTGGCAGCCATGGGCCACGCAGCCTCTCTGGCAGATTTCAGCTTGAAAAGTGCACAATCCCAACAAGACACGCCCCCGCCCCCCGGGGCCAGTGCTTTCCGGGGACATGCATCTCGCCGTCTGAGTTACGCGTGTATACTTGGTAAATGTTGATCTTCCTTTTAGGCTGTGAGCTGAAGGGAGACAGCAAGCTGTGCCTCCTTCTTCGTGTTAGCACCCAGGGCTCAGCAGGTGCCTGGCCAGGAACTGCTGAGTGAATTAAAGTGTCATTTGCTCTTCACGTCAACCATAAAAGATGGTGTTATCGCCAACCTCCTTTTCCTTATGAGGCAACTGCACCCTGAGATGGCAAATGATGGTACCTAAGCCAAAGTCAGATCGCTTAAGACAAAGCTGGTTAGAGGTCTTGAGGACCAAGTGTCTAATGCAGATTTAACAGTTTGCTTTGTTTCTCAGGTAATTGGTCCTAGACGCTGACCTGTTAAATGGCAATTTGTAAAGGATTATTTGTTGTTCTTTTTACCATTTGTAAAAGTGATAAATCCAAAACTGAAACAGTAGGTGTGGAGAAAGAAGAAAGCAAGTCACCTCTGATCTCATCACCAGCGGACCAGTCCCGGCAGCATCCAGGTGCCCTTGGTGCTCTGTGTGCGACCGTGAGGGGTCACACTGAGCAGGCTATCGGGGGCGGCCATATGCAGCTGTTCCCCATCTCCCCATCCCCCCATCCCCTGAGTGGATTCCCCGGGGTTGGTGCCACCTCTGATGCTGGATTAAAATTCAGGCAGATCCTATGAACTCTGGTCACTCTTTGGTAATAAAAGGTGCCACGTCCACTCTTTATATTTAAATTTTTAAGAATTGTGGTAAAATCCACGTTGGTTTGGATCTGGGCCAAAATTGAGTGCCTAGCTGCAGAACTGTGGTGTTGACCAGAACACCAGGCGTCTGCCAGCTGACCTTTGCTCCTTAGAGGGGCTTCGACAGCTCTCACCCTTCAGGGCATGTTTCTTGAATGGGGTCCAAATACTTGGCTGGTTCAGTCCATTTGGTTAGTGTAGATGGGTTTCAGGTACTGCCCGGGTGGCCGCTCTGGGGAAGTTTTCTATCTGAGCCTGGCGTTTGCTACCCAGCGTGTGTCTAGGTTGCTTCCCTTGTCAAAAGTCAGCTCACATCCTGAGTGTGGCCTCATGTTACTGTGAATCTAAATGAAACTTCCTTCAGGAAGCAGTTCGACTGCCAGCCCCACCACCAACTGAATCTTGGGATTAATGCCAAAGCTGGTTTGATCTTTGCTCTTTGACTCACTATTGCATGTAATAGAGAGTTAGACTGGGTGTCTGCAGAGTTCTGCATATAAACAGCATGGCCTGTGTGGGTGACGAGCCCTTCATCCCAGGTGCAGGTTGGGGCTTTTCATTCAGCCTGTGAGTGATACATGCCACTTGGCTGTGATACTGTAGGCCCTGAGGTTGGAAAGAGAACAGTTCACTTTGTTTATGTTGTTTTCAGTGAAAATAGACAGGAAGCTGGTGTATCATTGATTTTTCCCATATCTTCTGGATGGAGGCACAGATGAGGTCAGAATCAAATAATAACCTCCCACAAAATTTATCTCAATCCTTTGCAAATACAAGACAACTGGATTCCAGCAATTAAATGGACTGCATACTCTCTAAACAAAAGGGATCAAGTAGATTCCTCTTGATGGTGATGGTGGTGACAATAGTGATGGTGATGATGATGATGTTGGTGATGATGTTGGTGATGTTGGTGTTGATGACGATGGTGGTGTTGATGGTGGTGGTGATGGTGATGATGGTGATGATGATGGGGATGGTGGTGATGATGATGATGTTGGTGATGTTGGTGTTGATGACGATGGTGGTGTTGATGGTGGTGGTGATGGTGGTGGTTATGATGGTGGGGATGATGGTGGTTATGATGGTGGGGATGATGGTGGTGTTGGTGATGATGGTGGTGGTGATGGTGGTGATGGTGATGGTGGTGATGGTGGTGATGGTGATGATGGTGATGATGCTGGTGGTGATGATGGTGGTGATGATGGTGGTGGTGAGGGTGATGTGATGGTGATGGTGGTGGCCTGGTCTTGGCAGTGATGGTGATTGTGGTGATACTGATGAGGGTGGTGATGATGATGTGTTTGGATGTGGCTAAACCATACTCTCATGCATACATGGTGTAAATAAAAGCACTTAGGAGCAAAAGCCCTAGTGCGTGAGGCATGTCCTCTTTGTCAAAGGAGTTCTGCAGGGAGGTTAACTGCACACCACTGCTTGTCCTCTGAAGCTGATAGCGTTTGTCTAGGGACCCTATTAGGACATATAATTTCCGTAGGTCAGGCCGGCAGCAGTTGTGCATGGGAGCTGATCGCCTACTCCAGGCCCTGCGTATTTGATGTCCTGACATTTCGTGTAATTGCGCTGCTAGAGCCCACTTGGCACATTGAAAGCTACTTAAAATGTCACTATAAGCGGGCCAGACCTCAGAATTACACGGTGCGGTTGATGGAACAAAAGAACGTTCCACTTTGATGCGTGTGGTACTTGATTGCGCTCTGTGCCATGGTCCCTCTCCAATCCTCTGGGGCTGGCTGGACTCTGAAAAGGACTTCCTCATCTGTTCACCTGCGGATGACCGACAGTGAGCGCCTCTGAGATAACGCAGCCTGGCTGATGCGGTTACGCGGGGCCTGGCGTCTGACACGCGCTACTTGTTCTCACTCGCGGGCCAGCCGCTCGCAGCCATTGTGTGCCTGAGGACGTTTTTTGAAGTTATTTTCGCTAATGGGAATCTGAAAAGATTCTTTTTTGGATGAGAGGAGGCAATTTTAGGGCTTACATTTTGTTAGTCCATTTTGAAGGTGGGTGTTTCTTACTACGGTCAAAGAGGCCCACGGAGAGTCTCCCCAGTTCTCTGGTCTTTATCTTAAAGAACATGATTCTCTCATGCTGCAGTCTGTTTCTGCGCTTCCCTCCATGTAGGGAGACTGGAGCTAAGGGAAGCTGAAGGGAAAGAGATGTGTAGTGATCTCCGGGAGACCCTTTACATTGTGAAACGCCAGGACAGAGTATCGCAAGAGGGGCACAGCTTCTCCTTAGTGACACTGCCTGTTAGTGTGGTGGACAGTCTACGCATTTGACTTCATTTTCTCAATAACCCTCTCAAAGTGGGAATTACTGACTCCATCTAAACAGACAGAACCTGAGGCTGCAGGGCTGGAGAGGCGCCTGAAACCACGCTGTCAGTGAGCCTGGGTCGGGCTGGTTCCAGAACACACCTCCGGGGACGTGGTTACCTTGCCTTGTGCAGAGGGTCATGCCCCTCTGTGGCTGTGGGTCTGACATGCCCTGACCTGACCGGCATCCTTCCTGTCCTTGATCGCAAGACAGAACAGCACCTGGGGGATGCTTCGAAGGGCTGCCGAGAGCTCCCACTCCAGTCCCCGGCTCTGCTGACGTCAGGGACTCACACTCGCACGCTTCCTGCAGCTTGGCTTCTGGTCATCCCCCACCTAGCTCCTTTCTCTCTCCTGCTCCTCACACTGGGCCCATCAGCAGGTCCCAGCGCACCCCCGCCAGTGCAGCTCCGCCGGCTCACACACCGTCACCCCTCCCTGGGTCATTGCTTGACCCTCCTTGGCCTCCCTGCTGGGACCTTGTCTCAAGCCTGCAGTCCTTTTAAACTCGCTGCTCAAAACCCAGTGAGGGCTTCTCATCCCACTGAGTTAAAACCCAGGTCCTTTTCATGGTCTGAGACCATGTTACACGACCCCTCCCTGGGCCACCTTCCTGTCCTCTCCGTCCCCCTGCACCAGGGCCTTTGTGCTTGCTGTTTCCTGCAGCATTTCACTGGGCTCGGGACTCACCTCCTTCGGGTCTCTGGTGAAACCTCCCTTCTCTGTGCGCTTTTCTCCAGCAAGCCTGTGTCACGCACCCTCCTCCCTCCCAGCCCCCCTACCCGATGTTCTGTGTATTTGTGTTGAATTGTTTACTTTCTGTCTCTTCTACTAATGAGTGTCCCGTGAAACATGGCTTTGTTAACTGCATCATTCCTGCACTTTGACAGGTGGCTGTGCATAGAAGACGTGCAGTAAACGCTTGTGGAAGGAGGGGAGGAGGGGGGAGGGGCAGTGGCTCAGACCTGGGCGAGTCACTCGACCACAGGGAGGGAGCGGGCGCGGGGGACAGTGATGCAGGCTGGCCACCTACATGGATGCCGAATGAGGGAGCCCCAGGTGCTGCCCTTGCCACCCCAGATGCTCAGCCTGGCTCATTCTGGCTGCAGCCCAGGGCCCGAACAGTCACCCAATGGGTCGGGTTCTCCCGTGCACACCTCCTTGGTCTGAAATTGGAGGGTGGCTGCAGACAAAGTTGAGATCTTAGGAGGAAAGATTCTGCCATGAGTCCCTCCCAGAGACAGTGGGGCTGGGCGCCGCGTGCGGACCTCCTTGAGGATGGCCGCAGCTTCGCGCTGTGACACAGCTCCGATCAGGACTGTGTTCGGGCTGCTGGGAGGGGGGAGGCTCACGGTGCTCGTGGGTTTCTGGGTGGGCAGGGACACATGGTCACCGGGGACGTTCCTCTTCCCAGAGATGCTGTTTCAGACCAGAGCTCAGCTCTGTCGGTTTGCGGGAGAGTGAGCAGCACCATGTTGTGCAGTGGCCTCTGCCTGCCTGTCTCCCTGTGCCTAACGTGACTGTAGACAGTGGTGACAGCACCACCGTGGGAAACACAGGCTCCACATGAGAAGTAGCACAGGAAACTGCGGCAGACGCTCGGAACGCGTCCTCCGAGGGAGGGGGCCGAGCTGCGTTTGGGACGTGAGGTGAGGTGCTCACGGGTGTTTCCTGTGCCTTCCCTTCTTTCCTGCTTACCTTTCTTCCTGGCAAAGTGGTCGCTTCTCTGAAGCAGATACCTGCAACCCACATGCACATACACACTCACGCTTACACATGCAAACACGCACTCCCACTCACAATTTTTCATAAACCTGTGAGGCTGAAAAAAACCCCATTTCTAGAAGTGCATGTTGATCAGCTCGAGGACGTGATTCATTTCACGGCAAATCCTGACGACTAGGGACCTTGACCCTCTCTGTTCTGAGGCCACCAATTTTTCCTCCCTCGCCAGCCCTTGCAGTGTCACGACCACTTTTCAGGCCAGAGACGCAGGTGGCAGAGGATCACTGAACAAACACGCCCTCCAGACTCCAGACATGGCACTAACTCCTGGGAGCTGCTGTGGTCTTGCCGTGTGGCCGGCGGGGTTTGTGTCCACGGGAGGGTGGCTGGTGAGGTGGCTGGTGGGGTGGACAGTGAGCCGTGCTGCCTGGGGGCTCTGGGCGGCAGGCCCCTCTGCCCCACCACCCCCAGGCTGGGTGTGGGGATCCCTTTACCTATGGAGCTGATTGCCAGCGACCTTGCATGCTGGGGGCAGGTCCATGGTGCAGACGTGATTGTGAGGACACGGGGACCTGCCCCAGAGGCGGCCCCTGCCTGGGCCCTGGGAGGAGGAGCTGCTGAGGCTGCTGTCAGCTGGTCCGTGTTCCATGGAGAACACTTCTTCCTCTGCGAGTTGTCGTTTTGACCCGCCCCTCGGGTGTATCCACACACAGTGCCCTGGCGCCCACGGCGGGGTCCCACGGGGTCTGCTGGGCGTCCAGGGCGCGGCCTCGCCTTCGCACCCAGAGGACAGGGTCACAGGACCGCACTGTCCGACGTGCAGCCGTCGTCCGATCCAGGTGTCACTCCGCCGCGCCGCCGGCCCTCCCGCGAGACCTCGTGTTGGGTCCGTGGGCTCGGCTGGAGGCGCTCGAGAGAGGTGGACGGGCGCTACAGGGCTGCCCTGTGGGGCAGGACTTCTCCGTGGAGCAGGAGCCTGCAGGACTTGGCGCGCTGCCGGCCGCCTGTCCTGATGCCCCCACCCCTGGCCCCTGGAGGCGAGGGGTCCTCCGTGGTGGGAGGCGGCCCGCGGGGCGGAGGAGCGGAGACCGCAGCCAGGCGGCTGTCTGGGGGCGGCAGCTGTTCAGGGGGAAGGGAAGTGCCCTGGGCGGCCGTGCGGACGTGGGACGGTCTCTGAGGGCGACAAGGGCAGTGCTGTCAGAACAGTGGTGGCGGGGGCTGTGCACCTTCCACTCACAGCGCGTCTTCCGTCTGCCCTCGCAGACCGCGCGCCTTTTGTTGGCCCAGGAAGAGCAGAGACCCCCGCACGTCTGTGGGCCGGGGGGTCTGGGTCAGGTGTGCTTTTCTGCGTTTTTACGGTGTTTCTATTTACAAGGAGGCGAGAAGAATTTTTCCAGGCTCACTGCTGAAAGGTATTTTCAAGGCAGACGTTTGGTCCCTGAACGTTGGGGAGGGCGTCTGTGTGGGACCCTGTGGTTCTGGGGATGCAGGGGGCAGTGCCCTCCTGGGGACCAGGTCGGGGTGAGGACCCCGGGGGAGCAGCCTCCGGAAGGCATCGGTCTAAGCTTCCTTCCACCGGAAGCTGCTCCGAGGGGCAGATTCTGTTACTGTTCAGTGTGGCAGGTCCCACAGGCCAGTGGAGGGTTATCACCGAAAAGGTCGTTTCCCAAGAGGTGGGGTGCCAGGGCCTCGTGGGGAAGCACCAGGCTGGAGGCGGGGCGGGGCGCCCTGGGCAGGGGCCCTCTGTGCTGCTGCAGAAAGGAGCGGGGGGGGGGCGGCGGGGGGGCAGGCTCAGGACTGGCCGGTGTGAATATGGTCAGCACCGGGGCTGGGGGGGCCGGCCCAGTAGTGGGGACCTGGCCCCGGGGGGACCGGGGCAGGGGCCAGTGGCTGGAGGAGGGTAGAGCTGTGGGTGGGTTGGCGTTCGGAAGCAGTGTTTCTGTTTGGACACGTGGGCTGCCCGGGGAGGGTCAGTCTCTCCAGGACCCGCGAGGACCAGAGGTCAGGGCATCCGTGGTGAATACGGAGCCAAGGCCGGCGGGTGTGACCACCCTGCAGCCAACCCCACTTCTCCCCAGCCCGTGGGGCTTCCCATAGCATTTCCTGCAGTGCACCCACTGCTGAGGGACGATCTTAACTCTTTAAAACAATATGAAGAATGTTCCTTCCACTCTTGTGCTTGACGAGCGTTTCCACCAGGTTGGCTGGACTCCAGATTCAGCACCTCCCCTGCTAGCACCTCCGGGTTCCTTCGCGCGTCCGTCGTCAAATGTGCAGTTACATCCCGTGTCCCCGTGTCATCCTTCAGGACGCGCAGTGTGTCCCGGGGTCACCACCTGAGCCGTCTGACCTTCTCTGCCAGGGGTTTTCTGGGAGCTCGACCGTGAGAGGCGGTGGTGGGTCTTTGTTTAATTCCTCTTGGGGTTTACCGTCCACCTTGACTCTCCGAGCTAGTGCTCTTCCCCGATTTGGGGAGATTTGTGGAGGTTTCTTCCTCCTTTTGTGCCTTGGCCTCCCGGACCCGAGCGCTCCTGCGCCACCTACGTCGTCCGCAGGCGACCGAGGCCTGTGCAGCCGTTCGCCCTGTTCTGCAGACCACGCCTGCTTCTTTCATCTGCCTGCAGATTCACCTCCTTGTTCCATCATCCCATCTGCGCCCACGTCCACCCAGCGAGCTTTACGCTCCTCTGCCTGCTCGTTTAGGGCTCCCGCGTGGCTCGGCCAGACCCCACCCCCGCTGCGGGGCCGTGTCCGCCCGCCGGCTCCTCGCGTCCGCGTCCCCTTGTTCTGACGCCGCTGCTTTTCTCTCACTTTGCTCGTGCTGTTTTGCATGACCTTCCAGAAGCCCGTGTGCAGATGCTCCTGCGGGGCCTGCCGCAGCATCTGGGCGGCATGGAGGGTCTGGGCGCCCTGGACGTGGACGCAATGGCCCGTGCCATCGCCAGTGCGCTGCCAAGTGGGGGCGCAGACGGGGAGCAGGGAGGCGCCCGGCCAGGAGACGGAGGACCCAGGGGGCAGGCGGACCGCTCGGAGGTGGCTCCCCACGGCGGGGACCAGACAGGTGAGCACCAGCCCCGGCACTGGCACGCGTGTGGACGAGGGGTGTGCGAGGCCGTGGCTCACCCAGCGGTGATGCACTTTCTGCTGGGGAGGTGGGGTTTGTGGTAATGGTTTTTATTTGTCTGAACTCCTCCTCTGAAAGCTTCCCTAACAGGCTGAGCCTTCCAGAGCAATTATGTTGAAAGGTAAGTTGCTCTCTAGCAGGCATGTGGTTCCTCCATGCTGAGGTTCGGGTTAGAAGACACAGGAGTGTTGGAAAGGGTGTCTGTTTGGCTAGTGTGAGTGGAGACCAGGAGTCAGATGTTGGAGTAATAAAGTGAAACGGGTTCATTCAGACGCCTGCTTGAGGCCCACATCCACTTGGGCTGCTCTGGGGAGAGCAGAGGCCCTCACCCCCAACATGCATGTGCACACATGCACACACATGTGCGTGACACACACTCGCATGCGTGCACACACAGATAGTCATACAATACGTGCACACACACACAGTCACACACACATGCACGGCAGCAGGGACTCTGGGTGGGGCAGGCTCTGTCTTCCCTGCCCAATGGCTTCTCAGAGTCGCTGGAGCTATGTCAGAGCATCTCACGGTGCGCCTTGCACACAGCAGGTGCACAGACAGGTGTGCTGCAGCCCAGGGGAAGGGTGCACATCTCTCCTCTGAGGGCTGGGACAGGGCTTGCTGGCAAGCTGAGTACATGGCTCAACTGATGTAGGAAAAGACCCTGGGACGCCGCCCAGATGACGTTCCAAGGGGCAGCGATGGGCAGAAGGTGAGGCCTGGATGGAGGCTGCGAGGGCCTGGAGGTGCTGGTGTCCCTGCTGCCAGCACAGGGACTCAGTGAGTCACACTCCGACTCCCGCACGTGCCTTTAGAGAAGCGAGCACCCCAGAGAAATGGTGACTCCAAAGACACCTGGCTGGGAAGCTTGGCTCAGACGCCTCGCCGCTGCTCCTGGCTGCTCGCCGCCCCCGGCTGGGGCTCCTTGCTGCCGGGAGCCCACGTGAAGGGCAGCTCGCCTGTCCCTGGGGCCGGTCCCGTGACTGACGGCTGGCTCACGTCTGGCCCAGCGGTGACCTGCATCTCTCACGGCTCGGCAGGGTGCGGAGGAGGTGGGGGTGGTGGAAGGAATTATGCCAGCAGCATCGGGCTTGACCGCCGTAAAGAGGGGCTCTCGTGAGGGCCCCTTGACGGCTGGGGCCTCGGGGCCGAGGTTCCTGATGTGGATTCTGATGAGCACGTGTCCCCCACAGGTGACGCGGAGTCCAAGGACGGTGGCAGCGTGCACAAGGAGGTGAGATGGGTGTCTGCGCCTTCGTTCGGGTCACGTGGAGCCGGGGCCAGTGGACGTCTTCTTGTTCGTGGTTTGGGAACATACAGGAAATACAGACATTTCTTCTAGACATACAGGGAAAATCCCAAAATTGAGAAAAAATACAGACTACACGTAGAATCGTGTTCCTTTAGATACATACTACTGTGTTTTCCGATTACATACTAAAACTTACCCATTGTTGGAATATGAACCACACGGTTAACACAAAGAACAAACTCGGTGTTCCTCCGAGTTCCCCACCTGGGGACATGAAGTGACATCGCACAATGGCGCCATACGCCCATGCTGTGAGGTCAAGGTCTCCCTGTGGGTGCTGGTCTCTAGGGTTCACTTACAGACCTTCTCAGGCTGCAGGTCATTTGACCTGCACTGTCCACAGTGGTGGCCACCAGCCACGTGTGTCTGCAGAGCTTAAATTCATTAAATTAGGTAAATGAGAGTTCAGAGTCTCCGCGGCGCAGCCACACGTCCCATGTTCCTTAGTGCTGTGGTCTGGATGGGCAGACGCAGAGCCTCCCGGTCGCTGCACGAGGTTCTCTGGGTGGCGCTGGCCGGGGAGGCGGGAGTCTGGGAGAAGCTCGGGCACGCCTCCCCCCCATGGAGCCAGTCGTTGGCGTCTCATGCGTGAGAACCTTTGCTCGTTAGTACGAGTCTTAAGGCTGCAGCGGGTCAGCTCACAAACGAGACAGCGGTGTGCTTCTGGGAACCTGATTTGTGGGGAGGAAGGATCTGGCTAGCACGCCTCCTGTCGCATCGTGTTAGTGGCTTCTGGTTTGTTGCCCGTCAGCGAGCAGTGAAGGAAGCACCAACAGTTCTCCCAACTGTCCATCAGAGAGAATGGGCTCTTCCCTCTGGGCTGTGGAGGGAGACGTGGGTCTAGGGACACGTTCCTGATTTAGGACGTGGGGGAGGAGGCCCACAGAGCTGCAGGGTCCCCAGACGGCGCACATTCAGACAGGGCCCGAGCCGCCCTGCATGGCCCGGCTCACGTGTGCGGCGTCCCACCCTCTGTGGGCTGAGCGTGGGTCACTTCTCTGTTACTTGGGCTTCATTCTCAAGCTGATTTTCTTTCTGCCAGGTCAGCCGTTCGGGTGCCAGACTCGGGGACCCCCTTCAAGGTCCTGGGTCCCCTCTCTTGCCTGGAGCCCCTCAACTTGCAGGGCCCTTCAAAACAGAGATCAAGAAATCAGAGGCCCCCGCGGCGCCCCTGTCCTCCGAGGAGGAGCGCGCCGGGGTGGAGAGTGTGAGGAGCCGGACCTACACCAAGGAGCTGGCAGAGGGGCTGCTGAAGCCGGGGCCAGGGCTGGGGCCGGGCGCACCACGGGGGCTGCAGCGCTGGGCTCCGGTTGGGCCCCCCAGCCAAGGCCTGCGGCTGGAAGCCAAGTCCTCCGGGGAGCAGCACGGCTACATCGTGACGCAGCATGAGTGAGTGGGGCTCAGGGCTCGTTGCTCGGGGGCGGGTCCTGGCCTCGATTTCACCTCTCCCTTCGTCACCTGGAGACCGGGTTGGGGGCATCCCGGGAGTGGGAGTGCAGCAGGGGCCGGCCCACCCCTCTTACCCAGTGTCCCCAGCTGGGAACCGAGTTCCAGGGCGATTCTCTGCAGACAAACCCAAAACAAAGCCCTTCCGGGTCTTCGGTCCTGGCCCCCAGCCGGTCACCCTGCAGCCTAGACACGGGGTCTCAGGCGGGCGGGAGGGCAGGCGGGCATGGCTGGGGTGGTGGGCGGGACCGGGCTCTGTGCTGAGCGCAGGCTCCACTCCGGTGACAAGTCCAAAAACTCTCAGTTGCCCACATACCAGGACCCAAGTCATCCTTCAGAGGGGGCCCGTGCCTCGCAGCACCGTGTGCTATGTCCTTGCTCTCATTCTGTCCTGAGGGAAGGAGTCACAGAAGTCATATGTCCTTTTCTTCTGGTCTCCTCGCTAGTGAATCTGACATTGACCCCGGGCTTTGTAACAGTGTTGTGTTTTCTTCAGAGAATGGAAGTGGTGTTGCCAAGGCAAAACATGTCTGGCGGCACGCACACGTGTGTGCAGGTGTGTGTGCACAGGTGTGTGGGTGCAGGTGCATGTTGTGCAGGGGTGTGGGCATGTGCAGGTCTGTGTGGGTATGTACTTTTGCTTTGGTATCATGTGCACGTGGCCAGGAGTCTCTGTGTCATGCTGCCCCTTTACCTCCTCCTGATACCGGCTCAGATGCCACCTCTTCGAGGCAGCCTTCCAGATTCTCCAGCCTCAGTCGGAATCCCTCACCCAGTGCAGCCCCGCCCTTCCCCTCAGAACCTTACCTGGGTGTCAAATGGAGTCAGGGGTGAGCCCATTTTTGCTCAGTGGTGTCCTGACTCCTCTGAAGGCACTTGGTGGTTTGTGGATCAGATTGTTACAGAAACCCAAAGTCACAGAGTTGATTCTTTAAAAGCACCTGTGACAAGCTGCTTGCCTCTGAATAGAGGTTCTACTTAGAAACTCCTCCAGGGTGTAGTTCAAAGACCCCACCCTGCGGCCTCGGCGCTGCCCTGAGGGAGGAGGCAGTATCTGGGAACACCCCCTGATGGCCATGTCCAGGTGCCAGGTGGGGTCCCTGTGGCCTCAGGTCGAGTGCTGGTGTCCCTGCTGACGAGATGCAGCCACAGGCCCCCAGTCCACAGGCCCCCAGTCCACAGCGGTCAGTGTCATGCTTTTCATGAGGCAACAGACTTGTTTTTGCTCCTTCTTACACAGAATTTTGAACATACACCAAAGCAAGATAATGACCCAGGCCCAGTGAACCAGACACCCACGCCCACCTCTCCTCCTTTGAAACAAGCCCCACTTGTGCTGTCTTAGAAACGTTTCATGAAGCATCTCAGGACCGAAGGATTCTTCCTTTTTGACATCCCGTGATGCCACGTGGCACCTAAAAGTGACAAAAGTGCCTTAATACACCAGCTCTGTAGTCTGTGTTCACGAGGGCAGCCGTCCCACCTTTGTCAGGGCTGCACTTAGTTTACTTGCTATTTGATTCAGGATCCGCACAGGCCACCCCTGCAGGTGGCCATTGGGTCTCAGGGACCTGTAGGCTCCTTTCATCTCGCGGAGGGGGCGGGGGTTGCAGAGCTGGGCTGGGTGTCCATGTCTGTTGGTGGCTGGAATTCCAGACGGGACCACGTTGCAGACTTGTCTGGCCTCTGACTGGTGGCAGTGGCGGTGCAAACGTGGATGTTAAAACAGCATCTGCACCTCTTTGCCTGGTGGTTTCCAAGTCTGCTCGGCCATGTCCAGCCCCCAGAAGATGCCAGAAATGATGGTGTGTGGGGGCCCTTGTGGTCTCTGACTGTGAGCCTCCTTCCCACCTGCCATCTTTCTGCTGCTCGAAGGGCAAGCTCTGTTGTCGGTGGGTGGGGGCAGGGAGGGGAGTAAGGATCCAGACGGCCCAGCCCTCTCTGACCAGCCTGGGTTCTGCAGCTCAGCTGGGGTCCATGAGATGTAGGAGGGTCTCAGAAGGTCCTGGTGACGTCAGGACCCCCTTGTCTTTTAGCCGTGTTGACATCATGGCAGTGAGAGATCACCATAAGTTCCCATCTCTGTATCTACGTCTCCACCTGCAGGTGCTCTGTCACCTGTCCCCACATCTGCACCTGCACGACACCTGCATTTCTGTGTCTGCGTCTCTCTGCATCCACATCCGCACATCTCTACGTCTCTCCACCTGCAGGTGCACGGACACCTGCACCCACATTTACTCATCTGTATCCACATCTGTATCATGTATGCCTATGTCTGTCTCTGTGTCTGCACAGCCCACAGCTGGACTTGGTGTTGGATTTCCATAGTCATTGGGAAGCTTAGCGCTCCCTCTTCAGCAATGCCCTGAAATTCCACAGCAATCCCCAGGGGCCTTCACGTCCTAACCCCTGCAATTGATTTTTTGCAGAGTGTCATCTGCATTATATATTGGCCTAGACTTAAATCTTTCAAAGGCGAGCATTTTAAATTTGACTCCTGCATATGGAAGAATAGGAAGGAGGGAGAAAAATATGAAAAGATAAGATTTGTTCTGCTGTCAAAATAGTAGTAAGTCTGCAAACGAGTAGGGAAGCCAGAGGGAAAAGACGAAATGGAAAAAAATAGTGTCCTGAGGTAGCTCGCTTGTGGAATCTTGGCTTACTTGGAAAAATGACTTTTTTTAAGGAATTAAAATGCTTTTTTTGGAATGATGACTTTTAATAAAGCGTGTTTTTCTGGAGGAGCTGCTGTGGGTGCTTAGTGAGAAGGAGTCGGTTTTAGGCAGAACTTGGAGGGCCCCTGCTCTGATCTCCAAGGGCCGGCGGGCGGGGGCGGCACCTGCAAAGGTCCCCCTGCATCAGGGGGGCAAGGACTTGAAGAGCTGAAACGAGGCTGGGGCAAGGGGCCAAGAGTGGTGAGGGACAGGCTGCGAGGCCGCAGGCACCACCAGGATTTAGGTTTCTCCCACAGACTTGGGGCCCCTGAGGGCGCGAGGTGGGTGGTGAGGTCAGGGTGCGCTCTCCTGTGTCCTCCACTGCCGAGGGGAGAAGGGGGAACAGGAGACCGGCCCACCAGCTCTGTAACCCCACCTTGCTCCCTCTGCGCTGCGGGGCAGACCTTCGAGGCGGCGTCCGTGCATGCTGTGAACTGGGCTGGACTTAAATCTGAGACAGCTTCCCATGACTCCGGCCTCCTAGGGGCCGGGGGGAGGGGGGACAGCAGAGCACCCACCCACTGCTTCTCACTGGGGCTGCACTGGCGGAGGCCTTGCATCCGGAGCGGGTTTGGCGGAGACCCCATCCGACACGGGGTGCTGCTGGGGGAGGCTGAGGCCACGCGGGCGGGTGCGGGAGGGGAGTCAGGAGAGAAGGGCTTCCCTCCCCTCCTCCCGCACCCTGATTGCACGGCCGTCTGGGAGCCTGTGTTTGCACTGCGTTCAGCGTTCAGGAAGAGGTGAGAGTGGCGGGAACCACAGTGGCTCCCCTGTGGACACCGCCTCTGAGGGCAGATGTGGTTGTGGCTCATCGTGCAGGGTGTGGTGCCGACAGGCTCTCCCAGCCACCCCGGTGGTCCCTGCGCTCCTTCCCGGCTCCTCTCCGCTGCAGCCGGCTACGAGGCACTCAGGCCCGGCACCTGCCTTTGCAGCGCCTCTTCCAGCCCTGCTGGTGATTGTTGTTGGTGAGTCCAGGGGTCGGGGACCACTCTGCCCATGGGCACTCCGGGCCTCCACCCAGTTTAGACGTCTGGCCCTTCAGCCACCCCAGTGACTCTGCGGCCCCAAACCAGGGTGGAGGAATGTGCCTGGGAGGCATTTGCACTGAGCTGTGTCTCCCTGGGATCACGTGACCAGACCAGAAGTGGCATGAAGGGGCCGCCCCAAGGGCCAGACACAGCGTGACACGGAGCGGAGGCTGTGGACGCAGAGGTGGTGCCAGTGAAGCAGCCACTCGGCAAGGGCCTCGTTCACGCAGGGGCTTCAGCTCCTGGGCTGGAGCTTTTCTCTTGGTGTTTTATTCTCTTTGCAATTATAAACGGAATCGTCTTCTTAATTTCTTTTCCTGATGGTTTATTGTTGGTGTATAGAAACGATTGATTTTTGTGTATTGATTTTGTGTCCTGTAACTTTACTGAATTTATTTATTAATTCTAACAGGTTTTTAGTGGTGTCATTGGCGTTTTCTGTGTACAGTGTCATGCCAGTTGCATACAGGGACAATTTTACTTCTTTCTTTCTGACTTGAATGCCCTTTCTTTCTCCTGACCAGTTGCTGTGGCCAGGACTTCCAAAGCGGCCGGATGAAAGTGGCCAGGGTGGGCATCCTTGTCTTGTTCCCGATCTTAGGCAGAGAGCTTTCAGCTTTTCACCGCTGCGTGTGGTGTTAGCGGCGGGCTTGCCGTATGTGCCTTCATTGTGCTGAGGCACACTCCCTCTGTGCCCACTTTGTGAGAGTTTTTGTCACGACTCATTGTTGGATTTTTTCAGGTGCTTTTTCTTATCTGTTGAGATGACCATGGTGTTCGCTCCTCGTTCTATTGCTGTGGGGCGTCACACTGGGTGCTTTGTGGATGTTGAACCATCCTTGCATCCCTGGGGCAAGTCCCACCTGACGCTGTGTGGTCCTTCTCCTGTGCTGTTGAGCTTGATTTGTTAATGTTTGTTGAGGATTTTTGCCTCTGTGCTCCTCAGAGGCTTTTTTCTCGTGGGGTCCTTGTCTCACGTGTCATCTGAGAAATGCTGGCTTTGGAAAATGGGTTTGGAAGTGGTCCCTCCTCTTCTGTTTTTTTGGAAGAGCGAGGAGGACTGACATTCATTCTTCTTTAAATGTTTGGCAGAATTCACCAGTGAAGCCATCTGGTCCTAGATGTTTCTTTGCTGGGAAGTTTTGTTTATTGATCCAATCTCCTTACATGTTCTTGGCCTGTTAGGACTTTAACAATTTACCTTCCTGATTTAATCTTGGAAGGTTATGTGTTTCTAGGAGTTTATCTGTTTCCTCTACGTTGTCTGGGTTGTTGGTGTGTAATTGTTCATGGCAGTGTTTTATGGTGCTTTGTGTTTCTGTGGTATTATTTGTAGTAGCTTCTCTTCCGTTCCCAATTTTGTTTATTTGAGTCCTCCTTTGGGGGGGGGGTCTTAACTAAAAGTTTGTCAGTTTTGTTTATTTTTTTAAAAAAACAGCTCTTAGTTTCGTTGATCTTTCCTACGGTCTTTTTAGTCTGTTTTTCATCTGTTTCCACTTTGATCTTGTTTCCTCCCACCTGCTACCTTTGGCTTAGCTCTTGGAGGTGTAAACTTAGGTTATTTGAGATCCTTCTGTTTTCTTAATGTAGACGCTTTTCACTGTAAACTTCTATCTTAGCGCTGCTCATGCCGCCTCCCCTATGTTTTGGTAAGTTGAGTTTCCAGATTCATTTTTTGATTTCTCCATTGACCCACTGGCTGTTCGGGAGCATGTTGAACGGATGGATAATTATCCACTGTTGGAAGCAGCTTATTGAAGTCCCTTGCTATTGTTATATTAGTGTCTATTTCCTCCTTTGGATCTGATAATATTTTATATATTTAGGTGCTCCTCTGTGGGGTGCACATATAGTTACAAACATTATATCTTAATTTATTGACTCTTTTAACACGATATAATGACCTTTGTCTCTTATCAAAGTCTTTGGCTTAAAGTCTGTTTTGTATGATATAGATTTATCTACCCCTGTTTTTTGTTTGTTTTCCATTTCCATGGACTATCTTTCACAACCTTTCACTTTCAGTCTGTGTGTGTTCATAAAGCTGAAGTGAGTCTCTGATAGGCAGCATATAGTTGGGTCTTTTTTTAAAAAAAATCAGTTCAGCCATTTTGTGGTTTTTGTTTGGAGAATTTAGTCCATTTACACTTAAAAGTATTTATTGGTAGGTGTGAATTTATTGCCGTTTTGTTAATTGCTTTCTGTTTGTTTTGTAGTTTCTTTCCTTCCTTCCTTCCTTCCTCCCTCCCTTCCTTCCTTCCCTTCTTCCTTCCCTTCTTCCTTCCTTCCTCTCTTTTGTGATTTGATGATCTTGTGTCTTTGTATATTATTGCTTTCTCTTTTATCTAAGTATCCACTATTGGCTTTTGTTCTGTGGTTACCATGAGATTTACGTAGGCATCCTATATTTATAACAGTCTATTTTAAGTTGATAACAGCTTAACTTTGAATGCATACAAAACCTTTACATTTTTACACTACTACCTTTTATGTTTTTAATGTCCATTCTTTTTATAAGGGTAGCTCTAAGACATTATGTACTTAGATTTGTAGTAGGCTGTTGGCAATTTTTTTTTCTGGAGAATAAGATTGTTTTGGAGAATATATTATGAAGAATATGTCCATTTAAATATATTATGGAGAACATATTTATTCAAAAACTGGAATATATTTATATTGAGAAGCATAGAGTCATCTTGACATTAAAAAATAATAAGTTGTTAGAATACAGCAGTTTTTCACCTGTTTATTTTTTTACCTGTGAAGATGGGACGTTGTTAATGAACACGTCTTTAATGAGCGTGATCTGGGACTGCTGGAGACTTGAGGTGAGTGCACGTGTGCTCTGGGACCTCAGCAGTCACTGCAAGTGTGTGGCCGCACAGATTATGGTAGCTCACTCCCCCGTGCTCTGAGAACCCGGAGCTCTGTTAGACTCTGCAGGGAAGGTGGCGGCCCCAAAGCAAAGTTGGAATTTTAAATCATTGTGATACCTTTGTCCTCCATCATTTGCTCATCAGAAGCATCACTTCTCTGCACTGGTGAGAGTTCCTGTGGATTAGCAGAAATTTTAACTTACAAGATTATTTAAAAAGATAAAAACCATTATTGGTTATAGTGATGGGTACGGATAACTAGAATAATCTGCGAATCCCATGAAAATCTCATTTGATCAATTGGCTTCAAGTATCGGCTCATCAAAAAAATTTGTATCAAAGTTGGCTCATTTTCATCTTGCAGTCCATCCATCATTTGGTTCCTAACCTTTGGTGAGTTTTCAAATAAACAGTAAAATGTTCAAAATCAGGAAGTGAAGCAGCAAAGAACAAACAGCTCTGGAACACAGAGTCCCACACGTGGATGTCTGATTGGCGGAAACCTCCGGCCCCGCGGCCAGATCCTGTTCGCAGCCAGATTCCATCTGTCTCAGAAGCAAGAGACAGTGATGCCCGGGAAGACGAGACGTGGAGGCATTGTGGGTGCAGACGCTCTTCAGCGCACGCTGCAGCGGGGCGCTTGCCCCACCGCCCGGAGCCTGCGCTGCAACGTTCACTTCCCATTTCCGTTTGCGTTTTCCTTGGGGGTTTTCTGGTGTCGTGAACTTGGGCAGTGAATTTAATTTCTCTGGTCTGTTTCCACTTCTTTCAAGTGAGGTTAATAATGGTACCTTCCCTGCAGGTCTTTTCCGAGCACTAAATGAGATAATTTCCACAGGGTCATACATGGCAGGGAACTTAGGGAAACCTTCAGGATGTTTTCTCTGGTCTTGTATTTCCGGCCCTGAAGCCACTCTCCTGAGTCTTCATTTGCTCCTAGGAGCTTTCGTCGTCTCATGTACCCAGTTTTCTTGTTTTGTGTCCACTCTTTGGCCGCATGATGGTGTCGGTGCCATGGACATCCGTGGTGCGGCAGGTGGTGTCGTGGGGCTGTCACGGAGGTCGGGCTGTGGCCACGTGTCAGACGAGATTCCGTCAAGTGAGGGACATGGACGTTTAGATCCCCCCTGTTTTGCTTATTGAGTGACTCCCCGGCGGCAGCCTCATTTAAAATGATCGAGCAGCAGTAATAGCGTGTGGCTGTGCTTCAGGTGGGGAGTGCGTTCACGGGGAGACGCTGCCTGGCTCCTGACAGAAAACCCGTCCTGCCAGGACAGCGAGGCAGTGGTGGGGGCCCTGCAGCCCCCCAGCTCTGACCCCAAGCTGCTGCAAATGCTCCCATCTCCCCTCCACGGTGGCCTCGGGCAGGCAATCAGGGTGGCGGCGGTCACAGGGCAGAGGAAATTGCCCGAGCAGTGTCTGTCCATTGATTTTGGAGATTGACTCCAGCTGCTTTCTAAGGAAGTTCAGACCATGAAGTGACAGCTGACGGCCACGTATTTTAAAAATAAGTTGGAAAGAGCTGCATGTGCATTTTGAGCGCAGTCAGCACCATCTCGCCCGTCCGGTGGATCGAAGGGAACCATGTTGTCGTGTGTCCGTCCCGCCTGGGGCCCTGGCAGCTTGCAGTGCTGGGGGAGGGGTGGGGGTGGGGCTGTCACGGCTCCTGTCATCGGGGCGTCCCCTTCACGGGGCGGGCCGGCTCCTGAAGGTGTCCCGGGCTGGGGAGTGTCACCATCGTCTTGAGGGCTGGTGTAGACCATCTTGTAATGGAGAAAAGTGTTAAAATCCTGCGTTTTGGGGGTGGAGGTCAGGGGTCAGGATACGGTCAGGAGGGTGACAGTGGGCCCAGCTTAAAAGAGACCTTTTAAGGTCTCACAGTGAGCTCGGTGGTTTTGAGTCAAAGTGCAGAGGGAGTTTTAGGAAAAGGAGGCGCCTCTTGGGCCTTCATGGTTGGAAGTTGGGGGGGCCGGCGTGGGGGCCAGGGCTCGGGGAGGGAGGGTGAGCCTGGTGGTGTGGGCTCCTTGGCGGGCGGGATGCCGTGGAATGTGATTGAATTCGGCTTGTGAGGGGCTGAGGGAGGGGTGGCTGGGCCAGCTGGAGCTCAGGTGTCACCCCGGGGGGCATGGGGGAGTCAGGCACGGCGGACAGGCGGCCAAGCGGGTGTCGACCCAGGAATGGATGTCCTCACCGCCTCTGCCACTGTTTTCAGGACCTGCCCACGACAGCACCTGTGTACCCGTGTGCCTGCTCCGTCCTCTCCTGTCCAGTGCAGACTCCTCTTGGGGGTATCTGTAGATGTGTGTGCCCCCTGGGGGTCTCTTGTGTCTGCAGGTGCATGTGTGCACACCTGGGGGGGTCCATGGCATCTTCTCAGATGCCTCCTCTGAGGCATTCCTTCCGTGTGGAAGGAATTCCCTTGCTCATCCTCATGGCAGGGCCAGGACTCCAGCTTTGGTCCTGTCCCCACTGGATTGGGAGGGAGGAACCACGGAGGTCCTGCACATGTCCAGTTAGGAGGGAGCCCTCAGCACAGAACAGGCACATCTGTGGGCAAAGCATGTTCCAAGTGACCACAGACAGAAAGACGGCTCTGACGACCCAGCCAGACCTCCCGACCTGGACACAGCCCAGCCCTGCCGTCCACCTGCTGTGGGGCTGGGTGATGGCCAGCCTCCCTGAGCCAGCTTATCTGGCTTGATGGTCTGCGAGACCCTGTGTCCACGTAAGGCCACCTTGAGATTCTGGGTGTGGGACTTGAGGGTGTGGATTTCCGGGGACAGAGTTCAGCCCTGACAACACACCATTTCTCTGCGGGTGACTCGCTGCCTGTGCTCCACGTGGGTGTTGGCCCAGAGGCGGGGCTCAGCCTTCACCACTGAGTCCCCTGCTTGGCGCCCGGCACCGGGCTGCTCACACACCGCTGAATGGATGGGTGGGTAAGTGAGTGATGGGCGGACGGGTGGGTGGGGACCCTGGCTGGTGACTGTCCACATGACAGCACTGCCAGGACGCCTCTGAAGGGGCACCGACAGGAGCACACAGGAGCGCAGGAGCTGCATGCCCAAGGCCAGGTTCAGGGTTTGCAGCGGGACCTGAGTCCCCCTGGCGGCGGCAGGCGGGTCCCCTCCTGGAGAAGGGGCCCCTTTTAGGGAGAAGCTGCCACTGGCTGTCCCTCCTGTCTCACGGCTCACAGTTGAGCATCCCCACGGCACGTGAGTCACTCTAGCACAGAGTCCTCTTAGGAATGCACGTTTCCGTTGGGCTGAAGCCCCTTCTGCACGTGGGTTCTCAGCCTCTGCTTCTGCGCCCCCTCTGCCGTCTGCCCCCTCCCCTATTATGTTTTTACTGAGATTGCTGCTTCCTGGGCCCATCACGCCCCTTGATGGTCCTGTTCGCACTGTGTCATTCGCCTTGTTGTCGGGAAGTTGAGGTTATTCATCTTGGCTGGGGAAGCACCGTATCCCGGCGCCCCAGAGCTGGTCAGATGTGACCGGAACAGTGAGGGCAGGTCCCCTGGGGGCCAGGGTGGGATGGGGCCTGGCAGCCCTCGGACACCAACGAGTCCCCCCCTAATCCTCTGCTCCCCCCCCAGCCCCCTGAACCCGGAGGAGGGGAAGGTGCTGCTGGAGCACGTGGCGCGTCTCCTGGAGGTGCCTGCCGACGTCTTCGTGGACATCGGGTGAGTGCAGGTGCCCCGGGCCTCTCCGCTCATGGCAGGTTGTTCATAAACTGGTTTCGGGAGAGAGAGCCGTGTGTCTGTGGGTCTCGTAGTTGTATCACAGAAACTATTCAGGAGGGAAATGAAAGGAGAACCCGCTGGGGTTTCGGTAGATTCTTTAAGCACAGCCTGGGTGTGATAAGAATTATGATCTCCTGAAAGAGCTGGCCGAGGCCCGCGGGTGAGTCAGAGCCGCCTGCACGGCGTGTGTCTGCGGTGGAGGGTGCCCGCCTGGACACACCCTGCCGCCGGCCTTCTGGAGAGCTCACTCACCGCGAGGGAGGGCTGGGGTCCCCAGGTGCCGCGGCCCCGCTTTTCATCCGTGGCCAAGGCTTTGGAAAGAGCTGTGACATCTGGACGAAGGGCTGGCACGCGGCAGGTGCAGGGGGTATTGCGTGTGGAGCACAGGTGCGAGCATGCTGCTGGCGAGAGTGGAGGGCACCCGTGTGGAGGGCCGCGCCCATAGGCCCGTCCACGGGTCCGCCCCCACAGGGGCCACACCCATGGACCCGCCCATGGGCCCACCCGCGTGGAGGGCCGCGCCCATAGACCCGCCCACGGGTCCGCCCCCACAGGGGCCACACCCATGGACCCGCCCACGGACCCCCCCAAGTGGAGAGCTGCACCCACGGACCTGACCACAGCAGCTGCACATGTACTCGTCCCCATTGGTCACATGGTGGAGGTGACCAAGCACTTCCCAGGACCTGGCGTCGCCAAGGCGCCTGCTGCCCTGCTTGGGGGAAATGCTGTCAGTGTGGAGGGGGTGGGGACGTGCATGGGGAGCCCGTCACCCAGCCTGGGTCCCGGAAGCTTCTAGGAGAAGAGAGCAGAAGGGCAAGCAGCCCGTCGCACAGAGAAGTGCATCCCCCACCCAGCCCGGAGCGCAGGACACACGCAGACCTTCTGAATGAAGATGCCTGGGGACGGCAGACCTGGGAGCTGCTGGGAGCTCACCTCCCCCGGTGTGCACACCTGGGCTCACGGAGCAGGGGGTGTTGTGCAGGGGAGGAGCACTGAATGGGGGAGAGCACGGGGGCTATCTCAGGAGCCTGGATGGGGGGGTGTCTGAGGAGAGAGCGCTGTCAAGAGTTGCGTTGAGAAGAAGCAGCCTGGCTGCAGTGGGGCCCAGAGGGGATGAGAGCAGGAGGGTTTGCAGCAAACTGGTGAGGGTGGGCGGAGGCCTGCTGTGAGGAGGCAGCAGTATGCACCCGGCGGGGGTGTCCACCTGGGAGGCAGAACGGGGTGGACCCGGAGGGCAGGTTGACAGCCGCGTGCAGAGACCAGTCCAGCAGGTCCACAGCACAGCTGGCACAGATGCAGAGGCCTGAGTATCTGGTTGAGAGAGGACGGGTGGTTGGCAGGAGGGGGCCCCGGTGGTGCTGGTGGTGGAGGGAGGAGGGGCAGCAGCTGCTCCCCCAGGAGGGAAACACTTCTGTTTTGTGGTGCTGGGTGGGGCTCACTGTCCTCGTGAGAGGGAGGCCTGCTTGGCCAGACTGGGTGTGCAGTGGCCTTCAGGAAGCCTGGGCTTAAAAAGGGGGAGGGTCGGAGAATGTCCTGAGGGGCCCTGTTCTGATGGATGCTGCAGGACTTCAAAGTCGTAGGGATCTGGGTGGATGTAGAGGCCGAGACCCTGAGGCCATAGCTCAGTTGTGTCGTCGTAGACCAGGGACAGCGCTGTGCTGGGCACGGGGCACCCACAGCAGTTTCCAGTCTGGCCAAGGAAACGCACGCACAGGAGAGCCCTGGGGACGGTGCTGCGGCAAGGCGTGTGTGCTGCGGGAGGCTGGCAGACACCCCGGTGCACCCTCCAGTCCAGGGCGCTGCGTGGGGCCGGGAGCCTCTTGTGGGCACCTAGAGGGCTGGGCCTGGGCCTGACCCCACATTGCCGTGCCCGGCCAGGGGACCGGCAGTCCTGAAAACACACTTTGTCTGGCCTCTGTGAGTCTCGCCCTCTGAGAAGCTTCCCACATGCTTTTTCCCACTTCCATTATTTTACTTTAAGTTTATCACCTTTTGAAAGACTCATACTCAGAGAACTATAAAACACTGATTAAGGGAATTAAAGATGATTTAAAGAAACAGAAAGGTATCCCATGCTCTTAGGTTGGAGGAATTAATATTGTTAAAATGACCACACTGCCCAAAAGCACTCTGCAGGTTTAAGTCAATCCATATCAAATGACCACCAGCTCCTATTTCACAGAGCTAGAACAAATAACCCTAAAAGTGATACAGAATCGCAAAAGACCCAGAACTGCCAAAGCAACACTGAAGAAAAAGAGCAAAGCTGGAGGAATAACCCTCCCAGGCCTCAGACAACACTGCAGAGCCACAGTCATCAAAACAGTGTTGTAGGGCACAAGAACAGACACTGGGATCGAGGGAACAGATCAGAGAGCCCAGAAATAAACCCACAGCCTGTGGTCAATTAATCTTGAACAAAGGAGGCAAGAATATACAGTAGAGAAAAGGCAGTCTCTTCAGCAAGTCGTGCTGGGAAAGCTGGAGCCACATGTAAATCCATGAAATAACCTTCCCTCACACCAGACACAGAAATAAACTCAAAATGGCTTAAAGACTCAAACATAAAACAAGACACTGTAAACCTCCTAGGAGAAAACGTAGATAGAACATTCTCTGACGTAAGTCTTAGCAATCGTAGGGCAGTCTACTTAGGCAATAGGAATAAAAGGAAAAATAAACAAATGGTTCCTAATTAAGCTTACAAGCTTCTGCAGAGCAAAGGAAACTATAAACAAAACAAAAAAACAACCTATGGAATGGAAGAAAATATTTGCCAATGATGTGACTGACAAGGGCTTAATTTCCAGAATATACAAACAGCACATACAACTTAATCACAGAAAAACGAACAACCCAATCCAAAAATGGGCAGAAGACCTAAACAAGCAGTTCTCCAATGAAGACATACAAATGAGCAATAGGCACATGAAAAATGCTCAATATCACTAATTATCAGAGAAATGCAGATCAGAACTACAAAGAGGTATCACCTCACACCAGTCAGAATGGCCATCATTCAAAAGTCCACAAACAACAAATGCTGGAGAGGCTGTGGAGAAAAGGGAACCCTCCTTCACTGCTGGTGGGAATGGAGTTTGGTGCAGCCATTATGGAAAACTGTATGGAGGTTCCTCAAAAACCTAAAAATGAATTACCATATGATCCAGCAATCCCACGGCTGGGCATATGTCCAGAGGGAATGTTAACTCAAAAAGACACCTGCACCTCAATGTTCACAGCAGCACTATTTACAGTAGCCAAGACATGGAAAAACTTAAATGTCTATCAACAGATGACTGGATGAGGAAGTTGTGGT
The DNA here is from genome assembly GCF_036321535.1 of Camelus dromedarius. Taxonomy (NCBI): domain Eukaryota; kingdom Metazoa; phylum Chordata; class Mammalia; order Artiodactyla; family Camelidae; genus Camelus; species Camelus dromedarius. Next base: position 598,489 of record NC_087442.1, read on the forward strand.
GTGTTTATACAGTGGAATACTACTCAGCCATAAAAAAGAATAAACTAATGCCATTTGCAGCAATGTGGATGGACCTGGAGCTTGTCGCACTAAGTGAAGTCAGCCAGAAGAGAGAAATGCCGTGTGACGTCACTCACACGTGAAGCTTCCAGGGCAGTGGGTGGCCTGGAGCGTCTGGAGAGAGTCCTCACATGGAGCAGCTCTAGCATGAAGCGCTCAGACCTGCACAGGGCTGCATTGAAGGAATTTTCGTTATTTTCATTTAGCGAAACCCTCCGTGGTGATGGTGCAGCAAACAGAAGGCAGAGGTCCCAGCCGGGGCCTGCGTTTCCTGGAGACGAGACCCCCTCACTGCCCCTTGTTTCCAAGAAACCATCCTGACTGGATGGAGGGGCGAGGTGGCCCCAGCTGCTGGGACATGAGGGGTGGAAAGTGCCAGGGGGAAGTCTGTTCCCAGGACCAGGGGCGCTGCCGCGGGGTGTGGGGCAAGTCAGGACCGAACAGCAGAGGAGGCCCCTCTGCCCTTCCCCCACCTCCCGCCACCCCCAGACCACCTGCCACCCCATCACCGGAGTTGGTGGGCAAGACCCAGTCCTGCAGCGCAGGGTGGGGAGCCCTCGGGCCACACCGGAAGCTGACGGGGTCTGGGTCGCCGCCCACCTCACCCGGAGCGCAGTCAGGCCCGCTCTGCGTCCTCTGCGTGTGGCCCGTGGGCTTGCACCTGCGCTGCTCTTCTTGGGAGTGACGTGGTTTCAAGGCTTCGGGTCCCACTGGAGGAATGTGTCGGTGTCTCTTCACCCAGAGGCACTGCAGATCTGGGATGTGTCCCAAGACGCCAATTCCAGCAGTGATGTCGCCCACCTGCCAGCCCCCTTCTCGGCCCTTGTCGTTCATCCCGTCCCCGCATGAGGGAGACCCCCCGTCAGGGTGCCTGTGGCTCCCGAAATCACTTCCCCTTCCAGGCATCTCAGTCACGTACGTCTCGTTGACCTTTTGTCACATCTCAGCCAGGTGGCAGGGCCCTCAGTCGCCAGAGCAAAGCTGGGGGCGTCTGGACTGAGGGCTTCCGTGGGAGGGGCTGCTGGGGCTGGGGGCTTCCGGAGACATGGCCTGCACCCAGCTGGCGCACCCTCTCCCTGCGTTTCCTGGGGCCTGCTGCTACCCCCGCGCAGTCCTCCCCAGACACCACCCCCGGCCTGAGGGCCGGCCGGGCTCCCTCCGGCCTCGGGGGGATGAGCACAGAGCTTGCCCGCTGAGCCACTGACACCAGATCTTCTGTCAGTGTTACTTGTCCGGTCTCCTGCTCAAAGAGCTGGGAAACCCTCTCCCAGGAGCCACCGGGACGCCCCCCCCCGGGGGGGGGCTGGGCCACAGCTCTCGCGTGAGCCAGACCCTCGTGAAGTCCTTGCCCGGAGGCCTTGCCCCGGCTGGCCGCGTCCCCCATCCCCCTGCTCTGAGAGCTTGTGCTCTTGGTGCTACAGCGCCCAGGAGCCCCAGCCCTGGCCAGTTAAGACCCGCCCACACGGGGGGGGGTCTATTAAAGAATGTTGTATGTGTGCAGGGACGCGTGTGGGGTCCAAGCCTTGCACACGGGTCCATGTGTCACCCCTGGGCCCTGCACTGTGAGGCCACATGTGAGGACATGTGCTGGCTCGACGGACTGACCTGGGCAGCGGGGCCCTTGGGGGAGAGGTGACCTTGCGGCTGGCCCTTGGCTCCATGTTTCAGGCTCTCAAGGCTGATCGTTGTTCCCGGGGAGGGAAGGCGGCTGCCATGCGGACCAGCCCCTTCAGCCTCATCTGCGTCTCTGTGGGAGTACCGTGATGCTTAATATGTTCTGTTAATGGGTATGTAGCTGCCAAGTAAATTCCATTATTTCTTATTACATCATTAGAGACCATTAAAATGGCATTAGCCTGCTGATGTAATTACGCTGGCAGGCGCGCGAAGGCCAGGTATGATTTTACAGTCTGATCACGGCCATCCGGGCATGCTGACTGACGCTGGCTGCTCCCCTCCCGGTCAGGCGGGCCGGCCGCGGGGCCCCCCGTGCCGCAAAGAGTCTGAGCTCACAGCCCCGCCGCTGTGGGGCCCGAGACAGCCTCGCCGAACGAGTGAGCTTCAGCTGGGCCGCCAGGCCGGCCCGGGAGGCAGGGCAGCGGCCGATCCTGGAGCACCTTCTGTTTCCCACGACGCAGGAGCCATTAGTTCCTATGAGGGGACTTACTGAAGATGCGGTGGGAACCCGCAGCCCAACACGCTCCCCGGGCTCCCGTGTGCACGGGCTGGGGGTGCGGAGCCCAGCCCGACCCTGGAGGAGCCCGGCGAGGATGCAGCCCCTCCCTAACTCCTGCCCATCCTGCTGCCCTGCTGACACCCCCATCCACGTGTGAGGGTCCCTGGGAGGTGGAGGCTCTGGAAGATGTTTCAGTTCCCTGGGGCAGAATTGCGCTGGTCTGCCTCCTGGTTTTGTCTGACTCACGAAGGGTCAACAAGGAAGTGGAGGGAGGAGGGTGGCCTTGAACTCCCTGGTCAGGGGACCCTCTGCTTCTCTCTGAGCCCAAATGAAGACAGAGCCCTGGATAACTTGGGAGTGTGCAGCAGTCACCTTGGCTCTGGGTAAGTGACGATGGCTCACGGCTGGGAGCCTCCAGCTGTGACACCCAACTCTGCAGGAGGCCAGGGCCATCCATGGCTGCGCCCCTGTGCAGGGGCCCGAGCCCGCAGGCCCGTGCTCACAGGTGGATGGTGCCACCCGCTCCTGGGACAGGAGTTGCTCAGCGATGCCACCTTCGGAGGCCGGGGCAGGAAGGCTGTCTGTGCACCTGCAAGACTCCAAGGCCCACCGACTGGCTGGAGACGGAATTTCAGGGAAACATCACAAGAGGCCCAAACCTCCCCAGCTCTGTCTTTCAACTGAAGACGGGACAGCAGGGAGGAGCCCCTGTGGTTCAGGAACAGTAATTCAGGTTGGGCGCAAGGCGGCCACGCCTCACGCGAAGTAGATCCCGTGCTTTGGTTGAAGACGGCAGCGCTCAGGGTATTGCCTAAGTCCTGCTTCCTGCTGGGAAGTGACATCATGGTTAGGGGAGGGCTGAGTTACTGGGCCTTCCCAGACCTCGGTTTTCCGGCCCTGAGACGTGGGCAGCGGGGTGCGGCGTGGCTGGGGCCCGGGACCCTGCTTCAGGGGGCCCCTACCTGGTGCACTGCGGCTCTGCCCTCTTAGAACTCTTAACATTTAATTCCTCAGCACAGGGGCCTGGGTTTCCGTTTTGTGCGGCCCCCCCACCCTGTTGTGTAACTGGTCCCGGGGCTGACCCGGTGGTGGGGAGAGCCGGCAGGGGAACCTGCCGGGAGCAGAGCCCGCCGGGAGCAGTTGTGCGGCTCGGCCATTGTCTTTGTTGTTGCTTAGAAGGGACTCTAAGATCACCTGCTGTGCGTCAGTTCCTCGGTGGCAGTGACCCTCTCAGCTCCTTCTCCTGGACTTCTGCAGGTGCTGGGCAGGCTGGAGTTTGGGGTCCCGTGTGAGGGGCCTGGAGGAGGCTGTGCTTTCCTCACACGGTCCCGTGACCAGGAAGAGTGAGTCTTTCCCTCTCCTGGAGGACTGGCTGAGCTCCTCGAAGGCAGGGAGCGGGTCTCCATTCCTCAGTGATGCCGAAGACCCGGGCACACGGCAGTGTCAGTAGGCTGTGGACACGGCACCCGGGCCTGCATCTCCTTCTCCACATGCCACAGGCCTTGGACAGAGGTCTCAGTCTGCTCATCTGCAGAACGAGCAGGTTTCTGCTAGGGTAGTGTTTTTGTGGGGCCTACCATGCATGCGGGATCTCCGCACCAGGGAGGGTAGTGTTCTCCATACCCTGTACCATGGAAGTAACACAGCGTTATTTACAGAGAAATACGTAAACACCTGGGAAAGTTGGATTTACACGGAAACAGAACTGGATGCTGTTGTAAGCGTACACATGTTTGGTGCCTGCGCCGCCCGTCCTGGACGCCTCTGCAGCCTCGTGCTTATTTTTCTCAGGAGGACAAAGTAGAAGCTGCTTTTCCTCTCCACCTCCTCTCCCGTGTCGGCAGCAGGGCAGGTGCTAAGGTTGCAGGTCAGGACACTTTCTCTGGGTCCATCCCTGCAGGACACCCTCCCCTTCCACGTGCAGAACCACGTCCATGGAGGGGCAGGAGGAGGCTGCAGACCATCCTGCCAAGGAGCCCACCGGCTGTCTGGGTGGGAAACTGACCGTGTTCTCCGCATCCCTGACGGGACACACATGACGGCAGTTCCCCCAGGAGTTAAGCAGCCTGGTGTCCAGAGGAGCCAGGATAAGGCTGAGACATAACAGGAGCTCCTGAGGGACAGGCTGATGCAGCAGCTCGGAACCCAGGCCCACCGGGGAGGGAGGTCCCCCTTGTCGTCCATAGTCCTGAGGGACCATCGGGCCAGTTCTCTGAGGTGTCCGGGAAAGGCCTTGGGCCCAGTGCTGAGATGACCGCCTGGCTTCTCCAGGTTGTTGTTTGCGGAGTGCAGTCCTTCAGGGCTGGGTCCTCCCACTGCAGAAGGGCCTTCAGACACGGGGCTCTGTGCTCAGCGTCTGCTGCTGCCACGCAGGGTCCCTCGTGACCGGGCACGTCGCCCGTCAGCTGCAGCAGGAGCGTGAACTGCTGTGAGACTCAGACCTGAGCAAATGCTTTCGGAGTTCAAAGGCAACACACAAGTTCTGTGTTCTTCCAAATTCTCCATGAGGAGGAGAGCGTTCAAGGCCGGGCAGTCCCTCATGACAGAAACGAGTTCTGGATTGCACACAATCACAAAGTGATTGCAAGTAAGAGACTGCGTGCAGGGTGAAGCGGTCACTCAGGCCTTCAGGAGGGCAGAGCCTCGTCTACTGCCATGTCTTGGTCGAGGCCTGTGTTGTGTGGAATTACCTTGCAGTAACCACGAGTCCTTGTTTCCTCACGTGTCCGAATGGGAATCGATTCGCTCAGTCCTTCCTCCTTGGTCAGCCCTCAGATGAGGTCTTCTGGAAAGTTACTGCCTGACTTTTGGGAGGCAGGAGTAGATAATTGTGCAGAAAATCCCGGAATGGAAAATTTGCTTCAGGAGCACTCGTGGGCGTGGTTCTGCTACCTGCGTGGAATTCTGGAATCTTGTCACGTGACGTGGAAGGGTTGAGGCCGGAAGATGAAGCTGTGCAGCCAGGTTCTGTGTGGGCAGGGGGTCAGCCTAGTACGAGGGGCCTCCTGAGCTGGAGCAGGGGAGGGAGTGGCCCTCGGAGACGCCGGGGCAGCACCAGCTCTAGGGAGAGCGCGCGTCCACGACGTGGCACGAGCACCGGGTGCCCCTGGGCCCAGCAGACTGTCTGGCCAGTGGCGGTGGGGGGGGTGTGCCCCTCAGAGAGCTCCCAGTGGAGGGTCAGGAAATCGCTGTTCCAGGGGTGGTGTCTGTGCTAGAACTGGACTGCTGGGGCTGGTCCTTGAAGCCCCGTGTGTCTTGGTTTTCCTGTGTAAAAGCGGGGCTCTGCTGGGTGGGTGTGCGGCTTGGGTCTGAGTTGCACGGCAGGCGCCCGGCCCAGTCCTGAGTTCTCTCCCCGGGTCTGGGCTGTGTTCTTCCCGGTGCCACCTGGTGTGTGTGCCTGTGTCTGACTCTTAGAGTCTTTCTCCTGTGAGCCTGTTCCTCGCCTTCCGCCTGCTGCCTCCGGGAGGGAGGAGGTCTCCAGCCTCCAGGGCCTGTGGGCTCAGAAGCAAGGGCGTCTTTGCTGAATCAGGACAGACAGCCTTGCTGTTAGCTCGAGGCCCCCAGAGTGTTCTCTGGCCCCCACACAGTGTGCCTGTGTGGGGGGTTGAGCTCCCACCAGCGTTCTTCAGGAGTCCTTGCTGACGTAGGGACCTGACGCTTCCTGACTGTGGGTCCGCGTGTCCCTGAGATGTGTCTTCCTGGAGTGTCATCTTCCTGGGGTGCAGGGGAGCTGCCTCTTCTGAGTGCTCCCCGCACAGCGGTCTGTGTGCAGCAGGGTCCCCGGGGCGAGTTGGTGGTCTGCCCTCCCGTCCCCCATCCCCTGTCCGGGACACTGCTGGACAGTGGCAGCACCACCGGGGCACTGACTTCACGTGCAGCTTCCTGTGGGAAAGCTGAGCCTCTGGGCCAGAACCACCTCCCATTTTACAGCTGAGTAAACAGAGGCCTGCGTGGTTGAAAGTCTCAGTGGGTGACAGCTGTGATGCAGGATGCAGACGTCTGTGCAGACTGTCACATGTCACTCATCGCAGCAGGTGCTGGGGAAAGAGCGTCTGAGCTCACACCGAGTTTGGCCCCGAGGGGTTGGATCTGTCCTCTGTAACAGGTGACCTCCCCTCGCCGGTGCCAGGGCCAGGGCTCGGCCAGGGGGGCGTGGGACATCACAGACGCGGTGTCAGGTAGGGGCTCGGTGATGGCAACACCGACCCCCCATTCTGGGAAGTGCTTCCCACGCTAGGGTCATGTGTGCATATCCCAGTTTCACGTGTACACGTCTGAGGGTCACGTGTGCACAGTCCAGGGTCCCATGTACATATCTCAGGGTCACCTGTGCACGCCCGGGGCATCACGTGTGTCCCTTAACCACAAACTGGTGACTCGCTCGTCCTGGAAGGTAGGCAGCCGTGGTGCCCCTTCTGCGCTCCTGTTGTCCCACAGGTGCAGGGACAGGGGAACCGCGTTTTCCCCCGACCCCCTAGTGCTGGGTCTCTGAACTCTGAGAGGCAGGGCCTTTAGAGAAGAATTCCGGCACCTGGGGGAGACCAGGGTTTGGGGGTCCTGCCTGCCGGGGCTCTTCAGATGTGGTGGGATTGGACACGTCCCAGGGACCATGTGCAAACCTGGGGTCTCGACCTCGGGTCTGTTGTCAGTGCTGGCTGGCGGTGGGTGTTGGTGAGGACCTTCTCTTGATCTTGGAAGCATTTGCACTCGGATATCTGACCCCGTCCCAAACGTGGACCCGTCATCCACACGTGTGCAAGTCACCGTCATCCTCTTGGGAAGGGGCGGAGACCCTATGAGATAGCGAGCCGTTTAAGCACTGCATGGCAGGCACTCACCGCACTTGCTGGAAGACCTCAGAGAAGTGGTTGTCAGTGCCTCCGGGGGAGTCAGACCGCGGAGAGTGTGTGTCAGTACGATTCTGTGTCACCAGTGAGGGAAGCCCGGCCCCCGGACCGATGGGAGGACATTGGACTGAACAGGGCCTGTCAGCCGGGACCTCAGTGGTCACCATGAGGAGCAGCTGTCCTGCCAGGAGCATCCTGACAGCCGGGGACCCCTGAAAACCTCGGGGTCTGGCGGGAGGGCCGAGCGCACACAGCCCCGAGCCCCAGGCATCCCCGCGCCCTGTCTACCCTCTGCACTGGCGCCCCATCCAGAAGACCTGGAGAACAAAGATGGTGATGGGGCGTCCAAACGGATGACAGACCAGGAGGTGGGAGCTGGGAGGGTCCTGACGAAGGCAGCCCTGCGGCCCCACCCCAATAAAGCAGTTGTTAAAATAGGGATGTACATTTTAAAATTGTGTTCAACATGGCATTTTAAAAGCTCTGAAGGTTTTCGATAGCTGCCGTCTGGCAGTCCCCTGCCAGTCGTTTTTATACTCAGTGGTTCTTAAACACTTCGGTAAGTTTTTAAACAGCTCCTGTCAAGAGAATTTTAAAAATACCCGTCTCTTTCCTTTAGCTTTTGGTGCCTATGGCTCCCTTGGGAACCAAATACTAAAACCTGTTTCCATAACAATGTTTCTTTTTCCCTCACAGGAGGATCTGCCTGTTATTGTTGGGTTACTGGACTGATTTGAAGTTTTTCTAAGGGCGCTGCCGGGGCTTTTAGATGGGCAAAGCCTCTCGATAGGATTCCCGGAATCTGGGAACAGAGTCACAGTGACCAAGAAAACCCAAACCCGCGGAGGCCGGGTGTGGCGCAGCGGTGGCCGTGGGTGTGCGGAGCGTTCAGAGCTGCAGGGCCATGCACGGAGTCGCTCTGACGCCTGTGACATGCTCTTTTCCAGGGTCGCGGGGCCCACAGTGACCTTCAGGGTGAGCGCCAATGCCCGGAATGTGACGCCGGCGGATGCGGTGAAGGCGGCAGGTAAGGCTGTTTCGGCTCAAGCGGCGGGAGAGCTGTCTGTTCATGAGGAAGGACGGTCTCCCAGGACCCGATAATGACGGGGACAGGGAGGGGAGGGGAGGCTGTGTGCGGCACCCTGAAACGTGGCCAGGCTTCGGGGCGGGGGGACGGTGGCCACAGCACTGGCTCTGAGACAGGGCTGGTGCGGGGCGTCTGCGGTGACCCTGGTGTGGATGGAACACCCTCGTGCTCTGAGGTTTTCCATCTTGTGCCAGGTGAGTGGCACACGGCCTACGCGTCCATCCCCTGCAACCGGCACAGGATGCGGGGCTGGACCGGGGCTGGACCTGGCTCCCGCTCGCCTGTCCTGAAACCACGGATGAATCCCGGCGTGTGGCTGGTGTTTATCACATGGGATGTAGGGCGAGTGTGAAGTCTGCCTCCCCTCAACTCCGAGTCTGTTTTCAGCTTCTGAAACCTTGTACAAACGTGCAACTTTTCTGCCTGGTAAGAAAAACACAGGAAAGAACGGAACTGGAGCCCCCGGTTTCCAGTACCTCAGGGGAAGGACTCGTATTTCATGGTCGTCTGTAGGCAGCGTGTCTGAATGTGCACCGACCCCAGACGCGGCGGAAGGCGGCTTTGTTTCAGCCAGTCCTGCGTGTTGCTAAATGTGTGAACTGCTTTTACACGACATTCACGTGAAATGCAGCAGAGCACTCTGACTGACTCAGATCTGGACGTTTAGCTGCGTCGGCTGAGGTGTCTTTGTGTCGCATCCTGTTACCCTAAGGTTTATCCGGTGACAGTAAACAAAGCGGCCCCGCACTTAGCGGGACAAACTCCAGGGCTTCCCGAGGGCGGCTGCCCTTGCTTCTACTGTGGATGCTTTTTGTGACTCTTATTTGTGAAAGTAGTGACTTGGGGCCACGAATGTTTGGCTAAAGGAGAATTTCTTGCACAGATGTCCTGCACCCTGAAACCGGGCAGCCGTGAGCACAGGGCAGGGCCTGTGTGTTCGCCGTGAGTCAGGCGAGCTGTGTTATAACCGCCGGCAGTGCAGCGCCCTCCACGCGGTCTGGAGGGAGGACGTCGCAGGGTCTCCTGGACACTCTGCCGCCTGAGTGGGGGGGGCCGCGGCGCTCGGGGCCACGGGCTCTCCCTCCCCGCACAGCACCCATTTCACGTCCTTGTTCCCCGGCAGAGGAGATCACTGAACGTATATAAGACCAGATCAGTTACCAGTTTTTTTTTTTTTTTACCCAGAAATGAGTTAACGATGTTTCGCAGTTGGCAGCGCATCCCAACACTGGGACGTAACCCTCTCGAGATCGGGTTTGCTGGCCTGATGGGCGCTGTGAGTGGTGTAAAATGGAATGAAGGCTTTCCATCTTTTTAGAACTGTGACAGTATATTCAGGACAGTGGCCTTTCATTTATTTTATTGCTTTCTGAGGTGAAGGAGGCTGATTATCTGAAGTCCAGTTTCTTGGTCGCTCTCAGCGTGTCCACGTCATGTGCTGAAGGGGAGCCTGCGCGCCCCTTGTGGGCCTGAGGGCTGCATCGACGGCTAAGTGCTCAGGCTTCTGCTGACACCAGCGCATTTACGTTCACCCTCATGACCGCTCGGCCTGGGCGCTTTGGGCTCGCTGCGTCCTCGCAAGATGGTCACGCCCATGCACAGCCGAAAGCTCAGTTCCTTCACATTCCAAATGACCTCGTGCTGCTGCACGGGAGCGGCTTACAAAGGAGGAGTCCGACCACGAGGATCGTGTCTGGCGGCAGAAGCACCGAGGTGCGCGGCTGCTGCCCCGTCTGCCTGTGGTGTTTGGTGTCTGTATCGTCCAGGAAGGGAGACACTCCCTGTGATGGACTCTAGTGTTCATTTTGCCAGCTTTGTACAACATGACCCCAAGCCCAGGAAGGGCCACCTGGTCTTCACCGCGCCGTCCCCATCAGACCCCGGCAGCGCCTCCAAGTGCTGTGTGCCTCACTCAGACCCGATCTCTTGGTTTCACTGGGTGACCCTTTTCTGGGCGCTCAGCTCAGTTTGTGGGCTCAGGTGTCAATGAGAGGCACAAGTGATCATTAAAGTCGGGGTCTTGCGCACGGAGACACCCGCTGTCCTCAGTGTGTAGAAAGGGCGGGTGGTGACTTTCCCTCTGTGTCGTCAAACTGAGCAGAACAGGGAGCCCCATGTGACTCTTCACCTTCTTGCCAGTTTGCCCTTCAGCATCACGTTTCTCGTCCCCTGCTGGCTCCTCCTTTCAGAGGAGGGCCGGTGGGTCGCCTTGGAGAGCCTTGGGAGCTCTGCCCCCCAACCGCGGCCTCTGGGTCTCGGGACCTTCGCGGGGGGCGGTCTCACCGCCTGTGGTGTGCGTGTCCTTCCTGCCCGAGGTCAGCTGTCCCGCCCTCCCCTGGGCCGGGGGCCGGGGGCTTCTCCTCACTTCCCTTCGCGGCTGTGTCTGCTTCGCTGGCCGTCAGGCAGGAGCCCGTCTTCAGCACCCCGTCTCCCTGGGGTCTGGGTCTAATCTGAGCTCCAGCCTGGGCGCTCGGCTCATCGTGATTTTGCGTGGCAGCACCTCCTCATGACAGAATGTGGGGACTCTGCCAGAGGGTCTCGTGCCCAGAGTCCCACTGCCCCTGCCACCTTCCCCTGCAGAGCGTCCCCATGGGGTCCATGGGTCTCCTCCCACCGTCCTGTCTTCTGTGCTCTGTGACTTACAGGCCATCTCGTCTGCTCTGTGCAGGGAGGGGCCTGCCGTCCTGTGGCTTCTCCCTGGACACTGCCCAGGGCTGGACCCCGGACACAGAGGCCGTGAGCATGTGTGGGCATCAGTTCTCGACGCAGGGGTGCTGGTGGCTGGGACGGCCAGACCCCGGGACCCACATGCTTAACCCTGGGACCCTGCACAGGGGCAGGTGTATCTGCTCTGGAAAGTGACGTGGTCGCTCCTGGTAAAATGACTGTAAAGCAGGCCCTGGGGGGCTCCAAGGGCTGTGTGGGTCCCGGGGGGCTGGAGGGGAGACAGGGAACCGTGCGAAGGCAGCAGGAAGGGGGCAGGAGCCCACACGTGGGTGGGCAGGCCCAGCCAGCGGTCTGGGTGCTCACCCGTCTCGACGTGGGGCGGGGCCTTCAGGTCATAAGAAGTGCTCAGTGGATTCGCGGCACTGGTGGAGTCCCCGCTGCCTTCCTGGCCTCCGGGGCTCGGCTGCTGGCCCAGGTGCCCGTGCCCACGTCAGGGGCCCAAAAGCCGGGAGCCTCAGGCGAGGGGCCGGGGGAGGGTCCTCGCGGCGGCAGCAGCCGTGGACACAGGTCTCTGATCCAGCCCGGCCAGCTGGCCTCCGTCCCACCCTCTGTCCTGGCTTCCGACACGGCGGCTCAGGACCGCGAGCCGGCGGCCGGGAGCTGTGTGCGTCACCAGACACAGGTGGCCCGTGCACCTTGGTGTGATCGAGACACCAGGACAGGTATGAGCGAACTGGGGAAGCGTGACGTGGAAAGACGCCATGCTTTTTCAGTGGAGGATAAGGAGGGTCCCTGGAAAGGCCCCCAAAGCCCAGCACCAAGAGCCATGCTCGTCTGCACGTGAAGACCAGCTGTCAGACGTCAGGAGGAGCCCGGGCGCACGGGGACGCACGTCTTCTCCGAGGTGTCACGTTAGAGAACCGGAGGACTTCTGGGTAAAGGGACCTTGGGGCTCCTCCTGAGCTGGGCCTCGCGACACAGAAGAGAAACTCTGGCCAGCGCGGCTGGCGGGTTTGGGGTGGGGCTGGCGGTCCGCTGACCTGCCCACAGCCCGGGGTGTGAGCGGCCTTGACTGACTTCTCCAGGCGAGCGATCCCGCTGGGTCTGACACGTCGCGGGGCGGGTCCCATTTGCCCAGTAGCTCGGGCAGCTTCCCTGTGGAGGGGCCGCGAAGCTTGGCTGGCGTGTGGGCACCAGCGATGGGCAGGGGTTGCCGCAGGCATGGGGAGTCCATGTGGTTTGACGGACGCTGCACAGGAGGACCGAGGCGGGAAGACGGACAGCGTGGTGAGCGGGATGGGGCATTCGTCGCTGTGAGACCGTGTGCGTGGGGATCAGCCAGGGAAGCAGACCCCGAAAGGGCAATTCTGGAAGAAGAAACGGAACGATTTTCCAGCCCTGACTGTTGTGTATTCTGCGTTGACTGTTACCTGGAAGAATTTGCTTTGTTTACCTGAGCTGATTGATGATGTTTCGAAAGCAAAGTGCAGGAAGGAGGCCTGTCCGCAGGCTCTCCCCGTCTGCACCCTGGGAGGAGGCTCAGCTCCAGGCGGCGGTGCAGTGAGGGAGGTGCGGCTCGGAGGAGCCCTGCTTTAACAGGGGCTTTGTGCTGTTTGATGATGAGAAAAGGAATCTGAAGATGAGCCGCAGCCCTCATTCCGTGCAGAGGAAGCGGAGAGCGTGCGGGCTCCATCCTGGACTGATTCAGTGACCAGCTCAGAACACACGTCGGGGAGAAAGATGTGGCTCTTGCTACTGAGAAAAACACCGTCCTTTGGGGAACGTTCACTCTTTGCAGGACTCGGCTCGAGAAGCTCCTGTGGTAACGGGGGGGGGCTGCCCCCTCTTCACACGATGACGAAATCTGCTTCTGTTCAGAGACATTAAAGGCTGTGAAGGAATGTCTCCTCTCCTCCTCGGCCTCAGAAAGGTACTTTCGTGCAGGTTTTTGGTCCCCCCCCCCCGCTCCAACCCCCAGGAGAGCAGACGGGAGGCCAAGGTGCCTTCAGGGAACAGGCTTCTTTCCTGCTGGGGTCCTGCGCTGCCTGGGGTTGGAACACAGCCCAGGCACCAGGGCTGTGCAGGGCCGTCAGCACCAGAACCAGATGCCAGCGTGGTGCGGTCCTGTGAGGGCAGGGCCGGGGTCAGACTGCAGTCTGGACGGGGGTGGGGCCCAGAGCTCGGAGACCGCTGGTCGAGCAGGGGTGGGAATGCGGATCCAGGGACTGCCTGCTTCCTCCTTGGTCACACGCGAGCACAACCAGGGCGTCGGAGGAGGGGCAGACGCCATACTGAGTCCCGAGCTCTTGTCTCCGAGGTTGAGGTGTCCTGAGGAGGTGCTTTTAGTTGAGGCCGGTTTCCGCTGCACCCTTCAGCTGCTGCCTCCTGGGGGCCGGCCGTGTGCCAGACCCTGTGCGGGTGGTGGGGATGCCGCAGTGACTGGACAGGGACTCGGCCTCAGTGAAGGCCGGCCCAGCAGAGAGGACGGAGAACGAGGAAATGAACATGCATCGAACGTGCCGTGGCGGGGCGGGGCGGCGGGACGTACGTGTAGTGTGACGTGGTGAACGGCCTGTCATGTCTGCGGCGAGGAGCAGGGCACGCACCACGCAGCGCAGCATGTGAAGCACGTGAGGGGCTGTGGCAGCGTGTGCTGTTACATGGTGCAGTCACGTGGTTGCACAGTCATGTGCCTCTGAGGTGCCGTGTGCCGCAGACTCCGCTCCTGCTGCGGGTCGTCCAGACCAGCCCAGGGCTTTGATACTTGAATCTTCCTGACACTACACTGCAGAGGCCCCATGAGACCTGCCTATTGAACAGCATGTCTGAAGTTCCCGCCCTTTCCCCAGGCAGCTGGGCAGCACGTAGCCCCTGCACACATGAGGAGCCCGGGGTGGTCACTGGCTGGCCAGAGCACGTCCTGTAGATGCCGGGGTCAGGAGAGGTGCCTCTGGCCAAAGGGCAGGGGAGGAGCAGACGCTGAGAGCTGCCTGGGGTGGGCGTGGGCCAGGCCCTGGCTTTGGGGACCAGCCTGAGTCTGCTGGCACTTGGGCAGGAAGCCCTTGGAAGCTGTGGTGGGAGGTTTGTCCCAGGCGGGTGTCCTGTCAGCAGGCTGCTGAGGCCAGCACCGCCTTCCTGGGCTTGCTCCCTGCCCCCTCGTCTGTTTTCCTCCCGCACAGGGACACCGCAGCTCTGATGGCCGGTCCTCAAAAACCAGCCTCCGATTTACACGGCACGTGCGTACCCAAGTCCATCTGGCCCTGAGACCCAGCTCCCTGAAAACACAGAGTGTGTGTCAGGGGCATCGAGGTGACACCGCCGGTGGTTGTGTTAGGGACAGACTCCTTGGGGTGATGACGGACCCATGAAAGGCAAATCAGTTCAACAGGCGACGTGTGACCCTGCCCGCCGCCCTCGCACTGTCTCTGCCCTCGGAGGCACCGGAGCCACATGGCTGTTACCAGCGTCCTGGACACACTGGCCACAGGATCGCCTGTGACCTGTGAGCCAAGTCAGGAGGGGTGCCAGCCCCAGCCCAGCCCGGGCGCCCGCTCGACTGTTTCACCGCAGCCGAGGTTGGCGACCCAGACACAGACCCGTGAGAGGCCCTGTTCTGCTTCGTCTTCTGGTGACGATCTCCTCTGCTCTCATCGGTCCCTGGCTCCTTGTCTGCCAGCCAGGCTAGAATTGTGCTCCTGGGGTTGCAAAAGGTCAGAGCAGGGGGGAAGGGTTCTGATGGGCTGGCAGGGTGTTGTCATTGCCCCCCTTAGATTTCTGCTGGCCTCATTTGTCTGGAGTGTGTGGGTTCTCCACGTGGCCGGGCACTGCGGAGCATCTGCTGGGGTTGGGATCATGAGAACCCATGTGGGTGTGCAGATCGGGGGTCGTGGGCACAAGACCCTGTGTTGTCACTGGCCCAGGTGGATCCAGGTCCTCCCAGAAGATTCTGGACTCACAGAGGGTAGGATGTGAGCCCTGCACCTGCCACTGCGAGAGTGTCCGCTTCCCTTCCCATCCTCTGTGCCCCCTGCCAGTGCCCTGGCCCGCCAAGCCCCTGCCATGAGATGCCAGTCCCTGCTGCTCCCGTGTGGGAGGGACGTCCTCCCGTCCCCTCGCTGGAACGTGGTGGTTTCCTCTTGTCCTCAGGACAGGAGCACAGCCCAGTTACAGGACAGAGGGGCCTGCAGAGCCAGTGTCCACCCCCAGGGCACCCCCACCTCTAGGGGGCCCATATCTGAACGTCCACTTCCAGCCGAGGGTCCTGGAAATGAGACCTCTCTCCATAGGAGCACCCCCTGCCCCGGGGTTTCTTCACGTCTCCTCCAGTCATTTAAACGCTGGTTAAATGAAGAGAAACTTATGTGCGCCTCTGTTAGGTGTGAATGTTCATCGTTTACCACGTACAGCAGATGTGGTCCCTTTGACGAACTTTCCACTTGGTCACGACACCCCTCGCTCTGTGGAGCCCCCACGTGGGATGTGAGATTCGGCAGCCGGTCCTGGACTGTTTTTCTTTCTCTTTTGCAAAGTCTGTTCTCCTCTTTTCCACACAAGTTAAATAGTGACCTTCCCCAGGAGCTGCAGCGGGGGTGTCATGGGCCTGGGGGGGACGCAGAGGCTCCCCGCTCTTCATGTTGCTCATGGTTGAAAGGCTAGTCCCCCCAGGACAAAGTAGGGGGTGGAGGAGCAGAACTGTCATGTCGCCGTGTGGCTGTGGCCGGCCCCGTGGAGGACCTGGTGTGGCAGGCCCCCCACCACGAGGTGCAGCGCGTGGGAGGTGGGGGCAGAGCCCCAGGCTGAGCAGGGCAGGGACAGGCGCTCACAGCCCCACAGCCTCTGTCCCATATGGCAGCCGCCTGGGGAAGCCTGGCCTTGGGATCAGGGCCCCCGGGCCCCCACGTGTGGCAGAGATGTGAGGACGCCTGCTCCCTGGGGATGAGACCAAGTGCTTCCCCTGGGCCTGAAGTTTCTGGTGGTGAGCGTCTGAGCTGAACATAACACCATCTCACTGTATAGGAATTCCCATAAATCACCCACAAGTCCACAGTCGCCGGTCTGGGAGGACGCAGTGAAGGTGCTCAGTCCTCCCACAAGTCTCACAGCCCAGTGTCCACGCACCGATTCTGCCCCCTCCTGAAGAGAAGCGAGAAACCGGGGAACAGGTACACAGGGCATGAGGGAGGTCCCTGAGGATGAGAAGGTGCTGCAGGCAATGAACAGCACGTGCTTAGCAGGAGAACCTCCTTGCAGACGCCATTCCCGCGTTAATTCAGCCCCCGTGTCTGAGATCATGGCATCTCTTCGCAACAGCCTCTCGACTTCACTCCCCCAGGACCTTCTCTGGATCAGAGGCCAAGTCCACCACCTGATGAGCTGGTCCAGCGCGACGGCCTCGGTGCGGGGGCCTCTCGACAACAGCCTGTCATCAGAGACGCTGAGGATGGCGTCTTCCCTCCTCGCTCGTGCAGAGGTGCCGCGGCTCTTGGCCCCTTCTCCCGTCTCCCGCAGCCCCGCAGGCGTGTGCTTCAGCTCTTGAGTTTGGAGCTGGCTGTCCTGCAGAGCTGCTTACGGACGCCCAGGAGCCTTCTCTGCTGAAGTTCAGGGTGTGTTTTGACGTGTACATTACATGAGGCGTGTTTAATCAGTCACAATGATATGCTAATTGGATTCATCTGTGAACTGAATAAAAAACACTTGAAGGAAAAGGAAGTGAACTTATCGCCAGCTGAGACACCTTGTGATCAGTGCGGTGCTCATCCAAATGCGAGAGGGTCGACGCTCGGACGTGCGGGGGGCGCGGCCGCCCTGGGCCAGGTGGCTGCTTTCCAGCCTCACTGAGAGGCGGCCAGACCTGTGACCAGCCGCATCGCTCTCCAGGGTGCTGATTTGCAGGAGCACGGGGCACGTGACAGGGCGACTGCGAACCCCATGGGCGTGCGAGTGTGTGCGGGTGTGTGCAAACACAAGTATGAGCACGCACAATAGTGTGAGAGTGTGAGCATGAGACCATGCATGTGTGAGCGTACGTGTGTGCACGTGCCGACACAGGCGTGTGCCTGTGTGTGAGCATGAGTGTGCGACCACGTAGTCGTGGAGAGGAGGGTGTGTTTGCCAGCCTGTCCCCAGAGCCGTGTTGCAGCCCAGCGCCTGAGTTCTGACTGGAGCTCAGATCTGGGCCGCGTCCTCTTCCGTGAATGGTGCAGTCGGAGTTCAGGGTCCTCTCGGAGACTGCGCAGGGGCTGCGGTGCACATGGCCCCCGCCCGCACAAGCACACCCTCCATGGGCCTCACCAGCTGCTGCAGCCTCTCTGCTTTGCTCTGCTGCCACCTCTGCTTCCCATCCTTTAGTTGGAAACCAGCAGAGGGAGGGAGGCTAAGGCTGTGGGGCCCAGGTGGCCGGGCACCCCCGCTGTGGGGTCCACATCTCCCAGTCCCCCTCCCTGCCCACTCATGTCTGATCGGAGGTGCCTGTGCACAGTCACGGGTGGAGTGCTTCCCGGGCTGTCCCCCGAGGGAGCGGGCTTTCTTTGGGAAATGCAACAGCTAAGGGGGCCTTACCCAGTGGAGCAGGGGTGGGCGCGGAGGGTCAGTGCAGCTGGACGGAGACAGGGTTGGCAGGGCTTCTGCTGTTTCAAGTGTCTTTTTGCCTGAATGGGCATGCCTGGAGAGGTGGATAGACTTTTCCTTTTTGGTGGCGGGTACTTGAGGAGCTGGGGACAGGCGAGGCAGACGTGAGGGGATGGGATGGGGGTGGTGTCCTGCCTCCGAACCCTGCGTGGGAAGGAGGTGGTCAGCCGACCCTGTCCAGGAGCACAGCCTGGCTGCAGAGGCCGGGCCGGGGTGGGGGCTGCCTGCATGACATGGGAGGGTAGCGGGGACTGGGGGGTGCCTCTGGGGAAGCAGCCCGTGGCCCTTGGGTCTGGGAGGCCTGGGGAGAAAGACTGGGAGGTTGTTCTGAGCCCGGGCAGGACCCCTGAGCAGCGGGTTCCCGAGGTGGTGGGCTCCAGGCACCGCACGGGTGAGTCAGTAAAGTCAGGTGGAAGCTGATGGTGGCTTGTTCTTGCGGGTTGAGCCTGAGGACTGAGCGAAGGAGACGTGAGGGGAAAGGGAACAGCCCGGCCCTTACGACAAGGAATGCAGGGGGTTTCACGCCGGGAGCCGTGGTTCTCTTTGATTCAAAGAGAAGGTAGAAACACAAGCATAGCTGCTTTGAAACATGAACAAACCCTGAGAACCCACCGGCAGCGAGTGGTTCTACTCTTTTCGAAGTAAGTCTGCCGGCAGCATTGTAGCTGTAACTGTTCTCAGGCGACTTCCGCCGCGGTTTGCTTGGATGCGTCTTTCCGGGAAATGCATGCCTGGGTGGGTCGGGCGCCCACTGCCTCGTGTGTTACATTTTGTTCTGATGAGATGGGGTCATTTTTAGTCGGTTACCGTCCTCTTCCTTAACTCCTGGGGCGCCGATGGCAACTGCCACGCAGTTACTGAGCACCAGGTGTCCACCGGGCAGCTCTGGCAGGGCCCAGGCCGGTGTGGTGGGACCCGCGACGCTGGCCAAGCCCCGGGACGCAGGGATGGACTGCGGGTCTGGGTGCTGCGGCCTGGCCTCCGGCCCTCAGTGCTTCTGCACCGACCGAGGGTCCTGATGAGCAGGGGAGAGGCCGGGTAGTCAGAGCGGTGTCCAGTCCGGAGCCTGAGCCACAGGGAGCTGAGCTGGGGTGGCCGGGAGGAGCAAGGACGGGAAGGCCAGGTGAAGGACAGAGGAGCCGGACAGCAGGCGGGGCCGCCCCCAGGGGGAGCCGAGGGCCTGGACCAGAGGCAGTGTGGGACGAGAGGACGGGTAAGATGGGGGCCTGGATCGTGCAGGGGGGCTGGCGGGCGCCTGCCTCGCCCATGTTTGTCCCCCCGGGGCCCTGAGCCCGTAGCCTCCCTGTCCCCCTGCAGGGCCGCGGCAGGAGCCCCCAGGCCGCCCTCTTGTCCCGAGGAGAGTCCGGCCTGTCTGCTGCACGCTGCCCCCATCCCTCCGGCTCTGCCCCCAGCCCAGCTCCGCCCTCCCGGGTTATGGTGGCATCTTCGAGGTGACTCAAGCCCGAGCCCCCGCGCAGCCCCCCACGTCTCCCCTGATGCCAGGTCGTCCTGACCCCTGACAACTGTTCTCGCTTCGGGGGCTCCCTGTTGAGGAGGAACCGGAAAGGCATCCGTGCTGGATTTCTGCTTGGCTGTTTTATTTTCCAGTTTCCGCAGAGGGGAGCTGTCTCGGGGGGCGTTGTCTGGGAGGCACGCGGGTCGGAGGCTGAAGAGCCAGCCGATAAGGGTGTTCCCGCCCCCTTCCCGGTGGTCCGCTCTTCGTCTCCTGGAGCGCCCCCTGCCTGCCCCAGCCTGATGATCTCTCTCCTGCCTTCCGTGCCACTTGGTCATTTTTTTATTTAACCAAAGGCTGCTTTGGACATTTCGTGGGCTGTTGGTTTATAAAGTCACATATCTCAGATAAAGTGCTTTAACGGTTTCTGATCTCAAGCACCCTACAGGGTTGCTTCAGGGGTTAATTTAATTTATGAAAATTGCGTGCGCCGTGGTGTAGGATAAAAACGTGAGCTACAGTTGGTGACGGGCATGTCTCCGGCTGTGGGGCCCTGACTCCCCCGCTCCCTGCACGCTGCCCTGCGTCGGGTGGAGCCGTTGGTCTGCACATGTAGGTGCTCACGAGTGTCTGAATGAAAACTGAATCTCACACGTCCCTTGTGACAGTGAACGTGGAACAGCCGTGCCGGCGCTTGTCAGTGTCCTTTCTGAGTTGTCCGAGGGTCCCAGAAGGCGGGCTTGCTCTGCTGCCCCGGGATGAGGACAGAGGTTGTGAGCAGGTGTGTGCGTGTCCAGCTCTGCCCCAGGCACTCCAGCTCGTGCCCTGACACCGGTCTCCGCTGCAGACAGCCTTGTTACCCCAGCGGGGTCTGCTGCCCAGTGCACGCCTCCTGCGTGGAGTTTGTGCGAGCAAGATGGTTTTGCTGATGAGCATTTTAGTTGAAATGCTTGGCAGCAACCAGAGTGGAAGCCCTGTTGACCCCCCTGCTGGGCACACGGCAGCGGGGGCGCGCTTGCACCCAGGACCCCAGCTCCGCGGGGAAGAACATCGTCAGTGAAGAACACATCTTTGCTGCACAGGAGGTAACACGGCGCATTGTCCAGCAGATGGAGCAGAGCCTCCCTGTGCAGCCCGGGGTCTGTCTCTCCCAGGAGCTTCCTGATTTACCCCCCACCCCAAGTTCCTCCCTCTGCCTGAGACGCACACTGCACGGTTCCACAACCTCCACAAATACATTTTATTTTGATTTTTGTTTGCCTTTTGTTTCATTTTGCTTTTTGCCTTTTAGCGTGCTTTGTAATTTGATTTATTTGTTGGAAGCCAGACAAGATGTTCAGGGCAAAGGGAACTGAGGCCTTCGGTTTGGGGTTTCACGTTTATCAGTGTGGGTCAGGCCACGTTTACTGTTCCACGCAGAGGTAGGTATCAGAGGCTAATATTTTTTTCTAGTGTCTTTGTTTTGTCTCCTCTGCTTTCTTTGAGTTTCCCTACAGACTTCTTCTTGAGTAAAGTCTGAAATGTGCATTTCTTTCACCTGTAACTCCCTGTTATTGCACAGAAGCCCTAAGATGTGAGGGCTGGAGGGAGGGGACGCGTCCCCTGGCCATGGTCAGGTCTCCGTGTTTTAGCGAGTCTGGGCTGCGACCTTCACATGAGCTCCTCAGTGCTCTTCTCCCTTCAGTGGGGCGTGAGGGCTGGAGGGTCTGGCATTGGGAATATATGTGAAATGTGTGTCTTATAAATAGTCCGTGTGGAGTAGTTACAACATGCTGTATATGCGTTACAAACACCATATGCATTTCATGTATTATGTAAATATGCACAGTTGACCCCGAAACAACGTGGGGTCAGGGACAGGCGAAAATTCTCATGTAACTTCATGTTGGTCCCTCGTATCAGTCATTCCACATCCGTGACTAAACCAACTGCAGAGTGTGTGGTCCTGTGGTATTTACCACTGGAGGAAGCCCTGTGTGAGTGACCCGTGCAATTCAAACCCACGTCGTTCAATGGTCAGATGTGTTAGGTAACAATACATAAAATATAATTATTCACACAAAAATATTGTATGTTACGTATACACCATGTATTACAAATAGAATGACACCATATAGTCTATAACATCATATTTGAATACTGGTTCTTTGTTGGCAGAGTATTTATGTTACAGAGATAAAGATGTGGTTTATCTTTTTCATTTTATGTGGTTTCTGTACTGCATAGAACTTAGAATTAATCTCATCAAGTTTAGCAGTATTTTTCTTTACAATATTTTACCTTGTATATATGCATGGAATGTTACTCAGCCATGAAAAGGAGGAAGTTGTGCCATTTGCAATAACCTGGATGGACCTTTTGAGGGCCTTACGCTGAGTGAAGTAAGTCAGGCAGAGAAAGACAAATACTGCACCAGCTCTCTTCCACGTGGAATCTGAAAATCCAAACCGAGAGAAACAGAGAGTAGCCTGGTTTACCAGGGCTGGGGTGGGGGAAGTAGGGAGATGTCAGAGGGCACAGGCGTTCAGCTGGAAGATGAGTAAATACTGGAGGCGTGAATCGTATGCTTGAGAGTAGATCCTAAACGTTCCCACCGCGCACCCAGGAAGGGACTGTGTCGGGCGGTGGAGGTTCTGGCTGGTCTTGCTGTGGGCTGGCTTCGCAGTGAACACACGTGTCAGATCACCGCATATGCGCCTCGGAGTTACACAGTGCTTCCTGTCGCTTCTGTCTCAGCGAAGCTGAACAAAGTGATGAGCATGAGCTCTGCTGAAAACTGGGTAGAGCCGTCTTGCCGCTGGCTGTTCTGGTGTGCGGGGCACGCTTTTGTTTTAACCTTGTGTCTCTCGTCATTGAGAAAACCCTGTGTTAGCCACCATTGCTTGACTGCAGATTCCCAGTGTTTCTTGCAGACAAACCCGCCATCTGCAGCTATGAACATTTGCTTACTTCCTTTCTGATCCGCATCCCTTACAATTCTCCAGTTTTGCTAAGCTGCTTAGGGCTCTCTGTGCAGCGTTAAGTAAAAGGAGGCGTGTTAGTCGCCACTGCCTCGCCCAGACCAGGAGAAGCTCTTCCACTGTTTCATGTGGCCGAGACTGATGTTTGCTGAGCGATTTTAATGGAAAACCTCTATTGAATTAGGAAGCTGTGTTCCCAGTTCCTTAAAAAGTCTTAAATCTTGCGTCTCTGAGATGTCAGTGGTTTCTTATCCCTCTGATCTCCCAGTGACGTCGCCAGACTTCAGCTGTGGGACCGTTTTTCTGTTTCTAGAATAGACCCTTTATGGTTATTAAAGTTTTGTTGATTTCCCTTTGTTGGATTCAGTTGCTAATATTTTCTGAGAAGTGAAATTCACCAATTTTCTTTCTTGCATTTTTCTGGTCCAGTTTTCGTCTCAAGGGGACACTAACCTCACAGCCAGCAAGTCTGGCTCTTGACGGCAGCGCGTCCGCGTGGGACGGGGAGTGGCTGGGCGTTCGCGGCGGGTGGGCTGCCTGGGCCGGGCCTGGCGTGGGAGCTGAGTGGCAATGCAGCTGTTTCACGGCGGCGTAACGGTCAGGTTCTGTTCGCTTCAGTTCAGTTTTGGAACTTCGTATTTTTTCCTGAAAATGATTGATTTCATTTACATTTTCCAGTTACGTTTATGTTGTTCCTAGTGTCCTCTGTGGTTCTGTAACTCTCTGCTGCGTATGTTGGTCGTTATTGCTCATTACTGATGTTACTTGCTTTTGGTTTGTCGTCTTTCCCGATAATCTAGACAGATGTTTTCTTATTTTACTGGTCTCTTCAACTGGCCGGCCTCTGGGCCTTTGCCTCTGTGCTCTGCCCTTTTCCTTTCCATCGATCTCTGCCTCGCTGTCTCTGTCAGAGGCTTGTGTGGCCTCCATTTCTTACATTGCTGATTCTCTGGTTTGCTTCCTCCCTTAGATTTCGCTGACATTTCCTCATTAGGACTGATTTTCTCTGTGGTTTACGATTTTTTCATTGTAAACTTATCTTCAGTGTCTTTCTTCCCAGGAGAACTGTTTGAATGTCCCAAGAACCCTCGCTGTCGGAAATGTTCCTCCAGGGGCTTTGAGCAGAGCGACTCCCGTTAGAGTGTTAAGTGTGCGAGGACTTCCTCGCATCAGGATGTGACACCCTGTGTGACACAGACTCGGGGGCTCGCTTCCTCACGGGAGGCATGTTTGTGTCCATCCTGAGCCTGAGGAGGAGGGAGGCGGTCTCCTGCCCCGCAGTGGCGGGTGGTTCTGGGCGGCTGCTCCGTCTGCGCCCGGTGCCCACGGGCCGGCTCCGGCCTCCTGGTGGGTGTCGGGCCCACTCTGCCCCCACCCCGCCCCCACCCACATGCCCACTGCTCTGGCTCCAGTTCTGCCTTTGGCACTGGGCGTTTAGCTCTCCAGGTTAGCTGCAAATCAGAGCTTCGCCCCGCATCATTTAGTGTGTTTATGCGTCAGGGAGCAGTGTTGTATCTGCAGGGTTTGCTTCAACCCAAAGTCCCCCTGACCCTTCAGTGTCCCGTGAGGAGATGCCCGTTGACTGTAAAATTAGTGTTTCGAAATGCAGAATTTTGCCACACGAATGTTTATAAAGACAGCCGCACGTGAGATTTTCTAGATGGTCAGACCTCAGATGTCTGGTCTCCCTGAGTTCAGACACACTAAACAGGCTGCACGTTCGGGGCTGGAGTTCCAAAAACGGTGACTGCATTGGACACATGGTCTCCCGAGTCCAGAGTTCTGCCCAGTCACGTCAGTAGGACAGTCAGCCCTCCACATGTCACCCGAATGGCCGGGGGGCCTGGATGCCTGCTTCCCCGTGAGTTCACGTCCAAGCGTATTTAGACTCTCTCTGTGTTGACAGTTGTATGAACTCATCACCTGCACTTCGTGCCCTTTGCCCTAGACTCACCTAGTCTGAGCCTCACCGCATCTGATCTAACACGTGGAAACTGCCAGGTGCGCCCTTAGGTTCTCCGCACGCCTAATTCAAACCTTTACAACCTGCCTTTTCCACTTTGTCATTTGTCTTTCCAGATCTGTATTAATTATAGACTTTCTTCTTTTAGTTTGGTTTTCCTTTGCTTCCTCTGGACTTTATTCTGAGACCTGCACACACATGTGCACACACGCACACACCTGCTGCCACACTGGTTACCTGATTTGCCACCATTCCACAGCATCTCCCCAATATTGAAACTTCTGAAACATTTTTTTTTTACTGTTTCCCCCTAGAAATGTTTATGGCTCCTCAAATTAGATTTGAGGGGACCCCAGCTCCTGGAGACCCACAGTATTGACTTTTGCTCCAGTATTTTGGGTGCATTTCCGATGCTTCAGGGGAACCAGGGCTGCGAGATCGCCACTGCCTTGAAGCCCGGACAGGCCCTGCTTGTCTTGCGCTGTGTCCAGATGAGTTTTGGAAGGATTATATTGGTAAATATTTAAACCACAGGCACTTATAAGGCCTTTTTTAAAGATGTGACACATGCTTACAGGGGCTGATTTGTGCAGCTGTGTTTCACGTGTATGTAAATTGGTGGGTTGTGAGTCAGCGTCTCCCTGGAACTGTGTCCTCCTGGGAGCTGAGACCAGTCACCTGTTCTGAGGCCTCACTGTCTGCCGGGCACCGAGATGGGCTTTCCTGCCTGAGTCTGGGGTGTGTCCGGCGGGGCCACTTCTCCTGCAGACGCACTGAGGCAGTGGGCATTGAGGGGCTGGTGTCCACACGCCGTGTCCCAGGCTCCCTCCAGGTCCTCTCGGCCAGCAAGGACCTGCTCTCTCGGGGCAAGAATGGGGGTGTCCCAGCCCGCTTTCCTGCCAGGACGCTCGCAGGGGTGGGACGGAGGACCCTCATCGACCCCTCCCGCTGGCCTCCACTCTTCTGCTCCTGGGAGCAGCGCTGACGACCGAGGGCGGGCAGGGGGCTGTGCCATCTGGGCTGTGCTGGGTGCCCTTCCCGCGCAGGGAGGCGGGCGAGCTCCCTGCTCCCGAGTGTCCTCCGTGTCGACTGGAACGAAAAACAGGAAACGGAAAAACTTGAAAGGTTTCTGTGCAGTGGGGGCCCCCAGCTTTCAGCGGCCCCTCCATTGGGGTGTTCCCTGCGGCAGTGATTAATGCTGGTGAGAGGGCACTGCGGTGGCAGATGGCCCGCCCCGGCGCCGCCCGCTCCTCCTGCCCTGTGCATGCGTCCTCCCGGCGCTGCCCATCGGGCTGTTCGCTGGCCCCTGACCACTTTCCCTTGTTTTAAGCAAGTGCGTAGTAACTCCTTTGAAGACTCAAACGCATTTTGGAAAGTGCTATTCCTACCAAATGTCATTGCCTGCCCTTCACTTGGTTTTATCTTAAGTCAGAAAAAACATTCATTTCCCAGTCCCTGAATATGCATGGTATTTTTTTTTTCATTTAAAAAATAAACATCAAGCAGCTTAAAGAGCTTTTTTCGCACCCATTTGTGGACGTTTGATCCCAAAGCGATGGCATTTGGTGCAGACGCACTGCTTGTAAGTGAGCGTCTTGTTACAGTTTGCAGCTTCACCCTTTGCTGCTCTGCCCTCTGGTGAGACCTGTCCTTCCCTGAACACGAAACAGACCCCAGATGTCAAGTGTGGGAACGTGCGAGTGTGGCCACCCAGGGAGACTCAGAGGAGTGTCTGTGAAGCGTGCTGCCCAGCATCGGCGTCTGTCACCGCGGGGTCAGGGCGCTGTGCAGTCACACAGCCTTCTGGACAGATGTTCGGGTGTTTTTAAATTCAGGGAAACCTGGGCAGACGAAGACGTTAAAGACAGCGGTGGTTCAGAGACCAGTTCATGCTGTTTCCGCATCCTCCACCCACGGCTTGTCCTCGGCTCTCAGCATGTGTTACGAACGACTCGACGGTGTTATCTGACAGGGTGCCTTCTCTCCCGTTTCCACCTTTCCAGCCACGGGGCGGAAGGAGAGGGCTTGTAGGGGAGGGGTGCCGGCGTCGTGAGGGAGACCGGGGCAGCCCCTCCCTGGCCGCAGCGGTGCGGGGCCCGCAAGCCACTGGTGTTGGCTGGTTTCCTGGTGCTTAAACAGTCCAGGGCCTGAGGCCGAGGGTGTCGGCAGTGCCAGGCGCTCCCTGGAGGTGAATTTCAGCCTGAAGTTCTGCCCCGAACGAGCCATCGTGGACACTTGCTCCTCGTTCTTTCAACTGTAGCCTGGCCAGCTTGGCTTTGGTGCAGGGAGACGTCTGTCCCGATCCCACCTGGCGTTGCTGTTACCATGGTGTGTCTGTTCCCCCGTCCTCGATGAGACCTGAAATCGTGTGTTGGTGACGGTTTACGTACATAACGTCTTCTTGTCTTTGTCGGGTGTCTGCTTTGTGGGGGTCTTGAGGTTTCTAACTGCCGGCGGCACCCAGGCTCCCAGACTCCCAGTGCCCGGGGCTGGGCTCAACTGTCTGGCCGGCTACTCTGGAGGCGGTGACGGGGACGCAGGCCCTGTGCCCTGCCTCGTCCCTTCTCGGCTGTTCGTGGTTCTTCCCAGCACCGCTGCTCCAGCGCCGGGCCTCTCCGACACCAGAGTGGGTGCAGACCCGCAGGTCAGGGCTCAGTCCTGCGAGGCCGCCTCTTCACACGTGCCGCAGGTCGGGGTGTTCCTGCGGCCCCCGCCTCAGGTTCAGCGGTTGCTGGAGCAGCTCGCAGGACTCGGGGAGGCGCTGGGCTTGCTCCTGCCCGTCTGCTACAGAGGACACCAGCCAGGAGCAGCCGGATGGAGGAGACGGGGCTGGGCTCCCGTGCCTTGCCACGCACCCACCAGCCCAGAAGTGCTCCCGGCCCCAGGGCTCAGGGTTCATGGAGGGACCGGGATTGACTGGGTGCGTGACTGGTGGAGGCACCTGCCGGCAGCGGGTGGTGAGCTCAGAGCCCTGGCTCCCCTCCCTGGAGGTTGGGGGCTGGGGCTCCTAACCGGGGTTTGATCTCTCTGGTGCCCCACCCCCACCCCAAGCCCTCCCTGTCCTCGGGAAATCGAGGGTTTTAGGAGCTCATGTCTGGAAACGGGGACAGAGGACCCTCCTTCCAGGAGGCCCGATGCCGAGAAGAGTGTCTGCATCCGTCAGGGCAGACGAGACATGGGTGCCAGCGGTCTGCCTGGCTTCTGCCCTACATGCTTCAGGGGCGAGCCCGACCGGCCGTCTGTCGTCGCAGGGCTGGGAGCGCCCTTCGGGTGTCGTGGGCTCACAGGCGCCAGGAGTCGCGGAGAGAGACAGTGGGACAGAGCCCCAGCCGAGCTGGGTGTGTGCGTGGCAGGAGGGCTGCATTCAAGTCACTTCATTCTGCTTTTCTCAATAGCCACTGGCAATCTTCTGGTCATTTTTTCTCTTTAAAAAATTCAGATGCAAACGTTTCACTAGACATCTTTAAACTCCACTTTCAGTCGAGTGGAGTGCTTAGTGCAGCCGACTGTGCTTGTCATTGACCTGCTTCCTGGGATGAACTGACAGCTGGTGTGTCCAGACCGACTGTCAGTTGAGTCAGACTCTCCATTGGCTCCGAGGGCTTGTGCCAAGTGGCAGCGAGGACTCGGAACTCCCTCGTCCTCCAGCTGTGCTGCAGAGCGGATGGGCATCTCAGCAGGAGATGGAAATGGCCCTCATGCTTCAGGGGGAGTTGAAAATGGCACGGGACACATGCGTTTAGCAGCTCTGTTAGGGGGTCAGCCCGCATCTGCTGGGTGTAAACACCAGCACCGTGTTCTGTGTGTGTGCGCATGTGTGAGTGCACGTGTGTGCGCCCATGTGTGCACATCGGGTATGCATGTGTGTGCCTGTGTGTGCACATCATGTGCGCATGGCTGTGTGTGCGTGAGTGCACGTGTGTGCCTGTAGGTGCACGTCCGGCTGTGCCCATGTGTGCACATGCGTGTGTTGGGGAGTGAGAGGGAGTGAGTTGAGGAGAAAGAAGGTGATTTGATGAACAATTGGGACATGAAGATTTGCTTCCTAATTTCAAGATATTTCGTAGTAACTAGTTTCATGTCAAAAACGCATGAACCACAGTAGGTGACAGAGACCCTACTCCGAGGGCCCAGAGTCTATGTCGTCAGTAGAAGCCAAACACCCCCAAACACAATGCTGTGTTTCCTCCCTGGGGAGAAGTGAGCTGAGGGCTGGCTAGTGTCCAGTCAGTGAATTCCCTGGGGACACGGTGGGGAGCACTTTCCTACGCAGGGTCCTCTGCAGCCTGGTGCCCGAAGCCCTTCCGGGGGGCTGCCCTCTGAGGTGGAATCATTCCAAGTCGAGCCCGGAGGACCAGCGCTCCCCGGGTGAACGTTGGGTGAGGGCACACACCCTCACAGCGGCCTCCCCCACCTCCCAGCGCGAGCTCAGGCCAGACGCAGCCTCCCCTCCCTTCCCTGCGTCTCTGGACACCACTGTCACCAGGGCAAACCAGGGCTGACGCGTCTGGGACCCATTGGCTACCCGGTGCATGGAGCAGGCGGCCACGGGAGTGAGTGTTCCGGCCTCGTGGTGCCTGCAGTCGGATGGGACCCTGGCCACCTCCCCACTCCACCCCGCCCTCCCCCGGGGACCTGGTGAGGTCACCTTGGTCTTGGTTTCCAGACTGTCCCCAGGACAGGGGTTGGCAAACTGGCCCATGAACTGGCCGCCTGCTTTTATAAAACTAGGGTTATCAGTGTGCCGGTCTCCAGGGCTGCACAACCAAATCCTAGTAACTTCTCACGCTTTATTTTCCTTGTGAGACATAGGTCTCATGGATGTTTTTCCAAAATAGTTTTTCCTTTGGGCCCCTGGCATCAAATCTGTCTCCAGTGCTGGTGAATGAAAGAAAAAACTTTTAAGACAGGGAATAAAACACCCTGTTTTGAAGGTTCTTTTTACTTTTGCAATGTCATTCTGTGCAAAAGAGATAAAAACGTAAGTCTCAACAGGAAGTTTACAAGCGAGTATCTGGACAGAAAACCTGCACACGTGATCACTTACATCAATTTTGCAGGCAAATTAACTGCCTGTGAAACAGCGTCTTCCCTGAGTCCCTCTGCTGCCTCAGCTCTCGGAGTCTTGCGGGTGGAAGGCCCACCTAGTGTGACGTATCACGCACACCAGCCCCACGAACGTCGCTCAGTGCGGCACCTTTCGCTGCTCAGTGCTCTGTATGAGGGAAGAGCGCGCCTCGACACGCTGACCAACGGCCAAAAGCCAAGCTTCCGTGAAGATGTTGAGGGGACCCGAGCGGGAGACCCAGTCAGACACCAGAAGGAGGCTGATGCCTGCTTGGTCCCGTGAACGTATGTAAACCAAACCAGCCGCCTGACAAGTCGCGATCTAAGGTTTAAAATGCCTGTGGAAACCCAGTTAAAACATGCTTGTCGGGTTAATGTGAAGGATGGCAGAGATTAAGCGAGTAAGGTTGTGGCAAGATTGCTTCAGGTTCAATTTTCCTTCGATTGATTTCCATTTACAATTGAAAACATGCAAAATACATTCCCTATACATAAAGTTAATGTTTCTTAAGAATATAAGGGAGGCTTTAACAACAGAAGCTGATCTCAGAGCTCTGAGGGCTGGAAGTCCAAGGCCAGTTTGCCAGCAGGGCCGGTTTCTCCCAAGGCGGCCTCTGTCCTCAGCTGGCAGGTGACCCCCTCCCCACGTCCTCACTCCACCTGCTCTGTGTGCAGACCTGCTGCCTCTGGGTCCCAATGTCCTCTTCTCAGGGGACCCCGTCCTACTGGAGCAGGGCCACCCTGGCATCTTCACTCTCACGTAATCACACCTCAGGAGGCCCTGTCTCCCAACAAGCTGCATTACGACGTGCTGGGAGCGGGGGCTTCAGCATTTGAATCTGAGGGGAAGCGGTTCAGCCTGTGACATCAGACCCTGCAGTTACAACACAGGACAACAATTAAATGTGAATTTCAGGTAAATGGCAAGCTGTCCATCGGGCACACTTTAAATCTGAAAAGTCCTAATTTGGCCGAAGGCTCACCTGGCATCTCTAATTTTGAACGTAGTTGTACTCCCTTCGGGTAGCTTTTGTCTGTGGCTGTTTCGTGTTACAGTGGCTTGAAGGAACTGCAGCCGACCCCAGCTCCTTTAAAAACACACATGGGAAACTAGGCACCACCCTGGGAGGCGAGAATGTGAAACTCGCAGTGACTGCCCGGAACCAGGACTCGACGGTACAGAAGCTCCGGCCGCAGGTCCTGGCTGCGGGTCCAAGCCCCGGACGCTCAGTGTGAGGATGTGTTGACGCAGGCCCTCCCGGGCCCGGCGCGGAGAGCGGGGGTGGGCGCTGCGCGCGCCGGTGGCCAGCGTGTGCCTGCTGTCGACGTTCCTCGAGGACCTCCTTGTGTGCCCCCACCACGTGCCGGCTTTTGGCCACCGTCACTGACAGCGCTCCTCGCTGCCTGGTCCTGAGTTAGGGACGTGTGAGATCCACTGGTCGCCATGGTCTCCTCTCTCCCTCTTGCTGGCTGTCTTCACCCTGCGCTTCTGAACTTCTCCATTATAGTCACTGTGGCACGAACGTTCCCGAGCTCGGTCCTCGTGCCTGCTGGGTGCTGACAAAGCAAACACAGGCGTGTAAAGGCTGAGAAGCCCGAGAGGTCAGCAGGTTGGGGAAATTCAGAGAAAAGCACAGAAATGGTCAGGAGGCTGGAGGGTTTACTTGTGAGAAAAACAGAGGAGTTGAGTGTGTCTGCCGTGGCAACGTGGTCCCCAAGACGGGCAGAAACACAGCTGAGAACTCTCAAGGCAGCTGTCCTGGGGGAGACGGTTGCTTTAGGGCTGCAGAGGGAACTTAATTACTTTGACCGGAAGTCAGTGGAGGACAGGCCTGGTGTGAAGTTGGGTCCCGTCGGGGGATGGAGGTGGCACGATGAGACCAGACGTGGCTCCAGGTGGACCTAGGAGGAGGGCGGGTCATCGCAGTGCTGAGTGTGGATCCCGCTGTCATCAGCTCCCCAAGGTCGGGTGACTTTCTGCTCTCTATATCCCACGAGACACAACCTGTGTGGCCCCCACCTGCACGTGGCGCCCGTCAGAGCACTGCCTCTCCCTGCCTGCGATCCTCGTCCTACCTGGGAGTCTGTTTCCGCCGTGGTCCTTGGAGCAGTGGCAAGGCAGCATTTGGGGGCCTCACCAGCCACATCAGAAGTCACCGGACCATGCCGATTTTTCCTCCAGGATCATTCTGGAGTCTCCTTGCCCCTGGCTGCTGACCACATCCCCAGCCCAGGCCCCGAGCACAGGCAGCCATCCGCCCGCCGCCCTCCCTGCTCCCTCCAACCCAGCCCCGACCCCTCACTCACCGGTCAAAGGCTCCGGTGAGTGCTGGACGTAGACTGTCTGTGGTCCGCTGCCCACCTCGCCTGCGTCCCTACCGGCCACCCCTCGCCTGCCCCGTGGGCCCCCAGCCACCTGCATCTCGCTCTGTGCTCTGGCGCTGGGAGTCTCCTGCCTGGAACCCCCGCTCTCACCCCGCCCCTGCAGCAGGGCCCTCTGAGGGCTCAGGTCAGGCAGAGCAGGAGGTCCCCTCAGAGCCTCTCGAGACGCAGCAGGGGTGGCCCCTCCCCCTCATCATGTGTTCCTAGCGTTTGCACCGAAAGGGTTGCATCCAAGGAATTAAGATGCAGGAAGGGAGTTGAGCGTAGCAACAACAGTCAGATGTTCGTGGTTGGAGAGGGCAACAGGGGTGCACCAGTCCAAACCACACTGAACGTGGAGGGCCCAGCCCTGGGCAGGGACCTGGTTCAGCACTGGATTCTGGGTGATCCAGGGCAGGGGCTGGGATACGAGGTGGGGAGCCCAGCCTGCAGGAGAAGGTCTGGAAAGGCCAAAGGGACAGTGGGAGCAGCAGCGCTCCTGTCCCCTGTGGCCTGAGGCTGGGCACTCCGGCGACACTGAGGCTGCCGCTCAGGGCAGCAGGGCTGACCTTGGGTGTAGGTCACGCGGGCCGGGCCTCCCCCTCGTCACTGGCTTCGCCCGCTGGGTGCGGAGCCGCCCCGGGTCTACAGAGGTGGTTTCATGAGGCTGTGGGGTGAGCGAGTAGGACGTGCACCCCCTTTCCAGCAAACGCTGACTCCGCAGTTTGCTTGCTTAATACAAGTCTTCTGTACGAGGGGCTTTCAAGAGGTTATTTTTTATTTGACTCAATTTAAGCTCCCTCTCTCATCCTTTGCATTCTTTAGAGGAAAGACACTAAGGAGGAACAAGAAGTCACTGTGTACATGAGCGGATTCTGTCCGTGGGTCCTGCAGGCAGGTCGGTTTCCTGCAGCGAGTCGTCCAGCGAGACCGGGCAGCCCCTGGCCTCCTCCTGCCTCCCGCGTCCACACGTGCAGAAGCCGGGGGTTGGTGGGTGCTCCTCGTCTCCCCTCTCCCCCCATGGGTCGCATGTCCCATCCACGCGCGCTGTTGTTCATGGCGCTCGCTGAGTTATACATATTTGTGCATTGGAAACGTGATTCAAAATGAACATTATTTGCTGACAAAACATGTTGTTATGAGAAGAGACAGCCGTGGAAAGCTTCCACCAAGCCTGGAGCCCAACGTGGTGTCTCGTGTGTGGTCAGGATGACCCTGGCCCTTGAGGTGGCTCCTGGGGGCCAAGACGGGTGGGACGGCCCTCCTGGGGCGCCCCTCCCTCTGTGTTGCACGCTCGTGTGGGTCAGCTTGTAGTGACTTCTACTTCCTCATCTCAGCGAGCTGCACTTGATTTATACATTTCTGGCAGTCTTTAAAATGTTACGTGTAATTTTTAAAGTTGAGATACAGGTAATGTACCTTATGTAAGTTTCAGGCGCACAACGTACTCACAATTTATAAGGGTCACACTCCATCTGTAAGTGTGAAGTGTCGGCTGCGTCTCCCTGCTGCACGGTGCACCTTTGCAGCTTGTTTCTCTCCCACGGTGGTTTGTGTCTGGTGATCCCTCCCCACTGGTCACCACTGGTTTGCTCTCGGTGTCTGAGTCTGTTTCTTTTCTGTTACATTTACCAGTTGGCTGCGTGTTTTAGATTCCACGTGTGAGTGACGTCGTGCGTGTTCGTCTTCCTCCGTCTGAGCCACTGCGCTGAGCACGGCGCCCTCCAGGCCCACCCCTGCTGCTGCGAGCGGCACGTTCCAGCCTCCTTGTGCCTGAGTAGTCGTCCCTTGTGCACTCACGCACGGCGTCTCTTCACCAGCCGTCTGCTCCCTGTCTGCGCTTATTGCACGTAGCGCTGTGAACACCGAGGCCCGTCTGTGTTTTTGAGTTAGTGTTTGCATTTTCTCCAGGCACATGCCCAGGAGTGGAGTTGCCGGAGCACGTGGTAGTTCTGCTTTTTGTGTTTTGAGGAGCCTCCACACTGCTTCCCACAGCAGCCGCACCGGTTTACATTCCCAGCAAAGCGTGCAAGGGCCCCCTTTCCTCCACGTCCCCCCCCCCGGCGTTTGTTATTTGTGGTCATTTTGGTGATGGCCGTCCTGACAGCTGTGCGGTGACACCTCATTGTGGGTTTTTTTAAATATGTAATTTTATTGAAGTGCAATCGGTTTACAATGTTGTGTCAATTTCTGGTGTACAGCACAATGCTTCAGTCATACATGAACGTGCACATATCCATTTCATACTCTTTTTAACCATATGTTACTACAAAAAGATATCGAATATACTTCCCTGTGCTACACAGTATAAACGTGTTGTTTATCTATTTTATGTGTAGTAGTTAGTATCTGCAAATCTCAAACTCCCAATTTATCTCTTCCCACCCCATCCCCCCAGTAACCGTAAGTTTGTTTCCTTGTTTGTAAGTCTGTTTCTGTTTTGTACATAAGTTTGTCCTTTTTTTTTTTAAAGTCCCCATATGAGTGATACCATATGGTATTTTTCTTTCTCTTTCTGATGTACTTCACTTAGAACGACAATCTCCAGGGCCATCCATGCTGCTGCAAATGGCATTATTTTATTCTTTTTTACAGCTGAGTAGTATTCCACTGTATAAATGTACCACAGCTTCTTTGTGGAGATCCTGCTGGGGACTCTGCTCTTCCTGGACTTGGATGTCTGTTTCCTCCCCGGGTTTGGGGTTTGAGAAGCTTTCAGCTATGTGTCTTTAAATGCGTCCCCACCCATCTCTCCCTCTCCTTCGGAGGAACATCACTGCTCTTGATGCCGCCCAAGAGGTCTCGTAAACGGTCTTCTTTTCTTTTCACTTTTTCCTTTTTCCGTTCAGCACCAGTGATGCCACTTCCCTGTCTTCAGCGCCCTGATCCGCTTCTCTGCGTCGTTTGCTCTGCTGTGGCTTCCGTCTCGTGTACGTTTCATCTCAGTTACTGTAGTCTTCACCTCTGTTAAATTGTTCCCTATGTTTCCTAATTCCTGGTTAAGAAATTCTGGCTCTTGCTCTGTGCGCCCGTTCTCCTCCCGAGCTCTCCCGTCCCCGTGGTCTCTGCCATGCGCCTTCTCCCAGATACGTGGCCTGTCTGCCCGTCACTTGCTTCTTCCTGGGGTTTTATCTTGCTCTCTCTCACCTCACTTGGCCTAACTTGCTGTCCTCATTCCTGTGTATCTGTGGGTGGGTCACGCCTCCTGACCTTGGAGAAGCGGCCTCTGCAGGAGACGCCCTGTGTGTCCTGCGGCGCACTCCCCCATTGTTACCCCAATGTGGCCTGTGCAGGGCCTTGTGTGTGACAGGCTGACTGCTGTGGGTGGCCTGGCGGGCTTCGCTCGTCCCGTTCTGCTTGGTCCCTGGTCTGGTTGGCTGCCAGGCCCTGCCCTGTGTGGATGCTGCTGGCCACTGGTTGGCAGGGCTGGGTTACAAGGCCACTGTGGAACCCTGGGGGGGCCCACGGCTAGTGCTGGCTCCCTGGAGGGTCGAGTTCAGGTCCAGGAGACCCCAGGGCCCTGGAGCTGGTGTCAGACCACTGGTGGGTGGGGCCGGTTCCTGACCCAGCCGGCTGTGGGGCTCCTGGTGTCTCGAAGCGTGTGCTAGCCTGTTGGTGGGGGGCCGTGGTGGTTCTGTGGTGGATGTCAGCTTGCCGGTCGGCGAGGACAGTCCCAGATCTTGAGCAGGCTCGCTGGGCAGCAGAGTCCGGGACGTGGGGGCTGGTGCCTGCCTGCTGGTGGGTGCAGCGGGTCCTGGGGTCTCCGGCTGCAGGGCCCTGGGGGTCCCAGTTCTCGTGCCTGAGCGCCTGTGCCCTGGCGTGTGGGGCCAGGTCCTTGGCCCTTCGCTGGGCAGGGCTGTGTCCGGGGCGGCTGTGGGCTTGGGGTGAGTGTTGAGGCAGCCTGTCTGCTGCTGGGCAGGGCTGTGTCTCTGCCCGCCCGCCTGCCTGGCCTGAGGCGTTCCTGGACTGGTGCTGACGTGCTGACCGGTGGGACAGGTCCTGCTGCTAGCAGGCCAGAGGGGGGACTCCACAGTGGGGCCGCCGGTGCCAGTGTCCAGTGGTGGAGTGAGCTTCCAGAAATGGCTGCAGCCAGTGTCTCTGTCACCAAGGGTCCCACTCACGTCCCTCCTCCTCCCAGAGGCTCTCTGAGATCGGCAGAAGGGACCCAGCCTCCATTCAGATGACTGCTTCTGCCCCGGGTCCTGGAGCTTGTGAGAGCTGTGTGCCCTTGAAGAGCGGGGTCGCCGTCTCCCCAGCCCTCTGGGTCTCCTGGTTGCGGGCCCTGCTGCTCTTCAAAGCCAGATGCTCTGGGGGCCAACTTCCCAGCACAGGACCCTGGGCTGGGGGGGGGGGCCGGACCCCTCATCCGTGGGGAGGGCCTCTGCAGCTGTCGTGTCTTCCTGTCGGTGGGGGGCCCGCCTGGGGCTTGACTGTACCGTGGCTCCGCCCCTCCCGCCGTCTCACTGTGGTTCCTTCTTCACGCCTTTGGTGTGAAAGGTCTCTTCTGGAGGGCTTTGGCCTTTTCTGTCCCTCGGTGTTCTGCAGGTCGTGATTCCGCTGTGCCTGCGAGAGGAGGGGAGCTCGGGGTCCTTCCACTCTGCCATCAGGGCCGATCTCTCTCCTTTTTTATATTCTTAAAGAGAACCCGACTGAGCCTTCAAACAGAGACAGTTTCCACCAAACGTGGTGGTGTTTATCGCCACCGTGTGGGGCAAAGCTCCCACACAGGTTTCCTACGTAGGGGCAGATGTCTTCTGAAGTGAAGTCCAGGTCCAAGGCCTGTTGTGCGTTGTGGACTTTAAAGCCTTCGAGCCTCACGACTTACACAATCAGCGCCGTGTGTCGTCTCCCAGAAGCTCCAGCTCCACGTGGATCTGATCTCACCCGCGCAGCTCTGTCGGGGGTGCCTGCGCCCCCACCCCCGGTGCTAGTCTGAGCACGTGCAGGAGCGACACCTTGCAGGGGAGTCCTTCCGTCTGGATGGTGACGTGGCCCCCGGGGGCGCTTCTTGGGCCTCAGTCCTGGTGGAGGGGTGGGGACATGCACTTTCCCCCAGTCACCCCCCACCGTTGAGTGACCAGTGGCACCAGCACTCCGGGCCGAACCCCACCGCAGGCATGGACGTGGCAGGGAGACTGATGCTCGTCCTCGAGCAGAGACTGAAGCCCACGTGACCCCGTGTCGGCAGTGACGCCACCGCAGTGAGGAGAAAGGAAGAAGGGAAAGGAGGCTCTAACCGGTGGCCTGGAGGCGTGCATGCGCCACATCTGTCCCCACATCGTGTGTCAGGCTGATGGGTTTCCAGCGTGTCAGCTGGAAAAGACTCTGGGGCCACATGCGGGGCAGCCCTGGTGCGGGCGGGCCCCGCGGCCTCTGCGCAAGGTCACAGCCTGCCCCCCCCAACATTCTAGCTGGAGGCGCCATGGGGCCGTGTCCCTCACGCCCTCCCTCCCCACCCGTCTTCATGCCCTGCTTTCTCCTCAGATTAATGACGAGTCACTGACGAATAGACTTGTAACACACTGAACACGTCCTACACGATGACTCGACATACGTACACTCGTGAAGCTGTCCCCAGGTCAGGTGAATTCGCACACCTGTCACTGCATGTACTTACCTTTTTCTCCCTTTTTTGGTGAGAATATTTGAGATCTCCCCTCAGCCCGTTTCAAGGAAATGACGAGGTGTTATTAACTGGACCCCACACTGTGCAGCACGTCCTTGGCTCCTCACTCCTGGGAGGGGGTTCTGGGGACGCCCGGGGACCTGACGTCTGGGTGAGGGGCAGGGTCACTGCCTTCACCCAGCCCTTTCCTGGCTGCTGGCTTGTTCCTCGATCACTGTCCGTGCATTTTAACATCGCCTTAGGCAGAACTGGGGTGCTAACTCTCAGAGACGAGAAAAGGGATATAAATTCTTCTGGGGCACTTCACAGCCAGACCTAACGCCGAGCAATGCTGCCCAGCCCGGGAGTCATCAGTGAAAGCACTCCGGGCAGCACCCCTCTTCTGTGCAGGGTCCTCACCCGCCCAGAGGCCCACCCTGTCCCCAGCCTGGCTGTCAGGCTGTCCCTCCCCGGCTTGGCTCGAGGACACCTTTCTGCGTGATGTCCCCCCCTTGGGAAAGCCGATGGTGGATAATCACCAGACCTTTCTCCTCTGGTAAGTTTGAGCCACACTTGTCAGGAGGTGCTGGTGGTCATCTGCAAGTGGGCCTTTCTGTGACCTTCAGGCAAAGAAACGCATTTCACGAAGCAGCATCCTGCCCTTCGCCATCGTGCTTGTTAACGTCACTAACCTGACTTGAGTGAAGAGCATTCTGTGTGTTGCTCCCCACCTGCACACTCTTCCCTTTGCGGTTGGCAGGTTGTGCCAGCGCGCCGTTTTCCTCTCCGGCAAAGACGCAGGGGCTGTGTTAACGTGGGCTCTGCAGGTGCAACAGCGAGGCTCTGTAGGCTGTGAGGCGCACTCACGTCTGCACGATCAGTCTCACCTTGTGGCTGTGTCTCCGAAAATGCAATTAACAGTTTCACATTCAGCTTAGCCGGCTTTTATTTCTGCTGCACGCTGTGCAACATTTGCATCATAAAAAAAACTAATTGGTAAACACAGTCTTGCCAGCTTCTCTGCCATCCACCCAGTTCTCTTCGCGTTAATTGGCTTGGCTTCAGCACACACTGGGTGGAATTTCAAAGGATACTGCAGATTAGAGAGCTCGCGAGCACTTGTGTTTCGCAGGACCGACTCCAAGGAGACCGGGGAAAAGATCTTACATTAACGCCGAGTGCGGGCAATGGGCTTGTCCAGCTGTTGCCGGGGAAACCCCTTGGTCTGCTAATCTGATAGGGGTGCTCACTGGGACTCGTCCCTGATAACCTTTGGAGAGGAAGTTGGCCTGGAGGGCCCTCTGCCCCTCGGTGGCCGAGTGCGGACACATCGGGTCCCTTGTGTGTCCTCGCTCCACCCCAGCTCAGCCTGAGCGCCAGACCCAGCCCTGTGTGTGCGAGACCCCGGGCGGCAGTGCTGGTGGCTGAAGCATACACGCTCCACCCAGAAACGCATGTGGGCCGTGGAGAGGGCCTGATCTGTCTGGAAACAATGTCCCACCGCCCCCCTCTCCCCTTCCCTCCTTATGAACCTTCCAGAGCAGTCAGGTGGCGCCGCAGAGAGAAGCTCGGTTTTTCTTTCTCTCAGAGAAATTCTGCTCATTGGCCTGAGTGGACAGGCCACGGAAGCACTTCTCATTCCTCGAGTGAGGATGCCGACTGGGCGAGCTGCGTGCTGTGAGTTTTCCATGGAGGCTCCCAGAGCCAGGAAAGGCTGGGGCGACACCATCCATCCAGAATTGTCCCCGGGAGGAGGCGCGAGCTTGCCCAGAGACCTGAGATCTCGTTGGCCTCAAAATCAGACTCTTGTTTCCTCTCCTTCCATCCGCCTTCCCCGCCTAGATCCTAGACGCTGCGTGTCTCTGTCTTAATTACCAGGCGCTGAGGAATATGTGTCTTCCCCTCAGTGTGACCTGAGGACTGTCAGACAGCCGCGACAGGGAGACGTGTTCATTTTGAGTTCTTATGAATAGCTGTTGGCTTAATCGCAGAAAAAGAGGAAAGACCTCATCTGTTCGGCTTCCTTTGAAAGTGGATTGAGAGTGGATTGTAAATACGTAGATGGGGAAGGAGGCAGGTAAGGGGAGAAGGAAGTGTGAGGCGGGGTCACTGCCATGACTCAGAACTGGGGCAGAATCCACGCTGAGCAGACGGTCTCCAGCAGCCCTGCCTCTGGTGCTGGAGGCCCACCCCTGGTCCCCTAGAGACGCGCTTCACGCCGCACCTGTGTCCAAGCTCTCATTTGTCACGGGCTCTCCGAGGACCTCAAGGACTTCTCTGTCAACAGACTGAGAATTCACTCGTTGTAGGATTTTAGGTTACAAACAAAATGAACAAATGAGAACAAGTGGAGAAAAGGTAACAGGAGATATTATGGCTTAGAGAAGCTCGAAGGTGGACAACCAGGTCATCGGGCTCACTCTGGAGCATGGAGTGAGGCACGGGCTGGCACTCGGCCGCACCTGGGAAGACAGGTCAGCGAAGTGCTCCAGCTTCCTGGGCATCTGGAACCAGAATTTTCCCCTCAGCTCTGTTCAGGCCTCCTGTTTCAGACAGCTACCTTTCTCTGTGGGATTTGCAAAATGAAAGGAATGAAAAAAATTAACAAATGAGGTAGGAGAAGAGAAGAAAGACTGGAAAAGTTTGTATTATGTTTAAAATTAGGAAATATAAGTAAGCTTTTGAATGTAAGAAAAGAGTTTGCATGAAAAACAATAGCCTCAAATCTTTTTTTCAAAACTGAGGGAAAGATAGATGGATAGATGTAGATAATGGGTGGATGGATGGTTGATGGTGGATGAAGGGCCAGTGGATGGACAATGAGTGAGTGGATGGATGATGGATGGATGGATGATTGATGGATGGATGATAGATAAATGGGTGGATGGATGATGGGTGATGGATGGTTGGAGAGAAGGATGGATAGATGGATGGATGGATAATGGATGGATGGCGAATGGTGGATGGATGGATGGGTGGATGGATGGATGATGAATGGACAAACAGATGGATGGTGATGGATGAAAGGAAAATGTTCAGCTGTGGCTAAAACCCCTCGAACCCTGTCTAGTGGAATAGTGGTATCTTAGAAACTTGCCTAGTCTGCTTGGGAGCTGACTGGCTGAGAAGAGAAGGCACTGGGCTAGGATTCTGAAGCGGGAATTCAGGGAGGAAGCAAGAGAGGAGAAAGAAGGGCTCACGAGCTCAAGTCCCTCGTGAGCCCTGAGCTGCCAACTTCCAAATTTTCTGCCCGAGAGACAAAGCGCCTATGTTGTCACTCGCGTCTTCCCTGTTACTTGTGCCAAAGTCCCTGCTGGTGGGGCCTGTGCCGCACGTGTCTTTAGGTTTGTGCGGGTCTGGATGGAACCCCACTCATCCCACCCCATGTTAATTACTTAAAAAATCTTCCTTCTACATGTTGTAAATTTTGGTAATTCTTCCATGTGGATTTGTCATCCCTTACTTTAAAATTTTCCACTATGGTTTACTAAACACCGTATTTTTTTGGGAAACACTGCTGAGTAAATGCCAAGGCTTTCCCGCGTCTGCCTCACTGTGACTCGTGGCTGGAAGACCACGTTCCCTGCTCTGAGCATCACATGCTCAGGAGTGCCTTCCGTTTAACCACTAACCCAGCAGGTGTTTTTAAACATGAGTCTGTAAAAACTGTATGTCAAACACTATGAAAAATACACAGACCAACGGGCTGTGGGCCCTGCCCTCTGTGTACTTACAAGCTATTAAGGAGTGTTCTAGAAAGGGAATGGTTATCTAATGATTACACAGTCAATAACCGTATACAACACAGAAGCTGAGTGACTTTCATAATGACCTTGAATTCATCCCCGCTCGGTAATAGGCTTCTATTCTGTCTAGGTTGAGGCTGAAGTCCTTGGAAAGCCATGAAATGGCTACTTTTGATCTCTTGTTGTTCTAGTTTTCTGACAAGAAAGAAGAAGAAAAGAAGGAAGGAATAATGAAAGGGAAAAAAAAGACTCCTGTGTTATGACTGTACTGAGAGCTGAAAAAGGCACCTCACCATAAAATGATTACGGGTGGCCAACTGAAACAGCTGGACTTAAAAACAGTATGATCCTTTCACTTGGTGTTATGTCCTCCAAGCCCATCGACGCTGTCACAAGGGCCGGGTCTGCTCCCTTTGCAGGCTGAGTGGTGCTCCGCCGTGTGTGCATCTCATTTCTTTCTGCGTTGTCCTGCACGCATGGACTGCGGTGGCTTCCTGTCTCCGTTGTTGCGGGTGGTGCGGAAGTCAGTGTGGGCGCAGATTCTCCTTGAGATGTGACTTCGTTTCCTTGGGAGAGGACCCCCTCCCAGTTCTGATCTCAGTTTTCTGAGGACCCTGCACGCCATCCTCCACAGGCCACACCGGCTCCCATCCCCAGGGGTGCCCAGGGCTTCCTTTTCTTCACATCATCATCACAAT
This sequence comes from Camelus dromedarius, assembly GCF_036321535.1. Taxonomy (NCBI): domain Eukaryota; kingdom Metazoa; phylum Chordata; class Mammalia; order Artiodactyla; family Camelidae; genus Camelus; species Camelus dromedarius. The sequence goes on from NC_087442.1 coordinate 639,806, forward strand.
GAAACTTTAAAAATGGGATTATTCTTGCTCTCCTTTTAAAAGTAAGCTTGGTTTGGCACATGGTTTCTCTTGTCCTCTCGCTGGTTCAGTGGAACCTCTGTGTGGGGTGCTGGGTGAGGGCAGCGGTCTGCTTGCACCCTGGTCCCGGGCCTCCCAGGCTCACGGTCAGGGGTCTGCAAACTCAGGTCTACAAACAGCAGGGTGGACACAGGTCAAGGGTGGTTCCCGCCTTCATCACTGTTGTTTCGTCATCTTTACTTTCATTTCTCTCTCCCCATATCTTCCTGTGAACCCCGGCGTGACAAGGGGTCTAATCTGTGCGGCCTTCCGCTCCCGGGGGCGGTCATCCCAGTCACAATGAGGGTCAGACTGTTCGGGGTTCCTGTAAATGTGTGCTCCCTCTTCTGGAGGGTGGATGCTCCAGCTGGAATGGAGCCAGCCTGCAGCTGAGGGTGCTGGCACTTTGGAAAACCACTCCCATGAAGGAGCCCAGAGCCAAAGATGACAGAGAGCCTTCCGCCAGCTCTCAGCAGTAACCAGGCAGCGAAGAGCGTGGCGCTGTCCTTCGGCACAGCACACGCCCCGTGTTCGGGCGCCGTGCCCGGTAAAACCCGCGGGCACCTTTTGTCTTCTTCCGCAACCACATGAGGACGGGTCTCATGACGGTGAAGACGGTCCGCATGAACTTCTTCGGTCGTTTTCAAGCCCACCCGACGGTGACCGTCCACGATCCCATCACAAAGTGGTGAGCTTCTCACGCCCTCTGTGTACAGAGCGGGTTTTATTCAGGGAGGAAAGGTGCTGTCACAGTCGCTCCCTCCTTCCCAGCCCAGTGGGGCCCTCTGGAACCACAGGCCTTCCCGCGGCACCAGGAGCGCCGGGCTGATGTTTGAAATGGGGGCTCCGAGCTGTCGAGAATGAATTGGTGGTTTTCATTCTTCTGAGCTCAGGGCATCAGAGAAATAAGCAACGCTTAAAAAAAGGCTTCCCTGAAAGTATGAAAACCCTGGCTGGCTGCTTATGTGCCCTGTTCAAGTCGCCCTGGAAACACCTCCGCTCGGAAGCACCTTCGCCTGCTGGGTGGTGCATGCGGCCGGTGCTTCTGCGTCATCTCCAAAGCCTGAATCTTCAGTGGTTTCGTGTTTGCCAGGCTCTGCCACTGCCTGTACCTGCGCGCGTGGGTCCCTGACGTGGGACTGGGTCCATCCCGTGTAGCCACCTGGGAACACCCGATGCTGTTAGCTCAGCGTTAGGAGCAGAGCGTCTGTGCGTCCGTGTGTCTGTGCGTGGGGGCTTTGCACCCCAGGACCCTCTGCTCTGGGGCAGGAGACAGACGTCCCCACCAGCCCGGTGGAGACGTGGCCCCGAGGACCACAGGGGATGCACCTGCCCTTCCCTCCCAGGGCACTGGGTGGGGGCAGCAGTGTGGACGCGCAACGTGTGGGGGACTGGGAGGACAGAGGGTGTTGGTGAGGCTGCCCGGGTTGGGGACGGAGGAGGGTGACTTCTCAGCAGGAGGAGCTGGTGCAGAAGGCAGATCAGAAGTGGGTATGAGGTCCCAGAACCCAGGGATCAGTAAGTGCAGAACGTGGAACAGTGAGGAGGTGGCACGTGTGTGCGGGGTTGGAACCCCATGCCCACCGTCACCTCAGGGGGCATCTCCGTGTGAGGCTTGGTGACAGACCCCCCCCCCCACCCTGCTCTTTTGAGCCCTGAAAGGGGTGCTGGGTCTCCCGGGGGAAGGTGGGCACGGGGAGGCCGCGGTGCTGAACAAATTGGTTTTTGGGTCAGAATCTGCACGTGTCCTGATGCTCAGCACAACGTCAGGGTTTCGCGTAAGTGGGGAAGTTTCTCTCGTCTGAGATTTTTGGCTAAGAACGCCCCGTTGTCAGTAAGAATCGCGATCCCATCGCTGGAACCTTTTTAATCTTCTGTGTTTTTATGGCGTTCTTGCTTCGGACCAGATAGTCACCGCTTCCCTCACGTGTGGGTTTCGCTCTGCAACGCGGAATTGACATCGCGTTTACAACAAAGTGGTGGCTTTCCCATGGACAGGAGCCAGCGCCTGCGTGGAGGGAGACTCTGGGCAGTTCCTCGCTGGCACAGGACTCAGCTTGGCTGCGCAGCTACCAGCAGGAGTTCGCGGGTGTGACTGTGTCTCAGGGTGGCTGGGCTGGGTCGGGAGGCTGCAGCCTGGGTGGTGGGTGTTTTCAAGTCCAGCCTGGAGAGGGCGACCACAGGATGCCGGGACGCCGCGCTGGGTGTGAGCGCCCTTGGTAGGCCCGTCTCCCCCCGAGAGCAGGCCCGTGGCCGGCGCGGGGGGTCCTGGGGCAGAGCTGGAGGTCCTGCAGGGAGACCCGCCTGGGCTGAGCTCAGGGATCTCAGAGCCCCGAGAGGACAGGGCCTCAGCCTGTGACTGCAGAGGAAGGTCAAGGTCAGTGCTGGGGTGAGACGTGTTCTTATCACATTCACTACACACGTTCTTAATGGTGACCATATGTGTGATGACCAGTCCCTGAGAATGACATGCACGTACCAGGGAGGACACAGCAGAAGAAGTTTTGTGCAGGCCTTATCCAGGGTCCAGACACTGGCTGTGTGCCCGCCGTGCACCTGGATTTGGGCACGGCTGGAAGGGAAAGAGGTGGTGCGGCCTGGGTGCAGTTTGTGAAAGAGGTGAAAGTCAGTGGAAGACAGAAACCCTGCACCGTCTTTGACGGTCGGGCAGCCCCTCCGGACGTTCTGAAGGCGTCGCAGTGGACGTGGACCACTTTCGTCCACAGCCCGGGGTTGGCGGGGACGGGGCTGGATGGGCACAGGCCTGGGTGGCCAGGGTCCCAGAGGGCCCCGCCCTCCTCCTCTTAAGGATGAAACTCGGAAGGAGTCGCGGTCCTGGTCTCCCCGCCGTGCTGATGGCAGTTTAGGTTGGTGTCATCATTGGCTCACTCATTCATTTGTTCCTCAGCAAGCACACTGCGTGTGTGACAGTTACTCACAACCTCACACGTCATTCACTTTTATATTTTTCTTTCTGGTGTCTTTCCCATCCACCCTCATTCTCACAAATTCATGACTGTTTTAATCCCTCTATGGGATACGCACAGCCGCTCTGATCAGGAACCCCACATTGAGCTCCTCTGAGTTTGTATCCGCTTACGTTGAGAGCCCCTCGCCCCCGCGGGGCCAGGTCTCTGACTCTCCCCTCTGCCAGGCTGTCCTCTCCTGACCTCTGCCCTTGGTGTGGTTGCCAGTGGCAGGTGGGCTTCTGAGGTGGTAGAGAAGCAAAGGGAACAGTAACAGGGAACAGAAAAGTAAAGGGAACCGAAAGGCCCTGCCTGTCCTGCCCTCCACCCGACCCTCCTGCCCCCCAGCACCCGCCCACCCCACACCTGGGGTGGCGCCGGTTCCTGACTCTCTCTGATGTCCTCCTGTCAGGGCGGAATTGTGTGTCCCCAGCACTTACATGTTGAAGTCCTCCGCCCAGCGTCCCAGGATGCGCCTTTAAAGAGATGATTAAATTGAAATGAGGTCATGTGGGGGGCCATAAGCCCCTCTAACTGATGCCTCCCCAAGGAGAGGAGACACGGACATACAGACACCACGGCTGCACACAGAGGGACGGCCACATGGGGAGGACACGGGCAAGACCGTGCCCACGTGCCGAGGGGACCAGCCTGTCCACACCTGGATGTCCGCTTCCAGGCTCCGGGGTGTGACACCGAGATGTCTGCTATTTGAGCCACCCCGTCCAGGGCGCCCCAGATCTGACCTGTGTGTTGCTGACAGGGCTGTGATTTCACCCGGGCACGCGTCCTGCCCGCAGCTGCGGGGCAGCCTGGGAGCTGCTGTCTCCTGTAGGAAGAGGGCGGCTGTTGGGGTGGCCCATGGTCAGTGTCCACTTCCGTAGTGACCGAAACAGACCTCCCAGTTCGTCCACCTGCCTCTGTGACAGGGAGGCTGGACTCATGGGACAGCCCTGGCCGGGCGCTGCTGGCAGGACTCAGACCCCACGCTGCAGCCCGGCCTCTGCTCCAGAAGAGAGTTGAGACCCTCAGCACCAAGGGGCAGGCATTCAGGAGGAAGCTCTCCACAGGGAAAGGGAATGACAAAAACGATCCCCTCAAGGACAGCGTTTCCTTCCTCGCGGTTTCGTGGGACCAGCCCTCGTGGGGATGCTGATGCCAGGGGAAAGCGTGAGGCTGGCTCAGCCCGAAGGAGCCGCGCTCCTGGAACACCGGGCCCACTCTCAGGACGCCTCTGAGTCTGACTCCGGGTGGGCCAGCGCTGGAGCTGAACCAGGCCTGGGGCAGACAGAGATCTGGACTCTGCAGAGAGGACGGGGTGCTGAGTGTAGTGACCTCCCGTAAGAGTGACGTTGTTTTCTTTGGGAGTCATGTCAGTGCCTGGCCGGCGTGGTGGGCCACCTCCCGGGAACTTCTGGGCTGGGCTGGGGGGTCTGGGCACAGTCAGGTGTGCCCCTTGGAGCAGGAGCTGCGGGAGCACCAGGTGGGGAGCAGAGCTGTGGGCGGGGAGGGGCCCGGAGGACCGGACGCTGGAAATGGGCCCCAGGGAGGTGGTGGTCACTTCCATTTGCGTCCTCGTGGAACGGAGAGGCCCCGCGAGGCCCGCTGGCTGTGGGACCTGTGCCTGCACGGTTGAACCAACTGACCGGAACAGGAGGTCACGGGACACAGATGCTCACCCCGCGCCTGGCTGCTCTGCGTGGCTGCCAGGCCCGGGTGGCCCCGTCCTGTCCGTCGGTTCCGAGCTCTGTGCCTGGTTCCTGCCTGTCTCTGACTCTCCCAGGCCCAGGCTGCGAGGGACCAGCGCCTTGTGATCTAGCTTCCGAGGCTGAAGGGCTGTCAGCGGCTCCTGCTCCTGTTGGTGGTGGGCTTGGGACTCCAGGCCAGTTGACGCACGCGGCCGAGTGACCTTTCTCTTCTCTGCATTTTCTAGAGGAAATAACGGAAGACAACAGTGGTAACCTTTCCACGCTCACTCCCAGAAGCTGCGCTGACCTTAAGAAAGAGGCCTGGCAGCCTCAGCCTGGCTCCCGTGGCAGCCCGGACGCCAGGCGCCTCCTCCTGCTGGAAGCCCCGCGTCTTCCGAGGGAGGGGGCCCTGGCTCGGCGCTCTGGGCCTGTCGGCGCCTCGGTTCCGCGGCGCAGCGCAGGCTTCCAGCGGCGCGACCCTCCGTGAGCCTGTCCGTGGTGCGAAGAACGGGAATAAGCGTTTAAAGGGCAGGGTTTGGGGGGGCGGAGGGCCCCTCTGAAAAGGAGCTCAGAGTCGCGGGAGTGAAAGTCACGTTACGTTACAGGAATCAGACATCCTCACGAGTCTTCAAAAAATGGAAGCATGTTTGGGGGAGCACAAGCGGGGGGGATTAACACCCCCGCTGGGGTGTCCGGTCCGGAGGCTGACCGTCAGCGGGCGGGGCCCACCTGCCTCTGTTCCGAGAAATGTGATGTAAACATGCTGTAAAGCCCGGGAAGCCAGGCCCCACCTTCTGATTCCCTCCTCGCGGGTCCAGTAAGGCGCTGGTCACACACAGCGAGGGGCCCGTCGAGCTCGTTGGTGAGCTTCACGTTCGCTGCGAAGGGGACGCCCCCAGCAGGGGCGGCAGAGGCCCCGGGAGGAGGGGGAGCGGGCGGTGGTCCCATCGGGTGGGGCTGGGCTGCCGCACCTGGCGTGAGGCTCCTCGTGGGGCCGGAGGAGGGGTCGTTCCCAGCAGAGTCGTGGGGACGGCCACAGCCCGCTGAACCCGCCGTCTTTCCTCAGGCACAGCGTCACCATGTCTCTGTTTTGGGTGTTAAATCCATTCTTTACCCCCAAATTGGACTCTGGAAGCACTAGCAGAGCAGTTGGTGCCTTTTCCGCGGCCCCAGGGCACCAGGCACTCAGTGAGGAGCTAAAGCACCTCGGTTCAGACCCAGTCTGTGCTGCTCAGTGTCGATTCTCTGAGGCTCTTCGGGAGCGAGGTGCTGACAGGTTTGCTGTGATGTGCGACTGAGCAGCAAATGACTTCTGCAGTTTATGGAATTGTAAATGAAGTTTCTGATTAAGTCGGCAACAGGGATGAAATTAATAGATCCTCTCGAGGTAATTAGACAAGCGAGCTATTTTTCAAAGAGAGAGAGAGCTTGGAAAACTCTATTCCGTTTTGTCAGTGGCCTCAGACATCTGGGAAGGAAGCCCCTTCCTCCCCCAGGGGCTCTGAGCAAAGCATAGACAGAAAGACTGCGGCATCCACTCCCTCCTGTTGGTCAGTGGCCCCAGCAGAGCCCCCCACCCCGAGGGGGCAGCACTGCCAGTCACACTGGGCACCCCCACGCGCGGACCCCTGTCCCTGACCAGGTAGAGGAGGGCGCGCGGCCTGGCTCTGCATGCGGCCCCATGGGTGGGTGAGGCTTCAAGGACCCTGACCTGGTCGGCCATCTCCCTCTGCCTGTCCGCTCCCTCCCTCCCCGCACCCAGCGGGACCCACGAGGCCCGGAGGTGTCTCTCTGGACGACGGCCGGCCTGGGGCACCGTGCACCTGCCACCCTGTCCTCTTTGCTCCCAGACGGTGGTGGGCGGGAGGGGCCTGTCCCCCATCCCCCGAGGTCTGTGCACTGGGTCTAAGCCTCAGGTGCCTCGTGGGGATTTTAGTCGTTTCCTCATGCACGATGTTCCTGACTTTGTTGGGCGTCGAGAAGCTCTCTGGGCGCCGCTGGCTGCGTGAGGGACAGGACACCAAGGTCGTCTGGCGAGAGGCCTCAGTGTCCACGTCCTCCTCGCTAACGCCAGCCTTTGAATGTCCAGAACCGGGTCGCACTGACCTTGTACCCCTCCCCCCTGGCCCTGGCCCCTGCACTTTCTGTCCTCGACGGAGTGGACCCTTCAGACAGCTGCCCTTGAGAGACTGAGAGCCTGAGTGAGCGCGTGGGCGTGTGTGGGAATGAGCAAGTGAGTGAGCGAGAGGAAGCACCAGCACGGACCTGGACCAGGCCGGACGCTGCCTCTGGGAGCTGGGCGTCTTCGCAGGGGCGTGGTCTCAGTCCCGTCCTGTCTATGCCGACTTCACGGCTCCTGCTCCGTCTGGGGGAGATGGTGGGGGGACAGTGGGGGGCAGGCAGCCTGGCCCGTGAGCACCGGTTCCTTCATCGCTTCCTGTACAGGGATGTGAGTGAGGACATGGTCCCTCCTGCCGGGCCCGCGTGGACGTGGGGCTGCACGTGTGGCCCGGAGCTCCTGTTACTCAGAGGGAGGTGACGTCAGCTGTGCTTTCTCAGTATAAAGTCCACGGCCCAGCCTCTGTTTATGAGCCACGTCCAGGCGTTTGGAGACGGTGTGCCTGACTTCTGAGAGCAGGTGCTGGAGTGTTCGTGTTCAGATCCTCAAATGTGGTACAACCCGATGGCTTCATTCAAACGGGTCTGGGGGGGAAGGGTATAGCTCAAGTGGTAGAGCACATGCTTAGCATACAAAACGTCCTGGGTTCGATCCCCAGTGCCTCCTCTAAAAATAAGTAAGCAAGTGAACCTAACTACCTGCCTCCACCAATGTAAATAAATAAATAAGAAATTAAAAAAAAAAAAAAACAACGGGTCTGGTTCTGGGTGAGACTGCAGCAAAAAAGACAGACCAAATCTCTCGCGGGCCTGCGCCCCGCGTTTTCAGGCTTTCGAGCAGAAACCCTTGAACAGCGTCACGGAGCTTCTACGGCAGTCGTGCAGCCCGGCACGGGCAGGGACCACACGGGGGACTGCCCTCTCCGGACCGTCCAGTTACAGCACGCTCTGTGTGCTCCCACGTCCAGGTGCCCTGCTGCTGTCCACCCACGGGCTCACCGCGAGGAAGCGGCCTCGGAATCGGCTGTCCGGGTCCCCGTTCTGGCTCTGGTTCTGGGAGCTGCATGAGCTGCAGCAAATCTGGCAAGACTGCGCTTCAGGTCCTTACAGACGCTCAGCAGACCTAAGCTCTGCGTCTCAGGGCCGCCGTGAGGGAGGCGGAGCGAGGCCCCGTGAAAGGGCCCTGGGCAGAGTCCAGGCACCAGGACGGCGTCTCCCGGGGCCCCTCAGCACGCAGGGCGCTTTCTCACGGAGGCCTGTGCTCCCGCGCCTCTGTCCTGCACCTGTCACTTTGAACTGGGGACTCTCACCTTTTATTTTAATCTGGTCATTTCCCAGCTGCAGCCTGAGGTCGCCTGTGGCTCCAGAAAGTGGTCGTATCAGTGAGGCGAGCACTTTCTTTTTTAAAAGTAAAACGGGCCAAGGTTCATCAGGTGAAGCCCTTTGCTGGGGTTCGGGCCCAGGTCCCAGCTCCTAAGCTTGAACAATGGCCCTGAGTCCCCCCAACCCAGGGTCGTGCAGGCAGGATGGGGCCCAGACCCTGGTCCAGGCTGGCTGCCCCGGCCACGGTGGCCGCCCCACGTGTGGGAGGAGAGAACTGGCTGTGCTGCCCCGGCCCTGAGCCGTGGCCCATGACAATGCGCAGTGTCCATCACAGGAGTTTTGTTGGGGAGGTGAGAGGTGAAGGTGGGTCTGCTGGGGACGTGCGGGTGGATGATGGTGACACACGGACGGACCCCATGAAGGCCTGAGTTAGTGAGGACACAGCAGTGGTTCTCCGGGTGAGACTGGCGTTCGTGAGTGGGTGTGGGTTGTGGGGGGCAGGGGGCGCTGAGGGGTGGACCCCCAAACCCACCTCAAGCCGGTAGCATCAGGCCTTGGTGCTGCTTTGGCCGATTGTCCCGGCAGAGCCCGGACCACAGGGGTCCACAGGAACCCCCACCAGGTAGGATGGAGCCGGTCAGACAGCTTCAAGCCCTGGGAACAGGACGTAAGGTGGCGTTAATGCTCGATCACGTTTCCTGAGCGCAAAGTGCACATTTAACAACCCTTGCGTCTCAGCCAAGTGCCCCTGCAGCTCGGTGTCAGGGGTTGGGGCGACTGCTCCCCTCCCCTCCCCGCAGCGCCGCCGGGGGCACACAGAGCGCTCGGCTGGTGCCGGAGCCAGGGTACATCCTGACCCCCAGCCACTGTTGTCACTCCCCAACATGCCATGCCCCACATTCCTTTCCCTCAGACGGATACGGCTGTGGGGCCGGACAGTTAATGAAGAAGGAGCAGGAGGAGGACTTGGGGGCGTCCAGGCCCCCAGTTCACGTGTTTCCAGCACCGCGTGCGTGTGCTATCGTTTTGTTCTTCTCTGCCCTGCTTTTACCCCCGCGTTTAAGCCTGCATCTCGTCACCCTGACTTCCAGTGACAAGCAGTGCCCACGTGCTGCTGAGTGACTGCCTCGCGGGGCCTCCCCTTCTGCTACGTAATCCGCACAGCGCGGCGCGGATGTCCCTCGACACAGGTGGCTGCTGGGCACTGGCCCTGTGGCTGGTCTGCTGGAGGGTTGGAGGTTCACTTTACCTGTAAGTAGCCATGTGTACAGTGGCTGCTCCAGTGGACAGGACAGACCCCACGTCTCTGGTCCACGGGGTCAGTTTGATACAGTGAAGCGTCTGGAGCTAAGATCGTGGACAGAAAGCGTTAGAAGGTCACCGTGCGTCTGCCTCACCTGTGGGCCCGTCCGATTTCACCGTCTCCCTCTCCCTGTCCCGAGGAAGGAGGGGAGGGGAGGTGGGGAGTTTGCACAAGACCCTGTGGAGTGCGAGTGGGTCATGTCAGGCACTTATGCTACGTCTACACCAGGGGAGGTGGGGACGTGAGCAGCCTGTAGGATGATTGTCCCAGGACCTCCTTGTCTAACAACTATTGTTATTATTTTGCTGTCTGACGGTGAAGCCTGGGTGATCTCTGAAGACAAGGGGAAAACATCTCATCTCAGATACTGGTGCAGCCGCGGGACCAGGCCTTTCCTGGGGACCTGGGGACAAATCGCAGCATCTGGGCTGCCCACGGGGTGGGGGCCTGGTGTGGAGCCCTGCGGGTCCCGAGGATGCAGTGGGGGCCCAGGGCTTGCTGGGGATGCTCAGGCCCCTCCCAGGCCCGTGGTTCTGCTCGTGGTGTGACCGTGGCCATGGGAGGGAAGGGCCCAGGCAAAGACAGGAAACAGAAATGTCCACCGACAAAAATCTGCCCCAGTGTCGGGTGACCCTGCAGAGCCTCCTGATTGAATCAATAGTTTGTTCCAAATCTTAACCATATTTTTTAAGGATGGTGTAATTTTAAAGTTATTTTTGCTGAAATTTGAGTGTGTGCCAGAGAAACCAGGTCTCAGTGGGTGACTTTTCCTCTACGCACTGAGCTGTGAGTGGGGAGACCCCTCTTTCCATTGAGGGTGGAGCTGGGTGTGCAGGTGGACCCCCCGGCTTCCTACAGGCCGCTTGTGCCTTCACGGCCAGGGCCCCCAGGAGCCATCAGCTCGCACCTTCTGGGCACCAGAAAGCACATGCCCTGGAACCTTCAGGGATTTTGGATCATTGGGGTGTGTTTCATAAGTGCTGATTGAACCTAGACGGGCAATTTTCCTGGTGAAGAGAGGCATTTTTATCTCCCAGTTGCAACCAGAGTGGTCACATGGTCCCTGAGCAGCAGGCAGGCCCTGGGAGAGCAGGGCGAGACACGGGAGCACGACTCGGTCTCTCAGCTGGGAGCTCGGCCTTCGCTGTCAGGGTCCAGAGCCTGGTGTGCAGGCAGCCCAGGGCCCCGCGCCCACCCTGAGCCTCCTCTGCGGCCGGATGCTGGCTTCCTGTCTGCTTGTTTGAGTTTGGTCAGCTCTAAGGACAGAAACCTTGGGAAACTTCACTTGTTGAAATAAATCAGAAAGGAAACAAGGGGGCTTATAATTGCCCCCCAGGAAAGCTGGCTGCTGGGGCCCAGCAGGCGTCCTGCCCTGAAGCTGCGAGGTGCCTGCCCTCCAGAAGCAGGAGGTCTGGGTGGCGTGCCCCCAGCAGGTATTTAAGGAGCATGAAGACCACACTGGTGTGTTAGGGCTGTTCTGCTGGTTTCATGGAAGCACCCACACTCTCCTCGGCAATATTGCGACCCTAACAATGGACACAAGTCACGTTCCCTGTGTGAAGCGCAGCCGTGCACGTGACCTCGGGCAGGGAAATGACAGCTGTGCGAACAGTGACGTGTGACGTGTGGCCTGGGGCCTCAGCGTAGCCGCCGCCAGCCGTGGGCACTTTCGGGGGCAGCCCTCCGGCTCTAGACCCTTCTGCTTGCCCCACGTCCTTCCACCCCCGAGTGGGCAGTGCTTGTCCACAGAGGGGAATGACCTGGCCCCTGGTCCTGAGCCAGCAGTGGCTTCCCGCGCTCCCTCCCCTCTGCACGTGGGGGGACGGGGCGGGGGCGGGGCGGGGGCGCTTCTTGGCCAGGCAGCTTCTGGGTCTCAGGCCGTCAGCTGATGAAAATGGCGCCTTTCCTGTCTTTGCGGGCATTTCAGGGCGCCTCGGAGGTTTCCTGCTGTGCCTTCTCTTCGCAGGCCCCGCTCCCGGGTGGATGCATCATGGAAATTACTTTTCTGAAAGGAAAAGCAAATTGACACCCACGGTGAGCGTGTCGGCTCTGGCCAGGAGCAGGGATGGGCTGTGGGTCTCTTTCCGAGACGCTATTGCTGCTCAGATATTAATATTTCTTTAATGTTGTCAAGTCACACCACCTGGAAAAACTCTGTTTTCTTCCACGTCCTGGGACTTCATCTTAACCTGGGCTGGTGCGCCAATGTGGGAAACCTGCCCTTCAGAGAAACCCGAATCTATTTATGTTTGATGGAAATCTTTCGAGCAGCCTGTAATATATTGTGGGAAAATGAGTTTGAGCCAGCCGTCAGAAAGTGGAGGTGCGGGGCCGGCCTACTGGCAGCCCGCCCGCTGTGACCGGTCTGGGCTGGGCATCGGGGAGGACGGGGTGGGACCTATGCCCAAGCCCACCGCCCTCCTCTGCGGGGAACTGCCAACATCCATTTATCCCCTTTCAGGGGTGCCTGTGGGGGTGATACACCTGTGGGGGAGGTACACCTGTGGGGGTGGTACACCTGTGGGGGTAATTCACCTGTGGGGGTGATACACCTGTGGGGATGGTACACCTTGGGGTGATACAGCTATGGGTAGTACACCTGTGGGGGTGGTACACCTGTGGGGGATACACCTCTGGGGGATACAGAAGGCACCTTCTAAGCCTTCCGGGGAAGTCATAGGGTCTTCGTATTCGTGTTCATTCTTAACACTTAGGTGTGTGTAGAACAGAGCCTCAACTCTGGTGGTATCTGACCAGATTACCTGGAAACCACAGAGACACTGCTGGGCGTGGTCAGGGGTCCCAGGCTCTGGTGTAGCCTGGCCTCTGTCTCCTGCCTCTGCCCTCGGTCCACCCTCCCCGAGCCCCCCAGCCCTGGGCTGAGAGCTGAGCCCACCTCAACAGGTGTTCCGGGGAAAGCTGTGTGCGGCCTTTAGCTTCTGTGCGTTATTTAATGTGAATGGAAAACCTCAGCCTGGGAACCGTGGCTTCACCAGTGCTGTTGTAATGAGTGGGGCAAGGGAGCAGCAGGTCTTCCTGAAGCGGAAGGCGTGTCCAACTCCCACCCCCCACCGACAGCTGAGCTTCCATCCACGCTGTGCAGACACCCAGGGGCCACAGGGGCCCACTGCCCGCTGCACTCCCAACCCCGCACCCCCATCAGAGGGGCCAGGTCTGCCCCAGACCCCGATGCTCATGAGCACAGACCACCCTCTTCTTGCAGGATGCTTCCTCTTGATGCATTTTATTTTTTTAATTTGACATAATACTGTATTTTGTTTTTGTTGTTCTCATCTTAAAATTGCCTTCTCGTAACAACGATGCTGGTTTTCATTTACAAGAGTGACACTTTTCCTGGAATACTAATTTATTCAATTAAAGAGTGAGACTTGAAGAAACACCCTGTACGTCACAGCTCAGGTGGCGTGGCGACAGTCCTGAAGGAACAGTGTTCACTCACTTACTCTAAACACCCGTCTTGAGCCTCCCGCATGCCCGGCCAAGGACAAGCTGGAGCTGGCATCCGTGGGCTCCCCCAAGTGCCCTTTCTGGGGAAGCTGCCTCTCAGGCCCATCCTGGGACCCCTTGGAGGCACCCCTCCTGGTTGGGGCCCTGGGTGGCGTCACTTGTGGGCACCCACCCCAGCGGGTCCCTGGGTGCCTCGTACCTCTGACGCCCCATGGTCCGTCCTTGGCAGATGGAGCTTCGCGGGCGGTGGGTGCCCTGCCAGCCCAGACTCGTCCTGTTTCCTGGCACCCAAGGGGGCTGTCAGTCTCCAGGAGCGGAGACACCTCTAACTGTGTACCCCACGCAGGGTGGTGTGGAGGCTGAGGAGGAAGCTCTCTTGGGAGGAGCTGGTGATGAGGCTGAGGTCCTGCAGCGGGAAGTGTAAACCCACGTCCGCCTCTCATCCGCGACGACCGGCAGCACGACTCATCTGTCAGGGGAGAACCTGTGTCTGGTTAGAAAGCCTCAGCTCCAAAGGGTGGGTGGTCGTGGTGATTGGAAAAGCGTCTCTGTGGCAGGAGCTGCCGTATTGTATGATAACTTACCAAGTGGTTTGTGGCTCCGCCAGCCTCCTCCACAGCTGTCCCCGGATGTGGTGGCTCTGGGCTGCAGCCTAGCGCGGCCCAGGCTGCTCAGACGCAGGCCTGAGAGGGTGTGATTACAGCCCTCCCTCCTGCCCCACCAGCTGCGCGGGGTGAGTGTCTGAGTATTCTCACCTGTCTCTTGTCATTGTTGGAGTCGGTCATGTTTCAGCTGCATGTGCCCCAGAGAGGGCCCCGTCCTGGGTGCTTTCCGACGAGGGGGGTGGATGTTGTGGACACTGCCCTCATGAACTGGGGGATGTCTGCCTGCCTCGTGGTTCTGGTTCTCAGTATTTGGGTCAACCTCCCACGACTTTGCTCAAGAGTGAGGCTGGCTTTGCAATTCACAAAAGACACAAAGCTGTGTCCCACACAGAAGAAAAATTAAAAGTAGTAGAAAAAGGAAGGCGCCTTTGAGACCACAGTGATGGACCCAAGAAGTGACTGGATCTTAGATATGTATGTGGTCCTCTCCAGCGAGGGCCTCTCCAGTGTGAGTGCCCCTCCTCTCTGCTCGCTGGTGCTGCGTGTCAGTGTCTTTGATTTCTTCCCCATTTTGAGTGACACGGTGTGATATGTCTAATGACAGCTAGAACAAATTCTGGTAATGAGGTCACCTTGGGCCTGTATTACTGTCTGACTGCTGTTTTCCATAGAAATTATTTGTGAAAGCGCCCCACGTGCTCAGAATAACTTCCTCTACATCAGTGGGGGTGTCAGCGGGCAGATATGTTAAAACTTGCAAGATACAAATGGCTTGCTCCGGCCTCTAGTTCAGGGATGTAAACAGGTCTGTAATGAGACAGCTTCTGCTTTCATTGCGAGGAAAGAGGGATTGGCTGTGATTAAGTTATTTAGTTTCCTTCAGATGTAGGCTTTTTGGAAGGAAGGTGTAAACAGAGCCCAGAACATCGTATTAATTTTCCAAAAGGGAATTTTTAGTGAGTGCAGACCATGTTTCCAGAATTGTGGAGAGGACTGTGGTTGAGTTGGTGGCAGGAGGCTTGTGGAATCGAGGGAAGCTGGGTGCTGGAGAGATGGCGGGACTCGGAAAAGCGAGCAGTGTGGGCATCCAGGCAAGGAGTGCTTCTCGGGTGTGGAAGGAGCCGCGGGCCAGGGAGGAGCCTGGAGAATAGGGGACGTGATGGGGGTGGGGGTGGAGGTGCTACCCAGGCATGAGAGTCCTGGAGCCAAATGTGAGCGTGGGACTCACCACATCATGTGGTGGGAGCCACCGTGGGCAGATAGAGGGCTTGGCTGGCCCAGACAGCGAGTGGAGGGGCTCAGGTGTCCTGGGGGAGGCCAGAGTTGCAGAGAAGGTGTCATGAGGACCTCCTGCCTCCCAACGGGTCAGACAGCGTGGGCGCGATTGCTGGTGAAGTTAGCCAGTCACCTGGCCTGCAGGTCAGACCCCGAGGGCCCAGCGCTGCAGGGCCAGGTCCCAGGGATACTTCGAGGGCCCTGCATGTGCACCCCAGTCCCGGTGCTCGGGCTCCCAGGTGGAGCTACGGTTGGGGAGGGGTGCACCCAGGGCAGGTTACGCTCTAGTAGAGGGGATCTTCCTTAGCCAACAGCTCCCAGGTGATGCCTGGTCTAGGGCCACACCTGGAGGACCGTGGCTTTAAGAAACCCGTGAAGAATCACTTCATTTGACAGAGGGGCCGCAATTATAGTAACTTGAGGTCTTCAGATCATAGCTGTGCTATCCCGGAAGTGTTGTCAGTTAATTAACTCGGACATGGATCACTTGTAAAACCCAAAGGCAATTTCAGAGAAGCCTTGCTTATGCAGTAGATGTAGGGCCTGAGAAGAGATGAGCCAACAGAATTTTAGGACATTGGGTCATTAAATCATTTGGTGTACTGATTTTTTTTAATTTGGTGAAACTGCATGATTAAAAATAAGAAATAGAAGAACTCGCTGGTTCAATAAAGCCAAAGGGAAAAATTCCTTTTAAAACGAAGAAAATGATTATTTTTTAGAAAGAAATTGTTGTTTTTTAAAAAAATCTCCTATTTTACCTATGATTATAGTCAGATTTTTTCTTATGTTTTAACATTTATTAGCTGATTTTGTTTCAGTAAGTTCCATCTGTACTAGAGCAGAATTCTTACTACAGCAGGAAGTTTCCCAGTTCGCCGTCAGCACACACTCGGCCCGTGGCTCTCCTGTCACTGCGCCGTCTGCAGCTCCTTCCCGGAACCTGTATGAAGACAAGGAACGTGTGGGCTCTCTCAGGGTCTGAGGTGCTGTGGGAGGAAAGCCCGTTTGTCCAGTGGACTTCGGTGCGTGTGTTCTGCAGGGCACGGATCCGGACGTCTGCCGCTGCTGTGGGCTGGCGGCCCTGCCCGGGCCTCCCTGGGGCCGCCCCTCCCTGACATTCCCGCCTCTGCAGGCCCCCCCTGGCTCTTGGTGGCTCCGGCTGTGGGAGCATCTTCCTTTCTGCATTATTGCGGAGACTCAGAATCGACCCTTTATGCGGTTGCAGTTCTTTGTAGAAGAAAATCTCTTCACTCGCCTGCTTTCAACCAAAAGGACCCGGAGTGGAAAGTACTGTTCTTAAAACATCCATGTCTGTGACTGGAGTCAGGTTTTTGTATGTTTTAGATGTATTAGCCGGTTTGTTGACCTCAGGAAGGCAGATGTGAGTCAGCTGTTTCACTGTTTTGCTCTCAGCCCCCTCGGTGGAGGGGACCGCCAGTCTTCCGGGGTAGCTGCAGACACAGCGCTGACCCTCACGTGGAATGTGGAGCTGCTCGGTCCTGGAAGTCTCTCTTCCCACCTCTTGCAGAGGTGGGATAATTTAGTTTGGCCTTTGAGAAAACATAACTGTGTTTCTAAGATTTTTGAAGAATATTCTTTCCTGAAATGAAAAGAGTACCTGGTTTAAGAACTTTCCCAGCCAGAGGCTGAGGGACTGGAGGCCTCTCAGTGTCCAGCACATCCCATCGGTCTGAGAGTCACAGATAGACTGTGTGAAAAGAACACTGTGGTCACAGTGATACCAAGCTCCAGCTTTCACAGAAAAATCTCATTGACGGGCTAATGCTCTCATCACTCCCTTCGCTGCTGAATTTTTGCCAGGTTATCAAAATGTGGTGGCCATTGAGCTGTAATAAAAGTAGGATCACATTGCAAAGGAAGGCCCAGTGGGATGGATCCTTACAAGCCTTCGTTCACTGAGGAAATGAGCTGTATTCAGTATCTAATGTACAACCAATTATCCCACACTTGCCAGCATAAAACAGCAAGCATTATTATCTCACAGAGTTTCAGAAATCTGGGAGCTGCCAAGTCAAATGGTTTTTAGGAGACAGTTGTTGAACTGCAGGCCTGGCGGGAAGTCTCATCTGAAGGTTTGACTGGGGCTGAAGTGTCTGCTTACAAAATGGCACCCTCACACATCTGTTGGGCAGAGGAGGCCTTGGTTCCTTGCCACAAGGACCGTCTACAGGGATGTCCACACATGGCAACTGGCTGCCCCAGGAGCAAGTGGTCTGAGAGAAGGACAGCCAGCAGGAAGCCACAGCACCATGATGACCGGGTCCCTCCCATTCCATTCCAGTCACTGGACGTGACTTTCTAAGTCCAGGTCACAGCCCAGAGGAGGGGAATTTGGCTCCACCTCTTAAAGGGAACAGTATCAAGAAACTTGTGGACTTCGTTAAAACACCACACATACCCATAATAAAAAGAGGAATTAAAAATGTGGTATTCCTCTGCAGGCAGGCTGCCTGGGTTAAGATACTGGCTTTTCTACATATTGACCAAGTAATAGACTACCTCAGTTTCTCCACCTATAAAATATGGGTTATAATAGTACCACTTTCATAGAATTCTAATGAATTAAATATGATGTAAGAACTTAGAATGATTACTAGTACATAGTGCACACTCAACAAAGCAGTGTTGTTGCAAATATTATCATCATTATCACTATCACCATTACCACCACCACCATCACCACCATTGTCATCATGATCACTTGTGTGGTGTCAACATCTTCACCATTGTCACCAACTCCACCATCACCATCACTGCCATCACCACCACTACGAACATCACCACCACCACCACAACCACCATCAGTACCATCACCACCACCACAACCACCTCCAGCACCACCATCACCACCACCAACTCCGTCACCATCACCACCACCACCACTACAACCACCATCACCACCACCAACTCCAGCATCACCATCACCACAACCACACCACCACCACCAACTCCAGCATCACCATCACCACCACCACTACCACCATCAGCACCACCATCACCACCACCACCGCCACCACCACCATCATCACTGTATCTGTTGTTACAGCTGCTTCAGCCACAGCTATGGAAAGAGTGTTTTCTCAGGTGTTTAAAGTTCCCAAGAGTAGTAGCTTTTCCAGAGAAAACCATGGAGGTAAGGACAGTATGTTTAAGTTTTGCCTCACAGTTAACACGTTCTTCTGTTGGGAATTTCTTTCCCTGCTAACCTGAGCAATGTCCCTTTGTCTCCTCTGAGCATTTCAAACATTTAAGGTTTGTTCATTTTCTTTTTTATCCATTCAACATTCATTAACTACCTCCTGCACGCTGGTGCTGTAGTAGATTCTGAGTGTGCAAAGGAAAAGAAATGGTCCCTCTGCCCAGGCACTCACAGGGCCAATGTGGTGATGAACACACAAGTCCGGCAACGCGAGTGCCCTGTGGGGGCCAGGAGGGGGTGACCCCAAGCAAATGTCGTCCATTTTCCAGAGGTCACAGAGCTCTAGCTGAGTGAACTTGAGCTAGCCACTGTACTTCCCTGCCCTCCGGACCCCTTTGTGTATAACAGAGCTGAAGTATCTGGCCTCACGGGGCAGCTGTAATGATTAGGGTGTGTCCACAGCGCAGAGCCGGCCCCCCGAGGCTCCATCCACCGTGGCCGAGTGCACACGTCTGCACAGTGGTCGTTCAGCAGAGCAAGCACTGACTTCAGCAGGGCGAAACGCTGCTCCAGCCTCTGAGCAATGGCAGGAAAGGGCAGAGAGAGTCAAAACACGTGGTTCCCGAGGGAATCTGGGAGGCTGAATGAGCTCCTCCTGTCTATAAAGCATCACTCCTTGCAAAGGCGTCAGGCAGCCAGCTCTCAGCTTTGAGAAAAGTTTAGCTCTGGTTTCTGTGTTCCTGGGTTTATGGCTTTGAGGGGTTTGTTGAAGATGCTCAAGTTAATCCCTCTCCATTATTTTCACCAACATTACAGCTGTGGGCACGAAGGAACTGCCGCCTTGCCAGGGGCTGAGACACACTGGGGCTCACAGCCTTCTGTGGAGCGAAGGACTCAAGCACCCGCCAGCAGTTTCCCTGATAGTCTGTGGTTTCTCTTTGCTCAGGAAGGATGTGGAGTCAAAATACTTTCATATGTTATCTAGGAAGAGAGGTTTGGCTCTTGAATAGGAAGGCCAAGACAACTGATAAATCTAACAAGTTATTAAGCAGCACTCACCCGGTGCTGGACGACTCAGGGGGCCCGTCCAGCCTGAGCTGCGCAAGCGGCCAGGAAGGGAGGGAGGAAAGCCTTTACCCCGAAGACGGGACGGAGGCTGGAGACCAGGGCCGCCCGCAGCCTCCCAGGAAGCCGACCCACCTGCAGGCATCCATCAGCCTCTTTTGTCCTAAATGGTGGTAGCTGTTAAAATCCACTTGGCCCTTCACTCAAGTCTTTTTAAAAATGTTGCTTAGAATTTAATCTGTGGGTGTCCCTGTGGGTAACCAGGGCATGCGCACCTGCCCCACTGGCCACCTCCTCGTCAGAGCAGCGTCTGTGCTCACCGGGGGTCACTGTCTCCACTTCCCCCCACAGCCGCCACCAGGATCTCTGGAGCATAGTCAGGTTGTGTGCTGTCCCTGCTGAAGGCTCTTCGGGGGTTTCTCGTACTCTTGAGGACCCCACCCCGGGATGACCCCACCCCTGCCTCCACCCCGTCCCCACTGCCCTGCTCATCCCCACCCAGGGCCCTGAGCCTTCACCCCTCCCACGTCAGCCAAACATCCCCCGGCGGGCATCCCAGCTTCCAGATCTCCGCAGCCCCGCCCCCCCCCCCGCCCCCGCTCAGCAGCCCCCTCCTCCTCCATTCAGAGCCCGGGCACGATCCAAGATGATCCTGTTGAGTTGTATCTGCTTGCTGAGGGTCCGAGCAGCCCTGGGTAGGGAGCTCCGTGCCGCCTGCCCACAGGGTCCGCCCCGGGACCCAGTGCCCAGAAGGGCACCTGCTGTCACAGATGGCGCTTGATCAGCGCGCCTTCGTTAATTAGTGCGCTGGTTAATTAGGTGCGAGGACTGCTACCGCTGGCTCCTGTCCTGGAATCTATTTCATTTTCCATACCTACTAATAGTTCCTGATTGAAACTGTTACTGTTAGTAATTACACATGCCTTTGAAATTGGGTGAAACCCGTAACAAGCCATGACGCTCAGTGCCCTGGGTTGATGACCTCTGATTTGATTCAACTCACTCTCCTTGCCCTGAATCTGGCTTTGGTGATTCTGGGGCTTAGGTGAAGGCGTTTGTATTCTCTATTGACTGTAAAACGCTCCTCACCCCCACGCAGTTTAGTACAAACAAGGTGAAATGAGTTTAGATATATTTAAAAACAGAATAGTCAGTATCATTAATTACATCCTAGAAGCATTTTATCCTAATTACCTGATGCCAGAATATTTAGCTCAATTCAGCACACATTTGTCGAGTGTTGCAGTCGTATTCGGGGCGTCGCCCAGATGCTCTGGAAGACACAGAGGGGAGGATACTGGTTGGTGACCTCAGGTCCTCGGGGTTCAGTAGGGATGTGACTGTCTGTACACAGTGGACTGAAGAGAAGGCAGGGTTTGCAGCGTTGCTTGGAGGGTCCACCAAGTGCTGGAACCAAACCCCACCGGACTCTCAGGGAGACCGGGGAGGAGAAGGTGGCCCCTGTGGTGGCCGCGCACTGGACTTTGTCAGGTGAGGCTGAGGGCGGCGACTCGGGACCCCGGGAGTGAATGGAACGGGACTCGAGACGGGACCGCACGTTCGGGGCTCGGAAACCACCCGTTGGGGTTCCGGGATGTCGCAGGAAGGCCAGGAGGGGAGGGGCTGTCATTTGTCCAACGTTGGTGCCAGGCTGTGGGTTCCTGAGTGAACAGGGCAGCCAGTGAGCTCCTTAGTCGGGAGGGGTTGAGGTCAGAGCGGGGTTAGGGAGATCGCGCACCTGCCAGGCGGTGAGCTGGCGAGGGGCTGAGATGGTCGCGCTCCATCGGAAGTGGCATGCGTGCCATGGGCTTTGTCCTGTACAGCCTGGAGTGGTCAGGCGCTGGATGCTCCCCGGGGACGGGAAGGATGGTGAAGGCACCAGGCTGCGTCATCCCCTGCTGAGCCCAGGCCGGGTCCTCGGCCAGTGCCGCCTCCCCTCTGAGCCGGCATGTCCCCCACCCGCCAGAGCCTTTCTCTGCCCTGCCAAGCTTGCCGGCCTGTCTGATGTGCGTCTGCTCTGCTCTGGCTCTGACGGCCCTCCCTCACACTCGGTCCACCCAGCCCCTGCCCAGTGCCCCCATCCGGTGGCCTCTGGGGGCCGAGGTCCCATCCAAATGAGCCAGGTCTCTGGTGGCTGAAACCGAATGTCCAAACCAAGGCTGGGGGTGTGTCCCCTCTGCATCGCAGTGTCTCAGTGACGTGCTGACCGGGCACCTCGAGCCCTCCCTGCCCACAGAGGGCTTCGCCCAGACCTTCGCCCAGTCTTCGTCTTCTCAAAACAGAGCCCTAGCGTCTTGCAGTGGGTGGGCCGTGCAGTCCCGGTACTCACGCCTCAGAGTTGCAAGCGGGTCAGAGCCCTGTCTCAGCGGTGGACTTGTCCCTGAGGCCCAGCAGGACATCCGCCAGAAGACCCAGGGGCGGCGAGCCTTCCCGACTGGACCGCGGCCCCGGGCTCCGCATCCACCCACTGTCGGAGCGATCGAGTCAGAAGTGTGTCTTTGGGGATTTATTATACAGAAAAGCCCGCGGAGGCTCTCGGTGCAGCTGATGGGCGGCCCCTGCAATGAGTTTCCAGAAAGATTCCAACACCAGAAGGATGTTTCCCTTCTGAGTCGTCTTTTTAAAGTAAACTGTTTTTGTCTTTATTGTTTTTCTTTTTTTGTTATTTTACATTGACATTAAAAATTAATACAGATTTAAAGACATTTTGCATCAATGCTTTTATCATCTTATAGACGTGCTCCTTGCCCATTACCTGGAAACCAGGCGTTTGGAGTTCGAGGAAGCCGCTGCAACTTGAGTGAGGCGCGCGGGGAGCCCCGCCCCCATCGCCTGCCGCTGGAGGTGACTGTTTGCTACAGAAAAAGCCGTGCCTCACAGCTGTTAACCTCTCACGGGACCCCTGGCCCGTGCGAGTCTTCTCTGTAAAACCTCCGATTATTTTGTAAATTACCTGTGCAGTCTGCCCCCTCGTGTCCTCAGAGCACTCTTCCCAGGCCCCCGCTGGACGCCTGAAGCGAGGGTGACACCGAACCCACAAACACTCTGTTTTTTCCGTGTACACCCCTGGATCAAGCCTAATTTGTAAGTCAGGCACAGCGAGGATTAACAACAGTAATAGCAGATTAGGACAGTTGTGACGACCGACTGCAATGGAAGTTACGTGGCTGGTCTCTGCTGAGCTGCCCCGCCCTCCTGGCGACGGGTGCCGCGAGCAGGGCGTGCTGTGACCCAGCTGTGGGCTACCGCCGGCCTCCTGACCGCGGTCAGAAGAAGGCTCTTCTGCTTCGGGGACCTGGGCCGTCAGCTGCGAGGAAGGGGCGAGCGGGCGCCGGGAGCGGGCCGTGTCCGTGGGGGTGGTGCAGGCAGGACGTGGCTGGAGGGCCAGAGGCCATCAGATGCTCAGCACCTGCACAGCTTAAAACTTACGAGTTGTTTGCCTCTGGAATTTTCCCTGTAGTAGTTTTGGACCACAGTTGACCTCGGTAACTGAAACTTTGGGGAGTGAAACCGCGGATACGGAGGGGACACGGTATATAAATACAAGTATTAACGTAAATGTAAACACTGGAAGTCAGTTCTTCCAGGTGGGACAACGACGTAAGAGGTCTGGAGACGGCAAAGATTAAAGTGCATCCCCCGGGCTCTCCTCCCCCTTCCACCGTCCCTCCCCCCAAGTGCGATGTGCTGTTTGACGTGCGGGCTTTCTCTGATTCTCTGTGTTCGGCCTCTAAAACGTGTGTATCCATCCCGTGGGCCCCTTAGCCGATGAGGCCGGGCAGGACGCCCCGTTTGAAGCCTGCTGCGCACCCCTGGGTCCTGAGGCAGGGGTGTGGGGCAGGCGTGGTCCCCGGCTCCAGAGGCCTGGGTGCGGCCCGCAGGGCCTCTGTTCTCCTGCTGTGATGTTCCGGCAGTTTTCCCCAAAGCGACCACAGCAACCTCTGTGTCAGGACAGTGTCAGCGTTCTCCTGTCCTGCGTGTTTCTCAGTCAGCAATTGAATGCCTCACCCGTGTGCCCCGGTTCAGCCTTTAAGATCTGAGGCGCTGTTAGCTGCTTTCTAGGTGCGTCTGCGAGTGTCTGTCATCCCTGGAAAGATGCGCATTTGAACACACAGAGCAAAAACCGGGGTGATTGACGTGACCTCTGGCTCGGTTCTGCCGAGGCTGCGGCACGCCGTCTGCTGGGGAACCTCTTCTAACGATGCCGCCGCACTTGCCGGCCGCGCAGGCTTGTGATCACTCCTCTTCCCACCTCGATCTCCAAATGCCAATCATCGGGGAGAAAATTGCGCTCCTGAATGAGGTGGCCTGCAATTTATCCTCTGGAAATTGAACACTTACCTTAAGTGGTAAAAAAGGTGTTTTCTGCACCTTGGTATAAGTTTGCATATAAATCTCTGCCTTCCTGCACCTCGTTCATGCACACTGAGCATGTGTCTTCGTGAGTTAGCCTCCTTCGTTCAGTGGAGTGTTTAACACACATTTCTAAACTGCTTCCGTGCGTGTGTAGCTAACACGTTCAAGCGCGGGCAGAGGTGTTCCCGGTCCCCCGCCTCCCGGGGCCCCCTTCCCTCCCGTCCCAGCTGCAGCCACGGTGGCCACGGCTGTGAAGGCTGGGCCCCTGCACGAGGCTTCACTCCCAGATGCCAACAGGGCGCCTCTTTCCTCCCCGTGTTGCTTCTTTATCGGCTCAGGATTTGGATCTCGATCAGAGTGTGCAAGACGCGTGCTCAGTCGTGAGGCACGGTGACACCTTCACGTGATGTCCCAATTAATTAAGGCGGGATTGCAGGGGAATGTTGCAGGAGGCCACGAGTCTCCGTTTACTCCAAATGAGTTTGCTGTGATTAATGTTATCGTAGAAATACCAGAGGAATTAATAATGGTCAGGCCATTACTTCCAAGTGGTGCTGAGAACTCAGAGACCGTCACTCATCACAACAAGAGCTTCCAAAAACCCACCACTGTGCGCCCCTGTGTTCCGAGTGTGCGCTGGGCTCGGGCGTCAGTGCAGTGCGCCCTCGGACTGGGCCACTGGAGTTTGCTTCCGGGTTCGTTTTTCTTCCAGGAGTATTCAAATGTGGGAGCAGGACGGGTTAGAAAATAGACTTAATTTTTCTGAGACGATAATGCTTCAAAAATTCGTTTGTTCATATCAAAAAATATTAAGTACAAACACAAATGTTTGTTGTGCCCGAGGCGCTGTGTTGAGTGTTTGGGGCGAGGCAGAGCTGGACGTGACATGGTTCCTTTTCTAGGAGACTCGGGGGAGGGAGCACCACGTAAACAGGGTACATGACAGCCACGTGCTGTGAGGCTGAGATGGAGACTCCGAGCATCACGCCCTCAGGGCTGTCCTGCAGGAGGGGGTCTGTGGGCTGCACCCCCTCTGAACTGGGGTGGAGACACGGGAGTGAGCACTAAAGAGGGCCTGCACACCCTGCGGCTGCCGCCCGCCCAAGCCCTGCGGGCCGGGGCAGACGGCTGGGCCGGGGTGCCGGCGCCCCTGACAGGACCTAGCCGCGCTGCTGTCCTGCTGCCGACCTGGCTGCGAGCAGCTTCCCGAGCCCAGTGGGTGGGGCGGGGGAGTTGGCGCCCGGTCACTGACAGCCGCCCAGACGTGGGGCCTGGCACAGCTCTGCCTTCCTGCCCGATGGGAGCGTCCGCCGGCACCAGGTCGCCAGGGTGAAGGCATCCGTGACGCACTCGCTGTCCAAGCCCTTATGGGGCTTGGTTCTCTGTCTCATGACATCAGGTCCTTGGGTGGGAGTTGAGGTGGTGACTCCCTGCCCGTCGCGACCTTCAGCTCCTGACGCACAGGGCGTGGGTCTGGGCAGGGGGCCTGGAGCAGAGGGTCTGCGCGGCTCCCAGCTCTGCCTGAGTCGCCCGCGCTCTGCTCTTTCCAGGCACACGCTGAGCTCCTGGAGTGTGTTTAAACTGCCCCTGAATGATGATTTCCACTGCTTTGCCCCCAAAGTCGCCTGAAGAACTAGCATGTGGGGCCTTGGCCGTGCAGAATACTGATGTGGTCCCGCGTCTCCTGTGCTCCCTGGGTCAGGCTCTATCCGGCCTGCCCCTGCAGTGGCCCCCGTGGCCGTCCCTGAGAACGCCCTCCTGTTCACACCCTTGCAGGCCATCCTCCAGTCCTTGGCAGCTCCTTTGTGTCCTTCCTGGCCCTCTTCCTTCCAGCCCTGCTGGGACCTCCTGCCCACAGCCCCAGGGTCCTCTCCCCGCTCCCCAGGGGCCCAGGGTCTCTCCCGGCCTCTCGCGCCTGCAGTCCTCTCTCTGCCTACAGCCCCAGCCACTCAAGAGCATCTCTCCTGGGGACCTCCCTGCCACCTGAATCTGCCTGGAACCAGACTCACCAGGGTGCCTGCTCCTGGGGACCCGTTTCCCTCGGGCCGGAGCCCCAGGGCCCCCCTTCCGTCCACACCCAGGATTCAGATCAGAGGCTCAAACCTCCTTCAAGCCCCCCCCTTCGTGCTTCCTCGTTTCCATGGTTACCACCTGGTCCCTGGAGGTCCCCTCAGGCCGTGTGATGAAAGGCAGACGCCCCGGCCCAGCTCAGGCCTGTCAGCCCCCTGCCCCCCGCAGGCCTTCCTGCTGTGATTTCACTTCAGCGTGCACAGGCCCAGGGCCGGAGGGGGGCTGAAGGGGGCTTGGGGCTGCAGCCCTCGCGCCTCTTTTGCGGGGAGTTCGGCCGGGATTAAGAGATGAAACGAGAGCAGGTTTGAAAGGGCAATTGCCCTGTGACTCGTGGGACGGGAGGCCCCTTGCTTGTTCTGTGTGGCTCCCTGGGGCTCAGGAAGGAGGCCGTCCCCCCCGGGCAGCCCCGCAGAGCCGGCAGGGGGACCCGCCTGCCGCCCGCTTGGCCCCCCCAGGACGTGGACGTGGTCCGCACACACCCACACGACCAGTAGACTGGGCTCTCTCCCCTCACTGCATGTTCCTCTCTCCTACTTTCTTCACTGCATGCGTGGAAATACAGTAAGTAAGATGACGTCAGGAATTCCCTTAAAAAACACACGGAACAACTTCCAAGCTAAATCCTAGCGTCCAGAACCTCCGTCTGTGCTGACGGACGCGCAGAGCCGGGCCCACCCCCACCCGCCAGGAAGGAGGAGGAATGGAGGCCATGAGACTCCAGCTGCCTCCCCGAGGCCTGGAGTCCTCCCTGGCCCCGGTCAGCCCTGGCCCCACCTCACAGCCACCGGGACGAGCCCCGACATCCGGGCGCTGGGTTAGCACCTCCGAAAACGGAAACGAGTGGCCCTACCCCGACCTCACGTGCAGCTCTGCACCCCAGGTGCCCTGGAAGCCAGACGCTGCCTCCCGGCCCAACTTGCGGGGGGCCCTGGGCGGCCATGAGCCCCACACTGACCGCGGGCACAGCGTCACCGCTCGCCTGATCCCCTCGGGGAAGATGAGTGCCCGCGTCTGGGCCGCCCACTGGGTGTGTTTGGTGTCTGGGTGGAATCGGGCCTCTCGGGGGGGTTCTGTGTCCCAGACGGTGTCTCAGGGTTTTGCGTCAGGGCTGGGCCTGTAATGCCTGCTTCTCATGGGAAATTTGAATCAAATGGTGTAAGGCGGGCAGAGGCACATTGTAAACGGCAGAGCATCACGCGGCTGCTCACACACGGCCTTCGACAGCCCCTTGCAGATGGCGCGGTGGACCGGGTGGGGTGTCCCCGCCGGGCAGGTTACTGCAGCGGGTCCTGGGAGAGCAGGGGCCCGGCGTCTGAGTGCTTTAAAGGCTGATGCTCTGAACGATGCGGCATTCAAACGGCTTGAGCTCCGGTTCCTCTGAAAGGGGTGAGCCGGTCGGGTCCCCGGGACTGCTTCGCGCCCCTGCGGCGCTCTGGCCCTGGCCTCCTCTCATGTCTCAGCCTGTGTGGCTCTGGACCCTGAGTGGCCTCGGTTGCTTCTGTTGGACCTCGAGAAACAGGAGTGTCTGGAACGCGGTGCTTCGGTGGAGGAGGCTGAGCGTCCTTCGTTATCTGTGTTCATCTTTCCTGATGGCTTGCCCCCAGGTGAGAGCACCGTCACTCACAGGAGGCCCGTCAGCCTCTGTTCTCCGTTTCCAGCCTCCTTCTCGTCTGCTTTTCCTGCCGTCGCTGTTTCTGGCCGCTCTGAGGGTGTGACCGACACAGGTGACGCCTTTGACCGGTCACTCTGGTCAGTTGGGAGCAGGTGGGCTCCTGCCCCGTCTCCCCCGGTGACAGATTCCAGCCGCTGCACCGCCTTTTACAGGTCTGACCGACAGAAGCAACTGACGCTTAAGTCCCAGCTCCGAGGGGGCACAGACGTGGCACAGAGGTTTCACCTGCGTGCCCCGTCCTGTTTGTGATCGTCCGTGTCGGGGGCCCCAAGGCTCGTCCCCGGGCATCATGGGAGGTGAGGGGGGCAGGGCCACTGGACTCAGTCAGTGCCACTCGGGTTACAGTGTTTAGCCGTGTTCTGTCTCACACCTGAAAGAGCGACTCTCCCCTGAGTCCCGAGCACGCCTTGCCATGAGTGATAAACAGGAGGATGTGGTGAGGCCTCCCGTCTCCCGTTGGAGGACCAGGGTCCTCCGTAGCAGCGCAACTGCTCTGTCCATGAACCCGCCCCCTTGCTCTGGGGGAAGAATCACACCCCACGCGGTGTCCTCACCCAATGGCCGGAAGCTGTGAGGGTGTGGCCTGTCACGGCACACGGGACTCTGCAGCTGCGATGCAGGTAACTGGAGGATTGTGTGCAGAGCCCTGGTGTAAGCACGTGGGCCAGCCAGAGGGAGCCACGCTGCGGAGGGAGAGCCTGGAGCCCAGGG
This sequence comes from Camelus dromedarius, assembly GCF_036321535.1. NCBI lineage: Eukaryota > Metazoa > Chordata > Mammalia > Artiodactyla > Camelidae > Camelus > Camelus dromedarius. The sequence goes on from NC_087442.1 coordinate 667,646, forward strand.
ACGCAGGGGACCCGGAGAATATGGAAACGGCCCGGAGCCTCTGGAGGGAACAGTCTGCTGCACCTGCAGACCAGTGCAGCTGTGCTGTGCTAAGTTTGTGGTCTTCTGTTACCGCAGCCGGAGAGGCCGATACGCACTGAGACCAGGGCTGTTCAGAATCCAGTGCTTTCTGGAAATGGTGTTGATGACAGTGGTGGGGGCAGGCAGGGAGCAGGAGGTGGGTCAGGGGCTGGGCGCAGACCCCGCTCTCCGGGAAGGCGCGGGAGCTGGCTGCACAGTGCTGCGTGGGTCATGGGTGCAACGCGCTTTCAGACGCTGAGGGGCTCTCTTCTCCTTCTCCGCGGGTTGTGGCAGCTGTGGGAGCTCTCGGGTTGGAATCGGGCCCTCCGGTAAACGGTCCTCCCGTTGCCCACCTGCGAGTTAACCCAGCGTCCCTGTCTGCCCGGCGGGAGGCCGCAAAGCTCAGGCCCAGTGGAGGCTGATCCTGGGGCCCCGCCCGGTGCCCGCCCGCGGGAGGGACGCAGCAGCCCCGGAGGCACCGGGGGTCTGGATTTCTCACCCTCCTCCTTAGGACGTGTTTTGGGAAATGTGCTTTACGTTTGGGGAATTCGCCGGCTCAGAATTCTTCAGAAAGTCATGAAGTGAGACTTCCTGTTTCTGAGCATCAGGAGGTTGAGCTGCATGTGAGGCAGAGCCCGGCAGCGGCTTCCACAGGGCGAGACAGAGGGGCGGAGCTGGGGAATCTGAGAGCTGGAAACGTCTCTGGCCCTGATCACCCCTGACCCGGGACCACAGGGACCAGAGGCTTGAAGAGCAGGGGTGGGGCAGCACGAGTGGTCCCCACGTTGTCAGGGGTTCGTAGGGGAGGCACGCCAGCTTTCCCTGGGGGCTGACCTGGATCTGAACGCTGCCTCCACCGCTTTTAGCTGTGAACTTGGGGCAGTGACACAACCTTCATGTGAGCATTTGGGAGGCTGCAGTTCATCCAGTCTCAGCGTGGCTGGTGAGACACGCCTGCTTCACGTGCCACCAGGAGCGAGGCGCCCCGGTGCCAGAAATGTCTTGCTGTTGACGATAGCAAGATGCACCTTAAATCAAAGACGTTAGAATGTGAAAAACTGTGCGAGTTGGAAGTGATGAAATGTGGTGCCCCTCGGCTCATGTATGAGCGTTAAGTTAGTCAGCGTCTAGCACACAGTAGGGCCACAGGCACAGCTCCTCTTCCATCCCCCCATCTCCTCATTCTGTCTACAGTCCCCTCCCCGGAGGTTGGGGGGCTACCTGAGCTTCCTGTTGCGTGGGGACGTGTCACCTGCAGACGGGGTGTCTGCAGGTCCCAGTGTCGGGGGGCAGTCCCCAGGGACACAGCACCCCCTCCAGAGGCTCCCTCTGTGGCAGATACGTCGTGTTGTGACCCGACTTACAGAGAACCACCACCGGCAGATCCAATCCCAGACCCACGTGTGGTCATGTGTCTGGGGCTGGGGGAGGAGGTCACAGGAGTACCGGCTGTGAGGTGCCGCCAGGGTGGGGAGGGGGTCTCACAGACGCACACTTGGGGCCGGCCCGGCGGGTGGGAACAGCGTGCTGAGGATGGAGGGGCTGCAGGGGCGACGGCGAGCCTGGCAACATGTCCTGGGCCGGAGCAGGTGGTAACGGTGACACCCACGGAAGCTGGTCAGCTCGGGACTGTGAGGTGGAGGAGGTGCCCAGGGCCGCGCCATCCGGCACGGGGTCACGGAGTGGACCGCTGACCACGCAGACAGCCACAGGAGTGGAAAGCTTCAAATGTAGTCTGCTTAAATCCAAACGGATCAGCTCCGCTCCGGCCCGGACTGCCCCCAGGTGGGCTGTCTTGACCCACTCCGGGGGTTCTTATTCTTCGGTGCTGGCCCAGAGCCAGGTGTGAGGGCCGCAGCCATCTCGGCATCTCAGGCCCGTCCAAGCTGGCGGCTTCACCTCTGGCTGGACTTAGGAATCACCTGGGGGACCTTTTAAACACAGATGTCCAGACCCCAGACCAACGAATCGGCAGCAGGCAGTGGAGTCCGGCCCCCCCGAACCCCTCAGGTGACGTTACTGTGCACATGGGCTGTTCTGGTGACCTTGTGGGAACGAGGGTGCGGAGGACAGAGACTGCCCCACACCCTGCAGCCCTCCACTTGGTGTCCCCGAAGGACCTGGGGGGACAGGAAGCCACAGCCGAGGCAAGGCCAGGTGCAGGGTGAGCTCCCATGTGCTGGCCCCTTAACAGCCTCTTACGGACACGGGATAAGACCCCATGAGAACAGTCTTCATTAGAAATATGTATTTTGTTTGAACTTAAGCACGTAATGTAAGTAGGATTTAATAATAGAAATCACATTTTGTCAGATTAGCAACCACTGCTATTAAACTGGAAAGGTAAATGGAGACCACTTAGTGACTAGAATTAATACTGATTTGGCCTCTTAAACATGGACTAAAAAGAGAGGGTGCGTACAGCTCAGTGGCAGAGCGTGTGCTTAGCATGTGTGACGTTCTGGGTTCAGCTCCCAGCACCTCCGTTTAAAGCAAAAACAGAAACCAAAACCGTGGCCTTCTCTGCCGGTGCTGAATGAGGGTGGTCCCGGCCGGCAGGGGTCCCAGTTCTTTGGGAAGGAGGGTGGGAGCTTTCCCAGCTCCGGGGCGGGGCCACTGCCGGCCAGGTGGGGGTTCTGCGGGGATTCCTCACGCCTGTGGGACACGTTCTGGGAGGAGATGTGAAGTGATTGAATCCAAGCTAATGGGCTGCTTAGCGGCTGAGCCGGCGTCTTTAACACGCACCCCGGTTGTTCTTTCTGAGAACTGCATCTCCACCACGGCCGTAGTGCTTGAGAAGAAATGGTAAAACCGGATCGATTCTTGGTTACCCTAGTCCTGGAACACAGGGATGTTTTCAGTAAGCAAAGTCCACGGATGGTCAGAGGCCTCGTTGTGAGGCTGGTTCCGGGGTTCCCGCCTTCTCCCTCCTGGGTGGCAAGGCTACTGGGTCCTGTTCTCGTCCCCCCTCGCCCCCTGGACTCGGGCGGGGGTCACACACCCTGGGCTGCAGCTCTGCCCACGTGGCCACACTCACCACCCACCGCGGCCTAGGAGGTGCGGGGCGTCTACTGAACGCGGGCCGAGGGCCAGCCCGGGTGTGGGCATATCACCCCTCTTTCAGAGAGAGAGGCTGGGACCTGTCCCTGCGAGTGGGGTCCATCCCACCATCCACGGTGTGTCGGACTCCACGTCCACACCACATGCCAGTTGGATAATAGCGGTTTCTCCCGAAACCAGACCTGTCCAGTCAACCCATGTGAGTCCCTTCGGGCCGTGGCTGAGATGGCTCCTGAGGGCGTCATCTGGAACTTTCCCCACGTCCGCAGTGAGAGCGACTTCTGGAACCGTGGCCCTTCTCACCCCACCCGTCCCCAGGGCTCCCCCCATCGCAGGTGCTGGACACCAGGCGGTACAGACGCCACAGCAAGCCCTGACCGAAGGGAGCCTGTGGTCTTAACATATGTGAAGTAACCACGTGCCAAATATTGCCCAAATATGAAGGGAACAGCCCCGAGCTTCGGGGTTCAACCAGCACGTCCTCTAATTTCTCATGATGGAACTTGCCCTTGAAAACAAGCCTGCTGGTGCCGGGCCTCACAGTCCCACTGTCAGCGTGTGTTCCGGAACATCCTGCCTTTGGTCAACTCCACGGAACAGGAAGCTGGAGGGGAGTGACCCCCCTCTCCCGCTCGCAAATGTGTGATTTAAATTCACATCTCACCCTCCCAGTGCCACGGTGCCCTCACAACCAGGAAACACGCAGACACACTGGGCCACTCATGCTGATCCACAGACAGAGTTTAAAGCACCAGTCAGTGATGGCCATGCTTGTGGGTTATGGATGGTTCTCTGAATCAGCGTGGACACTCCGAGTGCAGCGGGATTGGGGGCCCAGGAGCCAGGGGACGGTGATTCTACAGACGAGCTTTATTCCCTGGTGACGAGGCCCCGGGCCCTGCAGTGCGTCCAGGTCGGGCAGTGGCCATGTCTTGAGATTCCGGGGCCCTTGGCCTGTCCCGGCAGGACACAGACATACGGACAGGATTTATAAACACTTCAGATAAATTGAGGAGAGAGTCACTCAAACTCCTCCCCTGCCCTGGTATCTGATCTCCCTGTTCTCCCCTCAGCAAGAACCCCCTCCCTGCTGTCTTCTCTCTCTGACTTTCCACCCCCTGACCCCACTCTGCTCGTGGCTGTAAATGCCCAGCTGTCGCTGCTGTGTTCAGAGCTGAGCCCCCCCTCCCCACCACAGCACACCTGAGTGAAGTCTTCCCTGCCGCTCTAACAAGGGCCAGAGCCCATCAACACCGTCTTCTCCAGAATTTCCTCATCTTGCAGAACTGAAGCTCTGTCCCCATCAAACACTAATTCCCCGCCCCTCCCCCAGCCCCTGGCCCCCCCATGCTGCTCTCCGTCTCTGTGGATGGGATGACCCTCAGGACCTCATGTGCGTGGAATCACAGAGTGTCAGTCCTTCTGTGTCTGGCTTGTTGCTCAGTGTCCTGTCTGCAAGGTTCTCCCACGTGGTAGCAGGTGTCGGGACTCCCGTCCTCTTGAGGCTGAACACTGTTCCCCTCTACAGGCAGACCTCGATTTTTGTTTCTCCGTCAGTGGCATTTAGGTCGTCTCACCTCTTGGTTGCTGCTGGAAGCATGGGTGTATAAGCCTCTTTTTGAATGCCTGCTTTCAGTTCTTTGGGGTGTATACTCAGAAGTGTGGGTGCTGGGTCGTATGGTAATTCAGTGCTTTATAATAAAACAATTCATGTGATAATTTAACAAGTTCAGCAATTTTAGCACTTTTTTTAGGAGATGCCATACCGTTTTACATAGCGGCTGCACAGTTTTATTTTCCCGTGAGCAATGCATAGGGCTGTAGTTTCTCCACATCTTCGCCAGCACATCCTTTTGCGGGCTTTTTGGCTAACAGTCATCCTTGGGACTGAGGTTGTGTCTCGTTGTGGTTTCAATTTGCATTCCCCTAACGGTTAGCGGTGCTGAGCGTCTTCTCATGTGTTAATGATCATTTCTGTGTCTTCTTTGGAGAAACGACTGTTCAGGTCTTTTGCGCAGTTTTAATTGGTTGCTTTTTTAACTGAGTCTAAGAATTCTTTGTATATTCTGTATATTAGTCTCTCACAAGATATGGGATTTGAAAGTGTTTGTCCCATTCTGTTGGGTAGCTTTTCACTTTCTTGATGATGTCCTTTAATTCACAAAATTCTGATGAAGTCCAGTTTACTCTTTTATTCTTTTGTTACCTCTGCTTTTGGTGTCATATCCAAGAAATCGTTGCTAAATCCAATGTCATGAAGACTTTCTCCTATGTTTTCTTCTAGGAATTTTACAGTTTTACATCTTACAGTTAGGTCTTTGGTCCATATGAGTTCATTTTTGTATATTAAGTAAAGTACAGGTTCAATTTTATCCTTTCTCTTGTGGATGTCAAGTTGTCCCAGCACCGTTTGTTGAAAAGGTTGTTCTTTCCCCCGAATGGTCTTGGCACATTTGTCAAAAATTATCTGACCATGTATGTGAGAGTTTAATCCTGGGGGCTCTGCTCTGTTCTGCTGTTCTTTATTTCTGTCTTTGTTTCAATACCACATTGCTTTGATTGTTGTTGCTTTGCAGTAAGTTTTGAAACCATCCAGTGTGAATCCTCCAACTTTGTCATTCTCTTCTAAGTTTGTTTTGGCTAATTAGAGTCTTCTCAGATTCCATATAAATTTCAGTGTGGATTTTTCCTAAATTGGGTGCTGCAAAAAAGCGGGGGCTCTGCAGAGAATGTCAGTGGGATTTTGATGGGGACAGCGCTGAGTCTGTAGGTTGCTTTCTGTAGTATTGACATCTTAGCACTATTAAGTATTACAATCCATGAACATGGGATGTTTTTCCATTTATTTGCATCTTTTTAAGTTTCTTTCAGCAACATTTTGTAGTTTTCACTGTATAATCTTTCATCTCCTTGGTTAAGTTTATTACTTTGATGCTGTTGTAAATGGAATTGTTTTTTAAATTGCCTTGTCAGATTGTTCGTTGTTGTTGTATAGAAACACAGCTGATTTCTGCTTGTAGATTTTGTTCTCTGCAATTCTATTGAAGTCATTTATTAGTTCCAACATTTTTTGTGGAAGTTTTAGGTTTTTCTCCTTATAGCATCATGTCACCTGCAAACAGAGGTAATCTTCCTTCTTCCTTTCCAGTTTAGATGACTTCTACTTCCTTTTCTTACCTAAGTGCTCTGGCTAGAACTTCAAGTACTACGTTTAATGGAAGCAGTAAGAGCGAGCACCCATGCCTTGTCCTCGATCGTGGAGAAGAGCTTCCCGTCTTTCACCCCTGCGTGTGTGCTGCTGTGGGCTTTTCATGTCTGGCCTTTGTTTTGTTGAGGTGGATTACTTCTGCTCCTCATTCGTTAAGTGCTTCTTATTGTGAAAAGGTGTTGACTTTTGTCAAATGCTTTTGTTTTTTTGCATCAGTTGTTATGATCATGTGTTTTTTCTCTTTATTTTGTTAAAGTGTTACATTGATTGATTTCTATATGTTGAACCATCCCTGAATTCCAGGCATAAGTATCACTTGGTCACAGTGTATAATTCTTCTAACATCCTGCTGAATGATGCTTGCGAGCATGTTGTTGAGAATTTATACATCAATATTTGTAAGAGATGCTGGTCTATGTTTTTCTTTTCTTGTAGTGTCTTTATTTGGCTTTGGTATCGGGATAACTTGGCCTCATAGAATGAGTTAGAAAGTGTTCCTTCTGTTTTAGTTTTTAGGAGGAGTTTGGTAAGAGTTTGGTTTTAATTTTTCTCTGAATGTTTAGATCTGGTCTGGGGCTTTTCTTGTTGTCGGGAGGTTTTGGTTACTGATTCAGTCTTCTTACTCGCTGCAGGTCTGTTCACGTTTTGAGTCTCCTTGTGGTTTAACCCTGGCAGGGGGCCTCGTGTGCTTCGGGTTGTCCAGGTTGCCGGCAGACGCTTGCTCACAGCACTCCCTTGTGGTGCTTTTTACCGCTTAGCACGCTTTGAAAGCATCGACTGTTGCCACTGTAAAGCGTTACTTGATTTGACTTTTTCATCTTTCATCTCTAGGTATTATAGGCATTTTTCTCTAGAGGTTATTTCTCCATACTCTGATTCTCATTTTGTTCTGTAAATACACTTTCTTTGAAGTCTCTTACCCACTCACTGCCCTGTTGTTAGTTTATGAGATTCACCCATGCGGATTCATATTTAAGGCCAAAGGCAAGCATTTCATGCTTGCACAGTTATGACGCACCGTTGTGCTCGTGGTGGGAATGGGCACCGCAGTCCTGGGATGCGCACGTCCCCGTGTGCTCGAGTCTGCAGACCTGATGCTGCCTGGTGTGGTCCCGTCTCCCCACACGAGTGCTGTGAGGGCCGGAAGCGCAGACCCCAGAGCATCTCACCAGCTCCTTCGACCTCTGTACTTGCTCCCTGGATGCCGTTCTCAGCCACACCTGTGTGCTCTGGGTGGCTGCCTGTCCAGGCCCCAGCTCAGGTGTGATGTCTCTGTCATATTCCCACCCATTTGAGCTCAGACTCAGGTATTTATGAAAGTATGAACCTGGTATTCTAGGCAGGAAGAACATTTAAATGATCCCTTTGGTCTGTGGCAATAAATTCTTTTTGTGGGTTTCTAATGTGAATCAGTCACGCAGTTTAATTCCAACTCATGGGCCCGTGAGCCAAAAGCCATCGAAAATGCGTCCTCTGGGAAAGTAGGGTTTCTATCAAAAACTGAAGCAGTGGCCCTGACACTTGGCTAGCTCTGTGGGCCCTTCATCCTCTTGGCATCAGTCGGATGTTTGCACGGGGAGGACACCCTACTGAGTGCCTTGCAGTCATTCCTCCCCCGGGACTCAGAGCTGTGGCATCTTTTAAGTTATTTCTTTTGTTCACACATGACAGCTCAGGGCCGGGAGAAGCCGTGAACCCCATATGCAGGCGTGTGCACCACACACCTCTTGTGTTTGTTAGTGCCTGAGGAGCTCTGCGTTCCTCAGACCAGGAGCCCCGCCTGTCGCTCACGCACTGACCGAGACTGGTGAGCAGCACGTTTAAGCCAAGTCACGTAGACTCTTCTTAGATGTTGTGCTGACCCAGCACGTGGACCCAGCTGCACAGGAAATGTCACTGCCCTGCGGTCCTGCTGCACCTCTAACCGGTCCTCGTGCCGATGGGAATGGCTGGGTCCTCTGCTCTGACCCTCCACGCTGCCCAGCACCACGCCTGTGCCCAGAGATGCACCAGGGAAGCCCTTAGCTTAGTCACAGCAGTTCCCCAGTTTCCCCCACCAAGCGGCCGTCAGTAGCAGCAGTGCACTGGGCGCCAGCATGTGGGAGGGGTACATGTCGTACAAACCAGGACAGAGGCGCCCCGGCGCTGGGGGCACAGCCGGCAGGCTGACGGCCTGGCAGCGGGCCCCACGGTTAGAGGACGCGTTTGTCAAAATTGGCGTGTTTTTCTCTTGTTTTCTGGGTTCCGCTGACCGCTGGCTCACCTTAGACATAGGCAAAGGCCACTTTCTGTTGCCGAAAATTGCACCGAGTTTTGGACTTTCTCAGCAGTGTTGTCTGGGAGTGTCCTGCCGGTGCCTCTGGAGCCCAGGCCGCATCGCACTGCCCCACGGGGCCCAAGGCAGCGCTGCCCTCACCCTCCCCATCTCTCCTTCCTGCCTCGTGCGCTGCCGCTTAAAACCGAAATGACCGGGGTGTCTGAAGCAGGGATCTGCTCCGGAGACCGTTTCTTCAAGTGCTTGAGTAACCCCCGCTGCGTGCTGTCTGTGCAGAACCGAGGGGCTGCTTTTCTCAAGGGGTCTGAGATGGGCTGGCAGTGCATTCCCGGTTTTTGCCTTTAGAAGAGTTGATGCGGTTTAAAAATTACTGGCAGGGCCTCCCGGTCCTCTGATTAGATCCAGAAATTGCCCCCCGCGGGGAAGATGTGAGCCTCACGCTTCGTGATGGGTTTCCAGCCGCAGGGGATCTCAGGTATCACAACATGACTAACCTTTGGCTGTAGTATTTAGTATTGCTTTCCTCCACCAAAGTACTTATGATCTGGCATAAATTCAGGATATTTAGTGCAGAAAGAGGTCGCTTATTCGGCGGTGAAGCGACACGCTGGGAGGGGGAGTTCCGGGCTCTGCGGCGTCAGCGAGCGTATCCCAGAGCTGTTCCAGTGCACAGGTGGCCTCTGCGAACCAGGATTTCTGGAAAACGGGGTTGGAGGGGTGCTTGTCTCACAGGAAAAGGAGATTTATTTACACCGACCCAGCGGCACTCCGCTTCGTTCCTGGGCGGAACATGAAACCGCACAAAGAAGCAGTGCTTTGTAGAGCTGAGGAGAATGCTGCAAAGCCCCGATTTTTATATTTTAAAATATCATTTATGATGTATTATTCTTTTAATTTATCTTAAAAGATGGTTTAGTGGAAATGAATAAACGTGATGACTGATCAACATGTAGGATGTTTACAAATGTCACCTGATAGTTCCAGAGATTCAGGCAGAACTGGCCGGGGTCCCTCGAGCACCACAGCGGGTGACAGGTCGGCGCCCCCTCCCCCAGGACAGCAGGGCTCCCTGGCAGCACCAAAAGGCCCCCCTCCCAGCCCCGCGGACTCCCTGCTTCTTTGTCTTGACGTCTCTGGCTTCCCCGCCCCCCGCCATCCAAAGGTCCTCCGGCAATTAGGAAGGAAATAACAGTTCAGGATCAAATGTGCAGGGGGCACTTCTCAGCCCAGAAACCGAAACTGGCTCACTGTTGCTGGAGCCTCCACTAATGTGACATTTAAAAAAAATAACAACTCTTTGAACTGCCTTTCAAGAGCCTCCTCTGGGGGTGGCTGCTCCCGCAAGCACCCATCTTCAAAGGGTGGCGTCGGCGGGCGAGGGAAGGCGGAGACCAGCACACCGGTGGCTTCTGCTTCAAAATGCTCGTTTCCCTGGACTTCTCGGGCCCGCATTCTTTCATTCTCCTGTCAGAGCTGTCACGGTCCCTCCACTCCTCTCTCTTGTCGCTGGGCCAGTCCTACGTCCAAAGCCAGCTTCCTGTTCGGCCCCCGGGCCCCACCGCGCTGCGCAGCTACACAGCCCTCTGCCGCCGCCCTTGGACAGGTCCGCCCGTCCTGGCAGGACTCTCCAAGGCCTAGGGTACAGACAGGAGCCACACCGTCTCTGAGCCCTGGAGCAGGACAGGGTTGGCCAGTGGGGTGAGTCAGGGCCCAGTGGTCCAGGCAGGTACCGTGCCCCCGTGAAGGACCGGCCCGGGGTGTCCAGGAGGGCGCTGTCCGGGGAACTCCAGTGTCAGGCAGGTGAGACCGTCCTTCCAACTCAGCCTGCGCCCTGGTGTCCCACAGAGGGCTCCCTGGGACGTCCTAAAGGGGTTATAACTCGGGCAGTGGTGATGGGGAAGTCCGATGGGAACTCAGGTTGAAGTGTGGTGCAGAGGGACACTCATCGCGGGAGCCAGCGGCACAGAGTGGACAGGCTGATGGGGAGGACAGAGTCCCGAGTCCCCCAGGCTGAGCGCTCACACCAGCACATCTCCACGCAGCTTCTCCTGCAGGCGGGAGCAGGTGCAGGCCACTGGGGAGCGGGTCCCAAGAGGAGATTTGGCTCTGAGCCCCTCTCTTCCTCCCCAGGCCAGTGGCCAGCTCTCAGCTCAGCTGGTAGTTTTGTTCTGCGTTTTGACCCTCGCAGAGGCTGACGGGGGCTGAGGGTGGTGGGCATACGGCAGTTGGCTCGTGAGCTTTGAAGAAATCTGGCAGAAAATCACAGAATGAGACCCAGTCTGGAGACTGTATAATAGAGCATCTGGAGGACACCCCGGACGGAAAGCGGCAAAGGGACACACAGGGGCGCCCAGCACCCACCAGCGGGCACCCGGCCGGGCAGCGAGAGTGCCCTCTGCTGGACGCAGGCCCTGGGGTTGGACGACACGCGGGCCCGTTCTTGTCTCAGAGGACCCCAGCGGGACTGGCCTGTCACCCTCTCTGGTGTTCTTTCCTGCCCAGCGGTTGGCCTCTTCCCTTCCTGTCCTCACGTCCCCATGTCCCTCCTCCCTCCAGCTGTTTCCTGGGATCACCTCCCAGGCAAATTACATGGACCCACATCCGTATTTATTAGTTTGTGGGAACACAAACTAATGCAGCCTTCAAAGTATTTAGTCCCACAGTAGTGACGTCTGGTGTCTGCAGCTTGGGGGTCAACCTTGGCTACCCGTTCAGGGCAGCAGGGGTTTTCACACGGCCAGGGCAGCGGGCAGGGCGACCTGTGCCCGTTCCTCAGGCTGTGGGCCCTCCGTTGCTGGCCGCGGGCCTTAACGCCTGGGTTACATGTTACTAATTTAAAGCATCTCATTTGTGTGCAGAGGTGTCAGAATGATGACACAGAGTCCTTGCGTGGCACGTGTGAAATGGTGTGGAGAAGTGGTTTTCAGCATTCTTGGTCTCCGTGACTCCACTCCATGCACGAGCAAGGTTTCCCACTGAATCCCCCAGACTGAGGAAACCTCATTCTCTGAGGACTAGTTGGACCTTACTTTTTCTTTTTTAAGTGGTTTCTTGTGAAAAACATCTATAAAAATCCTCACGAGGCAAGAGCCAGCTGAAGAGACTTCAGAAAGCTGCTGTGGTTATTTCACAAGAGCAGAAAGTTGGGTTTTTCCCTCCACACCCCCCAAAGTGAGTGTGGGAGGTCGGGAGCAGCTCTGCCGTTCTGAGACACGATGGAGTGCCTTCTCTCTCGCTTTCTGCTGGCTCCTGGGCCCTGGCTGGGAAGTGAGGCCGGGCTGCAGGTCCCAGCAGGAAGCTGTGCCCTGGTTCCTGTTGTGCTTGGGCCTGCCCCCTGCCCTGAGTCTGGGGCCCCGGAGCAGAGAGCAGCGGGCGTGGTGGCGGTGCAAACAGCCGTCTGCAGTCTCACCCTTTTCTGGTGGCTTTTCTCAAACTGGACCTGGATACGGTGACAGAACCCGCGGACCAAGCCGAGTGGGGGCTCGTGACAGGCCAGGTAGACCTGGGGCAGGAATGCAGCTCCTCAGACAGCGGCACCCCTGTTTCGGGGTCCCGGCCCCCCACCCTGCTTCGTGGCCCCGCTGCTGGGTGCTCCGGCCCAACCTCCCACTGGCCACGGCCACGCTCGGGCTGCAGGGAGCGCCCACGGGGGGCTCACTTAGGACACCAGCTCCGGCTAGTCCCCTCCCGGTGGCGGCTCTGCCACGACTTGACGGAAGGTGGTGTCTTTGTGAAGCTTCTTCCTGACCGGAGCCTCCAAGAGCGCGGAGGTCACTGAGGAGCTGGCGAGAGCTCCGCCTGAGCTCAGGCGGCCAGCGGGAGGGGCGGGGGCGCCTCCAGCTTCTGCGCCCCGTCAGCTCCCTGCTTTCTGGGCCCAGAGGCCAAGGTGAGCGGGGAGCCCCGAGGGCGGAGGAACCAGACTAGGAGTCTCCGTCTCAGTAGAGCCGCCCCAGGCTCACACTGCTGGGACGCAGCGGCAGGGCGGACCCCTGGGGCGCGAAGGCAGGCCCTTCGGGACCTCAGCACAGCTCTTCTGTCGGTCCCGTGCCGGCTGTCGCTGGCTGTGCCCGACCCCTGGGCCTCTTCTCGGCGCTATCCCCGGTGTCCCCCAACCCTGGGTCCTGACGGCCAGCCTGGCGGGCGCCCTAGGGCAGTGCTGGCCGAGATCCCGAGGTGACGGGGATGTTGCAGGTCTTTGCTGCCCAGAATGGCAGCCGCTGGGTCATGCGACCTCTGACACTGGGAGTGTCGCCAGTGTGACCGAGGACCTTAACTCTGTGTTTGACTTGATCTCAGTTCATGTAACGTGAATTTGTGGGGCCTTGGAGGCTCCTGGCTGTGCTGAGGACACTCCCGTGGTCCTGGGGACCCCGCCCACTGGCCTTAGTGCCCGTGTGACCCTGTGGCCAAAGCACAGATTTGAAAACCCTCCCCTTCACTCTCAGGAGTTCGGTCATCCTGTGCAAGTGCACAGCCTCCCAGAAGGTGATTGTTTTCATTAAAAAGCGACCACATTTAGTGGGTCAGAAAGACGATGTGGCTTTGATGTTAAGTAGAACTTTTGGGGAGAGTTTCCTGTAGTTCCATCACTTCAGCACAACTTACACGTTTGGTTTTTAACGTGTGGATGTGACAGGTCTAACATGGAACATGTGGCGTTTGGTGCTAGACGGACCTGGGTTCAGACCCGGCCTTTGCGCCTCGTGTGCATCACTGTGGCTCCCGGCCCCTCCTCCCCACCCGCTGGGGGGTCCGAGCCCCGTGCCTGACACAGGTGGGGGCGGTGTGGGAGCCGCTGTGCCTGGAGGTCCACTTACCCTGTGGTGCCATTCTCATATCTGACCCCCCCCCCCCCCCCCCGCCCAGCGCCAGGACCACGACCGGCCGAGGGTCCCTGAGACCCGCCCGGAGGCCAGGCACCCTCCTCCGCGGGCGCCGCACAGCGGCCTCTCCGCCCCGTGGTCCCGGTTCAGCTGTTGTGTTTCCCCTGCGTTTGCACTGCCGTTCCTGTGGGACTTTCAGCACAGTGGGTGCTCCCATCTTTCCGCAACTGCCAACTATTCCAAACAGAGGAGACCTTCCCTAAGACGCAGTCGCGTGTGCGCTCGGCAGCCCCACGTGACAGCCCCGTGGAGCTGCCCCTCCCGCCCAGAGCCGCAGTCCCACGTGGAAAGCGGCCTCCGCTCTGAGCAGCCGGGGCCGCGTACGTGTGGTAACACGGCGCAGCCCCACCACGCGCTCTGCTCAGATCTGGAAGGCTCCGTGGGCCACACCGTTTCCACATTTCAGCCTGACATTGTCAAAGAGGGCAAAGCAAGGGCGAGAACAGAAAACGTGTCCAACAGCCATCAAGGCCCGAGTCACGGCGGCTGTAAGTGGGGCTCCGAGTGCGGGTCACTGCAGACTCGCCTCGTCAGGCTGGGGAGGAGCGAGCAGCCCAGGGCGCAGGCCTTTCCGGCGGACGCTGCAGCTCTCTGTAGACACGAATCCATCCATCTCCTCCTGGTCTGTGGGCTCGGGCGCCGGGCTCCCCAGGCCTCGACTCACTCGGCAAAACTCAGGGAGGCGGGCCTCGCCTCGGTGGTGAAGGGGGTTGGTGGAGGCCGGAGGGAGCCTTAGGACTGACAAGTCCACCCCCTCTCTGGCTTTCTGAACATTTTCTGCCGAGCGTGAGAGGGGAAGCTGCCCCGCTGGGCGCCCCCTCACCCGAGCCGTGTTAGGCTGGTGAAGCCATGGCCGCCTCTTCTTCTCAGATCTGTGGCCCGGCTCCCTTCTAAACACCAGGGGGTTCAGGGCAGCCGCACAGCCTGCTCCAAAACTCCAGGACAAGCACGTTCTTGTGCCTTTTCACTTCCTGAGGAAATCCTCGCGTCCCCTCGGGCTCGGGTGGGAAGAGGACCTGCCCCCTGGTGGGGTCGTTCAGGACTTCACTCACCCGAACGTGGTCAGTTCCCGCTCGTGTTGTCCCTCGGGTTTGGAAGCTGTGACGGCCCCCCCCGGAGGCCTGGCCTCTCGACGTGGCCGGGGTGTCACGGTGTCCTTGGGCCTGGGCCTCTGTCCTGAGGTCCCTGGGGCTCCAGGAGGCTTTCCTGGAGAAGGTGCCGGGGTGGGTTCTGAAAGGTGAGCAGGAATTACTCGAGTGAAGGAGCCTGGTGTGGGGGTGAGAGGCAGCCTTGGGCAGGAAGGTCCAGGAGAGAAGGGGAATGTGGTGTGTTTAAGGGGGTTCACATGGTGGGCCCGGGGGGGCAGGCCAGGAGGTGGGGATTACCCACTCGGTGGGAATGAGCCTGACGTGTCATCCATCAGGAAAGCGAGCCTGATGCCGACTGGGGACTTGGGAATTCTCAGGTGGGAATGGAAAGCCTTTGAAGGTTCCCCAGGAGGTTTCCTGCGGTCAGACTTGCGGCACAGCCCTCTCACTGCGGCTTCAGAACAGGAGAGGTGTTGGGAGCAGGAATTCCTGCAGCCAGGAGAGCAGGGCGGAGTCTGTGGGGATGTCTGGGAGGCATGATCGTCGCGGTGGGAGAGAAAAAGGTGGGATGGCCAGAGCGCTGTTAGCAGGGTGCGCAGTAGGGCGTGGTCAGATGACTGGGGTGTGCAGAAAGGAATGGCCGCGGCTAGAGGTTCCAGCCTGGACGTCACGGGGACGGAGGCCTGGACGTCATGGGGACGGTGGCCTGGAAGTCACGGGGACTGTGGCCTGGACACCATGGGGATGGTGGCCTGGACGTCATGGGGATGGTGGCCTGGACGTGACGGGAACGGTGGCCTCGTGTGTTGTCTCCTCAGGACAGCTGAGCACTTAGCCCCGGGAATGTCAGTCTGGTTTTTTAATTTCAGGCAAAATGCCTTCTCAGACTCTGGCGCAGGAGTGTCACGGCCCTGGTGAAGCCCAGTGATGACCGTGAAGCGTCCTGTGTACAAAGTCCTGGTAGCAAGTCTAAGTGGAGAGAACTTGTGTGTGTGTTGACTTCAGTAATCGGTGTGTGATTAGTTCACTTTGGGGCTGCAGAGCGGCCCGTCATAGCGGTGCTGGTGCGCATTCCAGGGAACACCTGCTAAGGAGCACAGATGCTGGCAGCTCACACTCATTTCTGATGTAAAAAGCAGTGAATGAGGTACCCCTAGATTCCTGTGACGTCCGTTCAGAATGTCCAGCATACGATCAAAAAGTACTAAGCATGTGAAGGAGCAGGAAAACGTGACCCGTGATGAGAAAAAGAAAGTCGCCGACAGACACGGACTCTGAGATGAGCAGCAAGGGCTTGACGTGCTGTCACAGACACGTCCCAGGGCTGGACAGGGAAGTGGGGTCCTAATGAGGGGACACACGGGGAGCCTCGCGGGAGAACGAAGGCCCTACCAAACACACGTAGAGGGTTTAGGAAAGAAAAGCACGTGCGAAATTGTAGACATTCACTGGGTGGAGGTGGCAGCACACGAGGCTGCAGAGTGAAGGGCTGGCAAACCTGAAGGAAGACCGGGGGGCGTATCCAGCCTGAAGAACAGAGGAAACAGTGAAAACTGAGACAGAGCCACGGCCTCACATGCCAGAGGAATCCCAGAAAGAGAGGAGGCAGACGGGACCGGGCCGGGGGGCGGGGCACACAGCCCTCCCCAAAATCTGTGAAGGAAGGAGCGCAGAGGTCTCCAGGCAGGATGAATGAAGAGGACCGGCCCGAGAACGTCGCAGTCCACCTGCTCAGGGGTCCACGCAGAAGGTCTCCAGACGCTGGGAGGAGAGACCCCGCCTCCTGAGCAGCGGTGACACGGACGGCAGGGGCTTCATCTCAGCGCAGAAACAGCAGCGACCAGGAAACATTTAGCATCTTCAGAGTTCTGCAAGGGGGAGAAACAGTCGACCCAGAGTTACACATCCATCAGAAATCTTCTCCCAAATAGGGTGAAATGAAGCGTTTTCACGTCAGCCCGTCGTGAGCGAGTCTGCGGCTTTGGCCCAGGACCCCCCCCAAATGCCAGAGGAAGCTCTCTTGAGGGGAGGGAGGACACGCAGGTGGAAACCCAGATCTGAGGGAGAGTGGGGGGCCCAGAAATGGCAGATTCTCGGTGCTCCAGGCAGCAGAGCAGAGCGTGGGGCGCCGCGGGGAGGAATGGGAGGCTCCCACAGCAGAGCAGGAAGGGGCTGCCTGTGCTGGCGCCATCCGTAGCCACGAGAAGAGGCCACAGACCACAGGACGGAGACCTGCAGATGCCCAGTCACGTGGTCGGTCCATGCGGGTGATGCAGGGAGGCTGCGGTGCAGACGGACTGTGTGTCCAGGCATCCCCTCCAACCCTGGAGAGGAGGACAGAACACGGTCCCCGTGCCTGCCGTCTGTGGCTCCATGCTTGATCTCCTCGCATTTGGCAGTCTTTACATTAGAACCAATATAGTCTTGAGAGTGTCTGGTCTGGACGAGAATCGCCAGTGCCTGCTGAAAGGAGGGGTGAGGTTCTGAGGAGCGGCCCCAAGATCCGGATTAACTCCGATGGGAGCTCAGTCACGTTGACACAGAGAGGCCCGGCCGACACAGCCCTCTCACAGCACGGAGGTTCGCTCACCCACAGCGACAGGACAGGCATCCGGCCCTGACGCACCGCCCAGGACACGCAGCACCTCTGTGGGGCTCTTGCCCACGTGCGAAACCTGCTCTGATCGTGAGACAGGCTCGGATCGAGGGGCACGACAGAACATAACTGAGCGCCACTCTTTAGAAGCATCAGTGCTACGAGAGGCGCGGGGAGGCTGGCACGCTACCCCAGCGGCAGTGGTTAGAGACACGACAGCTGAACGTGGTGCGTGACCTGCGCGTCCAGCTCCCCGTACGCAACGCTGCTGGATAGGTGGACAAACCTGGTGCCTCGTCACTGCTCATCTCCTGATCTTGATAATCGTGCTGTGATTCTGCAGGAGAATGTCTTTGTTTCTGGAAAATACACACTGAAGTTTTTAGACTAAAGGGCTGTCGTGTCTGCACTTTCCTCTCAAATGGTTACTAATGATGGAACAAAGTGTAAGTGCAAATGCAAATGCAGGGGGAGTTCGGAGGAGAGAGGGAGGTGTGATGTGAGGGCAGTATTGGGGAACCCGGATGAAGGGAACACGAGGGTCTCGCATGAGATTCTCACAGCTTTTCTGTAAACCTGACATATGTCAAATAACATGTTTTTTAAAATTAAAGTAAATCAATTTAGGGTAGCAATAGAAAATCAGGGCCAGCTGAAACTGGTTCCCTGACAGTAGAATCGGGGGAATTCCTGTTTCACACACCTGCTTGTACCGATGGCCCTCGGAGTCCACAGGGGACCGGTTCCAGGGCCCCTTGCTGGTACCAGAGTCCGCGGGCGCTCAGGTCCCTTCTGTGAAGTGGGCAGTGTTTGCAGAGACCCTCCCACATCCTCCCGTGAACTTCACGTCACCCCAGACCACCTGTTATCCCCGATGCACCGTAAGTGCTGTGTGAATAGTTGCTGCTGTGTGGAAAATTCAGGTTCTGCTTTTTCAGAACTTTATGGAATTTTTTTCAAACATTTGCAGTCCTCGGTTGATTAAATCTGCAGGTGTAGAGCCCAGAGACGCAGAGGCCGGCTGTCATGGCAGGAGCCCGTGACGGCGCTGAGCGCAGGGGCCGTCGGTGGTGAACACCAGTCACTCACGGAATTCGGTTACCGACGCTGAACTTCTAGCAGTTTCCCACAGTAGCCCTCAGTCATACGTAGAAGTGAGGGTCTGTGGAATTGCCCGCGAGACGTTTGCACAGCACTTGCAGCTTCTGACTCGCTCGTGACTCAGAGGTGCCGAGGGCCGTGGACGCGGCGCGAGCCCTTTGGTCCCCGCAGAAGAGCGGCCCCGGAGTCAGGGCGGTGGTCTGGCTGCCGGCTGAGCCGCCTCTCCTGAAGGGCCTGCCCGGCCTGTCCTGGGAGGCAGAGCCGGCGCGAGCACCGACCCGTCTGCAGTCCTGCTCGGGCCGGGCTTGCGCGCTCCTCAGTGGAGTGCACGCTGGACCACCGTCCAGGAGTGTGACTGTTACCCGAGTGACCCCCGAGCCCCCGCCCCTCCCCGCCGCCCCCCACGCCTGGTGTCAGCCAGAATTCTGCCGGAGCAGCTGGTGGGCGTAGCAGGCTTGTGTCTGGAGGGTGCTGTTTGGCTCACAGACTCGCTGGGAGGAACGGGGCCCCACCCCCGGGAGACACTGAGACCACGTCCCTGAAACCCCGTCTGTCTGTGGCCCCACAGCTGCCACAGAGAATCTTGATTTCCTTGTCCTCCCCCGGTCCCCCCAAGCCCAGGCAGGAGGGCCTGGCTCCGTGCCTGCACCCTCGCGGGAAGGGAGCCGTGGTCCGGCTGGGGCAGGGAAGCTGGCCTGCCTTTTGCCTGAAGAAACCTCTGAACACGGGAGGCAGACGTGGTGGGAGACGGAGGCTTAACTCCCACAGAAACGCTCACTTCATCCGCAGAAGTGCTTGTCCTGGGAGCAGGCCAGGAAAACGCACCTTCTCCGTCTCTTCACTTCCACACACGTGTCGGCCTCCCTGGGAGCCTGACCCCAGGCAGGTGTCCAGCTCCTTCCTTGCCCCTTGGTCCACCTCTCCTAGGGAAGCCCCTTCCGGAAGGAAGGGCATTGGCGGGAATCTCGGGCCCTCCGCGCTCACCTGCCCACCGCCCGCCTGTGCTCCCCAGCCTGCAGAGTCCGCGCACGCGGGCGGGAGAACACGCCCCTGGAGGACGGTGCGTGGCCGGCACGGGGGCTCTGGGGAAGGGTCTGGACGCATGGTGCCACGTCTCTGATCAAACGCTAGTAGGTCGGACCCCACTTAACTGCTACGGCTTAACACCCTGTGCTGGGGCTGTTTCACAGTTGTGGCCGCCTGGGCTCCTGTTTGCAAGAAAGTGCAGGCCCCACCCCGGAACCTGCCCAGGATGTGGCCTCCCTCCGTGGGCCCAGAGCGCACTCTGCAGACCATCGGGCTGGCCCTGAGGCAAAGCAGGAGCTGACTCCCCAGCTCTGCCCTCTGTTCGTGGAGGGCACAGGTGTCCCATCTCTGGTGGTGGCTCCTGGGCCAAGAGCCGTGTCCAGGGCAGAGCATGCGAGCGGGACTCAGCCCCGCGACGCTGTGGGAGCTGCTTACGCCTGGCGCAGGCAGAACATGGTGCGGGCAACGGTGCGGGGAGGGCCCTGCATGCCAGGCCCGAAGAAGGAGGCTGCCTCCAGCACCATGTCGGGGACAAGGAGAGGTCAGAGGACTGTTAACAAATGTGTTTGACAAAGGTGGCAAATGTGGAGAAGAGGGGCGTCTGGGTGTGAACCGGGACCAGCCTCACCCCAGCAGCGGCAGCTCCCTGAGGCTGCACAGAGGAAGCCAGCCAGGCACTCGTCACCCCAGGCCCAAGCTGAGGCCCAGGCCTCCAGGAGGCCACAGTGATGGGGGTCCCTTAGGATTGGCACCTGGTCTCCTGAAGCCCGTCCAGGGTCCCCACCAGAAGAGCAGGAAAGAGCAGGGTGTTGGCTAGCAGGGTGGCCAGAGCACAGGGACCTGGTTACGGGGCTAAACGGAAGACACCCGCTTTTCCTCCTTTATAACCTTCAGCGAGGCCCCTGTGCCCCTGGGGCTGGGTTCCCCGTCTCTGAAGTGGGCATGTGGGCTCAGCTCCTCCTGCCCTGTGTTCCGGGCATGCTGGGGAGGCTGAGCCACCGACACGGTCGGAGCCCTTTCCCTGCGGCTGGTGTGCGAGGCGGGGGGTAAATAGACATGGAGGTACTATGCAACAGAGCCTCGGCGCTAAGGCAGGTTAGCACACGAACGCAGATCCAATGCGGGCACCTCGCAGAAGTACCCGGAGCTTGATGAAGGCCGCACCAGCGCCGCAGTTACAGGGCAGCTGCTGGAATTATGACAAAGTGTGAAATACATTGTGTAGGGACATAATCCTCTCATCTCTGGGAGAAGTGGTTTTATAATTACTCGGAAAAAGAGAAACCTGGGGACGTGTGTTCTGATGAAGCGCGCAGAGAGGGGCTGGCCAGGTTTTCCTCCACGGTCTCCTTTGCAAACATCATCTCGTTGTTTCCTGCCTATTCTCGTTTGGGCCGTGACAGCTGGGGATCGTCTCTCTGGGGCCTGGCCCGGGGGCCAGCTAGGCGTGCGGTGTCCTGAGTCAGTGCCTCACTGGGACAGGGCCCAGGGGACGGCTGTGCATGAAACGTCACACACACGGGAAGCCCCGCCCCGGTGCCCCCGGGTTTCCTCCCGCGGGGCAGCCCCCAGTCCTGGAGACGCGGGTCCACCGGCAGCTCCGGGGGGCCTGGGTGGGGCGGGGATCCTCCAGAAGCCGACTTGTCATGGGCTGCCCTGACAGCGGCTCCCAGCGCAGCAAACACAGACGTAGGCTTTCGGAACTCTGAAGATTCTGGAAGCGAGTTGACCCAGTAAACTGAGATCCCACACACAGGGCTCAGCACCCTGGTGGCACATCCGCATTTGCTGTGTCCCCGGTGACCTTCGCCTGAAGTGTTTTCATCACCTAAGATGGCGGGAATCCCAGGTCTTAACTGGGCAAAGCTGGGCGAGCTGGACACAACGCAGCTCCTGGTGCTTGGGCAGAGGGCTTCCTGCCCTGGCGTCACCAGCAAACCAGGGGTGCTCTCCTTGGCCTGGAAATCCGACGCCCTGTCTTCTCTGGGGGCTCAAGAGTGTAACTACCCCCACGGGAGCAGGGACACTGCTGTTGGCCGTCCAGTGACGACTCTGCCGTGGGACTGAGCCTGGGGTCCCCGTGAGCCGGTCCCTGTGAAGGGGGCCTTGGAGGCCCTCCTGGGACAGGGGTCCCAGGTCAGAGCCACCATCGGGAGGAGTGGCTGCCTGTGCTGGACGCTGCAGTCAGAGAGGACGTCCTCGGCCGTGAAGCCCAGGATTCTTCCTGTGATGCTTCAGCTGAGAGTCTCTCCTTGCAGGAGCGGAGGGAGGCGAGGGAGGGTGTTCCCATGAGAGCCACCCCGGGACGCCCCACGGGTCCCCGATACCGTCCCTCCTCCTGTCCTGTCCGTGAGGGGGTTCCCCGCTGAGACGGGGGTTCCCCGCTGAGACGGGGCTCCCCGCTGAGACAGGGCAACACTCAGGACCATGGGCCGCTCTGCCCCCCCCGCCCCCAGCACAGCCTTTGGCTGGGATTTCCAGAGCCCGCTGTTTCTGGTGGTCCTTCCCTCCCAGCCGTGGGCTCTAAGAGGCCCCAGCGGAACTGCCAGTTGTCTTCGGAGGGTTTGTCTTCACCCAAAGGAGGTGATCTCACCTCGTCCTCTGCCTCCCTCGCTGGCCCTGCGGGTCAGGGCCATCTGCAGAGGTGACGGCTTCTCCGAGTTTCTGGCTCTATCTGTCGGATGGGGGGAGGGACTCGGGCCCTCCGAGCTCTGCTTTGCCCCAAACGATCTGCAGAGTCTTCAGGGGTTGCCTCCTGCTCGGCGTGGACCCACCGGTGCAGGGGAACGATGTAGAGGGTGTTTTTGCATTTCCAGCTAAGGGTGGCTGGCGCCCGCCCTCCACCTCCTCTGAAGGACTAGCCCCTGTCCCCCCTCCCCAGACATGCCCGCTGGCCCGGTCTCTCCTCGGCCCAGGGCTCATGGTCAGGAGTCCCCGCTGTGCCCCTGCACCTCCCTGCCCCTTGGGGGGAAGCTTCCTGGGGCTTATGTGATTCCTGCAACTTGGGGTTAGAAGACTTTCCCCATGCTCTGCAGGGTGTGGGGGTGAGATGAAAATCCGAGCGATGTTTTATTTATAGACCTGCATTGAAACACACGCCGTTTAGGCTAAACTGTATGTTGAGGTCTGCTTACAAATGAACGTCTCCATCTGAGTCAACGGGCTCTGGGGTCTTTATTGCAATGTCTTTAAGGAGAGAGGAAATCGTGACTGCGGTGGTGGGGAGCCGGGGGGCGGCTGGGCTCAGGGCCGGCGGATACAGCCGCATCCCTCATCGTGTGGCTTTTCATTTTGCTCTAAAGCAGAGCAGGTAGGTTTTTGTAAGCGAGCGGCCTCGTGGATTAGCTGTGTTATTTGTGACTTAGTGAAGCAGTCATTGAAATACTGAAAACGTTTTCCCCACTCAGCTGACTGTGGTGCCGCACGTGCACACAGGTGACGTCCCTCCCATGCTGCCTCACGGGTCTGGAGGGGAAGACCATAATCTTCCCCCGAGGCCACCCTCTCCCCAGCAAAAGGGGCTCCCAGAGAGCGAGATGGAAACAGGACTGCACCTGCTGACTCGTCTCCAGCTGAGAGGAGGCTGTCCTGTATAATGAGCACCTGCCTGTGGGTGCCGGTCTCCTCTGTGCGTCCCACCCGTGATTTTCTGTGCAGAGCTGCTCAGACGCCCCACCGCTGGCCTCTCATACTGCAGGGCTGTGGCCTGGAGGTCCACTTTCTTCTTTGCTGCGTGTCAGCACGTGCAAGGGCCCTGAGGCAGGGTGAGGAGCCAGCCAGAGCCCAGTCCTTCTGTGGGCACCCCTCCCCTCTGCCCCGTCTCCCAGCTTCTAAAAATTGAAAATTAAAAGTTCTGTGTTGAGATGTTAGACATGGAACACCAGTCAGTTGAATTGGAAAATAATAATCACACTTGACAATTCTCCAGAACTTTCTCTAGTGGTAATAATCTCTGTGCCATAAGATGCGCTTTTCCCGAAGTTCTTAAGGCACTTGAACATCTGCCCAGGGACTCCTGCACTTCAAACAAGAACCACTAAGGCTTTATCTTATTTTTAATCGGCTTTAGGTTTAGAGCATTTGTATGTTTACAGAAAAATTGAGTAAAAAGTGGAGAGAGTTCCCATATACCTCCTCTCCATCGTCTGGGTGTACCAGTTTATCCATTCACCTGCTGAAGGACGTCTTGGTTGCCTCCAAGTTTTAGCAGTTATGGTAAGACTGCTGTAAACATCCACATGCAGGGTTTGTGTGTGCAGAGTTCTCACCTCCTGTGGGTAAATGCTGGATCCTGTGCTGAGGTTGTGTTGAGTTTTGTAACTAACCACCAAACTGTCTTCCAAAGTGGCTGCACCATTTTGGATCCCCCCACCCCCCACCCCGCAGTGACTGCAGCTCCTGCTGTGTCACGTCCTCGCCAGGGTTTGGTGTTGTCAGTGTTTGATCTTGGCCGTTCTGATAGGTGTGTATTGGTATCTGACTGGTCTGATTTGCGTTCCCTGGTGCCACACGGTGTGGAGCGTCTTTTCAGATGTGCTCGTTTGCCGTCTGTGTATCTTCTGTGCTGGGGTGTCTGTTGAGGTCTTTGACTCGTTTTTTAACTGGGTTCTTTGTTTTCTTACTGGTGAGGTTCAAGAGTTCTTTATATACATGTTCAGTGTATTTCTGTATATTTTGTACACATACAAGTCTGTTCTCCGGTGTGTCTTTTGCAAATACTTTCTCCCGGTTTCTAGGTTGTCTTTCCGTCCTCTGCAGTGTGTTCTGCAGACAGAAGTTTCCATTGGAATGAGGGCCCGTTAGCAGTCGTGCCTCCTACAGACCGTGCTTCTGCTGTTGTGTCTAAGAGCTGCCACCAAGCCCCAGCTTACCCAGCTTCTCTCCTCTCTTGTCTTCTGGAAGTTGTGTCGGTTTGCGTTTTACATTTGGGTTTAATTTGGAGTTAATTTTTGTGAGAGGTGTGGGGTCTGCGCCCAGGTTCAGCCTCACACGTGGACGTGGCTGGGCTGCCACCGTCTGAGGGGCTGTCCTCCTTCCCAAGTCACCTCGGCTCCTTTGGGAGGTCAGCGGGCGCTGTCTGCGCAGCCTGGACTTGTGAAGTGTAGGGATGAGGTGGTTTTGGAATTTCAGCACCTGCACCCCCTTCCCAGAACGGCACAGTGGGTGGGGAGGAGGAGGAGGCGGGCCCATCCCCCGCAGGCCACGGGACCCCGCGCTCACCCTCCCTGCTCCCTGCGAGGGGCTGACCAGGGGCCGCTTGCTCCTTGGAGCCTCAAAACTGCTTTCCTTCCTCAAAGTCTGGCCCCGAGCTTTTCTTGGAGGAGATGTCGCCGACAGCCCTCCCTGCTTCTTCACAGCTACCCATGCAGGTCTCTCTTCGCGCTTGGCCAGCTTGGCGACTTACGTTTTCTTTGCTCGTGGCTCAGTGCCTGAGGAGTTCCGGGCTCGCCTGCTGTAAGTAGCATCGTTAGCTCGTTGCCCTTCCGCTCCCGCTGGGCCTGTGGGTGTGTTTCCTTCTTCATTATCCGTTTTTGGTGATTTCTGGCTTGCAGGTGTCTTCTTGTCCCCTGTATTAAACCCCTGCGAAGAGTTCATGTGTTTTTCCCTAAAATCGAGCTCTTGGGTTGACTCATCCTTGCGTCTCCCTTGTGTGGGTTATTCATTTATACCTTCATCACCTGCTTCTAGTCCTCCCTGAGTGGTAGCTGTCCGACTCCCTAACCGGCAGCCTGGTTTTGCGGGGCCGCTCCTTCCTGTGGTGGGGGAGTGTCGGCGTCCCGCCTGCCACCGTGGGGCGCGCCCCCCCCCCCCCCCCCCGCTCAGGTCTGTCCAGCCCCATCACCGCTGTTTTCTAAGGACCCGCAACCATAGTTTTGATTTTTGCTCTGACCTGAGACTCACTGAAGAGTGTGCCTTTCAGTGCCCAGCCGACTGGAAGGTTTATTTTCTGGGGTTATTGATTTCCGATTTTATTAGGTTATGACTCGGGAATGCAGCCTGGGAATTGCGGAGGCCCGCCCTCAGGCCCACGTCTGCTCAGCCGTGCGGGCGTCCCATCGCCTGTTTGCGCTGGTTGTCGTGACGACGCGCGTGTGTGTTTGTCGTCTTGTCTGTGCTCGCTCCGCCCCCCACGCTTCTCCCTGTTCTTTCACCGTCTGCCTTGTGCCCTGTAGATCCTATTGGCTTCCTGTTCTCGAGTGAGTTGGAACCTGTATTCACTGCTTTAAGTTCTTCAGACTTTTCAAAACCCGTTTGGATCTGCGTATTTCTAACGATCACCTTCAGGAGTCAAACAAATTCCCTCGTGTCAGGAGGGCATCGAGGTCACCTGGCCCCCACGCTGGATGCGGTGGAGGCCTGGTTTAACATCAGCTTCACCTTGTCGAAAACACGTCTCTACCTGTGTTGTTGCTAATAGCTTTAAAAAAAAAAATTGTGAGAAAACTCAGAACCTGAAACTGTGGCTGTGTGTCTGGAGAGAAGGCTCTTGCGGGGACAGGCTCAAGGCCTCGTGGCGGAGAGTTGTCAGAAAATGTGTTGATGAGGGAATGTGGCTGTTTAGATGTGTTTAATAAAAACACCTTCGTCAGATTTCACTGCAGTTTGCTTTGGGAAAGCCAATTACATAGCGAAATTGGTGGAAAATCTTATTATTACGAGCTCCGAGCCCCTGCTCTACCTGCTCACTTTAATGTCTGGCGAGGAACGATCAGGAGACAGATTTCTGTGTCTCCGACGCACCCAGGGCCCCTCCCTCCTCCGTCGCTGACTGAGCGAGCGGTTTGCCAGGACCCACGCATGGAAAATTGCTGAAAATAAACATTGTATCTTGAATTACTCCAGGCAACCAGGCAGACTGGAAAAAATCATTTGAACAAATTGAAAACTGAAATGTTGATATCAGATATTAAATTAATGTAAGTGAGATTGAAACAATATCTAATTAAAATAATTTGAAAAATGACTTGGAAATTGAAGCTGACATAGCTTTTACCGGCCTGTCATTATTGTCACCGTGCAGCAGAGCCGTGCCTCCCTGAAGCCCAGGATGCCAGGCAGATGGACGCCTCCTTTGTGCGCTCGGCCGAGGTGGAAGACGAGGCCTCGAGAGCCTGTCTTGGGACCCCGAGGTGTGGGGTCTGCCGCCCAGGACTCGCAGTTTCCACGGAGAGGATGGCTCCCCAGCACGCACTCTTGCGCCTGAGCCTGGACCGTGTGTGATGCTTCACTTAGCAAAGGCAGTAAAGAGAGAGATGCGGGCTTGGAGTGAAAGCAGGGACTCCAGGCTCCCGCTGCAAGGGCCACGCGTGGGCGGAGGGCAGCCCCGGGTTTGCACTGGTTTTGAGGGGGTCGCTCCTTGGATCCGAGCGAGTGCCCTGCTGATGAGGTACCACGACCCATCTCGGGACCCGGCATGGCAGTGCCTGGCACGTTGCCTCTCGTGCCCCCAGCGACTGCTCGGGGCCACCCTCACCTCCCTGTTCATGACGAAGGTGGTGGGAGGGGGTGTCTGTCACGTTGAACCTTCTCTGTGATCTGAGTCCTGAAGCGAAAAATGGCCTGGAGCCCGGAAGGCCTGGCTGGACCGCCCACAGCCGCACTGAGAACCGTTGGTCTGAGAGCAGGGGTGGCTTGGGGCGTGGCCCTCAGGGCCAGCGTTGCTCCCCCGAGGAGCTAGAGACAGACGGAGTCTGCAGGGAAGTGCGGGTGGCGGGTGGCGGGACCCAGTCCAGAGCCGGGGCACTGGGCGTCAGGGGCGGGCAGTGCTGAAGTCCTGTCTCCCCGTCCAGACAGGCGCTCCTGCGGCCCGTCTCACGCGTTGACTCCTCTGACGCTTTTATACACGCTTACCGGCAGTTATGGTCAGCATGACGTAAAACTGCTAGGTTATCTAGTGTCTACCGTACCTCGTATTTAGCAGTCCACACGGTTTTGCTCAAAGCCCACTGAGTTAGCTGTTCTTCCAGAGTGTGGAGCAGTCAGGAGTGGACAGGGGCTTCCCGGAGGGTGGCTGGCCTTCCATTTCACCACTGAGAGAACCAGACACTGGGACAGACCCTCGTTCAGAAAACGACCAGAATGCTGGAAAATGAAGAAATAGACAGTTTTAAACATACTAGGTATTTGGCAATATTCAAGTTCTTAGAGATCCCAAACTAACTAAAAGCAGGAACCCGGGATATAAGGGACGCCGACGTTAACCTTTATCTTGAGGGCATTTTCCAAACCAAGCTGAACTTGAACTTCTGCATGCGTGACCCTGTGGACTGTGGAGGGCAGGGGACAGCTGGGCCGGACTACCACGACGAGGCTGGAGAGGGCTGGCCACGTGCAGCTGGGCCACTCAAGATCACAGGGGTGAGGGCAGCCTCAGCTGATCCCTGCTTGCCCTGAGGAGGGTGCTCCTGTGTCCAGCATGGTCACTGGGTGTGGGGAGGCATGGGGCACAGAGCCCCACAGGAGTGTGCTGTCCACCTGCACGCCGCCTGGTGGCCCCACGCCCCAAGAAAGCAACTCAGTCTAAGCTGGTCCTGCGTTGGTAGAGCGTCCTGAAGCCTAGAAGAAGGACACGCACATCCTCTCAAGGACTCGTTCCTTCCTCTATCCGCAAAGGACTCCCACAGACAAAATCCCAAGAAACGGGTTTCAGAACATGCTGGGGAACAAGGCAGCGTGCGAAAGGTCATCTGAAAGCAGGGACAGAAGCAAACCCCAGACACTGACTTGTAGACGTGGAATGTGAATTCCAGAGTCTTACCTGTTTACAGGAATGAAGAGGGGAAGGAGATATGTCCCAGCAGCCAAGAGCCTGAAATGACCAGAAGTGCTTTTTAAAAGAATTGAATTATTAAATGAAAGACATAATAATAGAAATTTTAAACTCAGGAGTGTTTAAATCTAGCTGAAGAGAGAATTAGTGAACTAAAACATGAAACTGAATAAATTATCCAGAATGCAGCCTAGAGAGAGAACGAAATAGAAAATGTGAAAAGAAAAGAAACAAAGTACGTACGCCTAGAAAACAAAGCAAGAAAATCTTACACACTTAGTGGGAGTTCCCGGAGACAGTCCCCCTCGAGTGGTCAAGAGAAAACATTTGAAGGTAAAGAGGCTGAAATTTCTCAAAATCTCACTGACGGATGACACCAGTCCTCAGATTCAAGAAGTCTGTTGGCGTGAACACAGTTTCAAATCTGGATTCACAGCAGTGAGACTGCAGAACGCCTAAGGCAAAGCAAGAATCGTGAAGTCAGCCAAGGATGAGAGACAGCTGCCCAGGAAGGCATGGGAGTTTGAGCCACCGCTGATGTCTCAGCAGCCAAACGAACCAGAAGACAGTGGGGAGCAACGTCGTCACATCACTGGGGGATTGTTGTCCACCTCAAATTGTACCCAGAAAAAGTGCTGTCCAAAACCGACGGCTTAAAGATAAGGGCTGAATAAAGATACTTTCAGGGAAAAAAAAAAAAAGAGTTTGTCACCAAGAGATTTTCATTTAAGTTAATTCTAAAGATTTACCACATGCAAAAGAAAGTAACCCCCTAAGGAAGACCTGGGGTGCAGAAGAACAAGGAGCAAAGAGAGCAGCAAATGTGGGGACAGAGTCTGCCGTGTGCAATAAAGCCGCATGAGGCCAGAAACAAGGTAGGGCTGAGACAGTGAGGGTGGAAACAGTAGCATTTGAATGGAGGTGAGGCTGCTGGGTGGGAGCGCTCGGGGTCTCTGGACACTTAGGAACAGAGCTGGTCTTCACTGACGTGAGCGTTTGCTCCCTGGGGACACCGAGATCTCTGCGAGACCACTGAACGTGGAAACAGGGAGTGTAACGTTTAAACATAAAGGCAGCAGAGGCTGTTAGAAGTGAATTCAAATATGTGAGGAATCACAATAAATGTAAAGGAGCAAAAGTCCCAATCAGAACAGAGATTTACAGACTGGAAAAATATATATGTTGTTTATGAGACACAAAAAGTTTTATATGTACATATATAGAGAGAGAGAGAGAGAGAGAGAGAGGGGGAGAGAGGGAATGCATACATCAAAATGGAAATTTTAAAAATACTGTTCAGTGATAATGGATAATAGAAACACTGAAGTATATTTTAATACCTGAGGGTTTGCTTTAAAAACAGCACGTTGGAAGAAACTTGTTGCTTCAACTGTTCATATTAGAAAGGAAACAAGACTTCGAACAATTGACTACATTTTAAGTTTAAGAAATATGAAAAAGAACAACATAATAAACCCAAATAAAGTGGAAGGAAGGAAATAATAAAGATAAAAGCAGAAATGACCGAGATAGAGAGCAAACACAAACGGAGGACAGGCAAATAATATTTCTTCTTGGAAAGAACTGATAAAATTGAGAAATCTCTATCATAAATGTCAAGATAAGGGAGGAGGGCAGAACAGCACTGGGCACGACGAGTGGGGTGTGCACAGGGGGGCTCTAGCGTAGAGGAGGTCGGCAGAGGGACGGCAGTGCCGTGAGAGCTCACTTCAGCATGCAGACATCGTGACCAAAATGACAAAGCAGGAGACTTTCATGATCCTATAACCAAAGAAGAAATTGAATTAGTAGTTGACGTTCTTCCCACACGGAAAACCCCAGGCCCGCGTATTTTACAAGCAGGTACTCCGCACGTTCAGGTGAACCCCGTCCTGCAGAAAACTCCCTGGCTCCTCACCTCCTGAGGTCAGGAGACCCCTGCTACCAAAACTCAGCAGTGACAATGCAAGGGAGAGAAATTAGGGACAAATTTCCTCTGAAACACAGGTGCACAAGCTGAACCAAACACAAGAAGGTGAAGCTGGCAACTTATTTAAAGACTACGTCGTGAAGAGTTTAAGTTCTCACATCAGGAAGATGATGAACATAACTTACCACATTCATAGATTAAAGAAGAAACCTCATTTGGCCATCCGAGCAGATGTAGATAAAAGCATTTGCTAAAATTTAGCAAGTTCATTCATAATAAAAATGCTTAGCAAAACAGGATGAGTTTGTTAACCTGATAAAGTCCTGCAGAAGCATCATGCTTCGTGGTGAAGCACTGGACGTGCCCTCGTAGGAGCAGCAGCAAGACGTTGTGTGTGCCTGTTGCGCTGCGGGAGCCACGGCGGCACCGGCCAAGCAGGAAACAGAAGGAAGGTGGAGGAAGGAAGAAAGAAACACGTAACTTTGACAGGCGATTTACTCACTCAGAAACACCAAGGAAGATCCAGATAATTTAATAGAATTAGTCAGATAGTGGAGAAAGGTTGCCATGTATGAAGTCACGTGCAAAAATCAATTGTATTTCTATACTTAGAAAAAAATTAGGAAATATAATTTAAAAAATGGTAATTGTTTACCATAGCATGAAAAAAAAAGGTACTAGGAATGAATATTTTCCAATGCGAGACCTTTATGGAGAAAACTATGAAACGTGTTGGAAAGACGTGAAAGAAAGCCGAAACGCTTGGAGACGCTACACGAGCACAGACTGGGACTAAAGGTGTTATTTCCCCAAACCTCCAGAGTCAAAAAAATTTTAACAAAAACCCCAGCAGCTTTGTTTATTTTTGTGTTATATTTTTATGTTTATTTGGGAGCTTGATGAGCTGATTCTTAAGTGTCTTGGTGCAAAGGGCTGGAGCAGCCAGAGCACCCCCTCCAGGAAGCGGGGAGAGGGGCCTGCTGTCCTGGGGTGCAGCCGGTACCGGTGTGGGGCTGGAGACGGGGCAGGCCTGGGCTCGCAGGAACAGCGGGACCCCAACAGCAGGACCCCAGCAGTCGGCCCTCCTGTGGAACTGGTTCCTGATGGAGTCGGCATCGCAGATCAGGGGAGAACGACCTTCTCATAATTGTGCTGCGAAAACAAGGCGTCTGCTTGGAAGAAAACCTCTCCTCCACAGAATCAGCCCCTGGATGTCAGACGTACACGTGAAGGGCAAATCCTAAATCTTTTAGAAGAAAATATACAACGACATCTTAATGATCTTGGGATAGGGAAGTTTTGCAACCAGATACCCAAAGCGCAAACCTTAAAGAAAATGATAAATGAGACTGTATTAACATTAAGAAACGTAAAAAGCCAAGTCACAAATGGGGATAAGACAGTAACACATAACTGGCAAGGTCTCAGTGTGCAGAATGTTTACAGACCTCCTACAGAGCAGGAAGAAGGCAGACAACCCAACAGGAAAACGGGCAAAGGCATGGCAGAAGGTTCACGTGAGAGGAGGCAGGAATGGCGAGGACACACGCACGGTACGCAGCCTGGCTTGTAACAGAGGAACGCAAGTTGACATTACAGAGAGATGCAACGTGACACCCCCAAACCGGCAAGTGTCTGTCTGACAACAGGCGCAGGTCTGGAGCAGCAGGAACGCTTGCGAGCGGGTGGCAGGAGTGTGAGTTGATACGAGCACTTTGGGGCTCTGTCCCAGCGATGCCACCAGGGCACGTCCCCTCCCTGCACCTGGAGCCATGGGCAGGGATGCCCACGGCTGCCCACGCCGATCAGGAGCAGAGGGAGAGGAAGCAGCCTCTGGTCCACTGGCTTGGACAATTGGCGGGAGAAACAGATCAGGATGTGCTGAGATCATGAATGCAGCCAGAGGCAGTGAACAGATATGAGTCACCGCCAACGCAAAGCCAATTCCAGGCCTCGGAGACATGAGGCTCAGCACGGGCCTCAAGCTGGAGGACATGCATGACAGTGTCTCATCTCAGTACATTCAGGCCCAGCGAAAGTGAGCGGTGTGCACGTATGTGGACAGGTCTGCAGAAAAGGGAAGCGTCGCCCCAGAGCTCAGGGGAGTTGATCCGCCCCGTGGGGGGAGCCCCGAGCGCCGCATGGAATGGTAAGGCTGTGCGTCTTTTTCAGAGGGTGGCTACCTGGACAGGTGCTGTCTTATTATTTATAACCAACACATATTTTATGAAACATCTAATCTTCAAACATAAATATAAAGTATGGATACTTTGGAATTACAAATTAACTGAAGAAATATTTCTAACCGTCAAGGGAAAGTCATCATGAGTGACATGGGAGGTGCTTCCCAGAAGCCTGCGACACACGTCTAATCACGGAGTTTCACACATACGGATGCCATACGCAGTATTTCACCCACCACACCAGCGCTGCTGTTTCTTCTGCACAGTGAGCCTCGGGCTACGTAGAAACCAGCCTCGTTGCGTTGTTTTAAATATCTAAGGGGGTGTCTCCCCAAACTGGAAATCCGTGTAGGAAGCCGGCTGCCTCAGCCGCTCCTGACGGGAGTCCTGCTGGCCTGTGCCCTGCCCGCTCCTCCCTCCCAGTCAGGCCTCCCCGCCCGCACAGTGACGTGGGCTCTTCGGGGGACGACGAGGTGCGCCCCCGCTCAGGGCCTCTGGAGCCCTGACTGGGAGCAGACGAGCCCGCCTCCCTGCAGGAGGAGGTGCTGCCCACCCCCCACCCCCAGAGAGGACGGGGGCGCCCACCCTGTCCTCCCCTCCCTTGGAGCAAAGCCTCACATGGTGTCTCTGGTTTTGGTAAACAGTGTCGGGAGAGCAGCCACGTTCCAGGGTTATTTTAATTCTTTCTGACAGTTAGCGAAAACCCAAACTCTACTTCAGATGACCCAGCCTAAAGTGAAGAACGTAGGGCGACTGTGTTGTCGCCGCGCAGGGGTGCCGCTGCGGGGACCTGCCCTGCCCGCGGTCTCAGGAGACTCCAGGTGCCCTCCTGCCACGACGCTCAGCCCGGGGCCTGACAGGCCATCCTGCGCGGTTTGCTCCACATGCAGACGGCAGCTCCCGCACGGCCACGTGGGGACGGGGGACTGAGAACGCGCCCGACGGTCCTGAGCCCGAGCTCGCGGAGGGCCGCCTTCGGTGGTGAGGACTCCAAGTCCAGCAGGCAGCCTAGACGTCTTCTCTGCTTCGATGCTTATTCAGAAAGTCCAACCATGGGTGTGGAAAGGACCTGCACACGTGAGGCTGTGATGACACGGTAACTCACGGTCACAGTGAGGGATGGCGCAGAAACCTCCCGCAAGAGCTGAGGTTCCTCGTGCACGCTGCGGGTCACGGCTCCGTTCCCTTGACAGACAGTCACCGAGAGCCTCCGGCGAGCTGACGCTGACCCAAGTGCGGGGCCGCCTGCCTCATAGGACAGAACTGCTCTGTAGAGCCACCTTCTAGGCAGGAAAACTGGTAAGTAAGTGCACACTGCGTTGGATGGAACAACCACTCTGCAGAAAAGGGAAGCTGGTGGGGAGGGGTGGGAGATGGGCTGACACTGGGTGGCAATAAAGTGACTTAACAGCTGAGACGTGGAGGAGGGGAGTCCCGTAGACACTGGGGGTGAGCATTCTAAGCTCGGGGAACAGACAGCGAGTGCAGAGGCCCCAAGGCAGGAGGGCCCACTCCTAGGAGCGCCCAGGCTGGAAGGAGCGGCCGGCTGGCAGGGCCGCGGCCAAGGTTCAGATCTGAAGGCCTGACTCCTGTGGCAGGAGCCTGAGGCCACAGGGGGGACCCCGCAGAGCATGAAACCCTGCTGGGTTTCTAATAGTGAAAAGTCTACAGCAGGAGAATGAGCTGTTAACATTCCGCCTTCATACTTGGAAACTATACATTCATAATGAAAAGAAAGTTTAAATATATGTAAAGCTATGGGTTTTGTTTCTGAAAATCAGCCGAATATAAAGGACAGTTGGACTGAATTATTGGTGGTTCTCTTATTGGCTGAGCGGAGTTTGGATGAGCATTGAGTTAAAGACGTATGTAATTCCTAAATTATTGTGTATAAATACAATAAGTTTATAAACATATTTGTAAATATATTTTCTTCACTTTGTTTTACAAAATTATTAATAATATTGTTTAACAAAGATTTTCATAAAACTGCATTTAGACAGAAATGATCCAGCTGTAATTTCATACAATGTATAAAATGTGAAAGCAATTTTATCAAAAATATACATATGAAATTGAAAATTAAAATTATATGCCTTCAAAAAGTCATATTTTAAAAAATATTCAAAATGAACTATTATAAAACAAAATATAATTAATATTTTTCTTTAAAATATTCAAGATTAACTATTATAAAACAAATTTTTCTTTAAAATTTTCAAAACGAACTATGATAATTATTAGACAAAATATAATTCATAAACAATCTTTAAATCTAAAGTGTTAATTAAACTTTTAATTCTATTTTTTTAAAAAGAAGTAAAATTGTAGTTTTTTTATAAAGATAAAATACGAGCAGTTGTAGCCTCAGGACCCGTCCAGCCCCCAGCCAGGACCAGGACTCGTGACACGGTGTCTCACCTGACGTCCAGGAGAACTGGTAACTAGTGGACGTTGTTCTGGGTGCAGAATGCTTCTGGGCCACCGTGTGCGGCTGCTGCAGGTCCACAGTCATCCAGGAAAACCTGAAGGACCGCAAACCAAAACGCGAAGATAGGCCGGGGTGGACGCTCAGCACTGCTGGGAAAGGGGGCCTCTCGAGCCAGGAATCCTTTGCTTTCCAGCTGAGAAGCAGGCTTGACAAGTTAATTAACTTGTGTCTTACCCCCGCCCCGCGCTCCTGAGGCTCAGACCCCCAGCCCCTCCTGCTCTCAAACCCTTGTGGCCTTAGGTGGCAGCAGCCTGTTGTCCAGAGGACAGGAGGCCAGATGTGGGGACCCTCCCCACCCGCGTGTCCTGGTGGCCGGTGGAGAAGACCACAGAAGCAGGCGTCTGCCCCTGCGGTCCTGCTGTGGTCCCGTCCCTCACCCAGCGGGTCTGCGGCGGGACCAGCTGCCCAAGTGCCAGGCCCCAGGGCGGGGTGGGGGGGGCGGTGGAGAGGGGCGGGACCAACTGCCCAAGTGCCAGGCCCCGGGCGGGGGGGTGGAGGGGCGTCGTGTTCTCAGTGAGACTGAGACTAAGCGGGGCTGCAGCCCAGGGACCCCCTGCCCAGCTCCAGGTCAGGTGTCGACGGCTCACCTCTGGCCCTGGAAGGACCACTGTTCACCTGGGCCCTGGCTCTGAAAACCCCCTTGGCCCTGACACAGAAAAGGGGAGGTGTGGGCGAGATGGCCTGGGCACTGTGGGGTCTGGGCACCCAGAGCATCGAGGTCAACTGTCTCCCAAATCTGCTCCCTCCCAGGACTGACCTCAGCCGGACAGGTTCCACGTGGGGCATCTCTAAGGAAAGGTCGAGTCACTTCCCGGCGATGGGAAGGGAAGGTTGATGGTGGCCGTGCGGGTTTCCGTGAGGCCGGCCCAGGGCAAGGGGGGCTGGTGGGTCTAACCAGCAGCCCCCAGACATCCAGCCTGTCTGCTTCCACAGACGCCTCTGGGTGTAAGCAGGTAGCCGAGCGCAGCATTTCTCCTAAGGTGGAAGCAGGTACGGATGTTCCCCCGGGAGCAGGACTTGTGGCTCCGCCAGAAACCGCCCCCGCCCTTTCCTGCAGGCGTCCAGCCCCCCTGGCGTCTGCCGCCTCCCGCACCCCCACTCGCCGCCCTCGGGCTTGCTAGCGCGGCACAGCATTGAGTCGTCCCGTCGCAATTTAGATCACAGAAGGGACTTCTGCTCATCCTTTCAGGTTAAAATCACGAGGATAAAGAAAGAGGCAAAATTATTCCACTGTCGCTACGTGCTTAATTATATGGAATGCTGCATAAATTGTCAAGTGCAAAGAATTATTCTGATAAATTAAAATACTAATTAAATAGGCTATTGCAGAATTTTGAGAACATTGTAGGGTTCTGCTTCTCCAGGTAATTTGCATATCCTTCATCTAGTGAATTTAATTTTAAAGGACTTCTTTTTGTGTTTGGAAACCCTTTTTGTCTCCCGTGAAGATAAGAGTGGGCTTTATGCATTGTTCTTGCCTTTATTAAAGCAGCTTCTCCCGGGGTCTCTGCGTCCTGGCCTGCCGGCAGCTCACGCCCACCAGCTCAGGGTCCATGTTTGGCCATGGAAGTAACTCAGACAGAACATCTGGCCAATGAAAGGCTTTTCTTTCCCCCTCAAAATGCTTCCTCAAAGCCTGAAAAAAAAATGGGAGAATTTTGCACCCAGGTGGAGGTGGTGCTGAACTTACACGTGTTTCCAGAAAGAAGGTGTGTTGCGGGGGGGTGCTCGGAGGTGTGGGGGTGCCTCTGAGCCAGGTCTGAACGCCTGTTGGAGGTGCTGTCCGTATGAGGGACACAGTCTAGGAGCACACAGACCACGTTCTGTGGCGGTTTGGCTCTGCGGGAGAGACGCAGGGGCAGGAACCCGTGCAGCCATGTAGGGAACCCTGCGAGGGAACACACAAAATGACAGCGTGTGGAAACATCGCTGAGCAGGGCTCCAGGATGCCCTGAGGACGGCAGAGCACACTGAAGAGCGCTGGGCCGGTTTCTCTTGTGGGTCGGTGTGAGCGCCAACAAATAAATACAAGTGAACAGAAACCCCAGAAGGGCTGTGCTGAGGGGGAGTTGGGTGCCTTGTACACGCGCTGGAGAAAAGGCACCACTGGGTGTCTGTCTGCTACGCCCACCAATGAGACATTTCAAGGAACAAAAAGTTACATTAAATACAGAGCCAGCAGGCACCGCTGGAAGGGGCCTGACGCCCGACCGAGAAGGTCGCAAAGGAGCGCAAAACCGCGAGGCATTGGTGTGAGTCCCAGAGACGGTGCGGGCCCCGGCCGCCAAGGCGCCCCGCGGGCGTGTTGGGAAAGCCCATCGCGTCTCCACGGAGACTTCTCGGCCAGGAGCGGGAGACGGGCTCCGGGAGAACCCCACAGGGCACTGTCACTCTAGCGACGATGGAGGTGGACGCCCCTTCCAGAAGTTTCTGCAGCTTGTCGGAAGGTGCCCGGGGAGATTTTCCAGTAGAAGCGATGATGTGTGTTTTTTTGCCATGGCCCCTGAGGGCGTGGGCGCAAAGGCCAAGGGGCCCCGAGGGGAAACACGCGCTTTGTTTTATTGTTTATTTAGTGGAGGTACCGGGATGGAACCCAGGACCTCGTGCGCGCTAGGCGCGCACGCTACCGCCGAGCCGGATTCCTCCCCCTGGGGACACGCACACCTTAGCATCGAGGAAGCATGGCGGGTTAAGACCTAAACTTCGCACACAAAGTGCCATCCAGACGGGGCTGGAGCCAGTTGGGACTGGCTCCCCAGATATCATGTTCACTTTTCCAGGAACGTTTTGAACCAGTGATTAAACGCAGCCATTATGAAAAATTAAATTCCACACACTTGCAATTAATTATGTCAGAAACAAAGGCTTAGATACCCAGCCAGTTGTCCACTACGTTCTGTGGTTCTCTGTGCGCTGAGGTCATGTCACCCCCAGGGGAGGAGGAATGCCGCCTCTGGTGAGAGCCCCTCCCCCACTCCCCTCACCCCGTCCCACTTGGGGCTGCGCGAGCCTGCCCTGGTCTCATTTGAGGACAAGGACGTGGTTTTGCTGGAAAGGTCTCCCCACACCTGGCAGCTCTGAGACGGTCCTGTGTTCACGGAGGGGAGGGGTCGGGTGGGTTTCTGGAGGGAAAGGGCTGAGGGCCTGGGGACGTACCTGCCCGGGCCTGGTTGGGGGGTTGGGAGGTTGGTGGGGGGACAGAGGAACCTGGAAGCTATGCTGACACTGACTGTCCCCCCAGACAGATGACCCGGGAGGTGCTCAGGTGCAGAATGGCCAGCGTCCCACCTGCCGCCTGGTGTGGGGATGGACTTGTGGGCCAGTGGGCACGGCCTGCGGTCACCCCGGGCCCCCTGCTTGGTGGAGAAGGTTTTGCTGGAACACAGCCAGACCCGTCCCTCTTTCTTAGTACTGTCCCCACAGCCGTGTCGAGACCCACGGTGGCCAAGCTGGCCGTTTCTAGGAAGGACGTTCGCTGCCCCCAGACTGGGTGACCTGCGGAAGTGTTGCCAGGCTGGTTTGTTCATTCCAGAGCCTGAACTGTCTGTTACTTCTCCGAGGCAATAAATGGAGTATTTTTAATTCCCGTCTTTATGTGCTCTGTGCTCCTCAGTCTGCTGAAGACTCGCTGTTATCCCCCCAGAGTGGCCTGTCATTCAATAAAATGTCTCCTTTGTTCGCAAGAGAACATTAAAATCAATTGCTTTGTGCTCTGCCTCTTACAGAATATTCCCCTCCACCAGGGTTTACTTTGGGGCCACCGCCCCTCCCTGCCCCCTTGGCGCCGCCACCCAGCTCAGAGCCCCTTAAAGTGCTGCTGCTCCGACCCCGGGCCGGGGGTGTGCCCCTCTCTCAGTGCCCGCACAACTGCCCACACGTGGAAGTGGCGTTCCTCCATCCAAGGGAGACGGTTGGAGGGCCCCAGAGGCAGGGGAGGCCGGCTGCAGCAGGACCTGGGGTGTGTGTCCTTGGAACAGATACAGTGTCGCCCCCAGGACTAACGTGGGCATTTTACAATAAGGGGTGAAAGTAATTTCTGTTTTCTTGCTCTCTCATTCTGTGTTAATCACAATTGCAAGGCACTCTTCATTCTTAAGGTTTGCAATAAAATTCCGTTTCTTTCTGGTTTTCATTTCCAAAACAATGGGGCTTTATCCAGAGGAATATTTCCACAGAATCGTAAGCCACGGCCAATCGCTCTGTGACACAGCTTCTTCTCCAGGAGGGGTCCGGGGGTTTGCCGCGCGGGCCCCAGGGTTAGCTGCGCTCTCACTCCGACTGCTGGCTGTTTCTAGGGCTCACCCTGCCTGGGCTGATACGCGTTCTCTGTAAGTCTTCCTCATCCTAAGTCAGGAGCAGGCCAGGATGAGGATGGCACCGGAGCTAAATGGTCGCAGGATGTGTCTTGTAGGGGCAGGAATAAGAGGGAATAAATGAAGCAGCTCCCAGAGCTAACGGGACGGAGGCATCACTCAGTCTTGCCTGCTACTGAGCCTTTCTGTGGACACAGAATGCTCGTTAATAGAACCTGTTTTCCAGTGATTATAATTAACAACCATCATGTCGTCCTAAAATCAGACTTCGCAGTCTGCAAAGCAGGTCTGCCTACAGTTTCTCACCCAGTCTTCCCAAGGGTGCTGTGACTTTCCTGAGACAACGTTTTATGGGCAGAACTGGGGGCACACATCCACTGGCCAATCAGTGGGAGCCTTCTGCCCAGGCTCGTCCACGGCACTGATTGGATCAGTGGTCGGAGCGGGGCCTTCCTGGAACGTGTCCAGAGAGGGAGCGCTCAGGGTGTCTTGAGAACGTTGCCTCTCTAAGCTGACCTCTTACTTCTTAATTTCTCCTAACAGCTGACAACAAGGAGAAACTGGAAGAAATGTCAGGACTGAAGATCCTTCAGACAGGAGTCGGCTCGGTGAGTAGCTGCAGGCTGTCTGCTGAGACACCCAGGCGGCCGTGTGGTCTTGGGGGAGAGGCCGGGCGAGCACCGGCCGGGGAACAGTGGGAGGGTCTGTCCACGCGACGTCGTGCTGCGTTAGCAGAGGAGCCGCTGGCTGGGGCCAGGCTGGTCCTCCCATTGGCTGAGACGCTGTTCCACGATGCCTGGCTAATTGGACAGTTTTGGTTTTGGTTACCTTTGAAATTGTAATTTGGTGTCTCCCCGAGAAACAACAGTCATGGCTAAGGAAAGGTTGGAACTTTTGGAAACCTGTACTTCCTTCTTCAGATGGTTCACAGTTGCTGAGTTTGTGGCCGAGAGAAATGGCTCTTCTCTGGGGTTGAGGGGGCACTTGTATCTTCCTTGTTAAAGACGTGTGTGGGGTGGGGGCAGCATGCAAGGAGAGTGTCTCTGCGGCGAATCCAGGGCCTTGTCCTGATGCTGCTGTGCGGGCGTCAGAAGGGAGCCCTTGGCCAAACGCCCCGTCAGCAGTGAGGGCTGACGGCGCTGAGCCCCGGGGACCCAGTACGCGGGTGCCCGGTCTCGGGCCCCGCAGTGAATTGCACTCACGCGGGGCGGGCGTGCTCCCTCTCAGGGGCAGTATGCGGCCACTCAGAAGTCAGCACGGCCCGAAACCAACCTGCGCCGCGTCTGCAGGGCTTGGCTTCACGGCCTGGCGGTTGATTAACA
The DNA here is from genome assembly GCF_036321535.1 of Camelus dromedarius. Classification (NCBI taxonomy): domain Eukaryota; kingdom Metazoa; phylum Chordata; class Mammalia; order Artiodactyla; family Camelidae; genus Camelus; species Camelus dromedarius. The sequence continues at coordinate 707,952 of NC_087442.1, forward strand.
TGAAGTGCACTTGTTCACGGCGCTCCTGGCCTGCAGCAGGTTCCTCCCGGAGCCACTCCGACATCGGCCGCTGTCTTCTTCTCCTGGGGAAGCCCTTGTTCAGTGGCTGTGAGTCTGGCTCCTGAAATGAGAACTCACTTAACCGCCAGTTCTTGTTAGACGGAGGCTCCCTGCCTGGCAAGTAGGGGCGGGGGCTCCTTGCCGAGCGCAGGCAGGAGACCGGGGACCGCAGAGACGCGTCAGCGCGGGGAGGGCCGGCCTGATGAGCGGTTTGGCAGCGGAGGGCATCCTGGTCTTTTCCGGCCGAAACCCAAAATGCACTGTGTGTGACTTTAGCAACCCGTGAGGTTGGGGAGAGGCCAAGGGTCTGTGGGGCCCCAAGACCGTGTGTACCCGTGGAGGTGCGGGGACAGTGGTGGGAAGGGCCAGGTGGCTGGGAGGTCCCGCGCCCGGGCTGGAGGGCTCGGATCCTCGGCCCCTCTTCTCCTGCCCCCTCAGCCCCGTCCAGTGGGGTCCTGTTTGGTGCCACGTGGTGTCCAGAGACTGGGAACGCATCCAGACTGGCTTGGGGTGAGGCCATCGGGGCGGCCCAGTCAGAGGATGCTCTGGTGCTGAGAATCCGCCCCTACTGGGCGGAGTTCCGAGCACACAGGGACAGCGGGCTGGGCTGGGCCCGCCGTGTCTGTGGAAGGGCTGGAGGGGCGGGGAGGGGCAGGACCGGCAGTGGGTCCTCCCGTGCCCACCCCACTGGCCGTCCTCGCGTCCCCTCCTCGCTCTGCTGATCGTCTCGAAAGCCATAACCGCGGAGGTCGGAGGTCTCCTCACCCAGGCAGCTGCCCTGCGCATGCGTGCATGGTCGTCCCGTCTGTGACGCGGACGCCTGTTTCACTGCGCAGAGGCCCTGCCCCTCCCTCATTGGACCGCCGCCCAGTGAACACTGGGGCCCCTGGCCTGGGGCGAGGCACCTGCTCCCACCTCGCTTCGGGGCCGCCTCCTGCCACCCGGTCAGGCCCCCTCTCTCTCCTGCGCCATCGCTGCTCCGTCCTTCTGGCTGAGTAACGTCAGCACACAGATCTGCTGCAGTATTTCCCACCTCAATAAGGTACTCAGCCGCCTGGACACTCGTCTCTCCCCAGCCAGGCCTTCTCACCCCCCCACCTCCACGGGAAAACTTCTCCCAGACTGTGTCCGCACCCCGCGGCTTCTCCTGACACCCACCAGGCCTGGTCCTACCGTTCAGGGCGTCCCCAGGGCCTCAGCTCCTGGCACCAGTGTCACTTCCTGCACGCAGATTCCTTGCCCTCCCGGAGTTGCTGAGTGGCCTCCTTTCTGAGGCCGGTTGTGCTGAGACCCCTCCCCCATTGGATCCTATTCCTGATTCCTCCCTCGCCCCCGAGGGAGCTCACCCAGGCCTCGGAGTTTTATGTTACGTGTACGGTGATGACCTCAGGTCACACCTCCAGCCCCAGCCGGTTCACTGTGATCCACACACGCGCAGACACCAGCCCCTGCACATCTGTCCCTGGAGACCTGCCAGGTGTGGACCCAGCCCGGGCAGTGCCGGGCTCTTGGCGTCCTGCCACAGCCTGGCTCCGCCCAGGCTCCCAGCTCCCGGGTGGAGACGGAGTCGCTGTCAGTTGGGAAAGTGCCATCTGGGACCTGGGTGGATCTGACTCGTGATGCCGGCTTGCGCCTGGCTTCTCTTAACCTCGGAGGGTCACCGTTCCGGGTGCCTGCCCTTCTTGCATGCAGGCGGGGAGATTCTGCCTAGACAGGTGGGCTGCTGGGGGAGTGCACAGGGCAGGGCAGGGCAGACCCCCCACCCAACCACTGCACGGCCCCTGCGTCCTCGTCCAGTCTCCTCTGCTTCCTCTCTGGCCCCGAAGTGGCCAGAAGCCTGACCTCACCCTCCCTGGGGGCAGACAAGGACCAAACCCCAGCCCATTTATTTCATCCACTGATGGAAACGTGGCGGTGAGAGGCTCGCCCAGCCCTGGCTCTCCCTGACAGTGAGGGGTCCCCAGAGGTTCCCTGGACCCACAAGTATCTGGAGACCAGCTCTCCGACCCCTGTCCTTTTCCACATGGCAGTGTTGCATTTCAAAGGCAGTATTGCTCTCACCTTTGAAGTTGTCTGAGGTCATCCTGATGGTTCTAAAGCCCAGGGTCCCACATTCCACGTAGCTTCTTCTGACCAGTCTCCAGTCTGGACAGAGACAAGAGGCGTCCGTGCATTTGGAGCGGGTTTGGGGAAGTAAAAATGGGAGTAGAGGGGCAAGTTGCAATGTCTTTAAAAAGCCAACAGTAGTCCTTTTCCTAATTTTCATAGCCTCGTGCAGTACTGAGCCTGATTTCGATGCTTCTGATTGTTTTTTTGAAATGTATTTGGTATGAATGTCTCTGCTAATTCCTGACTCTGGGAAGTAAAGCTCAGTCTCTGCTAGAAGTCTGACAGCATCCACAGGATCTCTCCCTGGTGCTTGGGACTCAACGTGTGATGACAGATATAGCGGCATTAAACCTTTTAAGCCAAATGGAAACACCTCAAAACAAAATTTAAAGAAAATGAACAGATTACAGTACACTCACACGTTCCTGATAGATCGGTGGTATTTTGACGTGTTTCAAAATCTAATTTCCGATATCTTGAAAGTGTTCTCATTTTTTCAAATTAATAAAGTCACGTGTTTTCCAAAGGAAAATTATAACATTACAAAGAAAAACTCAAATATTTGGAAGAGAAGTAATTGAGGCGGTGTCACCAGGAGAGCAGACTCGCGAGTGTGGCTCCGTTAGTGTGTCTGAAACCAGTCACATCCTGGTTTCTCATCAGTGTGACAGACACGGTGCCATCAACCTGCCCAGCAGCTCAGTGGGAGGAGCGGTGGCCCTGGGGCTCAGCGCAGGGAGGGCTCCGCCTCGGCGGTGGCGGTGACGAGCCCCTCACCGCAGGCTCAGGCGGAAGGGAGGTGCCACCCGCTCAGATTCTGGAAGAGGGAGGAGAAAGTTTTCCCGGAGCCTTTTAGGGCTGCTGATTGGCTCTGAAAATTAATCTGGCCAAGACAGATGAACAGGGGCAAAGCACCACCTTTATTTGCTGTTTTGTGTGACTGGGGGGCGTGCGGGCGTGGAGGTGAAGGTCCCTGGTGGGCACACGGAGCCTTCGTGCTGGGGGTGGTAAGGGCGGGGCGGCCTTGGAGAAACGCTGGGTTTGCAGCAAATGGGGGCGGGGGGTCTGTTTGTCCGGAATCTTCTCCTCGGAGATAAGGAGGTCCTTTCCTCCAGGTTCAGGGGGCACCTCTCCCACGAGGGTCCTAAACCTGCTCCGGGGAGAAGGGTGGGCAGGAAGGAGGGACCTTCGGCCCAGAACGGTGCCACATTGGGGGCAGCATGTCCGGGACCCATCACCAGTGCGGTGTGATGTCAGACGTGGTTCTCAGATACTTCAAAGGGCCCTGGGTTCGGGAGTTTAGCTGGGGGAGGGCAGGAGGGCTCGGAGCCAGCCCTGCACGCTGTCCACTCCCTGGTTTAACCAGGTCCGCCCCTCCCTCTGTCACTTTTGGGCTGTGGGTTTCTCTGTACAAAGAAGGGATTTTGTGGCCAAGACTGTGCCGAGCCCCAAAGTCCCCTAAGAGTCTCGAGTCTCCGGTCTGGTCCTCCCCCAGGAATGAAGTGACCTCGTTATGTGAGGTGTGTGCTGGCGGGCGTGCGGGTCCCCAACGGTCGTCACCTGGAGGCCCGGCGGGTGGGACAGGGACTCAGGACGGGTGTTCCCCAGGCACCACTTGGTCATTGCCCGTCTGGTGGGGGAGAAGCCGCTGCTCTGCACCCTGGTTATTTATCTTTTACTGAAGTGCAGTCGGTTACCATGTGTCGGTTTCCAGCATGCAGCCAGTGTCCCCGTCATGCATGTACACACACATACTCGTTTTCAGTTCTCTTTCATTGAAGGTTGTTATAAGATACTGGATGTAGTTCTCTGTGCTCTACAGAAGAAGTTTGTTTTTTATCTGTTTTATGTACAGTGGTTAAGTTTTGCAAACCTCAGACTCCCAGATTTAACCCTCCCCACCCCGAAGCCACTACTCTAAACAGCTTCATCAAAACCTGAGTCCAGTGGTCTCGGGAGCCCCTGAGAGGAGCTGGGTGTTACGAGCAGACGTGGGCCAGGCCGGGGGCAGAAATGCAGGCGGTGATGGCCCGAGTCACAGGGATGCTCAGGCCGAGTCAGTGTCCCGCCAGGTCCCCAGAGGCCCATTTGCAGTCGCATGGACTCAGGAATGATCTGGTGTTGAGGGGCCTTTCCAACGTGAAGGAGGCACCACAGTAAACCCCCCGGGGGGACCGGGGCAGAGCTCCATGTGGTCGTCAGGTCGAGGGGGCATGGTCAAACCCACAAGTGTCCCTTTTCACACGGTGGGTGGAAGGGGCACCTGCCTTCATCGCACTCAGTAAATTCCTACAGGTGTTCGGGCAGGACCCACAGGTGGTGCAGCACCGACCTGAAGCACTGCGTGTGGTTCCGTGCGGCTCTGCGGCCAAAGGGAATTTGTGCCGAGACAGGAAGCCCCGTGCGGGGGGGCGGGGGACAAGTGGACCTGGGTGAGGAGCCGGCAGACACCCTAACCTCCCCCCAGAGTCTAGTCCAGAGCCTCGTCCCTGAGGTGGTGACAGAGGTGGCTCACAGGTGACAGTCTCGGTTTCTTTAGTAAAGACCAGAAGTGCTCAAACTCAATGCCCAGTTCTCAGAAACCAGCAGGACAGTGTGAAGCCACAGCCTGTGAAACTTCTCACCCCTCAGCCCGGTGATCGTGCTCCCAGAAACAGCTCAAGAGGAGCGTTCGCAGCGGGAAGACGAAGACACGGGCTTTGGGAAAAACAGAACTGCCCTGAATACTGAGCCAGCGGGGGCAACTAATCACATCACCGTCATCACGTAACAGAATCGGGGGGCTCCACTGAAGGTCGCTGTGGCGAGCCTGAACTCAGGGAGCTCTGCGCTCGGACGCGGGACGAGGACCAGGTGTGGGGGGGGCCCGTCCTGGAATGGGCTGGGGGTTCTGAGCGAGGTTTCTCCTTTCCCGAAATTTTGTAAATACCATTTTTAAACTTTCATTCTGAAATCGTTATAGATTCAGAGGAAGTCGTAAAGACGGCACAGAGATGTCCTGTGTACACGTCGCCGAGTCTGCCCCAGTGGTTCCACCCACGTGATTCTAGGAAAAGAGCGAAACCAGGAGGAGGCTGTCGATTCAGTGTGTGTGGTTCTTTGTCATGTTATCTTCAATACCAGTTTTCACGATTTTAATAAAGATAGAACATGCAGCCAGAGGAAGTGAGCACATACTCGTCTTTAAACACATGAGGACGCACGAGGACATACCGCCGCGTGAGCCGCTGCGGCTCCTGGGTTGCCGGGGGGACACGGCCGGCCGGTGCACGTACCAGAGACAAGGGAAAGTTTAAGAGGCTAAGAAGCGGAGTAACAGATACGCTGCCACAGGCAGCAGCGGCCGCGCAGCCGACAGGTGCCTGTGTGTGCCCCGAGGGCCAGTGGCTGAGGTCTTTCCTTAGGGGGTCACACCAGGTCCTGAGGGGTCACGGGGTGCTCCAGCGGCTTGTGTGCAAGCCTCTGATTGGCTGTCGGTGAGGTAAGAGGTTTGGCGTCCACGAAGGGCCGTGGGGTTTATGGCTGCAGGTGGGGATGTGGGCTGAGTTCCCGTGAGACTGGGCGTTCCCCAGGCTGGTAGTTTGTCAGGGGAAACACGCCCCATAAAGAACGTACTTTATCTGAGGAGGGATCGCAGGCAGGCGTCCAGGAGCCCAGGAAGGGGGGTCACTGAACTGAGACAGATGCCAGTTGGCGCCACATTTGTGAAGGTCGTATATGACACTGCATGTACACGGGCAGGACATAGTAAGTAATTAAAAATGTCCCTGGCTTGGGATCCAGACCCGTATTTGGAATTCAACAGGAAGGGCCCTGGGTGTGTGGGCAGCAGAGGAGCAGGAGGGGTGGGGAGGGTGTCCCCTGCGGCGATGGGCCGACAAGGGGTCATGACAAGGCAGTCTTGTCAGGAGGGAGAAGAGGCAGCAGACTCGGGACTGGCTGAAGGAGGCAGTGCATCCAAGGACGCATTGCTGAGTGAGCCAGAGATGTCGGCGCCGGCGGGGTTCCTGGGGAACAAGGCCACAAGCTGCGTCTGAGGTGCTGCTGGAGTGTTTGCAAGAACCAGCCGAACCCGTGGTTAAAGACTTTGCGGCTCCTTAGAGGGGCATGCGGTTGGCCCTCCCCCGTCCCAAGGCTCCCTTCCCATCCAACCGCAGGCCAGCTGTGACCAGAGGACAGAAGGTGGACACCAGCGGACCAGGGAGGTCTGGGAACCCAGACGCAGGCAGTCCAGGGATTCGCGGCATCCGCACCCGCAAGGCCCTCTCAGCTCCGGGGTGTGGGAGGGCTTGGGGACAGAATCTGTGCTGGGGGCCACGGGCCCTGAGGGAGCCAGGCGTCCCCCTCCTGGCCATGTAGGCCTCTCTGCTCGTTCACGTGGGCCCGGCGGCACCAGAGCCCGGCTCCCAGCACTGTCACTGTGTGCGTGGTCGCCGTATTTTATTCTGGTCTGCGTTTCTGGACAGAGAAAACTGATACTTTTTCTTCTAAACGCAAAAAGTACATCAGCTCTAAGAAAAGCCTGCTTACTTGTAAATATTCCTAACCTGTGTTTGGAAAGGGAAACCCACGTGAAAATGCACTGAAACGTTTGCAGGGGCCTGTCCAGACCGGTCTGTGGGTCCCCACACTGAGCGGTGTGTAGAGGTCAGAGTTCAGGGGCCACTGGGCTTCCAGCGCTCCTGTGGTCGCCTCCCTCTGCAGACAGTCGCTGGACGGCCCCCGGAGACCCGCACCCCCACCCCGGCCCCCCCAGCGCAGCCTTCTCTTCATACTGTTTTCTTACTGCTCAGAAGTGAAGAAAATCGCACAGAAGTGTGTTCGATGTGATTAAGTGCACTCGACATACTGACAAATGCAAGTTCATTGTGAGGCGACGTTTCCTTCTGAGATGCCGTATGAAGTCCACGTCACATGGGCCCACGGACGTCTTTTCAATACTTTTCATGATTTAAGGCAGGAGAGGGGCCCTGCGATGAGGCAGTTGCTATAGTGACAAATTCAGTTTTTATTCACCATCGGAGCAAATAGTCACGTCAGATGAAATGAGTATTGCCTGCCTGTGGCTGCGGCAGCCCCTCCCCCTTTCTGACACCCCAGCTGCGTTTTCGTGGAAAGTGCGTGATGTGTGTCCCGCGCTCTGTCGGGGCGGGGCCTGGACAGGCCCCCCCGAGACGCGGAGGGTCCCCGCAACACAGTGCCAGTGGTTCCCGCTGCCTCCTCTCCTGGGCGGTTAGCGTGGTATCAGCAGTTAATTTTTCATTTAAAAAGCTGAACTCCAGGGAGACCCCTGAGAGCCCTCACAATGTAATATCCCAGAAACCCGTTTTCAGTCCTCAGCCCGTAAGACTTGAAATTGCTTGAAGGAGTGGAGAGACTTCAAGGAAGACACGCAGGGCAGACGCCCCACAGCGCGTCCCGGGCTCACCCCCCAGGCGCTGTCCTGGGCACTGCACAGGCATCCTCACCCTGGCCCCGCGAGGTGGGCACACGTCACAGACGAGGAACCGGCACAGGGAGGTCAAGAGGCAGCGACAGTGGTCAGGCTGCCCTGCGGGCGGCCAACCCCAGAGCCCGTGTCTCCTTCCCTAAATGGAACCACACCGGCTTTGAAATCTGCCTGTTGGTGAGAGGACCCTGCTGGCTCCTGTCACTTGGAAGTGCAGGCACCGAGGGGGTGGCTTCAGAGTTGGCTCCTGGTCTCCCAGCGACAGACCTGCACCCTCTGGGTTCCCACGGGAGCTGCTGCTCCGCGTCCTCGCAGGGGAGGGGTGAGTGGGGCATCTCTTTGCTGGGGCTGCAGTCACACAGCCCCACGACCCAGGGGCTCAGGCCCCCCCCCAGTGACCTCACTGTACCATGATCCCCTCGGTTAAGGTCACATCCTGAAGTCCTGAGGGTCAGAATGCCAACGCTGCCCACTTTGGGGGACACAGCTTAGCTCACACACAGCGAGCTGGTTGTGTGAGACCCCCCCCCACTCCACTGGATGGCTGCGCTGTCAGGAACCCCCATCCTAGGGATCCAAAGTCCAGAGGGTGGAGGAGCCCAGAGTCCCTGCCTTCCCCACCCGGCTTTTCCGTAACGTCCCCGAGTGTCTGAGTGACTCAGTCCACGTCTGTCTCTCTTGTCCGTGAGCTCAAGAGTGAAGCCACGTGCGTGGTAATCACCCGCATCTCCAGCCTGGAGCGTGATGCCGGCCACACGGCAGGGGCTCAGTAAACCCTTGGGACAGACTGTTCCGGGGCCTGACGCCCCTCCTGGGCGCGTGCGTCTGCACCGTCTGCTCCAGGGGTCATTCCTCTGCTTTCTCACTGCTCTGACATCTCCGTGGAAGGTGCCTTACTCTGGAAAAGGCTTCTCCCTGCCCACCGTGCCCACCTGATCTGTTGTCACCGGAATACCGGAGGCTCCCCCCTGTGTTGGCCCCAAGGCAGCCGTGGCCCGTCCGCAACCCGTTCCCACCCCAGGCCAGTCTCCCTGGCAACGGATCTGATCCTTTAACTGCTGGTTTGAGTACCTCCCCTAAGCGCAATCCATGGGCTTAACAGAAATTCTTTTTCAGCCATATGAAGTAATTAGTGATCGATATAAGAGAAAATATAATCAAACGCTAAGTTCAAAGTAACCTCGTGTCAGAGCAGACGCGCGGCCTGTGCCACGCTGGCGAGCTCCGCGGAGGGGAGTGCGGCTTGGAGGTACCCGGTGCGTCCGCGTGTGTCCACGTCTCTCCTGCAGTGAGGGCACCTCACTGAGGTGCCCCTGAAGCTGGGCCCAGTTCTCCAGCGTAAACGCCCCAGTGTTCAGTCAGCAGTGAAACGTATGCCCTGCATGTAACGAGCGGTTCCAGGAGGGAAGGGCAGCTGGTGCTAGAGGAACCGCCCTCGTGGGGCTCGGTCCTGGGCAGCGTCGGGGCGTCAGGGCGGCAGAGCCAACCTCCCTCCTCCCTTTCCCGGACTCCCGGGGGCAGCGCCGTCTCCCCTTCCCGGACTCCCGGGGGCAGCGCCGTCTCCCCTTCCCGGACTCCCGGGGGCAGCGCCGTCTCCGAGGCGCCACTCCAGGACCTGAAATTGCTCCACAAGCAGCACCCTGTGGGGGCCACGAGGCCCTGGGATGTCTCTGGTGCCCCTGTCACCACGTGTCACCCCAGATGTGGCACCATCGTGCCAATCTGTGAGAGCGGACTTGTGGCCTGCCCGGGTCCCACAGGCCTCCCACAACTGGCAGAGGGCCTTCAGCCACCGGGGTCCTGCCTGTCAGGGTCCCACCCGGACCGCGGCCACCACCGGTCTGGGTATCAGGGTCCTAAGGCTGCAGTGGCAAAGTGCCCCAGGCCGGGGCTGAGAAGAGCAGAAATGCGCTCTCCCCAGGGCAGGGCGCCGGGAGTCCAGGATCAGGCGTCTCGGGCCGCACGCCCTCCGGAGCCTGCAGGGTGGATCCTCCCTTTTCAGCTCTGGTGTCGCTGGCGTCCTGCACTTGCAGCCGCCTCCCTGCAGCCTCTGCGTCCGTCCCCACAGCCTCCCTGTGTGTCTCATCTCATAAAGACACTGGTCATGGCCTCACCTGAGCTGATCGCGTCTGCAAAGGCCCTGTTTCCAAGAAGCCCTTCCTCCCAGGGCTGAGGGTTAGGCCGTGACACACCTTTTGGGGAGACGCGGTTTGACCCTCAGGATCCACAAGTCACAGATGCCATCCACCTCCTGACCCGAAGCGCCAGGATCGATTATCAGCTGACCTACAACTGAATTTCCCTCCTTTGGGGTTACAGGGCCCTGTCCACCCGCTTCATAACGGAGTTCGCCTCTGCAGCCAGATCGGTTTCCCTGTTAACAGTCAAGTTGGACTGAAAGGACCTCGGGTCAAGTTGGATCCCCTCTGCAGTCCCCTCCCCTGCACACACACACGCACACACACACGTGCTCCCAACACCCGCCGTCTGAGTGATTGACCCTGGCGAGTCGGGGCTGAGAAAATCGGAGAGAACTGCACTCGACACCTGGGGTCGGGGCTGTGACTGACCTCACCTGTCTGGTGAGATGTCGCAGGGAGAGACAGGCATGGCGATGGCTCACTTACAGACCTGTTGGATAGCTGCATATTTTCATGAAAACATGAGAAGTAAATAATTTTTGTTATTTGCATTGGACTGTCATCTTTTCTCATCACGATTCTTGAAAGTTGAAATCCCCTCAGCCTCCTCCCCATGGCACAGGGACACCTGCTGTTCTCCACGAATATGACGAGTTTTTTAACTAGACGGTAGGTTAAGTGCATTTACAGGACTTTACCCACGAAGCTGATGAGATCAAGGACAAAACGCAGATTTTCCGACTTCTGGAGAAACTGCTCTAGGTAGACCTGGTGGGGAGGGGCGCCCCCAGGAGCCCCGGGAAGGGCCGTCCAGGGCCAGCGAGGAGCACCTGGCTTGGTCTCCGTGTCGTGCGGGGGCGTCGTGGTGCTGGCCAGACTCTCACTTAATCCAAGCTTGTACCGCTCGCCCCACGACAGGCCAGTAAGTCGAGAGACGTGGCGTTGGGACAAGGAAGAGCATCTTTATTTGGAAAGCCAGCAGACCGAGAAGATGGGGGCTAGTGTCCCAAAGAGCCATGTTGCCTGACTAAGAGTTCAGGGTTGTTTTATACTAAAAGGGGAGGGGGTCACGTCAGACGTTTCCTGGTTCTGCTCAGCCTCCGGAAGGGACGTGTTAATTTCTTCCTTCCTGGTCACTCGCAGCGGGGCCTGGTCAGGATGTGGCCTGTGAGCTGAACAGAGGTGTTTGAGCTCAGTGCTCCCCTCCGGGAGGCAGGTTCTCAGAGGTGGGCCATGATGTTAATGTAAGCTTATAGGCCACGTCCTTTTAGTGATTAACTTGTAGCAAAAGCGATAGATACAAAGATTAATGTAGAAGAAACAGATCCAATATGGGGTCAGATTTGTTCTTCCCTGTTACACACATTCCTCCTTCCTGACCCCGGACACCCTCCACTCGGGCCCAGCAGCCTGGAGAGGTGCAGGCCTCGCAGGTGCTGGGCACCAGCTGTGGGCAGGCAGCTGAGCTGGGCACCTGGTTCTGCCTCGGCCTCAGGGCCCACCTCCCTGGATGCTGACCACGGACGGGAGCCCTCCCAGGGCTGTGGCTGCGGCGCCTGCACTGCACCTCCGTCTGTGTGGGACGTCTTGTAATCGCGTATTAGGGAGTTCTCAGGACCGTGGGCGCAGGGAGCCTGGGGGTGGCGTCAAGCCGTGCGGAGTGGGGGCGGGGGGCACCAGATTCTTACTCAGCCTGTCTGCACAGACTTCATCCTTTGTCTCTGTGAGATGAAGGCCCTATTAAAGGGCTACTTCGTGTGTACAGACCCTGAATTACACAGCTTTTTTTTTTTTTAAAGAGAGCATAAAGCAAAACAAGTTTAAGAGGTAACTCTCTTCCCTTGAGAAGCACCCGGACCTAATGCTACACTAAGAACGCCTGCTTTCTTCCCCCTCTGCTGGTGACACACCCTGCAGTCACCGAGGGTCTGTCCCTCCAGGCTCGTTCCCAGAGCTGCCTCGGTGAGTCCCACAGTCGGGCCCTAAACAGAAGACGTCTGGTGTCTCCCGTCCCGGAGGCTGGGATCTGACACCCGGGTGTCAGCCAGCTGGCTCCTCCTAAGGCCTCTCTCCTTGGCAAGCGGACAGCCATCTTCCCCCCGTGTCCTGACGTGGCTGTCCCTCTGTGCATGTCTGTGTCCTGATCGCCTCTTCTTGTGAGGACGCAGGTCACGCTGGATCAGGGCCCTCCCACAGGACCTCGTTTTGCCTTCATTATCTCCTTAAAGGCCCCGTCTCCAAACGCTTGTCTTATAGGTCCTGGGGCTAGGGCTTCAACACGGGGACTTGGGACACAGCTCAGCCCCGACACGGACCCGTAATCCAGTCTGTCCTGTTCACGTCTCATTACTCGGGGCTCCTTTTATATGTTAGCCAAAGGACCGCCTAAGGGCAAGTCCGCTTCTGAGAAATACCTGTGTGCTGTGTGCTGCGCCAGACGACACATAAGAAAATGAAGGGTCTACCAAGCCGATCGGGGAGATAAAAATAAGTAAGTGAAACTCAGTGTGCGTTTTCAGAAGCATATGGGGCAGTTCCGTCCAAAACCCTTTCAAATCCGTGGTTTGATCTGGGACACCGAGTCACAGTGATGAAGTGACCATTCGGTGCAGAGGCCGCGACTGTCACCAGTGGTGCTGGGCGTTCAGGCGGGAAGGCTGGTGTCCAGGGTGCGGGGGTGCTGGCCGTGCTGGCTGCTGGCCGGTCCCACTGGGTGGTTTTGCTGGGAAGCACGTCTCGGGATGTGAGGACCAGGGCGCCAGCCAGACGCTCCCCTCCCGCAGGGAGGCCTCCGAACAGTTCTTGACATCGACGCGGTATCAGTCACGTTGCCACTTCATTTCTTTGGCAAAGGGACCTGAGTCTCTGGCTTGTTTCCGTTTTGGTGTTCAGCAGGTGGACTCAGTGGGTTTGGGGCGTCGGTGCTGATTCGTGGTGCTGCCTTCGCGCAACACGAAAGAGGCTGCTTGTTAAACTGCTAATTTTCGGATCTTCTCTAAGTGAATGCAAACAAATTCTGGTCCTCAAAACCCTGCTAATGTACAATGTTCAATTTTTAATTTCCAGTCCATCTTAGATTATGGGATGAAAAACAATATTTAATCCCTCGTTAACACATGAATAAGCGGAAGCTGTCATTTTCAACCAGACAATGACAGGATTATATCAAGAACTGTCAGTTTATGTGAAAACATTATGTTGCCCAAATTTTCATAAAAATTAGCAGTGGGTAATATTCAAGATCAGAGCAATGGAAAGAGGAAAGTCTATTCATGGTAATAAATATTCATATTTGTCTGCTCAGGAGATGAAAATCTAATCAAGGGGCTATTGATGGGCTGGCCTTTTTTTTTTTAACCAAGATGTTTCATCTAAATTGGGTTTGATATGGAAATCAGTCTCACTGGAGTCCCCCAGGCCCCCACACGCGGACACCGCGGCTGGGGTGTCCCCAGGTCAGAGGTGCTGGCGTGCACCGCTGCGGGCGGACGGCGTCACTCTGCTCCGGGTCCTTAGCGCTTCGTGTGTGGAGTCACTTGGACCTTCCCGCCCTTTTTTAAGGAAAAAACAACATAATTTCATGCCGGTTGACTTCTAGCTACTCCAGGGTTAAAATCATCTGTGTTTTTGCTTTTGTTGACAATTACCATAAATCAGAAGACGCTCGGCATGGAGCTTAATGAAATATGTATGATTTTAAAAAGAAAAGATGGTAACTGCAGGATGTTGCTTTGTGTGTGTGTTTGTGTGTGTGTGTGTCTGTATCTGTGTGTGTGGTTTGTGTGTGTGTGTGTGTCTGTCCAGAGCCGTGTCACTCCTCGGGGGCGGGGCGGGGGTGCTGAAAGGAGATGGGGAGGGACTCGTGGGTCACAGCTGCCTGCCAGCTCAGCTCTCCCTGGTGGCCCGGGGCTCCTCCCTGTCCAGTGCTGCTGTGCTCTGCTTGCTGTGTGGATACGGAGCTCACGCCTCTTCTCCAGGAGAAGTCACTCCTCCTCCAAGTCAGTCTCAGTGCGTGTCCTGCCAGCACCGTCCCCTGGGTCCCTGTGCCTGGTTCCCCCAAGCAGGCCTCCCCCGCTGTTACCTGTGACTTACAGCGCCCAGCCCTTCCGTCCCAGCCTCTCATCACCCCGGGGGACCTGCCGCCTCCGCTTCCTCCCTGTGTGACCTGGTCTCTGTGCACATGTTGTACGGAGCTGAGCCGGCCCCGTGCTCAGCCGTCAAGTGCTGTGTCGACAGTCTCGTGCCCTGTAGCGTGGAGGGTTAGGAGCAGCTGGTGTCGCCGTGCGGGCCGGAGCCTGCTGTCTGCGGGCGGGGCCCGGGGAGCCGGCGGCATGCGTCCCAACCTGTCTGAGGCCAAGGCGCAGGAGCACGGGTGTCCAAGAGCAGAGACAGTGACGTCTCAGCTCAAGCAGGGAGCACCTTCGCCACCCCCGCCTTTCTGTCCTGACCCTCGACGGACTGGTGACGCCCCCACCTTGGTCCTTGGTGCAGCCTCTTCCTGCGCTTACTGGTCCACGACTCAGACGCCCACGTCCTCCCAAAACGCGGGCACAGACACACCCAGAAATGGTGTTCCCGGGCCATCTGGGGTCCCTCAGCCCAGGCAAGGTGACACTAGAATTGACTGTCACATGTCCTGGCACTCCTCTTCCCCGCAGCCGACAACCGGAGACGCTGCACGGCAACGTCCTCTTCTCCACGAGGGTGGTGGCGGCCTTCCCGGGTGGGCTGGCCAGCTGGGGTTCCCGCTGCTGCATGACCTTGAGGGGTCGTCCTTGTCACACCAGAGGGAAGGCGCTGGCGGGGTCCCGGGCTTCCTCTTCCTGGGGGTGAAGACCCGCGAGCATCCCGGCCCCGTGTTCCTGCCGAGACCTTGCTGTGGCCCTGCTCCCGGGGGCGGGCCAGGAGCCCGGGCCAGGGTGGCAGGAGCCGGGGGCGGGGGGCGCGGGGCGCGGGGCTCGGAGCCACCAACCGTGGTCGTTGAAGGGGAACTTGGGCCTAACTGGGATTATTACTTGGGGTGGTGTGAACATCGGTTCTGTTCTTTAAAGGGAAGGGATAACTTGCCGCAACGACAACCCCAAAAATAGTGTCAGGGCTTAGGCGGCTTCGGGGGTGCGGTCTGCCCTGGGTTAGTCCTGTCTCCTCGGTGCTGGTCTGCGGGGCGGTGACCCAGAGGAGAAGGCACTGCTTCTCTGTCCTCGGAGTCGTCCCAGAGATGGTGACCGACAGGAGACTTGGTGTAACTGGCAAGGGTCCTCTCATAGCCGAAGAGACCAGAGGGACTTTCTGATGGACCTACTGGGCATTGCTTCGCGGGCCCTGGTTCATCCGGCTGTTACGTGAAAGAAGGACCTGGGAAGGCA
Organism: Camelus dromedarius; assembly: GCF_036321535.1. Lineage (NCBI taxonomy): Eukaryota > Metazoa > Chordata > Mammalia > Artiodactyla > Camelidae > Camelus > Camelus dromedarius. Next base: position 723,077 of record NC_087442.1, read on the forward strand.
GGTGAGTGCGGGATGGAAGTGGGCGTGTGATCAGGTTCCTAAATTCCGACCGTTGTCGGGAGAAGCTGTAGCAGGTGGTTCCCAGGCCAGGAGCTGCTGGAGAACTCGCTTCTGTCCTCCGCGGGTGTGGCCTATGCCACGAGGCCCCGTGGGCCAGTACCACCCCAGCCCTCCTCCGGGAGGGGCAGCGCAGGACCGGCCTCTCGCCTCCCTGTGGTGTAGCCGCGTGGCCGCCGCTGGACCACTAGGGGTCACACTTACATCCCTGGATCCGCAGTCAGCGGGCTCCCGGGATCGGGCGCTCCCTCCTCCGTGAGCCGGCAGGACTTTACCAGGATGTGAGGGATGGGGGAGAGGGGAGAGAGGACAGGAAGGGGGCATGGAGGAACAGCAGACTGGACGTGTCCAGAGCTCTGTCTCTGGGGTGACCCCGCACTCCGGAATTAAGGACCCGGGACTGCAGTAAAGTCTGTGGGTGACAAGCAGTTTCGGTGACTTAACTGAGCGTCCCCACCAGCAGCACGGCAGGGAGGCAGTGCCCACCCTCCAGCAAGGTCACCAGCAAGGTCACCAGAGGTCGCTGGTTTGTACCTTCTGTCTCCTGCTATAAGCACCTGAAGCCAGTGGGAGGAGAGCCCTCAACGGCTCCCCGTGCCCGTGGAAGGCCTGCCCACTTTCCAGGTTCCTCCCGTGTGAGGCTCCACAGGGCTCCTGGGAGAGCACGTCCAGACCCGTGACGGCCTCGTCTGCAGAACCCGCAGCAGCGCTCCGCGTGTGCAGGACGGGCGGCGGGGCGACTGCCTGCGACGCACCTCTGCCCCTGCGGAGGGTCTGCCACACAGGATCCTGTGCTTCCGTCTCCCTGTACACGAGTGTGATGTGCGAGCCTGTGGGCGCGTGTGCGAGCGTGTTGCTTCGCTGCCCTGCTGCTGCCGCCGACGCCCCCTTTCTTCATCTCCCCCAGCCCCCCGAGCTGCCTGCCGGGGGTCGGAAGTTCCCTGATTGAGGGACAGTCAGGTGGCCCTGAAGTTTCTCTGAGAGTCTCAGTTGGGGGAAATGGAAATTCCTTGAAGGAAGAGTGGCTGTGAGGGTACCAGAGGCGAGAAGGAGCCTCCAGGGTGGGGGGGGGGAGTATGAGCAGAGTCAGAGGGCGGGGCTGTGTCGTAAGGTGGGGCTGCGGGGTGTTGGGGGTGGGGGGACAGAGAAGCGGGAGGGGCTGGCGACTCCGAGGAGAGAAGCGGTGCAGGCACCTAACGCCCGCGCGTGGTGGCGGAAACGGGCGGAAGGGCGGCTGGGGGCCTGATGTGTTTGTGGCAACGGGGTCGTGGGGCCCGGGAGGGACAGCAGCCTGTCCAGTTTCCTTTAGGGTGGAGGGGAGAAGCAGGAAGCCCAGAGACTGGCGAGGAGACGGCGAGTGCTTGGTCCAGGGTGGAGGAGGGACGGAGAGGACGTGTGGGGTGCCCCCCACCCCTGGCCCGGGCGGCTGGTCAGACGTGCATGTGGTGTGAAGGTGAGGGGTGGGCTGGCGGGTGGGGGCCACCTAGCTCACCCGTCACCCTCCCCCACCCCCCAACTGAACACAGGCTGCGGGAGGCTGTGGGATTTAATGGGGGTTTGGGTTGGGGGTGGGTGGGAGGCCGGGTCGGGAGGAGGAGAGGGAGACCCTGGCATGAGTCAGGAGTGAGAATCTCGGCCCTGGGAGCCGAGAAGCGGGCGAGTGCGGGCGGTGGCGTCCTGGCTGGGCAGCTCTCCCTCTCAGTGGGTTTTTTGGCTTCGTCTGAGATTAAGCTCGGGTTTTTCGCTGGACCAGAAAGTGTCCTGTAACACAGACGACACCAGAGTTTCATGTGGAAACGAGAACTCATGGGGCTGGCCTGGGAGCTCACTGGTGCCCAAATGCAGGAAGGGGCACAGCAAAGCCCCCTGGACGCCCCCCCCCCGGAGGCTGAGGGCTGGAAGGGCCCCGACCCCAGGAGTGGGGGCTGGCGGGATCCCGGGGCCGTCGGCGCTGTTCAGCGAGAGCAGCTGTCCTGTCCCCAGCTAGACGGTGAGCCTGGGAGAGAACACGGCTGACCCTGCATCCTCCCAGGACGACCCCAGAGCTACAGTCAGGGCTCAGCCTCGAGGTCACTGGGGTGGTGACGTCGGCAGTGATGAAGCGCTGTGGCCGCGGACGCTGTGCGGGTCCCTTCCTGCACATGGGAGTGTGCGTGAGCGTGTGTTGAGGGAACTTGAGCCCTGTGACGAATTGTGTTTAACTTATCAGGGTTTTCAGTGATTGTTTCTTCCTTGGGAAACTGCTCCTTGGTGCGAAGTTTCACCAGGCGCCAGCCCGGCCGGCTGCTGCTGACGGCCCCCGGCAACTCCGACACGGGCGGGGTCAGCCGGCAATGTCCAGGACACGTCCCTGCCAGCGCGGCAGACAGGCTGGTCCGGGTGCGCTGAAGCGTTTCACTCGTGTGCCCTCAGAGCCCGGGCCGCACAGGGTCTTCCAGAGAAGGGACCGGGGGCGCTGCAGGCCGGCTGTGTGCCGTCCCGCCCGGAGGGCCTGAGTGCCACCACCCCTGCGGGCAGAAAGTCCCACAGCAGAGTTTCAACAGGTGACAACCTGACCTCTTCCGGCGTCCCTGCCCACAGAGCCTATTTTTCTTGTGACACCAGCAGAGCTCACTTAAGAGAGCGCCAGCCTGTCCCATCCAGAGCTCGGAGGATGTCGGGGACTCGAGGGACGCAGAGACCGGACGCTCCGCTTTCTCATGAGAAAGTCCAGTCTTCCTGGAGCTGCATGGCCGGGTCCCAGCTCCTCGCAGCGGGTCCGTCTCCTGGGCGTTTGCACACGACTCACGCCTGCACTGCGGCCCGGCTGTGCACGGCGGGGACTGGCCCCACCGCACTGCGGCCCTGATGCTTCCAGGACCTGCGTCTAAACAGCGCACCCCATGGACACGAGCTTTGTGAATCCCTCTTAAAAAGCATTTCAAACTGGGTTTTGTTTTCAAGCCGGATGAGGGGACCTAGGCTTTATTATTATTATTATTTTTGCCGATCTATGAGTATTGAATGTTCACTCATTCTTCCGTTCCATGCACACCGTGGTAACCTCAGGAGCCACACTGGACTCCAGAACCACACCCGCTGGAACAGAGGCCCCATTCTCAAGGCTTTTCAGAGCGAGGTGGTCAGTATCAGTTGGCTTCTGTTCTGAAAACAGAGATGAATTTAAACACGAAGTCCTGGGTCCTGCCCTCAGTGACCTCATGATCTAGTGGAAGAAATAGGATGGATGCGTTAAAGCAAACAAGTCAACGGTGTGTGAGGAATTAGCGAACGGGGTGAACACGGGACTCTCAGTTTTCAGGGCGGACTCCCTTGGCAGTGGGCTCTCTCCTTCTGAGGGAGCTTCATAACAGAGAAAACGCTCCAGCCAGCGTGGAGGTCGGACTCGGTCCCACAGCGGGACCCGAGTCCCTGCCCCCAGGGCGCAGGGAGCCACCCTGTTTGGAGCCCGGGAGGCTCCGGGTGGGATTACCGAGGCTGAGAGACGCCGTGCGGGAGTCAGTGGGCCCGGAGTGCAGGGCAGCCGTGTCCCTGGAGAGAGGACAACACTGGGTGAGGACAGGACAGGGCGGAGGCTGCAGGGTGCGTCTGCAGACCGAGGGGGCGGCAGGGAGGCCCCTCCCCGGGGTCTTGAGGGGGGCCCTGCCCACTCCTGACCTCAGGCTTCGGGCCTCCTGGCCCCGAGAGAAGATGTTTCTGCTGTTCTGAGCCACCCTGTGTGTGGCGATGTGTTCGCGGCTGGGTTTCAGAACGATGTAAAATGTCTGGGCAGAGACAGAGGAACTGGCAGGAACCTGTGCTTGGAAACCGTGAGGTCCCGGGGGCAGCTGGGGAAGCCAGTCGAGAGCCAAACGCTAGTTCAGGGAGGTGACAGGAGGGTGGGCTTCTGGCGGGGTACGGAGCCCAGACCACCCCCTGGACCCACATGGGCCGAGAGGGCACCTGCACCTGTGCCCGACGGGGTCCTGGGCTCAGATGGCTTCTGGAAAGCGTCTATTTTTATAAGTGTCACTTATATTTAAAAATATAAGAACTGAGTGCTTGGGCCTCACGGGGCGTGTTCCAGAGCTGTGCCACCCCCTCTGCGCTGGGGGTCGGGCCCTGCTCTCTGTGCCCCTTTTAAGAGAGAGGCAGCGGGCTCCCGGGCTTCTCCACAGGCCCTGGAACGAGCCGCAGTTCCTCTGTCCTCCTCTTGGTTCTTGATTAACTCGGGGCAGGGCCAGCGGGGCCTGCTCCGGACTCCGATTCCGACCACGTTGACTGCGTCGCCTGGGGCAGCTCCACGGAAAATCAAACAGCCCTGAGCCCGAGCCGCCAGCCGCCGACTGAACCCACCAGCCAGCGCGGGCAGGCGGCCTCTCAAGCCGCCTGGGCCACGCCTGCGCTCAGTGGTGCTTTATTTAGAGCTTGTGCACTTAGATGAAACGTGGGAGACCGCCGGCCCCTGCCCACAGTCCCGCTCCGTCACCGCGTTGTCTCCGCATGACCGAGATATTAAAGCAGAGGTTAGGTATTAAAAGCCTCGTTAAAACACAGAAATGGGATCTGCATAGACGATGTCTAATTCCAGACTGGAAAGGCATTCACAGAGGACACGGTTAGGTGTCTAGACCCAGCTTGGAAAATCCTTATAGGAGAACAGACGAGAATTCATGGCCATGTTCAGAATGTACGAACTCTGCCTTTTTCCTAAATGCGAAGTGGTGCATCTCCAAGGAGTGTCTGATGAGACAGGAGACCGGATTCTGTTTGCAGGCTGTCACCCAGCCGGGAGGGCCAGCGGGGGGATGTGGGTGTGGGACGGCGGCCGTGTGGTCTGGAGAGGGCACCGTCTGCAGCCCCGGGCCCCGCGAGTCCTGGGCCGGCCCCACCGCGTGGCGCTGCCTCCAGCAGGTGCCCCACACACTGAGCGGGACAGGCGGCCTCCCTCACAGGGCAGGCAAGGAAGCAGCTCCCACAGACCCGAGGGACGTCCAGGGAAGAGCCACTGCCCAGCCAGCAGCGGGACCACACGGGCTGGATCTGGGCCACTAAGAGATGGAGACCCCCAGTGGGGCGGCTGCTCCCGTGGACCCCCTCCCCAGGCCAGCGGTGTCGACCTCCTGTGAGGAGGGCCACTCACCGACTTTGCTGTTGGGCGGAATGCCAAACAGGCTCCCAAGGGCCTGGGGCCTGTGTGCAAAGCAGTGCTGACCAGGCCTCGATTCATAGACCTGGGCCTCCAAAGGGAGGGCGTAAAGAAGGAGACGCGTTCAGAGGGGCAGGTGACATTCTAACAGCAGCAGCAGCGCTTTGCAGGGGAAGAGGCCTCAGAGTGGGAATAACTGTGGGTGAAGTAGCTTCCATGACTGAAAAAGTTCTTCAGGAAGGTTCCGGGCTGAGGCCACCGAGCTCATGCCACGTATGAACTCCCCCTGGGGGCCCCGGCTGACCGCCGCCTTCCCGGGCTCCAGCAGGGTCCCGGTTCCAGGATGGAAGAGCTGCTGTCAGCAGCCGGGGGCAGGGCGGGGCGCCCACAGGCCGGGTGTTGGGGCCGCCTGTGCCTGTGGACTCGCGGTTTAGAAGCAAAGGTGCGTTTTCTCCCTGGGCTGCATTCGTGTGAGTTCCAAACGCACGTCACGATTATTTGGAGACGCTAAGGGACAGTTCACGTTCTCAGGTGATGTCCTTCATTGTTTGAGTGGTGCCCGTGCTCTCTAAGCACTGACCGCCGCCCCACGGGGCAGAGGCCCCCAGACCGTCCCATTAAAGGGGTGATTGAAAGGCCCGGATGAAGGCCCCGGCAGGGTGGTAGTGCCCCCGTGTTGGTTAGCTCAGGGGGCGGGGGCAGAGGCCCGGAGCCCCAGGGCGGGCCCTCCATCCTAGCTCCGCGTCTCTCAGCCCCTGCCGCGCGAGCGCCCCTTGCTTTGGGCAGACGAGGAGGAGCAAGGGCCTGAACCCGCTTTCTGAGCCGCCTCAGCGGTCGGCCTCGGCTTCATGTTACACGTTGATGGGGCAAGAATTTGACCTGCTGCTGAAGGAAGGTCCCCTCCGCCCGGACTGGGTCTGCCCTGTGGGGCCCCATGGGATCCCATGGGATCCGGACCCTCGTCTCTGAGGAAATCGGGGGTCGGGGCCCCCCTCAGCACCCACGGTGGACCCCTCTGGGAGGAACTTAAAGCGGCTTAAACGGCTCACGTTATTCCCCTCGGCGCGCCGTCCACTCTGACGGGACGTCCACGCGGCCTCACGGTCAAACCTCAGGTCGTCTGCTCCAGGGAGGTGGAAACCGCTCTCCTGGCGCTTTGAGCAGGAAGAGTCTGGAAGCACAGCAGGACTGTGTGTCTCCCTCCCTCCCTCCTCCCAGCTTCCCTGCAGAAGCACAGCTGAGAAGCCTCGTGTGTGGCTCACAAATCGAGCTCCGCGAGGCACCAAGACCCTTGAGCTGGTTGCGGGGCAGCTCTCTCCATGAGTGGCACTCCTTTTCCCCCGTGAAATGTTTTCAAGCACATTTGATCTGTAGCTCATTTAATCCAAGGGTGTGTGAGTAGGAGAGGTTAACGGCTCCGTTCCTGGAAGACAGTCTGGGGTGCAGGGGAGCTGCCCCCGAGCAGCAGCCGCCCTGCCCCCCACAGTCTGAGCCGTTTCCTCTTCCTCCTGCGATGGGCCCCGGTCTCCTCCTGCGCCCAGCGCCGCGACCAGGAGAGCTGTTTCCACCTCCCTGGAGCAGATGATCTGAGGTCTGACTGCAAGGCCACAAGGACGCCCTGTCGGGGTGGATGGCCTCCCAAGGGGGTAACGCTCCCCGCTGCTGCCAGGACTGCGGACGGACGGCAGAACTCAGGATATTTGGGACGTCAGGAGAGCCCAGGGCAGAACCAGGGAGCTGAGTGGGAGGATGGAGAGGCCGGGTGCCGCCCTGCACGGCCCCTAGGTTCGCGCCGTGTGAGCGAGAACTGATCGCCGCAGACTGCAGCTTGTGCTGTTGGAGATCTGCCACGTGCCGCTGGATCTGCCCTATATGAGGCCGGGTCCAAGGGCCAGCCCAGGCCGTCACTCCTGAGTGCAGCCCCAGGTTGGGGGCGTCACTGAGGTGCAGCCTGGGGGCCTGACCTCCCACCACGGAGCTGTGTGACCCAGAGCAGATTCGCAATCCCTCTGGCCCTCCAGCCAGAGGATGGGGCTGGCCTCCTGCTCGCTGTCTCCCCGCCACCCACCACCCCCAGGCCCAGTAGGACCCTCAGCTTATGAGACCTGACCTCGGGAAAGGAAGCAGGGAATGGCCCCATTGCCTCAGAGACCCCTGCCCATCACGGGGTCCACAGTCCGGCACAGACGCTCGAGTCCCAGGAGCCAACCACATGAATCTGCCCACGGACGCTGGCCCGGGACCGGCCATCAGGTCGGAGTGTGGGGCTGGGGTCCGAGTACACGGTGGGGTGCTGAGTCAGCAGGGGGCGTGGGGATCAGTCTCCCTCCCCTCCATCGCAGTGTGGCTGCCGCCGGCCAGCTGGGGGCAGGTCCGGGCTGCGCAGAGGCAGAGGCAGGACAGCGAGCTGGGGCGCTGTCGGTGACTCAGGAGGGGCCTGTCAGACACATGAGGGAGCAGGTCTCCGTGGGGCCCTGAGGAGGCACCTCGTGGCCACTCCGCGTGGAGGCCTGGGTGGTGCTGACAAGCTCTCTGACTTTCTGGACAGTGGAGACTGTTTTCTCACCTGGAAAATGGGCTGCCGTGTCCACCCCACAGGGAAACCCTGGGGTCTCTTGGTCACCTCAGTCCAGCGCCGTCACAGCGACCATCGGCAGTGGTGGTCAGGGGCTGGCACCTGTGCTTCCCGGGCTGGTGGGGAGGCCCCTGTTCCAGCCTCCAGATTGCCTGACGCCCCCACCTGTCCCCAGTGTCACCAGGGGGAGGCCTTCGCCTTCAGAGCCTCACTTACGGGCCCCTTCCGTCTCCTCTGAAGGCGGTCTGGGCTGTTCTTAGAGTTCGTTGACCGTCTGGCTGCTTTACAGCCAAATTCAGATGGTCTCAGTTTTCAAGGTCAGTTTGCTTTTTAGATCTCCTAGGATGGAGACTTGAGTCATAGTCAGAGCCTACAGAAATGTAGTAACAAAAATAGTAACAAAACAGAAGAAACAGAGACCATGGGCGCACGGGAACGTGTCCTCACGTCACTTGGACTCGGGTAACCAGGGCCGGTGGCGTGCGTGTGGGTCCAGCTGTTGTGTGGTCACCCTCCAGCACCCGGCTCACCCCTGCAGAGCGGTTAGCTGGGATCAGCCGCCGGGCTGGGAGGTGGTGGACGTGCGTGGTGGGGCGTGTAGACCAGCTTACACAGTGAGGGACCCTTGTGACTGGTAATAGAACAGCAGGGCTTGCTGGCTGCCAGAAGCCCGCCTTCCCCGTCTGGCCTGTGCCCGGGGTGTAGAACAAGTTCCCTTTCCTGAGAATGGCTTTGGGCTTCCCTGTTCACGGCCTCCTGTTCAGACTCGGGGCCCCCACCCCCTGCTTTGCCAGACCCCCCTTCCCTCCAGGCCCCAGGCATGCTGCCATCACCTGAGACGTCCTGTTGTCCTGGGACTTCAGCCCGAGGGCCGTTTCTCTTCCCCGCTGTCCCCTGCCTCCTCTGGCCTGTCCCCTCCCCGGTCAGGGGCTCAGCCGGCGCCCAGCCCAGCCCCAGCGAAGGGGCTCCAGCAGGGGGGATGGGGGACCTGGCCCTTCGGCCTCAGACCTGAGCTTAGCGTCTGCCCACAGGAGGCCAGGCTCCCCCCTGCCCCCTGCCCCCACCAGCAGGTCCTCTGTCCTCCAGCCCTGGCCGAGCTCACGACGGACGTCAGGTCTGAGGGTCCCTGTGTGTAGACACGCGATGTGGCCGTCTAGAGAGAAGCCGTGACTGCCTCGTCTCTCCCCAGTCTCCCTCCCCATCAGTGAAGCCACGTGGGTCACCAGCACTGCGCAGAGACTTCCTTCCCCACCACGTGTGCAAAGCGAGTAGCTGTGTGTCTGAGTGCTTTGTGAGCATCTCGGAAGGTGCCCGAAGGCATCCACGCGTGTTAATACACACCCTTCACTCCGGCACTGCACTCAGCCGTCAGCCTCCGAAGTTTCGATGTTCCCGGCTTGGCCTCGCCGCCCCCACGGAGGTGTCCCCTGGGGGATGGGTGCCCAGGGAAGGGGCACAGAGGAAAGGTGGGGAGCCCTTCACTTGCAGGGAGGGCTCAGGTGCAGGGGCGGGGCCCGACCCCAGGAAGCAGTGTGCGAGTTGGAGCCAGCACGCCGCCCCCGGAGACGATTAATTCATTAGCGCCCCGGACCACGCTGCATTGTTTTCTTGTAATTACACACGCCCCGCACGCCTGCTTTTGAAGACATTAATTGCATGATTAGTTTTATGATTTCTTCTGATTACCAATTAAGTTACCTTTTTTGTATTTCATACGTGCCATCGGGGCTTATAGTGCAGCTTTTTTAATTTCTCACCTAGCGGGGGTCCTCGCACATCTGAAGGCTGCATTGCGCACTCAATAAACAGAGCGTAATTTTCTGTGTGAAGCATTGGTGCGGACTCGGGAAGAGGATGTTTCAGATATTACGCGATCAGGAGTGACACTTAATTTTACAGGGGAGAAATCTTCTGTTTCACTGTCACAACGATGTTCACAGAGCGTGATTTTAGAGACGGGTGGGGCCCGGCGCGAGGCTCCCGCGTCTGCCGCGTGGACAGAGCTGTTGTGGCCGTTTCTCTGGGAAGATGCTGCCAGTCACCGCCCTCCTGCCACCTGAGTTAATTTTCTGACGCCGCCTTCTCCCTGAGGACCAGGAGCGAGTGGCTGCCCCACCCAGCTGGGTGCCTCAGGAGACCCTCCGGCCCCACCGGGCACAGACCTGAGGGCGCCTGCCGAACGTGGGAAGCAGGTGTCCAGGCTCCCGTGGCTGCTCACGAAATGGCATTCAAGCCCTTACCGTGCCGTCTGAGACCCAGAACCCCAGTCCCGCAGGAAAATAGCGCAGGTAGATCTGTGATCAGCAGGCGGCCGGGGACACGACGCCCGACGGTCCTGGATGCACCGAGACGACGCCATAAACCGCGAGACTCCAGCGTCGCCCTCAGCCTGAGCGCAGAGCGCGGGAGAATAATGCCGCCTGCGTCTTGCGTGTGGGTTGGAGACCTTCGCGCTGGATGAAAATGTGCAAGTGGTTCCGAGGCTCTGCCGGCTCCCGGTGGGGAGCTGCTGGGGGCCAGGCCACTTTTCATCGCACGTGGCTGCGGAGGGAGAAGGTTCCAGTTCTGGCGCTGGTCCTTGAGGTGTCAGCCTGACAGAGCTCCGTCTGACGGCAGACAGAGAGGAGGAGGCGCAGAGAGGAAGAAGCGTCCAGGAGCCACCCGCGTCACGCGGGAACCGGGGCCCAGGGCAGCGTCAGCCGTGCCTCTCGTGACTGGGAGGGTGGCCCACGCCCCCAGGCTGCAAGCTTTTCATAAACTGTAGGACAATCAGTAAGGTTTCTTGAGTAACATTTATTTATTCCCAGCTTCCCTTTTATTAACCAAACTTTCTGTTTTTAAAGCCGGCTTCATTTACAGTCCCTTGTGCTCCGGAGTAATGTGTGATCAGGGCCCTGTCCGCCCAGGAGGTGCAGAGGTCGGGGAGGCGGGGTCACGGGCTCAGCGACCTCTCCCTCCGCAGCTCTGGTCATGACTGCTCCTGCCCGCTCCTGCCCCAGATAGATTTGCGTCTGTGTTGAGGCTAATTTCGGGTTTCCTGAGGGGGCTTTAAAAAGCCATCCTGCGGAGTGGGCGGCGGAGTGGGAGCTTCCCCCAGGTTTCATTTAAACCCTCGTGCAGTCAGAGGCCCCTCGGCTGGCCTTGAGCAGCCCGAGTCTTGGGCAGCGGTGGTGCGGGGCTCCATCTGGAGCCGACACGGTGTGGTTCTGAGTGTGTCGCTGCCAGGGAGCCTGCTCTGGGCCCAGTGGTGCTGCTGCCCCAGACCCCACCTCCCCGGACTCACAGGAGGATGTGAAGGACCAACGCGGGCAAGCTCCTCGGGACCCTGCAGCCAGTTCAGGAAGTGCCCCAGGGAGTCACAAGTCCCTGTCCCGCCGCCACGGAGCTCCTGGTGTCTGACCACAGAGCTGCTTTCGCCCGAGGATGTCCCTGGCTTTAGTGAATGACCCCGGAGGGCCCTGGTCTGTCTGCCCTCTGCTCAGAGGCCGTGAGACATGGTGACCCTCCACGACGGACACAGGGAGGGGCTAGCCTCGGGTGGCAGCAGTTCCAGGGGACCCTGGACCAAGCCCCCTCCTCCCCCCAGGACCAACTGCAGCCTGCCCCCCCCACCCCGGGCGGGGGTCCCACCCCTCAACTATCCAGGGGAAGAACCTCTGACTGGGAGGCCTTTCCGGGGTGGGGGGGCAGCGCTGGTCAGGCCAGACCTGAGGGGTGGGGAGCCGGTCACAGCAGGTCGGGCGGCACATTCGTCTGGAACAGAGTCTAAACTGGAGCATCTCCTGCAGGCACTGCCCTCGACCCAGGGGACGGCCCCACGTGCCCCACTTCCCACGCCCTCTCCTCCTGGCCTCCCTGTGACTAAGACGCGGCATTGCTGGGCCCAGAGTAGGTCCCCAGCAGTGACTCAGCTCACCCCCACACTCGCACTCACACACACACACACACACACACACACACACACGGTGCTGTTAAAGGACGATTCGGAGCTGCTGGTTTTCAGGGGAGGGCTGGCGTGATCAGAGGCGACTTCAGGGACACGTTGCAATGATTGTGGCTCCTTGAAGGGTGAGAGGGATTTGAACAACGTTGTGGAAGGGGCGGTGCGACCCAGGAGGAACGTTTATGCGTTTACTTGCAAACCGGGGCTGAGATGTGTAGGACCCAGCCTCGCGCCGGCTGCTCCTGGCCTAACAGGTGGACACACGACCGCGGCCTTCCAGTCTGGGACAAAGTGTGCTTAGGGCTGTGGGCAGAGGTATGGACAGAAGGGGGGTGTCACCACTCCACGGGGGGCTCGTGGTGCTGGGCATCGGGCGTTGGTAGGGGTTGCTGAGGGGCCGGCCTCAGAAGAGCAGAGACAAAGGGCCCAAGAGGCTTCGGCCCTGCTGGGGTCCGGGACTGTGGGCGTTACTGACGCGTGTCTGAGGGAGCGCCCACTGCCTTCCCTGGAGGAGGCAGCCTCGCCCTGTGCTCCCAGGACACCCTCTGCTGGGCTCCCTCCCGCGGCTCTGCGTCTTCCATCAGGCTCTGCATCCCTCAGGGACGCAGACTGTGTCCCAGCCATCGCAGGAGTGCACCTTGAACCTGGCCCATAGTGCACTGCGAATAAAAGGTCCTCTGTTCGGACGGACCATTGGGTGGATGGATGGGTGGATAGATGGATGGAGGATGGAGGATGCGGACTTGGGGGGTGGGGGGTCAGATGGACGATGTTGGAGAAGTGAGTGGATGGTCAGATGCGTAGGCAGGTGGGTGGGTGGGTGAGCAGGTGGACGACTGACGCAGCAAATGCAGCTCTGGTGACGCTGTTGGAAAGTGTCTGCGGAGACAGGACGGCCGGGTCGGTGCCTTGGGTCATGACGTGGGCCATTGGCAAACTTTGACATTTTCAGAGTCAGGAGATGCATATTTTTGTTAAAATACTTGTTTCACTTTATTGAATACTTGTGTGGAAAACTTAGAAAATGCCAAACAATAAACTTAAAATCACTAATAATTCCGCCCCCAGCTTCACTCGCTAGTGGTCTTTCTTTCAGAGTACGTGTGCAGCACACGTTGCATGGAACACACATGACACACGCTGTGATAGGGTTTTATCTTCCTTTTACTCAGCGTGTTTGGCCTTGTCAAACAGTCTCTGAAGTGTCCTTTGAGGGGCACCGCGTTCTTCGCGTGGTCCCACCCTCGCTTGTCTGGGATCCAGCCCGCTTTGCTGAGCGTTTTACTTTGGTAAATCTTGCTGCAGTCACCATCCTGAGACACAAATCTGACCTGTCTGACTTGTTATTCCTTTAGGACACGGTCCCAGACATCTAAGCGCTGTGTCTAAAGGCGCACTCTCCCAGGGGTCTTGGTTTTCACTGTCCAGGTGCACCAGCGTCCACCCCAGATCCTGGGGGCGTCTGGGACGGCGGTGCCTCTGAGCGGCTCTCTGAGCAGCACTAGGACAGTCGCTCGGCTTGAACCTTGGCGTCCTTCAAGGCGAGCCGTGGAGTCTCGTCACTGCTTCCACGTGCGGCTTTGAGCCCTGCGAAGTAGACACAGGTGCTTGCGCGTGGGCCGTCGGGCTTCGGGGAGAATGCTGCCCAGGATTTTCGTGGTCGCTTCCTCCATCGGCCGTCCTGCCTGTGTCTGTTTGCCTGTCACAACTGTGTGAGGTTCAGAGCACGAGGCTTTGGCGCATTCAGAAGTATTTGTCGTTTCGTTTCAGGTTTGACCGGTCACACTCGGGTTCAGAGGCCCTTGGTCTCTGTGGTCGGCTGCACGGTCCCTTTCGTGCTTTAGTTTCTGTGGCTCCTGCTGCTACCCCACGGCTTTACCTGGGTCGTCTGGGCGCTGTTGTCCTGCATTGTGAGCGAGGGGTGAAGGGGCCTTTCCCCAAACATGCCCTTGCTGGCTGAGTAGCCCATCCTTCGCCCGTTGATTTGCAAGGTGTCCTGAGCTGTGTCCTCCTCTCCCCCTAAACAAGGCTGTGCAGTGAGGTGACCAGTGCAACTCCTGTGTGAACCCCCGGTCTCTCGCCCGCGTCTCCTGGACCGGAGTCTTCAAGCTCGTGTCTGCCGTCCCTCCACTGATGGTCCTGGGTTCTTCCCCGGACATGCCAGTGCCGCCCCTTCCTCATCACCCGGGAAGTGGGCAGTTCCACCCGAGTTCCCCCACCACCCCCTCGGGGGGGGGATTTGAACTCAACCCCCGTTTTCACTCCCTGACAATTATGTTCAACCCCAGTCTGCTGGTGTCTCCCTCGTGGCTGAGCGCTGCCTGGCGGCTTCTGCCTGTGCCGTGGGGACCACCTCTCCTCTGGGGACCAGCACCCTTGACTCTGGCCTCTGCTTGTCGGCTGAGGCTCGGGACGCTGCTGCCCGGTTCTGGAAGTTTCCCTCAGACGCCCCTGGTGCTGGTTCTTGGCCTGCTCCTGACTTGATCCTGATGGAGGACCTCCCATGTCAGCCTGCCTTCTGGCCGCGTCGTGTGTCCCAGTCCCCGGGAGGGGTGGGGACGCCCACCTGCTGGGCTCCTGGGAAAATCCCGTTTCCAAGGCAGGTTTTAATCAGCTTTCCTGAGGTGCGACTTACTTATGGTAAATCCACCAGTTTGATGAGTTTTGACACCTGTATGTAGCTTTTCAACCACCTGTCAAGCTGGACCCTGCAGCCGCGCGCACCCCTTCCGTGAGATGCGTTGCTCAGTGTGTTTGAATCAGCTGGTTCTGGTCTCAGTCCTGTGAGTCCAAGTATACTTAACCCCCTGCACCAGCTCGGTGCCTGGACTGCGTCCACCGTCAGTGACCCATGGGCTGGCGAGGGAGGGCTCAGGGGGCCGAGGACGCCCGGGGAGAGGACCATGGCCTCTCTTGGTGCCAGGCGGAGGAGGGGCCGGGGCAGCGCTGCCCCGGGGTCTGGCCCGAAGTACCAGGCATTCAGGCACCACTGAACCTGGAATTACACAGTCAGCTCTGCCCAGTTTCTGCCCCGATTTACTCTTAGGGAGCTGAGTGGCTCAGCCCTAAAACTGCTGTGTAAGCATGAAGAGCTTCGCCCGGAGGAAATGCGAAACGGTGACTTCTCTCTGGGAGGAGGTCCCAGCGCGTTAGCTAGACGCACCCAGAGCTCAGCAGCCTCCGCCTCAGCCTCCGTGCTGCGCCCAAGGCACGGGGGCCGCAGGCGCGGCCCTGCGGTCACGGCCCGTGGTCACGGCTGATACGCAGACCCACAGCAGGACGCCCCTCGCTCTGGACATCGGGGACCACGTCTCCCTCCTCCTGGGTGACGTCCCAACCAGGTGGCGTTTTCCCTTTGCCAGGTGTTCTCACTGCCACCTTCGAATTTCCCGCAGACCCCATCTTCTCTGCGGCTGCTCTTACCGCTGGGAGGCGGGGAGCAGCTGCACACGCACAAACACGTGGGCTGAGCCTCCCCGTGACACAGGCTCTCCGTTCGGCCTTTAGATCGACCCCAGCTCCTGTGCGAAGTGTGGTTTTGGAAACGGCGACAGGTTGTGCCTTTCTTTCCTCGCCCCCTCCCCTCCTCACCCCTTCCATCGCCTTCGTGTTTTTCAGGTTTTTATTCCTTTTCTCATGGCGGTTTTCGTGCAGGAATCTCTTGGTCTCGGGAGCGCTTGACCGCACTCGGTGGTCAGACAAAGCACAGGTGCCGCTCTGAAACGGTGGGTCCATGTATCAACACGGCTGAACCGCCGCACTTCCCGCCTTCCACCTGCTCCTCAGATTCGTATTCAAAATGAAAACAAAAGCGTTTATCACCTCCAGTTCACAAAAGGCAGCCATCCCGAACAGACCAAACTGGATTAGAGCGTCCGCACCCGTGGAGCCCACTTAGCAAAGTGAAGCAGTCGCGGCGCAAGGTGATTTGCAAAGTGCAGTCGCCTCTGATCAATCTGAAATAATCCTCCTGTTTGTGAAACAGAACATAAGATGCGGCACCGAGCGTGACGCCAGTTACGCTTGTAAAGCCGGTTTAAAGTGGTGCCGGGGGCAGGCAAGCCCCGCCCGGGCTCGCCGTCCTCTTCCTGGGGCGACTGGAGAAGCAGCCGCCACGTGGCCGTGGGAGGATCCCGGTCCTCGGGAGTAAACCGAGGCACCGGCCTGGAGCGATGTGAGTCCCGCCCGTCCGCGGTTCCCATGCAGATGCCAGCGGGAGCCAGGAAACTGTCCCTCCCAGTCTAACTCCGGAAACAGCACCCTGGGTGGGATGGACGTCACACCTGTGTCAGGACGCTGGCGGCTCAGCCCTCTGACTGCCCATGTGTTTCCGGTTTCAGTTCCTTTGTGAAACGCACTTTTAAACACGTGTCTTCTACGGACAGACCTTCTCCCACGTCATCTTCCAAAACACAGCGTCGACGAGTCATATCACCGATCACAGCTCACCGCCGGGCCCCCCTCGTCCCAAGACCGCCTCTCGCGGCTGCGGTTTTACTTTTGATCCAGATCCTGTCAAGGAGCAACGCTGCTTTCTGTGGTCGTATCTCCTTGAACTTCCTCCTTCTAGAATGCTCTTCCCGGTTTTTAATTCCATTTCTTTTTTGGTTTGCCCCGAAAGTGCAGTTTTTAAAGACGCCGGCCGATTGTCGTGTGGAACGTCTGGCCCCGGTTTGTCTGATCGCCCCACGTCGACGAGAGGCAGGTGGAAGGTCTGGGCAGGCATCTGCCCCCATGGGTCTGCACATGCGTCCTGTCGGGAGGACACGTCAGTCTTTCCAGGTTTGGGTGCTGCTTGGTGAGCTCACATCTTGGTGAGCGTGGGGTCCGGCACAGGCTCCTCCAGGAAGGTGACTTCTCTCCGTCATCTCGGATTGCTCGGAGGCTGCGAGGCTCTCCTGGGCCCCGACTGCCTTCCACTGTGCACCTCTCGTTCCAAGCTGAGCAGGGGAGTCGGGGGCCTTGTGCAGAGAAGGCGGCCGTGCACTGCCACAGCGCCCACCTGCGGACGTGTGGGCACAGAGGAGCCAGCACAGTGTCTCTCTGTGGCGGGAGCTTCTCGCAGGCCCAGGAAGCAGGAAGGCAGGACGCTGAGGGCCCTGGCACGAGAGAAAGTCAGGAGGGCTCGCTGGTGGAGGCAAAGGGCTGTGCAGACCAGGGCCCGGGGACCCGCCGGGTGATGGTACTCAGACGCGACACTGCCCTCTGTGAGGGAGCGCCAGCCCGGGCACCGCGCAGCTGAGGGGCCACGGCGCGAGGAGGCCCTAGGTAGGAGGGGAGACGCTCGCGCTACTGGAGGGCGCTGTCCGGACAGGACCAGGCTCACCCCAGACCAGATGCCTTGCACCGAAATCAATGTCGCGACCAGCATGCCCTAGGAGGATCGGGGACCAGACAGGCACTTCCTGGGGAGACCAGCCACGTGGCTGCTCCCCCTGCTGTGTCGGAGCCCTGGCCTCCCTGCGGCAGGGCCGTGGGGGAAGCCACTTACCGTCTCCACGAAGACTGGGGGGGCTCACAGAGGTGTGGTCCCTTCTGCGTTTCTCAGTGAGTCCTCGGTAAACTGACTTAGCACCAGATCCCCTGGTTAGCCTGGCTACAGCCTCGGACAGCAGGCTTTCCCGCCACTTAGCAGAGTGGCCTTCAGGGACACACCCGGAGCACAGACTCGCCCGCGGCGGTTCTCAGGCTCCCGGTCACCTGAGGGTCTACACAGGCACGTGTGGTCACGTGTGTGGCCTCAGGGCAGGGTGACTGCAGAAGAGCCCCCCAGGTTATGGCCTGAGTGATGTGGAAAAGCTCTATTTGTCATTTTTTTGAAAGACGCCTACTTACCAACAGCTTCGAGTCACCGGTGAGACCTGGTCTCCCTCTGGCGCCAAGGAGTCCAGGGTGCGGAAGCGCCTGCCCAGACACTCGCTCAGAGGGGTGTCCCTGCTGTTTGTCTGACTTTGAGTAGCTCCTCTTTGTAGAAGACAGCTTCTTATGACTCTAAAAGGCAGGTGTAGTCACATCCACATTAAATACGTGTCACAGGTTTCCGGATCCAGGGCCCGGAGGAGGCCAGGCGTGGTGCCTCTGACGCATCGGGGACACGGCGGGAAAGGAGGCTCCCTGGGTGCACTTGGAGTGAAGTCCGTGTTCAGTTTTAAGACAGGGCTGCAACCGGCTTCCCTTTGAAAATTAGCAGGAGGACTGAGGTGCAGAGAGGAGTGTGGTTTAAAGAAACAGTGACGCCACGTTTTTACCGAATTCACGCCTTCAGTGACCGACCCCTGGTGGTGCTGCCACAGAGGGCCTCACGGGCCGCGCTCGGGTCCCAGTGCACCTTCATGGAGGTCCTCCTCGCAGTCGGAAGGGGCACGTTCAGATTCAGCGACTCAGACGGCTGCCCTGTGACTTGTCGGCTGCTTTGCAGGGAGGTGGGACTTGCCATCCAGTTATGTGGGCGCGGTTTTGATGAACTTGTCATAAGCACACGTTTGCTGTAAGCTTTCGCGTCTGCAGTAACGAGGCCCCCCGTCCGACCTCTACCATCTGCCCGCTACCGTCTGACAAGGCCGCGGGGCCGCAAGGCGGCGGGCTGGGGGCGGGTGCGCCGTGGTGCCTGCTTGCTTCACACCCAGCGCTCTGATCTGCTCCACCTCCGATGTCAGCCGCCCTATGACACAGATCGAATCCAAAGAGGAGACTCCTCGGTACCCAGGCAGGCCAGGAGAGGACAGCTGCGGCCGCAGCGATCGTCAGGAGGCCTCAGGCAGCCGGGGACGGCGCCACGGGTCTGGGAGGCAGCGGTGCCCTGTCCTCACCGTCTCAGGGCTCGCGGCTGAGGCCGTGTCTCCTCTGGACGGCAGCTGCCCCGTTCACACCCGCCTGTCTCGTCTGCCAGGGACCGCGTCCCGCAGGGCGGGAGCTGGGTGCAGCATCGCTGTGGGGGAGGGGGTGCGCGGGGCCTCCGTTAACTCTGTCTCATGGTGGAGAAAGTCGTAAGCAGGTCACCAGCTTGTCCCGTGCTCTGGCCCTGATGCTGTGGGGGTACCGGTCGGCCTTCTTGCCGTCCTCTCTCTGCCGTGATGGTGACCCCTCCGCCCTGTAAATCTGTGTCCGCGGCGCTCTGCAACCTGGAAGTCTGATTTGTGGTTCAGGAAACGAGCTAAAACACTGCAAGTAAGGCAGCTTACCCTCTGGCCTTTGTTTCAGTCTTCCTGAAATCAAGGCCGTGGGAGGCACTCGCGCCCTGCCTGCTTCCGAGGGGCCTGATTCTTTCCCTGCATGGCCCCCGTGCGGCACGTGCCATGACACCCGCCTGACCCTTCCCAGCCCTGGGATTACCCCCGGAGGCGTGCCGTCTCAGCAGAGCCCCGGCGAGGCTGTGAAGCTGTGCCCGGCCTCTAGGTGTGGGGCCCGGGTCTTAGAGAGGCTGGGGTCTTGCTCAGGATCACTCAGATGCGGTCGGATCTTCATTCCGGGGCTTCCTCCTGGAGGTGGCGGACAAGACCTGGACTGCGTCCCTGCCGGCCCTAGTCCGTCTCCTTCATCAGCTCCGGGCGAGGGTGGAGGACCTCTTCCAGGACGGGAAGCCCCTTCTCCCTCTGCTCCCTCGTCCTGCAGGGGCCGGAGCTGGGGCTTGATGTGGGGAGGGTGTCCGGCGTGAGCTGGGGCCGGACGTGGGGGAGGGAGTCCGGCGTGAGCGGGGGGCTGGGCGTGGGGGGGCGTCCGACGTGAGCTGGGGCTGGACGTAGGGGGAGGGAGTCCGGCGTGAGCTGGGGCCGGACGTGGGGGAGGGAGTCCGGCGTGAGCTGGGGCTGGACGTGGGGGGGCGTCCGGCATCTCCGGCTGTGAGACGTGATGGTGACGTCCTGTTTTCTTGTAACCCCGCGGTCAGGCTGGGTCCCACCCTCATCTGAACTGAGGAAAACTCATCCAAGGAAGGAGGGCGTCCGGCCTTCCTCAGTGAGCTTTGTGCCGGGCCCCCGGCTGGGAGCCTCACCTGGTCAGGTTCTACCTTCCTGGTGGCGGCCTTCCACTCTTCCTCTTTGAATAATGCACGAGAATGGGCCTCAAATGGTCACACGTCTTACCCTGAATCGGGAGCAGAAAGGAGAAGAAATGAGGGGGGTGGGAAACGGCCCAGGGGCACGAACCATCTCCTAGACTCTTCCTCACCACAGAGTGGCCGTCAGGGTGACCTGGTCGCCAGCCCAGGTGATCTCCATGAGGCTCTCCCAGACTTTCTTCTCAGCACGTCCTGCCCCTGGGGTTGCTCACGTCACGCCAAGTGGGTTCCTGGGCCCTCTGAGTGGGGTGTCCCCCCGAGCCCTGCACCCCTTTCCCTGCAGCCCTGTGTCCACTCTTCCAGAAAAGGCCACGGGGAGTGATCAGGCTTTAACGTGTTGTACGTTTTGTTCAAGGAAAATGAAAGGTTTGCGCTTCGTGAGTTGGTTTTGCAGACGTGTTGCTCTGTGTAAGGTCAGCGTCGTGGGCTGTACCTGGACTCCGTGTGCAGATGGGCAGATCGCTCCGCTGTGCGGGGCAGGGGGCTCTCATGGGCAGTGGGGCAGCAGCGGCTTCCTGCCCCACTCAGTGCCGCCCAGGCCCTGCTGCGTCCCGACGGAGGGCGGGGTGGGGTAGCACGGGCCCCTGCGATGAGGGAAGCAGTCGGGTCTCTGGAAAACCATGAGCAGCTGGGGCTTGGTTCTGAGGACGCTGACCCCCAGACCAGGTGCTCTCAGCTGGGGGGCCCGGACAGCCTGAGAGGGTCGTAGATCACAGAGCCTGGCAGTCGGGCCAGGTCGCAAGTGCAGGGCCCCCACACCTCGGGTCAGCTGTGGCCTGTGCCGACCGCCTGCGGTCCCGGGCCCAGAGCTGCTGCTCCTGGATTGCCCTGTGGGCGGGCCTCACGCTGGCAGCGCTTCCCCCCCGGAACCACCCAGAGCTGCTGCGGGGTGGGGTCTGCGCGCCCACCCACGGGACCACTGCCTGCACCCCTGGCTCAAAACACAAGGGGTGTTTTCTTTAGTTTAACTTTTTTGGGAAAAACAAAATCAAAAAGGGCAGTTCACAGAAGCCACTGATCCTCTGAAGTGATCCTGAGAGCATGGGGATCCCAAACTGCAGTGTCAGAGCGAGCAAGCTGGGGGCCCAGACCCCAGGGCCCGGATCCAGCACGTCGGGGCAGGGTTCCTGGGAAAGCTGTTCCCGATCGCCCTCGTCCCTCCGGCGTCTGGTGCCCAGTGCCCGGCTCGGGGACCACAGCCCGTTCCTGAAGATGCCGACGCCCTTGGGATGCAGCGGTGCCCCCGGACAGCCGGACCTCTAGGTGAGCACGTGGCCCGATGCCTCGTCACAGCCTCGGCTCACTCCTGGGGAGCGTGCCCCCAGATGGCCAGGAGCCTAAGTTCCCGCCTTCCTCCACGAAGGGCGCCCATCTCTCCAGACGGGGAAAGAACAAAATGACCACAGGATCCCTGAATGCTGCTAAGGCAGGGGTGTTTTAGAGACGTTTGCACAGGTGTCGGGTTGGGTCTGGGAGGGTATTTACGTGCACAAACTCCCAGCCTGCCTGGTGCTCAGACAGGACCCCGTGAAGCCCAAAGACTGGACAAAACAGCAGGCCCTCCCGGATGGGAGGCCCCTGTTGGTGGCATCGCTGGAGACACGTCACGTCTTTAAAACAAGCCGTGTGGTCCCGTGCACAGAGCCCCTGGGGGTAACACGTGTGCTTGAGCAGAGGCAGTGCCCCTCTGCGGGGCGTCGGGCTGCCTGGCTCCCTGCAAACCGGCTTTGGCTGACTCCATGGCCCCATCGTCTCCGGCAGCTGCCCTGCCCTCTCCGGGACTCCTGGGTCCCTGCCCGGCCGCTGTCAGGATGCCCCATCCCCACCTCTGCCGGCCCCCCTCCCCTCGGGGGCCCCATCGGAAAACTGGGGAGCCTGGTGTGGGACACGTGCGCACCTGCATGCTGTGATGGTTTCATCACCGCCTGGGTGTCCTTGTCCCCGAAGGGCAAACCATGCCCTGAAGAGCGAACCACGCCCACCTGCTGACGCGGAGGAGGGCAGGCACAAAGTGGAAGACAAGGGACGCTGAGCCCCTCTGGAGAAACTGGCCGAGTTCACAGAGGGCCGTCATGTGCCTGCTGTTGCGCCCAGTGGGGGCGTCCACGAGCTTTCCCCGGGAAGCTGCTTTCTGTGCTCAGAGCCTGCAGGCCCCCGAAATGCCACCGGGGGCAGGAGAGGCGGGAGGGCTGTGGCGGGCGCTCAGGCTCCCAGAGGGGCCGGCTGGCCGCTGCCTGCCTCGTGAAGATGCGGTGCACGTGAAGACCCTCCTTCCCGGTGGCGCGCTTGCCTCACAGTCACAGTCCTGATGCGCCAGCCTTCCCGGCTCAGAGGTGTGACTCAGAGATCGACTTGGCGTCCTGACATATTTGAGAGGATAATCCGTTTACTGGCAAACACGTGTGTATTAGTCAGGATTAGTGTGAGTGTCTGTGACAGAAATCCAAAATAACAGCGGCCTGAACAACTGGAAATTTATTTTCATTTCTTGAAGAAGAAAAAGTCCAGAGGCAGATGATCCAAGAACAAGAACCGGGCGGCCTTCTGAGGTCACCGAGCACCTTCCCTCCTGTTGCTGTCACACCCGCCTTATGGGACTTCCTCTTCGTGGTCCAAGGTGGCTGCCAGAGCTCCCACCATTAACTCACATTCCAGCAGCAGTGAGGGTGGAGAGGGGAAGAAGCACACACCACGAGACATTGCCTGGAGGCAGCCTGTGACATTCCCAGTCACGGGAGTCACTGAGCTCGCCGTGGGGGTCGCTGTGTGTCCAGCTAAAGAACAGGGGTTCCAGGAAAGAGAGGGGAGTGAACACGTGTGCATATATACACGTATGTACATTTGTACACGTATGCAAGTATATGCAAGTACACAGACATACACACATACAGATACGTGTGGACCCATGTGCATATATACACACCTGTATACATGTATACACACGTGTGCAGGTACACATGCACACATATATGCACGTGTGTGCATATACATACGTTTATCCACTATGTACATATACACACATTTATACATGTATGCATATATACACACAACATGCGTGCACACGCGCACACACAACACGCATGTACACGCACACATCCTTTATGCTTCTGTGCTCCAGTGTGGGCTCCTCCTCACGCGGGGTCCCAGGGGTCGTCCGTGTGCACCAGGACAGCAGCAAAGACCGACTCTAGACCATGTGGGCCCTGCCATCACCTGGATTGTGCGCTGGGACCTCCGCTCCCACCAGGCCAGCAAGCTCACTGTCTGGGAGCCTTGGGGTCCCTGGGGCTCTGGCGCCCACCGTGTCCTCCTGGACAGCAGACAAGGACAGAACTGCCGGTTGCCCCTGGGTGCCTGCCCTCCGGACCAGAGCGCGGCCCCCGGCCTGGGTGTGTGGCGCCTGCGGGGGGACCACCTGGGGCCTCTCGCTGCTGCTGCTTCCTTCCCTGCCGAGTCTCTTCTGTCCCGCTCTGCAAAATACGGCCCTTGTCCTGCAGTTACGTTGCTGAGTTATTAAGATCTTCCTCTCACTTCAGTGTCAGCCCCGTCCTGCCCCGCCCCTCCCACTGGTGGACGAGGCCAGGGGACCGTCCCCAACACCAGCGGCGGTTTCAGCGCACCTTAAACGCCAAGCACGGCGTGTCTGATGTGTGTTCCACGCGTCTAATTTTCCTCCCTGCTGCCCATTGAAATTCTCTGCATGTTTTAATGTCTTATTTCTTCTTTTCTCATCTCCCTGAATTTTACCCTTGCCTAATTTGTAAGAAAAATGTGCTTTGAACTTTTAACTAGGATGTGGAGAATAAGCCACCTTTCGCTCCTGAGGAGCCGACAGCCTCCTCCTCCTCCTTAAACCTTGCGTTGTTGATGTTACATGTATTCTTTCTTTCTTCGCTTCTTAACAAAACGACGAGGCCTGAAAGGGACCTTCCACCCGCAGAGCATAGAAGGCACCGTGGGAGGGAAATTAGTCGTCACTGTTAGAGCGGGAGAGGGTCCTTCATTCTCACGGGAATTTGTGATTTTCAGTTTTAGTGGAAGACGTACCTGAGGGTGTTGGCGCGGCCCCTGGCTGTGTCCTGTGGGTTTGCGGTTGTTTCCAGGAGCTGGAAGGGAACAACTTGGTCTTGGGAGTTCAGCGCCCCATGTGCCCCCCACCCCCCGTGCTGGGATTATTCGGCCAACGGGACCCCCGGTCACTCTGACAGCCCAGGACAGCGGGAGCCAATGTGGGGACAGACAGTGTTTGTCACAGCAGCAAGAGTAGGGAGGGAGCGAGTCCGCCCTGGACGAGGCCCGGCCTGGGGCTGCCCGTGGCACAGGCGGGTCGGGGTGCGGGGCAGGAGATGATGGCGGAGCTCTCCGCAAAAACCGCCACCACGGGGAGTCAGGGCTCCAGGCTCGGACTGGGTGATGGGCTGTCGGTCTCTTCTGTTACCTGCTGGCCTCCCGGCAGGGCGAGAGGGCCAGAGGGGAGGCAGAGGGAGGTGTGTGCACGTGTTTGTGTCCACGCACACGTGTCGTGGTCTCGTCCAGAACTGCTTAGCTGGCAACTTACAGCTCTCTCTGGGAACAATTCCCAGCCTTGTCAACTTGTCTTGTGAACCTTTTGGTCTTTTCTGACCATTGTAGTTGGGCGTGACCAGACTGTGACATCGTGGCAGCGTCCCCTGCCGGGCCAGTCTGTACGTGACAACGGTTTATATACTATTTGGAGACCAAGGCTGGAGCCTGCTTCCTAGGGAACCCAGGACCGTGCGATTTCTATGTTTCCCACAACGAGGTCTCTTATTTCAACTCCAGGTAGCTGACGACTACGTCAGGATTACCCTCACTGCACACGTTTATATCAAACGATTTCAATTGCTCCTCTCAAGGGGCTTTTATAAACCATTTATTATTTCACTGTGGAAGGAAAGTGTGTGCTGGCAATGAAGAAATTACACCAAAAGGAGCTGGTGGCATGTCCTGCTCTCGTGAAGAACGTGCCCAGAGCGCCACTTAGAGATCACGCACCGCTCCTGACCTCAGGCTACGTGACGAGCTCCAGGGATGGAAGCGGCGCGGCACTGGTGTGAGGGCAGGCTCGGAGGTCCGTGGAACAGAATGGACAGCCCAGGAATAAGCCCGCTAGTGTGTGGTCAACTGGGCCCTCCGACAAGGGCACCAAGAATCCCGGTGGGGAAGGACAGAGCCTTCAGTGGGTTCTGGGGGAGCTGGGCGTCCACGTGAGCCTCGTCTTGCGCCACGCACACAAGTCAGCTCACAGTGGGTGAAGCATCAGCCCTCAGACGGTGAAACTCCCGGGAGAAAGCAGACAAGAGCTTCGTGACACCTGGTTTGACAGCATCCCTGGACGTGACACCAGAAGCTCAGGTAACAGAAGCAACAGCAGGCAAGTGGGGCCACGTCGCACTGCGGAGGCGCCCGCCCCGCGAGGGAAACGGGCGCCGGAGCGAGAGGGCAGCCGCCGCGTGGGGGACGTGCGGCCCGCATCTGGCGAGGGGGCAGCGTCCCGTGTGTGTGAGGAGCTCCCGCAGCTCAGTGACGACAGCAGCGAACACGTGGTCTGACTTTAAAACGGTGAAGGACTGGAGCAGATTCTCCTCCAGCAGAAACAGGGATGTCCTCCGGCAGCTTCTCCTGTGGATGACACCAGGCCCCCCAGCTCTGCCCCAGAGTGAGGAAGGGTCTGTGCACCTCTCGATCACGTGTGCCCGCCTGCTGCCACGATAACGTGTGCTTTCAAGCAGAAGTATGTGTTTTCACTGCACCCTGTCACCCCCGGGGTTTCTCTGCCCAGCGGGGCAGAAACGGGGGTCTGTGCTGTTTCCACGCGGAGTCTGACATTTGAAGCTCCGTGTCTCCGCTCACCCCAGGGATGGATTCAGGAGTGACCCTCGTGACGTCCCCTCGCATCATCGAGGGCCGGGTGAGTGAATCGCCACAGAACCTTCTGGAAATGAGGAGACAGTCTTAGTAAGCGGTGGCTTTGTCCTGCTTTGCGGCCATTGCTCCAGACAGGAGAAGCTGTAGTCTGTCGTCCGGGGCCCCGGGCGCAATCGGTTATGCCCCGGCTAGAGGTCAGCTTCTGGTCTGGAGTGGCGCCTACCCCTCGCAGAGTCAGATCAGGCATACAGAACGCCTGGTGTCACCGCCCTGAAGGCAAGCTGTGAAGGGGTTACTCGTATTTTGAAGTTTTTTTAACCCCTCTCTTTAACAAGGTATCGGCTAAGTTTTAAATGCACAAGGTGAGGTGGGGAAGACCAGCCTGTTTCCCTGAGCTTCTACACTGGGCACCCCCGGAAGGACCCCGACGCCATCGAAGGGCCCGGGGGTGGGAACCACGCCTGGGAGAGCACGCTGTCTGTGGAGCGTCCATTGTAAACAAGAAGACGCTCATTATGCAGAAAACAAGCAGTGGGAAGAAAACACCGCAGTGACTCGACGTTGGCCACCTGCAGTGGGAGGCCCGTGCGGACCAGGGCGGTGAGAAGCCCGGACCAGAGCCGGGACAGTAAGCGCCGAGACCCGACCAGGCGCAGCCGAGGACCAGGAGGCAGGCCGCCCCGGAGAGGCGGGCTCCGGGTCGCCCTGGCCTGCCACGTGCTGAAGGACTGTGGGCTTTGCCCCAGCTGGACGAGAGCCGGCGAGGTGGTCAGCCCGGAGCGGAACGTGGTTCACATTACGATGTCGAAAGACGACTGCGGTTCAGCCACAGGGATGGAGCATGGGAAACAGGAGGTGGCAGCAGGAGCCGTGGGGCTGGGACGCCGTTTACCAGCCTGGATGGGGGCTGGGAGTGAGAGGGCAGGTGCGGGACAGTCGGCCAAGGGACCCGCAAGTCAGAGAAAGAAGACCCTGAGGCCAGCGGACGCCACCCAGGCTCCAGCACCCTCGCAAGGCCGGCCTCTCCCTCTGCTCTGACGAGCCTGCGCCCAGCGGTCCCCCGTCCGGCCTCGGGCCCCTCCCTCCCGACCAGGGGGAGCGAATGCGAGTGCCCCTGAGTGCGACCCGTCCGAGTTAAGTCTCAGGCCGAGACTCAGTGCCGTGTCCTTCCTCCACACGCTTCCAAACCGGGCTGGACCTCAGGCGGGGCTCACACACGGGTCACCGATGTGAGTCTGAGCCCGGGATCCGGCGAGGTCAGATCTGACCCCCAGAGGCAGGGCCGCGCCCTCCCTCTTCACTGGGTGGGCCGGAATGCTGCCAGGCAGGGGTGGTCAGCGGGCGTGTGGACACTGCCAGCCTCGCGGCCTGTGGAGGGAGGGCACCCCTGCGTGGTGACAGCGCAGGTCAGAGGCTGCTCCCAGTCCTGTCCTGGCTTTCGTGTGGTGGCCGCCAGCCCTTCGGCCACCTCCTCCTCCTGTGACCTCGGCCGCCCTGGTCAGTGAGCAGGGACGGCGGTGCTCAGCTCACAGGCCAGGAGCAAGATGTGAAGGTGTTAGCACATGTCGGGTGTGGAGCCCGAGCACCCACAGCCCCGCTGTGTGCTGCCTGGAAGAAGCGTCCTCTAGAGCACCAAGCAGAGAGGGCCTGTCACACTGTGCAGCCTCCGGTTGCCTCGTATCAACAGGCAGAAAAGAGATAATTAGTAAGATGAACACGAAGTTCTAATCGCAGGGTGTGAATCTCTCTCTCATCAGCATCATTAAGATGAGAGATGTGCTTGTGATTGGGGGGAGGAGGGAATAACCTCGTCAGGGAGAGGGGAGCGGGCAGAGGTCCTCGAACAGGATGCGCTGAGCGCGTGTACCTGCGTCTGCGTGTGCAGGGGGGTCACGTGTGCCTGTCCCTGTGTGTGTGCACGTGGGTCATGTGTGCCTGTGTCTGCGTGTGTGCACGTGGGTCACGTGTGCCTGTGTCTGCATGTGCACGTGTCGTGTGCATGTGTGTGAGACACGGCCAGGACTACACAGTCAGAAGCAGCAGCAACTCTGTCCGTGGTGTGGACAAGAAGGCCAGCCTGGTGACAGGACATTTAGGCCCGGGGACAAGTGGAGAAGGCACTCTGGCATCTCCTAGAGGTGACAAATCACAGGTTTGTCTTGGAGGCAGTTTCCATTCCAGAAGACAAGATAATTCTTGTTTTCGAGGTAGGAGGCCAGACCTGGGGTCCCGGAAGACAGGGGCACAGCCCAGTGCTCAGGTCTGGGGGTCGAGGCGGCCCCAAAGCCGTGGGGAGGTCCCGAGGAGGGTACCTGCAGGTGAGACTACGGCGGACCCGGTGCAGATGGGGAAGGGGGGGACCCAGAGACAGACGCGGGTGAATAGAAAACGTACATGAGGACAAGCCGGACAGCCTGGTCCGTGCAGCCCCGTGACCGTGCTCTGAGGGGCCAGAGGTCAGGCCAGGGCAGCTGCTGGAACAGAACCTTCCTTTCACACAGTCCAGTGACCTCGAGTGCCCCGCAGGCCGTTCGGCAGCACCTCTGTCCCGGGCCCGTCACCCAGCAGCCCGCCCCGAGGGCAGCACCAGCCTCTGCGCTGCACCTCCTGGGTCCTGCTGCCTCCTGCTCTGTGGCCTCAAGCAGGGCCGTCGGGTGGACCCCTCAGGGGAGGGGAGGGGGATGGGCAGGCGCCATGTGCTGCAGGAAGGGGGAAACAGCCCCTGGAGGCCTCTCATGAAAAAGCCCTGGCTCTGCTTCTCTTTCTGCACCTTACAAAGACGCAGAGACACGCTGGAGCCCGGCCCAGGGCCCTCGGAGGGGACGGGGCGGTGCCCCGCTCGCGGTGTGAGCAGGGCAGCGGGAGCCCCCCCACCGCACCCGCACAAGCTGAAGCCCAGGTTGACGTGAGACTTGTTAAAAGAGCCCAGAAGCTTTTAAAGTTGCAGTCGAAGCAGGAGAGAGGTGAGCAGAGGCTGCAGCCTGAGGCCGTGGGCGTTGCGCCTGGAGAAGGGGCGCGAGTCAAGTTTCCTCCTCTGTCAGGAAGGAGGGTCAGAGACGGCAGAGCAAGGGTGGCCGAGGTCCCGGGGGCTCATCACAGGTGTGCACACCTGGGGGCACCTGCGCCTTCCGGAGACGCCCGGCCACCGGTCCCACGGGAAGTGACGTGCCTGTGGAGGAAGCCTGGAGCGGCCTCTGTTGATGGTTCAGAGACCGCAGAGCCTGGGGACGGCGCTCAGAGTCAGGTTCCCCTTTCAAAGAGAAGGCCCGTCTGGGAGACCGTGGCCCAGCCCCGGAGCACACAGGCGAGTCGGCGAGGGCAGTCGCGCTCAGAGCGGAGCGTGAGCCCAGGGACGGGGGGCAGGGCCCCGAGCGGGCCCACGCGTGGGGCGCGAGTGCTCCTGGAGGAGGCTCGTTTCCTTAGCCATCAAGTTCAAGAGACGCCTGGGGGTCCGGGGATGCTCAGAAGACCGTGCAAGATCGTCTTACGTTCCCAGGGGAAACAAGGCCGGGGAGCGGGGCCGGGGCCACGTCACTGTCTGAGTTGCTGCGGAGCCCCGGCCAGTGATCGGATGCCGGTCTTGGGGTTTTCCATGGGCTGAGCGCTGAGCGTTGACTTTGTCACAGTTTAATGGGGACGTAGATGCAGGTACCCTTGCCCGTTCTCTTAAGAGATGTGCCCTCGGGTGGTGAAACCAGGGTCTCAGAAGATCGGGAGTCAAGGACCCACAGCCAGAGGCCCTCCCCAGGCCCCGTCTGCTGTGCCCACCCGGCCCCGGTGGGCTCGCCCCGCCGCACACCTCCTCTTTGTCCCTGCCACCCCCTCCTCTCTCAACCTCGGAGCAACTTCTGTCTGACAGTCTGCACGTGGTCCGCGGGGACCATCCCACGGCCTCAGCCCCGTGGACACCATCTCTCAGCCAGCGGATCTAACCAGGCTGGACCAGCACTGGCATGAAACCCGCTTTTCCCCTCACGGTCACCACGTTGTCCTAACTCTGAGGCCTTAGTGAGAAGCAGCCTTAAAGCTGACCTACAGGCCTGCAATGAGATATTCTTTGAAATACCATGAAAACATGAAATGTGCATGTTTCTGCATATTTGCTGAGTCAGTGTCACATGTTTCACTTCCCACGGAGGCTTTCACTGACCCTGCACATTACACGGAAACCCAAGGATGGGACAGGCTTTGTTTTGCTTGTTCACAGCAGGAGTCCTGAACGACACACCATGGGCTGTTGGGATTTGGGTGCTGTTTAAGCCAAGCTTTTCAGCTCACGCCCCACTCCCCACGCTGACGGATACATGTAGCCAAACCAGGGGTCGGGACGGTCACTCCCTCCTGTCCCACATTGTTCAGTTGTCTCCTCTCTGACTAGCCGTGTCACTTTCTGAGAGCAAGGTTCTGCCTGCCCCTTCCCTGCCCTTCCCGGTAACAGGGGCCGTGACTTCCACATCTAAGCGTCTGGCACCTAATTCCCGGCTGACCCAGAGCCTCCGGTCCCTGGATCCTCCGTGTGTCTCTCGTAGACACAGCAGCCTTGTTTGTGACTGCATGGAAACGTGCCTTGGTTGACAGTCTCTTTGGGGCCCCGAGACGCCCCCAAGAAGGGCTGTCATCCTGGTGGAGTGAGCGAGCCATTAGCACGGAGGAAAACAATGTACTCGGTGTACACATCGCCATCCGGAAAGTTCGCTGGGAAAGAAAAAAGCTGAAGACCCTTTTGTCTGGTCTTTGGAGACGAGATAACCTAGTGACTGCTGCTCCGCCCTGGTCCCGGGAGGAGCCTTGTGTCCCTTAGACGGAGGACCGTCGGGACTGCGATTCCCGGTGATTGAGCCGAGGCTGTTTCCCAGCCCACAGCGTGTGCGCTCACTGCTCCTGCACCGCGTCGGCCCCTCGTCTGCAGCCGGGAGGTGGGATGGGCGGCTCTGGGGCCCCTGGTCGACCTGCCCTCGGTCACCGACTCCTAAGGGACCAGTGGCCCCTGGAGCGGTGGTGGTGACACCAGGGGAGTCGGGCAGGCCGGCCTCACTGCCCACGCACCGCCCAGAGGGGCTCTGTGTGTGTGCTGGCTTCTCCCTGAGAGGCCACGGGAGACAGGGCAGCAGGTTGGACGGGCTCCTCAGAGGAGCCGGGGGTGGGGCGGGCTGTCCCCCTGGACAGACGGACTGACCTGCACCAAGTGAGCTCCCCACCTCCAGCCCAAGAGCCCCCGCAGGGATCTCCACCACACTTCTTTTGAGAAGTGGGAGTTGGCACCTGTAAGGGAGGGTTGTGATGCTGGTTGGGGTTCTGGGAAGTTGGAGGAACCAGCACCCCAGCGTCGATGCCCAGGGATGGAGGAGGGGAGGACAGGCTCTCAGCCCCGGTTCCAGGTACAGTACCCTGGGATGTTTAAACAGAACCTGCCCCTCTCTGGTGGTCGCGCCCTCCTGCTCTTGGCCTGGGAGGCCAGGCCCCGGGGTCCTGCGCACCCCAGATGAACACACTGGCTTCTCTGGGCTGGAAACCCTTCCAGGGAGCCTGTGGGCGCTGAGCTTTTGCAGGACAATGACAGGCAGGGAACTTCAGGGCTTTGTGATTTAAATTCTGCCTGTGCTGTTTCAAAGAGGTTTCAGCTAGAAAAGCCACTGGGAAGAAACGCGCCGGTGTTCTGCTGGTGGCGGTGGCCCCACGAGCCACAGCCGGTCCCTCTTTCTCGGGCGCGGTGTTTCAGGCTCTCCGGGCTGCTCTGGAGCAGAAAGCGCGATAAAAAGCGCAAAATGCGTCAGGTTGACCTCTCCTTGTGCGAGTCTGCTGTGTGTTCCTGTCGGCAGTGAAGAAACGACGTCCCAGCCCAGCGGGGCAAAGACACTGGGTCAGTGCTGTGGTCAGCACCTCCGTCCACTCGCTCACAGACAGATGGAGGTGCTGCTTTCATGCGTCCGGAAGCAGTGGTCCTGCAGGGACTGGGGCTGACCCGGCGGGCTTCTTGGGAGGAGAGAGCTTGCTGCCACGCTGGCCTGTAATTTGTCCCCCTGGTGACCGAGCTCCTAAGGGCCAGCTGAGGAGCCGGGCAGGGCAGCCAGGACCCCTGCAGAACCCGCCCTGGACCCTGCAGGCAGGGGCTGGGGCAGAGGGACGGGGCTCTGAGATGGGGGTGCAAGCTCGTGTGGCCACAGACGGGGCCAGGAAACCCGGGATAGCCCTGAGGCACTGCCTGACGGTCCCCTCCCCGCAGGCCGTGCCACAGGCACTTCTGGCCCCCGGTGTGGGTGAGCTGTGCCCGTGGCCCTGCTGCGGCCTGGGCCCCCTTCACCTGGCTCCCTCCTGCTGGTCATAGGGGCCCAGGGCCTGATGGATGTCGGGGTGCACATCTTGGCTCAAAAACACCCAGAGGCTCCACCTTGGGCCTGGTTCAGTGGTGGGGTGGGGGCCTCTGCTCCAGGCCCCACAGGGAGGAGGGGGAGAGAGGGTGGAACGAAACAGCCCCCGCCCGGGGCTTCACACGTGGTGCCCCTTATCCCAGGCTGACCTGTGAAGTGGGTTCTGTCAGCCCCAGTCACGGCAGGGGAGCTGCGCCCTGAGAGCTTCAGTCAGTTTCCAAAGAGCGAATGGCTGGAAGGGAGGACACCAGGGCTGGAGCCAAGCTCCATCCAACTCTGACATCAGCCGCCAGCCCCTCTGCCTGTGGCTTCCAAGGGGCCTTCAAGGAGCAAGCCGTTCCCAAAACTGCCTTCTGGAACTCCGCTCCCGGCGTCAGCGCGAGGGCACCTGCCGCACTCACGGCCCTGCCCCCTGTGTGACATGACAGCAGAAGGCAGGGGCTCCCAAGGGCCCCAGGATCAAGGACAAGCAAATTCCCAAAGAACAGGAAGGAGACACAGCCGGCGACCAGGCGGAGCATGCCCGGCGCAGGGCAGGAGGGAAAGGCAGCCTGTGGTCACCTTGCAGGGACGAGGGCGTGGCCTCCATGGGAGAGCGGGTGGCGTGCGGCAGGACGGGGTCATGGAGGTGCTCCTGGCGGCTCGGACGCCAGGTCCTGGTGGCCCTGCAGTGACGTGATGGCGTCTCCTCGAGGCTGGAGCTGCTGACCCATGTGGACCCCACGTGAAGACCCCACGGAAGCCGTGGTTCCGTCTCCAAGCAGGGCAGCGACCTCTTGCTCCTCCCAGCCGAGTGGGAGCTCAGGAGAAGCTCACGTGGGATCCAACCACAAGCCCCTCCCCCGGCGCCGCCTGAGAAACCGGAAATGGGGGTGTCCGACTGGGGCCCTCGGAGCCCTCCTGCCCCAGATCACTGCGATTCTGTGATTTTCATACATTTGAACAATTGAAGAGTGAAATTCTCCCCGCAGACGCACAGGCGTCGCCGTGCTGGCACCCAAGGGGAGCCCAGGGGGCCCTCAAACTAAAACGTCTCCACCGTCACGTCACCTTTGGTGTGGACGTTGAGGTCTGCCATCTCACACAAAGTGCCACTTCCACTTCCCTAGAAAACCTTGTGATTTTTATTACTGTATGACATTCACTCTAACTGAACACCCTGCTTTGCTGTGCAGATGCAACTCCAGACCTGCAGCTGGGCCCTGTCCCCAAGGTCCCCAGAGAGCAGCTCAGAGGCACCACTCCACCCCCACCCGCACGGCACAGAGGGGTTCCATTATAATTTGGGCCAAAAAAACCCTACAAGGTATAGAGAAAATTCATCTCGTTTATTTAAGCTCATCACTGTTGATTAATCCCAACCCGAAGTCCCTAGCCTCCGCTTTGGAGAGAAGTGATGGGTGTTAAAACTGCATCAGTGGCCGTGTGAGCATGACAGAGAAATTGATCCGCCCCGGCCGAGCTCTGAGGTTAGAATGGAGTGTTCATTGATTTCTGACGATAAATCACCAGCGATGCTTTAAAATGGAAAGCACGTGGATGAGGGCGCTGGAGCTCTGAGCTCCTGCAGTCACTGCACAGCAAGGCCCCCCTCAATGCAGCGGCCCCAGGGGGGAGTCCCCACCCTCCGCTCTCCCCGCAGGAAGTCGCACAGCCCCACCCACCCGTGCCCCCGGAGAGAGCGAGGCCTGCACATCCTGGCCGGGAGCAGAGAGGGCCTGGCGGGCAGAGGAACGAGCTTTAGTCATTCAGTTAAACACTCCTCTGTGAGCACCTGAGGTCCCCGGGTGCTGCCCTGTGGGCTGGGAGGCCAGGAGGGGCGCAGAGATACCACAGCTGCCCGGGAGGTGACGGGGAGCTGTGCCCGGTTGGACCTCTGGCTCCAGCCCCTGGGAACCCCACCGGTGCTGGAAGAACTGGCCGGGCACCTGTCTCCACCCACGAACAGCTCAGAAGCAGAGGGGGCACCTGTGTAGGGGAGGCCCAGGGACCGGCCAGGGGCTGGCTAGGGACGGCAACCCAGCCCCGCCTCAGAGCTGCTGAAACTCTGAGACCAGGGGACGTCGGTGCAGGGGTGTGGCTGTGGGCCGTCCAGGGCACGGTGGGAGTGAGCCCCGGGGGTGGAGCCAGGGGCCGGCAAGAGCCCCAGGGTGTGGGGGCTGGACGAGGAGGGCCCTGGGAGGTGCACTTGCCCACTTCCACGGGGAACATGGGGCGGCAGGGAGGGGCTCTCGGGTGCAAGGCCTCCTCCAAATGACAGGTCCCCAAGAAAGACGATCTGGCGCCAGCAAGCTCCCAGCATAATAATCCAGGTTTTCAGTCAAAGCCAGAATTGTTCACTAAGACCCTTTGTTGCCCAATTAACCCTAAAGCCGAGAAGGAACTCTTGGTTGAGAGGCTGTTTATAGGAAAATGAGAAATCAAGCCGGGGGAGACGGCAGCTCTTCTTGTCCCTGAGAGCTGGGGTCCGTCTGCGACTCGGGGGTGAAGGGAGAGGACACTGTGTCCTCGGGCCCCCCGCCCCATGGAAACTTGAGCCCAGCATGCGGATGCCCAGGACCCCGAGGGAGGGGACGCGTGGACGGCACGGGGGGGCCACCTGCCCTGCGCACAGCAGGTGCGCCTCCAAAGCCAGCGCATCCCGAGCCACCGCGTCCGGGTGCATCTGGACCTCAGAGCCACACTCGGGGCCACCTGGGCTCTTCCAGGAGGCGGGCGGTGGACGGCGTCCCCTCACACACCTGCCCTCCCTCGAGCAGGACCCGCCGTCCACACTGTCCACATCACCCATTTCCCGGGTCAGGTGAGCGCTTGTCTTTTTTAAGATTTTTCCTCACTTCAGAAACATCAAAAAGCCCAAACAAGAAGAGAAAATGGACACAGCCCTTCGCCCTCCCTCGGGTCACACTCAGGAGTGTCTGAAGCACTGAGGGTCTCACCGCACCGCCCCCACCCGCCGCAGCCCAAGAAGCACGTGCTGCCCAGAGCCTGGGCCCCCCGCCCCGCACGCAGCGCTCAGGTGCGTGCGCTGCGTCGTTGTTTCTTGTTAGGTTTGGTTTGTTTTCAGAAGTGAAGTCGGGTGTTGGCTGTTCCTGATTTGCTTGAAACACTTGTTACAGCCCTCGGTGGAGCATGGGTATCTTTCCCAGCCAGAACCTGGAGATCTCACACCTTCTTTTTAAAAACAAAATATTTAAATACCCACAGTGATAGCTTGTTTCCTATTTATTTGCTGTTGCAGACAATGCTGGAGTTATTGTTTCTATATGAAAATATGCATTTATGCTGTAATTTTTGTAAATTAGATTACAAGAAATGGATCTTTTTGCTCATAGAGTATGTGCATTTTTATTGCCAAATTACCCTCCAAAAGGGCTTTACCAATTTATACACATAATAGAAGTATATGGGGAAAAAGACATTATCAAGCTTTTTAACTTCTGCCAATGCGGTAGGTAAAATATTGTTTAAATTTTATTTTTTAATGACGACAAAGTTGAGCGTCTCTTCACGTTCTTATTTCCCCTGGAACTTCTTCTCTGACTTACCTGATCGTAGTCTGTGCTCATTGTTCATTTTATTTTCCTTACTGACTTGTAGGAACTATTGGCACATTGGAGATGATAACCTTTTAAGATTTACAGATTTTGTAAATACCGCAGGTTTTGTGACAGTCGAGCCTTTATATTTTCTTCTGGTTGCTTTCTAGTTCATCTTTTAGTGGGTTGTTCTGTTTTATTCTTCAGTGGCAGTACTGGGGAGGGAACCCGGACCTGGAGCGCGCTAAGCATGTGCTCTGCCGCTGGGCTAGACCCTCCCTCTCTAGTTCATGGGTCTTCACATTTAGATCTTGAGTCGCCCAGTTGTCCATGTGGGATTGTCTTACGAAAGGACATTTCATTTTCCCAGCTGCGCTCCTTGGCTGTTTCCTCCACTACAGCTGGCGTGAAGTGCCGCCTTTGTCACTAAATTCCCGGGCCTGACTGCCTCCCGTTGCATTCCCCTGAGCGGGTGCCGACGGGTTCTTGCCCTGCCACAATGCCCCTCGGGGCTTCACTGTGGATTTTAATATCCTTGGCATAACCTACTCATTCTTCCCCTCAACTTCTTGTCTGTCCCTCGGCATTTACCCTTCCAGGACCTGAACCCCAGTCATCTTCAGAGCCAGGTTGTTAAGTCTCTCTCACACACACTCACACTCACGCACACGTCAAGCTCGCCTGATTGGGATTTTTATCACGAAGTATTAAAATTACACGTGACTTTGGAATGACTGGCTTTTCACAACTGGGAGCCTCTCAGCCCAGAAGTGTAATTAATTTTTCCACCTTTGAAGGACTTGCCTCATGTGTCCCAGCAAAGCTTTGTGTCTTCTCCATAGACGTCCCCGCCTGTCCTGTTACTGTGCTGCGGGGTTTCTGTGGTTGCTGTCACCGTGAGTGAGGTTTCTCCCCAGTTCAATCTCTTCCGGAGCAGAGCTGCAGAGAGACAGCAGCTGCTGACTGAGCGTTGCCCTCGTCAGACCATCCTGCTGGACCCCCGTCGGCACGGTCGTGGGTAACGGGGTCTTGGGAACCCCCTGGGGGCACGATCGTATCTTCTCCAAAGAGTCATCTTGTCAGTGGTGATGCTCATGGGGTGACACGGCACTGCAGTAGCTCAACGCTCTGAGACTGACCTGAGTGACAGGTGCCCCCCGGCTTGCGACACCCGTGGTCTCAGGACCCTGCACTGCCTGCCCGGTTACATCCCAAGTCACGAGGAAGGACCTGCTTCCACACCCCTTTCCACCCCAATTCCGTGTGGTGCCCTCTGGTTCTCAGCACTCAGTAGTGGTGACTACAATGTTATCCCTTAAGATCATTGGTCAGATCACTGCTCGCCAGAAAAACTGGAAAACGTGGGACCCCTCAACCTTCAAGGCTGCCCGTGGAATGTGAGGGTACTGGCTGGTCTCTGAACCATGTCCCCTCCTGTCATGAGCTCAGCCTGCTCACATCCTAGCCACCAGGAGAAGTAGACCCCACCCTGAGACAGCTGGGGGGGGCACAGCCCCAAGGTGACGGAGCAACCAAGTGAGGGTGCCTGCTGCCCGCGCCCCCCCAGCCTCGCTAGTCCCGTGCCTGACGTTGGCCAGAGTCCCGTGTTTCTGAGGACTGTTCTTAGGGGGCCAGGCTCTCCGTTGTGTTCTTCTTGTGCGTCAGTAGAACCACAGCATCCCACACACCCACCAAGACCTCTGTCGAAGAAATCCAACCCAGTGAGCTTATTGCAAGCGTTTAAACCAAGCCCTGGTGAGCTGGGCGTCTGTGGGGTCCCGCTCTGGGCCCCGGCCCACTGCACCTTCTGTGTCCTCCTCCCCCCCCCCCCCCGGTGGCACCGCTACACCCACCGTCAGATGCCCAAAGCCCCCTCCTCAGGAGAGGGTCTAGGGACAGGCCTTCCCTCCCTGCACCTAGCTTCTGTCGGCACAGTTACCCACCTGGGGAGACTGGCCGTGGGGACCAGGGTTCTCCAGGGATAATTGTGTGTGTGTGTGTGTGTGTGTGTGTGTGTGTGTGTGTGTGTGTGTGTGTGTGTTTGTGTGTAAAGCTGACCTTTGATGAGAACCATGTGGGTCCACTTACACGCAGACTTTCCCAGTAGTAAATACTACACCAGGTAAAATTGGTTGAATCACAAGGATGAGGAACCTTGGATATGGAGGAACCTCATATGTGGAGGGCAGACAGTAAGTCATGCTGGAATTTTCTACTGTACAGAGGACCATCACCCCTGTGCCCTAGGTTGTTCAAGGGTCAACTATGTGTGTGTGTGTGTATGAGAAAAAGAGACAGAGATCAGAGACAGACAGACAGACAGACAGACAGACAGATAGATAGATAGATAGATAGATAATATGTATGTACAGAGATTTATTTTAAAGACTTAGTGCACATCATTGTGGGTGCTGGCAAGTCTGAAGTTTACAGAGCTGGCCAGCAGGTTGGAGACCTCAGGTCTGAAGGCTGTCTGGAGGCAGAATTCCCTCTTCCTTGGGGGAAGTCAGTCTTTTTTCTATCTATGTCGTCAACTGATTAGACAAGGCCCACCCACAGTGGGAGGTGGGCACAATCTGCTTTACTCCAAGTTCACTGTTGTAAATGTTCATCTCATCTAAAAAATAGCATCATGGCAACAGTTCGACTGGTTTTGACCAAATATCTGGGTGCTGTGGCCCAGCCAAGCTGACACATAAAATTCACCATCACTCTGGCCTTTCAGCCTTCTCCCAATTTCCTTACTGGGGAAATGCAAGGATTTCTGCTCCTTAAAGAGTTTTCAGCATCAGTGGGCACGTGGGCAGAAGTTGGTCCAGGTGGATTCACCTGCTGGCCTGAAATCACTGTGCGGTACCCACCTCCTGGCCAGAAGAGCCCGACTGTTAAACAGCCTCCCGCACCAGGGCTCGCTCTGTCCCCTCCGGGGGGTCCTGTGTTCCTCCTCTTCATTGACTCCTACACGATTGAAGAGCCAGCCCACGGGCACTGACGGGCAGAGACGTGTAGCCGTTGGTCCTTACTCGCCCTGGGACTCGACGGCTCACGTGTCGGCTGTTGGCCTCCGGGCGGCATCCCTCCTGGGTCCTGCAGAGGCCCCTCTGGGAGACTCTCAGGGCTTCCCAGAGAAGCCGGGGCTCAGCCTGTCTCATCCCCGCGGCTCACCGCACGCCTGCCCGCCGTGTGCACAGCTGCCATTCCTTGGTGCAGAGTCGAGCCTTGCTTGACTGGCCTGGCCCTCACACACCCGAGTCCTGGGTTCCAGATGCACGGATTGTGGAGAGACCTGGCCCTGCCCCAGGAGTGCACGGAGGAGACACCAGGAAGGAGTGAGAGGGCGCCCCTGCAGCTCAGCCCGTGGGGCTGCACCCCGCAGGCCTGTACGCAGGCTGCAGAAGGGGCCCCGAGGTGGCAGTAGGGCCATCGGGGTTACTGGACGGGGGATCTTACATGTCCAAGCAAAAGGGTCCTGGAGCGACACCAGCATGGACCGTGGACAGGACAGGGCAGCAGCCTTCACTCCTCGGGGGAGAAAGAGGCTGCGGGTTCCAGGGGACTTGACGTCAGGTGGGCTTCAGCTACAGGGAAACCAGCCGCCTTGGCGTGTCCTCCCAGCCCTCAGGTGAACCATTGTTCCGAGGGTAGGTGTTTCCCTTTAATAAACCAGCAGGTGGAGCCGTTGCGGCCAGAGGGGTAGACGGTCCCCAGCAGGCGCAGAGGGCAGGCATTCTCCTGTGAGTGGGTGCATGGGGCAGGGACGTACACAGAGCCAGAGGGCCGCCGTCTCAGTGGCCTGACCACACACCGGCCCCAGCTCCTCGGGAGACGCCCTCTCTTTGGCATCTCTTCCACTTGGACCAAACCGGACAGAGCCTCAGGAGCCTGGAGCAAAGCTGAGATGCGAGCAGACCCAGGGCAGGCGTCCGAGAGTCCCGCGCGGGGAGAAGCCCCGGTCTGGTCCGAGGTGGCGCGTGGCGGTGTGAACCGCGGGGCCTGAGGCTCATCGGATCCCCGTTTACGGCGCTGCTTTTCATGGAGAGGGTCGGTCAGCTCTAGGGTGGGTCTGCTGGGTGGCGTAAGCTCGGAGTCAGGGCAGTTCTTACCACCAAGGTCACTTCACCCTCGATTTAAGAAGCCCGGTGTGGTGGTCAGGGTTGCGGCCGGGCCCGAGTCACGCCGGCTCAGGTCCTCGTGTGAAGGGCCTCGCT
The DNA here is from genome assembly GCF_036321535.1 of Camelus dromedarius. Lineage (NCBI taxonomy): Eukaryota > Metazoa > Chordata > Mammalia > Artiodactyla > Camelidae > Camelus > Camelus dromedarius. The sequence continues at coordinate 762,840 of NC_087442.1, forward strand.
CGTCGAGGGGGCTCGGAGGGCCTCCTGCGTTTCGCTGGAGGCTCCCGCGTGGCTCGTCGTGGTAGCGTGTCACGTGAGTCGCAGCCAGGCCGCGGGCGCGCAGGGGCCCTCCGTGAGGCAACAGGCTTCTTCCACCGCCCGACACCTCTGCAAGGAAGGGGCACAAAGTCTTACCTCCGTCACCTGCCTCCCCGATTCCTCCTGCAGTGGACGTTTGTGTGGTGGTCATTTTCCACTTGACGCCGGTGTCCCTCTCTCGGAGGGACGACGGGAGCAGCTGGGACGTGGCACACGGGTGTGTTTTTCGCTGGTTCCTGCTGTCTCCGAGGAGACTGCAGACAGCAGACCTCGGACAGGGCGGCCCAAGCGGCCTCCGGGCCTGGATGACCATGGTCCTGCGGGGTGGGCCTCCGGCTCTTTCCTCTCCTGCTGAGTCCCTCCTCCTGTGACTGGCCCCCCGATGCCCGGGGCTCCCGGCCCTGCAGGCTGTCAGTTCCTGGACGCCTGGTCTGGACCACCCGCTCGGCTGGTTGGTGCCCAGGTTCTGAGTTGAATTCTCGCGTGAACCAGTTATTCTGGGCCAGAGCTTCAAACCGTCAGCCTCCCTCCATCCCTGCTCGGGGCCCATAAAGTGTGGTCCAGTGGTCGGGCAAATCCACCTGCCCCACTCGAGGAGCCAGCCCGGGCCTCCCGCCGTGGATGGTGGAATAAGTGAGCATGGTGCCTGCAGGCCGATGTCTGCTCTCCCGAACCCGAAACCCGGGACCTTCTGTGACCAGCCTGGGGAAGCAGCGGCTGCAACGTAGGCTCCTTCTCAGGTTCGGAGGCTGCTTGGTGGGTATTTAGAAGTCGTCCCCCGAAGCCGAGACAGTGATGGGGATGGTTCCCTGGAATGCGATTTGGAGCTGGCCAGGCGCTGGTGTAGGGGGTTGAGGCCAAAATCATACAGAGTATTTTGAATGCTGTTAAGTCAGGTCACTTGGGTAAAGACAGTGACAGTAATGATTTAACTGAGGGTAAGAACACAAGATGGGAGAAAACCCGTCCGGCCTCGATTCAGCGTGAAGCTGCCCGTGCAGGGCTGCCCCGGGGGCCACCGCCTGTGCATCTCACGCCCTGCTTTTTAGAAGACAAGACCGTTGATAATAAAACAAGGGGGCACCTTGAGGAGGCGGATCCCTGGCAGGTTAGTGCAGACTCGTTTCACCTGAGGTCTTGGTGCACGACGGCATAATTGGTCACAGTTACAGGGCCAGCCCGATCCAGTCACGTTCGCTGTGTTTACTGGACAGAGAAAAGCTCGCATTTGGTAAGGACTCCTCCTGACATCAAGAGCTTGGATGTGTAAAGGTTAACCAGCTATTACCCTGAGAACTTCTTGTTAAATCCAGGTCAGGACGGATTCGCCGTTAGCCTCCTTTGATTATAACAATAAAAGTAACACTCGTTGAATGTGTCGCATAAAAACCAGATCTGGACTTGCTCGGGCGGGCCTCTCTTCCGAAGGACTGCTGGGGGAAGGAAAGATTCTGCTGAGCGCGGAACGCTCTGAGCACAAGGTCTGCGAGGAGGCCCAGAGCTAGGCGGGGGCGGGACGGTGGGTTCGTGTTCGTTTTGTTTTATTGTACAGTGAGGAGCGAACAGACGAGAAAGCCCACCGTGGGGCAGAGGGGGACAGGCTGGGTGACAACCCGGTGGGAGAGCCGCCCAGCTCTGGAGGGGTGGGCCGCGGCCCCGGCCCCGGGGAAGGAGGAGGCGTCAGCCAGCTGGGCTAACGGGCGCTCCGTCCCACGCATCGGGGACGGAAGTTCGGCTGCTCACTGATGAGGCAGCGAACAGGGACGTGGCCTTGTCGGGTGAGCAGGGGCACCCGTGTCTCCTCCAGGCCTGGGAGGGGGCTTCTCTGCAGGAGGGTTTCCCAGAACACGGGGTGGGGGTTCTTTACCTTCACTTTCTGGGGGGTCTCGGGCGCAGGTAAATTTGACCCCGTCAAGTGCTCGTACGTGCGGGAACCACCCCCGTGTCTCCTCCGCGGTTCTGATGTGAGGAGCCTCATAACAGCCCCGTGAAGCACCTGAGGGCCTCGCGCACACACGTGGTGGAGGCGCAGCCTGCAGGCCTGGTCCCCGCCTCGCGCAGCCGGGGGCGCAGAGCTGGGCTTGGCCCGGGCGTGTGGGCGCGGCTCCCTGCCCTGGGCCGCTGTCCTCCACCGCCGGCCCCGGGGCCCGTCTCGGGACAGCCTGGCGTGGGCGTCCATCAGGCCGGCTGCTTCTCTGCAGCTTGGGGCCTGCCTTCAGGTCAGGGAGGGAGAGCTGGCTGGGCGGCAAGGTGGGTGCAGGAAGAGGGGAGGGCCGGAGGGGCCGCCCTGGGCCTGCCCTTGTCCTCCAGGCAGAGGGAGCCTCACGTGGGCGGAGGAAGGCGGGCAGGTCGCCAGGCGAGGTGGACGCCGCCTGCTTCCCCGGGCCCGTGCCTCACCATACACTGTTTGCTCGGAACTCCAGCCGTCAGACACCATCGGCAGAAGCAGTCAGCCGTCCGTGGAGAAGTCTGCAAAATCCTACCCCGTGGACGTTGTAAAACTACTGACCGCTGGTGGACACACAGCTGGAAAACGATTTCATTCCTTGAAAGCTGTTTTTAGACAGAGTGTTGATCGTTTCAATTAATAATAATTTCAACAAAGCTGCTCCTCACTTAAAGCCAGCGTTACCTCCGTTCTCAGTGAGCGAGAGGACTGGTGACTTTTAGTGGCATTTGTCTGTGAAGAATTTCTGGGAGTCGGGACTCCAGCTCCACCCGGCCCCCTCTGCCACACGCCTCTCCCCTCTTTTCCCAGCACAGAAGGCGCTCTGCCCTGTGCTGACGGGCGGACATGGGGCCCGGCTCCCGGACTGCAAACCCCATGCGGCTGGAGCACCAGGTGGGGGAGGTACAGAGTGTCACAGACGCGCCTCGCCCGTCACCCCGTGGACCCCTCTCTCTGGGGCTGGGTCACAGTGACGATTTCGAGCTATTGACTGATAACGCTGGAGAGTCTTGCCTGAGAGGACAGACATGCTTTGTTCACTTTTAACAACCGCGGAGAATTCTGTCAGCAGGCTACGAGCCGCGGGCTGATGGATCCCAGGCGCGGCCCAGGCAGCCCAGGTGGGGGCCGGGTGAGCCCGAGTCTCCGTCTGCTGTGACCCAGGAAACACTGCCCACCGGGACCGCTCGGGGGGCTGCAGACCAGGGCGTGCCCCTGGCCGGCCCCCAGCCCCAGCCTTCCTGTTCAGAGTCGAGGGTCCGTCTCTGGCCTTCCGAGACCCCGGGGCAGAGCTGGAAGCAGGCACTTTCCCCTCCGCCGTGCGAGTTGTTGAACAGGTTCATGGGACAGGCTCGGCCTCCCCGCCCCCGGCCCGTGGAGAGAAGGGTGGGGCCCCGTTGGTCCTAAAGTCAAGGTGTAGGCCAGTCTAGCTGGACCCACAGCTGTAGTCAAGGCTTGCATCCTGGTGACAAAAAAAGAAAGTTCTGCACTCAAGCAGCATTTGCTTGAGGGGCCCAAGACTCCCTGGGGGACCCTCTGAGGTCCTCTGACGAGGCAGAAGGAACGCTCTGCTCGCACACGGTGTTGCTTTAAGCTGATGCTTTGCGTGAGCGGTTCGGTCCGTTCCCAGAGCAAGGCGGGAGCAGGTCGGGCAGACAGCGGGAGTGGTCCAGCGGCCTCACCGCGGCTCCCGGGATGCTGGCTTGCAGTTACCGCTTCCTTCCGGTGGGAAGTGACACCCACATCCCAGGGCGAGTTCGGACCCAGTGGCACCTGGCAGGCGGGGTGGTTCTGGCGTTCTGCGGCCGTCCCGCCCGGCCTCCCCGGGGCCGTCAGGGCGCGCGTCTCATGTGGCCGCTCTAGTTCTCTCTGCAGGGATTCGTCTGCTTTCTTCAAGCTCCTGTTCTGTGACTTTGAATTCCCCTGGTGGCTCCTGTCTGGGCTGACTTCACTCTCGCTCGGTTTGAGCTGTGCTGTATGCTTTGCTCAAAGGCACTTTAACACCACAGAAGTCAATCCTGTACCAACACCATGGACGGAAACACCCTCCTCTGTGCTGGTTGAGAAGAGCCCGCTTCCAGGCAATTGATTCTGCTTTTCCTCTGCGTTCCAAGCTAAAGAGGAAGGTGCAGGCCAGCGGGCAAGTTTCCGTGTGTGTTTCAGGATCTGACTTGCGGTGTCGCACGTGAACAGGTCATCAGAGATCACCGGCCGTCGGTGAGTGACGCCGCATTTCCTCTGTGCTCAGCAGTCCTGTCCCAGGAAGAGACGGGCTGACGGGGCTCAATGCCCGTCGATTCACAATGACGATGAAAACGCACATCGAGATGCTGTTTTCTGCGCGTCCGTGTGGGCGAGTCACCAGCTGGTGCTCCCAGGAGACAGGACCCGCCAGGCACACGGGCTTGCTGTCCCCGGTTCCTCAGTTTGGGGCAGGACGCGCCTGTGGCACTGGGGAGCCCACGGAGGGACGGGGGCCCCATGAGGGCGTCCCACACTGCCCCCCCAAGGCTGGTCCTGACCCTCGTGTTTCCAGCTCGCTGTGTGTGATGCTTCCATTTCCGACAAGGACTCGTGGATCTGTTTGCTGTTGAGGGAAGGCCGATGCTCTCCCCAGGCGTGTTGTTTGTGGGAGAGACTGCGGAGAGCACGCTGGAAGGAGAAAGGCGGGGAGGGAAGAGGAAGCAGCAGGAAGGGGGACCGCCAGGGCCTCGGTCCCGCGGGCACTGCAGGAGGATGTGGCCCTCCACCCGCGTCGTCTCCAAACACCGAGTCACCCTCCCATAAGCCACCCACCCGCCCGCTGCTCCCTGGGGCCCCAGCTTCACCTCAAAGCTGAAGTTAGATTAGACACCTCTCCTTTGTCTTGAACGATTTTTTCTCTTCCGGCTCCCCCTCCGTCTTTAAAGAGCTCTTTCAAATGAGGGCTCGAGTGCTCCCAGCCAGTGAGGACAGTCAGCTGCCAGCCGCCCCCACTGGCGAAAGGTGCTGGCAGGTGCGTTCACAGCCTCCAAGGGTCACCACCAGGTACTCACCTGCTACAAAAGGAGGAGGGACCCTGACCCCCGTGGGGGCTCCAGTGCACAAACCAGCAAGAGGTCAAGGGGGCCTTGCCAGCGCGCGGTGCCCCTAGGGTGGCGCATGGGGGCGTGGCGTGTCCCGTCATGCAGCCGTCCTGCCGAAGACTCTTGACTACACCCAGCAGTGACCAGACACAGACACACCCCAGGGACGGTCCTCACCCCGCAGAGGGCGCCGGAGGGGCTGCTGGTCCTGTCCTGTCCTCCCTCCCCGGCCACCAGCAGGGAGAGTCCAGCTGCCCAGCGTTCACAGAGGTGCGTGAAGCAGCCTGTGGCGTCGGGACTTCCACGTGACCTTAAAAACCTTCACACATAGCCTGGAGAGGGTCTCTCTTCGTTTGTGTTCACAGATGAGAAAGTGGTCTGTTGGGGGGGGGGGTGTCAAAATAGGACAAAACCCAGAAAGAAGTGTGCGAAAGTGTCCACAGCGTTAGAAGTAATTTGTTCGCATTAGGCCTTTCGGTATTTTTCAGTTTTTCTTTTTTAATCAGAAAGAGCGAACTGATTTTCAAAGGCATTTTTGGTGCCCTTCCTTGGCCAACACTGAACCGACGCTGTGTGCGAATCCCAGCAGCCGAGGTGGCGTCGGGGTCCCCTCGTCTCCTCTGCCCTCGGGGGCCGGGTCAGGAGGCCCCCCGCACGCGCTCCCCACACGGAGGGCCATGGCCTCGCTCCGGGCGCGCCCGCGGGGCCGGGCGTCCCAGCCTGTCTCAGGCCCTGGAGGCCCTGGTTTTCTCTGAAGCTAGAAACGCAGACCCGAAGGCTGTTCATTGCTCTCAGTGTGACTCACACCTGTTCAGTCGTTTCTGTGCTGACCGGAAGGCCGTTCCCTGCTCGGCCACAAATGAAGGCGTAGTCTAGGGTGCGCGTCGACACGGTCTTCGTCCCTGAAGCAGCACAGCTGTGGTGAGGACGCAACGAGAAGTCAAGGGATAAGCCTCCCCTGAGCTGTGACGAGCTTGGGGCTTTTCCTGTCGGAAGACGTCAGAGTGGCGGGGCGGCCCTGAGGGTCGGGAGGAGGGCCGGGCTTTGCTGAGAGGCGATGGGGCAGGAGTTCCGTGGGGCGGCGGTGGGGTCGGCACTGAGAGGAGGAGCGGGAGGAGGGACAGGCGGAGGCGTCAGAATCTGGGGTTTGGAGTCACTGGAGCGGGAAGAGGGGGAGGGAACGGGCTCAGCTCTGAGCTCTGGCCGTGGGTGCGAAGGTGGTGAGAGCTGCCTCCAAGTCTGGCTGTCCCCGTCCCAATTCCGAGTGGCATCAGGAAGAGAGCTCCTGAGTGTCCTGTGTGTCCTGTATGTTCCTCCCACCGCTACTCACAGTCAGACGGTAATTCCACACGAGGACACGAATCCAGCGGCCGTGCACGGCAGAGCCAGATCACTGAGCGCAGTGTGGCCATTTCTAAAGTCCTTTAGAGCCCGAGGACTGAGCCGCGATTGTTGGCAGACTCTGCAAAAGCGGGGCTCAGCGTTCTCCGAACTGTGAACCTCCCCACCCCGGCTCCCCACTGTTGTCTGCCTTTTTCCGTGGGGATTTCTGTGAGCATGCTGTTTGAATGAATATCAAAGGATCATTTGTGTTACAGACTAAAAGCTCGATGGCATAATGTGTCAACCTCTCAGGGATGTTGTGTTTTGGGAGAGGGACACCCAAAGGAATGCATCTCTAATGGTGGAATTGCAATAGAGAAAGTTCTTATTATCCAGCCAGCAAAGAACCTGGGTGCAGGCGAAGGGTGCTAGAGAGACGTAAAGCAAGCAAGCCACAGGTCTGGGGGAAGCTCCTGTTCCTTCCGATTTCTTCAGCGTAACCCCTTTTTAGCTCATAGTTCCTGATTTGCGTGACTCTCCCCCAGACTCTAGCAGCTTGAATGGTGGTGAGTCCTAACCAAGAGAGAGAAGAGGCGGGTGGTCAGGAAATGGGGAGGGACGTGCGCCTAGAGGACATGGGTAAGTGGAGTTTAAGAAGCCTGTTAGGGCCGCTCCTCCCCCAGCCCATCCCCAGCTCCCAGAACCACCCCCCCGCCCCCCAGGGTCAGTCCTGGGACCCTCCCCTGTCCTCGGTGCTCGGCCCCTGGCCTCCCAGATGCCAAAGATCTCTGCAAACCCCGCCTCTGCTGGGCCCAGACTCTGCATCTCACTCGCTCCCTGTGGGCGGGAGGTGGGTGTGGTGCCCGCGCCAGTGGGCAGGAGGCCCGGGCAGGGCCCTCGGAGGCCAGCTCTGGGGAGGATCTCCTGCAGGTCATGTCACGCCCCTCACACTGGCCTGACCTGCCCCGACCCCAAAAAAAGTCTTCTCGCCCCACGTGAGACCCCAGAGCGACGATCCTCCTGCAGCGTTGGAAACGGGCCCCACTGACTGCAGAACCTCCATCTGGGGCCACGGGAGGAGCCCTGGTGGGAGCGTCCAGACCCTGGCCCGGCACCTCCAGCCTCAGAACGGCATTGGACGGAGCCGTGCGGGGCAGCGTGTCAGCGGAGGAACTTCCAGAACTCTCTCTCTGTCTCTCTCGGGTCTGCTCTGCCCGGAGCCAGTGTCTGGAAGGCGGGGAATGAAAGTCAGCGAGCCTCCTGCACCCCAATTCACACGTCCCCCGGATGCAGGAAACTCACAGTCCAGCAGAAGGACGGGGAAGACCTTCCACACAGAGAACGCGTAGCTGAAAACGTGGCTTCTCTCCAGGCCGCCGTGAAGAGCCCGGCACTAGGCAGCAGCGGCGTGCGGTGAGGACGTTGTGCGTCCTGTGGCTGAGGAGCTTGAGCCAGTCGCGTCCTGTCTTTAATCTCTGCTCTGAAGCTGAGCTCCGTTCCAGTGCGTTTCTGAAACTGAATTACTGGATTAAACAAACAGAATCGAGGGCACCAGCATCTCATATCTAAATTACACATTGTGGGGTGAAAGCAATAAAAAGCCTTTTTTCCCCAAAAGGAAGCGTGACCGTTCGTGTCAGCAGACGGTCTTTGTCGTGAAAGACCCACCGTGGACAGACGTAGGGCCCCGGGCGGGACGCACGGCTCGGGCCTCTCCCCACAGCCCGGGGCGTTCTCCCCTCCCTGCCTTCTTTGGAGGGACCTCGCACAAACACCCTGCAGAACCCACGGGGCCGCCGCCGCCGACACTCTCCGGGGACGCGTGTCTGCTTGACGCGCGTTGTCCTCGCAGTCGCCGTGAGTCAGCGCCTGGTTTCCTCCTGCCCTCCTGGGAGCTCAGGATCGGAGTCACAGCCCAGACTCAGCAGTAGGTCTGCAGCACGATCTCCCACTGGGGTTTTTTTCTTTCTCATATTTATCAATACTTTCCCTGGACCTGATTTTTTTTATTTACCTATTTTTCCGTTTTATTGTATGCATTCTTTTCTAGGAAAAGAAGAGAGATAAATAAACTTTAGTGCACAAACAGACAACTCCATAAACATGTAAAACGCTGGCTTTCACCGTATGAGGATTTTGGAGGATCGGACGCGCGTTTCACCTTTAACATTTCCTTACACGGCATTGCACGATGCGGCGTGAAGGGCGTTCTCTGTGTCTGTTCAGTCAACAAGTGATTACTGCGTGCGCCTCCACACCAGGCCCTGGTGACCACGGCCCGGTCCCAGCTTAGTGTCCGTGGGAGGGACGGTCTGCACTGTGGGACTCGGTGCACTCCCCTGGGCCAGACCGGGACTGGAAGAACAAGGCCTAGGTGGACGGGCACAGGATGGTGTCCTGGAGGAGGAAGGACATGCCGGACGTGGCGGGGAGGGAGCTGCGCGATCCTCGCAGGTCAGAGTGGACTTCGCAGCTGAGCTGGGGATTCCTAAACCACGGAGAGTTTAGCTGGAGGGAGAGAGAACACCGTCTGGTACGAGTTTTTAGACTGGCCGGCTGGCTGTGGTCATGGGAAGAACACATCCCATGTGGGGAGGAGCGGATGGCAGAGTGGAGGGAGCGAGGCCAGTCGGGGGTCTGCACGGGAGCCAAGTGGGCTGGCTTGGGGTGGCAGGCCTGGGGAGGGGGCGTTGTGGGGTGGGCAGTCAGGGGACCCTGCAGGAGGGCCCACAGGCAGGAGGAGTTTGTTCTGCTGTTCAGAATCCAAGGGAAGATACAAGCGTGGAGGTGGCTGCTCAGGACCCAGGGAACCCAGGGCGGGGCTGAAACCGCAGGGCTCCTGTGCCCACGTCCACATGGAGGACCAGGGTCCGTCGGCACCTGGCGGGGCTGGTGGGAACGAGACCCCCAGACGTCTGCCCTTCTGCGTTCGCTCCGTGTGGTGCTGGGACTCGTGCTTGAATGCGCGTGGTTCCAGCCTCGGGGTCTGCACCTTTGCTGAGTCATCGTGTCACACCTGGGGCCCTGCAGCACCCTCTCCCTCGGAGCAGGGACGCGCTCGGCGGCGGGTGTGGGCCGGAGGCTCTGGGAGCCAGCGGGGTGAGCAGCGTGGTGGTCGGGGCCACTGGCGGCTCATTAGCGCTGCCCCCTTCAGATTAGCAGTAATTAAACTGTGAAATCAGACCAGCCGTCAGCCCGGACACCATGCCAGGCTGTCAGGGGCCATCGCGGGGGATAAATCACCGGCCCGTGCACGGCGGCTCCCCCTTGGCACGGGCCGGGCGGGCGGGAGGCGGAATAATGAGGGCATTCAGCCTCCCCTCTCGCGTGGACACTGGGCAGGCGCGCTGCCGGCCGTTGCCATGACGATGGCGGGGCGGGCCAGCGTGTCCCCGCTCGCCGGGCTCGGTGAGGACGACCACGCGAGGTCAGGCCGGCATCACGGCCACTCCGTGTGTGACGGGCACACGCAGTGTGACAGCCACTGCGTGGTGACAGATGGGGCCCGGGGCCGGGCAACTCCGACCAGAGCCGGTGGGCCAGCAGCTCCTTCCAGGGAGCCTCCGCTCCGCTCTCCGAGCCTCCGTAGGTGGCCCTGGACTCCGGGTGCCAGAAACATCCCTAATCACTTTTCATTGTCGAGGAAAGAAAAGACCCTGCAATTAAAGTGAAAACTGCTCCCTTCAGCAGAGTGAATGAGATCAAGATAAAGTGTTTTTTAAAATTTTTAAGGAACTCAGTATCATTTTCAAATTATTTTTCCTGAGGGATGAGGTTTTTATTTTATTTTTAGAACTGCTTTTCTCTCCTGGCTGAGACACTTGGGCCGGGCTGGGGCCAGGCTTGGCTGGGGTGGGGTGGGGGGACACCCCCCCGAGTGCGCTCTGCTTGTCCGCATCCCGTCACCTCGTGAAGATGAGCCCTGCATGGCCGAGGGCACAGGCTGGCGTCAGGCGGGCAGTGGGGTCACTTCTTGCCCCCAAGAAGAGCCAGAGAGACAGCGCGCACTCCGCACAGGGACGTGCTCAGCACAAGTGCTGTGAGTGAGCCGCTCAGAGGAGCGTGCCGTCACTCACGCAGCATGGACTCGCTGGACGTTCTCTGCGCATCTCCTGTGGTGTGGACTCGAGTTTCCAGCAGTGGAGGGAGCTCATCGAGATGCACCAACAGAGGTGTGTCTCGTTCACGAAATGCTTGGTGGTGGTTTTGCTGAATAAAGGTGTTAGTGGTTGGACCCCCGGGCGGTGTCCGCTCTTCTAGCGTTTGGTTTGAGGCGTGTTCTGGGAGGGGAGCTGGTCCGGGCTGGTGGCAGCGCCTCCTTCCCTGTGCACCTGCAGCGGCAGGAGCTGTGGGGGGCACGTTTCCATCACGGCACCGGGGGGTCCTGGATGCCCCTGCTGAGCCCCTTGTTAGGTCCTAGCTGCCTTTCCACCTTAAAAACCACTGATGGTGCGGACACGTGCTCCAAGTGGCTGCTTCCCACAGGGCCACGCTGCTCCGGTCTGAGCACCGTGCAGACCACTGGTCCCCTCCCAGCCGTGTTTCTGAATGTGCAAGAATCAGCGACACGAGGACTGCGTCTCGGGCCCAGAGCCTGAAGCAGAACATGCACAGAACAAAACCTGCATCTGAAGAACCGGGCCGGCCTGGCTCCACCACTGGATCAGCCCCCGATGGTCCTCACTGCTCAGAACTGGGTTCTTGACACGTAAACGAGAGCGTTAACAATTCCCACGTCAGGGGCTGTGGTAAGGGCGCCTCACCGTTGACGTGCAGCAGTGGTCAGAGAAGGTGTGGAGCTTGGGGTGGGTCACTAAGGCGGAAGGTGGCTATTCTGAGGAGGCGGGTGTGTGGGAGGGACGGCTGCCTCCCCTGGAGCCGGCAGGGCTGTGTGCGCTGTGGGGGCTCCAGCTCGGGGGAGTGGGGCCCGGGCCAGGGAAGGGTGTTCTGGTGCCGGGAACCCCCCGAGCGGGTGTGCGGGGCGAGGAGGAACCACAGGACTGACTCCTGCGTCACGGTGGCGGCAGGGCATGGCCCTTGGTGGAGAGGCCAGGAAAGCTGGGAGGGGGCTCGGGGTCATCTGAGGGTCAGCAGCAAAACTCCTGAGAATCACTCAGCTCCCAGCACCCAGGAGAGCCAGCCACTTCACCTCCCGGTGCCTAAGCCTTTCCCCCATGAAATGGGGTGAGAACAGGGCCCCTGGCACAGGGTTGGGGTAAGGGTCCCGAGTCCCATGTGAGCCCCTGGGACAGAGCCTGGGACCAGCACGCACACTATGTGACAGCAGGTCCCCCGGAGTAGAAGCTCCCACACAGCTCGGGTTTTGTTCCATGGTCGTACCTGCGGCGAGATGTTTGTTGACTGACTGGATGGGTGGATGGATGGATGGATACAGAGGCAGACTGGTCTGTGCCCAATGGGGCTGCCTCTCTGGGACGTTGCCAGTGGGTCTGGACCACAGACCCACCACAGACAGGATCCTGGTGTGGGCTTTCTGAGGCCGGAAGAACGCTGGCCATCTCCGCACAACCACCCTTCATTCGGAACAACCCACTTTCTCCTACCAGTGGCTGAAGGAGCCCCGGGGCTCGTGTCCGCCCTGTCAGGAGGACGGGGTTGTCAGACCCCGTCCTGAGAGCAGGCAGGCTGGGGGGCAGCCTGAGTTCTCCAGAAGGTGGGGCAGGAAGGGGGGCAGGGCTCCAAGGCCAGCCTGCTTCCGGGTGCAGCTTCCGGGTGCAAGACTGGAGAGGACCACCCTCAGCTGACGGTTTTGGGGCACAGGTGGACCATGGGGCTGGACTGAGCCAGTGCGCTGGGCCCACTCCTGGGTGTTCTGGGCCCTGAGAGGATGCCCGCGGCCATGGTTCCAGGGGGTGGTGGGTCCCATTCCCTCAACTGGGCTCTGGCTGGGGCGGGGGTGACGGGCGGGGAGGGGCACAAGGACGGCAGACGTGATCCCCTGATGCCTCACGTGCGGGGTGTGGGAATGGCCCCCACGTCCTGTTAGATTGTGGTGAGCATGGCAGGTGCAGACACGGCTTGGGGAGGACCCGCTGCGTCTCACTGAGGCACCGTGTGCAGGGAGGGAGTGGAGGCAGGTGGGACCCGGGAGCCCTGGGCACTGTACTCGGGAGGGGAGGCCCTAAACCACAGACACCGGCCTCTCCGCCTTCTCCACCCGTCAGCCACGTGTCTCCCCTCCCTCTTCTCTTGTGTAAAAGACGTAACACACAAATTACCGTTTTAACTATTTTTAAGCCCAGTCTGGTGGTGTTAGTGCATTCACACGGCTGTGAGGCCTCCCCCCCCCCAGCTCCAGGAGTTTCTCATCTTCCCAAGTTGTAGCTCTGCCCCCATCACACCTGAGTCCCAGACCCCCCACCCCACTCCCCACCTGCTTCCTGGGTCTGCGAACTGTCCTCCTCGAGGGCCCTCACAGGGTGGGTCGCACAGGAGCCGTCCTTCCGGGACTGGCCGCTACACCGAGCACAAGTCCTCCTGCTCCCCAGGCTGCATCAGGTGTCGGAACTTCCTTCCTTTTCGACGCTGAGTAATATTCCACTGTGAGGATGGACCGCACGTGGTTTAGCCATCAGTGGACATTTGCGTGGCTTCCACCTCCCGGCTGCTGTGAGCCACGTGCCGGAACGTGGCTGCGCACAGGTCTCTGAGTCCCTGCTTTCAGTTCTTTCGGATGAACACCTACAGGTGGGCTTGCTGGGTCAACTGGAGGTTCTGTTTTTAAGTTTTCAGAAACCGTCATCTGTCTTCCACAGAAGCTGTACCGGTTTACATTCCCACCAGCACTGCACAGGGACTCCAGTTTGTCCACATCCTCACTGACGCTTGCCACTTTGTGTGTGTGTGTGTGTGTGTGTGTGTGTGTGATCACGGCTCTCTGGCAGCGTGCGTGCAGCCTCTCCTGGCCTCGCTGCTTCATCTCATGGCTGTGACTGAGGCCGGGGTTGTCTGAGGAGCAGTCAGCAGCCCCTGGTCTGTGGAGACCATCTGAGCAGGAAGGGACACGGGACGAGGTGGCAGGTTAGCTGAGACGCTGGTTCTCTGGTTTCCCTGAGGGCGAGGGTGCTGGCAGGAGCCAGATTGCCCCAGGAGTGGTCAGCTCCGCCAGCACAGCTGGGGTGGGGGACACCAGGGCAGAGGGGGTGAGGAGGGCCCACCATGGACCCTCACCACGGCCTCCCAACCGCTGTGGGCCGCCTCCCCTCCCCAAGGAGACCTGCACAGGCCACAGGGACGTCTGCCCGAGGCCGGCTCCTTCCCCAGCTGTGAAGCGGAGACAGTGGGCCCCCCCACCCCACACAAATCTGGTCCTCTGAGTGGTGCCTTGCCCTCCTGCCCTGTGAGACTCCTCGAGGGAGGAGGGAGAGCTTGCCACCAGCCACAGCGCCGTCCAAGTGAAAAATTAATTCTTAATGAAGGAGAAACCAACCAACAAGCGCATGAAGCCCTGAGCAGGCTGCTCTGCGGGCAGAGCTGGCGTGGCAGGCCGGGTGTGGGTGCTGGCTGCGGCTCTGAGTCCCGGGCCATGGGAAGAGCTGCCCGCAGACCACCAGGCCCACTCCGTCCGGCCAGTGAGCTGTGCTCCGGGACAAGGACCAGGTCACAGTTTCCATGACTGGCCACTGGTCACCTCCCCTCCAGCTGGGAGGGCTGAGTCCGGGAGGACACCACCATCCCTGGGCAGAGCGCACACGCTTGGCACATAGTGGGGGCTCCTGTTTTGGGAAACAGGTGGGAGAGAGGGTGCGACAAGGTCACGTCCCCACCCGGGCCGCAGTGTGCACGACTGGGAGCGAGGCCCCCACCACCCGGCACTGTCCTGTGCACCCTGCACTGGCCTCCGAGCCCGTGAGCAGTGGCTGTGGGACCCGAGGGAGGGACCTGGGCCACGCGGGTGTTGGGATGGGACGGGGTCGTCACCACAGAGCAGTGAGGGGACCCCGTCCAGAGGGGCTCTGCCACCTCCCCTTCGTGTGCTTCCCAGTGCTCACCCTTCACCCTTCACTCCTGAGGCTCTTAAAGGTTTTTCCAAATTTTGGACGCCTGGGGCCAGACTGCTGAACGGAAGCGGTGGTGGAGTGAGGCCAGGCCAGGCCTGGGGGTGGCTGGGGGCCCAGAAAGGACGGCCCAGGGGAGCCGAAGTTCCCTTTGCAGTTTTGTGGAGAGTCTGTCCTGGGTCCAGATAACGATCAGCTCAGGAGCTGGATTTGCTGTGGTTTTATTCGCATCATGAGCGTTTAGGAAGTTCGGGTCAGGCGTGTGGAGCAGAATTTCAGGCCCAGGGAACACGAGCTGGTAGCGCTGCCCCCGACTCTGCGGAGTCTGTTTCCCTGGGCGAGCCTGGGCACGGTCTCCTGGGGCTGTGGTCCCTGTGGGACGGGCCTGCACGGCCCCGGCTCTGCCACGCGTCAGGAGAGGGTGTGGGGCTAGTTACTGAGCCCCAGCGAGGGGGGGCGGCCACCTTGTTGCAGGAATTCAGCAGATGGTTCGGGGCCCCTGGATCAGGAAGCAGCAGCGGCTCCCACGGCCTGCACGTCAGGTCCCTGCGCCCGGGGTCTCTCTGGGGCCGAGTCTTACATCCCCAGGGTGGCCCCACAGCAGAACGACTAGAGCGCGTCCGAGAAGGGGAGATGAAGACCCCAGGAGGGGGCGCTGAGAGTCGCCCTCTTTGCCCACCTGGTCTCGGGACATGGTGGTCCCACGGGCACTGCCAGCGCAGACCCCCCTCGCAGGAGGACCTCCCAGACCCCAGGAGCGCAGGGAGGCTGGACCAGCGCTGCGCCCCCCATGGTGTGAGCCTGCCCGCAGGGACTGGCTGGTCCCAGAGCACACGCCAACCTCAGCTCCGATGGCGCCCATCATTTGGTGGAGTCTCTTTTGAGACCTGTGAGTCATGAGCCCAGAACTTGCGGATCTGATATGAAAATGGCTGACCAGTGAAGCACGGCCTTGAAGATGCAGAGCGTCCAGGCCGAGCCGGGCGCCCGCCCCATCTGGTCCTGGCTTCCACTAGAAGGAGGCACTGGCCGGGGGTCACCGTGTCCTTCAAAGTCCACCCTTCAGTTTGGCATTACGCGCGAGGCCTGTGTGTTCTGATGAGGAGCCGCCAGCGGCCGTGGCAGCTCAGGCATGGGTGTGCAGAGGCAGCTGCTTCCGAGGGCAGGCTCGCACGCTTTCCCCAGGTCCGCAGGCCCTGTGCCCGTCGGCAGGGCTGCCCGCTCTGCACCAGCCTTCCTTGGCTGCTCCCTGCAAGTCTGTGCAGTCACTGCCTGGGGGGATGTTCCAGGGCCACGTCCAGATCTCACGGGGGCCATCCACGGGGCCTCCCTGCGCCCACATCCCTTGGGGAGTTCCCTGGCGCCTGCCATCCAGGGCCACCCAGAGTGAGGGCGGGGCTCACCAGGGCAGGTAGGCATGCGCTGCAGTGAGCACCCATGATGTCCGTGCTCAGATCTCGTTTTCACTGGTCTGTGCTCAAGTCAGCGGAGGAGGCGCCTCCCCTCCTCCTCCATCAGACCCGCAAGGCAGTCTCGTGGCTCCCGCACCTGCATCTCCTCACTTCAGGGTGTCGGCTCCTACGGGCCGTCCCCGGCTGGATCCAGACGCTGTCCAGCAGGTGGTCGCCTAAAAGCCTGGACCAAAGGGGTCCCTTTGGGCCCCACCGGGGAGCCTCGCTGCCTCCTTCAGGGTCTTGGATGCAGGGAGGTCCTACCTCAAGCCCAGTCGTGGGGCCTCTGTTTAAAGCTCCCTGCAACGTCTGTCTGCAGCGCAGAGGGGTCTTCAGGCAATTACTTCTCTTATTTTTCAAAAGATGTTTTGCAAATTCAGACTTTTTTTAAATAACATAATATAGTGACGAGGGCTTTTTATTTTTTTTAAAAAACACACACTTATTTAGGAAACAGTGGAATCAGTGAGCGAGCTGCACAGTGCCCGCACTTCCCTCTGTGGGCCACGTGCCAACCAGCTCAGTAAGACGTGGAAGATGCAGGCTCTGAGACAGGACGCGTCTCTTAAGCCGCCAGCGTCCCCAGACGCGTCCTCTTCGCACTTGTCTGTCCTTCCCCCGTTTCCCAGGTGGCCCGGGGCTCCTGAGAGCTCAGCCCCACCTGCACCTGCCAGTCCCTCATTGGTGCCGTCGGTCACTGTGGGGCCTGGGGATGTTTGGGGCCCTCCATGTGACCTTCCTTCAGGGCCTGGCCTTCTTTCCCGTATCTCGAGCACCCGGTGAGTGTGGTCCCCGTTACAAAGCTGCTTCTGTTGGGGGCCCCGAGTGTCCCGCCTGGAAGGTTCACACCCAGTCGCCCTTGGGATCCCCTGACGTCGCTCTGTGGTCTCCTGGTTTCCTGCCAGGAGCCCGGGCCCACCTGCCAGTGAGGTCTTGTCCTCCCTGGCCCCAGCCACGGAGGATTCCTTCATCTGACGCGTCCTTGAAGCGCGGCTCTGTGCGCGGCTGTCACGGGGACTGTCTCCTCCGTCTGGATTATCGACCGGCGCCTCAGTCCCTTCTGCATTGGCAGGAGGATAATGGAGTGGAAAGGCCGTTTCTACTTTCTCTGAGCGGGTTCTCATCCGCCAGGAGCACACTGATTCTTTTTCTTGCCCACCTCCTCCTGACGCACGCCCCCTCGCGCCTCCTGCGAATCTGAGCCGCAGCCGGTGTGCGCTGAGTCCCGCGCTGACGGCTTCCCAGGCCGTTTCTGCTCTGGTCGCTGTGGTGGCTCGACCGTTGTCGGGCGATGACAGTGAGATGGTGACATTTACTGCCACCTCCAGCAAGACAGAGCCAAGACCCCAGCCCAGGCCCCACGGGGCAGCCACTGCCAAAGCCCCACCCGTTTAAGGATAGTCCTTGTTGGAAATACCACTTTCCCAGAGAATTCCACTTAAACACAAACACATTAATACTTTTTAATGTAAAAAATTCTTGACTTGTCACTACATTTTGTACAACTTCTCACATGTGTGTTTCGCTTAAAACTGCCCTCGTGGGTGCACAGACCCCGTCCACAAACTGTCAAAACGGTCACCCTGTACGCCCAGCGTCACTCGACGCTGCCCGGGGACTTGGGCACAGGACGCGGCCCGGGCAGGACTTGTGATGGCACAAAGTGCTCCCTTTTTTCTCCCAGTCAAACAGAGATGATGCAACTTTACAAAACTCACCCATGGACCCACAGGTATAAATGTGAAGCTCTGAAGTTTGGTGAGAAGTTTCTCAAAGAAAGTTTCACTGAAATACTCTCTCGCTGCACCCAAGTTCTCAGTGATAATTTAAAAATAACAAAAATCATCAGAAGTCAGTGCTCCGAGTTACAGCTTTTCTAGTTTCCTCAGCATTGTGAGGGCATCGGGTCCCGGGGAAGCGTCTTTCCAGCTTGCGTGATCTTAGATGGCAATGTTTATTTTTCCAGACAGATTTTTTTTGAACACCTTCACTGTGGGATGATTCCTGTGCGTAAACTGCACATATTTCAGATGTACAATTTGGTGAATTTTGATAGATGTGCACACACCCATGAAACCACAATCAACACAGCTGACATTTCCATCCCTCCTCAAAAGGCGCAAATTCCGAATTCCCAGTTTATCCCTTCCCACCTCCTCTACCCCCTGGTAACCATGTCTGTTCTCTGTCTGAGTCCCAAACAGAATTTTAAAAGTAAAACTTCCACTGAAGCAGGCCCCACTGTGGACTTTTCATCACAAACCTTAATTTCAGTGCAACTTAAGCATCTACTCCAGTCTTTATCTGAAGAGGCCGGCTCCGTGTGGCACGTGCCGCGTCAGGCATTTGCACACACGGTGGCTCCGGGGTCCTCGGGCGGAGCGGGCAGAGCTGGGGGCTCGGGTGCCATCAGCTTCCTCTGGAACATAGGATGGTCACCAGGCTCCGCGCTTCCTGCTTGTGGAACGTGTCGGCTGAGTGGACCCGCGTGCCCCTTGCCGTCCTGCCCGGACCCCTTACTGCAGGCCCGGCAGGCGTGGGGGGCTGGAGAGCGAGGCTTCCCAGGGATGGAGGTCACTGGTGTTGAGCCCGGGGTGGGGGGCAGCTGGCAGGAGCTAGTGCTTGGCTGGGGGTGCCAAGTCGAGGCCTGACCGCTGACCAGAGCCGCTTCCCAGCCTCCCAGGAGCCGGTGGTGTGACCTGGAGGTGAACAGGCCACTTCAGGGCGGGAGGCGAGGTCCACGTCGGCGGTGAGGAAGCAACGAGGCAGGAGGTGGGCCGGCTGAGAGGCCCTGCCCAGACCGGAGAGGTGGACACTCCCAGAGACGGGTGGGGAGGCCGAGGGGGCCAGAGACGCGCCCCTGGAGTTGCAGGCTCGGGCCTGGGCGTCGCCCGGTCCCGGTGGAGGAGGACCATCCTCCCTCCCTCTCTTTTCTGTGCTTCCTCCTTCCTTCTCTCCTGGGGAAGGAGTGTGTCCGAGGTGCTTTTCCCCACTGGGAAAGGGTCCCTTCTCTTTGGTGGGCGCTGAAAACAAAGGGTGCTCACCACCCGGACTGCGCGCCACCCGCCTTAACCGAGGCGCCAAGCGAGGGCAGCTCCGCCAGTCCGCGGGGAGTAGAGACACGGGAAGGGAGCCTCGGGCACCCCGTCCCCTCTGCCCCAGCAGCCAGCCACACCTGCCTTTCACCTTTGAGGGGCCCCTCCCCTGAGAGTGGACGGGAAGCTCGCCTCCCCGCCGGAGGTCTTCTCCAAGGGCGCGAGGAGGCGCAGCAATTAACCACTCAGAAGAGCTGTCGGCCCCGCGCACGCCCGGGCTGCGTGATGCCTCCGTGCTAAATCGTATCTGACGTTTAATTTAAATGCGCGGAGCTTTCGTTCAGAAGGAAGCCGGCTGCTGCCGGGTGGGTTTCTTTCTTTCTGCCCGCTCCCCCTCGCTGACCCCAGCCTCACCCTGCCCGCTCACTCAGGCTCGAATCCAGCTGTCTGTGCTCTGGATGTCGCCCCAGTGTGCCCCCGGCCCGGGCTTCCCCTGTGCGTGGCAGGATGTCTCCACCTGCAATTTGTAACCGAGAAAGAAATCAATTCCCCAGGATTGCTGCTGCGCGCGACCCCCGGCCCGCTGATGGGCGTTTGGAGAGCTGCCTCCCCCCACACCTTCATCATCGGCGGCCCCCGCTCGGGCGATCTGCCCAGGGGGCCGGGTGCTGATGGGCGGGTAATTTCTTTAGGGAGCCTCTGGTCAAGGAACCCTTTCTGAGCAGACGTAAGACATGGCCCGGGGCGTCCTGCTGCCTGAGGGTGAGCCTGTGCCTGCCCAGCAGGACGAGCCGGCGCCGCACCCTGAGCCGCCCTCCGAGCCTGGGCAGCAGTGCCCTGTGTCCCGAGCAGACGGCGTCTCTCCAGGCTGGTCCCGCTTGGTCTGGTCCTCTCAGACCCCCGAGTTCCCGCTGCTCTGAACTGCCCGGGGATTCAGGCTCCCAGCGCGTTTAGGTGGTCTCCTCTGAACAGGCGCCTGGGTGCTTGGCCACGGCGCTGAGGGCGGGGAGAGGCTGGAAGCCAGAGAGTTTCGCTTAGCTGCCAAAACCCATTTTTAAAAGAAATGGAGACACACCCCAGTCAGTGCCAGATGAAGCGGGAGTGTTCTAGGGGAGGCGGGTCCAGGGTCCCCTGGCCTGTCCTCCATCCCCCTCCTCCCCTTGCTGTGCAGGGGGCCCCGGGGCACGAGGAAGCAGCCAACAGGAGGAATCCCAAGGGAGTGCGCAGCTGTGACTTTCCCACGTTCGCCCCAGAGGGAGGAAACCCCGTCTGTGGAGGCAGTAACCCTCCCCACCACCCCCCGCTCGGGGCTCGGCAGGACCCAGCACATCCGCAGCCTTGGACTGAAAACCGCAGGGCCACCAGCCCTGGCACAGGCAGGCCCCCAGCACCGTGCAGAAGCTGAGACCCCAGAGTGATGGCTCGGCCAGGATCACACAACGCATTAGCAGGAGGGGAGTCTGGGAGGGTGCCCGGGGTGCCCACAGCACTCCAGGGAGGTCGGGAGTGCGGTGTCGGGGAGGCCCAGCACTGTGCCCTCCTCCGCGAACTCCTGGGGCCACCGCGCCCACGAACCCTCTTTCAGGTGGCGGCGGTTTTCAGGGAGCTGCCTGGCCGGCCACATTCGGAGCCACAGCCAGACGCCAGCCCCGTTCCCGTCTTTTCACCGGCGCCCCGCTCACCCGTCACCGTGGCCGGAGGGGCCCATCTCCCACACCCCGGCCAAGCCCCTGCCCCGAGTGTTTCCTCGGAGCACCGGATCCCGGGCACAGAGGCACCGAAGAGCCAGGAGCAGTTTAGGGTGAAATGTGCCCCTTTATGTTCAGCAGGTTAAGGAAGTCAGTGACCGTAAGAGGCGGTTCTTCCCGCCAGGCCAGGGCTCAGAGGGGCCCAGCTCTCACTTCCTCTTGCCAGTGCAGCTTCCTCAGAAACCCCGGGGAGCCGGGAAGGGGCTGGACCCCACACCCCGGGGCCGGGAGAGACTCCCAGACCGCTCAGCCAGAGATCTAAGCCCTTTGCTCCGCCGCACTTGCCTGGGCGACGAGGACAACGGCACACCTTCCACCCGCAGCCTGATTCCCTGTAAACTGCAGACATGCTGGCCGCCCCGTCTTTTCTGTGCTTCCGTGTACGTCCTGGGCCCTTCCCAGGTCAGAAGTGCGGAGAGCGGGCTTGCGTTACTTTCTAACACGCAAAATCAGACCAACCTCATACTTTAAACTGAGGCTGTGAATGGCTGCACTGCTGTAACTTTATTTATATCATGTTTTAAGTGAAGAATTAGTTGTCCTGTTTTACTATTAAAGTGGGATTCTGAGCGTGTGTCACCCCGAGTGGACTCCAGGGTTGCCATGGCTTCCACACAACGGCCTGCTTGGTAAGAATGGAGAGTCAGGCTGGTTAAAACCATCACTAGGCTGGGGACCCGGCCACCTACATGTAGGTGGATCTTCCAGTAGCTTCCCCTCACTTGCATCTCAGACTCTTCGAATCTAGGTCAGGGTCTAGGAGTGCTTTCCTGACCCCCCACCGTAGGTGTCCCCCCACCCAGCACAGCACCCCGGTCTGTCCTCAGCAGCATGTTCTGGCTTGTGTTCATTTGTGTGCACTTGCCCCTCCCCCAGACTATCACTAACATGTGGCAGCCGGGCAGTAAATGTCTGTTGAATTAAGGACTCTGCACAAAAACAGAAAGCAAAGATTATCCAGACAGCGGCAGATACCAGTTCCTCCAGTGTTGTCAGCGTCGAGCACAGAAAACAGTCAGACAGCCAGGGCCTTCCTGTCCCTTGAGATGTCCTGCCCAGCTGCACGTGGACCCACAGGTGGCAGGCCGGTGTGGGAGGGCAGCTTAGCATCTCCTTAGCGTCCTTGCTGGGTCCTTGCCAGAACCTAAGTCGGTCAGCCAGGAAATAGCCATCTCATCTGAGTGCGAGAAGGTGGATGGCAGGGGCGGAACGACGTGGCCCACCCCGTCCGACGCCGCTGGGCAGGGGGAGGCGCAGTTCTCACCCAGGCTCTAGGCTGGAGCCCCTTCCCATCGGAGCAGAACGGTGGTGAGATTGCAGTTGACGTGTGTTTCTCATTTGCCCTGGATCTCTAGCCCCCTACCACCGGGTGGCCTTGGTACTGCGATCAACTGCTCTGCGGGGTTGGGACGCCCGCCGCCTGTGGGCCGGGGGAGGGGGCAGTTGGAGAACCACAGCTGAAGGGTCTGCTTTAATGGTGTCTGGTGACGTGTCTGTGGCGGAGATCGATTTGTTCCCACGCACTGTAAGAACCTGTTATCTTAGAAAAGATGTTGAATTAAGGATTTTGTAAATTATAGTGTCTCTACTCCCAGGAAAAGGGCTTAAGGCAGCTCACCGTTAAGAGAAGTGTGTCTGCGTGTACGACACGGTCACAGGGACAGACAGTCTGGGGAGGAGGGGCTCGATGGCCAGCAGGAAAGCACACTTAAGATACGCGTTTGAACAAATGCAGGTGTAAGGGTCAGTAACAAAAATTCCAGCCACACAGACCAAGAGCCCCTGTGGGCGCTGAGGTTCAGCTCCACCTGGAAACCGTGACTCCTCGTTTGGAAAGATGGTGAGAACACAGCTTCCTCTGGCTGGAGCCCATCGTGGGGCACCCCGCTCTGGGGGCCTTCACCCCAGCTGAGCGGGTGGAGATTGGGTGTGGATGTAAATGAGCTCAGACCTGGGGGTGTTACTTTTGAGCTGTCCACCTGCCGTCCATCGGTACCAAAGCACATCCCCGGAACCCATGTGGCGGCTCTAGAGGTGTGTTGTTTGCACAGTGACTGAACTTAGCATCTTCAGTAATTCGGTGTTTGGTTTGATAACAGCCTTGTGGGTCAGCACTTGTGCCCCAGAGCGCAGGGCTCTGCGTCAGCCCCAGGCTGGCCCGTGGCCAGGTTTCTGGCCACTACTGTAAACTTTTTGGCAGGAGACCTCTTTCTTCTCCCTAAGGAAAGGACGGGACAGGGTGCAGGTCCTTTGGGGAGTAACATGAGGACCTGTGGGTCCCTCCCCAAAGGCATCTAAGGCTTGGGAAGCAGGTGTCAGGAAGTGAGGGGTGACCGGGGACAGGAGGCCGGGGCCACAGGTGCAAAGTGGGCACCTTTTCCGAGTTTCCTGGGTGGTGGTCGCGGCCAGCGCGACAGCTGCTGCTGCCTCTGTGTGTTTTGAGCTGCCATGGTTAGGCGATTTGGAGGCACGAACTTGAGGCCCAGCTGAGAGCCTGGAGAGCGGGCCCTCACCTCGGGGACGTCGAAGGCAAGCCATGTCTCTCCCGGGCTTCAGCACTGCTTCTCTGCGGCGTTTCATAAAGTGAGACACGTCCCTCTCCCACGGGCACGTGGGGACAAGCAGTGAACACTGTGTGCAAAATGCCCAAAGCTCCTTGGAAGAGAGAGACTGTCTCAGGTGGAGGTGCCAACCTGATAAATCCAAGCGGCTGGAAGGCGGCCCTTCTTCTGCTTCCCCATCCCTGCTCCTAACTCCTTGCTGTCTTCCTCCAAGTCGAAGTCTTCCAGGGATGGTGGCTGGTGGAACAGTCATAGTTTGACTTGGGCACATCTTAATTCCTTCGTGGAATTAAAAATGACAGCACGAAGCCAGAAATCAAGGTCTAGAAACAGCCAAGAGTGCCGTGCTTTCCTGCAACGACGCTGACTCGGATGCTGAGAACATCAGATATCACATTACGTCATTTAAAATAAGGAAGTGTGGGTCCTCCGCAGAGGCTGCGGTGGCCTGCGGGCGAGGCGGCGTGGTCACACCAGGCACAGCCCCGGGACGGCTGCAGACTGACCTTGTCCACCAGCCAGTCTGTTTGCTATCTTGTGTTTGGACTCGGAGCAAAGGAGCTGCTCCCCGGAGGCTGAGAACCTCCGCAGGTTCCGGAACATCCCTTCGTCTGGCAGCCCTCTGCTGCTGCTCGGCTGGCGCGCTCCCGCCGCCAGCAGCCGCCAGCCCAGCCCCGCAGCCTCTCTTCTCTCCGGCACGTGAGAGTTCAAATGCAGTGCTCGCGGGTGTCCGCCCTCCTGCAGCCCTGGGGGCCAGCCTGCGGTTAGTGTGTGGTTTGTTGCAGAAAACCACATGCCTGTGGCTGGCAGTTAGCTGCCTGTGACAGCCTTATTTTAATCAATGCAATAAACAATTTGTAAATAGGTTCTTAAAAGAAACACAGTACCAGGAGGGCTTGAAGTTAACATTGTTTAAAAGTGAAAGCACTCAGGACAAAATAAAATTTTTAAATGACAGCCCTGAGCCGGGAGGCCCTTCAGGTAGTCAAGACAAGTGAGGCGGAGACACAGCCCTCGACAGGGCTTCCCAGGAGGGTGGGCAAGCTGGTCCTGGCTGGGGGCCGGGAGGAGAGGGACCGGTGGCAGGGCCCTCTCTTTCCTTGCCTGTGTGTCCCTGTGAGCCCTGTGTTCCAAGCCACCAAGGTCCTCCCAGGGCCCCTGTCACTCCCCCCGGCCACGCGCGCTCCCAGGGCCAGCGGTGGTGTCTGGCCGAGCACACAGCACCCTTGATCCACAGGCCGGTCTGTTCCAGGCCGTCTAGGCAGGCGCTGTGATTTTCCCTGGAAATTACAGGCAGTTCTTCAGCCAGGACACAAGGAAACTGAATGCACCTCAACATGGATGCCAGGGTTCCACCCTTGCCGCACGTCACCGCCTCACAGGGAGAGACAGTATCCTTTCCGTCCTGCTTTAACTGGGGACCACGGAACCAGAAGGGAAGGCCCAACCCTGAGATGGAGGTCAGGCAGCCTCGAGACCTACCCGTCGGTTTTTTGCTTCTGAGGAGCCAGCGGCCGTAGGTGGCCCTCCTCCAGAGCCCCGCCAGGCACAAAGCCGGAGCCCCACGGGGGACGAGGGCTCCCTCCGTGCACAGCTGACGGTGCACACGCGCGCTCTGCATGCAGATGCGGCCGGCCCTCGGATGGTGCCCGCGTGATCCCGCAGGGACCCTCGCTGGCTGTCCGCCGGACAACTTGGGCTTCCCGGCCCTGCTGTCAAGGAGGAGACGGGCACAGCCCTCCAGTGGGGGGAAATGTACCCAGATAAGAGCTGCAGACGACTGACAAGTGTGTGCTGAGGCCTCGTGAAGCACTTGTCACATCACCTGTTCAACCAACGCGCGGAGCGCAGGCAGCCGGACCCAGGGCCTCACCCACTCGCGTCTGCCCGCGGGGCCTGCATGACGCCCGCCGAGGTCTCCTCTTACCAAGAGGACGGCCGCGCCAGGAGACTCCTGCAGCCTCTGAAAAGGGCAGCTGAAGTCGAAGCAAGTTTATTCTATCCTTTAAAAATGTCACCTCCCCGTCTCACCAGGACAGAGAGCGGCTATCATTTGTAGGGAGAGCCCTCGGCTCCAGAACAAGCCTGTGTCCAGTCTGGCACTGGTCACTGTGTCCTTTTAAAATTATTCTCTCTCAACATGGCAGGAACTGCACCGAAAGTACATGAGTGGGAGGGAGGTGGAGCTCGGCGGTAGAGCGAGTGCTTAGCATGCACGCGGGCCGGGGTTCAATCCCCAGGACCTCCACTTTAAAAAAAAAAGTACATGAACAGCACATGGTGCGTGAAAGAGGGAAATGGGAGGTTCTACACAGCGCGGCCCTGATGGTCCTGAGGAGGATGCTGGCCACCCTTTCACCCAACAGTGGACACTGTCTGTGGTCCCCAAGCTGCCCCGTGCCTGCTGCCTCAGTCTCAGTCAGCTCAGGCTGCTGTGTAACAAGCACCACTGACACTTACCATCTTGTGGTCCTGAGGCTGGAAGTCCCAGATCCAGGGGCCTGCAGGGTGGGTTTCTCCTGAGGCCTCTCTTGCTGACCTGCAGACGGCCACCTTCTCTCTGTGTCCTCACAACATCGTCCTCTGTGACATGCAGAGAGGGAGAGAGGGGGACGTCTCATGTCTCTTCCTCTTCGTGTAAGGACCCCAGTCCTGTCAGAGCAGGGCCCACCCCAGTGACCTCACTGAGCGGTAATTATCTCCTTAAAGGCTTCGTCTCTAAACACAGGCACATTGAGGGGCTTCAGACTGAGCTCAGCAGAGCCCGCCTGTGTCCACGCGCAGCCCAGGGGTCGCTCTCAGCCTGGGACTGGGACTCGTCTGTCTAGTAACCACAGCTCTGGCAGGCTCGCAGCCAAACTCAGCCGAGGCTCGTCCGGCTCATCTGCTTAGTCAGAGGGCCCATCCAGCTGTGAGGGGAGCACCGGCCGGTCCAGCTGTGAAGGTGAATGCAGGCCAGTCCAACTGTGAGGGGAGCTCAGGTTGGTGGGGGCGCAGGTCGGGGAGAACACGTGGACGTCGTGGCTGTTGTTCTGAGCTCAAAGGCGGCGCACCACCAGTGCCCATCAGCTGCCATCGGAGGCCGACCAGCGTCACCCCAGGGCCCCGTCCAAGGTCCACCCACGTGGACGCCCTGGAGACGTGGCCATTCCTGACCGCACAGAGTGTCGGAACCACAGCTCGTCAGGGCCAGGCCCTCACCGCCACTGCATAGTCCAGACGCACGTCCCCCGAGAGCAGGCGAGCACCTGGTACACGGGAGATGCTGGTTAGAGCCGAGAGTGGTACCAGCACGGCGCTGCTCCTGACTGGCGACCTCGGACCCCGCGTCCTCAGCCATGGCGTGGGTGGCATGCAGTGAGGGGCCGGGCGGCCCCTGTGGTCCCACTTACCACAGTGGTTTCGTGTTACCATTTCAAAGCCAAAGGAAAGTGGCTGTATTCCAGATGGAAGTACAGCCTTGTAACTTTAGCAAGATGGGAGCAGGGTTAAGAATAGAAAACTGTTTATGCAGGGAGTGTTGGCTGAGTCACCGATTAGTCGTTGGGATGTTGTTAAAATATTTGTGCGTCTCTGGGGCTGGGGATGCTGGGACGCTGCGACGCTGCGTCTGCCTCCCTCTCCACCGCAGACCGAGGAGCTGAGGTCCGCTCGGGAAAGCGTGCCGTCTCCGAAAACCACACGGGCGACTGCAGCGGGTTGTAAATCTTTTTTAAGAACCGTGTTGTGTTTTCCTGGAATAAACATTCATGGAGCGTTCGCTGTGCCTCCACTACTGTGCTTAGTGCCCGAGACGCAGGGCGAGTGACGTGGGTCTCCGTCCCCAGGGAGACCTCTCGGATTAACATATTATCCTTCGCGAAATTTTCGCTGAGCATCTGTTACGAGCCAGATGTAGCTGCACGATTCACGGTGCGCACGAGCGGTCAGGCTGCAGCAGGGCCGTCCACGGGCTCGGGGAGGGCCGGGAGGGCCTTGGCCACCTGCCCGGGGGCCCGGGGCGGACTTCGAGGACCTGCTGTGTGGGCAGGGTCTCCAGCGCCAAGAAGCAGTTTGACAGCTGGGTGTGGTTGGCCAGAGCGTTCCAGGGAGAGGGCGGCGGGGCAGCATCAAGTCAGACGCAACTGTAAAGCCGTAAGTGATCAGAAAGCTGACGGATGATTGCCGGAGTTCTGTCTGGATAGGACACAGATTTTGAGGTGTGGCCAACCGAGACCAGATGACCGGAGACGGGCCTAGACAGGCCTCCAGCTGGACTCAGAGGCCGGTGCCCAGCCAACAAGTGTGGGACTTGTTGGCGTGTCCACTGAGGGGTTTAGCTCAGAGAAATCACATGAGCAGACTTACGTCTTAGGGGAAAACACTTGGGAAGTGGCTTAAGGTGGGGAAGGCTCCGGGCGAGGAGGCAGGTGACCTACGACAGTGGGGTCTCTGGCGGGGAACACGGACTCGCGCCAACCACGGACGGGGGGGCAGCCGCTCCACGGAGGCCGAGCTCATCCCGGGACGGGCACCCAGCAGCACGCCTCGGACACGAGGAAGACTGGTGGGAATGCAGGAGGGAGATGGTTCCCTCTTGTGAGGAGACCCTGGCTGGCCTAATTCTCCCAGAAGCTGACCGTCGGAGCGGACGGAACGCGAGGAAGGGTAGGGCACATGTGAGCACCGCGGGGACAAGGCAGACCTACTAGACGACACGTCCCACTGTGAGCCCAACGGAAGAGGGTCCAGTCCTTCCCAGAAAACTTCTCGGGCGAGTCCAGGCATGAGGCCACAAAGGCAGGTCTCAGGACAGCCGGGGGAGGCCGCGCCGTCAGGGTTCACACGGCACCAGGTGCTTATCTGCTGCCAGAGGGGAGCCAGGAACATGGAAAAGCAAGACAGGGCGGACGTCAGAAGGCAAAGCTCAGAGGGGACGGTGTTGGGGGGAGGGGTGCGGGGAGAGGGGCACAGACAGCAGGGGCCTGGGCACAGGGCTGGACCTCGAGCCCAGAACTGCGGGACTCTGCTCCCTGCCCTGCTTAAAACCATCTGTGCACATGGCACCCCACCACTCGACAGGGCCACTTTCTGTTGTAGCATAAAAATAACTTCCCCAAGTCTTCCAGTAAACCTGACCCTCGAGGAAGATGGACGCGTTTATCTCGGAGCTTCGCATGCCTCTGGGAGACGGCGGTCTCTTTCACACCCATCTTTGTTTTCTTCTGAAAGGAAGACAGAGAGGGAGAGCCTTGGCGTCCCTGTGCCCGCGTCGCTCCCAGTGCCTCATCCGGGGTCCCCACGCCCCCGGCCCTCCCTCTCCCACACACATCACCCAGAGGGCCCGGACCCGCCGTGGGGCCAGTTGAGCACAGGAAAGTCCTCGGACAACCCCGGACCATCCTCCCCTCACGCCCCCACCCTGTTGCCCTGGCCCCCAGGCTGAAGGGACGACGTCCACTTTCCCCCATCGCGGTCCAGGACCAGCACCACAGGCATCCGGCTCACAGGGGTCTCCAGAGCAAAGGTCCCTCCTGCTCTCAAACTTTCCAAGTCTGCCCTTCAAGCCGACAGCACTCTTCACGCAAGTGTTAACAGGGGAAGCTGTTCCTCAAAGAGAAGCTTCTAGGAACTCCAGTACATGGCAGAGTTCAAGGTGGAGCCGGGGTCCGGGCAGGTGTCCAGCCCCCGAGCCCCGGGCTGCTGTGCAAACTCCGGCCCGTTCTGGAAACCAGGATGGGGATCCCACTGTCGGTAAACAAATCTGCACCAGGAGATGAGTGTCTTCCATTTCTTCTTCCCTTAAACACACGGAAATTCAAAGACGGGCAGATGGAAAAATCAGATTCCCTGTATTGTGTTTAATGAAGCTTCTGCCTCAGAAGATTTGTGGATCAAAGTGATTACTGACCTTCCACCTTTCACGGTCGCCTCCCTGTTTATTCTCATTTCCAGCGTTACCACCTGGATTCTGGAGACCCCTAGCCCTGGAATTCTGCCGTCTGTGCCCTGGCCGGTGCCCGCGCGGGGGGCCTCCCGCTTAATCACGGCTGTGCCCGACCCCACCCCCTCTGACGGGGCCTCTGCCGGGCTGCGCCCTCCCGACCCCGTCTCCAGGCTGGGGTCAGGGGCTCTGGGAAGTTTGTTCTGGGGCTTTGGGAGTCTGGACCGGGCTGGGGAATTCATCCCTTTTTGTTCCAGTTTCATTAACCTCATATAAGGAAGCAGGTGAAAGCAATTTATGCAAATCCTTCTTTCAATAGGGTAAGGCTTCTACCTTTTGATAACAGGCAGCCGGGGATGGGGGGGGGGGGGCGTAGACGGGCGAGTTTGAGGTCTGTTTAAAATCTGAGCTCCCTTTTTTTCCCCGACTTCTTCAAAAGCTTCTCTGAGGATAAGATAAGAATGTAATCCCTTAGTTTGGTACAAATGTTTTAAGACTTTGGTTTCTAAAATCCAATTTGAATTATCCTTGAACTTTAAAGCTGTTTTGTCGGTGGAGCCAAAAGATGCCACATGACCCGTTTCGTAGCTGGCGTTGTCCGGCCTCTGTCGCTGCCCCCCCAGGCCCCAGCCGGGTGTGCCGGCCCAGCCACCGGAGGCAAGCGCCACCACTTCAGAAAGCTCCAGCGCTTGTCCCTTCCAGCAAAGACTTTTCTAGGCTTCCTTCCCCGTAGGCTTGAGGAGTCTTCTGTGTGACAGCGGCCTCACTCTCAGACACCCTGGGCCGCCCGGGCGCTGTCGGGCCGCGGGAAGCACTAGCACCGACGTACCGGCTGCCCTCACGTGGTTGGCGCTACCGGTCCTCCCCGGGGCCCCGGCGGGACAGAGAACACCTCGTCTCCGGGTGGCATCCACCCGGAGGACCCTCACGCCGCAGGCCCCGCATGGGGTGCAGACGGGGCACGGCCCACAGGGCCGCCCCAGTGAGCCCCAGTGGAGGAGGCCAGAGCTCGGCAGAGCAGGGGCCCCAGCACCGGCGGAGGGATGGCACACCGCGCCGGGGGCCCAGCCAAGGGCTCAGCTGGGCCGCAGGGTGGGCAGAGGCCCGCCGTGCGCGCCACCACGGCCTCGCTGCTCTCAGCCGCTTCCCGACTTCACTCACGCGTGTTGGCCTCTCAAGACTTTTTCTCGGGGACGGATAAGCCCTAGAAACTCCACTGGTTCGGTTTTTTTCCCCAGTATCACATATCCTTTTTTTATTGTGATAAAATACATACAACCCTTTGAGCGCGTTCAGCTCAGCTCGGGGCATTAAGCGCGTTCACCTCGTTGTGTGAGTGGCACCACGCCACCTCCAGACTCTTCATTTCACAAACCTGAGACTCTGTCCCCGCGACACACGGACCCCCTGCCCGCCTCCCAGCCCCTGGTCACTCCCTTCTGCTGTCGGAGGCTATGGGTTGGCAGTTCCGAGCACCTCACAGGAGGGGGTCCTGCAGTGTTTGTCCTTTTGCGACAGGCTTGTTTCACGCAGCGTCATGTCCTCCAGGTCCATCCGTGTTGCAGCAGGTGACGGAATTTCCTCCTTTTCTGAGGCTGAATCATCTTCCATTTTTTGTGCCACGTCATGTTTATCCAGCCTCTGTAGGTGGACACTGAGCTGCGCCGTCTTTTGGTTACTGGGACACGCGCGGCTGTGAACTGGTCTGGGTCCCTCATTTCAGTGGCTGCGGGTGCGCGGCGAGAAGTGGGATTTCTGGGTCACACAGCGACTCCGGGTCTAACTTTCCGAACCGTCAGCAAGTGGCTCTCCACAGTGGCTGCCGCTCACGTGTCCACCAGCCATCGGGAAGATCCCAGTCTCTCCACGTCCTCCCCAGACTGTGTTATTTGCTGTCCTCTCTTGGAGGAGCCGTTCTGACGGGGGAGGCGGTGTCGAGGCGCGTTTCCCCCACGGCCACCGGCAGCTGAGCATCACTGCGTGCCTGCTGGCCCCGCATAGACCTTTCTGGAGAGACGCCTGCTCCGCCCCCGTCTGTCTTCAGCAGGGCTGTTTGTTGCTGTATTTGCGTCGCAGGCGTCCTCTGTGTGTCCCGGATACCAGGCCCTTATGAGATATGTGATTTGTAGTTGGTTTCACCCTCTCTGTGGGATGTGTTCTTCACTCTCTTAATAGTGTCCTTTAATGCGTAACAGGTTTTAAGCTCGATGAAGTCCAGTTTACCTATGTTTTTCTTTGGCTGGTGTGTTTTTGGTGTCCTCTGCAGGAAATCACGGCCAAATCCAGTGTCATGACGATTCTCCCATGTCTTCTTCTAAGCGTGTGGAGTTCTTCCTCTTGCCTTAGGGTGTCCCATCCTCGTGGGTTCATCGCTGTTTCTGGCGGGAGGTGAGGGCCTAGCGCCACTGTTTTGCGTGCAGACGCCCGGTTTTCCCGGCACAACTTCTCCACGAGACCGTCCTTCCCCTCAGAGCTTTCTGTGAAAGTCAGTTTGTCTTTGTATAGTGTGTGGAAAAAACATTATTTTTAAGTAAGAGAGTTTCATTTCAGGTTGGTATTTCTGAAATATTGTATTATAAAATTTACTTAATATCATCCTTTAAATACTGATAACATATGAAGTGAAGTATTGACTGTCCTGCTTAACACATGATGCGTACTTTCCAATCGGCTTTAAATTAATTCCGTGAGGAAAGCGTAATTGATGGGAGGTAAACTCCACAAGCATGTCTCATGTGTAGTTTGGGAGCAGGCGTATTAAAGTGTAAACTGAAATTTAACCAGGTGTTACGACTCCAGTAGTAGACAAAAGATACCTTCATGCCCTGATGCTTGAAATTCTTCCTTTTTCAGTTAAAAATGGTGCATTTTTATAATTTCTATGTTTTATTTCTGGATTACAAGATAAAATGAAGTTTCAGCCACTGTTTGTAAGCAAGCTTTTGTAAATAAACACACTTCAGTCGTGGGTGGTCTAAAATCTCAAGAAGCTAAAAGCCAGCTTGGACATACTCCCCTTGGGTTTTCAGCTCCGAGCGTGTGTCTGAAGTGGGGGCTCTGGGCTCGGCGGAGGGGCTGCGGGAGGCCGGTGTCCCCACGTCCCACAGGCTTCCTGAGCGCCGACCTTTCCGTGTCCTGCCCCCACTGCTTCTCCATCACCGGAGCTGACTTCACCCCCGACCTGAGTATGAAAGCGATGCGTGAACCTTCCATGCTGGCCGGTGGCGTCCGAGGCCAAGATGAGCCATCCGAGTGAGGACCCTCGGGGGGGGGGGGATGACGTCATGGAGGGGACGAAGCAGGTGGAACAGTCAGGAGGCGGAGGCTGGGCTCACTGTGGTGGGAATGCAGGAGGGACAAAGTGATTTGGAAATAAAACCCCAGCAGGAAAAATGGGGTGCCCGGCTGGATGTGAGTCCAGAGGACAGAGGCCATGTTCTGGTTTGGGACTGGTGCCACTCACTATGACGGGCGGGCTGGCAGGGGACACCTGAGCTCTGTGGGGACGTGCGGGCTGAGACGCGCCCCGGACACGCCCCAGGGGAGGTGTCCGGCTAGCACTACGATGGGAGAACCAGAGACTGAACTCAGGGCGCTTGGGCGTGGGGGACAGAGAGCAGCGAGGGCTGTCTGCGTCCAGGGACCCCCGTGCCCAGGAGCCCCCGAGCCCAGACACACGTCGTGCAGTTTTGACCTCCTGGCAGATCACCCATCGTTAACCACGAGCCAAAGGCCGGCCGCGTTGCAGACAGTCGGGGTCTGCAGGTCTCGGGGTCTGCATTGTGGACCGAGAGTTCCTGGCGATGCCATCCACACGGGTGGGGACGCAGACGGTCTGCGTGTCTGTGCCTGGTGCGTTGGTTCCGTGGCTGTTCACCGGGCACCTTCCAGGGGACTTTCAAGCCGGTGAAGCCTGTCCAGCCCATGTGACACCTGCTGAAGCAAAGCAGAGGGGCCCTGCCTCCCTGCTGCCCGTTCCCCTCTCTCTGGGGGACACGCATCACTGTCCATCCATACTTCTCTCATGCCAGCTTGTCTGGTTCTTCCCTGGCACCTGCGGCCAGAGACTCGGCCCCTGCCCGAAGCTCCAGTGGATGACCCCGCAAGAGCAGAAGCAGCTGACCCCAGACCCCACAGTCCCCGCACCTGGGCGAGCAGAGAGCCGTGCAGGCCCCTCCCACCCACCTCTCTGTGCCAACATGAGGTCAGGCTGCCGGGCCTGGAAGGCTGTGTCTGGAGGGGACCAGCCCTCAGGAACCCCTGGCGTGAGTGTGGGGGCCTCTCGGAGGACAGCTGGAGGGGCTTCGCAGGCAGGGTCACCACCTCCCCTCATGGCTGCTCTTGGAGGTGTGTGTTATCCGTATCCAGTGAACTTTGACCTGTGTGTTTGGGGTGGCCAGGAAACATTTCTGTGTCTGTCCATCACTGCGGTGACAAACACCCCAGGAGAGGAGGTGGGTTTCTGCCCAGGCTGCGTGCCCACCTTGGGTCGGCCAGGGGCTCAGGCCTCCCCAGCTCGGGCGGGGTCAGCGCAGCCTGGGCCCGGGGCTGAGCAGGTTGTGGGCGAAGGGAAGCGGAAGTGGCACCCTGGCCGAGAGGCACCTGTGCTCATGCTTCAGCCCCGAAGCACATCTGTCACCCCAGCTGGGGTGGGGGTCGTCCCACCAGCTCCCCGAGGAGCCCACCAGGGGGAGACAGGCCACACATCCACTGACCGGCAAGAAGAAACCCAATGCACGGCCGGGCAGGGACAGGCCCGGTCTCGGGGCAGGTGCAGGCTGGCTGCGGCCCCTGGGCCTCAGGAGGCCTCTCGGCTTCTGAGAACCGTGTCCAGACGGGGGCTGACATGGAGAGGTGGGACCCGGCCCACAGCCACAGCTGAGCCCGGGAGCCTGGGGGGCTGGGGCCCCTTCAACACATGCTCTCAACCCAGCGTGCTTCCCGCGTCACAAGTCAGCGGAGGGACAAGTGAGCTCCTGGAAAAACCCTACACCGTGACTTGCGGGAAGCGCTGTCCTGAGAAAATGGCCAACAGAATATTCCCCACATTTGATATTTCTTCCTCACTTTAGTTTTCCTCTCTGGGCTGTTCAAACCAGGGGAACTTCTTGGCCAGGAAGAGAAGGCTGCGTCTTAAAAGGTTTAGGTTTTAAATAACTGAATACGGGTTTGAGGAACTCCAGCACTAATCATGTAAGAATCCGGCTGGCTCTCACTGCGGGCTGTCAGCCGGCGGTGGGCATCACGGAGTTACTCGGCGGACAGCGTGTCCCAGTGGTTTTCCTCTGCCCGTACCCGGTTCCTAAAGCCGCTGTAACAACATGGTTCGAACTGGATGACAAGGCGGCAGGCAGGTATCCTTTCGCCGTCCGAGGCTCCGTTTGAAGTGGAGTGTCCGCAGGGCCAGGCTCTCTGAGAGCTCCACAGGTGAGCGTTGGGGTTTCCGTTTGTCTTCGTGGTGAGAATGCTTAAGGCCCACTCTCCTGGCAAAGTTCAAGTATTCAGTCCAGTGCTGTTAACTATAGTCACCACGTTGTACGTTAGATCCTCAAACGTAATCGTCTTACGACCGAAATGTGCGCGTTTTGACAGACAGCACTGGTCCCCCAACAACTCTGTTTGCTGTGTTTCTGTGAGTCTGAAGTGTTTCTAGAGTCCACCCGTAAGAGCGGCCCCGTGCTGCTTTTGTCTCTGTCTGACTGACTTCACTGACCATACGGCCCTCGCAGCTCGAGGTGCGTTGCCGAGAGGGCAGGACATCCTTTCCTCACGCGGCTGAGTCACACTCCCCCATTCACACACACCCGCGTCTTCCTCATCCTGTCGTCTGCAGAGGGGCACTCAGTTCGCGTCCACGTCTTGGCTCCTGTGAACACCGGGCTGCGTGTGTCTTTCCAAATTAGGCTTTTGTTTTCTTCAGACACCCAGGAGTGAGATTTCTGACTCGTACAGCAGTTCTGCCTTTAATTTCTTGAGGAACCTCCAGACTGTTCATCCCGCAGCAGCCGCACCAGGTTCCTCTCCCACCAACGGTGCCCGGGGGCTCCCTTCTCCCCGCACCCCCAGCAACACTTGTCATTTCTTGTCTTTTGGTGAGGGCCGTCCTGGCGGGTGTGAGATGATGTCTTGTTGTGGTTTTGATTTGTGTTTCCCTGATTGGTAGTGACGCTGAGCGTCCTTTCACGTGCTTGCTGGCCAGCTGTACGTCTTCCCTAGAACAACGTCTATTCAGAAGGACCCTTCTTTGTCTCCCTCGGCGGTAGGGGCTTCTGGCGTCCTCGGTGCCCCTGGGCTCACAGCAGCCTCGCTCCAGGCCCTGCCGCTGCTGTCACCTGGCGCTCTGCTGCGTCTGTCCTCGCGCGGCGCAGCCTCTTACAAGGACACCAGTCCTACTGGATCCGGGGCCACTCTGGGACTTGGTCTCAGCTGATTACATGTGCAGCGAGTAAGATCACGTCCTAAGGGGCTGGTGTGTCTTAGGCCGTCCAGGCTGCTGTAGCAAGGTTACCACCGGCTAAGTTCTCTGAATAACCAACATTTGTCCCTTACGCTTCTGGAGCCCGGAAGCCTGAGATCAGGTTGCCGGCAGACTCGGTACCTGGAGAGGACCCGCTTCCTGGCTCACAGACAGCTGTCTTCTCCTGTGTCCTCCTGTGGCAGGAAGGACGAGAGGGCTCTCCAGGGTCTCTTGTCCAACCCCTCCTACCTAATTACCTCCCCAAAGCACCGCTTCCGACACCATCATGCTGGGGATTGGGGTTTCAACGTACGAATTTTGGATGTGATACAAACTCAGGCCATAACATGGGGCTCGGGACTTCGGTGTGTCTCTTGTTCCAGAAGTGGCACAGCTCACCCAGGCGCTACCTGAGGCATGGTCTGCTTTTGTAGGAGGGAGAGAAATTCGCTGACAGGCTAACATTTTTGTGTTGTTCTCAGATGGGTGGAAGGGTGGCTACCAGCCGCTCGTGGCACTGCCTCCCCGCAACCCGACTCACTCCGGACCTAGGACAGTCCAATGGGGTAATGAACCAAGAGCGCAGCAGGGGTCCCTGCCTGGCCCGCTGGACAGTGCTGGTGTCTGGGACTGGCCTGGCAGCACCACGTGGCCAGTAAGAAATCGCTCCTATAAACGGGTGTCTGACCCCCAGCCGAGTACATGATTCTCTCTCAATTCCAAGAGAGTTCAGTTTATCTCTTAAAGCGCTTACCACATGTGCCCTTTGTGGGAGTCACTTATGCTGACGGCTGTCTGCCCACCTCCCTGGGTGCCCAGACACTTACAACGGGAACCAGGTCTGTCTTACCTTACAGGCCCCCACGGCCCGAGCACAGAGCCTCCACTTACAAGGACTCAATAAACGTTTGACGACTAGACGCTAATGAGTTAGTTAGCTCACGTGCGACCTTCTTGGTACTACGTCTGAGGCACCTCTCGGTCCAGTGAGACTGGATGAACGAGCCTGTGAGGCATGAGGGAGGTGCGTGGGGGTGCCAGGAGGCAGGGCACCGAAGAGTCCCCCGGCAAAGGAGACTTCACAGTGCTCGCCCGCCTCCTCTGCCCCCGCCGCCAGCACACGGAGCCTGTCGAGGGCGCTTTGGAGGCAGCTGACTCTTGTGGCATCCCACACTAGCGCCTCGGTGAGAAGTTCAGGCCAGAGGTCCCACCGCCATCCAGGGTGACAGAAGAGAGACGAAGAGAGAGAATAAGCCTAAATAGTTGCTGAGTGTCCTGGCTTCTCATTCTGAGAGAAATTCTCATTAACTCTCCTTAAACCCTTTCCTCTGTGGTCCTCCCCACACTGGCAGCCTCCATTCTGCGTGGTCCTTCTTGAGGCCCCGTCCCAGAGGGGAGCTCACGCCTCCTGCCTCCCGGCCCGTGAGTGTGGGCTGGGTTCTGCCTTCACTGCCCTGGAGCTTCCAAGTGCTGAGAGGCAGGTGGGAAGGGGGCAACGCTCCTGTGACCCAAGGAAGGGGCTGGTCCCCTGGACACACGTGCCGTGCCGGGAGCTGGTCAATGTGTCTGCATGACGCCCAGGACGTGGGGCTGGAGCTGGAGAAGGTGGGGGAAGCGTCCCTTTGGGGCTCAGGAGGAGGGTGGCCCAGCATCTTCCTTCCTGCCCCCCTGGGGAGACTCCTTTTCCTCAACCTAAAGGAAGAGGGGGCTTCGGGCCCCCTGGAGAGACTGACCCCCTTCCTGGGGTGGAGACTGGAGGGGGCACAGGCCTGCAGAGAACTTGGCCTGAGCAGCCCAGAGCCTCGACTGCCAGTGGGAAAGGAGGCAGAGGGCTCCCACATGTGGGGGGGTGGGGCGCCTGGACCTGGTTCTACAGGGGCCCAAACAGGAGGGTCCCCACTTGGGGGGGAGACAGCTCCATCAGAAAGAACTTGGGGCTTTGGTTTTGGTGGCAGAACTGAGTGGGTGGGGTTCATGAGCAGTCAACCGCAGCAGAGGCACCATGTGAATGTGCTGGGGGCACTTTCTGGGGGCTGACATCCTGCAGAAGGGCGAGGCCCTGAGAGCACCCACACAGGGGTCAGAGCCAGGACAAGAAGGCAGGGTGCCTGCCTGGAGGAGGAAGGTGCTAGGAGGTCGGGGGGTATGGAGGCCTGAGTGTTCGGGAGTCACTCATCAGAGGCTGCTGGCCAGACTGAAAAAGGACAGGCTGCTGTCCACTGCCCCTGAGGACCTTGCTGGTTGTGTGCCTGCCCGGGGGCCACTCGGGTGGAGAAGCAGGACCCCAGGGGCGCCCGGGCCTCGGAGGGGAGTTAGCTGTGCTCCGTGCGCCCCGGCAGGCCGCCTCGTGGCCGTGCGGTTTCTCTGCTGGGCTGTCCCGATCGCTCAGGGACGGCTGGCACGGGAAGGATGCGTCCCGTCATCGCTGTTTCATGGAGCACACGTTAATGCAGAGAAAACGAGTTGTTTTTTAAAACAGCCTCCCTTCAAACACCCTGAATTCACTGGACCCGTTCACTCACATTGCCCTGATTTTATCATTTGTCCCAAATCCCACATTTATTGCAGATTTGTTTGTGCTTTGCTGCCCGCCCCCTTGTAAAATGGCTTAGGAGCGATTACGAAAGTTCATTTAAAAGAGGTTTAAAAAAGAGAAGTCTCCCCACTTGGACGTGACCACGGCCCTCTCAGTCCAGGAGGCCTGCTTCCTTCTGCTTCCACAGGAGCCCTGGGGAGGTGAGAGCACCCCAGACCTCGGGGCCGCATCCTCAGGGCCCGTGCCCCTCGGCGGTCCTGGCTTCTAGCGGATTTGCTGGGAGTCACGTCAGCGTCGGGGGCTGATGTCCCTGGAGTGGCTCAGAGACCCGATGGCCAGGCGGAAGGACCTGAGCCTGGGGCAGGGCCTGTCCGCTCACCCACGGGCCACTGTTCAGGTCAAAGCCAGGGTCAGCCACGTGCCACACAGAACCCAGGAGACCTGGGCCCACTCCTTGGACCCATGCGAGCAGCCTGTGTGCTCTGTCCCAACCCACTCCTCCTCCTGCCCTGCATCCTTCTGCGTGTTTCTGGGGCCGTCACAGGAGGACAAGGGCTCTGTGCCCCGACCCACCCAGCACAGGTGGGGGCGTCCACTGTCCCGAGACCCCTGTCGTGAGCCCTCCACCCGCAGGGGAGGCGTCTCTGGACAGAGACCACCCTGAACAAATACGTCACAACGAAGGTGGACAAGAGGCAGCAGGTGCGTTTTGCAGGGCAGCCGGAGGGCAGCCCGCGTCCAGGAGCAGCGCGCGGCTGGGGGACGCGCCCCCCCGGCAGCTGGGGTCCGGGCGCTGGCTTTCTCGAGCCTCTAGGGTGCTGACTCTCTGAGGAAGGAAGCAGTCTGAACGTCGTACTCAGCGGCAGTTATGTGCCGCCGTTTCTAAGTCCGTGAGCTTTTCTACCTGTTAGGCCTGCCGGGTGTCCTCACAGCCCACGGGCGGGCCAGCCCGGCCTCCCTGAGGCTGCGGCTCGCTGGGGGTCGCGGAGCTGCTGTCGACCTCAGTGCGGGTGCTAGGGGTTTTCATTTTTTTAACAAAATGTCCAAACGCAAAGATAAAGAGGTAGAGGACAGCGCCTTTACACAGACTTCCAGTTAAGCGAGCCAGCCTGTTCCTACAGGCCGCTGAGTAAATGCCAGCCACGGGAAAGCCGGGCTCCACTGGAGAAGCTCCCTTGGGACGTGCTGAGGGGCACCGCCTCCGCCCTGCTCTGTTCACCGTGTTTGCCAAGGCTTAACAGAAGCCGTGCATTCGGGTTTCCTAAAGGTCATGGATACGGGGCCGGAGGGGCAGTGGAAAGAGAGACGCGAGGGTGGAAGTCCCTCTTGCGTTGGAATTCTAAGACGAGGGCTGCCCGAGAGCCCGGGTCGGGGGACCGGCTTGAGGGTGTCTCGGCTCCGTGAGTTCGCCGTGCTGGCGCCTCTCACCAGAGGACGCGCGCTGTTCCCCTGGGGCAGATGCAGCCCCAGGTGTGTTTTGTTTGCCCGCGTGTCCATCTCCCGGGGCTGCGGTAACGGAGCACCACAGACCGCAGCTTCAAACCACAGACGGGAATTGTCTCGTGGGTCTTGGGGCCAGAAGTGGAAACCAACGTGTGGGCAGCCCTGGGGGCTCCCGGCGTCCCTGGTGGTCCCTGGCTCGAAGATCATCACTCCAGCCTCCGGTGTCACCTTCTTCTGCACGTCCCCTGTGAACAAACTCCCCTTCTCCTAAGGACGTGGTGATGGACCCACCCTGACGACGTCGTAACCCGATCACCTCTACCAGGACCCCATCTTCAAACAGTCACATTCTGAGGTCAGAACTTCAACATATGACTTTGGGGGGACAAAATTCGGCCTGTCACAGCTCACTTACTAATTTCAAAAACAGAAATTCTATA
This sequence comes from Camelus dromedarius, assembly GCF_036321535.1. Classification (NCBI taxonomy): domain Eukaryota; kingdom Metazoa; phylum Chordata; class Mammalia; order Artiodactyla; family Camelidae; genus Camelus; species Camelus dromedarius. The sequence continues at coordinate 802,866 of NC_087442.1, forward strand.
TAGAATCTTCAGACGTCTGACTTGACCTCCAGGCCCACCTTCCCTCCTGGCGCACCTGCTGAGCGGGTGGGAGGGGAGAGGGTCAGACCCTGCCTCCTCCTGCTGCTACTCCGGCCACTCCACCTACCTGCCCCGCTCAGCCGCCAGGAACGCGGGGGTCACAGCCCTGGCTTCCACCTGCTGCACCCAGGGAGCCTTTAGGCACCTCTTAGAAGGAATGTGAGCACTAAAATAGTGACGGAATGAAGAAGAAGTAGAAACCTGTGGCCACAGGAGAGAGGGGCTCACCGATGTAGCCTGAACACCTTCCGACAGGACTGCAGCGTCCCGGGGAGGGGACCACGGCCAGGGCTCACTGGCCTGGCCACCTCCGTGGGGCAGCCCTCAGCTCTAGGCTCTGCCCCCACGCAGCCTCCGGAGAGTCAGAGCCAACAAGAGCAGACCAGAGGGGCCTGCAGGCGAGGCCAGAGGAGGGGGCGGGGAGGGGCTGGCCGGCACTGTCAGGTCAGAGGCGGGGGCCGGCATGTCAGCTGCTCCCCAGGGAGGAGAATCACAAGAAGAGAGCCTCGTTTCAGCCGCAGGGGCAGACGTCCCGGGTTTGGGCCTCTCCAGGGAGAGCAGCTGCCCCAGGACAGCCCTCATCTCACGGGGCAGGTGAGGCCTGGGTGGGACGGGAGGGCTCTGCGTCAGAGATGGCAGGGTCACAGGGGCCGTGAGGCCGCGGGAGGGGCCGACAGGCGCTGCCCGCCCAGAGTCTCAGCCCTCTCCCCTCTGGGTCTCCTCTGGGAGCCTGGGGCTTGCCGGGCAGTAACCCCTGCCGGCCTCCTCTCCTGACGTGACCTCCTGGTGGGGCCGGGCCACCCCTGACTCCTGAGTTGGAGAGGCTGCCCAGGGCCCCGCCCCCCGAGGCCGTGCACCCCAGGCGAGCCTGCCTTGCCGGACTGTTCCTTGTTCATTTATGGTGATTTTCCCCTCTGGGTTTTCATTTCCCCCCCTTGAATTCCAGCTTCTCAGGACGCCCCAGCTCAGTTAGGGACAGGGCTGTGTTCTGCCCCCGGGGCTTCCGAAGAGCAGGCGGTCACGGTGCGTCCAATAAGAGGAGATGTCGCTTGACTCCCCGGGCAGGTGTGTGAGACCCTCGGCTCCCCGCCCCGGGGCTGCACTGCTGTGGATGAAGGCCCTGAGGGAGCAGAGGTCGGACTGGTGCTGGGAGGCCGCCAGGGGGATGCCCGCGCGGAGGGGAGAGAGGGGCCCTGCCCTCCTGTCACCGCGCCTCCCACGTCTCTGAGAAGTCAAGCTGTCGAGTCTGTCACGGAGAGTTTCCCAACCCAGCACCCTGCCTTCCATCTCTCAAACGTGCTTTTACTGACTTGCAGGAGGAGAGGGGCTGAAAGCTTAGTCAAAGGTCAAATCGTCTTTGTAATTTTCTTGGAAATAAAATTAAACAGTGCCTTCCGAACTGTACGCCGGTTAGGAGATTTCGTACAGAATGTCTAACTCCTGGGCTCACCTTCTCCCACCGGGGAACCCCTGTGAATGCACCACGTGGCCCCAGCAAACAGGCCTGGCTCCGTCCGGAGCGGCGCCAGGCTCCAGGCAGCACCGCCCTTGGGCAGGTGGCCTCCCTCCCGTCAGGACGTGGAACCACAGGTGACGCTGCCAGGCTCAGTCCGAGCATCCAGCCCCAGGTGGCCTCTCATCGCCCTGAACAGGGTGCCGGTTCTCAGGGGACCACCAACCTCTATTGGGACCCTGCGGGATAGCCGGGCTTTGGCGGAGAAAACGAATGGAAGGGCATGTCCAGCTGTTAACGACAATTTGCCTTGAGCCCACCTGGTCTGTCACTGAGCTGTGACTGTGAACTGCACTAAGTCTGACGTAAGGGACAAAGGTTACCTACCTGGGGCGATTCCACTGCACTCATCAGTTCACGCCCCTGGGAGTCCCACAGAGAGAGTGATCCATCACAGGCACCTTCATGGTTGATTTTAGGTGTTGAAGCCAAAATCACTCTTAAGATGTGGAAAGGGGAGCTCACTTCTGGCCGTGCTAGTGCAGTTTCACAGAGATCCAGGCACAGTGGGTCCTGCCCAGACACGGTCCTTGCAGGCAGGAGCTGGAGATGGTGACGCTTTCCTGGCTCAGCAGAGAGCCGCCACCCTCCAGCTGGGGCTGTTCCGCCTTCAGCCACAGCGCCTACCCTGATGAGCCCCTGAGACGGCCCCCACGGACAGAGGGGACACGGGCGAAGGTGGAGGGAGACGCCTCCAAAAGCAGACGGCGCTTGCAGGGGCAGGACGGGACGCCTCATCTGCTGGAGGAACGAGGTGGGAACTGAAGGAGAGCCATGCTGCTCGTGCAGCATGTGGGAGAGAGGCCTGCTTCCAAGTGGAAGGTGCCCATCAGATGGCCACCGCCCCCCGCCACCGCAGAGCCCGGGGACCATCCCTCGGTTGTCACCATCTGCCATCCCCTTGGCTTCTACAGAAGAGATGCTGGTTTCCTAGGGACCGCGGCTTCCCCACCTCTGCGGTGGCATTTGCTGAGTGGGATAGCCACGAGGACTTCATCTTCGAGAACCTGGTACTGTGTTTCCGAAGCTGCAGGAGGATCTCGGCGGCCTGGCCCTGCAGGGGGGCGGGGGGCCGCTGCTGTAACCGAGCGCACGGGGTGGGGGGGCGCTGCTGTAACCGAGCGCACAGGGTGGGGGGGCCACTGCTGTAACTGAGCGCTCGGGGGGGGCCGCTGCTGTAACCGAGCGCTCGGGGGGGGGGGCCGCTGCTGTAACCGAGCCCACAGGCCGGAGCCTCTCCTGGTTCTCCCTACACGCAGCTGTTCACGGTCACTGTCACCGGACGCTGTCCCGTCCACAACTGTTTCAGACGCCCCCCACGGTGCCCAGCGCCGTGGGTGAGAGACACCCTGCCGTCCTGAGTGCTGGCACCATGTCCCGGGCCGGTCTGGACCTCAGGAGATCCTACAGCTCCTGGGGCGGGTCCATCTCCCGCCAGGCGCTCGCCGCTCGCCGTGCAGGACACACGGAGAAAGCCCTGGTGTCCTGCCCTCAGGCGGGTCCCGCTCTCGGCGCCTCGGCAAGGGACTGGCCGCACTGGGACTCCCCGTCTGGCAGATGGAGGGGATGACAGTCCCAACCTCACCAACTGTTGCCAATTCTAAGGAAGTAGCCTCACACAAGGCAGGTGGGCTGGGGTGCGGGCGTGGGTTAGTGGCTTCCGAGAAAGGTCATAGCAGGTTCCAGTTGGGAAGAGCTGCTCTTAGGACAGCAGGCAGGTAACTTTGGAAGCCGCGAGAGTGATGGGGTGGATACGGTAAACCCCAGTGAAGGCAAACCGCCGCCAGGCACTCGATTCCAAATTCTGCCTCGTCCTGGGCTTTCCCACGGGGTCCTAACAAGCAGAGAAACGGACAATCTGAGACCCCCCCCCCTGAATGGCCCTGGAAAGAAGCTGCCGGACCAGGAGGGCTGGGGGAGTGGGGTCACTCCCCGCGGCGGGGAGGGGTCCTTCACTCCCAGATCAAACTGTTTGTGACACTTCTTTCACTGCACATAATTTTTCCTCTTCGTGTTTTTATTACCGAATTACAACCCCTTTAAATTACAGCGTCACCGTTTGTCTGAAAACAGAATTTCCATTTGCTTCTGTGGACGTGAAGGTGGAGCCACAGGGCAGAGATAAACACACAACAAGCAGCAAGGACCCCGGTGCTCTTCCCCACGCCCTCCATGGGCTGGACCTCTACTCTGATCCTCCCCGTGGGCCCAGGAGGCGAGGACCAGCCGTCCCCACCTGCAGACAGGGAAGGCGCGGCACCAAACCGCTGAGCCCTTGCTCAGGTCAGAGTCAGGAAGCGGCAGAAACAGGGCTGGAATCGTTTCTCTGAACCACCACACGGAGTTCCCCCTGGGCCCCCAGTGATGCGAGAGGAACGAGAGGGGCTTCTCAGTGCTTGGCTCTGAAACAGAAGAGAAGTGACCAGCCTGTTCGCCTGAGGCCCACGCGGGACGGCAGAAGGAATTCCAGGTGGGAGTCACAGCACCATTTGGCTGAACATCAGGTGAGCTCCTCAGAGGAACCTGGACCCCGTCATGAAGATGCTTTCAGAACGGTCACTGGGTCAACTACGCCGGCGTTACGGTGAAGGGAAAAGTGACCTGCGAGATGGTTCTGGTCAGCAGCTCTTCCGGTGCCTGCTGTTGGGAGGGGAGACGGTGGCCAGTTTGGCTCCTGTGGCTGTAACAGCACCCTGAAGCCCTGCACCCTAGAGCCCTGCGCCCCAGAGCCCTGCAGCCCAGAGCCCTGTGCCCCAGAGCCCTGCACCCAGAGCCGTGCAGCCCGGAGCCCTGTGCCCCAGAGCCCTGCACCCGGAGCCCTGCAGCCTAGAGCCCTGTGCCCCAGAGCCCTTCAGCCCGGAGCCCTGCGCCCCAGAGCCCTGCAGCCCGTGTGGCAGGTAGGCAGGCACGAGCTCTGCTGTGGCGTCGGGCAGTGACAGAGGGCTGACCTTCCAGGACACCTGCCCACATGGGCCAGGACTCACTGAGAGCCGGCTTTCTCAGCTGGGATAAGCAGATGGGCCTCTGAAGCATGTCCGTCTGGGGCACTCCCAGTCCGGCCTCTCCCAGGCCATGGGAGCAGCTGGACTTTGCTCTCAGATCATCCCGACTCCACTGCTGCCCTTCACTGCGGAACAGTCTCCCCGAGCCCCGCAACCGAGGACAGTGAGCACGGGGACCCCCATGTCCGAGCCGGGCCCCCGGGACTCTCTGTGCCCGCTGCGGCGGCCCCCGGCCCCGGAGGCACGTGCCGGCTGGCTTCCGTAACCTCGTCCCTGGAGGGCCTCCGCTCACTTGGCCGTACTTCGCCTGCCAGACTCGGGTTAGCAGGTCCGGGCCGGCGGCAGCTGGAGTCGGCACGCCCACCTTTACTCCGGTCGCTCGGCCAGAGGCTGGGCTTACGAGTAGTTTCCGTTCCCCCATTTTCCGAACATCCTGGGATACGGTCTTCCTCTTTTCTTTCAGATTTTATTTAAGGCTTTCGACAAAGAGCCCAGCGCCAGTCCTCTCCTCGGACCTGTCCTGTTTCAAAACGGCAACACTCGAGGACAGCTGTTTGGGTGACTGGAGGGAGGAAGGCCCCCAGGCTCCCTGTGGACGCCGGGTCCCCGTCTGCCAGCGGGGGCTCCGTGGGAGCCATGGCGGACAGTGGGGGCACAGCTGCCCCCCTCTGTTTGTCTGGACTGCGTCAATCATTGAACAAAAATCACTTTTTAAAATCCATGGATGTGGAGAACTGATAAAAACGTGAAACCGTGAGCAGGGCTAGCGTCTGCTGCATTGTCAGAAACCGTTAGGTGACGTGGCCTAGAAGCCTGGCCCTGCAAAGCTGGGCCCCGCCCGCCCGGCGCCTGACGGAGGGAGAAACCGGACAGAGGAAGGAGGCTTTGCACAGAGGGGTGAGGAGGTCAGAGGACAGGCCCTCGGCGTCTCTCCCCAAGGACTGAAGCGGGCCTTTCTGTCTGGTGGGCGAGTGGCCCGGGCCAGGGCCTTCCTTGCCTAAAACTCTGTGTCTGTGTGGGTGGGTCGGAGCACCAGATGCCGTCTGCACAGCTGTGGTTCTGGATGTGGTGCTGGAAGCCAAGGGCAGCGTCAGGGAGGGCCGAGGACGGGCATGTGGAGTTGGTTGTAGCACCGTGGCCCCGCCGCTGATTCCCAGGGGGTGCACGCTGGGGCTCCGGAAACGGCAAAGCGTGTACGGGGCCCACCGTCTCATTCCACAGAAGACCGAGAATGAGGGGCCGCTGCTTTTCCAGACAGGCCTTGCTATTGAGCTGTTACTCTGGTAATAATAGCGACTGTTACTCTGGGGCAGCCGGGAGCACCTGCTGGAGACTGGGGACCCTGCGCCACACAGGCTGCTCCCTAGGCCCCCAGGGAGTCTGTGGCTGGAACCCGAGTTCCCCCCATAATACGGCACAGGTGTGCGCAGGTGTGTGTGTTCACTGGGCTCCAGCCCCGACCAGCCTGGGCCCTCACTGCACCTCTCACGACTTTGGTTTTCTCATCTGGGAAAATGGAAACAGTGAGACGCAAACCCAGGGCTCTGCAGGGTATGGAGACAGCACAGGGGCTGGTAGCAACTTGTCACTGCAGCCGCACTCACACTGGCATCCTCCTCTCCACGTGTGCAGGAGCACGCACACATATGTGAGGTGGTGTGTGTCAGAGGCTGTGTGCACGTGTGTGAGGTGCATGCGCGAGAGAACTGTTTGCATGTGTGAGGTGATGTGTGTATGTGTGGAGCACTGTGTGTGTGCAACGTGGCTGATCCATGCGTGCAGATGCTGTGTGACTGTGATGCTGTGTGCGTGTGTGTGAGAGCTGGAGCATTTCATTATTCTGAAGGCAAGGGATTCATTGCTGGGTTGAAGGGCTCTGAGCTGACAGCCTGGGGGAGCCGTGTCCAGGGGGAGGGGGAGGGAAAGACAGCTGAGGGGACCCGGTACTGGCGGCCGGCGCAGGGGGCCTGGGAGGAGAGGGTCTCTGGATGCACCCTGTGAGCTCGGCTGGCTGGGGGAAAGGGAGCAACCATGGGTGGCTCTGGGGAAGAGATGGTGGAATTCCTAATGAGAAGGAAGCGGGTCCGAGGGGCTGAGGTGAGGACACTGAGGGCTGAGGGCAGCGCCCTGAGGGGACAGAGACGGGACACCAGGACGAGCCCCCACTGGCACAGGCAGGGGCCAAGTCGTGGCCTCAAAGAAGGACGAAGGCTGGGAAAGCCTCCAGCCTCACCCCAAAGAAGGACATTCAGGACAGAGAGACCGTTGTCATGGAAACCAGGACACCCAATGGAAGAGAAGAACCAGCTTCTGTTCTCAACCCACTGAGACCACAGGTGCCCCTGCTTCTTCCTGGAGACGTCCCCTGGAGAAGCCACTGCTTCTTCCTGCCATGCGTCATGGCCCACAACGCTTTGGGCACTGCTCTTATGAAATGGCCTTTCAAATACTATTCTTAGTGGTAGGAAGTAGGCTTTCTTTAAAGGTTTATTTTATTTTATAAATACTCCAGAGCCATTTGGTGGTCAGGATAGTGAAATGGGGGGTAATCTAGTTAAGTAATAGAGTTTTTGGGGAATCAGAAGTGAAAAATGGTTAGAAAGTGTAAGACTAGATTTCCGGTTTTACTTGAGCACGTCTCCAGATAATTCGGAACGGGAACTTCAAATGTAACAGAGAAAGGATGAAGTAAATATGTGATTTCCCAAAGTATTTGAATTGAAAGTTATCCTAATATACATGTATATGTATATGCCCTGATACTTATATCCTGAGGTACATAAATGCCCTGATACGTGTGTGTGTATGTAAATGCCCTGAAATACATGTGTGTGTGTACAATATATATGTAGTGGGTATGTCTGCAAGAATTTAACAGCTGTCTCAGACATCCAGCACCTGTGTCAGATGACAGGCTCATTTTGCACCACACTTGCTAAAATGCCAGTGCACACATGTCATGCTGCGTCCACAGAGAAGATTCAGGTATGTTTTATTCAGCTGGCTATTTGGCTGCTCTGGGCGAATTCATGTGGAATTCTGAAGAGCCATTACTGAGTTTTTCAGAATGATAGCTGGCCCTGAACCTTCTGGGATTCCTCCGTGTTGTGTCAGAATGACAGGCAACTGGCTGCTTCCAGAATTTTTGTCCCCATTAGATCTCAACACCTGTACACGTGTTTGCAGCCTGAAATCGGGATGTATCACTTCACGGTGACTGCTCTGCATAGACTCCAGGTACTAAGCCAAACTCGTCAGGCTGTTGCTGTTTTGCACTTAATGGGAGCCCGTTTTCATACGTTAAAGCACACGTCCAGGTTTCCCTAACAGTCTGTGCCGACAGCAGAGCTGAGATGTGTGATCATGACGCACACGTTTGCTTGGATTGTCTTTCTCCTTTAATTCCAAATCAATTTACGGGGAAAACGGTTTCCAAGCAATGATGGTGGACCTGTAGTATGTAACCAACGACGTAAGCGAAACGGCCTTTCACTGAAGAAGAGGGAGAACCTGTGTATTCTTGACAGCGCTACGTCATCTCCTTTCACCTAAAGATGACGGCATGATTTGGCCATTTGCAAAAAAGTTAGATTCTTGTTCGCGTGGCAGTAAGTCTTTTTTACAAACCTTCACTCTAAGGAATTTTAGCTCAATTTTGTAAAGAAGATTAAAATCTAGTCATGAACATACAATATATACACTATACTAAACTTCAACTATTAAGTATTTATTCTATGGCAGTATTTTGTAAATAATAAAAGGTTAGATTTTTACAAAGAAGTAAATTGAAAGTAATGTGTCTTCTAAATGCTAGCACCTAGAGAATGAGGACCAAATTAACCTGAGGGAGACTGTTCTGGGTAAACACCTGTCCCTGGGAAGAGCTTTTCAGAACGCTGCTTCTAATGGACAGACTAATAATAGTGATAATTAGGCCTGGAGGCTTTTTCTTGTCCTTACAGGAATTGTAACTTCAAAGTTTGAAAAAGAAAGTCTAAAATAATTTTTGCATATCTGTTAACCAACCCTTCAGTCATAAATTCTTACTGAAATCCATTTTTTGTTTTTGATACAGTGGTTTCATGGCAAGCCTTGGAGGGGGTAGTAACTCCACTTCATAACAGAGTTCCTATTTTTGTATTTCAGAAGTTCTCGATCAATCTGAAAATAAGCTAACATGACAACTAGTAATGGAGGCTGGATTATGTTGGTCATTTTATTTCAAAACAAACAAGAAAAACTTGTTTTTTTCAGTTTTGAGTAAATAACTCACCTTTTTCTTGAAATAAATTATTTGAACCAAAAATTTCATTATTTCTCCATTCTTCTCAATTTTAAAGATTTTATAGTAATATCTTAAAATTGCTAAAGAGTCTCCCCAGTTGGTGAATTCCACTGTCCTGCTTCCAATATGCAAGGGAGACTGGTGAGGAATCTACTAAAATGCAGCACCGCACCCCCCATTGCAATAGGCTTATCTTGTGTCACTATGAATAAAGACTTGTCATTAGTATCGAATGCTCCTCCAAATATTGTCCTTGAAAAATCTGCTGCTGACAGTAACAAAGTTCAGTTCAGAGTCATCCTCACTGACCTGTGCCAGCATCCTTTCTAGAAAATTATCTCTGTGCCGGTACTGTTTCTCTACGAGGCTGACCAATTAAAACATCTTGCTTTTCAAAATTCACTCATTGATTAAAATGTTATTTTAACATTATATATATAAGAAAATACAATATACACATACCTACAATATTCAAAAGGATCAAATTCCATTTTTATAATTTAAAATCATTTTTATAAGTGGATTTACAAATCAAATTATTTTAAATATAATTTGTGTAACATTGTTATAAATTACTGTTTTCTTTTTTAAAACCAAATTGATTTAAGTTTTCTGAAATCAAGCAAATATCCCAGAAGGTGTTTTTACCGCTTTCTGCCTCACCACGATATTGCAAATTCCTGAAGTAGGTGTTGTTTTGCTTTATGATAACTGTGTTTCCCATGACAGTCTTTCTCTCTTTTGTTTTAAAATACATTGTCTTTGATAATTCAATTCATTGGAAATTTATTCTAATCACTTAGACATGTGATCTATAACAGTATGCTGTTCCCTAAATTGAAAATGAGGTTTTTATCACAGAACATTAGGTTTTGCACATAACAAACATGAATTTTGCTTTAAAAGAAGCCTTTCCAAGATCAACAGATCATTTTAAGCTACTTATATTGTTTAGATATTTTGTAGGTCTTGGTGAATTTTACATACTTTTTTATTCATCAGCTAAACAACCCTAACTCCTATATGAATAATATACTCATTATCATATATAAATGATTTCAAGTGACATGCTTCTCAAAACCATTTTGCCTCATGTTTAAGTTTTCTCTGAAAATGTCGTGGAAATTGTAAATTGAAATGTATTATTAAATGAAGTCTAAGCTCTCATGACAAAAAAAAAAAAAACATCATCATTCATCCCACAAGGTAGTAGCTAGACTTAGTCTTACCTTATTGTCAGAACACTTTCCTACTAAAGTGTTTTCAAGAGTTAAAAGCCAGATCCATTTTTCCAGCCCTGGATATAAGAAAGGATTTAAAAATAAAGGGAAATAGAATGAAAATCTGGTGGATTAATTTATCAGTTTCTGAAACAGACTCCAAAGGCCAGCACCTAAAACACGAATACATTCTCTCAACGAATCCCCTGGGCGCCCGTTCATCTTTACGCTCCCGAAGTGAGGATGCCGCAGCCAGGCGTCGCTCAGGGAGGGTGGGGAGAGAGGGCTGGGGTGACTTTAAGAAGACAAGACGTTGGTGCCACAAAGAATGTACTGTGTTGTGTGCCGCAAGGTGTGAGTGAGAAAATGGACTTTCCTGCTTCTGAAAACCTGCATGAAGTGTTTAAGGCCCATCTAACTATTTAAAAAGTGACCACAAGCAAACTTAAATTGTGCCCCCACCACCCCACCCAGCCCTTCTGAAAGCCTTAGAGAGACACGTACGTAGGTCACTAAATTCAGATTAAATCAGGAATGTGCTGCTTTGATGTTGGAAGGGAAACCCTTTGGGACATCTGAAAAACTAGCAAAATAAGTTAATGCATTTATTTACTTATTATGTATTTACTGTCTTGTTTAACGTACCATATCATTTTTCTAAGGAAGGAAGACAGCGCCTGGCTTGAGCCGCACCCCGTCTGTGTTCCTGCTTTCCCTGGGGTCTGCGATCCTCTGGCTGCCCCAGCGGCTCTGGACGAAGTGGCCAGGGTCCTCCTCGCGCTATTGTAGAGCCAGGGTGGCCGCGCGGGGTCTGCGCCACCTTGGTGACTGAGGGACTGGACCGGGCTGCCCCTCGGGCCCCCGCCCATCCCATCCGAACAGGGTCCTCACACTTCGTTGTGGCTCCTGGTGATAGAGGGCGAGGAAAGCGAGAGGGGCAGGGAGGGTGGCCGCGGAGGCCGCGTCTTCGGGACTGGCCCGGGCTGCAGCGCTCGAGGCCAGGCCGCTCGTGGGCTCCCGGAGCCTCTTGGCGCGTCGCCGCGGGTTGGGAGTTGGCGCGGGTCAGCCGGCCGAGCGCTCCCAGAGGCGGCGCGCCGTCCCCGGACCCGCGAACCCCGCCGCCCATGTGCCTGGCCGACCCCAGGCCGGCGGCGAATGGGGGCGCGGCCGCAGCGGCCTTCAGACCTGAGCCCTCCCCGCCGCGCCCCGCGAGACACTGCGCTGGGCCGCGACGAAGACGCAGCGCCCGCGCTCACTTCCCCGATGTCCCAGGGCCCTATGACTGCAGCGGGCTCAGGCCGCGAGGGCCAGGCGCCCCGGTGCCCTTACGGCCGAGCGCGGGGCCCGGGCACGTCCCCCCTGCTCGCCCCGTGCCTGGCGCGGGGTCTCCAGACCCCACGACGTCCCCAGCACCGCGGAGGCCAGCCCTCTCGCCCTGGAGAGGATTTCCCTGTCCTCCGCCCCTAGGGTTCTGAGACCCCCTCCACCCACCCAGGGCTGGGGAGTCCCCGGAACCCACCTACCCAGATATAAACGCACGCGCGCGCGCACACACACACGCACACGCGCACACAGGCCGTTGCTATGGAGAGGCGGGTTCCCAGCCAGGCTGAGGGCGGCAGGTCCCCTCCCGAAGCCTCTCCTCCCTCCCAGCCCCTCTCTCCTCCATTCTACCCCCTCGTCCCACCAGGACTCCCCAGGTTCCCTCCCGCCTCCTCCGCGCACCCCCGTTCTCTCCACCCCTCTAGGGTCGGGCCAGGGTTCGCCCAGGAGGCTGGAGAGGTACGCCCAGGCCCCGGGAGCGCGGGCCGACCCGAGCCCCGTGGAGGGCTGCAGGGAGGGACAGAAACCTCGGCCAGTCGGATTTTTGGCCCCAGATGGCCGCCCCTGGCGCAGCGCGGGGCGTGGGCTCTGGGAGTGGGGGATCGGACAGCTCTCAGGGAGGGCGGACAGGTGGACAGAGGGCTGGGATCCGCAGGCCCTGCCCCGGCGGGAGGACGTGAGAGCCAGGGTGGCTCCCCTCTCCTGTCCTGACCGCTGTATGGGGACTAGGTGCGCCACGGTGGACAACCCGAGAGGAGCCGCAGCTCCCATTTGGTCTCCCCGGGACGCTTCTCGAAGCCCGGCGAGGCGGCATGGAAGCCTTCTGCCCCAGGCGAGCTCCGGCCCACTCAGGCCTACCGGGCCCGGGCTCTGAAGCGCTCAACTCCTGGCCCCTATAAATACCAAATAAAAGTAAATCTCGCTTAGGCCTTCGGTCCGAGAAAGGGAGTCCTTTGGACGCTTTTAGACAGGCGCTCGACGACGTCTGTTGGCGACCCCTTCCCCTGAGCCCTGGCCCGGGGGGCTGTGCACCTCTGTTTCCCGGAGAGACGCGCGACGGCGAGGCCCTCGGCGCAGGGCAGGCCTGGGGGCAGCGCCTGCGGGAAAGGAGGGCGGGGGAGCGGCGCAAGCTAGGCGGCGGGGCTGCCCGAGGTGGGGGCGGGGGCCGAGCTTGCCCAGCAGGGGCCGGAGCGGGCGCAGGGGCCGCCGGGTGTGGGCGGGAGGGGCGTCGGGTTAGGAGGGGCCGCCTTGCTAGGCGAGGGCCGCCGTCTCCAGCTGTCCCGAGCGCAGAAACAATGGGGAGGCGGTGGGAGAGGGGGACCGGGAGGAGGGCGCCAGGGTTTCCAGAAAAGGAGAAACTAAAGAGCTCTCCGCAGACTGTCATCTGCATGTGACAAGATCGCTCCCCGACTCCTTTCTTTCTTCCCCTTGTTCCTGCAGCTGTGGGCCGCGGAGAGAGCATTGTACACACAGATGTTGGGTTTCTGCTCTCCGCTCTCGGCTGCTCCGCGGGGGGCGCCGCGCACCGGGGGTGCCCCAACCTGTGGCTGCGAGCAGGGGTCCAGAGTGTGGGGAGGGAGAGTGTGGGAGAAAGGGCCGGGGGAGCGCGACGGGGCGGCGGGGAGCCGGCGGGAGGCCAATCACTGAGCCCTACGGGCCCGCTCGCCCCACCGCCCGCCCCTCAGGCCCCAGCTCGGCCTGTCGCGCCGCGGACCAGACTCCAACTCGCGCCCTGGGCCCGCGCTTGAGGTCAGGGAGCTTCGGGAGGCGCGAGCGCCTGGGAGCGCGGCCCTGTGACCCCGCTCCGCTCCACCTGCCGGCAAGGCCTTGGACCTGGGAAGACCGGGCAGAGCTCGATTTCCTCCTTTTCCCCGCCGCCTCAGTCAGCTTTGGGCTGGCGGCCGCCAGTTCGCCTGGACCGAACGGTGGCCAAGTTCTCACTAGTTCTCGCGTCTGGCAAGGCGCTTTGTACGCGCATTCGAGACCTAAATACTCGATCGGGATTCATGTCAAGGTGAGGGTTGAGGGGCATCAGTCGCTGGTTTGCCGGCGTAACTGCCTTGCTTCAATCTGGAAAGCGAGCAAAGGGCCCCGGGGCAAAAGTGTTCAAGCCAACTCGGAAGACGGCTTCGTCCTGAGGTTTTCTCTTGCAGGAGTTTCGACGCCCCCACCGCTCCCGAAGCAGAGGTCGCAGTAGGGCCGCGAGGGTTGACGCTTTTTGCCGAGTCCCCTCTCCCCCGAGCGCTACCCTGAACTTGCCCAGGATGAAGGCGATTCGAACGATGAAAGGGAGAAAGGCTGAAAAGAAAGAAAAGGCGAAGGCCCGGGCTGCCGCGCTGTACGAATGACTGACAAAGCCGATGTCCATTCATAGTCTCGGGCGGGAGAGGGTGTATGGAGAGCCGCGGCCCCTTAGCCAATTGCTGTCAGCAACATGTGGGGGGTGGGGGGGACATCGCTATAGCAACCGGTGGCTGGGCCGCGAGCCGCGCCGCCGCCGGCCGGGTGCGCGCCGGGCCGGATATAAGGCGGGGCGCGGCGGCCGCGCTGGATGGAGCTGCGCGCGCGGCCGGTGGCCCTGCGGGGACCGTCCCGCTCCCGTCCTCGCCGCGCCCTGACCCGAGCGCCTTGCCCCAGGCCGGGCCCGGGCGGAGCGCACAGAGCCCTGCCGAGCGGCAGAACAGAGCTGCAGGCTCCCGCGGGCTCGGAGATGGTGCCGCCGCCGCCACGGCCGGTGGAGCCGCGGCGCGCGGCACCTTTGTCTCCGCCGGCTGCCCGAGAAGTTTGTGGTCAGAAGCAGGATGGCCCCGCTCGTCTGTGGCTCCGGCGCAGGGGAACGGCTGGTGGTGGTGATGGCGCCGCTGCTGCCCGCGGCCGCCGCGCCCCGAGGCCGCTCCGCCCCTCACACGTCCTCCTCTCCTCCGGCTTGGGCGCCCGGCGCTCGCCCCGCTGCAGGTAACCAGCGGCGCCGGCCGGGGTCGTGGGCACTGGTGGGGTCGTAGGAGAATGGACACGGGTTGGGTTGGGGGCGGGAGGGATCAAGAGGGACCGACCCACTGAGGGCATCAACCAGCGCATGTAGGCGATGGGGCGCGGAACTGGAGCCTGGGAAGGGCGGAGGGTACGCCTGGGGGAACTCGGATGGGCGACCAGGGCGTCGGAGAGCCCAGTCCAGGGGCTAACTCTGGCTCGCAGCAAGATGCCTGTCAAAGGCTCTGTATGGCTGGGGAGGTCTGCGTAGGAGGTCATCCCCCAAGTAGGCCAGGGGTGGACATCCCCAAGTGACCCGATTGGTGGCAGCTCTTCCTGGGCGCAAAGATTGAGAGGGGGTGCAATTGTCCCACCCCCTAGCGCCCCGAGGAGACTGCTGTGGCGAGGCTGGGGCCGCTGCCTCTCGGACTTCGCCCTGAGCCTGTCGCATCGCCAGCCACTCCGGGCAGTTCAGACCGTCAAGAGAGAGGGGGCGGAGGGGGGGGGCGAGGGCGCAGATGGGGAGGGTTGTGGGAGAAGATGAAGGACAGGATGAGCAGCAAGGGTGGAGAGAACCCATCGTGGGGCCATTTTCCTCCCAGCCCATTTTAGGGCGCTCTTCGCCCTCCTCACTCGGATCCGGGAGCATGCCTCGGTACTGTCGGGGTGTCTCAGTTAGAGGACACTGGATGGGCACTAGGGAGGACAATGTGAGAGGCGGGGGGGGGCCGTGTGTAAGAGTGCAGGGTCCTCTGACCCCCACCCCCCAGCCTGCAGGAGAAACGCCTCGCAGTGGCCACCTCCCCTCCCCCAAAGGGAACCTGCGCTTTCTCAGAGCCGCCCCCCCCCCCACTCCCCCAGGTGAGGCGGCCGCGTGCTCGCCAGAGAAACTTCTGCTGCAGAGCTGTTTGAAGGTGGGACTTCTTTCCTTCCTTCATTAACTGCCTATATGGTTTTGAACTGTGACCTGCTTGGAGGTTTTTGAGAAGCCTCGCTGGGGACAGTCGGGCATACCCCAAGTTAGGGGTTGAAATCTCAGCAGAACAGGCCTTTTAGAGCTGGAGAGAGACTCCCGCCCTTTTGTGTCATCAGTGCTCAGAGCTCGCCGCGCTCCCAGCTGGACGGCTGGGGAGGGGGGGGGGTTGTGTCACAGTCGCCAGTGCCCACTGCACCCCTAAACGCACAGCCAGAGGGTGGCCAGAAGCACCGCGCGTGGCCCTGCTCCTGCCCACCTCCCTGTGTCCCGGGCCGACCCCTGCTCCAGCGCATCTTCGGGCTCTGGGGTCCATTTGCCCAGCTAAGTCCGCAGACAGTGGCCCCTGGTCGGCACTGAGGAGCCTCCCCGCCTTCGTCAAGGGCGCAGCGGGCCCAAGTGGCCTTCGCCAAGGCGGCCTTCTCTGAATGTAGGCAAGAGCAAAAGTGCGGGGAGGTGAAGGTGTGCGTGCAGGCGGGAGACAGACGCTCATTTCTTTTTGCCAACTCGGGAGGAAGGGCCCCCACGCAGCCAAGTACACCCCACTTGGTTACTGAGAGGGGTGACGAGGTGAGGCAGGGGGCCTTAGCAGCTCCCCGGATCCTGGGGTGCTCGACGGCGTCGTTGGGGACCTTGATCCGTGCCCCGCGGCCAGCGCGCTTTATGGCGGGGGAGGCTGGGACGAGGCATTGTCCCTGCGGGAAGCGGGCTGGGGCCGCTTGGGGACCCCCTCAGTGCTCTGAATGCCGGCGGCTCCCAGGAACCCTCGACCCTTTGTGTCCGGCGCTGCGGTCTGATCTTTCCGACCTCCGTGCAGATCTTGTAAATAAGAAGGGGGGGGGGGCTGGGCAGTAGCTGGGAGAAAAGCCCGGGCCTGCAGGGCGGGGAGGGGCCGAAAACGGCCGTGCGCCTCGACCCACGGTCCCAGTGGCGTCGCCGCGGGGTCCTGACCCGCACCGCCGGACGAGCCTTTAGGATGCGCCTTCCGAGCCTCCGTGAAGGAGACCGAGCCAGACCCCAGTCCTGAGAAGGGCCTGGTTCCTGCGGAGGGGAAACTCCCTCCAGAGCACGGGCTACCCAGGCCGCGCTGGCCCCGGGGGCGCGCGCCGGGGTCCTGGCGGCCTCGGGGCGGACGTGCACCAGCCGCGCGGGCCCGGAGCGGCGCTTCAAGTTTATTGGCCGAGTTTGAGTTTGGGAGCCATAAAAATGCCGGCAGTGAGTCTGAAAGATGGCTGGGGCCGGCTTTCTGCTGGGGGCCGAGCAACTTCGCTGTGTTCTCAGAGTCGCTCACTCTCCTCCCGGAGACGATTTTCTGTTTATCAGGCTCTGCTGAAAATTAGTGCACACGGGGGTGCCTCTCCCACTTTAAACATAAATATCGTAAATCTTCCCTGATACCTTAAAACAGAGTATTTCCCCAAAAGTGATGTTCTAGGAGTGCTTAAAGATGCAAACACTGTATAACCTTTTGTGCACCTACTTTTATGCCTATGCCAGGAAAAGGCTTCACAAATAACCTCCTTTAAAACAGCATATCCCCACTTATCTTCATTAAAGTTTGTATTTAAGAATAATTATTTCTTGGAGATTGCTTTCTTTTGCTCATACAGGCTTTTTTTTTTTTTTTGGCTACTTGAATGGCAGATTTGCAAGTACAATTTCATCTGCACAGACGAACAATAGCCTTCAGTCGCACAAAGGATTTCTCCCACCCTGAATTCAGACTGCAATGCCTCTTGCTCTGATAATAGCTTCTGAAAAGATTTTGTAATGCAGAGAATTAATACATGATTATTTCCGCCTGACTTCTCTCATTTATTAGAATTCTGTGGCAAGTTCCAAATTAAAAATAGTCCGGTTAACAGCTTTAAAAAATACTTTTGAAATATTTTAAGACCCCCCCTTCATATTTTTAAAGTCTGATCATTCCTATGGCCCCAAAACTGTTAATATTTTTGATCAGCTTTACAGTGATAGTTAACTACGTTTTAGTAAATATATTTTAGCATGAAATTTCCAAGTAATTCCAAGATGATTTATCTGGAAAACCAAAGACAGATTTGTTTTAGCAACTCATTAGTAGTCTCTAAAATTAATTTCTGAATTTTACAGGGAAAGGGGGCTTCATAATTATAGTAACATAGAAGTGCAGAGGAACACAGGATGAGCCTTGGTTTGCAAATCACATTCATTAGAAATGATACAAGTGAAAACACTGATCTTGGAAGTTTAATATCAGTGAAGGTGCATGCCTGTGCCCATAGGTTTTTGGTACAAGTGTATTTTAAATTGAAGTCAGTGACTTAGATGACGCATTGCTCTTGCTAATTGGTTTCACTGCACAGCCCTGGGAAAATACTAAATTTTCCTACCTGTCAACAGATATTTTTACCATAAAGTTTTGTATCTGTGTGGCTGCCTCCGTTCTCACAGACAAGTTTGGGTATAGAATGTTCTTTTTTTCTTCTTTCTTCTTTTATTTTAAGCTTACCACATGGACAGTTTAAAAAAATTTTTTGAAGATATTTTGCCATAAATGGCTCAGAAGATAATGTAAAGGAAGCCTCAAGCACCTTCACATATAAGTACAAATCAAAGTAGTTTAAATAGGTCAGGGCAATGCCTAGATTCTAAGAGCAATTCCACTGATTGTCTCTGTGGTCACACGAGTATTTCCAATCACAGCTTCTGCAATACATTATATTATAAATTCAAGGAGCTGCAGGTGGAGGTGGTTGAGTGGAAGAAATATGCAATATTGTACTTTACTCTCAAGATACATCTAATCTGATATAAAGTTGACTTAACCATTCCTAATCATTTTTGAAATCACACTTTTCCTGCAAGTCAGCATTAAGTGCTTGTATGTGAGCCTCCTGCATCCTGGGGTGCACAGACACCCTGAGCTCATCTGTGACCAGGCTGCTCGGAGTCGCTGCTGCCTCCTCGGTCTTCCCCCTCACTCCTCCCCTGCTCCAAACTTTCTGTGAGGCGAGCCACCGCTGTACAGAGGAGGCATTCCGCTTTTAAGAGACGCCTGACTGTAAATGTCAAAGTCATAAATATTTAAACATTATTTTCTTTCAATTTCCAGTCAAGACTGACAGGATGCCTCTGATTAGTCAAGGGCTCTCTGCAGGGCTCAGCCCCAGGATGAGACCTCAGGAAAGCACCTGTAGTTCCTGCCCCCAGCCTTGGGGAGCAGGCGCCCCAGTCACTCCTGGGCAAGGTGGCGGATGACTCGCTTTCAAGCAAAAGCAGACACTTCTTTCTTCTAAAGCTTCTGGTTAGCAGGGGTTTTCAGGTAATTTTTTTTTAACTCCATGAAATAGAAACATAAAATAATCGTAGTTATTTACACTCAATCACTATGCCAAGTAGGGGAGTTCACTCTCTTAAAACACACACACACACACACACACACACACACACACACACACACACACACACACACACACACACACACACACACACACACACACACGAAGACTATCTGTGAATGTCTTGTTTCTTCCGGATTCCTGAGACCTGACCTGCAGCCCACAGGTTTTCCTCCTCGCTTGACCCTCCTGCCAGCACTAGGTAGGACGCTGGAGTCACTGAAGGGGGGAGCCCAGAGAAGAGTGACTTTTCAGTTTCCAACTGAGCTTGCCCGCGGGCCAGCGTGGGGGGGGGGGGTCCCAGCCAGGCCCTAAGACCCTGCGACCTCAACGTCAGAGTGGTCAGAGCCCTCACCATTCCTCTCTGCCCAATTTCTCTCCCCTCCCGATCAGACCACTTCTTTCCCCCGCCATTTCCAACTGTCCCTGCCGTTCAGGCCCCGAGGTGACCCGGTGCCCACAGTCCCCAGCCTCACTGGACTCTCCCCTGGCTCCAGGAGGGCCTCCTTGAGGGTGGGCTGCGGGAGG
The DNA here is from genome assembly GCF_036321535.1 of Camelus dromedarius. Lineage (NCBI taxonomy): Eukaryota > Metazoa > Chordata > Mammalia > Artiodactyla > Camelidae > Camelus > Camelus dromedarius. Next base: position 822,120 of record NC_087442.1, read on the forward strand.
TAAGCCTGGGCGGCTCCCACCCAGCCTAGGGACCACTGTCACACCTTCTCTGCCGGGCAGTGGAGTGCTGACGAAGCCAAAGAAAATGGAATTCAGTGGTCATAGGGTCCCGTCCTCTTCCCTCCAGGAGCACCTGGGACCCAGCAGGGGCGGGGCAGCTGCCAGCAGGCAGAGCTGGCCCAGGGAGGAGGGACCCGGGATCTTCAGGCAGTAGCTCTCCTTGACATTTTTCTTTGACCTCTGAGTAAATTCCAAGCGCGCAGCTGGGGGCAGCCAGGCAGGCCCCGTTCCGCTCCCCTCCCGGGCTGAGCGCATCGCGGGTCACAGTGACCCTCAGTTTCCAGCAACGACGACCCAGCCGGCCTGGCTGCTGCGCCTAACCTGTCCAGCCTCCCTGGGAAGTGCTTCGGCGCGGCCTCCCAGGTGAGCGCCCAGCCAGAGTCTCTCCTGCCGCCTCAGATCTGGGCCAGGGTAACGTGTAGGCACCGCCACCGGCCTCCTCCGTGGGGCTCATGCGCGTTCACGGCCTCTCACCTAGAACCGAGTGACAACCAGGCTGCGTTTGTGTCCCTTGCCGGGAGAGCCAGAGAGTGCCCAGCGCGGCAGAACCCCGCGCCCAGCCGGATGGGGCCTCGCTCCGAGTCTTGGTCCCCTGCGCGCGCGAGCGGCCGCCTGTCGGGTGCGCACGGAGGTGTCTGCCACACACCGAGACACTGTGCGTTCCCTCGGAGCCAAGCTGCTCACCGCATGCGTGTGCGCTTCACGTCGCCGGGCTGGAAGGTTCGGGAAGTCCCTGTTCCCAGGCGCAGTCAGCCACGTGGGCGCGCGGGGTCCTCCCGACGCCTGGGCGGGACCCTCTAGGTGGGGGCGCGGGGACGCGCCCGGGCGGGGAGGGGTGGGGGCATGCGGTGACGGCCAGGCGGGCGGGGCGGGGTGACAGAAGGACACCCCCTCCGTCGGCCGCGCCCCCTCCATTGTTGTCCTCTCTGCTCAGTCTACCGAAGCTCGGAGCGGCTCCGGGGCCCGGGTGTGGATTTGGGCCTCTCTCCGGGAGCCGAGGGGGCAGTTGAGGGGGATGGGGGTCTCCGGCGGCACGGGAACCCGGGCGGCGGCCGGCCTGGACTCTCAGGGGAGCGTCCTGGGCGGGTCTGGACAGCCCCCCGCCCGGCCCCGAGGGCGTGGAGAGGGGCGCGCTCGCCTTCAACGCGCCGCGGGCGGACGGGCGCGAACCACCGCACGGCCCGGGAGCCGGGAAGGGAGGCGGGGTGCCGGGCGCCCTCCCCGCCCGCACGGGTCTCCGAGGCCTCGGTCGGCCCCTCGTGCTTATTTCTGTGGCTTTGGCTCTCGGCGCGGGCGGGGACAGGGTGCCGAGGGGAGCAGGGCAGCGGGGATGGGAGCCTGCAGCCTTTGGGGTGACTTCTTTCTGGAAGCGGCTGTGTGGGCCGAGGAGAAAGGCGCGAGGGGAGGGGGGAGAGGGGACGGGGAGGGTCTCCCGCCGGCCCGGCCCGGGGGCTCGGCGCCCCGCTCCCCCTACCCAGCCGGTGCGTCCCGGGCCCCTCCCCCCGCCCCTCCCTCCGCGCCGCCCCCCGCCCCCCTCCTTCATCCCTCCCGCCGCTGGCGAACCTGCCGTCCTCTCGGAGCCGCGCATCCAGGCAAGAAAATCCGGCGTCTTTTCTCATTTCACCCGCGTTTCCATTAACCCAGTCCCGGCACCAGCTAATCCGCGGCACCGAAGGCAAAAGGAGGCTAATTAATGACCAGCTTTTCCAGTCAAGACCGGCGATAATTGCTTTGGTGGCCTTTATGATTACAAGATAAAAATGGCCCGGCCTGACATAAGAGGCCCTGTGTACACTCGGAGACGGGAGGAAATGAAGAGTTGGGAGGCTGAATACGGAGCAGAAAATTACCAATAGAAGAGAGATAATGAATAGGCCGGCCAGGCATTCATGGGGAAAAGTCCATTTTGTCACCACGCGGAATTAGGCGGCGGAGGGAGTCTGCTAATTGCGCTCATCTTGTAGCCGCCGGGCTGAGGCGGGGGCGCGCGCCTCCATTCCCCCCCGAGCGGTCGTGGAGGGCTGTGCTGGCCGGAGTCGCTTCCGTCTTCCCCTGGCGTTTTTAATTGTTGCTAATATTCCTCATAACCAAGCTAATGAGGGCGAGCGCTCTGCAACTTCGTGCACACGGAGACTAGTGAACCGCCCCGAAGGACCTTCCCACCCCCACCCCCCGAAGCCTGAGCATCTGGTGGACGGGCTCCCTCACCTCTTACCCGCCGCATCCGCATCCGAGAGGTGAACTCCCGGGCCATCGTGTTCCCACGTCTCGCAGCTCCTTTCAGGGGGAAAGTGCAGAGGTGCGACGTGCGGGGGTCTGGGCTGCGGGGCAGCCCCGCGTGGAGAGCGGCCCAGGTCCGTGGACTGTACCGGGGGACGTGCCTCGGAAGGCAGGCCGAGGGCCTTCCAGGGCGGCACCTCCCTGCAGTGTTACCGAGAGTATTAGCAAGACACCTCAAGCCGGGCTGGACTCGTTCCACTTCTGCTGCTACTTTTAGCCACAGCGGCTCTGGCACCCATTCAGCACCCCCCCTCCCGCCCGCTCGCTGGTTTGCATGCTGGGTCTGGGCACCTTGCTGTGTTATTTCCCTCCCACCTGCTAAGAGGAAGAGGTGAGCGCTGTGTTTTACTTAAGGCAGTGAATTAGCTGCCCAGTGCTGGATATTGTTAAGTTTGAGAAACAGCAGCCTTTTAAAGCGAGGGAAAAGTGATGCCTTCAACGTGCCCTCTGAAAACATGGCGGTCTGTGGTGCGCTGCTTGGAAGGGACTCTGGCGGCGGGTCCCAGGGCTGCGTGTCTGGGCCGCCCTTCGGCTGCTGCTTTGGTGCCCGCCCAGGGCTGTTGTGCTGTGCGCAGCTTCACTTCTTAGGTTGCTGTTTGCAAAGGATGGTTTTCTGGAGCTCCTGAATCGCTGGGTACTCACATGCCCCCTCTCCCGTTCCGCAGAGAAGCAAACTCAGGCTCCTGCCTCATCAGGCAGAGCAGGACGACTCCGCCAAGTTCATCGTGCTCACCCTGGTCTCCATCGTGGCCGTCGTGGGGGTCCTCCTGGCATCCAGCGTCTTCTACTGCCTGCGCCACAGCTCTCACCACAGGCTGAAAGAGAAGCTCTCGGGACTCGGGGGTGGCCCGGGCCCAGATGCGCCCAGCGCCTACCAGGTAAGAAGTGCCTTTCCTCAGCGCTGTCTCAGGTGCACTCGTCCTGGAGCAGACGTTGGACTCCCCTCCGGCCCCTCCCCCGGCCCCAGCAGTTCATTTATTCCTAGTTTGGGTTCTCCTGTGATGACGATGTGAAACTTCTCATTAGCATTCATGTAAATACCTGGCAACCATAGTTTTCCTGCTTTATATTAATCTTATGCTGTTCTTGGATAGTCTCGTGTTAGCTGTGAAAGCTAGTTGCTAATTAGAAATGTGGGGGGAAGTGTACGCTACATGAATTATGTATTACTTGTATCTTCCTTAGTTTGGCCAGTATTAATTTTAAAAAAGTCAGAGTTGCAAGATAAATTGGCTGTGTAGATGTTTGAAGATGTCTCTGAAATCACTGACTTCCTCGGGTCTTCTGTGAAAAGACCCTCCCACCTGCTCTGTCGCCGCCCTCACTAGTATTTGGATAAGTGAAGTAGAACGCTGATAAATGGAAAGTAAACCAGCAGTGACTTCAGGAGAGCAGTGGGGGCATCTGTGTCCTGGGGATTCGAGAGACCAGACGCACCTGGAAACACGCTGGACACCAATGAGAGTGGGAGGAAGGCAGGTTCAGACCAAATTGGACATTAAAAAAAAATCGCAGAATGTGTGGAAGTTCTGCAGCAAACACTTCAGTGTTAATAACGTTCTGTAATGAAAACATACCTTTGGTTGTAACAGCAGTGCAAGCCTAGAAAATATACAAGTCAGGGCATCTGATTTCTTTTAACTTAAAATATAATTTAACTCCAAGAACATTAATCACCATTTTTAAAGTTCAGTCAGTATATTTTGTAGAAGATTTTCTCCCATTGGAGTAGATTCTTTGTTTTCGCAAGTCACATGATTATGATGTGGAATATGTTATGTAAATAATGCATCATGTCTGACAGTCACATCTAAGTTAAATATTATCATTCTGTCATCCCAGTACACCACTGGGGGAGGGGGGCTCAAGCTCTTTCTAGAACCTGCCCCCCAGGTGTTGTGAGAGGTGCCCTCCAGGAGTTGTCTGAGAGCCACCCTGACCCTGTCTCACATAAGGAGCTGGGCTATATTTATAAAATTGCTCTGCTTAAAATAGACCAGGAGAGAGCATTTTTTTTCGTGTTTCAAAATTCTTGGTGGTGGTGTTGAACAAAGAAAACTCTAGTTTTCTGGAGGAAGTCACAAGCCTGGCCAGTATGATCTTTTCTTATAAAGAAACAGCAGCTTTCAAATGTGTGGGAGATGGCATTTCAGTCGCAGAGTGAGCTTAGCTTCAAAGCAAAAGAAAAATCACGTTTGAAGAAGAAGCCTGGGAAAAATGTCACATAAACTAGTAAGAATGTACCCAGAAATCCTATTGAGCAGGGACCATCAGTGCAGGATGCCGGGTCTTCTGGGCCACGTCTGTGCCAGGACATAAATAAATTATCACACCAGTTCTGTTCCGTGTGCAAGAGATGGGAGATCATACGGGGGTAGGTTTTTAGAAAGCATAGCATCCTTTGATACACTTTGAAATTCGAATATAAAATATTGATAGAAAGGGAAGGTTGGACTTGCATGCAGAAACGGCTCATTCTGACAAAAGTGCATGTTGCAAATGCGTACTTAGAACTGAGTTTGTGATAATTAACAGGAAAAAAAAAGCTTCCCCGTGACAGCTCTAATTAATAGTATCTGTAATTAAAATCATGCCCTTCCAGCAGGAAAACTGTTTGAATTTCTTGGAGTGACCTTTACGCTGTCCCTCCTGGGGGCACGGTGGCTAAGTTGATATTGATTTTATAATGAGCTCTGGTTTGTTTAATAAGAATCTGTAATCTAGACAATAAATGAAATGTGTGCTTTTCTTCAATCCAGACTAATAAGAAAGGGAGAAAGTACAGGGGAAAAAAAACTTTTCCTTTAAAAATATGCATGGAAATTTGGAAATGAGACTGTTGTAAAGATTTTCTGGTGGGCTGCATTTTGAAATCAGCGCAGAAGACCTTTGGGGGTGCTGCTTGACTAGATGTGGAGGTTTGCGGCGTCAGAGAGGACTGTCCCCTGGTGAGAGCATGGTGGCTCCGGGCTGCTGTGTTATTTTGGCTTGGCTGAGCGGGGCACACTCAGCGAGTGGAGATGGGGGTTTCACGAGTTTTAGGTCTAAATTTAGCTGAGTCATGGGTTAAGGAGGGTGAAAGGATAGTTCCACGTACAGGGGTTCACGTGCGCAGACGGAGCAGGTATCAGTTCACTGACGTGCCAGGACCTTTCTAGAGCTGCCACAGACCCAAGTTTAAAAGTCTGTCTGAAGAGTTTTTTTGAGTATTTCAAATGTAAAATAACAATTTGGGGAATAGTATCTAGTTGCTTCAATGCTTCATTTCAAGACATCGAACTTCTGCACTTTGCTAACTCTGTGACGCAGGGAGTTTGCAGACAGACCTCGTCACCCTTCTCAGCACTGGCCACGAGGAAGACCGAGCAACTTGATACGATGCTTTCTTCCTTTTATGGAGATGTGATGGAAATATTCCATTCATTTTATAAAGGTTTCTGTGTAAGTTGGGGTAGAAGTTAAGTGACCTAGAGATGACAGAACGGTGGGTGCAGAGTCATAGTTTCACTGACATCAGAGTCCGAGGTCACCCTTTAAAGACAGAACTAACATTCTTACACGGGGAGAGTCGGTGGAGAGGGAGGCTCGGGGCTGGTGTTCTGGAGAACGGACCGACGCCTTCTTCCCAGAGAGTCAGCAGAGGACCCGCGTGTCCCAGTTACATGGCACAGCAGTGGTGTCGTTGCAAGACTCTTCTAGCGGGAAGGCCTCCTCTGGTTGACCCTTCATGAAGCATGGGTCGACTTAGCCCTTAGATGTGCGCCTGCTAATGTCCGCGCCCTGAAGTCGCCGGCCGTGCGTGCAGGCCCCTGGCGTGTGCGTGGTCGGCGGTGTGGGGTGTGGGGGCCGCGGGCCCCCGGCGTGTGCGTGGTCGGCGGTGTGGGGTGAGGGGCCGCGGGCCCACGGAACCCTCCTAATAGCGGGCTTTCCTTAAGTTGTTTCAACACAGTGAGCAGTTTGCAGTATTAGCTTCTCATGCAAACGTGTTTACACCTTTTTCCGTTTCTCCCTTAAAATAGAACTACTTCAGAGACAGAGCTAGCATTTCAAAGATTTCTTGGTTTACACGTGTGCGTGTGCGGGTTTTGTCTGCTTCGCCTACTGGGGAATCAGAGCTCCCTGGGTAGACGCTTGCACTTTAGCACTTAAGGAGCCGCCAGTCTCGCCAGGTTACCTGTGGACGTTCAGCTAGCTCACACGTGCCAGGGTCAGGTGTGTTAACTTTCTGAAGAACTGAAACCCATTTTTAAAGCTCATGTTTCAATGGAATACCGCCACCAAACTTTCCCCCCATTGCTTTAGTGAATGTTATTTTTTCCTCCTAAACAGATAAACATAATATGTTTGGATTAAACCTGTACTTCATTATTGAAAAAGCCAGGTTCTTTGCTTTTGGTCTTTCTCCCCCCAGTTGGCGTGTCATGCCGCATCCGTGTTACCTGCACTCGTGAGCGCGCACGGAGGTGGCGCGTGCGCACCGGGCTGTGGTGCTGGGTGAGCAGCGCGCTGTGCACGTTTGCCGGGAGGTGTCCCACTTCTGCGGAAGGTGATTGGGCAAAACTGTGCAGAAACAAGTCGTTAGATGGTTAGAAGACGTTCCCCGCCTTTTCCTCTCCGAGTCTCTTTGAATGTTGCGTGCGTGTCTCTGAGGCTTTGATCATCTCAGAGCAGCAACTCGCGCATCCTGCCGGCCCCTCTCCCTTCCCGCGCCGGGGCAGAGGCTGCTGCGGAATTTTCAGCAGGGCCTCTTTTGATAGTTTATTCCACAATACCCAGCGGGCTCCCTTGTTTTTGGAGGCTCTGGAACCAGACCTGGAGGAGGGGCGGCGGTGGGTGCGGGACCTGTAAACAGCCACCCAGCGCCCCTGCCATTGCTGGAAGCTGCTGCTCCGATGCTCCAGCGCCTGACCGCTCACCTGCGAGCCAGGAGGGCTGGGCTGGCCACGGGGACGTGCCCCAGGCTGGCTTTGCTCCTGGCTTTTGAATTAGGGGGCCTTCTCCTGGCTGCATTGACTCTTCTCTGCTTGGTGTATCGCTGGTCGCAGAAACGTTTCCCGATTTGGGTGAAAACCTGTGACATCGCTTGCGGCTTCGTTGATCCCACCGCAGGTTCGCACGCCGGCCCTTCCTGTCTTGGTCGGCTGTGTGTCTTAGAGGGCCTTTGCTTTGCTTTATGTTTAAATTTTCAAATCAGAAGAATTTTTTTTTTTGGCGAGTTTCCAGTAAGCAGAATCTATCCTGTTTTAAAAATGAAACGCTGCCCTAAAATGCTACTCAGCACCGTCTCCGTGTGCTGCCACCTCGTCAAGCTGGAGAGCTGGGTTAGAGTTGTGCAGATTCTGCCTTTGCGGGAGGAGCTGACAGCACCAGTGTCTGCAGGTGGACTTCCGTGGAAACTCTCCAGGTTCCGGCTGCTTTTGCAGGTGTGCGTGTTCCGTCTGGTCAGGTAGCAGCCAGGTGGCCTTCCTGTGCTCTGTGACCCCAGAACAGGCCTGGGCTCCCCTACACACAGTCAGTGCCACGTTGCTATCCGGGGGGTGCTCCTAGAGGCAGCCTTGGGAGAACCCAGGAAAACTTGCTCACCTTTTCAGTGAGGGGAGCGAAGGGACCCATCAGCCCTGGGGGTGTCCGGGCCTGCTTTTCGCATGTGCGTTTGGTGTCAGGTGATCAGTATCAGAGCCGACAAGCTCGGCTGAACCTTCCAGAGATCTTTCCACTCTGGGTCCGAGCATGTTTCTGGAAGACGTGAATTTGTAGCATGTTTTCCTCCTAAATCTTAAATTTTCCAGCACGCAGTTTCCAAAAGCAACAACGACTCTCTCGTTCTCTGGTTTCTGTACAACGTGTTTCCTCAAAAATAGCTCCTGAGATTTGGAAATAGATCTTCCAGGGGAGGCTGAAGTCTGGAACGATTGCCAGGGAAATGGCTAAGCATACAAAGGAAACATGTTGCCACCCTAATATAGCCAGGCACTCCCCCGATCAGACAGAGACAATTAGTTCAGACTTAATAAAAAATAACAGGCCACTCAGTGAGATATTTGGAAAATAAAAGATTGGAACGTCTAATGCTGAGAAGCCCGAGGCCTGGAGTCCATGGCTTCCTCCGGATGCTGAGTTACTTGCGCTGATCTGTTTGCGTTTTCGTGGTGTGGCCGTGCATCTGGGTTTGACGTGAAGACCTGTTTCTCAAGGAAGGCCAGGAAGCTGGGAAGCGTCTTCCCTCTTCTGTGTCTGTGCCGGGGGCTTCTCCTGGGTTCTCTCGTCTTGTCCTAGAGTGACCCAAAGGGAGCACATGTCCCTGAGCGGGAGCTCCGTGTGCTCACACGGCTGCCAGGTGAGGGCGGTGTGGGAGGTGGGCAGGGCAGGTGCCCCATTTACTCTGCTTCCGTCCAGGGCATGTTCTAGTCTGCTTGCCCGGCTCACTGTCTGAGTCAGAGAGCAATTCCATCCTGCCAAAGCCAGAGGGGCGCGTCTGATGGCGCCCTGCACCCAGGAAGGCTCTCTGAGCCCCCCGCCCTGGTGCCCTCATCCTCAGCCACCAGCTCCTGTGAATGATGCCCACAAAGGGGCTTTGAAAGCCTTGCCTGGCCACACCATATGGCCACTCCCAGCAGTCAGGGCCTCCTTATACACGTGGAGAAAGGGCATGGGAGAAGGTGTGACTTGTCCCCGGCCTACGGCCTGCGGGGGAGGGGGCAGAGCTGAACTGGGCATTTCAGCCCCAGATGCCCAGAGAGTGGGCCCGCTGGCTGGGGACCCTCAGCAGATGGGACAGGACCTTCTCTGGTCTCAAGCTCTGGTGGCCCCTCCCCCCCCCCCTCCTCGTGGTGACAGGCGCTGCAGGAGACTGAGGAAAGACTGACACCACGTCTCTGCTTTTGATAATTTCAAGTAGCCAAGGCGTTTGCCATAAAACCACGTGAAGCCCAGTGAGCAGCACAAGAAGCCAGCGATGGTGAAGAGGTGGCTAGTGTGGTGCGGAAATCAGATGGGTTCAGGGTCACAGGGAGGAGCCCTGAGCCCACAGGTGGATGGAGGCTGCATGGGGTCCCCGGAAAGGAGGGACCTGCGGGTAGATGGGGGGACAGACATTCCAGGCAAGAGGATGGACTCAGGCACTGGGGGTCCTCACCACTGGGCGACAGACTCCACCAGGACAGGCCTAGGGAGCAGGGACCGGAGGCAGGAAAGCTGGGAGCGGCTGCAGGGACCATGCAAGGACCGCTCCCAAGATCCCAGGCAGCCTTCCAAGCCCGGGCATCGGCACCAAGGACCACGGTGTCCTCTGAGGATTTCAGCTCTCCCTGGGGCTGGCAGTGGCTCCATGGACAAGGCTTTAGTCTCCCCCACATGTGGCACTGGCAGTGGCTCCGTGGACAAGGCTTTAGTCTCCCCCACATGTGGCACTGACAGTGGCTCCATGGACAAGGCTTTAGTCTCCCCCTGACACGTGGCGCTGACAGTGGCTCCGTGGACAAGGCTTTAGTCTCCCCCACATGTGGCGCTGACAGTGGCTCCGTGGGCAAGGCTTTAGTCACCCCCCTGACACGTGGCGCTGACAGTGGCTCCGTGGACAAGGCTTTAGTCACCCCCTGACACGTGGCGCTGACAGTGGCTCCGTGGACAAGGCCCTTAGTCTCCCCCAACATTCTTCCTTCTGAGTCTCTTTCCCTCTTGCTGTGCTTTTTACTTGTTAACTCTTTCTTTCCCGCTATTTGGACCCATGGAAGAGCCCGCGAAGCCCCCTGTCCTGATGGCACCAGCCAGAGCCTGGGCCTGGCACCTCTCACAGCCCTGCCCTCCTCGCCACAACACAGGCAGGAAAGGGCTGGGTGCCCTTCACGGCGCTCTTGGAGTTCAGAGAAGGTCGTGGGGGTGTTGGCTCATTTCAGTTCGAAATTCTGTCTGCTTGTGGGGATCACGGGCTCCCAGCGGTCTTTGTTGTGGGGGCTCATCTGGACGGCTTGGCTCTGGGCCCCCTGTGTGTGTTTCTTACTCACCTGCCTTTGTGGGGGTGCTCTCAGCCTTGGGCCCTGATCCAGAGACCTGGGCACATTTTCTCAAGCAAAACTTGGGGCATCCAGTCTGCAGAGAAAGCAGCATACTCCTAGAGAAGCCGGAGATCTAGACTGTTGTGTAAAGTTGAGGACACTCTGAGGAAGGCGTCTGGGGAGGTGCGGGTGTGAAGACAGAGTTCCGGCGACACTGTGACTTCCAGGAAGGGTGTCTTCTTCACCGTCCGTCCAGGGCCAGAATTCAGTCAAGTCAGCCCTCAGTTGGTCTCTGGAGGAAGATGGACCCGGTGTGTAGATTGGGGCCTGGGCCACCTCCAGTCCCCTCACCCACCCCACCCAGGACGTGTGTCTCTCCTGTCACACCAGGGCTGGGCTCGGGCGGTCCTGGGATGAGAGAAATGTGGCGGCTGTGTGGGCAGGTGCGCTTGGGGACCGGCTGCAAGGGGACTGCTTCTCAGAGAGGCGAAGCCGCCCTGACATCAGGTGTGTGTGGGGAGAAGCTTGAGAGAGTAAAGGGAAGTGTGAAAGATGGATTAAATAGGGATTTAGACCAAAACAGCCACGGTGGGAGAGGGAGCAGGACTTCTCCAGGGCAGGCTGTCGGAGGGCCCACAGAAGTGGCAGCGGTGGTCCACACCGAGTGCAACAGCCCCGGGCACCCTTCTTGTGGTGGGGGGGGGGGGGTCGTGTCTCTATGGAGAGGCCGGGGTGGCCATGCAGGGCCCTCTTCAACCAGAGCCCAGCTCTCTGCATGCCGCCTCCCCCGGGGACAGCCTCCGTCTGGCGGCTGTGAGCAGACCCCGCGGGCCCGCACAGCACCCGCAGCGGGAGGCTCGTGCTGGCCCCAAGGTCGTCCACTCTGACGCGCCCTCGGTGGGCACCGGAGGACGTCTCCATGCTGAGTGGCGTTATCTGCAGTGAAATGCATTAGCCTGTCAAGAATGGCCAAGCCCAGCTCTTAACCCAACACGTACCCGGCATCGAAGAGGAGAGGTTACAGCAGGTGGCAGAGTGAGGAACGGCCACTCGGGGGTGGCTCGGGCTGTCAGAGGTACATAGGAGCTGTGTATTTCGAGGGGAGAGAGTGCTAGGAAGGCAAATGCAGTCAAACCCAGGGGAATCGGCAGGGGACAGCAGTTTCCAAATGTCAGAGGAGGCACATTCAGGGACGTGACAGAGGAAGACGGGCCCCAGCACAAGTCCCTGACACAGAGCAGTCGGCCCGGCGGCTGCCTCCTGCCCAGGGACACTGGGCGCTGGCGTCACCCTCCCCAGGGCCCCAGGCCCCTTTGGGCTTGGAGTTCTCCGTGGCTCCCAGCCCGTGGCCGCCCCTCGTCTTCCCAGCCCTGGCCGGCAGCTGCTCTGGGCGCGGAGTTCTGCTTGAGGGCCTGGCCCGTGTGTGGCTCCCAAACACTGCGTCCCTGTCGGCGCGTGGGTCACCCTTGAGGTACAGACACCTCAGAGAGCCTTGGGAAGGCTGCGCAGCTGAACTGAGAACTCTTCCAGAACATCTTTTTTCTAGAAAGCTTATTTCTCATAACGATAGAGTCACATTTTCTGAAACAGCGGGGACAAGAGAACTTTACATCTCATCAGAGTGTGAATGTCGGGCCGGTTCGCACTGGTGTTAAGGACGTGCCTGAGACAGGCAGCTCTGTGGTGGCCCACAGGGAGCCTGGGAAGGTCGGGGGGGCTTCCCAGAGGAGCTGGGGAAGGGGGCTCAGAGGGGGAGAGACGCAGGCAGGTGCCCGGGAGAAGATGGAGCCCATGACGCCGTAAGTCTGGGCGGCAGATGGGGAAGTCTTCTTGGAGCTGAAGCTCACGCTGAGGAGAGAGAGACGTTTGGGAAGGGCTGAGCCCAGGTCTGGGAGGGTCTTGGAATGCACAGACGAAACGGAGGGAATTCCAGGAACCAGGCAGAGAGTCCTCTTACTTGTGCTAGATCAGTCTGTGCCGGCCTTCGTCGTTCTTCAGGAGGGTCAAGCCACGGTGAGAGACACCACGGAACAGCGTTTCTCTTCTGCGTCGAACTAGCTGTTCTTAAGTCTGCACTGGGGTGTTCTTCTTTGGGAATCTGGGGAGGTCGTTTTTCTGTCAGCAAGAGCGAGACACTCACTGGAGGCTCTCCGGTGCGGACGGCGACAGTTGTGAAAAAGTATTCTCTTCAGACTTGTGAGCATGAAAAATAAAGCAGGCGTCAAAATTAGGTCTCTGTGTGTGTGTGTCTGTGTTTAGGGTTATTTGGAGAATATCCAAGTGATTACATTAGCAAGTAAGGCCAGATGTTTTAACACGCACAGCTCCGTGGTGTTGAAGGGAGGGAGGGACAGGCAGTCAGGTTTACCCTTGGGTTGACTTTGTGACGTTCAATCGCAAGTCAGGTAGGAGAGTTTATGTGGTAGCTACTGGGTTATTCGTGCACGCAGGGTGTTAATGTCAATGTGAAGCTACGTGTAAACCCTCTAATTAAAGTTTAAAATTTTGGATTTGCTTTATAGGTAAGCACTTTATCATTTGCATTTTTTTTGTAAAGACAGTGAAGCCAGGGAATAACCAGGAGGGGAGTGTTCCCAGCATCAGCTCTCCCATAAACGCGCAACACACGCCCTGTGACCGGAGCCTGAGGTGCTCCTGCGGGAGGAGCCAAAACACAGACTCGTGTGTGAAACGCAGCAATCCGCTGGAGCGGAGTCATGCCTAGTCCCCGTGTTGCAGGACTTTCTCCCCCCACCCCGGCTTCCTCATCCTCTGCCACATTCAAAGAGAAGAAAAATACTGAGTTAAGTGGCCCCAAAATTTGAAATTGAAATGTAAGGGGGAAAACTGGGCAAAAACCCCAGCCGCTGTGGAACTGTGTCTCTTCTGACCTTGGACCCCGCGTTTCCCAGTGATGGCGGTGACACGGGCGTTTTAATTCTGCTCTGGCTCCGCAGCTCCTGGGAGCCCCTCGTCCAGAGGTGGGTTTCTTTGGTACATCTTGAGTCTGCAGGTTTCAAATCAACTCCAAGCGGGGCAGCAAACAGAGCTGGGGCCCTGCATGTGACAAATGGCCCTTGTTCCCCGGCCAGCAGCGTCCCAGGTATCCGCTTGCTCTCTGATCCTCTCCGGGCACCTCCTCCCAGCCCTCAAAGTTCGCATCCCACAGCCCCTCCGGCCTGAGATGCAGGACACCCCCTAGCTGGCTTGACTCGAAGGCCGATGCAGATGCCCATGTCCCGTGGGAGCTCCGCCCCACTCCCTCTGGGCGGGAGGTGGCGGCTTTCAGAAGCTCCCGCAGGCTCAGAGGGCAGAGCCTGCCCTGCTCGGCTGCAGAAATGGAGCAGAGACAGACCAGGAGTGACTTGGCCGCGGCCACCAGCGTGTCAGCAACAGAGCCACCAGACCCGTTGTCAGAGATCCCTGTGCCCCACAGCCGGTTGCAGTTCCCAGCAGATCTCCGAGGAGGAACTGGGCCCCGTGACGTGCCATTTCTGAGACCAGAGGGACAGCTGCTTCCGTGACGCCACCGCCCCGCCCCCACCCGGGCTCTGCCCTTTGGCCTGATAGGCGCTGGATGCAGAGTGGGACTGTGAATCCCTTTTGTGCTCCTGGCCGGCTCCTCCTCAGCCCAGGGAGGTCCCCTGTGCGCCCCTGTCTCTGGGCCTTTGTGCAGCCCTCGCTTCCCACCCTGAAAGCCCTCCAGCCCTGCTTTATCCACAGAGCAACCCATCTGTCAGCTGGCCCAGACCCCCTCTCCGCCCGCCTCCCGGCCCGGCACAGGGCCCTCCCGTCGAACCCTGCTGCCACCCTTGCATTGCCCTTCGCATCAGGAGCGATGGCTGTGGCTGAGAGAGACCTGGGCTGGGGGCCAGGCTCGCCGTCCCCACTGTGCCTTCCCTCCAGAGGAGGCGTTTCTGAAGTGCCAGGTCTGTGGGGTAAACACGCAGCACCAGGGGGGGCCCTTCCCATGCTCCGTGAAACCTCGTCAACACGTTGAACTAAGGTATCGGTGTGGGAAGAGCTGGGGGTGGGGGGTGCTTTACAGCCCCCGTGAAACCATCAGCCGTGACTGCCAGCGTGCGGGGCGGCACCCGGCACAGAGGAGGCGCTCTGCGAGTGCTGAGGGTGGTGGATGAGGACACAGTGACGATGGCAGTGAGGACGGGTGGTGAGGACTCCTTGTCTCTTGAGCAAGACGAGGGTTAGGAAGGCGACCAGAACTTCCGGTAGAACTCAGTCCATGTCCAGCCCAGGCTGCTCTGAGGAGGTGGGCATCTGTCTCTACCTGGCGTGGCTGCTTCCAACCGCCTGCGTGCCAGCCTGGACGGCCCTGGCACACAGGTGGGGCTGCGCAGACCTCCTTCGCCCGAATTGAGCCAGGACGTCTGACTTGGGGAACCCTTGAAGCGTCAAGGTCGGTGAGTCGTCAGCTGCAGGAGTCCAGGAGGCTTCGGATCGTGTTTATTGCTTTATTTGCCCATCGCTGGTGGCCCGGCTTGGGGAGCGGGGCTTGGAGGTGGGACTGAGACCTCCTGGGTCGGCTGGAGTGTTGCCAGGGCTGCGGGTCAGACACGCCTCCTCTCACGTCTCCAGTTCCAGCGTTCAGCTGAAGCATTAAAGGTCGTTACAGAAACCGCATTAGCAACAGTCTGGGGGAGAAAGAAGATGCTTGTTGGAGCTACGTGGGTCCTCCCTGCGTTTCCATTTTCACAACTCCATCCTGATTTGCCCCGGTATTTATCAGGAGCAGAGCACGTGAGGAAGAGGAGTGTGTGTCTGGTCTGCGAGGACTGACAGGCTTTGGGGAAGGGGCCAGCTTGCGCCCCAGCGGGCGCATGAGCTGCGTCCTGGAGGAGGCGCGCTCAGTAATGTGCCCTCTGAGCCCCCCTTTGGGCAGCCTGCCAGCCGCAGAGTCTGTGAGGCCGAGGGCTCTCCTGCACTTCACAACCATGGAGAATGATGGCCCCTCCGAGCCGTCCACGGGGCTCCCAAAGGACGTCACAGCGCTGCCTTGTCTGCGCCTCCGGCAGCAGGACCTGACTCCAGCTCCCCCCGCAGCACCTCCTGCGTCACCCCGGCTGCTGCCCGGGGGCCCTCGGTCCCCCAGGGGCTGCTGCAGGCAGTGATGCCCACCAGGGAGCTGGCATCTACTGAAGCCTCTGTGGTTCTGTGCTGGGCATGAGGGGGCTGGAGAAAGTGACTTCTGTCTTCGAGCTTGGGAGGCGAGAGTTCGCTG
Organism: Camelus dromedarius; assembly: GCF_036321535.1. Lineage (NCBI taxonomy): Eukaryota > Metazoa > Chordata > Mammalia > Artiodactyla > Camelidae > Camelus > Camelus dromedarius. The sequence goes on from NC_087442.1 coordinate 837,693, forward strand.
ACATGAAGACAGCCAGAGACCAGGACAGGACCGGCTGGGGGAGCCTGGCTTGGGGGCACGGGCAGGGCGGCAGGGAGGGCGCGGACAGGGTGTGGGGCTTGGGGGGGCGCTCTGTTTTCTCTGACTGCAGTCGGTTCCAGACTTCGAAGAGACTTGAAAATCATTTTCACTTCTTAGTTAAAATGTGTCTGTATCTTTAACTGTTATTTTGAGAAAACATTTGCAGAATGGGAACGATCACTCCATGCTGCTCAGTAAACACTGCTGGTGGTGGAGTGTCTCGGGGACTTTACTGACGTTGTGGGACCCGAGTTATTAAAATAACGCAGCTGCATCCGACCAGAGGAGCATGGGTTTGCAGCCGAAGCTGTTGTTGGGGTGTCAGGGGCTGGGGGGCGCCACGTCCCTAGTTAAAGCTCTGGGACCCAGCTTAGGATTCCGTCTGGAGAGGTGCTTCTCCCCGTGGGGGGGTGTGCACGTGAGTGCGCACGTGAGTGTGCTGTCCCGCCTTGGAGCCGTAAATGCCATCTGAGCATCGCTGAGCAGCCGGGCGGGGGTGGTGAGACTGTCCCGGGACGAGCGTTGCTGACTTCGTGTCACGAGTCAGTGAAAGGGAGGCGGGGCTGAGGACCGAGGCTCCGCCCCGGGGACAGGTGCCGGGCTGGCCTGGATGAGAGCCGGTCACCCAGGGCTTCGCTCTGGCTCTGCCCTCTCGGGAGGGGGAGGCAGGTTCCTCTGCTTCTCCCTCAGCGATGGCCATGGCCCTGCGCCCCTCAGCCTCTCCCAAGGCGGCACGGGCCCCCGGAGCCGGGAGCGCCCACCCAGCGCACACAGCCCACGCCCGTTTCCGCTTCCCAGAGCAGCACTAATCAGACGAGCCATTTACGGTGAGAACATCTCCATAAAATAGCTCCCGTAAACCAAACTGTGAGTCAGCGCTCCTGGGGTCACAGCAGCCCAGCCAGCCCAGGAGGGGCAGCTCCTTCCAGGTCGCAGCCGCTCGAGGACGGCCGGCCGCCGCTCTCCTGTCCCTTCTGTGCTTTTTCTTGACGAGGCAGTGCTGGCCTCTGCCTTCCCCAGGCCTTTCACTCCCGTTTAATCATATCGAGTGTAGAATTTTATGTGTTTTAAACCTACCTGGTATTGTTTCTTTATTACAACCGTTCACGCCTGCTCCACTTAGAAAATATAAGTAAAAAATAAGGCGAAAGCCTGTGCCCCTCCCCGAGCGGAGCCCCTCCGTCCGCGGCGTCGCGGGGGCCCTGCCCTCTCAGGGTGTTGGCTCCACGTCCAGGCTTCTGTGGGGGCCTCCCTGTGCCCCCAGGCCCCGTGGCCGCCTGCTCGTGACGAGGCGGACGGCCGTCTCCTCCTCCGTGGGGTTGGGGTGCTTCTGCCCCCCGCCCCCGTTTTCACCCTGCTGGGCTCGGGCCCCGCCCCAGGGAGCCCCTCCCTAGCAGCGCGTTCCCGGGGTTTTGTCCTGTCCGCAGAGTAACTGCCCCCCGCCCCCGCACACCCTGATGAACCCATTTCTCTTTCTCCCAGGCTTTGTGCACCCCTCCTTCGTCTGGCCCTGTTGCCACTAATTACGTCCCCAAATAACCCTAAACCCCGGTCGCCTTTGTGTGCGCTCTCCGGCGGGCCCGCTTTGTTCCTGTTGTTCCTTGAAAGGTACAAAGGGTTTTTCTCAAGCCGTTGGCGGCCTGTCTCTCCCTCGGCGGAATCCAGGGACGGCGGGTCTTTTCTCTCGGGGTGAGTCTTGCTCGGCAGCGACAACCGCAGAGGGGACGTTTGCGTTATTACGTGTGTGGGTGGATTTCTGCCTCAGAATCCTAGTCGACGCACTCAGCAAAGTATGTTACAAAGACGTACAAAATACCTCGAGATGCTGCAGAGACGCCCAGGGCCTGTGCCCTGAGGTTCTGCAGAAAGGGATGACTGTGGCTCGACACGCGGCGTGTGCCCTTGTTTTCTGATCCTGCGTCCTCGCACCCTAAGGACTCCCTCTGAAACTCGGAAGCTCTTGGGTAGAAGCACGTCCGGTGCTGCCCTGCTCTGCTGACTGGGCCCCGGGCAGGGGGCGACCAGGCTCGGGGCCTCCGGGTGGCCGGTGGGGCTGCGTGTGCTGCTGGGGTGACTCTGATCACCACGTCCCTTGGCCCCGGACAGGTCGGAGGCAGCGGCGCCAGGATGGGTGTTTGCCGTCTTCTTGTTGGAGCGTCGGTGCCCCTCTTAGCTTTCCGGGCAGGTGAGGCGCCGTTTGGATCTGGTGGAACAGAGGGACACAAGCCTCACACGTCTGGTTGCTTTGTGACAGAACATTTAAGTTTAGGGGCTGTGGGAATGCTGCTCCGTTCTTCTCGGAAACTTCCAAGCTCCGATTTCCCCAGGAAGGGAGCGGAGAGATTCTTGCTCAAGACAGTGGTGGTCGGCAGACGGGGCTCCGCACGGCCCTTGGTGGTGCAGTGCAGCAGGCAGTGGCCCGTGTGGATTGGGGCCCCTCAGGTGTGGTGTCCTGACTCCCGTGTCCTCCCCCGTCTGCAGACGAGGAGGCTCTGCGGGGAGGCTGCGTCCAGCACGAGGAGGACACTGATGGTGGCTAGATTGTGCTTCGAGCCAGCCCGAGTTAACTGCGTCACCCGTTCGCTCTTAGGATCCTCCCAGCAGCTCAGCGCAGCCGCTCCACTGTTACACCCACTTCGCCGGTGACACACTGAAGCACAGAGACTCGGGCAACTTGTCCAGGGTCACGCAGCTCGTGAGCGGCCAGGCCGGGCTTCTGACTGGGGCGATCTGGGCCCCCGACGCCCAGCTGCACAGAGCTGGCCTGGCTCTGTCTTCTCCACCACTGATGACTTCCTTTCCTCCGTGGGACTCCTCCCGAGACACTGGTGGCCCTGGAAGACCTGCCTCCTGAGAGGACAGGCATCGATGTCCCGCTGTGGGCTTGCCCAGGGTCATGTCCGCCCCGTTGCGCTGTGAGTGTCCCTCTCGCCTGGAGCTGGAATGGCTTGCGTCTGTTTCCCTTGGTGATTTTCTCCGCTCCCGGGAGGGTCCAGAAGCTCCGAAGAGACAGACGCCTTGAAACCCAAAGCAGCACGTGCCCCCCCACCCCCACCGTGTACGTGATCGCCGCTTTCGCTGCCAGAAAACAACTTTCTGTTCATTGACACACAGACTGGCTTCTCCTTTCCTGCGCTGGGATGAGAAAACAAACAGATCTGGCCAAACTCCTGGGAGGAGGGCGCCAGCTCTCGGCCGCAGGGAGCTCTTGGTGCTGGGAGAGGCTCACCCCAGGTCTGCGAAGGTGCGGTTCTTGGGCTCGGCACCCGTGGCTCTGCAGACGTGGAAGGAAGCACCATTAGAGACGAATTACATGGACGGCTGGTCGACCCCACATGTAGGTCTATGGCTGAAAGATTCACTGGTTCAATCTGTCTGTCTTCTTCCTTCATAATTAATTGCCTCTTGGTTACCGAGTCCCTGGGTTGCTGCACAAAGTCGTAATTGTCTTTCTAAACTCCAGGGCATCAGGCCAAGTGCTCAGAGGCAGTTCATTACAGCGGTGCCATCCTAGGTCGGAAGCAGGCACTGCTCTAAGTAAAGCAGAGTCAGCCGGCATCTCAACCACTTTAAAACACTTTTTTAACGAAGGGGCTGGAAGGTGCTGCACCTTCTCGTCCTGCAAAGTGAAGACCGTTGGCCAGAAGCCTCCACCGGGCTCAGGATGTGTGTGCCGCTGGAGGGAACCACGGCTTGACTGCGTCTGCACCTTGGCCGGCCCCTCTAGTTCACAGGTCAGGGTTTCCGTGACCTCAGCCAGGGAGTCTGCATCCTGAGTGTAGATTCTGCCCTTCCTGCCAAACCAGGAAGCGCTCAAAACGGAAGTGGGCTGGTATCTGTCTTCCTCAGAGCATGCTTTGCAGGGTATTTGCCGTTGTCAGGTACCTTTGCTCAAATTAAACGCCCTCCACGGATGGTCACAGCCCTGTGTTCCAAACTCACTCGACAGAACGTCACTCATAGGAGGCTGGTCTTGGCTTGTCCTCGGCGTGGGGGTCCTGTCCGGTCTTGCGTGGCCCCCTTGCAGGTTTGGTAATGATTGCAGGGCGATAAACTCGGGTGAGTGCTCTGGTCCGATAGCCTTGCCCTGCAATGAGAACTAATGCTGTGAACTTGAAGGTGCATTTTAAATAAGTGTTTGAGCCCAGCCCGGGGTCTCTGTCCCCCCGAGGGGTCAGTGAGAGCGTGCCATCACCTGTCCCCGGGTGGACTGCGGTCGCCTTTCTACGACCAAGTGACACTTCCAAATGAGGAACACGGCTCCAGGCCGAGGCCCCGGGGGGTCACTTGCTAGTCTGGGGGCGGGAGGGTGTGGGAGCAAGGGCTTCCCCGACAAACCCCCGTGATGGGCTTGCTGGGGGCTCAGACCAGCAGCGCACAGGATTGACAGGCTCCCCTGAGCCGAGGGGCTTCAGGCCCAGTCAGTTCGTCTCCCGACCCCGGCCAGAGCCTTGCGAAGTCAGGCACTGTCTGCATTGTTTTTCTCTGTTCTAAAAAGAAGCTCATTTTTCCTGAGACGTTTTTAATTTTGAAGTCACAGTACAGAGAATGGACAGCGTATAGAATTTCTATAAATAATTTACGAAGGATAATCAACCTCAGGGACCAGTTTAAAAGGTCGTGTGGTGATTCCCCTGAGATTTCTGCATCTCTTGGCTCCTGCCTGCCTCTCTGGGGACACCTGCCGGGTCCTGTGACTGTGCAGCAGGTGGGGGAGGAGGCTGAGAGGCCGTGGCAGGTGTGAGAGCTCGCGGCTCAGGTCCTCAGTGACGTGGAGGGACGGCACGTGGTGCGGGGCAGAACCAGCCCTGCGGTAATGAAGATGTGCGGGTTCCGAGCCCCTTCCTTGGGCAGCGGGACGGCGTGTCCCCTCCTGGTGGGCGTGCCCATCAGACTGGGGCGTGTCGCACTAAACCACTTGTGAGTGATCTCGGGCTCTGTCACAAGCCGGTGGATCGACGCTTCTTGTGTCAACTCAAGGGAAGCAGCCAAGGGGGCGTTTGCCCGCGGCGGGTGTGCAGCCTGGCTCTCCCAGCCCTGCCTGGCGGACTCTGGATTCCATCAGACACCTCAGTGAGCTTCAGAGTACCTGAGACCCACACACAGCTGTCATCGCTCCGGCTCCACAGTCCCCAGTTTCGTGGCCTTGTGCCGTGGCCCAGGCACTGTTCCCACCCAGCCTCAGGTCCGGAAGACGAGGTAGGAGTGGCAGATGGAGAAGAGGCCCCCCGTGCCCACTCCTGCACAGGGTGGAGCTCGGACCCCAGCCTCGCGGAAGGCGGCAGGCAGACCCCTGTGGACGAGCGAGCTGCGGACTGAGGGGACTGCCTCCAGTCGGCCCAGGAAAGCTCGGCCACGAGCCAGGCTGCCTCAGCAGGGAGATGCCAGCTGCAGGTGCGCAGTTCTCTGCCACGTTCACAGCCCATCAGTGCAGGTGGGCTCCAGCCCGCATGCGCACAAGAGGCCACGTCCCCGTCGGCAGGGCCTCCAGCCAGACTTGCACCTCCAGACAGTGCGCCAGCACGGCGGAGTCACACTGCCAGGAGCGGTCAGATCGCAGATGGGGGCTGGGTCTCAGCGGTGTTGCCAGCGGGGTTACACGGACCCACGTCCCCCTGCTCACCCCCCGTGGCTCCACCCCTGGGAAGTTCTTCTCTGGCCTCAGCGGTGACCCAGCCTCAGCTCTCTGGTGCAGGGCCTGGGTCCAGCCCTGGTGGGACCAGCGGGCGCCGGTGTGGCCTTGGCTGCGCCTCTGAACTGATACTAATCACCTGTCAGATGAGGAGGTCTGAGTCGGCCAGCTCTGAAATCCTGCGTCTCCTCTAGAAACGTCTCTGACCTCGCCAAGCTGCCGAGACTCGGTTCTGGTTCAGAGAACTGTCTTCCTTTAGTCGCTGCGGCTCCTCCGCTGTTGCTCTGGGCAACGATGGGGGCGGGGCGGCAGGCACTGTGCTGGGAGCTCCACCTTCACGGACCCTTTCCTTCTTCTGTACCATTTTGTTACTTCCTCTTCTCAGTGGAAACACGCAGGCTCGGGGACCTGGAGTGGCTCGCCCAAGTTCTCACAGAGCCTGGCCTCCCCCCAGGGAGCCAGGACGGCCGGGTGCAGGCTGGGCGGTCACCAACAGCTTCACAGGCAGACGCCGGGCAGGCCTGGTGCTTCATTTCTCGGGGAGGAGACCTCGCACCTCAGATCCTCTTCCCCCGAGGAGCCCTCTCTCAGAGGACGTGCTCTGAGCTCCCTTGGCCTCAGCTCCGTCAGACCTGTCCTGGGTGAGCTGTGTTGAACCGTAGACGTTACTGCAGAAACGTTTTTGGTGTGTTTCGCCCATTCGAGCAACGTCCCGTGTGCCTTAGTGGGAAGTGAGAGGTGGACTTGGCTCCTTGTGTCTGGGGCTCTGTGTTTTTGAGATTCTGGGGAAACGTGGGTGGGTTTTTCAAACAAATTTGTTGTTTAGAAACCACGTGTAATTCTGAGCGCTGGATGAGGTGGGGCAAGGAGAAGGGAGGGGTGGGGAGGGGGAGGGGCCAGGGAGGGACGGGGGCAGGGACTGGAGGGTGGGACGCTCTCGTCAGAGACCCCACCTCACCTCACCGTTGGCCCTTTTCCATTTTCACTTGTCCTTTCCACGGTCCCCCGCAGGCACCCACACTGGTCCCTGTGACCAGTCGCTCTAGTGGGGAGGGGGTTCACGTCTGGTGGTGCCTAGCAGCCCCTCAAAGCACCCAGGCCGTCCTCCCACCTGGACAGGCCCCCAGGGCCAGCACAGCGTCCCCAGGGAGCTCCGGGGGCCCTGCCACCCGCCCTCGGTGGCTTCTCAAGGACCTCCAGTGCCGAGGAAAGCAGCAGCCCGGGTGACGGAGGGGAAGCCCACGGAGGGCGCGGAGGCCCAGCCGCCGGGGGCTGGAGGGCAGGTGGGGTGGCCCCTGGGCACGTCCGCAGCTCGTGGGCTCAGACTCCGACAGACTTCCCTCCGTGTGGTTTATTCGGAGGCCCCAGCGGAAGGCTGGGATCTTCCTATCACCGCTGATGCTCCGGAGTCGGGGGCATCCGGCTGAGTCTGGGGTGACGGGGAGGCAGCCGGAGCCCCACGTCCGGCAGCCTTGCAGGGCCGAGGGCGCGGCCGGGCCTCCCACGAGGGCTGGCTAAACGTCCCTGTGCAAGGTGGCCCGAGACTCCGCGGGGACCCAGAGGGGCTCTGTGGTTCTCCATGGGGCCGGGCCTTCAGCTCGCCGACACCCGAGCCCTGCCCGGCGGTGTGCCCAGCAAAACGGGCGTCTCCCGCCAGCCTGGCACCATCCTCCGCAGACTCACTTTGTCCTGTCCGCTTGGGCGGAGTTTAGGGAACAAGGAGAACAGAAAGAGGGGTTTTCCCTGAACACCCCGACTCTGGTGCCAGTGTCTGTGTTTCCGTCCATCGTGCAAAACCCCTCGCCTCCCTCCGTGGCCCACACTCTGATACAGGAGGAGGGCACCTGAGTCAGAGCACACCTTCTCCTGAACCTGTGTGTCTGTGCGTGTGTACCTGTGTGTACCATGTGGCATGTGTGTCTCCAGCATATTTGTCTGTGTGTGTATCTGCAGGTGTGTGTGGTCACAGGTGAATCCCCAGCCCCTTGGCTCTCAGGACCCAGCTCTGACCCCCGCCGGCACTCACTCGCGCCCTCCCTGTCTTGCAGGAGCTGTGCCGGCAGCGCATGGCCGTGCGCACGTCCGAGCGCCCGGAGGCCCCGCACACGTCCCGCGTCAGCAGTGTGTCATCTCAGTTCAGCGACGGGCCGATGCCCAGCCCCTCTGCGCGGAGCAGCACCTCGTCCTGGTCGGAGGAGCCTGTGCAGCCCAACATGGACATCTCGACCGGCCACATGGTCCTGGTGAGGCGCGCGTCCTCTGTGCTGGGACGGGCTTGGCCGTCTCTGTCGGGGGGACAGGAGGGAGAGGCTTGCGGGGCCCCACGCCACTCACACGCCCCGATTCCTGCGACAGCAGATGTAAGGTGGGGGGAACGTGACCTTGACAGGTGGCTCAGGGGCAGGAGGAGGGCAGCCACACGTCCAAGCCCCTCTGCACCGAGGTCTCCCCAAGTGGGCACCTGAGAACTGGCCACTTGGGGTCCTCTCTGCTCTGCTCAGAACCCGAGCACACCCCTCAGTGCGGGGTTACACCTTGGCTATCTGTGCCAGTGGTGGGTGCACATCGGTTAGTGCCTGCTGTGTGCATGGCTCCCCCCAGCCCGACGCAACAGACAGCAGTCCTGTCCTTGCCCCCAGTCCTCAGGTGAATTAACATCACTCACGGGCATCTTCTAATTAAAAGTGACATGGGAAGGATCGGGGCTCCGTAAGCGTCTGCTGGAGGCCACGGTGCAGAAGCCTCCCAGTGGGAAGCCCCCCCAGTGGCCCTGCCCCCCCAGCACGTGCCCCCTCGATGGCCAGGTTTTGTTGAGAGGCATTTGTTCTATCTCAGCCCTTCTTGCTGGGAAGTTCTGAAGGCCGTGTGGACACCCCTCTCCCACCCCGGCCGCAGGTGTCCTGTCCAGTGACTGTCACTGGACACACAGTTCCTGGCCATTGTCTCTCCCCTGGAGATGGGGTTCCCGTTGGGGAGGGGTTCCCTCTGTGGTTAACTTCCCAAAACCCAGTGCGGGGTGGGTCCTGCAAGGTGTTTTTGCTGCGCTAAACATTTACTTCTTGTGGGAACTTTCCTTGATTGTTTATTTAATAACAACATGGACAAGGGGAGTTAGGCCACAGAAGCCGGGGTCTCGGTCCCGCTGGCCGCGGTGACAGGCACCTCTGACTGGGCAGCCTCAGCTACAGACACTTCTCACCATCTGGAGGCCGGGAGTCTGAGGTCCGGGGCCCGCAGATCCGTGTGCGGCGGAGGGCCGCTTCTGGCCGCAGCCGGCAGCTTCTTGCTGCATCCTCACGTGGGGAAGGGGCGAGGGAGCTCTGTGGGGTCTACTATGAGGGCACTGACCCCGTCACCACGGCTCCACCCTGTGACCTCATCACCTCCTGACACTGCCACCCTGGGGGTTAGGACTCAACACAGCAATTTGAGGGAACACAGACCTTCCTTCCAGAGCAGCCAGGAGCCCACGTTTTCCCTAAAAAGCAGAGCCTGGAGGTGACCTCGGGGGCCGAGGCACTCACTTCCAGGATGTCTGAGTCCTGGGCCGGGAGGCACGGATGCCGGACCGGTTCGGACCAGACACGGGGAGAGTGATGAACGCAGCAGCTGGCCTCAGAGGGCATGAAGACAAAATGAAGACGAAGTGGAGGTGTCCAGCTGGCCGGGCAGCCGAGGCTGGGCCGCTCGTCCGTGCCTGCTTCCTCCTGGTCACACGCGCGGCCTCGCGGTGGGAGGGCGCCCGGGGCTGAGTTCACAGGGTGCTCCTCAGGCTCTGGTGTGGGCGCGGTTGGGTCCCGAGTCCCGTGCCTGCAGTTGCCGGAGCAGTCGGCTCACAGCTCAAGGTGCAGACGTGTGCTGACGCCCTGCTGTGCGCCGAGCCAGCAACTCGGAGAGCCTCTTCCCTGGATGGATAATGGTTACGCTGCGTTAGAGCTGACCTTTCAGAGAACATTTGGATATTTGTCCCTTTCAGAAAAAGAACCTTGACCAGAAGTCCAGCCTTCTAGTGAGACACCGTCTGGGGACCAGCACCAGCAAATGCACTTGCCAGGCGGGCTGGCTGGGGAGGTTCACTCCAAGAGCCTTTACTGTGCTGTGAGGTTTTCAGATTTCAAGTCACTTGAGTCACAGTCTGCTGATATCTCAAGTCTAAGTGGGATGTGGAAACGTTGTATTTGGGGTAGAAAATTGTGTTTTGAGTTCACGTGTGAAAGGCAGACAGAAAGGAAGCCGGGTGATTGCCTCTCAGTTGAGTTGCCCCGGCTGCGAGCTGACTCAGTCTCCAGCCGGCCAGGTGGCTGCTACGCCTGGTGCGAGGTGGCCCAGGTGACAGGGCCCTGCCCAGCTCAGACGCCGTCGTGTGTCCAGACGCATGTCCGCCACCCGGCCAGCCTGGAGACCCACACAGTCAGCGTCCCCAGCTCTCCACCACAGACCCTGGACTCAGGGGCCTTTCTGATTCACCGGTGCTTTATTTGAAGTGGGCATCCAGGTACTTTCTCGACTCCAAGGGCACAGGCTGTGGGCAGCTGGAGCCGGAAAGCCAAGGGGACCTGCAATGGGCAGCATCTGCCCCTCAGTCCCGGGTCCTGCTTTCTGCCCTTTGACCCCTTACGGCGGGTTTGGGCGACCTCCCAGCCCCACACCTGTCCTTGCGCCGGGCATCATCCCCCTCTGGGACCCAGACACCTGGAGACATGGCGGACGTGAACCCCACTGGGCGTTTGTACAGCTTCTCACCCACAGAAAGCAGGTGAAAGGACCCATCCTTCAGGCTCTGGAGCTGCGGCCCGGTCTCACAGGAGAGGCCGTGGGGCACGTTCACTAGACCGGAGTCACCATCTGGGGACCTGGTGTGTGGATGGTGGGGACCGTGTGCCGGGACCTCAGGACTCACCAAGACCACGAGGAGACAAGTCTGCGGTGGTCAGTCATCCGGGCGCCATGGGGAAACGTTTTGTGTTTATCAGATGGCTGGCGTAATGACCCCCGCAAACTGCGTGCCAGGGACTCAGAGACCAGGCGGTGAGTCACACGAGATCCAGGCCGATCCCAGGAACCCGCTGTTCCTGGTGTCCAGCTGCTCCCGTCGTAACTGAAGATGTGCTGGAGTCAGCGGCAAAGCTCCCTGCGTCTGGACAGCAGGTGGAAGCGAGGGGCCCCCACAAGTTGCCTGGGAAGGACACTCGTCCCCGAGGCCAGTCACCAGTGAAAGGACAGAAGCACTTCTGAAGGAATGAGTGGCGTAGGAAGGTAAAAGGCGGAATATTGACCCGTCCCGCTGGAGGACCATCGGGGGTGGGGCAGGGGGCCCGAGCGCCCTTCTCCCTCTCCCTCTCCCGGCCACTCCGTCCACTGCAATGTGTCCTTAGTGTATGTGCTGTGACTTAATGCTAGGAGCCCTCACATAGAATTTTAGAAATAAACGCTCCACCTGGGGGGTGAGCAGCCTCACCCTCCCCCGGGAGGAGGCAGGAAGGTCTCCCTGCTGACGAGATGTCACAGGCTGCGGTGCAGACGATGAAGCCACTGAGACCAGCTCGTTTAATCCAGACAGTCTTCATGGGGGAGGAGGCTGAGGAACTTAGCCACCTGGGCAAGGCGTCCAGGCTGGGGGACAAGGCGGAGAAATGGCCCAGGGAGCACGTACTGCCTGAGGCCAGGGGCACTGAGGTCTCAGGGACCACAAGGGTTGGCAGGTGCAGGAACCTGGTTGGGGGAGGGGTTCCCGGGCGGCTGCTCAGGAGAAACGTGGGAGCTGGTGGGGCCGTCAGAGCCCCTCCCAGGAGCCATGTCTTCCCCCGGAGACTGACCAGCATCAGACTGCCACCGCTCAGGGCACTGAGGGCCAGTCTGGGGGTGGCACACGGATTCTGGGGCCCCGTGAACTTGGGACAAAGCCGGGAAGCTGAGCCGCTTGCTGGTTCCATGTCCCGGGACAAGCCCTTCGACTTCTCTTTTCTCATCTGCCAAACGGGCTTAGGAGCAGTGCCTCCTGCGAGGGCCCCCGTGAGGGATGAACTTGATGGCCTGAGAGGTGCCATGCATCGTGGAACCTCCCCGGCATCGCTGCCTCCAACTGCAGATCCACCAGAAAGGATCACAGGGAAAAACAAACCAGTTTTCCTTTGATGAAACTATGGGAGAACAGGGCCTTCTCCACACGGAAAGCGTCTCGTGCCCCAGAAACCAGCAGCCCCGGGCGCACGGGGAGGTGCTGGGGTGGGGGGCGGTCTCCAGGAGGCTGTGACTGTGGCCCCTCCCTCAGCAAGTCGAGGCCACACCGGGCGCAGGGCCCTGTGCGTGGTGGGGGCCCTGCAGCATTTGCAGAAGGACCAGCATTGCCAGGAGGAGGAGACGGGAAGGGAAACAGCCCCAGCGATAAGCCTGGTCGGTTTCCAAGGCAACAGGGCTTGGAGCAGTGCTCCGGAAACAGGCGGCCTCTTTTGACTGACTTTGTGGAACTGTTGTCAACTTCGTTGGTTTTTGGGGTTTTTTTTAAATATATTTTTATTGAGGTATAGTAAGTTTACAATGTTGTGCCTTAAATATGCAACCGGGACATGACTTAAGAGCTCTGCCTCCTTTTGTGAGGCGAAGCATCACCTCTGAATTATCTCTCAAGAAGATCTGTTTCTAAACCACATTTGTTTTCAGAGGCTGATGTGTCAGCCTGACGGCTTCGTGGGCGACACCGAGGGCAGGTGGCGGTCCTGAGGCCCTGATTCCTCGGGCGCCGGCCGCCAAGCACGGGGCCGTGTAGCTGGAGGGGCCGACGTCTTCATCCATGATGCAGGGGAGGGTCTGGGCTGAATCTCTGCGTCCCTTTTGTTCTTGGAAAATACGATAAAACAGGAAAGAGTGTCGCTGAGCATTTACGTAACAGCACTGCCCTAAGAAACCGTGGAGGAGGAGCTGTTTTAGCCCATTTCACAGATGAAGGCAATAAAACCAAGAGCAGTGAGATAAATCCCTGAAAAGTCACAACATTGCAGCCTCGCACCCATGGCTTCCCACGGCCCCAGAAGAGAAGAAGCTTATGGAAGCAGGAGTGTTTGGGGATGTGGTGGCTGAGGGCCCACGGAGGGTGAGGACCGGGCAGCCGCGGTGGACCTGGCCACGTGCTGGTGGAGCTGGGCCCCTCTGACCTCGCAGCCCGGCCCGCAGGACTCGTGGCCTCCCCACAGGCGGCCGCCTCTGCACGCCTGGAGTCTCACAAGGAAGAGCCTTTTTTGACCCTTGCACTTTGAGGAAGCTCCCTGTCTGGTCGTCTTCTCTCTCCTTAACTTACACTTTTATACCTATCTATGGTATGAGTCAGTTGCTTAACCAGGAAGCAGACGCCTCTTCCTGGAAGCCACAGGAACGGAACAGAAGCAGAGGTTCCATTGGGGGCCCCTGGTTCCCGTGTCTCCATCTTTCAGTGCAGCACCTGTGTTTCTAAAAGGGGGCGGCTCCACAGTTCCTCGCCGTGCTCTCTCCAGCCCTGCTCTCTCTGGCCTGCACGTGTGTCTGCGGCTCAGCTGGCCACTGTCCTGGTGGTGAAGGTGCCTGGGCTGGGCTCCCTGCAGCCGTGCACCCGCTCGCTGACACCAGTGGTGGCAGCGGCTTCGAGTCCATCTGAGCCAGGGGTCTCCTTGCCGCTGGGGAACCACATCCTCAGACGTGGAGCTCCGAGGCTGTGGCTCCCGCCAGCGGTGCTGGTCTCTGTGGTTCATGCTCGGAGCAGCACACTCTTGCCTGGAAGCTGTTTCCTGCTGTTTGACCACGTCCTGCTACTGAGACAGAGGCTTTCTGGGAGTGAAATGGCTCGAACGCATCAAAGCAGAGGCCCGCAGCCCCCAGCTCTCCCTGCCTGGTGGGCGTGGGTGACGGCACTTTGGGGGTGGCCGTGGGGAGCCTTCCAGGCCACATCGCGTGTTGGTGTCGGGTCAGAGGTCCTGGGCTGTGCTGAGTCTCCAGAGCAGGAAGGTGGGCCTGAGATGAGTCGGGGTCAGAGGAGCAGGCAGGGGTGAGAAGTGCCCACTCAGATGACCCTGGGACACACTTAAGAGCTAGGCCATCAGTCAGGGTCCAGTTCGGGTAGAGTCAGCCTGAGCTCCCGACGGCGGCCCTGGCCTTGGGCTCGGCCCCAACCTGAGTCACGGCGTCTCGCTGGCTTGGAGGCTTTTCTAGAGCCTCCTGTGTCTGTGTGCTTTCTTACCCCAGTCACCACCTCTCCAGCCTAGAAACCGCTGCCGTGGAGCGAGTCCACACCCGCTTCTAACTGCTCGGGGAGCCCAGTTACTCAGACCAGACAGTGTGTGGCGGTGCCTGGCGGGTGCCTGGAGCACCATCGGTGTTTAATCAGGATCGGGACCCTGCTCTGCCCCCCTTGGAGTTCAGGGCTGTACCCCGCCCTCCCCATTTTCACCCTCACAGGAGGGCGTTCATGCACCCATCTCCAGACTGAGAGTAATGCCCTGGGGGCTGGGGGTGGGGTAGAGCTCAGTGCAGAGTACTTGCCTCGTATGCGTGATGTCCCGGGTTCAATCCCCAGGACCTCCGTTAAAAAAGAATTATAAAAAAGAGTGGTGTGCGGCTTTAAATCCTGCATCTTCTTAAAAGCAAGTTTACAGTGGCCTAAGTTTACGGTTTTCTTAGCATTTTCCTGTTGTTTGAGTCCCAGCCGCCCAGGTTCGAGGGTTGTGTTTTGTGTTTGCGTTAATGGAGACGTTTTCGTGACGACTTGTGCACCTGGTGGGAAGGTAGTGGTGGAGAGCGTGTCTTCCGGTCTGTTCCGACGTCCGGGACCCCAGGCCCTCGTGCAGAGCCAGCGTCGCTGCCCGGAGCCGCACACAGCCTCCCGGTGCCGCGGCGTCTGGGAGGCGGCCCCACAGAGCGCGTGCCCGCGCTCGTCTGGACAGTCTGTGTTATTCTGCTGCTCAGTGAACAGCGGTTTGTTTATTGTATATGATTCAAGGTGACTGAGCCAATGTTCAAACGTCACCGCTCCGTCACAGCATATGTAAGGATGGCTGTGGGCTGAATTTCTGGAAGTAAGACCCTGGGTCATCGAGTGTGCCTGTTGTGTGTCCTGAGAGGTGTCGCCAAGCTTCCTGCCAAAACGTGGACGTCCTGACGCTCCCACCAGCTCTGCAGAAAATGACACCTGTGCCCCAGACCCTCCCCACCTGGGTGTTGGCCAACTTTGATCTTCCACCGGTGAGTGGAAATGCTATTTCAGAGTAGTTTAATTTTCATTTCTCTGGCCACACGTGATTTTTCATAGCTTTGGGAGCCACTTACTGTTCCTTCCAAGAGTGATTTCAGAAGTGTCCCTCAGGGTGGGGGGCCACGACCCCAGAGTGGAAGTTCTGCACATAGTTACAGGTCAGCAGGTGTGGACGCCAACGGGGGTTCACGGAACATGTCATTGTGAAACCAGCCTGCTTTTGTCTGTCTTGTGTGCCCAGTGACCAGTCCACATGGGACAGCCAGCCACGGTCGTCGTGAGAGAGGCAGGGACCCTCTGGACATCCCACAGGGATGAGTGACCTGGCTGGAAGGCTGGCCGGCTGACTGCCCCGAGCCTGTGTTTCCTGTGTGTGAGAATTGAGCGTCGGTGCTCTGGGACGGCAGAGTGTTGTTACGGCTTCCAAAACTAACCTGCCTGGTGATGTCACAGGAAAGTGGCTCTTGAGGGAGGAGCGCCTGACTGTTGTGGTGGGGTCTCTGGGCCTCAAGGGACCAGTCTTGGTTGGCTCAGGCAGACGGGGTGACTTAAATGACAGAATCTCATTGTCTCCCATCCTGGGGGCTGGAAGTCCCAGAGGCAGGCATGGCAGGGCTGGTTCCTCCTGAGGCCTCGTCCTTGGCGTGCGGACAGCCGTCTTCCCCCATGTCCTCACACGGGCATCCCTCTGTGTTGTCTGCGTTCCAATCTCCTCCTCTTATAAGGACACCAGTCGCACTGGGTCAGGGCCCACCCGTATACCTCACTTCACCGTGATCCCCTCTCTAAACCCCGTCTCCAAATACACCCACGTCCTGAAGTCTGGGGGGTCATGACTCCAGCGTGTGAACTGAGGGACACAGCCCGTGGCAAGGACCAAGGCTTGGGCCGGTGTTTTCGGTAGCTTGACGCCGCTGGAGGCCACGTCATGTTCTGTGGTCGCGTGCATTGTGGGGCCGAGCGGGGGTCGCACTGCCGAGGGGACTCCGGGGCGTCTGCTCTGCGGCCCCCACTCCCTGAGCACGGCCGGCTGGGATGGCGCAGAGGCTGGTGAACCTCAACTTCCCTGGTGCAGGTCACACTTTCCTGGGGGCTGACCTCCACCCGCCACCTTCCCTGGGAGAAGGCGCATCTCAGGAGCATCCTCGGGGAGGGAGGGGTGCACGTGGCAGTCACGGGGTCAGGCCGGTCAGTCTCTCCCCCAGGCGCTGGGACCTGGGCCGGACGCTGTGTGGGAGGGAGGGGCCGGGCGCCCCTCGGGGAGAAGGTGGCAGGGGATTGAGCCCACGGACACAGGCTCTGGGGCCCTGGGCCGGGTGCTTCCCTACCGAGATGACCTGCAGCCCCTCCCAGGTGCCTGGCGCCCTGGGCGGGGGCTGTGACCCGGCTGCCGCCCCACGTGGCCGTCCCCACGGCACCAGCTCTCCTTGCAGCCGTGACACCAGTGGCTTACAATGGTTTGGTGCTGAAGTGGGCACGGAGGGCGGCTTCCACTGCCCACCTCTCACCGCCGGGGGTGGGGAGGGGAGCAGAACTGCTGTGTTTGCAGTAGGGGTGTGGTTTGACTTACTGTGTAAAATGTTACAACAATGCAGGATGCCTTCCCTCCTAGAGTGAGGAGAATTGCGCGTCCAATTAGTATTTGCTGAACCAGTGTGAATGTCAGACATTGAATGTGATGGGGAGTTTGCGTCTGTGAGGGGAGGAAACTCCACGTGGCGTCCACGAAGCGCTTGGAAGGTCTCCATTCGTACATACGAACGAGAAATGTTCCCTGAGGTCCCCGTGGCCGGCGGGACCTGACCAGACACCGGAACAGAGGCCACGCTCTCCTGGTCCATGGGCGCCTCCTGGTCTGGCAGCTGGAGAGACGTTCAGGGAACAGAGTGACAGCAGGGTTAGTCCAGGCCCAGGATGGAGCCTTCTGATTGTTCAGGTACAAATTCATGTGTAAAATTAACAGTACATAAAATGTAGCTTTTGAGACCGCATTAAGCCGTGACGTCCCACCAGTCACTCTTGGACGGCCCGGCTGTGCTCACCGTGTCACCCGCAGTGAGTAGCGCTGCTCTTGGGCATAGTAGGCGTCCAGGAAAAATCTCCTGAGTGAAGTTGACAGCCCGTGTTTTGCCCTGAGAAGTTTACAGCCTATTTGAAGTGAAAAGGGGTGCGTGGCTAGAAAGACGCAGCCAAGTGCCAATTCGTGTCCTTTTGCTCGGAGACGCCTCCAGCCCCACGAGGGCCGGGGAGGCAGAGGGAGCCTGGGGAGGGGCGGAGTTGGTCCCAGCGCGGCTGTGGTCGAGGCGGAGCAGCTGTCCTGGGCCGGGGGCCGGGGGCCGGGGGGCACAGCAGGAAAGATCACGGCCCCTCCAGGAGCGCTGGTTCTGCTCCCAGGATGCAAGTCTGGTGGGAGAGATGGGAAGGTCCCACAGCCTCCATCTGGATGTGGCCCCTGCGGTTTCTTGAACAAGAAAGTGACGCCTGGTGATTCGTTTGCTCGCTTACCTGAGCACACCTACCAGAAGGTGAGACATTTGTCACAAACAAGCGGGAACTGAACGGGTGACGACCACTGTCCTCTGATGTTTTCTCACCCGAGGCAGAAGGAAAGGGGGCCCAGAGATGCTGAGAAGAGCGTGGGGCTCTGCTGAAAGATGGTCCCCGATCCAGCGCTGCCCCCGGGGTGACACCTGGGGCAGCCCAGAACCGTCAGTCTGGGATTCCCCACCCGTGAAACCCGGCTGCTCACAGAGGCCGCGTGGCAGTGCGGCTGTCAGGAGGGGGCACCCGCTGCCGGAGGGCCTGTCCGCTTGCTCGAGTGTCGTCCAGACGTCGCTGGTGTTAGAGGTGCTGGAGGTGAGGGAAGGAGACAACCGTGGCCGCGCTGTCAGAGGCGTGTGAAAGGCGCCCTTCCGCGTGTGCAGCTCGTGTGGGGCTCCAGTGGCCCTGCCCCGTCGTGGGAGCGCTGCACCGCCTCCCGACTCCTGCCGGGCGAGGCGCTCTCCCCGCCACGCCGCAGCAGTTACGGCCTCACACTTGTCCAGATGGTCTTGACAGGCACAGCTGAACAGGGTCTGAGGTGACCGTCTCTGCCGGCGTCCCAGATAGACCCAGACACTCTGAACTCGTGATGACTCTGACACGCAGAATGTGGGTGCCCAGGATTTTAGTTTTGCCTTATTTTCACACCCTTAAATCAACCATTTTTATTACTGACATTCGTGGTGGCACTTGTTCAGATCGGCCCTCGTCTTACTGGGTTTTCTTTCCTTCGCCGTCACTCCTTGCTTCTCAGTTCTTTCTTCTGGGTAATATGTCCCTGTTTCCAGAAATACATCCTTCTTTCAGTCCTTCCGTCGGAAGGTCTCCCTGCCTTTGTCTGAGAACGTCTTTAATTAATCCTCAGACTTGCGCAGCACGTTAGACAAGGATCGGCGTCTAGCTGAGGTTCTCTCGTCACTTTGCAAACACTGTTCCCTTGCCGCCAGCGCTGCAGCTGCTGAAAGGCTGTGGCGCGGGCCCGGGGCTGCTCCTTCCTGCCGTCTGCGCCTCGTTGTCCTGGGATGTCCTCGTGCCCTGTCTTGGTGCGCGTGGCCCTACTGTACACACATTTACACACACATACGTACTTGCTTCAGACTTCCTGTGATTCCTGAGTCAGAGAAACCCTGTCTTCCGTCAGTTCTGGAAACAGCCGCCCACCCGCAGCGTGCGGCTGGGCCGCCCCCCTTCCCGACTCCTCTGCTCTCACCCCGCTGCCCTGCGTCCGGGGGACGCCCTCAGACCTGCTGCCCGGCGTGCCTGTGTCTCTTCGGCAGCGTCCGGTCTGCTGTGCGGTGCGTCCACTGTGCCTGTCGTCTCCGGGAGCGTCTTTGCCGTGTGTGGCGTTCTGCCGCCTTCACACCTGCCTGCCGTGCTGCCCTCGGACTGCGGCTCCCCCTCCACGCCTGCAGCGCTGCGAGTGTGGTAGTTGACTGTTTCCACACAGTACTGCTGTTTTCTGGGTTCCTGTGAGTCAATGCCTTGCTCTTGGTGTGTTTCCCATCCGGGGGGCCTGTCATTTCCGGTCACCGGCTCCTCTCTCTGTGCTGACAGTGTTGACCTCAGAACACGGGTTTCGAGACTGATTTTCCAGCCACTCCAGGCTGTCCTAAAGCCTCTACCATCTTTATGTCAGTTCCCCACCCAGAGACTCCCAGACGAGGGCGACAGTGTAAACTCGAGCCTCATCCTAGGTGAGGCCCAGGGTCCAGCTGTCTTCCCATTTCGAGTCCGTGTGGAGACAGAGAAGCTTTCTGGTGGCCTGGGCAACCCCTCCACCCAGAGCGTGGTCTTCTGCACATGCTGGTTTGTGCGGGGGTCTCACATCCAGCCCCCACTCCTGCATGCCAGGTTTCCCTGTGGCCCCTGGTGGACAGTGGAAGCCAGGACCCTGGGTTTCAGGCACAGGAAGTCACCGTGCCCTGCCCCTCCCCCAAAGGCTTGAGTGACTTCAGGTCACGTGTCCCCCACTTCACTCCTCTCTTCATGTGGGTTCTTGAGGATTCACCCTGATTTTGTGGGAGGCAGCTGTGCCATTCGCCCCGCAGCTCTGGGTGTCCTGTAGGAGAGGCCGTTCAGGTCCTCCTGCTCTCTCACCTCTGGGAACGTGAGACTCAGTGCAGGTCACACACAGCGCAGATGGATGCTGCCAGTTAACTTCACGTCACCCTGACAGTCACGTCTAAGAGCGTTTATGTTCTGCGTAACAAAGGACACCTCATGGTGGCTGCCTGTGATCAAAGAGGGCGATCAGCGACCTCACCCAGGCCACTTCCCACACTGCCCTCTCGGGACACGGGCAAAGGGGGCACCTTGCTTCAGGAAGTGCCTGCACACCTGTGTGTCCGAAAGGAGCCAGCTGTGGATGTGCACTGACAGGTGCCTCGGTCAGCAGGCAGGTGGGCAGGTGAGCGGACCCTAAATGCGAACAGCGGGCGGCATGAAGAAATTCCGGCTGGCACGTGTGTTGCAGTGATGAAGGCAGCCGTCTGGAGGTGCGGGCTCCAGGCTCCGCATTTGGGTTGTGCTGGAGCGGAAGAGCAGGAAGGCTGACATCTGATCATCCTCCCTCTTCACCCGTCAAACCTGGAGCGCCGTGGGCGTGGGGTTGGGGCCGTGCACAGCACGATTGGCAGCTGAACTAGGAAAAGCTGGAAAACACACTTGACGGCCTTATCTCTAACTTTTCACCCTAAAAAGTGAAAACGAGTTTTAAAAGATCAACACTCTTCCCTCTTCTGCTTCGAGCTCCTCACTTCCAAGCGATCGAATAAAGAACGTTCATCGGCCAACTCGGGGCTCCCGTGACTGCCTCTGGAATTGTTCATTCCTCCTTTTTCTTCACTGAACCTTAGCTATTTCAGTGCTGGTTGGAGGGTTGGGGGAGAGAGAGGAGACGTCTAGGCTTTGTTCCCTCCTTGCAAGTGGAGTTGGTGAGAAGATGAAGGTAGCTTTGTGAGTCTCGGGTGAACCTTCTCAGCAGTGGTACCACGTCTGTTCCTCCATTCTTGTGTTACTGCTCATGAGCACGAAGCCTGTTGGTTTTGGGAAATTAAAAACCAGACGTTCTCCTTCCAGTGAGCACTTTGAGAACTTCTGCAAATATCTTCTAATAATGGATGCAGAACCCAGCATTTCCCATCTGGATATAGGAGAGAAAATTCACGTCTGTGTTGCTTGCCTAGGTAACCTTTACTGCACCCTCCAGAATTCTTTATTCTCCCTAAAAACTTCATCAGAAGATCGTAATGAGGACATCATTGGTACAGAACAAGAAAGGCTGCTGCTAAGAAAAGCCCTCCTGCTTTACGATGCACGAGATGCGGTCTGCGTGTTGCCAGGCAACCCTCCCTCCTCCTGCCTCTTCCTGAAAGGTTTCCCTGTTAAGCGGCTGTCGTCATCTCTCGAGTGAAAATTGTCTCCTCTGGGCCGTTTCACGTCAGTCGGTGGTAGTGAAGCGCTGGGTCTTAGAGTCTGCTCCCATGATCGTGCCCTGGAATCGGCCACTTGCGTTTTGTAGGTAGCCGTCGAGTTGGGGAGGGGTGCATGGATGGCCCTTTACATGCAGGATCTGCAGGTGCACATGCAGAAACGTTACTCACAGCTGCTTTTGAAGAAGATCTTAAGGCAGCGCCGCCCGACTCTCTGAACACCAGCGAAGGTGTCGTTGACTTCTGCATCGCACAACTCCCCATCTGGGCGCCCACCCCCGTGGCAGAGGCGGTGGGGACGCTTGGAGGTTCTGCTTCCTCCGAGCATTTGTTACTGTATCAGAACGTCTTCTTCGAGGGTCGGTTGTCTTAGAACTGCATCGTCATGACTCTTTCTTCCCCTTATTTCCTTTCCTATCAACTCTGGAATCCAAGGTTGGTTTCTGTTGCGTTTTGAACATTAATGGAATTTCTGAATAACTCACGGTTGGAAGTATTTTTCATCTGCCAAAGAGGCATCGCTGCGGCTGGAGCCAAGGTCTTACCTTCTCATTAGCAAAGACTTGTACTGATTTATATTAAGAATTTGTTGTAAGGTGAGTGCTTGCAAGTGCACTCCGTCACGTGGTCTGCGTATTCATGACAAGGAAATAGAAACGCAGCTTTCTGCCGACGGCTTCCCCTTCTAGTTAAACTGTTCTGGTTTCTCTTCCACATTAAGGTCTCAGACACACTAACTTTCTTTGTAAAAGTAAACATTGGTTTCTGCACTGAACCGTCTATAGTCAAACTTTGATTTTTCCAGAGAATGAGAGGATGTAATTGTTGTTAAACACAGAGGCTTTAAACGAATGAGAAACGAGTGAGATTTTATTTAGAATGATTGGGGTTTATCTCTTCATCTTTCTCGCTGTTTCTTCTAAGTTTTCCAGTGTTTTCCATTTATCTATGAAGATGGGTGTGTCACTGGTAGAAATAAGACGATTTAATAGTAATTTTTTGTTTGATAAGCAGCTACTTCAGGAGTTTAAAATGCCAAGGGTAGATATTTTAAATTTTTAAAGGGCAGAAATCAGTAGAAATGTCATAAAGTTGAATTAATTTTTCTTTCAACTTGTGTTAATTGAAGTAGCGGCTGACTGGCAGACTGATGTTGAGAATCACTGCATTGTCAATTGTGAGGGTTTTTTTTCCTTTTTACTGTCTATAGACCAAAAGTACAAAAACAAGAGAAACACACAAAAGATATTTGGTAAAGGCAGGTGGTCTGGATGAATAATGTTTCTTTCATTAACATATTTCCCTTATTAGCTGTATAATTAATTGTACATAGCCAAGGGAAGCTATGGAAATTGCATTTTGAGATGTATCAAAGCCGCCTTATGCTTCAGACTTCCATGCAATTTACCGTTAATGAATCCAGAGATGGAAGCCTCAAATCTATAATTATTACTTACTATTTGAATGACAAGCAAAGAATTTTATCAGCAGAGTTTTAAATGAAAGGGGATTAGCAGCTAATGTTGAAATTGTTAATCTTTCTTAGGAAAATAATTTTGAGGAAAATGTTTTAGTGGAAAGAGAGGTTTGAGGGAAGCATTTGCCATTAAAAAATGGCCATTTTCTGATACTCCACGTGAATTTGTCCATGTTTGACAGCAGGGTGCAAATATTTTTGAAAGTGAATAAATATTTTATAGGCTCCAGAGCTGCTCGTGTGTTCCAGGAATCGATTATGCAATATTCCCAAACATGCTGGTGCAGGTGAGAGTCAGTCAGCTAGCCAGAGGAAAGAAGTGAGGCTGAAAAAAATTAAAATATAGGAGCATACTCTACAAAGGATTAAAACCTGTTTAATAGCATAGAGGTCTGCCTTTCCCCCTTCTCAGTGTTTATTTGATTTAAGATTATGGAAAAGTAAATACTGTTGAAGAGAACTGTAAAACGAAGCACTGATACCCATTTTTCCAAAAAGATCTCATTGGCGAGGCCACCCCGTCTCAGTGTCTCCCACTGTGGTCTCCAGAGTGATGCTGGTGGTCACTTACGCCCATGTGTCCGGCGGGCAGCTCCAGCCTCGGTGCGGGGGCCGAGTCAGAGGCGATGGAGCCGGGGCACGTACTCTGGACCGGGCTCCCCTCGTCCATCCCACAGACGACGTCTGGCCATCTGGGAGGTGCCAGGCTCTGCACAGGACCCTGGAGAGGCCGTAAGGAGTCAACCAGTTGGTTATTGGGAGTGCCTGAAAGCACGTCTCTTTGTCTTGGTTTTTCCCACGGAGCCAAAGGCACGGATGAACATCCCAAGTTTATAGCATCATCTGGTTAGAGCTCAGTGTCGCTCGGAGCAGGAGAAAGGCAGCGTTCAGATTTTTTGAAGCTCTGGAAGGTTGGCCCGGGAGGGACGTCCCTCTTAGGGCCCATGGCAAGTCCCGTGCATGTCCTGGGTTTAAGGTCGTGCTGAGCCCTGCTCAGGTGGGTGGAAGAGGCGGGACCTGAGCCCTGGGCGGTTCTCTCGGAAGTTCTGAGCTCCCCTCCCCCGTGGTGCTGCGGGGCATGAGCAGGGGTTGGCACGCAGTGCGGGTGTGCCCTCCACCCCCGTGAGTTCTGGCCTTCTCAGGCTTGATGTCGCCTTGGCTCCGTCGGAATGTACCTTAATGCACCTGCCCCGTCGGTTACTCCGGGTTGCGACGCTCTCACGGAACGTGTTTGTGTCATCTGGGAGCCAGTCACGACTGCCATGGGAATTCAGTACCCGGGACCCAGGTGGTCGGTGCCTCCGACCTTTGGGGGCGATGTGCTCCTAGGACTGCGACCAGTTACCGCCCGCCCGCCACGTGGCCGTGCTCGTGTTTGGAGACGCCCTGTATTTCCGTCAGTGCCTTGCTTGTGTGAGTGTGTCCGCGTGGTCCGGGCCAGCTTGCTTGTTGACTGCTTTCACCTTTTCGGTTTTGTGCTGAGCTACTGGCTGTTCCTTTTCTGTGGCCCTTTGGGCAGACTTGTCTTCCGTGAGCTTTTGGAGCACGGCTAAGATAAAACTAAGTGGTGCGTCCCGTGTCTGAGCACTTTGTCCACGTAACAAAGGTGTGAGGGTGGCTAGAAACGTCAGGGCTGCCGAGGGAGCGTTTCCCACGTGCCCCGGATTTCTGACGCCAGGTGAATTTGGGCTGTGGCCTTGTTTCTCAGATCAGATCTCTCCTCGCCGTGGTCGTGTGCAGGCTGAGTTTAAACCATGACTGGCTAAGGTTTGCAGAGCTTTAGGCGTGTGAGAAAGAACAGGTCGGACGAGGAAATGAGCTGAATCTGTATTAAACAGATTTAAAGCCTCCAGGGTGCTCTCTACCTAACCCTGTGGTTCCGAGTCCCAGGTACTGAGCGCTCCTGTGGGACCGCCCGGCCGGCGTGATCAGTCCCAGCCTGTGGCCGACGTGAACTTTTAAGAGCATTTTTACCATCATGTGACTCCTCTACTTACAACTCCAGCTGTTTCCCGTTGCTCTGGAAATAACCCCAGACTCCTCCCCTGGCCGGCCCCTGGCCGCCCCACCTCACCCCCGGGCCCACCTGGCCTCCTCTCTGGTCCGGAGCAGCCAGGCCACCCCCACGGCAGCACTCACCCCAGGGTGCTCCTCCTGTGATGCCTCCGTGGTCCTCTGCGCCCCAGCCCCTCCCACCCTTCAGCAATCAGCTCTTCAGAGGGCCCTCCCTCCCTGAGCCCACACCCGCCCCAGCCACCCCTGTGTGGCTGTTTTACGTCCTTTCACCCCTACGGTTGTCTGACGTTATCTTTCTCAACCATATTTATCTACTTGTGTGTGGTCCAGTCTCCAGACGGAGATTCAGCCGCGTGAGGACAGAGGCTCTGACCGGCTCCCTGCTGGGTCCTCAGAACAGACAACGTTCCCGGCTCACACGGTACATTTAATAAAGGTAGTTGCGTGAATGAGTGAGTGAATGAATGAATGAATGAATGAGTGAATGAATGAATCAGTGAATGGTGAAACCCGTCAAAACATGAGCATGAATCTGAAATAGCGCTGCAGCTCTTAACTCCCCCCGCAGTCAGAGGAGGACCCAGGTTTCCCTCGGAACGGCAAGCCAAGCTCTTCTGCCTTAAATTTAAATACTAATAGCTGTACATTCATGGGAACAGGGTATAATTCTCTTAATTATTTTCCATTGTTTATAAGGATTCATCTTTGTGTGTTACCGACGTTCATAGAACCTTGATTTTTAAGATGTTAAATAAGACAATAAGGTTCATAAAATTGTTCACTTAAAATTCTTTGAGCTTCTTGAAAATGGCAGCTGGAAAGGAGGAGGGGACTCACTGTCCTCGTTACTGTTAGCACCTGGCTTCTCTCGCAGTCTTCCTGCAGAAGACCTCTGTCACCTCACCTGCGCACACCCGAAATTGTCACCCTTAAGTACCCAGCAAGCAACAAGCTCTCAGTCGTATGGAAGAATGAGCGTCTCCCCTGTTCAGTAAGAGCAGGTGGTCAGGACGAAATTCCTTTTTTATGGTTTGATGATACACACATTTTTAATTGAGGTATAGTTGATTTACAATGTTGTGTTAGTTTCCTACACAGCAAAGTAATTCGTTTACATATATATATATTCTTTTCCATTCTAGGTCACTACAAGGTGTTGAGTAGAGTTCCCTGTGCTGTACAGTAGGACCGTGTTGTTTATCTGTTCCACGTACAGTAGTGTGTATCTGCTGATCCCAAACTCCTACTTCGTCCCTCCCCCCGCCCCAGGACAAAATTACTTGTTTGTTTTTTTTAATGCACATACTAGCAATTGAACCCAGGACCTCATGCACGCTAAGCATGTGCTCTACCACTAACTCTACCCTCCCCCCAAAAAAATTACTAATTTTTTAAGTTTATTAATTAGAATATTTCTGGAACAGTATGTGTTCATTATTTTTTACCAGGATTTCAGTTGTAAGTCTTCATAAGATTGACTTTCCTTTTCTGTAGATTTCTGTGGTCGAGGTTAGTGAAGGTCACAGCCAGGCTTGACAAGCACGTGTTTAGTGCACGAGGGCCTTTCAGAGCATCAGCCGCCCACATGGCCCTCCCTGGACACGCGTCCCAGCGGCTGGGTTCGTGGTTCCCTGGCTCCAGGAAGAACCCTGCACGTCATTGCACCGTGTTTAAGCGCTCTTTTATCAGTGTGCTTTCCTGCAGTTCTGGGCTCTTCTGGAAGAGCTGGAATGCCGAAACTTGTAATTGTAATAAAAATACGCTCACTGAGACTTCCAGTTAGTTACGCTCCACAGAATCGAGACTTAACTAATTTATGCGTCCGTTTAACTCACGACTTTACCAAGAGCGGGCCCTTCCCCCGGCTCGTCCAGCCTCTGCCCCACGCAGAAGCCAGGAGCTGGTCCGCGTGGACGCTCCCCCGGCGGCACTTTGAAAAGACACGTTGTTACCATTAGAGCTTGTGTTTGTCTGTTTTCCTAGTTCTTGCATGGACTTTATTTTTCAGTTACCAAAAGGATTTTAAACAACACGGACAACTCGGGGATCACGGCCCCCCGACCTGCGCGGTGCGTTTTACTCGTCCTTCCCCGGTCCTCCGCTGCCAGCTGTTAGCTCCTGCCCCTCGCGTGAGTGGGAGCTGCGCCTCCCCCTGAGGCTCTGCATTTGGGGACATTTGAACTCTCCCCCCGCCACTTCAGCTGCTGAAAGTCTCTATCCTGCGCAGCCTGCTTGGTTATACTACAAAGAAGAGTGGGGGAGTCGCACTGAGACCGCGTGAGGGCAGCGCCCGCGGCTGCTGGGCCTGCGGGGCCCGGCCTGGACCAGCTTGAGAAACCGAGCTTCCAGGGAAGGGTCTGCGGGGAGATGACTCCGACTCACACTTACCGGTGAAGCTGGCCCTGCTGCCCACGTGCGATGCTTGTGCCGGTCAATTCCATCTGGGTTTTTTGATAGGACTTTTTTTTACTTTTTAAAAATGTTGTTGTTGTTGTTTGGTTTGTTTTGGGGGGGGTAATTAGGTTTGTCTGTTCATTTTAACGGAGGTACTAGGGATTGAACCCAGGACCTCGTGCCTGCTAAGCACACGCTCTAGCCCTGAGCGCTACCCTCCCCAACTTAGATTTTTTTTTGATTGAAGTTGATTCACAAGGTTGTGTTAATTTCTGGTGTATAGCGTAGTCATTCAGCTACACACACACACACACACACACACATACTTCTTTCCATATTCTTTTTCACCAAAGGCCCACAAGGTATTGAATATAATTTCATCTGTTTTAACCACTTTCCGCTCCACCAGGACACAGGAAGCTAACTGCTTACTGCAGGCCCGTGCGGGCTGCTTCCTCCTCAAAAACGAACGTCCACTGAGGCAGTATTTAGGATGTAATAACAGGAGAAGGACCACATGCATGGCCTTGCATTTATTATTCTTAACTCCTTTGGTCCTGCTCGCCTCCTGCAGGCTGTGCACGCAGAGCCCGAGGCTGGATTTCAGACTGAGCTTGCGTCTCCCAAGCCAGCCCGGCTCTGCGGACGCCGGGCTCTGGGCTGGCCGGTTCTGGGTCTGCGTCTTTTCCCTTTCTAAATACGACTTGTGTGTCGCTGCTCTGCGTTTGAAGTTCCTGGCTGGGAGGAGCTGGAGTGAGGCTCGTGTGCCGATCCAGCAAGGCCGCAGCCGGGGGGCGGGGCAGGTGCAGGACCCACCGGCCCTGGGGGGGCTCCCTGTGCGCTGCGCTCCTCTCGTGAGTCTCCACTGCAGTCAGGTGGCAGTCTGAGTACGGTTGTGTGGCCTGTGGTTCCCGAGTCAAGCAACTCTTTCCTAAGCTAAGAAACAGCAAAACTGCCCTCTGATCATTTACCCGTGTTTGTCCGTCCTGGAGTTTGAGTGGACCACTCTGAATTTCTCATTGCAAACGTCTTAGCCTGCCTCATGCACGCCACTAATAAACAATGTGTTAAATATGCCAGACGCAGCAATCTGTGGGCAACAGAAATACCTTCTGTAAGCAAGCAGTTTGCTGTTCCCTGTGTCTCTGTGTGTCCATCTGTGCTCAGCCAAAGCAAGTGCCCCTGTCTGATTTCTCCTTCCATCTTTCATTATTTTTGCTTGGAATTTACACGTCTCACTTTGGGAATTCAGAGACATTTAACATAAACGTTTCCCTGTCGTGTATTACTGAAGGCAGGTGACAGCATCTGTTTCTAAAGAGAAAGGTCGTCATCCCCCCGAATGGCGGCAGAGACAGCTCGCTCCCTGCTCTGAGGAGCACGGCCCCAGCTCCGTCTGATTCTAACGCACAGACCTCCGGTGCTCCCACGAGGGAAGAGCGTGTGAGTGGGCTGCATTCCTACTGCCTGAAAAGGTCTGGTTGTTGGAATGGTTGCCCGTGCAGAGAACAGAGCCCAGGCAGAGCTCTCCTGACACTGATGGGTCTTCCCCAGACCGAACTTTCCTCAGCGCAGCGGCAGAGGCTTGCTCCCGGCAGCACCGCTGTGAAGTGAACGCCCCGGGACGGTCTCCGCTGGCTTCATGTCTGCGCAGAAGCCCCCGGAGGTCCAGGGGGGCCCTGCCGCGCTGACAGCAGTGGTTTCTGGGCGTCGTGAGCAGCGTGACATCCCGCCGACTGCGCCCCGTCCGCGGGCTTGCCCGGCGGCTCCGCGCCACCGGGCTTGGTGCTGAGGGCGTGTTTTCATTTCTCTCTTTAGTGACAGTGCATCGTCTTGCCCCTCCCAGCGTCCCAGACCGTCACTGCCAGCGACAAGAGACGCCAGATAACACCACTTCTGTGGCTTTTAGCTGAGTGAAACCTGTGTCGTCTGCCCGGGCTCTCGCGGCCACTCCACGCGGGTCTGGGTGAGCATGCTGGCAGCCGGGATCTGTCACTGGAGCCAAACGGACTTTCCCAGGCGCCAGGACCCCTCACCCCTGCATTCAGAGGCGGCCAGCGCCGCCACCTGCCGCAGGGAGGGTGGCCGGGGGGCCCCTGGGGCCCTCGGCTCTCCTTGGGGTAATCACGGTCCAACACCACGGAGACCACAGAGGCCGCCGGTGGCCGGCGGTGAAGTAGAAGATTTTTAGCGAGTGGGATTCTTTCCTGGTGACTCTGGAAACGGATCCTTGATGTTGAAGCTGGTATAACGGCGCCCGTGAAACAATCCAGACGGCGACAGGCTCTGAGGTACCGAGTCAGCACCGGGGGCATCCGTGCTCGCCCGACACCAGAAACCAGCCTCAGTGATGAGCAGTGTCACTGCACGGGGTCTCAGAAACGGGCATTTCCAGCGGCCCTTCGTCACAAGACTGGTCGTGGAAGACCCCGTCTTAAAAGAGGGATGAGAAAGCCCCCAGAGGGCGTGGGCACGAGCTCCAGACCCTCCCTGATCTCAGGGCGCAGCGGCTGGCAGCGTGGGCATGACCCTCAGGTCACCCGCCAGGCTTTCGCACGCGGTGAGGGGGCCGAGCTGTCAGAGGGACCGCTGCCCTTGTGACTGGGAAGCCGCGCTGGGACCCTGCGCTCAGCGGTGTCGCCGTTCCTCCCGGCTGGCGGCAGTGGCGCTGGCCGCACGTGCAGCAGCGCACACCCACGGTCGCCCCTCGAGCCCTGCGCTCAAGCCGCCGTCGGTGGCGGACACTCCCAGCGTCGTGTTTCATTAGGTCTCGGTCAGTGTCTCCAGAACCGTGCGGTCACAGAACGCGGAAGAGGCGTCAAGAGATTCTCTGATTCCCTGTTTCTTTAATGAGAAAGACCATCGCCTCCATCTGCATGTACCTCACAGTTCACGAGGTTTGTTTCATATATTAAGTCAGCCGACCCTCAGCCCCACCTTGGAAGTGAGTCCCGTTTCTGGGCCGCAGTGACTCAAGGGTCAGCGAGACTTGGTGGTCTGCCCAGGAGTGCACGGCCCAAAAGCCGCTGAGTGGGGACCAGACTTTGTGTCTATTACGTTGTTAAGAATGCTTTCAAAATTAAGCCCAACGCCTTCTCCATTTTATTAGAGTTGCCTCCCGGCCGGAAGCTCCCCTCAGCACTCGTGAAGGCGCTGTGAGTGACGGGTACAATCGCCTCCTGAAGGTGCAGACGGCTCCTGTGACCATTAGCAAACCCTGCTGCGCTCCGGAGCACCCCAGGCACGCTGTGTTCCTGGGACTCGCTCTCTTGACCTGAAGGTGTTGACAGTTTGATCAGAAAACAGTGCAGGAAACATTTGGGCTGCGTTAACCCGTTGTGGACGCACGTCTCCGCCTGCTAACCACGACAACACTTTTGTCCCAAAGGTTTGGGATTCTGTGTAAAATGATTCTGTTCAATGTGGAAGCCAGTTGGTTTGTCCGACACACGGAGAGCATTTCCTGAAAAGTCATCTGGTGGCATGTGGGCCTTGTGGCCTAAAAATCGTCCCATCATGTAGGCTAGGAAAGGGGTGTGAGGTGGGGAGCTGGAAGTGCGAGGTCGGAAATAAGATTAAGGAGGAAAGCCTTAGGTTGAGTTAGTCTCTCATGCAGTAAGAAAGCTGATGCTGTGCTCAAGGGGCCAGACACTCAGAAGTGCGGGTCCGCCATCGGCCCTGTTGTAGACGCCCTGTGTGGTCGGAGGCCATGGGGTCAGTGGCGGCCAGCGTGCGTTGGCTCCAAACTTGGAAAACCCACATTCTGAAACCTCGGGACTTTTTTCCGTGAATGATTTGAGCTGGGGGTTATCTTTTATGTGAGTGCGTCAAACCTAGGCCTTGGAAAGGCTCACAGCTCAGGAATGTTCTAGACACCTTCCCACTCAGGAACCAGCCCCAGTCAGGTTCCCCTGACGGATTCCAGGGGCGCAGAAACCAGGGCTGCGTCCTTCCAGCCAAGACTCTTCAGAACCCCCACCTCGGTCTCCCCTAATACTGCTGAGTGTAATGAAAAACTGCGAGATTAAAGACATGCTTCCAAATGTTCCTAAAGAACCAGGGTCACTTGTAATTGATCTGAGTTCTTCACATTGGATCAGCCAACACTGAGCCCCAGCTCTTCCTGGGACTGAGGTTTCCAGGGTGCACGTGGTGGCCCCTTCACATGTTGACTCCCGTCCAGTGCGTGTAACCAGGGCTCTGCTCTGCGTGTCTCAGGGCTCCCTTGCGTGCAGGGCGGTGCAGGTGAGTAAGACGGTCCCTACCCCCAGGAGCTCAGAACCCCTGGGGAAGGCAGGTCCTAGAAACACCCTGCCCGCTTCACTGGTGCCAGCACGTACTGTGTCCCAGATGAGAGGTGCGTACTGGGGGCACGGGAGCCGCAGAAGGCCTGAGAGGCCTCGGGGAGCCAGCGCCAGGCCTGGACTTGAAGGCTAACGAGCAGGGGAGTCTGGGAGGAGAGCATTCTGAACTGCTGTTGTGCCCTGGGGTTGTCGCGGGGACATCAGGACGTGGCCCCTACTTGACGTGCGTTGTGAAGGTGTTCCTCGGACAGCTCGGAAAGGGAGAGGCAGCAGGAAATTCTTAATGACACGCTCCCAGGCCCTCACGGTGCTTTTCTTGAGCAGTGCTTCCAAGCCTCAGAAAACTCGAAGGCGGAGCTTCTAGAATGCCAGCCATCAACACACAATTTTTGCCTGTACTGCAGACTACTTATAGAATCTTCCAGGTTACGAGCAATCATTCAACAAATCCTGACTGTGTGCGAAGTGGATGAGACACGGGCCCCACCCTCGGGCAGGTCAGCTCACTAGAAGAGGAAGGTCCTGGCGTTCACAGCTGCAGCGCGAAGCAGAGCGGGGTCAGTGTCACAGAGGGGGCGTTTCCATGATGGTGCTGGGAGGGGTGGTGCAGGGAGGGGGGGGTCACAGAGGTGGCGGCAGGTGTGAGGGTGGAGGTGGCGTTTGCACTGACCTCGAGGTCTGGGCAGAGTCATCACGGGGGGGTCAGCGTGAACGAGGCACAGGGAGCGACGGTGACGGGGGAAGGGCTGCAACGGGAGTCTCCCTGGGACAGAGTGGTAGGTTAGTGACATGAAGCTTGGACAAAGGACAGTGCTGCTCTGGACACCGCTGGTGTCTTTTGAAGCCGGCAGTATTGTAACCAGAGATGCAGGCCTGGGTGCCCTGTGAGGAACTGAAGGGGCCGTGCAGGGAGAGGGGCCGTGTGGGGGCAGGATGACACCGGCGCACTGTGCACACTGGATCCGAGCCACGGGTGCCCTGGCTGCGGGTGCTTGGGGCTCGTTGCTTAACTTCCGTAGGCCTTGGTTTCCCTGTGGGTAGGATGCAAGCTTCATCTCAGCAGCTTTTCAACTTAAGTAAGAAAATCCTACCATGCTGAGTCATCCAAAGCTTAAGCAGCCGTTTTCAGAGCAGAAAAACAAAAAAGGAAGCAGCCCACGTATGTGCCGGGAGAGGGGGCTTCACTGCGGCCTTTCGGTTAGCTCGTCTGGGGAGGTATCAGCGGCCTTTGTTTTCATTCTGCACACGTTCATCTCCTGTTCTTTTCTGTGTGCACTATTTATGGAAGAAAAAGTTAGTTTTTTTTTTAAATTAAGCCCTCCTGCGGCCCCCCCACACCCACCCCACATACGCACACAAAGGATTTTAAACGTCAGCTTTCTGAACACCTGCGGCCTGGGGGGGGAATGTGCTGGTGTTTAAATGCCCCGTTAACTTCCCTGATTACTCCAGGAGTGGTGGTGTCTGGGCAGGATCGCCGCGCCCGCTCGCACACCCTCGAGAGAAGGGGCCGCCTAGCATTGTTACTGTGGCAGTTTTCGTTTTGTTTAAAACACCTTCTTTCACGACCAAGGCCTCGCTTCCCCGCAGACGACGTGAAACACACTCTCGTGTCTCAGAAGAAAAGCATCTGATCCACAAACGTGAAGAGCAAAGGCTCCTAAGACACGAGTGGGAACAACACCCGTGTGACGCCCAGAGCGAAAATATTAACAGGAAAACACAGAACAGATCAAACCGAGACGGCCAGAGCCGGGCAGAGGCAGGCTGCTGGAGCAACACGGCTGAGAGGATGGAGATTTTATCTCAGTGTTAATACAGCCAAGAGTGTCTTTAGTGACCGAATTCTCAATGGAAAACAGAGTCCCGCTGCTCGTAACACTGTCTCCGCCCCCGACACTGCCGCTTGCTTGCCGGAGCCCCCGCTTCTATTTCTTGCCGTCCGTTTAGGAACACCAGCGAGCTTGCGCGTGATCTCACCTTCCAGAGCTGAGATAAAGTGAGCGTTTAAGCAGCTGCCGTTTACAGGAATTAAGGTGATACCTAATGCCCCTCCTGCAGACAACATGAGATTAGATTAAACCCGCCGGGGTTCGTCATTTTAGAATCCATCATGTTTATTGAAAGAAGCTCATTCGTTCATGATGGATTTTGTGAACAGAACATTTTCCAAAGAAAAGTGAGTATCTAAAATCATTTGGCCAGGAACCATTTTATATCCATTTGTAAAACTGTGTGTTAACCAATCTTGAGAAAAGTCACTGCAAAAGCACTTCATCCAGAACGCCCTCTCCTTCCCGGGGACCCTCACACACCACACTTTAGGCTGCAGATAAGCTAGTCAGTTTGCACAAACTTAAGTGTTACACCAGGCAGAAGTGTCTCCCTTATTAGGGTAACTTTGGCCCAAAAAATATGCATCAGATGTTCCATAATGATTGTCCCAAAGAAAGCAGACTGTCGTTCACATTTTCTAGATTGTACCACTTAAATTTGCATCTTTCCGACCCGAAGAAACCCGAGGGCTGTGTGGGCAGAGGTGGCGGGGTCAGGAGCTGGCAGGGAGGGCGGGCCTTGGAACAGCTGCGATGTTTCTGTTCCCAACGGAGGTGAGCTCCTGAGGTTCATGGTGTGGCCCGGAGGAGGCGTGCATGGTCACAGGTCTCGGTCATCTGTGCGAAAAGCCATCTGCTGGTTCCCGCAGTGACTGGAGCAGGGGCCCCGCTGCTGGCCTCCCGGAGCCACACCTGCGGGAGCGGGGCCTCAGCGGCTGGGCCAGGCCTCCCCGAGGGTGGCTCCTCCCCGGCTCCTGTGCCCTGGCTCTGCTCACACGTGCTGATAGACACACCGGTCAGACCAACATGGATAGAGTTGGTGTTAATTGAGTGAATAATAGAAAACAGTTCAAGTCAGCTGTGGTCAAAACTTCACTGAGACGTGTGGGACTCCAGCCCGACTGTCTGGCTTGAGTTTCTTCCTGTGCCTCTGTGTCCACTGGGGTGGGTGCGGGTGAGCAGACGGCCCAGGGCGGGGGTGGGGGTGGGGACCGCAGGAGCCCTGGCCCCCGGGTGACCTGAGCTGGGTGACAGAGGGGTCGGGGCGGACGTGGAAGGGCGTGAACACTGGGTGCCTGAGCTCCAGAGGCCTGGAGCCCTGTGTGCCCGTGTGCACTCACATGTGCGTGTGTGTGCACTCCTGTGTGTGTTTTACTTTGCTGAACACGACACCACAGGATGAGACTGCTACGCCTCTGAACGCAGTAGAGCCACCCAGTCTGGTTCTGGTTTTCCTTAAAATCACAGTCACTTCCCGAGTGGACAGACCACTGCGGCTGGCTCGGGAGTCTCTGTGGAAAGAACGTCTGGAGACCCTTGGCTCCCTGTGTGCCTCTCCAAGTGTCACTGCCAACAGACAGTGCCCTGGAAAATTAGGGTCAGAGTGGCCGAGGGTCAGGTATCTGCTGTGCTGTTTTGTTTTCCAACGCTTTGCAGCACCTCAGAGCCAGCCTGTGTCTTGACTGCATCGCCCCAGAGGATTGAGAAAAGTGGGCCAACTGAAAGAAAAGTGACTTCCGTGTAAACAGAAATGGGAGCGGGGCAGCCTGTGGAGGGACGGGTCTGAGCTCCCCAGCCCCGGAACGTGTGACCGATTTCTAGTGATTGCAACGCCCTGTCTGTCGGTGGCTAGTGGCTCTCTGAGAGGGAGGATGAGAAGATGAGGCTTGCGATGCAGAAGTGCTTTCCCAGCCTGAGGCCATGAACACCTTTTGGTTTGGCCCTGTGCTCTCAGGCTGGCCGCAGCTTCGGTTTCCTTCCTGCGTGGCATTGCTCCGGCTGTTTCATATTTCTGTGTTTATTCTGTCTCTGATGCAGAGACGAGGGCTCTCCTGTATGTCCCACGCAGAGGCGGACGCAGACCTGCTCCCTAACCTCCCTCAGCCCGTCCCTCAGAGCCTGGACGCCCCAGACAGACTTGAGAGCCCCAGTGCCCTTGGCACTGGCTGTCCCCAGCCCCCGCCTGACACACCTGTGCGCCTGCCTGCCCCTCCCTCACCCTTCAGCACGTGGTGCCATACCTCCCTGGCTGCTCTCGTCCTGCTAACTCACTGGGTCCTGGCTGGACGCACTTCCTGTCCCAGCTTTTGGTGGTCAATCCAATCTGGTCTGCGGTGAGTGAGGCCTGTTTTCACAATGGCTGAGTGTTCCCAGGGCCCCACCCAGCACCGTGGTTCCCATGCCACGAACATCTCTGAACCAATGAACTGGCTGGAGCCTTGGCTGCTCCGGCTGCGTCTGGCTAGTCTGTGCCCTCCTTACTGGGCCCGGTGCCAGCCGGCTCCCACCTCGTCCGTGCAGGTGAAGTGTGGGCCCCCCGTGTCGGCCGCCCGGCGTCCAGGATCCTGCCCCCCAGTCCTGGGGCGTCCCTGACTCTGCACTTTCATTCCAGGCCTACATGGAGGACCACCTGGAGGACAAGAACCGGCTGCAGCGGGAGTGGGAGGCCCTGTGCGCCTACCAGGCGGAGCCCAGCTGCTCGCTCGTGGCCCAGAGGGAGGAGAATGTGCCCAAGAACCGCTGCCCGGCTGTGCTGACCTGTACGTACCGCCCGCGGGCCCCCGGGCGCGGGAGGGCGGCCCTCCATGGTGGGCACAGGCCGCGCCTGCCGGCCCTCACGCAGCAGGACCGCCCTTCCCTCCTGCTGCTGGTCTGCCCTCCCTGCCAGCCGACTGTGCCCTCACTTCAAAGAGCAGGAGGGCATCACCCTGGGGGACCTCCAGCCTCAAACCACGGAACCCGCGTCTCCATTTTGGCCCAGCGGGCTGCTCCCGATGCCGTGCGGCGGGGCGGGCAGACAGCCCTGCGTTGGCTGTTGCTCTGTGACTTGCGGCTGGGGTCTGTGCCCTGGGAGCCTCCTTCTCCTCTGCACTCGGGGTCTCGCCGTCGTCCTTAAATCTCAAAGCTGCGAGGGTCAGACGAGGCCATGCTGCTGGCCTCCTCACACTCTAGGCTCTGGGTCAGCAGGATCAGGTGCCCCGGCCACGTTCAGCCATCTGGTGTCCCCATAAGCGATGCCAAGGACTTGCTGTCGGGCCATGAATCGTCACCAGAAAGCAGAGACACAGAAAGACACCAGCCACCCAGGGTCTTATGTACGGTGTGGGTGTGTCTGAGGTGACGAGTGACCTGCAGAAGCAGAGGCCCGTGGAGGGGCCTGTCACCCAGCTAGTGATGCACCGGCCTCCTGTGTTCCAGCAGGTTCCAGGCCAGGCCGGCTGTGATGAATGTGTACCCCCCCCCCGGGAGCGGGAGGGGAGCTGAGGGCTTCTGACCAAAGTGTCACATAGATGCCGACTTCATGGGTGGTAAGTGGGGGTGGGGGTGGTTACTGTCTTAGTAACGTAAGGGAACAAGAGAGAACGCACTTTGCGGGCTGACGTTCTCGAGGGCACAGCAAAGCCACCTGGGCCTCACGGGGAGCACCAGCACCCACCGTGGGGGCTGTGCTCCCGGGGTCACGGGCCCAGCCCGGTCCTGTGGGGCCAGTGCGGGAGCCAGCCAGGTGCCACCTAACAGCGCAGTCCTGCCGTCCTCCCGGCCTGTGGGAGGCAGCGGCAGGTGCCCTGCCTGCCTCACGGTAAGCGGCAGCGGTTTCATCTGGGCTCACAGGACAGGAAGGCCAAAGGGTCCCTCTTGTGTTGCTGTAGACGCCAGCCTGGGAATTACAGGCCTTTGTAAAACCTTGACACACGTGGGTGTAAGTGTTCCTAACAGTGTGGTCAGTGTTCAGAAAAGCTCTGTAACGTCTGAGGGGTTTTCCCTCAAGAGCTCTTAAAGTAGGAGCCGTTGCCACGTCTAAGCTTCCTATTGAGAAGAGACGCCGATAACTAAGATTTTATTAAGTGCCTGCTGTGTGCCGAGGGCCGCGGACGGACACAGGGGCGTCCAGCGAGCCGAGCCGGCCTCTGTCCTCAGAGGTTCTAGACGGGGCGTGGGTGGGCGATGACAGCTGCACCCTGAGTAATTGGTGGTTTGGGCAAATAGCCTGTGCTGAGCGTGTCCCCCTGGCCTGGGGGCTTCCTTGGGTGTCAGGTATCGAACTGTAAACATTCAGGTTGAAAGGCTCTTCCCCGAGCGCCGCTCGCAGCGATAACCGGGACGTGGCGCGCTCCCGTCACGCGCCCTCCAGCCGGGCTGGCCCCCGGGCCCCGGCTGTGCCACATCAGCGGCAGGTCCACAGGCCAGGACCTCGTGACGCAGGACATCTTGTGTTCAGCCGTGAGGCGAGGCTCCAGCCCTGGGAGCCCTGGCACTTCCCCTTGGGCCAGAACCTCGTGGCTGCCATCTTTGGGCCTGAGTGAGGGGTCCAAAGAGGAAGCTCGCTCTTTGTTGGGCTCTAGCGCCAAGAGTTAGGAAGAAGCCATCACATTCGACCACCCTTTTCGCCCCGGAGCCTGACCCGGATTCTCGCCTGTCCGGTCGTGTGGGAGGAGAAGCCACAGGCCCAGGAAGAAGGTGGGGCCCACACCCGCTGAGACAGAGCATCCGGCCGCATGGGTCCACTTCCCGCAGGCGCACCCCTCCTTCGTCCTCCGTCTTCACTTTGAGAAGGAGGTCGCATTGTCACACTGCACCCTGCGTCCCTTCCGAGCAGGCTCTCGGGGGTGGCACTGCCTCAACTCCTGTTGGTCTCACCAGACCCACCAGGGAGAAGGGCCTCCTCATCCCAAAAACCTGCTTCCTTCCATCTGGCTATTCACTCCTGACTGCGCAGAAACAGCCTGTAACAGAGCGTAGGGTGTTGACCAGGGTGGGCATCCACACGGCCCATCTCCACCACTGAAGAGGACTTCCCGAGCGGGCGGGCGCCTGGCTCACCACAGTGTGGACGGCGCCGTCCCCCACACCCCTGCTCTGACAGGGGCGTCAGTCAGCCACCCTCGTGTCTCGGATGGAAACCCCGGAGCCATCCTCTCTCCACAGTTGCTTCTTTTGCCGTAGTCTCGCCTTTGTTTCTGGGTCTCACCGGCACCTGCCATCTCTGCTCACCCCCACCCCCACCAGACCCGATCTTCCTTCCTCCAGCTCTTCTCCTTGGAACCAGCTCGCTCGGCCCTGCTTCTCCTCAAGTCCTCCCTGCAGAGATGGGAGTGGTGGCCGGGCTTCCACGCCACATCCACCCGGGCATCTGCCTGGACCCCAGGGCAGCCCCATGGCCCGCGCCTCCCACCGCCTCCCACCGCCTCCCACCTCCTCCGCCCCGTGCGCATCTGGTGCCCCTCTGAAGTCTCTCTCGCCCCCCGCACTGGGGCAGGCCCAGCCAGGCTGGAAGACATCCCAGTGGCAGGTTGGCGGGAAATTCAAAGTGTCCGGGTGAGTGACTTTTCGATTCCTGACAGCCTGGAGATTCTAGCTACCGACGATTTACTTCCCAAGGCAAAGGCAAGTAGCATGTATGAGACGTTGGCTGGCACTGTGCTGGGTCTGGTGATATCTCAGAAGTTTAAAAAATTTAATATGGTTTCTAATTTTTTTGAATTTTTTAAAAGAATTATGCAATATTCCTTTCTTATGTTTTTTAAATTAAGAACAGTCATATGATGCTGTTTTTGGTGTGCCATCTGAAACAAAAAAATATTTTTGATTCTGAGTTATAATAACAAGATAGAGACACGGAGACACTCAGATGGAACCGGAGAGCAGGTAAATCCGAAGACGGAGGTTCGTAGAGTCGGAGAGAAATCTGGTGATGCTGTTTCTCATGGTTTGGCTTTTTAGGGCATTGCTGCTGACAAGACCACAGCCCAGCAAACGGGGCCGGGTCGGGGGAGGGTTGGCTCCGGACTGGCTCCTCCTGGGGGCCAGGTCGCCCGGGTGGCACTGCAGGCGAAGAAAAGCACAGTCCCCAGGCTGAGCACATCACAGGCCACCACCGAGCACGCACCCCGGGCCTGCCCCTCCCCACCCCCCGGAGCCACCCCGCCTCACTGGACGGAGGAGGACACTGGGGTTCGAGCCCACGTCCCCTGTGCTGACTGCACACTGCCCCGCACGTGCTTTGTGGGCTCACCTGAGGTTTCTCGTGTCAGGAAAATGAACCCAGTTCTCAGACATCCGCAGAGGGAGGGTTTGGGGCGCACAAGGGCTGCCGTGCTGCCCTTAAACCACGCAGGAAACAGTTTCTGTCCAAACAAAGCTTCGCTTTACAGTTTCTCCCCAACCCTGAGCAGAGTCCCCATAGTGAACGTTCTGGCCTGGTCACATCTGCGTGACCTGGTCTGCCTGCAGCAGTCAGTCACGGAAGATTCTAGATCTGACAGGCAGACAGGACGAGTGGGCGGGGAGGTTACGTGTCGGGAGGAGCCCTGGCTCGGCCGGGTTCTCCTCCTCCTTTCTTCGGCCTCAGAACAGCTAGGGGTGGGGAGGCCTGGGTGTGCTGGTGCTGGAAGGAAGACGTCCCAGCAGCAGGGTCTGTGAGGGCTTCCTTCTTGACGACGTCTCGGCAGGAGCCGTGCTCCCGAGACTGGAGATC
Organism: Camelus dromedarius; assembly: GCF_036321535.1. Taxonomy (NCBI): domain Eukaryota; kingdom Metazoa; phylum Chordata; class Mammalia; order Artiodactyla; family Camelidae; genus Camelus; species Camelus dromedarius. The sequence continues at coordinate 877,294 of NC_087442.1, forward strand.
TGTGGGGCAGGGGGCAGGGGAGACGCCCTCGAAGCACAGACGGCGCCCGATCGCCAGGCTGCGTCTGAGGGCGCAGGTCCTTGGGGGCGGGGGCGGGGCCGGGGCTGCTGGCTCACACCCCTCCGTGGGCACCGCCCCGACGCCTCCCAGAGCAGAGGGGCTGCCTGTTGGGTGGAGGCTGCGCTGTCCATGCGGTTCAGCCGCTCAGGCTTCAGGTTCCCTCCTCTCAGCTCCTTTCCTTGAGGCTCCGCCCCTAGACTCACAAGACGCCTGACCTCATGTAGCCTGGCTTCTGTCCCGACGCTGCCCAGAGACTCGCGTTGGAGGGCCCTCAGAGGGCGCTGGGAAACTGGCACCTGGGGGTGGCGCTGACAGCGGGCCCCTCGATGGACACTAGTTTTAAGTGCCCAAAGCAGCCGATCACAGCCCTTCAGAAGGGCCACGGCGGGGGCATGCTCCCTCCTCTGCGTGGGCATTTCTGTCTTACGTTCCCTGTGCCATGGGCATGTCACAGGGCACAGCCCCAAGCCTCCAGCCACGCAGGGCTGAACTCTGCATCCACCTCTGATAAACGGATCCTTGTCAAAACGAGACGAGGGCGATTCCTGGGCAGCACAAGACCTCCCCCGCCGCTCTCTCCCATCCGCGCGTTTTGTAAACGTGGTTTACGCGCCTCCAGGCCGTTGATACAGTCACTTCCCGCAGGATGAATACGGTGCTGCCTTCCGAGGCCTCCCTCACGCTGACACGGGTCCAGGAAGGCGCATCCCAGCGGCTGTTGGTGGGCCAGGCGCTGGCGGCAGCTCTGCTGTGCGGCAGGCGGGTGGGAGCAGGCAGCGCAGGCCGCGTGTGCAGCGTCCCCTTCACACGCTCGCCCTGGAGCCGGAGCGTGAGGAGGTGACGTGGCCGCCCCCGCTGCCCTCCTGACCCCCCAGAGGAGTCCTTGTCGGCCAGTCCGGGGCGCTTTGCAAAGAAGCAAGGTTTCTGGCCTGATGTGATTTCTCCCCCTACTTTTTATCACAAAAGTTTGGAAACACTCAGGTTGAAATGGAAATTTGGTGGTCGCCTGCGTTCCCACCAGCTATACTCCCCACAGCTGCTGCTCAGTATTTTGCCACTTTTGTGTGACGTATGCGTGTGCTTAATTTATTGGCCGGGCTTCTCAAAGTGGGTTCTAGGCATCGTGACAGCTAAATGCTTTAGCCCGTGCCTCGTAAAAATGAAGACTTTCTCCCGCATAACTACGTCCCCATCGTTGTAACTAAGAAAATCAGTAACTCTCCGTTGTCATTAATTCCGGCCCATATTCCAATGTTCCCAGATATTCCAGTTACATCACTTACAGCAGTTTTTTGTTGCAGTCAAGGTTCATAACTGCATTTTGGATTTCACGTCTCTTTAGCCATTTTAGTTCTGAAATGGCCCCCTGGGTTTTCCGACGTGACCTGCTCCTGAGAAGCTCCTCTTCCCCCAGTGATCGCCCCCTCTGTCTTCACGATCCGTCCAGCCAGGTGTCTGGCCCCTTTGCCAGGTCCTTGGGAGCTGACGGCCTGGTTTCCAGACCTGCTGTTTCCCTCTTTCTGGTCGTGCACCCAAGACCCAGTGGCCTAGGGACACTATGCGACCGGACTTTGCATCCCTAGGATGCTGCTGTGAACATGGCAGCACGCTCTGTGGCCGCACCCAGAGGACTTGTAAAACCCGTTCCTGCAACCAGAACCTGCCAGTGACCCCTGTCCTGCCAGCGTCTGTCCACCCCCTACCTGTCTCCTCTCTGTCCTTTCTGGTTTGAAAAAGCATTCTCTTCACCATCCCCCTCGGGGTGCCAGCCTCTCTGAAACCGTCCTGTGCAACGTGAGCCCCTAGTCTGTGTCCATCTGTGTCCATCCCCTTCCATCTTTTGTGTGTGATGTTTTCAGTCGTGGACAACCCTGGTCTCCTGGGATGTCTGTTTCTCATTCTCTCACTCAAGATGCCTACAGCTGTGTCAGCAGAATTCTCGTGTTTCCACCTCTTTGGCTCGGCGCGTTCTGGAGTCTCTGGAACAAAATGCTCTCATCTGGTTATGTATTAAATGCCCAGCATTCTCCTTCTTGGCAACTAAGAACTTAGAGATGATTTGGCCGCTTTTCTCTCAAGGTTACTGTCAGTTTAGTTCTTTCCTTGTTAGAATTCAGTTTGGACATCCAGGAATACACTTGCTTGCTTAGCTTCCACGGTATCTGTTGTAGCAGGAAAACCGGAATTAGAGGCTGTCCTTAGTTACGCCCTCGTCCCCTCCCACCTGTCCCCTCCCCTCTCTACGTCTTCCCACCTCTCCCCTCCTTCTCGGCAGCGAGGCTTCCTGTCGCTGTCCACAGCCGTGGTGCTGATCTCGGCGCTGTGGTGTTTCTAAGCCAAGTCGCCACATTCTACCCCGGGGATCCGTGAATGCATTTCCTACGCGATGATGGGAAGCTGAGATTACAGATGAAACAAGGTTTGCTCATCAACTGACCTGAACTTAGGGAGAGGAGCCTGGTTTTCCGGGTGGTCCTGAGGTGATCACCAGGGTCCTTACATGCAGAAGAGAGAGGCCCCGAGCAGGCTGAAGGTGGGGGGCCCGCCAGGAACGGGTGCAGCTGGAGGCAGACACAGCGAGGAAGCGATTGGCCCCGGAGCCTCCAGGAGGAACCCGCCCGGCCGGCACCCGGCTTCAGACTCATAGACTTCTGAGCGGCGGGACCCGCCCGGCCGGCGCCAGGATCCAGACTCATCTCAGACTTCTGAGCGGCGAGACTGTCAGAGGTTTGGTTTTCAAGACAGTAGGTTTGTGGAAATTCATTCCAGCAGCCACGGGAACTCGTCTACGGAGGAGGGGACTCCCACCGAGAGGTGTGAGCGCAGCTGTAGCACTGCCCCCAACACCCCATCTCGGCAACAACTACCGGAAGGTGATAATGAAAATGTTTGAAAACGTTCTGTGTGAAAAACCACCCTGGGAATAAGGTCAGCTGCCACCTTATGATGGAAATGAAGGAACAGAGATGCTTCCAGCATGCCTGCCTTCTAGCCCAGCACACCGCATCATCAGTGACCTAGGCCTGTATCCATAGGCCTCTTCCGGGCCTAAACGTGTAACCGGACTTTTTGGTTATACTTTGGCACCTGCTGGGAGGAGGGCTTATCTGTGGAGCAGCGTCCAGCGCCGAGGGCCTCAGGGAGCTTCTGGGCGTGTCCCCCGGCTCCTTCGTCTTGACCCAGACTCCGTCCCTCTGCTCCCTGACAGCGTGAGGGTCTGGCCAGGACCCACCTCCCAGGTGCAGCCCCCTCCCTCCCCAAGGTCCTTCCTTCCAGTAAGATCGACCTTCCACTGCTGTTCTGGGCACCCCGAGGCCGTGTTTCCATCTGTGCAGGATGCCGGGCGCCGCACCCACACGGCTGGTCAGAGGTACCCCTGCGCCTGAGGTCTTGTTTCTGCTCCCTCTTCCTGCCACGTCGTCCCCAGACCCCTGGGCACCTTCCACGGCCCCTCCCCTTCTGGGCCGTGTGAGCCGTCAGCTCTGTGAGGTGTTTGGGGAATCCTCCCACCTGCTCACTACGGGTGAATCTCTACTAAGGTAATCGGCAAGGTTCCTGCCAAGTTTTCTCCCCTTACTTTCCCAGAAACATCTTGGTTGGCAAGGCCTGGGGGGATAACCATCTTGTCCTCAGGGGTCAGGGTCTCCCCGTCTGCCTGGTCCCTGTCAGGGGCTGTGACTGTCAGTTGAAGGTGACACCTGTGTTCGCCCTCTGTCTACCCTCGGTCAGCACAGATGGAGACCAGGATTGTTCCTGGTGATAGCATTGTGCTCAGGACAACACAGGCTTTTGCTCTTTTGTTTAAACATGAGCGAGTTGCCCACCCGCCAGGGCCCTGGGAGGCCGCGTTCTCGCCCATCTTCATGTCTTGCCTTCCCATCTCAGCTGCCGTGTGGGATGCGGTCCCTGCACGGAGATTTATAGCCCAGGTTGGCTGATCGAGGTCTCTGTGTGGAACTGTGTAGGTGGCGTGGCTTTGCTTGGTTGACGCCTGTGCTCTCACGGTGCACAGTTATTCTTGTGCGTTGCTGCCAGCAAACCCTCGCACATTGTGCTCCCAGTCACCCTGGCCTCGGGGCACAAGGACGGCGCGCTGGCTGCACCGCTGTGCCCGCGAGGCCGGAAGGCTGGTGCCAGGAGCCTCCTCCCACAGAGACACAGCCCTGCCGCTGCTCCCGGGCTCATGGTGGCACCACGCGTCTGTTTGCTGATTACTTGTGGAAAACTAGCCTTTTTAGCTGGTGGGAACTTCCCGGTCATCAGGTCAGCCTCCTCCTGAAGAAGCAGGGACCCAAAAGCAGTTAAAACGCGTGGAAAGGGCAGACAGGCAAGTCGCGAGAAAGCCGGACCCGGGTGGACCCCTGACTCCAGGCGCAGGAGGGTCCAGGGCAGAGATGTGTCCTCACAGGCCACAGGCTGGTGTCCAGGACAAAGCCGGCCCCCCGGGCTCTGGGGGAGCATCTTCCTGGGCCTCCTCTTGGCCTGCAGACAGCAGTCATCTCCGTGTCCTCACGGCATCTTCCCTCCGTGCCTGTCTGAGTCCCAATTCCCCCTTTATAAGGACACCAGGCATGTTGGATTAGGCCCACCCATATGACCTCATTGTAACGCGGTCACCTGTACAGACCCCAAGTAAGGCCACGTCCTGAGGTCCTGGGGGCTGGGGCTCCAGCACATCTTTCTAGGGGACACAATTCAACCTTTGACACCAGGTGCCCGGGGCCGCTCAGTAGCGGGGGTGGTGTGAGGCCACACCCTGAGCCCTGAGGTCTGTTCCTGCTTGGCACACGGGCTGTGCCAAGAGGGGCCTTTTCCACGGAGATGCTGGGTGACGAGGTTGGTGTGCAGCTGGACCGGGGCGGCCACCGTGCCCCAGCCCGTGTGACCTGCCCACACTGCCGCTCACATGGCAGACTGGGCAGCAGTCCTGCCTGGGGTTGCTGCTTGGGAGATCTGCAGAGATGCTGGTGAAACCAAGAGACGAGACAGGAGACCAGCCGTCTGACCACATTTCAGGACACATGTGTGACTCCAGGACCTGCTTTTGCTGTGCTCAGGGCCGGGAAGCCAGGGGAGCCTCTGTGTCATGGGACGGCTCAGGCGCTGGGCGAGCATCTTGTGGGACAGATCCAGCCTTGTTTTCTCAGTGTCTTGGACGTAGGCAAGTGTCTGGACCTGGGACCACAGACGCCCTGTTTGCCCAAGTGCTGATCTGAGGAGACGCTGCACAGAATGCTGCAGCTTTTCTTCTTAAACGCTTCAGAGAAAGGGTGTTTCATGGTCACACTTGTCCCCAGGTCCCCAGAGCTGCAGAGAAACACGACATCTAGCAGTTCTCAGAGCCTTGGTTACCAAACACGGTGTCAACACTTTCTGCTTCGCCTCCACTGTGACAAGTCCAAAGCAGCAAAGACGGTTCCAGGTGTGCTTGGCAGGAATCAGGAGACTGACGGAGAAGGACAAGGAATATCCACGGCTCACTGACCCATCCATGGACCCACGGGATCGGAGAAGAACCCGTGGTCTTTGGTGCCATTTGTGAGCATGTCCCGATGTGTGAGTCCCCCTGAAGACTTGGAGCCCTGACCGTCCAGACAGAGGGCTGGCCTGTCACCAGCCACCCCATCAAAGCAGAGCAAATGCCGCCAGGCAGTGAGGTGGTTGAATCTAAATCCCCACAGAGCGCTAAGGCAGCCGGAGCTCCCGGGGGGACACTGGCAGATGGCTCTCATGAAGAGCCCTCCTGTGGCTGTGTCAGCCCATGGCTCCCGCGGAGGCCTGATCCGGTGACCAGCAGCAGCACCACAGACTCCACCCACCAGAGACATGGAGATCATTGACTCGGACGCGGGTCAGCACACTTAGCGTGAGTGCCAGAACCGGGGGGCTGGGAGCACGCCATCCTTGGAGATCCATTACAGGCTGAGGTCACATGCCACGGGCCCCCGCACACCTTCCTCAGAGGGGGTCAGGGGAGCGTGGGAAGGCTCTGGACGATGGCCCTGACTCCACTGGCGACCGAGCTCTGGGTCCTCTCGACGACCCAGCGCGTCTGTCCTCAAGGCTTCCTCGCCCCAGTCGTGATCGAGAAGCTCTGGGACCTGGGTCTCCCGTTGGCGTTTCTGGGACTCTCTCTGCGTTTGCTGACAGCACTGTGAACCGTAAACAACTTCTGCCGGCTCAGCTGACTTTGAGTCAGCGAGGCGTGTGGCCGCCTGTAACCCTGAGCCTGTTCCCACAGCCCTTGCTCCGCGCCCGGCCTTACGGGAGCGCTTTGTGGAAGCCTTACGTCACAGCAGCCTTGGGGGTCAGAGGCCACCGCCCTCATTGTGGGTGATGAATCTGACACTGAAACACCAAGGCATTTACCCGAATACCACCTGGCTGGCAGGTGGCAGGGCTGGGCCAGGTCTGGGCCCTGAGCTCCGTGGCCTTTGTCAGGTCAAGTGTTTGATCCTTGGGGCCTGAGTTGCTTCAACCTGAAGCAGGAAAGTGGTCCCTGTTCTGCGCACGGCACAGCGTCCCAGGAAGAAGGGGGGCGATGCACGCGACACTGTGTCAGGACAGGCGGGAAAGAGAGAAGCTGGAAGCAGCGTCCTTGAGCACGGTGGTGCCTGCTTGAGCGCCCCGGGCTCTGAGAAGCAGCGCACACCCCGGGAGACTCAGCAGTGCCCCCAGAGCTGCCCCCCACCCCCAACAAGGCTCACAGCCGTGGCTCTGTCCTGTCAGAGGAGAAGACTCTGTCCCAGAGCCAGACGCAGACGGGGAGATGTACCTGCATTTCTGCACGTCCGTGCTTCCTGGCGCCTGAGCGATGTCTCAGACCGAGATCCTGAGGGACACACCCACTTCTCAATGCAAATGTCAGCACCGAGGCTGCGAAAATTCTTGTTCTGTGTTTGGGTCCTCGTGTAGAATTTGCTGCCAGGAATGAGACGTGTGTTTGTGCTGGGAAGACGAAGAACTGACATTCAGCCGACCACGTGTGGGGGAGGGAGAGGGTCATTTGCTCAGAGGCCCTGGCTTCGCCTCTACCCGCGTGTTACCGTGAGTGAATCTCCTCAACCCGCCAGGCCTTGCTGTCTGACTTGCATCTCGGAGAATATAGCGCACCCCCGCCCAGAGCATCCCTTTGAAAGGGATGGACAGGAACCGTGAGCCACAGAGCAGTTCAGAGGCTTGCCCCCAAGTGAAATGTCTGCTGGACCGTCCCTCCTACGTGGACCCACCCCCCGCTGGACTCTGGCCAGCGTCACTCTGGCCCTTCCGGGAAGGCCCCAGGTGTTTCACCCGGAGGTTCAAGATGGTCCCACAATAACAACAAAACAAGTTCACCATTAATTTTAAAATCCATTTGTTGCCACAGTCAGATATGTGGTAGGAAGGCCATGGAAGTCTGAGATTTGAAGCCCTGGTCCCTGACTCAGTGGCCTCTTGGAAAGGGGGTCCTTCAGGCATGAACGCAGCCGGAGGGGCCCGCTGCCGGGATGCTGGGGTCATCCGCGAGCTGTCCTCACAGCCAGGCTAGGGCCCTGGTGCTCAGAGCACTTTCTCACTAACCATTGGGCATTCACGGGACTCCCAGCTTAGGCCACGAGCTCTTGGTTTTCCAACTAGAAAATCCAGCTACGCTCGCCCACCGAGCCAGGAGGCTCCGCGACCGGGGGCTGCTCTGCTCCAGGAGGGATCAGGGTCCTCACGGGGCCTCCCGCCTGCTCCCCTCCCTCCAATCGCCAGCCAGCCTGCTCTGCGGTTCTCGGGCACTGGCGGGCCCGAGGGCCGCTCTCACCGGGACCTGAAGCCGGCGTGTTGAAGTATGTGTGATGAGGTGGGCTCCAGGGAGACCCTCGGGAGCCCTCCAGAAGCAGCCGGAAGCCCTGCTGTTTACCCAGACTTGTGCATTCAGAAGAAGGCCTGCTCGCGGGCCGCGGCCCAGTGCCGGTCTTCGATGGCAGCCGCCCACTGAGAAACGGAGCCTCTCGGACCTCGCCGTGGAGCTCGTGCTTGCGGCGTGCTGGGATGTCGCAGCTGACCAGTGTTTCTAGTCGGTCATACTTCATCTTCCTGCCACAGCCAACTTTCACTCTCTCAAGAATAAATCTGGCAGGACCCAAAGCCATTGACTCCAGGGGACTTCGGTCGCTGGTCGCACCTTGGCGGGGCGCTTCCGAATCTCCCGTCATAAACACCTTCCGAATGTTTCCGCGTCGTCTGGGTTTGTGTGACGTGTGCTCAGGTGAACATGTCAGGCGTGAGCCCCTCCCTCTCTCTGGATGATTCTCACCTGCCTTGTCTCTACAGGGAAAAACCCAACATTAACACCTTAACGAGAGACAGGACGGTGTTCAGTGTAGTGGACAGTACCTTCCGAGTTCAGTCAGTCTGGGGGCTCACCAGGTCTCCCGAGCCCCAGAGTTGTTTAGAGTAAGCAGAACCTGCTGGAGAATGAAAAAGCACAAAGCACAGTGAGGTCCCCATGCTTCCCTGCCCTGCCCCCGAGCTGCTGGGGGCAGGAAGTGGGGAGACCCGGCCGGGAATCTGGGGGTGACGCGCTCACAGCTGGGGAAAGCCTGGCTCTGCTGTCTCAGCGGAAGCAGGTGGTGTGTGGCCACCGAGAGGCACTCATTGCAGCAGCAGGGGACAGAGCTGAGCTCCGTCACTGTCCGTTTTCAAGTCTGCACCTCGCAGGGGAAGGGGAGGACCGGGCAGGGGAGGGGGCTCTCGGGGGCGCCCTGCTCACTGTGAAAGTCCCTGAAAACCGGCAGAGAGAGACGCCGCTGTACGTGGATGGGTGGTGATTCCAGAACCGAAATTCAGGATGACTCCTGTACTAAACCAAAAAGCCTCGACAGCTCACGTGTCCTGAGTCCCCGTGGAAGCGTCTTGTTTCAACATCAGTCACATTAATGTGCCCATTAAGGCGCGTTCCTGTGTCTGCGAGTCTCCACGTGCCCTCGTTCCCCTGCCCCCTCCTCGGCTGCATCTTCTTTTTCTCCCACCCTCCTTTTAAACCTGCATTCTTGTCGTCTTGAGGATTTAACTCTCTCTAGGCTGCAAAATTGTGTATATTGAGTGGTGGTCTAACAGCTTAATATCCACGTTGATTTTATGATTTGCATGTTGCCAAAAATGTGTCACTTAGGGGCAAACACTGGACAGAGGATCGCAGAGGAATGCCAAGCCTTGGCGTTCAGACTTCACACAAGAAAAACGGGGGGATATCTCCATTCTGCCGAGTGGGACTGCGGGGACGGGGCGGGGGGGGGGGGGCGCTCGCTGAAAGGCCTTCAGGAGGGCCAGGCGGCGCCGAGGGGCGCACAGGGGATGTCCGCGGGTGGCCACCGGGCTCACTCCGCTTCCGTGTGGTGCTCGGACGCCCGCACACGGTTGACTCTCTGCTTTTGGGTTGCAGACGACCACTCCAGGATCCGGCTGAGCTCGGGAAACAGCCACAGCAGCTCCGACTACATCAACGCCAGCCCCATCGTGAGTACCCGCAACGCCAGGCCGCTGGCTTCCCCGGGGGGTGTGGCCAGGACCCGCCCTCCCAAGGCTCCCAGTGGGCCCACCCGGCACTGGGCCGCAAGCTGGCAGCCAGTCTCCACCCGATAACTAGCCTCCACCAGGTACCACTCGGCCCCCTGCCCACGCCCGGGCCCTGGTTCAGAGCGCCATTGGCCACACACCCTGAAAACTCGCGGGCAGGCTCCCTGCACAGTCTGCCCCCAGGCGGGACCACGTCTGAGGCAGAGGGGATGAGGTGCTGGGGCGCCGGGCCTGGCCACCCTGGGGCTCACAGCAGCAGCCTGGCGGGTGAGTTGCTGTGGTTACCGCTGGAACCCGAGACTTCAGGAGAATTCCCAGTTGGTTGTGTGGCGGGTTCCTGGGCCCACACGTTCCTCACACGGGAAACAGGAGACGCCAGACCCAAACCTGCCTCCTGCTGGAAGGACAGAGAGGCTAGAGGCAGACCTAAGGCTGTGGGCTGGTTTCCTTGGTTTTCCGTGGGTGGGGTCTTCCTTCCCAGGGGGCAGGTGCCAGGGCTGGGCCTCCCGGGGTGGCACGTGTCAGAGGACCAGGGGAGGAATTCCTGCTCCTGGAGACCCTGGGGCCAGCAGGCGCGCCAGCCACCCCCGCCGGCCTCGCCCCGCCGCTCCTGTCCTTCCGCACCGGGGCGGGCAGCCCAGGGACGGAGAAGAGGGGCCAAAGGTCACTCTGAGTGGTGATTGGCAGCCTTTCGGGACTAAGTAGAGTGAGTGCCGGTGACAAGATGGTGAAGTGAGAGCTTTCGGAGCGTGCGGCAGAGCTGGGGGGACGGGGAGGAGGGCTGTGCAGGAGGCTGGTTGGGGCATCCCCCTGAACCCTGTTCCTCAACATTGGTCTCCAGGGGGTGTCAGGATCTCTCACCAAATTCTCAAATTGGCTTCCAGTCGAATATAGTGCGTGCAGGAGACCCCTCCGGTCCTGACGCAGTGAGGTTTCGGGGGGGGGGGGGTAGGTGACCGAGGGAGGCAGTGGTGAGCTTAGATGAGGCCTTTGCCGTCTGACGCCCCGGGGGTGACCAGGGCCACGGTTGTGGGTCCCACTTGTTCCAGTGATCTGTTGCCTGGAGCGTGTCCCTCAGGCCCTGGTCAGACTTCACGCCCTACACGGTGAGGGTGCAGCGTGGCGGCCTCGCTGTGGGAGAGTGAATTCAAAGCGAAGCACTTCGTCCACACCCAGCAGACCTAGGACTTGGTCTCTAGGGTTATTCTGGGGAGGAAGTAGCTCCATCCCTCCCAACGGGGGTCGACCTCAAACGCTGCTTCCGTCTGTGCTCAGAGGCCTTGCTGCAGCCGTCCGGCCAGGCTTTCTCGGTGAACGCTCTCGGTGTGCTCGGTGTTTCTCCAGCCGGGCTAGTTTAGAAAACCAAGCCGATGCCTTGCTCGCACCCCAGCCTCTCGTCTGGTGGGCCTGGGCTGTGTCGCTGCCTGGGCTCCGCCCCTACCCAGGGCCGCGGTGAGGGCGGCTCAGGACCGTTCAGAGCGAGGAGGACTGTCCTCCTCTTGTTGGGGTCCTTCCCTGGAGTGAGCCGTGGACCAGGCCACCGTGAGAAACCGGGCAGTTATTTTCAGGTCTCAGAAACGGCAGTTCAGTGTTGGGGGACGCCCAACACTCCCCATTTCCTGGGTTCTGGCTTCCAGACGTCTGGGCTGGTTCAGGCTGAAGTCAGGACTGGGTGAGCACAGGGATGCTGGTGAGAAACCGCCTCGCCCCGAGAAGCCGCCAGCAGCAGCTCCCCAGCTGCCGAGCCCCCAGCCTCCTTCCTACGGGCGGAAGTTCAGGATGGCCTCCCAGGCCTGATGGGGACTTGGGGCAGAAGGTGAAGCAGGAGAAAAGATACGACGTCTTTTATGTTTTCCTTTTATTTCATGCCACAAGTCTTTTTTGCCCACATTTGGGCTATAAGCGCAGTTAAGCAGAAGCCCCCGATACCTCTCCTTCTTGCAATAACTGAAGGTACGATGCGAACGAGCTTCCTGGCAGAGCGGAGTGAGACGCGTGTGGCCACGGCCCGCGCAGACCCTGGCTGTGCAGAGTAGACTGTGACAGTCACGTCCATCGTATTTGTACTCAGTCCTCACTAAATTCCAGGGGAGTCATCCAGCAGTAAATAATGTGCAGTCTCGGCGTTGAAATCAGAGGTCACGAAAGTAAATGGGAATTCTGTTTCCCCGCCTGGGGGGCTTGCAGGAGAAACCGGCCATACCCCCGAAGCTCAGCCCAGTTACTGGGGACTCAGACGAACCACGGCTTCAACACCACAGCGCACGAGTCTGCCACCGGGAACAGGTCTGCAGGTCCCAGCGACGCTAGGAAGCAAGCCTGCACTTCACCCCTTAGAGGGGCAATCGTGGGACTTTTAGCTTGGAATGCGCTTAACTAACTGACGCCTCGGAAGAGGATGACTGCCCAGATGTCCTGCACATCGTAAGAAACTGGCCAAATGCAGAAGCCAACTCTTTGGATTTCAGAAAATGTTCACAAGCAGGCATCTCTGTGTGTGTGATTTTGGCGTATAGCAAATATTTTTCTTAAATAAATCTCAACTCCTAAGAATAAAATACGAAAGTAATTTAGGTTCGTAAGTCAGCTTCTCTCCCACTGATTATTAAAGACACAATTTCCCAGTAAGTTCTCACATGAAGACTTGGTGTCTGGTGGGGAAGGGGTGTGGTGCACAGGGTGTGGCTCAGTGGTAGAGCGTGTGCTTAGTGCGCACGAGGTCCTGGGTGCAATCCCCAGTCCCTCCATTACATAAACAAATAAATACACCTGATTACCCCCACACACACCAAGTTACAAAACAAAGCTTAAAAAAAAAGCTTGGTATCTGGAAAAGTGACTTGAAAACTCAGGCTTGCTGTAAAGTTTGCTGTAAATGTTAGAAAAATCAGGGGTTAGGTGGTCAGAAAGGACTGGTGTGAGACTGCAGGCTGAGAGGCACGGTCCCTGCAACCCCTCCCCAGAGGCTGGCCCAGACCTTTCCTGAGACTCCGGGCCGTGGTTGTCTGGGCAGCAGACCCACCCCGCCCTCACCTGCGCGCCAGCAGGCAGCCCCTCCAGCACTCTTCCAGGCTGCAGAGCGCGGTGTCCTGTCTTCGCAGGCCGAAGGCTGGGTTTTCAGGGTGAGTTTCGTTTGGAGCATTGGGCAGCTTTGCCGTGCTGTGTGATGTAGGTGAGACGCAGTCACTCACGTTTATTTGTAATTGTCATTCTGCAGCGTAAAGCGAGTCACTGGGGTTTTTTTAACTGTGCGTCTGGAAACTCACAGAGTACACCTTGCGGGCACCCTGGTTCATGGGGTGTCTTCAGAAGATCAGTCAGCCACGTGGACAGCAGATTCAACACAAACAAATGGCTTTACTTCTGAAAAAATCCCGGAATCCCAGAGCTAAAGGTCAGGAGGGAACATGCCCTCCCCCGCCCTCCCGTGGCACTTCACAGACCCTAGACTGCAGCCAGAGACACTGGCCGGCTTCATGCCTGGCTCTGGAGCTCGTGCTGTGACCACGACAGTCAAGCAAGCAAGCAGCTACAAGGAGGGGGAGGCGCCGGGGCAGCCAGGGTGAGACCCGGCACAGCTGTCGGGGGGAGCCGGTGCGGATCCCCGCCAGGAACAGGAGACGGCGTCTCCTCTCCCCATCCCCGCGCTGCGGCGCCAGCCAAAGCTCCTGGTGGAAGAGCCAGGTTCGTAGAAACTGACGTGATTTCCTCTGATTACGCTGATCCTGCCTCGGGAATCTTAAGTGTAATGAGCCTTCATCCGTTAAAGATGCGCAAAACCAGGCTGAGGCTTCTGTGGCCCCTCTTCGCTCCGCGCAGGGAGTACTTGTGCCCAGAGCTCTTTCCTGTTCACCGGAATGTGCGCGGAATGGAGTGACGGTGACTGTCTTCTGAGTGGTTGTCCAGCCAGTGGCACACTTCACCCTCCGTGGTCATACACGGTTTACTGCCGGCCAGGTGACTGGCGTGACGGCGGGGCGGGTGCCCTGCCCACATCCTCGGGCCTCGGCCTCCAGGCGGAGCAGGTGATGGGGAGACGGGTGCCCGTGACCTCAGACCCCCCCCTCCAGCAGGTACCTTATGTACCTTCCTGAAGCCCTGTTCAGATGTCTACTTTCAATCACATTACTTCTCACCGCGAGAGCACCTAAACATGCCAGGACGAACATACTAACGGTTTTTAAATGTGCTGCTGTCTAAACTGCTCTGGGCCAGAGGAGTCCGTTTGCAAAGGGGGTGGGCTTTTGCTGTCCACACAGCACTATTTTGGGGATGTGACAGGGGTCTCCATACACAGCTGTCACCCCCCAACAAGTGCGTGTTTTAAACGTCATGACTGCTTCCTTCTGCTAGGCGCTTTTCTCCTGAAATATTTTAGTTGAGGCTTTCAGCCAGAGGAACGTCACTTTACCTGTATAGAGTGTGTGGTTGTGAACTTCCAGTTTTAATTAGGAGTCACTAAATTAGATGCTCAGAAAGCGTCTTCCCTCCGCCTAGCAGCCAGCGTCCCACTGTTGTGCTGTTGGAATAACTTGCATCTGTCATTTTATGCGTGTCCCCTGTTCCGCAGCACAGTAATTACAAGGTGCCCCCTCTCACGCTGACGACCGCCATCTCAGGAAGTGTGGACGGGCAGTGCCGCCTTCACCGGGTTCCTGGTAAAGGAGACGTGCCTCCCGCATGCCCCTCTCAAACCCAAGCACGAAGCGGGCTCTAAGGTGACAGCGCGCTCACCGCTGACAGCCCACGTGTCGCTGTGGAATTGTGTGTGGGTGAAACCTTCTTGTTTTCTACATATTGGGAAATGCGTTCTTAACAAGAATCCAAACATGGAGCATTTTCAGTCTTTAATCAAGCCCTGGGTCCAGAGTGGACACTGGGACTGGACATGAAAGAACCAAGGACAGTGGACGTCGGACAAGTGAGCGGCGGCTGCCTTACAGGAGAGCGAGACCCGCCCAGTGTGTTCCGGGGCTGGTCCCCCCGCCCCGGGGTGACGGTGAGGCCAGCTCTGTCGACCCCTCCCCTGGCACCTCTCTGTCCCCTGCGGACACCAGCAGGAGGGGAAGAGCCCATCCATCCGATTTAATCCTATTTGCTTCTCCAGGCTTTGTTCTCATGTTTTGGTTTTGTTGCGGGCTTTTTTCCTGCTTAGTCAGTCTTTGAACTAAATGTTACGATTAAGTTCTTTTAAGCCAGACCTCCTCTCTCAACACTAGCACGCTGCATTTGGACAGATAACCTAGTCAGAAAACCCAGCACTGCGCTCTTGTGTGTGTGTTTTCAATCCCTGTCTGGTGACGGAAATAGACCAGGGAGTTGGCTGCTGGGAGGCCTGTCTCGGGGAAGGACTTGCCACGTGGCTCTCAGACCCCAGGATGACTCGGCTGTGCCCCAGCGCCTTTTGGGGGAAACAGAAACAAGCCCTCACCTGGGGGCAGTTTACTCTGCCAGCAAGGGAGGCAGAAGACAGTGTCGGTGGTCCCTCCAGGACCCTGGACAGCACCCCGCCTCTGCCAAGGCCCCCTCTCCCCAGCCCAGAGCCTGCGGTTTCCTCTGCAGTCACACACGTCCGCAGACAAGTCACTGTGCGGTGGCCCTGCCCTGGGCGCCTTTCCCTTGTTCTCAGCACCTGCCTCACCAGGCCTGTCCGTGCACAGTATCCTGGCATCTGGTCTCTGGTTTGCTCAATTCCAGGTACAAGAGAAACCTGCAGCCCTGATGGCCAGGTGTAGGCGCCGGACCCCAGGCTCCAGCCGCCTAAAATCCAGGCGGGTTTGCATCAGGAAGGAGAGGAGGAGCGGCTGGTTTTCCAGCCTCCCCAGACGTGGGGTCGTGGGGTCGTGGGGGTGAGGGCTGGAGGTGCCCTACCACAGCTGACGCTTAACTTCCGGGCCTTGGGGTGGTGTTTCAGCTGATCTCTCTCCTGTGGTCTTGCCTCCACAGATGGACCATGACCCAAGGAAGCCCGCGTACATCGCCACCCAAGGACCGCTGCCCGCGACCGTTGCTGACTTCTGGCAGGTGAGCCTGTTTTTAATAAAATTTCTTTTCTGAAAGTAAGATCTTAGTAAGTTGATAATGAATAACGCTTGGATTCAGTTAAACCAATTCAAACTTGTGTTCCCAGGTGTTTATCAAATGCTACTTGATTCCAGCATTTACATGAACCCTTTAACATTTTCTGTTATCAGTCTTTGTTTTCCGTAACACAATGTGAGAAGGTCCCTTTGAGAGATTTAGTTAAAGACTCTCACTTTGTTTTTTAGCGACTTCCACTTTCATTTTATGAAATATAAAGAAATGAAGTAGTAAATGTTTAATGTAGTTCATTCAAATGTGTCTCTTATCTATGGTTTTAATTGTTTGAAGGTAGAAAGCCGGCTAAGTTACAGTCTCTCTTTGCGGATTCTCTGTAACGCATGTTAAAGGCCAGGCTGGTATCTCTTCACTCAGCAAAGCCCTGGACGCCCAGACGGGCTCAGGCGTTGAGAAGTAACGTCCGCACTGGCCAGTAAGAGGAGAAGCAGGAGGGCAAGTGGTTCCCTCACTTCCTCTCAGTCACCCACCGAGCAGCAGAGCGTGGTGGGAATGGCCTTGGGACGGTGGCACCGGGGACGAGCGCCTGAGTTCATGTTCCTGCTCAGCAAGTGTAGCAACTTCCTACTGTGTGTCGGGGACACCGCGTGTCCCCAGAACTGCTCCAAGGGCCCCTTGGCAGCTGAGGACAAGAGGAGGAGGTCGTGCCTTCTGGGTCCCGGAGTGCAGTGGTCGGACCAGGGCAGTGCGTTGGTCCACGTAGCTGGGCTTCGGTCCCGGTGGTGACGCGGTGCTGCAGCCTGGCCGTTCACACAGGCGGGTAGACGGGCTGGCAGCGGGCAGAGTCGCATGTGCGCCACGCCCCTGTTCCTGTGGTCTTCCGATCCCTTTCCCAACTTTCCAGCCAACCCTCTCCTGACTCTTGACCCAGAGGAGGGTCAGTATTCCATTCCACCCTTGGGAACAATCCCTGCAGGCTCTTCTGGGAAATCAGAAGGGGCCCGGGGTTCGCCGAGTGTCCACCAGGGCGCTTTGCCTCAAAAGCGTATTAACCACCGGCGTCATCATCCCCGTGAGACAAGCGAGCACCCACGAGAGCACCCCAGCCCGTGAGTCGGAAGCCGAGATCCGGACGCGTCTGCGTGGCCCTGCTCTGTCCTGGGCCTTCGCGCTGTGGGAGAGATACCAAACAGCCCCTGCGGCGGTGCCGTAGAGGCACGCGCTCTGGTGGCAGGTGGTCCGCGGAAGCGCTGGCCCCACCCGCCTTGGGAGCTGTCTCCTCCGAGAGCTTGGGCGCCTGGGTGGGGCTCCTCCAGGCACGGGGCACGCGGGCCCGAGGGTCTGGGGACCGTGTCTCTCTAGGAGGTACTTCCTGGCGTCAGGCAGAGCTGCCTTCCTGCGCCGGGAGCCCCGGTCCTGCTCTGCTCCCGGAGCGTCGTCGGAACTCTGCGGAAGCGTGTGCCCGCCCCCCAGGCTCCTGGTGCTCGGACAGACAGAACAAAGAAAACTCTGAGTTGTGGGGTGGAGCAAGGAAGGCCCGCGGCACCGCGGCCGCCCTCCTCCTTGCCCAGGCTGCGCAGTCTACATGTGGTGCGCGCGCGGTGCCCCAAAGAGGGGTTGTTTCGTTCTTACCAGCCCGTCAGCCCCAGTAGTCACGTCCTGTGGGCAAAGCTGCTCTCACAGACAGAATCACAACTTTCTTCAGGACACGTGGACACTTGGCGTAATGATCGCTCACATCCAGCGACCCCTCACTCTGAGCCAGCCCTGTGTCTGGCTCCACGTGTCCTGGCCCGTGGTCTGTGCAGCCAGCGAGGCTTGGAGGCGCGTAGCTCGCCCGGTTCGCGCGGCTGGTAAACGGGGGGGGCTGGTGCGGTTTCTTTCCACCTGTTCCGAGTTCTTGCGGCTGTCGGGGGCAGCTTACGTGTGAGCGTCCGCGGTCCGCAGGACGCTCCGGAGCGCTCATGGAGGTCTGATGTCAGGAGCGTGCTTGCTTGAAATGGCACGAAAGCATCTCCAGATGACACAAGCAGAGAAAACGTGAAGGTGCGATGGCGTGCAGGGTGCTCTGAGACGCACCCCAACGGGCATTTATCTGACTGTCCCAGGGGACACTGACGTCCCTCCAGGTGGTCGCAGACTCTCTACACAAGAAGGGCTGTGGCCGACAGGTGACCCTCGGGGACGTCGACAGGCACGTGAGCACACTGCAGCCTCTGAGAAGTCCTGTAGCAAGAGGCCCTGCCCCACTTTGTCTCCTCCAAATGCCCTTGACCGAGACGGTGAGGTCTCTCGGGGACACGTGAGGAGGACCCAGTGACGAGATGTTGGCCTTGGCCGGAGGGCTGGTCCTGTCTGTGACGTGCTTCTCAGCACAGCCACGCTTGTTGGCTTGGCTCTGAACTTTGTTATTTCAGACGTGGGCATCGACTAAGCATAGCCCTGTACCAGTACCTGCCCGTGAGCCACAGGCTCGACACTTGGAAGTTCACTGGCCACTGCGGCCCAGCAGAGCGCCTGCAGAGGAAGCACCGCCTGTCTTTACAGCTTCCTGCAGAAGGCGGGGCCGTTCAAAGGCCACCGTCAAGGGTAAGTGCTTTTAAGAGTAAAGCCTGATTGGAAACTTAAAAATTCCGGGCTGTCCAGGAATATCACCTCTCACTTTATTGTCTGGATTTATGGCCTTTAATGAGTTTTGACCGAAGAACTCAGCACGTGTTACAGAAAACATCGAAGCGTCTCCGTGTGCCGCCCTGAAGCCTTCCCTGGGAGGCGCTCACGGGTGTTTACGCAGGAACGGTCACCATGAGGCAAGCAGATGTAAACAGTGGCGTCCCAGCTCCCAGGCACAGAGGAGCCCAGTCTGGGAGCTGGAGATGGCAGAGAGGACCCTCTCACCCTGTTTCCAAACAAGGTCCCAGGTTCCAGGTGGCCGTGGATCTGGGGGGACGTCATTCCACCCAATACAACAGCCAAGAGGAAAACAGGCGTGGAGCCCCAGTGTGGCGCTGTTGCTGCAGGACCAGTGGACACCGCACAGATGGACGGACGGGTGGAGGAGGGGCAGCGGAGGCACAGAGAGGCCCGAGGCCATCAGCAAGGGGGACGCGAGGTGGGCCCGGCAGGCTCAGGGCGACCTCCAGAGGAGGGGCAGGGAGGCTCTGTCTTCACGGGAACACGGCACTTCTAGAACATTCCATCATAGGTGTGCCAGCAGTGCCAGCCCTTCCACCCTCAGCTCGGTCACCACAATCTGGGGTCTCCAGCCCCAGTCGCGCCCTCACTCCCTACTCCCCTCCTCTGCCTGACACAGCACTGCTCACCACCTGTGATTAGAGTGCTTTCTCTAAATTCACATCGTGGGTTGTAAGAATTTGATTCCAAAGTCAAACACATGCTGGACGACCTTCCCATAGAAATGTGTTCTGCTCTGTGAGGACGGTGGGTCTGCCCCGGCCGACGGGGCTGCAGAGGGAAGCGGACACGCCCTGGGGGAGGAATGCAGCAGGAAGATGCCATTTACGGAGCACCTTCCGTCTGTGAGCGCACGTGATGCCCCGACGACCAGGCCGAGGACGTCACGGTGTGGTATGTGACACACAGACACTGTGGTGCGGTCCCACAGGGACAGGGATGGTGGGGGCTGGGGCTGGGGAGCTGGTGATGGGGCCAGTCTCAGTCTGGAACGATGAGAAAGTCCTGGAGACGGTGGTGGAGAAGGCTGCACAACAGTGTGAAAGTGCTCGGTGCCCTCGAACTGTGCACTTAAAAGCCGGCTAGGAGGGTGTTTTCACATTGTGTGTATTTTAGTAGAATAAAAGCAAAGCGTAATCCCAGTTCCAGCAGAAGCTGAGGCCCCGGGAGCCCAGCAGCTCGCCTAGCAGCTCGCCCAGCCCACAGCTGGCGGCCCCAGCCCACAGCCAGTGGCAGGCCAGCGGCCCCAGCCCACGGCCGGCGGCCCCAGCCCATGTCATCCGACGCGCTGCTCCCTACACCGCGCACCTTACTACCAGGAGGGTGCGTGGGTGGGCAGGCGCGTCCCCGTGAAAGGAGAGAGGGACCCTTCCTGTGGGGCTACCAGGGTGTGCGGCCAGCCCCTGCGGGACAATGGTGCTTCCCTCCAGGCACAGAGGATGTGAGTAGGTCCCCCAGGGTGTGTGCGTGTCCAAGGCTAGGTCAGGGTGAAGGCTTCTCTGGGGCTGCGGTCTCCCCACCGGGAGGGGAGGTCTGCGCACCTGCCAGGACCCAGGCACCTCGGGAGCATCCAGACAGCTCTTTGGAGAAAAGCGGGCTCCGGGCTGTGAGCAGGGGGGAGGGGCCAGCTCTGGGCGCGGGGGAGGGGCCAGCTCTGGGCGCAGGTGAGGGGCCCTGTGCCATCTCGGGCAGGCGTCAGCCACCTGCCGTGGGGCTCCTCCGGCCCCACTTGTTCAAGGAGCCCTGTCTGTGAGGCAGTCTGCTGTCTGTCCCTCCTTCCATGTTTTTGACTGAGCCAGCAGCACTAAGAACTTCCCCACAGGCAGCATCCTCGTGTCTCCATCACTGAAGCCTCAGTTCAGGTGACCGGTCGGCAGGTGCGTGAGGGCTCTTGCCAGACGTGGACTCTAGAGTCAGCGCACGACGTGCCCAGCCTGGCCCGAGCCGCGCCCCAGCTCAGGGGCCGGCAGCTCCAGGGTGGGGACTGGTGGCCGTTCCCCGCTCGCTGGGGCTGGGGGGCCGGGAGAGCCCAGAGGACACTCCAGAACAGAATGTCTGCCCCTGCCCGCCCTGCTAGGCGGGCTTTTGGTAACTTTCAGACGGACCCGGTGCTGGGGAGCTGGAGCGCAGGCCCCAGGGCAGGGCGGGCCTGCCAGGCCCGCAGGAGCTCAGTGGCGCCCAGGTCACGTTGGCGCTCATCACTATGACTGCTGTCCTGCGGAGGAGAGAAGTTCACCTGTAGACTCAGCTTCCTGCCCCCTGGAAGTGTGTGCCGCTGGGACGTCCACGGGGGAGGGTGGGTGCGCTTTCTTCTGAGAGCAGTGGGCTTGATTTAGATAAAGGGGCCACTCCGTATCGCCATCAGTCATTGTCCTCAGGGTGGTCAAGAAAAACGCCCAGCCAGGTGCTGTGGGAGACACAAAGAATGTGAGGGTTTCCTTTCCAGGGACCCGCTGCCCCGGGGGCGGGGAGAGAAGCAGAAGGGCAACTGAGAGGCACAGGAGCGAACCGTGCCCGGTGCCGTGGTGCCGGAGGCCTCGGGCGAGGGGGGCGACGCTGCCCGCTGCCCCTGCGCGCTGGGCCCGGCCAACAGGGAGCCGAAGGTGGCGGCCCGTGTCCACCTCCAGCGGGGCAGCCAACAGATGACCGCTCTACGGCCGGCGTCATCCAAGCCCCGGGGAGTGAGCCTGAGCACCCAGGGGTGGCCCCCGCCTGGCCACGCTGCGCCCCAGGGCCCCCCATGTGCAGGGCGCCCTCCTGCCCATGAGACCACGTCCTGTCAGGGCCCGTCATCTCCAGTTATCCTCAGAGGCAGGGCCGAGAGGGGAGGCCGTCCCTGCGCCTCTGTGACTCTTGGGTGAGTCGCGCCCAGCTGTTGGTCCTGGACAGCTCTAGGCAGGGGTGGTAGAGCGGAATCTGCAGACTTTGCGGCTCTGGACTGAGAGGCTGTAGGAGAGATTTCCTTCTTCAGCGGATTGGTGGGGTGATTTTAAAGCACATTGTTTGATTAAATTAAAGGGGTGACAAGAGTTGAAGACAGCTCGTTTCTTTGAAAACCTGACTTTTCATTTCCGTGAGCTCAGAAGTCCTTTGACCACAAGGATTTAGCAGTCTTGTTGGATTTTCTATACGTGAATTCACAAACTTTGGTCAGATCATCTTATCTAAATTTGGGGATTGAAGGCCAGGATCTTGCAGGGGTGAGCATGGCGCTGCCTGGTGGCCCCGCAGCAGGAAGTGTGCGGGTCCTCCCGCCGCACACGTGTCAGAACGTCAGCTTAGGCTTGGGTGAAAAACACGTACCTTGAGTTTCTTCTTTAACCAATTTTTGTGGCTCTAGCTGAAAACACCCTGCTTTGATGTGCAATGTTGGCTCCCTAGTCTGTCCTGTCTTCCTCTTTCTTCCTCCTCTTCCTCCTCCTCTTGCCTCACGAGTGGACCTGATGTAAACGCATCGGGTCTTGATTTTGAAAAGGGAAAAAAAACGGCAGCCTGAGGGGCATTTCCGTCTGGGACGTCAACCTGCACATTTAACGTGAAACATGAACACAGGCCAGGGGGCTGTACATGGTTCTGAGTGACAGCGCTCCCTCGACCCAGGTGATTTCTCGTACGGTCAGATACCTCCCTTGGAACTGCACAAAGTTCGGATGAAAAGTGCACCTCGTTTGTGAGCACGTGGTCCCACCGTGGAAATACCACAGCCGGTGGTCACACCAGCCATGTGGACTCTGCTCGAGAAGTAAGCCAGCCACTCTCTTTGCAAAAGATCTCTAACTTGATTCTAGTGAAATGGCAGGTATTTCTCTCCTGAGCAAAAATACCGACAGTGGAAAAAAATTCCAGAGGTGTCTGCGCCTGTTCCTCAAGTATCAGATTGTGGCTGCGTGGCTGGCGGGGGCCTGGGTCCAGTCTTAACAGCTGCAGGGTGCCTCCCTCCCCGCCCGCCCTGCTGCGCGTCCGCATTTCCTATCAGCGCTGCCACCCGCACCCCCTGGTTCTACCTCTTCACGGAAGCCCACACCGATAGGGTTACTGGGAAACAAATCAGGTGGGTGTGTCCCGAGTCGTGCTTGGAAGTCACAGTAAAGATTCCATAACCTTCATCTGATTTAGTCAGATCTCCATCCCCAGCTATTCATGGTTTGACACAAGCCTGTGACTGCGCGGCTGAAACAGACCCGGGTGCTGGAAGGGCTGGACGACACGGGCGGGGCGGGGCGCTCGGGGGTCTGCCTGCCCACGGGGTTGCCGTCGCCCCTGTTCTTCTCTCGCCCACTCCAGACCACGTGGTTACAGCTGACGGACCTCTAACGCAAGTGTTCTTAGACCTCTGTGATTGACCCCCAGTTTCAACATTCGTCAGCGTCCCCGTTGCCGGGATTAAGACGATGTCTGTTCAACCTGTGAAAAGAAATCGAAAAGGAAATGAGTTGTGTGGTCAAGATGGTAGGGGGACGCATGGGGTCTGGGGAAGGCTGTCTCCACTCCACGCAGCGGCAGTGACGGCGTGCATGCCGAGAGTCCATGGGCATTGAAAAAAAAAAAAAAAAAAGCACGTTTCTGTACATTAAGCAGGTCCTGGGAGGACCTCTGCCAGGCAAGCCTTTGATAGCGTATTCGCTGAGTTCTCTTTCTACAGGAATATTCAAATGCTGCCTTGTGAAAATATGTATTGTTTTCAACGAAGCATCAGTTAGAATAAATCCCTGTGCTGGATGCCTTCGGGGGCAGAATCAGCAACCAGAGGCGCTTCAAGGAGGCGACAGTCTGGAAGAAGAAAGGCATGCACGCAAGACGAGGATGACACCAGCTGGAATCGGGTGCCTCACAAGAGACGCGGGGAGGGCAGAAGACGCTTCCAGCCTGGAGGGACCGCGCTTTGTAGAGACAGTGGCCTGGGCGTCTCCCCGGTGGCTCAACTTCCCTGTAATCGGGTCTCAGCGGGGCTTCGGCTTCGAAAGAGTTTTGTTTACTAAACATTTAGTCCTCAAAAAAGGTTTCGAAAGAAGAGACCCTATAGTTTCTCTCCATCTGCTTTAATTAGCTCCACTAGTTAGAAATCAAGGCACAGTTTTATTACAAGTTTTTTGAGACTGAGGGCTGTTCATCAAATGATGTGTTATTGACAGTTTGCATAATGCAGATCTGAGCGTCCTCCTGGTGCGTCATGTGCCCCCGCACAGAATCAAGGAGGATCGTGGGTTTTACGGGGCTGTCTTGTCGATGCTGGGAGGATGCTGGGCTGAGCAGGTGCTCCTGCCGGCGGGGGAGGCTCGGCGATACCTAGTGCAGACGCATGGTGCGCAGCACGCGGAGAGGTCAAAGGGCAGAGGAGAATGTTCTATGTTTAAATTTGTCTTGTCTTGCCGTGAAATACGGGTTTTATTTCCCAGTATGTATCTCCTGTGACTGGGGCCAACTGTCTGAACGACGGAGTGTTAACGTCCCCCTTGCTTGGCTGACGACCGTGACCGAGGTCCCAGGCTGCGTGGCGTCAGCTGTGCTGTCCTCGTGGTTTCTTCTTGATGTTGCCCCCGAGGGGCTCGGCCCAGGCTGGGCTCACAGAGGTGGTTGTAGCTGCGTGTCTCACGGTCACCGAGGATGGCTGGGCTGGCTGCTCCTGCTCCCCTAGCCGCCAGCGGGGAGGTGGGGGGCGCCGTCACAGAGAAGGCTCCCACCACTCCCGCCCCCACGTGCCAGGCAGCAACAGGCCGCCAGGTGGGCTCCCCAGGTGGGCTGGCGTGTCCGCGGGGAAGCTCACAGAAGAGCCCGAGAGTGCCCGTCCTGCTCCGGACGAGCACCAAGGACTGATGCTCGCAAGCCAGCGCCCAGGCTCGTTTCTGCCCCACTCTGGCGCTTTGTTCATCCTGGGGTGGCGGCTCTGCTTCCTGTGCGGGGAAGTCCCCACTTCACGCCTTGCAGGATGGTTTCGGCCAGGCCACCTCTCACCACCCCCACCATGGCCTCTGATCTCCTGACTCATGCCTGGTGCTCAATAACTGTGCCCAGTGAACCGGCAGGGACCACGCATGCCGTGTCCTCTGACACGGAACCAAACGGAAAGTGCTGGAAATCGCCACTGCTGGAGTTCACCCGTCTGCTCTGTAATTCAGCAAACTGCTTACTTCAGTGGACTCCAGCAAGGTCAGGTGGGGACTCTGGTGGCTCTTTGCTTCCTGGAAGAGGAGGATTTCAGTTTCTCAAAGACTCGGCTTGGAAACAGCACCTTCCTGGTGTCGGGCAGGACCCTGCCGAAACCAAGCCTGGGAAGACGCGAGAGTGGGACGTCCCCTCTTCAGAAAGGGCGCCGCCTGACCTGGAGCCTCCGCTGGCGTCCGGCGGCCCCGCGGAAACGCACACAGGCGCCGCTGGTGTGTCCTGAGGGTCGGCTGCTCGGGCAGCGAGGCCAGAGGTGGAAACAGGCGGGAAGGCGGTGGTTTTCCCGCAGGGATCCAAGGCCCCGCGGGCAGAGCCGGGCGCAGCCATGTGATGTCAGTGCCCGAGTGGGCTGGGATTCGTTTGGGTTAGTAAACCCTCCTCTCTGCTTTCACACGGGGACCTAAAGAGAAGTATCATCCCCCAGAGTGCCTTCAGGCGTTTGTTTAAACCAAGCTTCCTTCGGGCTGAGTCTCCCCCAGACCTTCAGAGAGCCAGGCGGGTCCCTGAGCGGAAGGACCCTCCTCAGGTGAGGGGCTTCCGAAAGTCGTGCTTGGGTGGCCCAGGCAGGCTGTTCGACGATAGTTTGTGGTCTGGATCATTGTATTTTTATTACGTTCATAAAAATCTGTTTCTCCTCATTTTTGTAATGGCTCCAATGAGCGTCTCCTCCTTGTGAAGGCGCATTAAGTTGTCACGGGCTGGAGGGACCCGTTAGTGGGGCGGATCTGAGGGGCTGAAAAGCTCAAAGTGGGGTCCCTGCTTTGAATTCCCATCTGGCTGGGTTTGCACTGAGGAGAAGGAGGTGTGTGGCCTGAACATCATTCATGCTGATGTGGGCTTTCTTGTCGACACTTCGGCAAGTCCCACTCAATTCTGGTATAAATGAAACGCAGTAAGGTGCCTTCCGAATATTGACTGTTCCTGGCACGGGGGGAGTATAAATCAATATCAAAAGAGAAAAATACCGCGCACGTCTGATTTTTTTAAATGTAATTTAAAAGGGGGAACTTCATAACAAGAACACGAATAGAAAACACTTTCTAGGTGAGATACGTGGATTTCTTTTAAGTAAGACCTTAATTGGATTGCTAAATCTGTATTTAAAAAGAAACAGAAGCTCCCTTGGGCACAAAATTTACATCCAGATGCAGTTGCTTACGGATGTTTCTGCGACGTCAATGTGACCCACCACGGGAGGAGCAGACCCCTCCTCACTGTGTAATTTAAAAAGCCAGCGAGCCCGCAGGCCGCGCAGTCGTGCTGCATGCTCGCGGGCCACAGTCGCGAGTCGCGTTTGAAGAAAGCCAGGTTCTGGGGCTTCGGGGCCTTTGTCCTCCCCGCACGTTTTCATGGGGCCCGTTGGTTTCCTGTGTCCAGGAGCCGGGGCTGGTGTGGCTGTGACGAGGCAAGTCAGGTTTGGGTGTGTTTGCATCTGTTGCTCTGTTTGGGGAGAAGTAAATGAAACGCGGCTGGGGTGTGTCTCCCGGTCACGCCCTGGGGGGAGGTCCTCTCAGAGCGCACTTCTGACAGGACAGCAGCCTCACTGCACGAAAGGTGGCCCTAGTCCCACGAAGTGACAACAGCACCTGAACAGTCAGCGTGTCCTGGAGTCCTGGCGCGTCCCTGCCGGGTCAGCCTGCCTGCGGTGGGCCGCGCGCGCCCGCACCCTGCCCCCTGCTCTGTGCTGTGTTCCGGAGAGCCCCCTTGACAGGTGAGAAGTGGGGCGGGCAGGCGGCTGAGCGCAGCGCTGGGGAGCTTTAAGAGGCACGGCAGGAGTTTCCGAGGTTTTTCAAGGCGTTTTATGGCCTGTGCAGAACACGGGGCCAGCAGACTCAGGAGGCAGGCAGGGTGGCAGGGTGAACTGCGGAATGGAAATGAGCTACGTTCCTAGGAACGGAGTCGACCTGGACTCTGCACGGACTCCATGGGTGCGGGGCACAGCCACTCACGCTGGCGTCCTCGGTCCACAGATGGTGTGGGAGAGTGGCTGCGTGGTCATCGTCATGCTGACCCCCCTCTCGGAGAATGGCGTCAGGCAGTGCTACCACTACTGGCCGGATGAAGGCTCCAACCTCTACCACATCTACGAGGTACTGCCCCCAAAGGCGCCACGGGCCATTGGCCGTGGCGGGTGTGGGTGGGCCTGCCCTGTGCAGATGCTGGCTGCCGTCCCTTGAGGCCTCACCGGGCAGTCGGTGCCCACAGGAGGCATCCCCGCCTGCAGGCAGCAGACACCCAGACCCTCCAGGCAGCTGTGCCCCAGGGACTGGCGGAATGGCATGGGTTTCATTTTTAAGTTTTATGAATCTAAATTCGGGCAGAAAGGACCTCAAAAATGACCTCACTGGGTGGTCATCTGAGCCCAGTTCTGGATAACAGACCTCCGGTGACCCTAAGTCTTGGTGGCTGGCCCCCGTACCGGGCCCTCGAGGGTCGCGGGCGTCTGTGTCCGTGACGCTTGGCCCTTTACTTGGGGGTCACCTGCTGGGGAGCTTGTTTCTCCTGCTGGACTTTCTGTCCACGTCGAGAAGGGGCTAAATAAACCCGGCAGTTAAGCCAGTGCCAGAGCCTCCTTTGGCAGTGTCGGGCTCTGAAATTAGTCAGAACGCCCAAGACCCACAGCAGAAACCTTGTTGGAAGCGTGGAGGTCCACCCCAAGTTGGCTGGGGCTTTTGGGTCCCTGCCCTGAGCCGGGAGCTGTGTCTCTGGTGAAGTCTCAGAGCGAGTGGGACCCCACTGGGTGGAACCCGTTGCTGTTTCTGGTCAGAAGTGTAATTTTTCTCTGATGATTTTTCTTGAAGGTTTAAATGGCTTAGAAAAGACCAACACTAAATAGTTTTGGATTATACCACTTTTTTCAAATAATTTTTCAAATAATTGGGCTCTCCAGTGACAAAAAAAATTTAGAAAAAATTTTAAAACATTTAAGAAAAAAATTTAATGAAAAAAATTTTTTTAATTAAGAAAAACAGCCAGGCAGCGGTGGTTTGTGCACAAGGTGTCACAGCTGGGAGGGGGGGCGCCCGCCTGCCGCTGCGGTCACGCCCACACCCCGCCCCCCGCCCCCCGCCCCCCACTGGCTCCGAGTTCGGGCTCCGTGGCTCCTGGCCAACGCCTGCCTCTGTCCCCGCCCCGCCCCTCCCCCAGGTGAACCTGGTCTCTGAGCACATCTGGTGCGAGGACTTCCTGGTGAGGAGCTTCTACCTGAAGAACCTGCGGACCAGTGAGACGCGCACCGTGAGCCAGTTCCACTTCCTGAGCTGGCACGACCAGGCCGTGCCGGCCTCCACGCGGTCCCTCCTGGACTTCCGCAGGTAAAACCCGCAGCCCGCCGGCCAGGGAGGCGTCCGGAGCGTGGGCGCCAGGGAGGGAGGGCCGCTCAGCGCCCGGGCTGCCGTGTCTGCGGTGCCCACGGCTGTGAGACGTGCATGTTGTAGATACATTTATGTTTTATGCGGCAGAAGGGAGGGGAGTTACGTTTAGTCACATACTAGTTGCAAGGTGTCTTCTAGCCTTCGTGAGGTTACAGAGTGAGGGGGACAGAGATCTTGGATTCACGGGCCTTCAAGTGGTGACGTCACAGGATGTTAGTCTGGATACTCATCTGCTTAGACACGGCGGTGAGTTAGGTGTAGGCCCAGATTCTGAACTGGACGGTCTCGGATGAACGCCTGGCTGGAGTTAGCACGTGACCACGTATTTGCAGTGCAGTTTTGAAGCTGCCAGTTTAAAAACAGCCAGTCCTTCGTTCAAGCTCTAGTCAGCCGGTCGCCCATCGGGCCATGGTTTTAGAGTGTGTTGACTGAATAAATGCTAGGAGGATACTGACAACGCAAAAGGAAAAGCAGAGCGTAGGACAGACGCTCTGCCTGCACATCAGAGCTGGTGACGGCAGTCGGTGGGCGCTGGCTGTCGCTGGTGGTGGGTGAGCAAGCACCTGCCGAGAGAGCGAAGCCAGTGAGCCGCAGACAGCATGTGGAGCAGGTGCCGAGCTTTCTAGAGCCTCTCACGTTTGTCTGGTGGGAGACCCACCTAGGACGGGGAACAGATAAGTGTTCAAACCAGGAATTCGAGAGTAAGGACAAAATGCACTCGAATCCCCTTAATTGCACGTGACCGTAAGGCGGTTTGTGTCTGAAGAGCCCGCAGTCCTGTGACCGGAGGGAGGCTGAACTGACAGGAGTTGTCGGCAAGGTGGGGTTCAAGGCGTACCTGGGTTTCCTGAATTTGTGCCTCAGACTCTGAAAGTGATTCTGATGCCACCTCTTTTGCCTGTTAGTCCACTTTTGAAAAGCAAAAGGATTTTTTTTAATTTGAGTAGCTCTTTGTGTCAAATAGCATGGGAAAGAGCTGCAGCAGAGACGTGCGTTTGGTCCCCCCTGTGACACAGCGTCCCCTCCCCAAGGGCACCGCACGGAGACCTGGACGCCCCTGGAACAGGTCCTCCCTCGTCCGTCCTGGTAGCCTGGCCATTATTTACGTTTTCTTAGTGCAAGTGTACTTCTAAAGACCTTACCTCGTCCACATCTCCCGAGATGGAGTCTTCAAACCACAGTCATTAGTGGCAAAGCGGGTGTAGCTGCCGGGCCGCGGCTTCCCCGTTCTCCCAGTCTTCACGCCCCGCTGGCGTGTCTGTACACGTGTGCGTGTGGGCGGGTCTGTCTCCACATCCCCACAGGGATGTGCACAACACATAACCGGCCTCTGTGCTCGCAGTTCACCATGAAGAAACATCGAATTCCCAAACCCCCTCTGTGCAGAGTCCCAGGGGACAGGGCCCCAGAAGGCTGTGTCAGCTGAAAGGACGGTGAGCCCAGACAGGGCTGGGGCGTCCGTTAGAGCCAGCGCCTCCTGCCCTCACGTGGCGGCGAGGCCGCTCCCGCGGGCCCCGGACCCTGGGACAGCGCGTTCTCAGGGCCCGTCACGCTTACACACGGATTGCTGCTTTGGGATCGCCTCTGTAAAACAGCGCCCAGGTGTCCGCGACCGGGAGGCGCGGCTGCCCCCGCGGAAGACGCTGGTCATTTCCACGCGACAGGGCTGCTCAGCCTCCTTGGAGCAGAAACCAGCAGCCCCTGCTCCGGCTTGTGTGTTCCTCAGACACCGAGATGTGTAATTAAATCTTCCTGGCGCCCAGAGGGAGCACATTTACACTTTAAAGAGAAGCTGCTAAGCTAAGAGATAATTAGCATCACATGTGAGGGCTTTGCTGCCGAAGAGCTCTCTCTCTCTCTCTCTCTCTTTCTCTCTCTCTCTCCGTCCTCTGTGCTGCTCACGTCCGCTGTGCGCAATGACACCACTAACGCTGCTCACTGTAAGAATGGACAAACCCTTACTTTGCCAGCTAATTAGCGGTGGCCAGTGTCATTTTTGTGATGTTGCAGCTAGTAATATGAGCCCAGTTGCATAGTCACAAAAGTGATCATTGGAAACTGTGACTGTACTGCAGGGACAGTGTGGGAAGCCCCTTTCTGAGCCTCTAACGACCTCTGAGCCTTGCTTGCGGCTGGTTGCACGGCGGTTCCTTCTCTCTCAGTGCCCGGCGGGTCGGTTTGTATCACTAACTGTTCTTTCTCAGCGCGTTCCTCCTGTGGAGTGTATACGACATCCGTGTCGTCGGTGTCCGCGGCCTTTTGCTTCCTGATGATTTGTTCTAGAAAAAGTAAAATAAGACCGCTGTGCACCGCTCATCTTCACCAATCGTGTGCACCACTCCCTCGGGTCGACCAGATGGACGCCTCTGCTGACTCTGCGGTGCCCCTGCCCCTTGGCCTGGTGCTCTGTGTTGTGATGATGCGAGTGCTTGGCCCTCTGTGAATAAACTTCTCCACCGCAGCAGCACACGTGTCTTCACTGCACGTCTCCTCAACTGCTTGGGGCTGCTTGTAAATAGGGTTAGCACAGGGCGGGGCCGGCTTGGACACTGACATTACAGTGAAACCTTCCTCGGTCCTCCCAGGCACAGCCCTGCTGGAGACAGTCACGTTTTAGACGTGCCGTAGAGACAGGAATTGCAGGACTGAGAGGCAAGGCACAGCCAAGGCAGCCAGCAGGTCGCCTGTTAGCAGCACGTCTCAGCCAAGGAGGTTATTCTCACTGCGTTTTGTCAAAGCGGGGCCTGGCCGGTGTAGATGGAGCACTTCTGCCTGCCGACTCCTTCCATTCTTGTTTCCTGAAAGCAGGACCATTTAAAGAAGGGTCTCTGGTTGGTATGTTTATTCTTTTTTAACATACCTTTTCTGTGCTTGGTCCCATCAAAAAAAAAAAAAGAGAGAGAGAGAGCAAAACTTAGCAATTGACCAAAAGTCGAGTTCAGTCTTTAGAAACGCAGGCCAGACCGTCAGGCCGGGAGCACCGCCATGCCGGATTTGCGGAGCCGAGGCGGCTCCCGCTGCAAAGACTTGGCGACTGAGAGCTTCCCCGGCAGCACACGGCTGGGAGGTGCGGAGCCGCCAGCTCTGGCCTGACGGGTGAGCTCACGCAGCCCTGCGCACGCACGCATGCCTGTGCACCTGCTGGGACACAGCACACGTCTGCACACTTGCATGCGCACAGCCTTCACTGAGCTGGCGGGCGCCCCGCCGCGCACACGGGAGGCTCGTCCTCGGGCCTGGCATCTATTTGTCGGAGCTGAAGCTCACGTTGCCTTGACAACCCGAGTCGAGAACGGGAGATTTGAGAAGGAGGAGCAGGCGGATCTATTTTCCGATCTGTTTCATCCTCAAAGGGCTGGGAAGGCTGAGGGCATTCAGGCACTGATGTGCCTTCGACTTTAATAAGCCCACCTTCCTCTGCTCACCTCCCCTGAACCTTAATATCGGGGTGCACGTCAAAAACAAGGCCAGGCTCCGGCAGGAACGGCGACGTGGCCTCGGGGGCCTGTGCTGCCCGTGTTCTGGGTGCTCACCCCCCAGCTCTTCGAGGCCCGCAGCTTCCATGCTGGGTTTAGACCCGGGGCACACAGGGCATGTGCTGCCCTGCTGGGCCTGGGTGGGGCACTCCTCAGGTGCCTCCCGCCACCCACCTCGTGCTGTTCAGGGGGACGGGGGCTCCCTGCAGCGGGACCTTATTCTGTTCGCTCCACAGCAGAAGTAGGAAAGCAGAACAACCCCGTCGCCGGGGCTCCACACCGGTCACACCCCCTCTGCTCGTCAGTCAGCTCCTGCTCCGCCTCTCCCTCCCCCGCCCCCACCTCCTTTTTCCTCGGCTTTTAGGCATTTGTAGCAGAAAAGCCGGCCAGCTGGACTTTCACTGTCAACAGACTGCTTCTGTGCTGAGCAGGCGAGCCTCTGCAGAGAGCTGTGGCCGTCCCGCTTCCGGCTGGGGACGGAGTCCTCTGCTCTGTCATTCTCTTCCAAATTTTGCTTCCCGTCATTTTGTGGAAATTCTTACCACACATTTTAGGGCACACCCTTCATGCATTTCCCCTTCCAATTAACCAAAATTCTGTCTTTGATTTTCTTTATTTAGAAATACTTCACTGCGAATTTTGATACACTTCGTAAACCTGTTTACTTGTTTCACTGAATTACCAAAAATGTCAAGCTTACACAGTGAATTTTAAATCGGCGCTGCTTTGATTTAGGACTCGGTTACAGAACCTTCATCTATGCTGATTGTTCGTTTTCATAAACTCTGATCTAAAATCTGCACCACAGAGTTGCTTTTGAACATAATCAAATTCATGAAAATAGAAAGACTCATCTTGGGTGTAACTGCGGTCTCTCTGTGATTTAGATATCCTTGCAAAACTGACCGACCAAGAAATGTCTGTGAGATACTTTTCAAGATACCAAGGTGATATTACGTTCCAGGGTGCTGCCCAGTCTGTAAGAAATCTGGAGCAGAAATGGCAAAACCAGAACTTTCAGTGAGGCATCTAGATGTTTTGCAGCAGCAGCAAGGACGCCACATGAGCTGAAGCAGCAAGGGGCGTGGGGGAGGGGAGGGCAGGGCCAGCCAGGCTGCGGGGGGGGGGGGGGGGGTCGTGGACCTCAGGCCAGAGCTCACACCTGTAAAGGGAGAAAGAACACTGTGAAAATGTGAGGAATGTTTCAAAGCTCTGTTGAACAATTTAATCTTGAAAAGAAAAATAAACCTTTGAAAACGCGTGTGTAATTCTGATTTCCTTTGTCAAAACGGGCTGTGGCAAAAGGACGTCCCGGAGCTGTTCTGTTTGTTCTTTGGGGTGGTGGCCACAAGAGGCAGAGTGCATAACTGTAACTTCTCTGTCTCTCTTTATTTCAGAAAAGTAAACAAGTGCTACAGGGGCCGTTCTTGTCCAATAATTGTCCACTGCAGGCAAGTACAACTTTTAACCTGGTTTCAGAAGTGTTCGCTACCTCAGAATAAACAGTTAAATCTAGGAGCTGAGCTCCCTCGTTGCGTAGTGCCCACCTCTAACTGCACCTCTAGGGGAAGCCAGGGATACAAACTCATTCAAACCGTATTTTGAACCCTCACAGCACCACCGCACACACTCTGAGACGGAGTGTTTGTGCAGGGCGTGGTCTCGGCACCAGGAACGTGGCCAGCGTTTGGGACCCCGTGTGGATGCTCAGCTTGGGGCCAGTTATGAACAGGGACACAGCCTGGGGTCACAAGGAGAGGCCTCTGGGTGAAAGTCAGTGGCTCATGTACCCACACAGGTTACCCCCAACCTGGAAGAACAGATCCAGTCAAAGAAAACTCACTCTGAGGGCACGCGTCCCTGGGCTCCACACTCACCCGTCTTGGTGAAGACCTGTGCTCCATCGTCCAGACCTGTCTCCCAGAATGTTCCTTTCAGCCTGGGATAAAAAGGAACTAGATCTCCCAAGGCCAGACACCAAGTGCATCCATTCAGTCAAGGAGTGCTCGCGTGTGCCTGTGAGTGTGTGTCTGTGGAGTCCGTGTGTGTGTGTGTCGTGTGTGTGCTTCTGGGTCTGTGACAGCAGAGGGCGGTCCCCCTGGAGAGAGTGGACTGAAGCATCTTTCACCTGTAAACGG
Organism: Camelus dromedarius; assembly: GCF_036321535.1. Taxonomy (NCBI): domain Eukaryota; kingdom Metazoa; phylum Chordata; class Mammalia; order Artiodactyla; family Camelidae; genus Camelus; species Camelus dromedarius. Next base: position 910,783 of record NC_087442.1, read on the forward strand.
GGCCCAGCCGGGAGCAGGGAGGCAGCGGTCTCCGCCGAGGATCTGGGGAGAGTCGTGCTTTGTGAGTTAACAAGCACAGAAGAAAAGCGAGGAAGCCCTCGACACCAGGAGCGAGACCGCGGGCACTTGTGACAGCAGCGAGGGCCGGCGGCAGCCCCACCTCCACAGCACACAGGTGGAACGAGTCTCTTCCCAACCGCGGCTTTTCCAACCATTTGTTTGAGAAATGTGTTGAGGCCAAACTCAGCGGCCCTTCTGGAGAAAGGCACCTGCAGGCGCGCCGACAGGGACGGGTCCCCGGGCCTCCAGGTCGGAAGCTCAGAGCACACTCGTGCGGTCACAGGGCTCCCGGCGTCCTGAAAGGGAACTCTTATTTTCAACCTGAAGTCAGTGCATTTTGCCAAGGGTACAGATGTCAGCGTCCTGCACTTCCAAGCGCTCGTGGGCACGAGCCCAGCCCTGCTTGACAAGGGGCGGCCGAGTGTGGAAACGGCGCTGGGGCCACCTTCCTCCTGGAAGAGGACTCTTCCTTTCTCACATTTGTGATTCTTGAGCCACAATTAAGAACATGTTTACAACTCTGGTCCAGATGGTAAATATCCAGTTATAACCAGGGGACAAGAAGACGTGCAGGGAGGCTCTGAATGAGCGCCAGACGACGTGGCGGCCCCGCTCCTGAGTGGGGGCCGGGTGCCCCCCAGGGTCCTGGATCCCGACCCCGGCCGTTCACTCTCCCCTCGCACACATGGCCTCTTGCAGATGCTCGGAACACAAATGCCTCACCTCTGACACAGCCAGGCATTTCTTTATTTCGTCTTTTTTCCTGATAAAATTTGCCATGTCAAAATTGGCCAAAGGGGGAGGAAAAAAAGGCAGAAAGAAGCAAATCAACACAGGCACAATAGCTAATCCACGCTGCTGTTAGCTCAGGGCTGAAAGCTCTCCCAGCCCCTCCCCTCCCTCCTCCCACTCTTCCCCTCCCCCTCCCCTCCTCTCCCTCTCCTCCCCCTCCTACCCCTCTGTCTCTCCCTCCCCCTTTCTCTCTCCCTCCTCTTCTTTCCCCTCCCCCACCCTTCTCCCCTCTTCCCCCTCCCCCTCGCCCTCCCCCTCCTCTCTCACCCCTCCCTCCTCCCTCCCCCTCCTCCCCATCTCTGTTCCCATCCTCCTCCCCCCTCCCACCCTGATTCTTCCTCGCCCCACTTTCTTTCTGTTTCTCAAATTCCCTGCCTCCATCTGTCTCCTCTCGTGGGCCCCACTCGAGCAGAGGGAAGACGCTGTGGTTGGCGCGTGGGGAGTGGGGACAGCGTGGCCCAGTGTGTCTTCACCTCTCTCCTTCTGTTGACAGTGACGGCGCAGGCAGAAGTGGCACCTATGTCCTGATCGACATGGTCCTCAATAAGATGGCCAAAGGTAAGACTCAGAGCCGCTGCTTTGTTTCGGCGCCGAGGTCGGCGTTGCCATGGCAACCTCGGTGCACTAGTCACGGGAGGCCTTGGGGAAAATTAGCCTGTTGTCCCTTCCCCGGATCACGGGAAAGCTGTTTGCGGCAAGCAGGTTGGCGTCCGCAGTTGCTCCCTTGTCGCCGTGTCCCCCGGGGGAGAGCCCTTGGCAGAACGCGCAGTGGGTGCTGGGTAGCTGCTTACTGAGGACGGCGCGTGCTAGCATCGGAGCTGGGAGGAGGCCGCCTGGGTCCTTCAGTGTTGTAGCGGCTCAGAATACCCTTCAATATATCCTCCCTGGTGTTAAAACTACATTTGCAAAATTCAGGTTTCACTCCAGAGCTACCTAAAATCTCTGGTGGGGGCTGTCTCTAAAGCAGGTCACTGCCGGGCACCCCTGGTAACATCGTTTTACCCAAGTGACCCACTCCCTGCGGCCTGGGCCGCTTCCTCCTAAAGACGGCGCCCGGGGGCTTGGGCTCGAGAGCAGCCCTGCAGCGAGGCCATCGCCTGGGCGAAGTCTAACCCTCTGGGCGCATCTCGTCCCAGGACAGTGCGGGGACTGAGCTGGGCCAGCGGCCCCTCAAGTGTGTTCCCCGGGACAAACCCGTGAGGGGTCCCCCTAGAGGCCGCGGAGATCACCACGGGCACGTCTGAGAGAAGACTCTGCAGACCCGCCCCTGGGGGAGCCACGCATCAGCACGGAGCAGAGGGCCTGGAAAGACCCTTCCCCGCCATCCGGATGCCGCCCGGAGCTTGAGGAAGAAGCAGTGGGGAGGCGCGGGGGTGACGGGGTGGGTGACGTTTTATGGTCTCCTTCCTGCCTGTGGAAAAGCCGCCCTCTCTGTGTCCACACGCACACACCCGTGCGCGCGTGCACGCGTCTGCTGTGACGAGGGGCGGCCACCCTCCAGGGCCCCCACTCTTCGTCTTCTGCCCGATGTCTTTTCACACAAATGCCGCCACTCTGAGACAGGCATTCTCCAGGCTCTGTTTTCTCCTGGTTTGAGAAAGAAAGGAAACTGCAACACATCTTTAGCCCAAGGATTAGACGTGTGAAGATGACGCAATCGCTGTCGTATGACATGCAGGGGCTGGGGAGCTCGAGCAGGCTGTCGCAGCAACCAGTGACCAGAGGGCCAGACGGAGCCCCGAGCAGGGCCTGCCCGGCCCCCGGGCCCCTGCCGGCTGCAGGGGGGGAGAGGGGGGGAGCCGGAGCCGCAGTGCCGCTGGGGGCCGTTTTCCAGCGCCTGAGGCCGCGGTGCGCTGGGACTTGCAAACAGAGGGACGGCCGAGGCAGAAGGCCGGCGCTTCTGACAGCGCGTTTCGGTTTTAGGTCGTAACACAATCCTACCTTTTTTAGTTGAAAGGTCACCTGCCCCTGTTCATTACGGCTGCTGCGTCCCAGCAGGTGTGTCTCTTCATCTGCAACTTTGCAGCGACCGCGGGGGGAGGGCTCAGGGGAATCTGTGTTTCCTCCCTTCTCTGGGGCCTCGTGCGTAGTGTCCCCCGTCTCCCTTCCCAGGACACAGAGTGTCTCGCGTGTCGGGGGGGGGGGGGCGCCTGTGTTTGTGAGCACGTAACATGCTGACCCACGCGGGTAACATGGCGTGGAGCCTGGCTCACCCCCAGGAAAGGAGCGGGGGCGGGGAGCCCCAGCCTCAGGTCGGGGGATACTGTGCCTCTCAGCATTCGGGGTCCCCTCACCCACGTGATGGAACCTCAATTCGGGGGCACAGGTCTGTTCACGGAGAGGCAGCTGGGGAGAAGGGCCCTTCCCGCCCCGTCCACCCCCGCCTGCCATTCACCAGCTCCGTCTGCCACGTCCATCCAATTCCACTTGAAGGGTGGGCCGGCGGCAACAATGCGGCCCAGCCATGTGGAACCAGCCTGGGAGGGCCGCCTCCAGGCTCTTTCTGAGGCTGGTCACCCCTCATTCTGTTCCTGGCCCACTCCCCTCTGCCCGGGGGACGTGCGATGTGAAATCCCCTGACCTGGGGCCCGGGCCGGGGTCTCGGGAGAGATCAAAGGGCAGGGCGGCCCCTCGCCGGCCGAGGTGGGCCTTTCCCAGGCCGCCGCGGGGAGCGGCCGCCCGTGCTTTGTTCTGGCCCAGGCTCGGGGGCCTGTGTGGCCGGGCCACCTTTGTCTGGCCTGAGAAGCTGGGGGCCCGCGCTGCTGGCCCCGCGTCCATCAGATGATCAAAGGCCCCAGGCCTGGACACCAACCCTTTCTTCCCGTTTCCTTTTCTTGAAAGGGGTGAATTGCACGAGGACCAAAGAATGGCTGTCCGAAGTGCCCCTGCACGAGTGTCAGCCCCGCCGGCTGAGCTGGCCCGGCCGCGGCCACCGCCTCGGAGCCATGGCCGTTCACACAGGCTTTCAGGGATTAAGGCCTTCGGTGCCACTTTGGGGCCTTTGAGAACAAACCAGGGATAATTTCAGTTCTTTCTGCACCGCCTGGTCTGTTTGCAAGCAGACAGTGATGCAGCGTGGAGCCCTAGCGGTCGGGGGGCCTGGCCCTCTGCGCCAGGCTTATGGTGGCAAAGTAGGTGTCGACCTGTAACATTCTTTTGCACATTCTTCCTGTGGCTGCAGACACACTTCTAGCTCGCCGTTCACATTCTGGGTCAGAGTCAGTGTCTGGAAGCCCGCGCCTCTCTCGCTGAGGGGCCTGGCTCAAACGCAGCGACCCTGCCTTTGCAGCCGGGACACTGTGCAAGCTTGTGCCTTTTACATTTCGTCCGTGACAGCAGTCTGCCCAGGGTTTTCCATTTTTCATCACAGCTTTTAAGGAAACGGGGAGTGCCGGGTGGACGGTGGGCTTCCCGGGGACCGCAGGGGCGGTGGCGGAAACCCCACCTCTGCGAAGCAGCAGAGTTGCCCGAGCCTCCTGGCGCTGAGGCGCCACAGGCCCCGACCGTCCTGGGAGGCCACCCCCTCATTTGGCAGGAGCCGTGGGACTGGAATTTCTTTTATGACTGTCCCACCGGGCCGGGTGGGCAGGCGTGCCTGGAAACGCCTCTTATGCTCAGGCTGGCTGGGAGTTTGTTCCTGAGGGACCGCAGCACAGAGTGTGAGTGCGGGCCCAGCGCCTGCACGGCCATCGGTCCAGCACCCGGTTTCCGTCCTCAGCAAGCCGAGCTGTCTTCCTGTCACACGGTGCCGTCAGGGAGCATGTCCCCGCAGGAGGGGGTGCATAGCTCCATTCTGCCTTGGGTCCCTGTGGATCCGACGACCGCAGGGCCTCACAGGAGTGGAACCACACAGCACCCGTTCTTCTGTGCCTGGCTTACATCACCGAGCATCACGTCCTTGAGGTCCATCCGTGTTGCCGCAGGCGTCAGGATCCCTTCCTTGTTGGTGCTGAACGACACCCCGTCGCACGCGTGGACCACATTTTACTTATCCCTCTGTCGATGGATGGACGGATAAGGTGCATTGCTTCCAGCTTTCAACTGTGGAAATAACGGTGCTACGACCACGGGTGTGCAGGTATCTCTTTGAGTTTCTGCTTCCGATTTTTCAGGGTCATGTGTGTTCCTAGAGCAGAACTGCTGGATCACGTGGTGGCTCTGTGTTTAGTCTTTTGAGGAACCTCCAGACCGTCTCTCACAGCAGCCGCCCCATTGTACACGCCCGCCAGCAGCGCACCAGCTTGTCGCCCCACAGCCGCTGCGGCACGTGTGGCTCTCTGGGTTTGGGTAGTAGCCCTCGTGCCTGTGAGGCAGCGTCTCACTGTGGTTTAGGTTTGCACTTTCTTAAAGACGAGAAATGTTGAACGTCTTTTCCTATGTTTGTGGACCGTTGGATGTTTCCTTTGGAGAAAGGTCTGTTCAGGCTCTTTGCCCATTTTTTAATCGAGCTGTTTGTTTGCTGTCATTGAGTGGAAGGAGTTCGTTAAATATTGTGACTATCAAACCCTTTTCAGAGGTGTGACTTGCAAATATTTTCTCCCATTCTGGGAGAGATAATATTTCCTTGGCTCATTGAACCTTTGAAAGCCAGCACTCCCCCGGACCTGACTAGCCACACGTGGCAACTTCCGTGAGTTAAGGTTAAAACACCGGCCACATGCCCTTTGCCCTGGAGCCGCAGGTGCGCACGGGCTTCGGGCAGCGCAGGTGGAGAGCACATCCAAGGCAGGGAGTCGCACTGGGCGCTCCGCTCGAGGGAGCAGAGGTGAAGGTATGCCCAGGCCTCTGCCTCTAGACCAGTGTCCCCGCCCGGTTCTGTCCCCATCTCTTCTGCACCTGGTGGTCAGTGGGACGTCTCAAAGAGAAAGGCCCCAGGAGCCCCCTCTTCCCGCTCTCACATCATCATCATCATCATCATCATCATCTCGGGGCCTCGCGGCTCCTTCCTGCAGGTCGCAGGGCCTGGCGCGGGTCTGGGTGTGGCACGTGCACTCTGGCCCCCAGCCCCTTTCTCCTCCCGCAGGTCCTGTTGTCCATCTTGGCCGCCATCTCAGTCCCGTCCCTCCTCTGGCAGATCCTGGACTAGGCCATGGAAGCACTATTTCTACCCGGTATTTACTGGGCACCTTGTCTGGGTGTCGGGACCACGTGGCCAACAAGACAGGGAAAGTCCTGTCCTCCTGGGGTTTACACTCTGTGCAGAGAAACAGACCGTGTCTGCAGCTGGCAGCTTGTGGGGGTGGCGCGCACCATGGGGGCCCTGGGGGCGCCAGGGTCTGGGGTGTGTTTGCCCCCACCAGGCACAGCACGTAGATCGTAGACCGTTCGCCAGAGGGGACCTGGCAGCTCATTTTCTCCAACGCTTGGCTCCGTGAGGCAGAGACCCAAGCGTGTCGTCTGCTGGTGAAACGGGGGTGTGTCATCCAAGCCCCTCCGTCCTCCTGAACCTTGCCGGATCCTTCACGGCTCAGTGGGCCCCTGCAGTCACACGTCACGGGGCAGCCCACACGCCGCCCGCTCGTAAGGCCTGCAGCCGAGGCCCCGGGCACGTCCAGGCTCGCCGGCGGCACCCTGTCGTGGGGCGGCGCCGTGATGCCGTCCGCGCCCCCATCAAGGCGTCCCTGCATCTGTGCCTCATTCACGCTCCACGCCTGCAGTGCCTGCTCTCATGGGGCAGCGGGGACCGTGGTCTGAGCAGGGTGCTCGGGGGACACTCGGCCCTCGGGAAGGTCACGGCCAGTGCTCCATCCACAGGCGTCCCTTCCTGACGCCCTCCTTGTGTGGCCGACGTGTGGCCGAGTGCCTGTGGGCACGGGTCCAGCTCTCAGCTCGATGCTGCCGGGATTCCCAGCACGTGACAGAAAACTACCAGCACACGGCTCTGCGTTCCCCGCTCTCCCGGAGTACTGACGGATGGCGAATTTAAAGAGGCGGTACAGGGTCCTACTGTGCTTAACTCGTATTTTTTATAGATTTGGAGGCATCCCAGTTTCTCCTGAAACGTGACTTTGCATTTGTTCTTCAAAAAAGCGTGAAAAACGCCTCTTGTGTCCGGGTCCTGATACACTTGATTTTTTGATTTTCAAGTGATTAGAAGGCCCATTTGTCTCCTTGGATCCCAGTGAAACATTGCGAAGAGATTCTAACTTAATCCAGAAAGCCAGCAAAAAACCTTCCTGGTTGTAATTCTGATAAATCTTGAGTTGACCGAGAGCATCCAGAGACACGAAGGGAACCCTGTCGGGCACAGGCGACCAGGACCATGTGTGCACGTGCCCCTGCGTGTGCCCCTGTGCACAGACACAGCGCGGGCTCAAGGCCTGGGGGAGGCGGGGAGGCACTGACCCCCGGAGGCCCCGGAGGCTGGACGAGGGCAGCTCTCTGACTGGTGCCCCGGAGCCTCCCTGACTCACGGTCACTTGACTCAAGGCTCAGTCGTCCTGTTGACCCAGAGCGAGCTCTGGCTGTGAATCCGCCCGGCCCGATGCGGGGGAGGTTCTGCCCATGAGGGTGTGGAATCCACCCACCCCTGCCCTTCACGTCCAGCCCTCCCGTCCAGAAACGGAGCTCCACCGAAGACAGCAGACTCCCAGCGCCAGCGGCCAAACAGCTCCGCCCTCCCGGGCGTGGGAGGGGTTCCACTCCGTTCTCAGATTCGTAATTGTCACCGTTTTTCCCTTTGTCCTTCGAGTGCCTTTAGGTAGACAGAGCGTCTCCTCTGTTCTTCCCAGGGGTGGAATCGAGGCCGTTTCCTCCTGCAAAATAAAGGCCTTTCTCTCTCGTGCACCTGGCACGTAACATCCTTTTCACACCGAAGGAAAAAGGAAACTTGGAACCCCTGCAATTTGCAAGATCTTCTGGGTAAAAAGTCTGCAACAAAACGTATTTCTGTTTATTGCTTGATGGTTACTGGGCGTTGGCTAAAGAGAGAGTGGAGAGCCTGGCGAGGACGGTCTTCCTGGCCGTGGCCGCGGTCCCCTGGCAGGAGGTGGCGCCCCCGCCACCCGGCGAATCCAGGACTCCCTCAGCCAGCCCGCCAGCCCGGGAGAGATCAGAGCAGACCTTGTGAAGAGGCACATATGCTTGGCCTTCTTTCACTTCAAGTTGCTTCTCACGTCGTACAGAACGGTTGTGGTATTTCAATACCAGCATTCTTTTCACGTTTCTTGTTTAACGGTTAATACTTTTTAATCTAAAGCTAAAAAGCCTCTGTTGTCTTAAGAGTGTCTCACCAGTACGTGACCTTGGAAACCCATGTCCCCTGAGCGTGTTCGGAAACCGCAGCCGAGGGCGCTCGGGTGTGCTGAGCGGGGACGGGGTGCACCGGGCCGTCCCCTCTCGGGACACCAGCCGCACAGGCTGCCTCCATCCCTGACGTCCGTTCACGGACTCACCAGCTTTCACCGAGCCCGGAATGATGCACATAGGTACGCATTCCTCTCCCGTCCGCACAGTCCTGATGCTTCGCGGCCACCTCTCCCCGGGGTCACGCCCCGCGCGGCCCGGCCTGGGCTGCGAGGGCTGTCCCGCTGCCCTCTGCCCTCTGCCCTCTGTCTGGCTTTGGTTTGCCTGTTAAATCGATTCTTCTACATTCCACGTGCTCTTCGACCTGAGCGCCGCACCCAAGCTGCCTGTCCACCTGGAGCTTAACATCTTGTCGGTAAAAGGGGATTTTCAACGAGAGGATTCCATTTTAAATGCGCTAGAGGGGAGGTTCCGGATCTTGGGAGATTTAAATAAATCCTTTTACCTTCAGTAAAGCCTTTTATAAAGTGACGAGGATGCGTACCCCTCCCCCTCCATCCCAACCCCGAGGCTCCGTTTTATAAACGGATCGTGTGTTTCACGTTCCACGAGGTCACTGTGAGGCTCAGGGTGGCTGAAGGGGGCGCGGCACCGTGCCTCCCCCACAGAAAGGACCGCGCGCGTGCGTTCTGTGAAAACTGCTGCCTCTGCACACGCTTCAAATAATTAATTATTCCTAACCCGAGCACGCAGGGAGACGTTAGTCGTCCGCACCTGACAGTTGGCTCACGTGATAAACCCGGTGCTTCTCTGTTTTCAGGGCCGTACGTTTTTTAAGCATTAATTTGATTTCCTCCACTGTTCAGTCTTGGCTTCGGGCGAAGCGTGGTTCTGAGATGCCGTCCCTGCGGCGTCTCAGGTTTAAGTGCCTTGTCCAGGGAAAACCTAATGAGACTTCCTCCCTTTTTTTCCGCTTCCCTCACAACGGACGTCCGAAGTCACACGGCAGTGAAACGAGAGCCACGTGTCCGTAGCACCCGACCCCAGGGTCCCGCTGGCAGGACCACCTCCCCGCGTGGCTGCCCTTCCAGGCCCAGCGCTGGGAGCAGCCATGGCCCCAGGCAGGACCCCACACAGTCCTCCCGGGCCCCCGAGGAAGGACCAGGGGTGTTTGGGACTCCACTGCTGGTTGTGGAGTTCAGACTTGCCCTTCAGAGGAAAACGGCTGTTGAGTTTTTAAACCAGTTTCAGGAACTGAGAGACCGGGCCGTGAACAAGGTTAAAAAGACAGGGTCTTTAGGTCCGTATCCCACATGGACCCCCCGTACTTCATTTGGAAGGTCTAGGCTCTTCACCGTCTGATGACTCAGACGCTCCACTGCACGCCCCATCCTCCTGGGGCCCACGGAGCAGTGGGGGGCCCCTGTCTGGGGGCACAGGGCAGCTCCGAGGGAGGGTTCTGGTCACAGGATCCGCAGAGTCGTGTTCACTGAGCACCTAACGCGTTCCACGCGTCATGGAGTAAACACACGCCGCCGCTGGGTCCTCACGAGCGAGCTCCACACCCACCCGGGACCTCCTGGTGGGGCAGTCTGCGCCCCGCCCACAGCTGGGCAGCGTCACACGTGAAATTAAATGGTAGCAAAAGCGCTGTCACCACGTCTCGGCCTGGACGAGGTTCGCGGGGTCCCCGACGGCTGAGCTGCCCGGGGCATCTGCTGTTCCCAAAGCGAGACTCTTCTCCTTCCTAGAAAGGCTCTGACTGAACAGCCGGGGGCACCAGGCGATGCCCTGCACAGGAGGACACGTTCGCTGTCCGGAAGCGCTGCGGGCTGAGATCTGTGGAGCCCAGGCTGGCCCACAGCCTCCGGGTGCTAAGGGCCGAGCAGGGTCAGCCCAGACCCTGGTCTCCAGCCTGAGTGACTTCTTGCCAGATTCCTCCTGTTTCCCCTTCTGAAAATGCAACATTGTGTTGGGACGTATTTCCCCCCCGGCCCTCCCCACCGTCTGCCTTCCTTCCCGGCCGCCAGCCGCTCCCCCCAGCCCCCCACCAAGAGTTTGCAGTCCCCCCCCGTTTCCCTCCCACTCTCACCCACACGTCCCCACGGCACCTCCCAAAGTCTGTCTCAACCTGCCGCTTGGAACACAGCGCTGGCTGCTCAGCGGACACCCAGCAAAGCCACAGCCCCGAGGATGAAGCTCAGGACAGTGCGGGGCATGGCCTCCAGGGTGTTCAGGCTCCCCCCACCCCTCCTCGGCTGACGGCTGACGGCAGCAGTGTGCGCGCTGGGGCGAGAGGGAGGGGCTGGAGCGCTTCTTTTGGCCTGGCTGGGTCTGTCTTCCACACCCGGGCCCGATGAGTGCGGCCACCTGCTCTGTGTGACCGGGACAAGCCTTCGACCTGGGCGAGCCTCGGCGTCCTCTACCCGGGGCGGTAACAGGTCTGGTGCTGAGAGGGAGTGCTGCACACGACGTTCACCTGCTTGAGGTCTGGCAGGTGGGTCCCCGCCGCCTGCAGAGGTGCCACCCCTCCCAGGCCCGGCAGCGTTCGGCATCATGGTGCTGCGGAGGGAGGAGCTCCCCTCTGCACCATAAGACGCTGGGGAGCCTGTCCTGTTCACTGTCCATCCACCAGGGGACCCAGCAAAATGGAAAACCAAGAATCCATGTGGAATTCACAATAAAGGTTCATTTTAAAACTCAGGTAGCGTTATGTCCCTGGCGCCTGATCACCTGACGTCTGGTGGGCGCCCCTGTAGGAGGGGCTCCCGACCACACGACTGACCTGTGGACACGGCGGGCGTCCTCGCCTTTTCTGGGCGTTTGGAGCTCTGGCTTCTGAGAGGAGGGAGCTCTGCGCTTACGGCCAACGTTGAGATGTGTGAGGTTAGTCAGCCTCATTTTTCACTTCTCTAATTAAAAGTTCTAGGCAATAAAAATTGAAGCTTATACACTGCTTTCTGTGGTTTAAAACATTCTTTAAAATGCCACCAAAAACAAAATGAGGAACGCCCTAGACTCTAATGGCGTTGGCGAGCGGGCGGCGAGTCTCTGTACAGGCATCTGATAATTTTTCAGCCCAGCTTTCTCAAGTTCGTGCTGACAAGCCCGGGCCTGTCTTTCCGCGTGCTCGCCGAAACCGCCGCTGCAGGCCGGCCTGCTGAGGGCTGGCAGGGGTCACTTCCGGGTGGCCTCTAGCCAAGAGGGATGCTGGCATCAGGAGAGGGACAGCCCGGGAGCGCCCGCGGACTGCCTTGCGTCTGAACTCAGCCCAGTTTGTGTTTGTTGCAGGCGCTAAGGAGATCGACATCGCGGCGACGCTGGAGCACCTGAGGGACCAGAGACCAGGCATGGTCCAGACCAAGGTACTGTGGCCGGTCCCTGGGGCAGCAGGGGCTTTGGCGGTGTCCTTCTGTGCTGGTTTTCCCGGAGGAGCGAGGGTTGGGCCCGCTGGCCGCCCGCCGCCCCAGTCCTGGGCAGGGCAGGACGCGGCCAGCCCTTCCTGGGAGGGTCTTGGGCGTTTCTGGCAGCGTCTCCGACATTCCAGCATAAGAAAGTGCAGTCAGATCTCAAGTTCTTGGATCTCCCCACTTAACAGATTCGGGAGCAGGGGGAGAACGTGGCATTTTTATAGAAGCAGGTCCGTGGTGAACCTGAGCACCCTTGTGTGGAATGTTCCGCACTCACGAAACATCCTGTGCCGCCTGCCGTGTTTCCAGCCCCCACAGCCCCGGCTCCGCTGTGTGGTCATCAGCAAGTCCCCAGGGTGCCCGGGGTCCTGAGCACCGCTCGTGCGCATACTTACTGAAAAGGCCAAGTTTGCAAAAGACGAAAGATTATAGTTAAACTGGGCTTGACCAGAGCTAGGAACAGGGGAACAGGACAGGCCGGTCCTGTAGCATGCCGGGAATGTCCCCACCCAGCAGCAGAAGCTCCCGCTTGCGCTGAAGCCGTGAAACACAGTTTTCTCTCAGCGTAGTCCCAACCTTCCCAATGCGATTAGCGCCTGCACAAAAGGCCTAAAATCACTAAGGCTGCTCGTGCAAAGTCACTGTTTTATACGTAAGGGGACTGTAAGTTGTAAGAAGCACTCTGGTGAGGTCAAGCTGGATCGGGCTCTGGTGCCCGGGGGCGACTATTCTGGGACCCCAGCCCAGTTGTCCCACCCTGGAGGGGGGGTCTTACTGTCCCCCACAAAGTGCACACAGTTCCTAAGCCCTCGGTCTGGCTCTCACAGGAGGAAAAACAGTGCAGCGCTGGGTCTCAACTTGAAGGGGGCATGTGGGCTGAGCAGGAAGAGGCCACGAGCCTGGACGGCTGGGCAGCACACTTGGGCCCTGACACACATGGGCTCATCTCTCATGAGCCCTGAACGTGGTCATTTGCCTGGTGCTACGTTGCCAAAGCCAGCCCCGAGCACTGAGGCAAAAGTAACTTCATTCTCTCTTGTAGACTCACAGGACTGTTCTAAGTAGAACCCGAGGAAGCGCTTAGGGTCTCTGCCCAGCCACGCCGTGTCCAGCAGGCGGTCACACCTGCCCTGGTCTCTGCCTGCATTGGGGGGAGGTTGGAAGCAGCTTGATGACACAGCATGGAGAGTCCCCTCTGTCCCTCTGCTTTATTTGGGCCCCGCAACGTGCAGGAACCTGGTGTGGAATGTTACTGCTACACGAAGGTGCTCTGTAGGTCAACGCACACTTCATGTTTCCTTAGACATTTTTAAATTTGCAGTTATTTTAGGCAAAACCTTGCAGAAATAATGCAGATAATCCCCATGTACGCACGGCCAGCTCCCCAAGGTTAATACCTGACGTGACCACAGGGGCCAGCCACGGCCAGCGGGTTGGCATTGATTAAGTGCCACCAACTCCCACGCAGACCTGTCACATCTCACCCGCCGGCCCCCAGGACCTTCCCCTGCAGCCGGCCGTCAGGCCCACCCCGCAGTGCGCTCAGCGGTCATGTCTCCGTCACCTCCATTAGTGGCCAGCGTGTGGCCGTGAGGACTGGCAGGTCTGGTTGGGCTCCTGTGGGCTGTCTCTGGCATGACTGTGTCTGTGTTCCCGTGGTGGGTTCTGGGGTTGCTTCTCGGCCTTGGTGTGTCCTCACCCCAGAGGCACGCCCCCCGGGTTCCCTGCTGGTCGCTGTTTCTGCCTTTGCCGTTGGTCGTGTCCCAGGCAGAAGCTGAACCTGCTCGCATCTGTCTGCTGTCGAGCTGTGTCCGGACACGAGGCAGCTGCGAGAGGAGTGACGCTGCTGGTGCCAAGCAGCCATGGGCTTAGTGCCCGTGGGAGGTCCATCCCGTGGGCCTGACCATGTCCTGGGGGCTGGGCTGGTCACCCAGAAATGCAGGGTCAGTCCAGTGTTCCTGGTGGTCTGGGCCCTGCGTGGCCACAGGAGCCTCGGAACTTCACACGGCTCAGAACGGGCTGGGAGAGCAGGGACCCCTCATACCCAGGAGTGAAAAGCTAATTTAGTCTCCGGCCGAATCTTCCTTCGCCGTGGCCCAGCTGCCTGCCGCGTGGGTAACACTCAGATCTCGAATCCAAACCTGTCTCTTCCCTCCTTGTGCCTGGCACCTCCCAGGCAGGCCTCTCCCGTCACCAGAGGACACAAAGACGCTCAGGTCGGACCGACTCCAGGGTGGGTCCAGGCACGGCCATCAGAAAGGTGTATCTTCTCACCAAAGCAGGAAAAACCAAGTCTCATACTCTCAACACCAGTCAGTCCTCTGTGGTCTGCAGCCTGTTTGCCGCAAAGCCCACGGGCATGGCTCCCCAGGCCGGCCTGAGCGGAAGAGGGGGCGGTCCTCGTGATTGTCACGCCTCGTGTGGTCACAGACCCCGGTTTCTTTAAGTGACCAAGTAGCAAAATGTGCACGTCGTATCGGCCAGAGTATCTGGTCCCAGGGTCTGATGCTGCCAGAGGGCAGAGCCTGGCTGGCCCCACACGTGACCTCCGGTCTGGATGACTGTCTGCCGGCTCCCGCCCTCCTCCAGGGGCGCAGGTCCGAGGTGTGTCCTGCCGAGCGGACGGCAGGTCGGCTCCAGAACCTCAGGTGCAAAGAACAGTAAACAGAAAACCCCAGACCTGTCTTAGTTGACGGACGCTCTGCCCAGTGTCCCTCCACAAACTGAACTTCCCCCTAACGTCCAGCTGAACAGGAAGAGACAGTTTCCTGTGACAGTGTCGTGCCGCACCGGCTGAACACGCTTCCACGCCAGCCGAGGGAAGGTCATCCACGGTCACGTCGCGTCATCTGAGTTGAATACAGTCAAAATGAGAAACTGTGACTCGCTGAAACAGGGGCCTGGGACGGCCTCCGAGCCCCTCATGCCCAGCCTGGCAGCAGAACTTCGCCTCATGTTCAAAAAAAGCTGCAGAGAGCAGTTCTCCACCTGGAAACGAACTCTTGGTCAGACAAACCCCAGAAGCCTCAGGGATGGCTGCCTCCTGGAGATGCGGGGGGCTGACCGGCCCCGGGAGGGGGGCGGCGGTACGAGGGTCAGAGCCAAGAAGACACCAGCAGAGAAAGGCGTCACGTGATGCCTGACATTGTCCACACGACCCTGTTGCCGTACATCCGCACCAGGCACGCGAAACGCTTATTTTTAGGAAGAGAGGTGAACCCACAGGATGCGGTGAGAATGACACACTTCAAACGAGCAGTCAGTCTCTGCTCCACCATGTGTGTCTTTAAACAGATTCCTTCCTGCCTTGGCCTCGAGTCCGTCTTCTGAAAGGTGCCTTTTTAACCAAAGGCCTTAACACTTGCTGCTTCTCCAGAAGCACTAAGTCGTCACTTAGGTGTGAAAGCCTTTTGACTGCTGTGTTCAACCACCTGCAGGCGATGATGCCGCGCGTGCCCGCCTGGAATTCGCCCCGGTGTATACAGGTGGCGGGCGGCACACCGCCCCCAGCCTGTCCCGTTTCTGCGCTGAGACTTCACCTTTTCTGTGACCTGCTTCTCCGTGTATCCCTCCCGCCCTAACCCCCCTTCTTCCTGGAGATACAGGCATGTTCACGGGGCCTGGATGAACAACACGGGTTCAAGTGAGTGTAATTCCGGGTCGAATCCCCCGACCACCCCGACCAGCGTCCCGCTCCATCGGGACCCTCCCCACGCGGCCGGAAGTCTTCCGTCTCTCCGTCCTCTTGCTCCGTGTCTGTTCCCGTCTCCCCTCTGTGCACACACACGGACACACGTGAACACCTGCGCACCGTGCCTGGGCCCTGTCCCTGCTCTGCTGCCCGAGGTCGGGTGGAGCCAGGGGCTGGCATCTGAGTGCAAGGGGGGGTTCCGTCCTGACCCCTTTAAGGGAGGTGCTGGGAGCACAGCCTGGAGGGGGTTTCTTGAGCCCCACAGAGGTGCCGTTCCCTGGGCCTTGCCATCAGGGCTGATGAAGGGAGATTAGTGCACTCAGTTCCTACAAACCCACCAGCCCTCGTGTGAGCCGGAGAGTGGCAGATTCAAATCTGAGACGAACTACAGATCCAAACACACGCGAGCAGCGCCCCCTGCCCCACGGCCTCTCCACCTGGCCCCCCAGCTCTGCGTGGAAGGCTCAGAGAGGCCCGGCGACTTGCCCAGGGCCACACAGCTTCCATGCAGAGCTGAGCCCCAGTCCACCTCTCCTGCCACTCAGTCCGGGCCTTTTAAGTGCACAGGGTCTCGGACCGGGCAGTCAGGACAGGCCCCTCCTGTGGCCGACGTGAAGCCACAACATTTGAGACCCCACAGCCGGAGTCACTCCGTCCCTTCCTCAGTTCGTGTTGACCTGTGAGGTGAGGGACCGAGCCCCAGGGCCGGGCAGTCTGCCCGCTGCCCCGTCACGGCCGGCCGGGGGGTGGGGGGTGTTCCCACTCACTGTCCCTGTCCTGGGTGGGCTAAGGGCAGGGACAGACACTCCTCCAGCCTGAACCCCACTCCCCCGTCCTGCCTCAGCCACCCCTCACGCCGTGGACCGGGCTCTGCAGGGCCCACGTTTCACTCAGCACATTTTCTCATTCAGAGCTGTCAGCCCGCTTCCTGACTTCCTGTCTTGGCAAAGCCAGCCGGCTCGGACGTCTTACGTCCAGGAGCTCCGAGCCTTCCTGCTCAGGGAGCCTGTCCTGAGAGTGGGTCTGTGCCAGTCATTGTCTTGTCATTTACTGTGTTTCATTCCTTAAGTGCAGCTTCTGCCTGTTATTTTAATGATTTCCTTAAAATCCCAAAAGGACTTCGAACGCTGGGGACTTCCCAAGTCCCGGGGTTCCTACACAGACGTCTCAGCTAAGGCGGTGCTCCTCGAACTGCGGGCCTCACACGGTCCCCCGGCCCCGTGACAGGGCGAGCCTCCGGCACCAGAGCCCGCGTCAGCGCTGCCTCCTGGCAGGCACCTTGCAGGTGACGGTGCAGAGCGCCATCGAGCCCGGCTCAGGGAGAGCAGCCCAAGGGCGCAGCACCCCTCCCTGCAAAGGCCCTCCATCCAGGACCCCCTCCTCCCAGCTGGGCTGTCGGCGCCTCTCCCAGGTTAGAGACCCCAGCGCCGGGAAGCCTGCAGGTCAGCCCCTCGGCCGCACGCTCAGCACGACGCCTGCTTGGCCCCACGTGCCCTTTGCACTGTGCTGTGCTGTGGACAGAGTGCTTAAGTAACTCCGGTCCAGACACGGGCGCGAGTCTGCCTCTGCGTGTGTCACTTAACATGCGGCCATAAACGTTGGCTTTCTTATTAGACACTTTTCTGTAAAATAACGGACTCCTCTTTGGCGATGGGTGCTTTCCGGCATCTCACGGAGTGAGGCCACGGTGCCTGTCCCGTGCTTGTCTGTTCCTCCCTTTAAAGATGAATTCTTACAACAAATTTCCATAGAAACCGCCATGTGATGTGCACAGGCAGATTCCCAGAGGCTCCTTCTCCTCACAAGACCTTGGTCTGCCCGTTGGCAAGTCACCGTCTGGGAGGAAGCCGCCTGCGGTGGCCGCCCCTGCCCTGCACGGACCCGTTCCTCTGAGCAGACCGTGAGAGACGCGGCGGGAGGCGGCTTCCCGAGGGCGTGTTTGCATGCGTCCCGGTGACAGCAGGACCGAGCGCCAGCCCCTTGAGGGGAGGGGAGGGACCGTCCCCCTGGGAACTCGGTGCTGGAAGGTGCCGGACACACGTGGACGTGCCTCCCACAGCCCCAGTCTGGACGCAGTCACTGCGGGCAGCGCCAGAAGGTCTCCGTGGGGGTTTCCAGGACGTCCGTGGGAGGCTGGTGGCCACGAACAGAGGCTCCACATTGGAACCGAGCAGACCCTCCCTCCAGTGTCAGGTCAAAGGGGACACTAGTGAGAAACGCTTTTGCCCCAAAGTGAGCGTTAAGTTAGGTTGACTTTCTGCCGTTTCGACGGGAGCTGTTTCTACTTTCTGTGACGTGCTGGCCAAGGTGGAGATTAAGCATTCGTGTCCCAGCCCGCTTAGGACTTGAACTGCCAAGTGTTCAAGCCTTGGCAGGGCTTTCCCCGAGCTAAATCCTTGACTGGGTGGGAGTTCACATCACTTATCTTTGTGACTTCCCTGGCGTGATTGGGAAGTGCCTGATGAGCTGCTTTCAAGTTTTTGGCACAGAGTTTGGGCGCACGGGGGGCTCGGCGGGGGAGGGTGGGCTCGCCCTCCGTCTGCTGAGCCCCAGTCTCCTGGGGGTGGGCAGTCCCTCCTTTCTCCCCAACAGTCTTGGCAGGTGTCAGCTGCACGAGAGGCGTGCCCCGTGCTGGGTGCACCTATGTCTGTGGACACGTGTGTGCGCCCACGTCTTAGGTTGGACGGTGGTGGGTGCCGTGAGGTTTCTGGGCAGACGGAACTGAGCGGGGTGGGGCTGGGTGATGGGTGGGTTTCCAGAGCAAGGACAACACCACCCCTTATGTTTCTGGGTGGGAAGGATGGGAAGCCCCGAGGGGTGCTGCTGTGGCTGTCTCCACGGGCAGTTTAGACGCGCGATGGCGCCATCCAGCCCCATCCGTCAGGAGATCCACGAGCTCAGGGGTGGAGTCAGAAGGAGCCGAGCAGGCCCGGGAGCCTCGGGCACCGTCTCCCTGCTGGTGTTTCTGTCGGCAGCGCCTCCCAGTGGTAAGAGCTGAGGCTCCCCAGCGTGAGCAGCCGTGGCTCGCCCTGCAGACCAGTGCCTCTCTCTCCACGGAAGTCTGCGAGCGTCCCCTTTCTGTCCTGGACGGTTTCTTTCTGCAAAATAGCGCTTGGAGCTCAGGGCTCGAGTGAAGGGACGCCCGCTCACATCTCCTTCCTTTGTCTCCAGGAGCAGTTCGAGTTCGCGCTGACGGCAGTGGCCGAGGAGGTGAACGCCATCCTCCAAGCCTTTCCCCAGTGAGCGTGTTTCCCGGGGCCTCGGAGGAGCCCCAGCCCGGGCGCTGCCGCCGTCGGGACCGAGGACGACTCGGCTTTGTCTCCTGGAGCGGCTGCCCGGTGGTCGGCCCTGAGGCCCTGCGGTCTGCGCTGTTCAGCAGTTAAAATGTGTATTTTTGTTCAGCCAAACAGTACTAAACAGAGGTCTGTGGGAACATGCAGTTACGGGGCGGTCGGTTCATCTACTTTCACTCTCTTGGAAAAAAGGTTTATTTTTCCTCAAAGCGCACCTTTCATTCCTTGCTGCAAACCCTGTCGTCCTGACGACGCAGTGACCCGCGCAGCCAGGACGGCCCCCAGAAGAGAGCTGGCTCGTGATCGGAACTTTCTGAAGGAGCTTCCGCCACGCGGGGAGAGGCCCAGGGCAGCTGGCCGGGCCCCCGGCCGCAGGCTCTGTCTTCATGACGGTCCCTCGCGGGGAGAAACCAGCAGCTGGGACGTGCGGGCCGGACGGGCGGGAAGCTGCCCCTCTGCAGCTTGGGGGCAGGCGACAGGGGAACCACCCCCGCACTTGGTTCAACCCAGGCCGCTCGACACCCCCCAGGCACGGCTGACAGCCCCCCCCTCAACCGCCCACCCCGGGTGGGCGGGGACCCCGGAGGGCAAGTGCCATCCCACTGGAGCACCTGCTTCCCGGCCCCCCACCCCCGAGACGCCTCACCTGGGCGAGGCAGGGGGTGGCTTCCAATCTCCAGACATGGTTTTAACTTATAATAGGGATTTGCACTTTGCAAAATCAAGTGCAGCTAGTGAGCGCTCTCCTGCAGGCTAACCCAGATCAGGGAGGGCTGGGAGGAGCACGTAGTGAGCCCCCGGCAGGCACGTGTGGCCCCTCGCAGGGGCGGCGGGCGCCTTGCTGGCATCCAGAGAAGACAGGTTGCTTTCCCCACAGGAGGAACACAGGGATCACAGCAACTGGAGAAAAGTGACCGCCCTGGGCTCCTGCCAGGGCTCAGACCCCTGGCCCTTAAGTTGCCCACTTGTCTGACATCACGCAGACACCAGCGTCTGGAGAGAGTTTGCATTTGCCAAAAAGCACTTGTGCACCAAATTTGCCAGCGCCCCCAGCAGCAGGAGAGTTTCATTAAAGCGAGGGCGATGACGTGGAGGGAGGTGTGCAGGCAGCTCTGCGGGCTGCCGGTCTCGGGAGTAAAACCTGCCCTGGTACCTTGTCCTTCCAGGCTGACACACCACGCCTCCGTCTTAAACAGATGTTGCAGCTCAGAGAGCAGCAGACCAGGGAACGTGGCTGGCTGAGTGGGGAGAAAGATGCCAAAACATTGTCTGTGTCCTTAACGGTGTTGTCGTGTAAATCTGCTTTAACATAGCTCTGATTTCTCTCCCAAAGCTGTTTCTCTATCGGGAACCTAATGATTAATAGGAAATAACTATTACCTGAATATAGGAGCGTAGACCTGCCTGTGGCTTCTGACATTTTTGTTTCCTCGGTGAGACACGTGACTGTATTTAACTGTGTTTGATTAAACTTCTGATTTCACACTTGAATGGTCTTCATTTGGGAGGAGAGCAGGGTCTTTCCCCGTCCATCCTCCGTTCCTCGAAGGCGGGCGTTCGACCGAGGCCGCAAGGTGAGCGCACCGTAGGGCTCTCTGCCGAGGTGCTGCTTTATTCGCAGGGCTGGCTGTTTGCTAAGGGCCAGAGTGTCAGGTGTCACTGAGATTTTATTCATTAAAAAGTGATTAAACAGTCTCAGTCAAAAGCTGAGGAGCGGTGTGCACTCTGAGCACGGCCTGTGCCCTGTCCTCACACCCAGTGAGTGTCTGGGGAACCCCGCGGCGGCCCCCTCCTTCCTGCCCGCGGTGGAGGGGGCACCCCACCACCTCGCCGAGAAACAAGCCGGCCTCAAAGCTGGCGCTCACACCAGGAGCATTTAAACCCCGGCGAGGGGCGGCCCTGCTGGGCGTGAGGCGATGGTGTCCCTCTCGTCCTGCTGGCCCATGTCAGCAGGCAGGGGCAAGACTCGGTGGCCTGTGGTGTCCACAAGCGTGTCAGTGTTCATTTCTGCAGAAATCAGCCCCTCCGTCTCACCAGACAGTCGTCCACTCACATTCCAGCAGCTCCGTCTCGCCCAGCACCTCCTGTCCCGAGTTTGCTTCGGGTCAGGATCCTGCCCGGCAGCCGTGAAGCATCTGCTTTCCGTGTGCCACAAAGTTAGTCTCACTGACGTTTCACGTGCGCACGTAGCGATAGGTGGCGCGTCTCGTGAGAAACACGTGTCAGAATCTGCAGGCGGCAGACTGGGGAGCTGCGAGATTCCCTTCCTTCTGGGAATATTTAGGAACACTGGACCAAAGGCACTTTTAAAATGTAGTGCGTAGCCAGCTCTGAAGACAGAGAGGTAAAGACGGGGGTCGGTGTGGGCAGAGCCGATGCCGAGCCCGGCGTGGGTGCGGCCAGTCCCTGGCGTGTCCACCCGGAGCCCACAGCCCACTCTCTGAAGCGATGGACAGAGGCGTGCTTAGTTTGTTACGAGATTTGCACACAGCCTGCACCAGTGAAAACACACACACCGTCCTCCTCCACGTAGCTCGTGGGTTCTCACAGGAGGCTCGCTCTGGTCTTGGGGGATTCCTGCGGCTGCAGCCAGCCTGCGGCTGCGGCTGGGGAACAGCTGTGGCCTCGGTGTGGACACGGGTCAGTGTTTGCGCCTCGACAGGGGACGTGGGTCAGGACTTCCCTGGCTCATCCGTGGGGCACGCGCTTCTCTGCCGAGTCAGACGGTGGCTTCCGGGCTCTGGAGGAAGCTGCTGTGTGCTGTTCAGATGCGAAGCCCTCGCTTTCAGGGTGAATCAGTATCGTTGGCGTCTCCGCCTCTTCCTACAGTCTGGCCAACCAACAAGACAAAAACAAAGCCTTGACTTGCCGTGTTTGCTGATTTCTGTGACGGGAACACACCACCGTGAAGGGCTTCAGTGTGGACGCGGCAGGTGAAAATGATGAGAGTAAGATGGAGTGAGATCAATCAGGGAGCTCTAAGTTTTGAGTATTTATTACCTGTGTATCAATCTGTCAGGTCACACGATTTAATTTTTAATAGTGGCTGTATTAATAACCAGCCCATAAAATTCCTAAAAAATTAACCATCTGCTCCTGCGAGTGGGCACGAGCCAGCGGGGATGCGCCTCTGCCTTGGGGCCACACAGTGAGGAAGGGAGGAGTTTGGAGGGCGGCAGGTGCAGCCGTCCAGCTGGAAGGAGACAGGTGCTGTCTGCCAGGGTGGGTCTGGGTCCCCCACCCACGTGGCGCAGGGAATCCTCCATGAAAAGCACTTAGCGTCTGCTCCGCCCCAGTGAAACCCTGAGGTCCCAGCGTCAGCAGAGGCAATCCACTCAGATGAACCACGTGCAGCCCACAGAGAAGACACCCCCACGAGGCTCAGCCGGTGCAGTCCGTGTATTTTACTGGACGGTGTACACGGATGCGCGCACACTAAGACGCTTTATTTTTTTCTTATGAAATTAACTTCGTACTTGTGAAAAGTGGGTTTGCCCGCGGCCCGGGGGGTTAAGCCATCTCCCCCTTCTCGCTCTCAATTGTGTGCGTGAAGCCATCACACTTGTCCCGCGGGGACTGCCGGCAATATTATATGTAATCTGTGCTGTGTGCTTTATTAATCAAGTAGAACGCTAATAAAAAACCTTCATAATTAGTGGAATAGGCATTAACTCAAAGATGTTTATTGGAATAGAAAATGAGAATTTGATTACACCTTTGTTCCCAAACAATGGCTGGTTTTCATTTTATTCTAGATATTTGCTTTGAAGCTGGTCTTAGCCATTTCAATTGCTCCGTTTATGAGACAAACCATATGGTGGGTGTCGTTTGTCTTCTGAGCTGAGCGCGGTTGGTGAATACTGCCGCGGGTTTCTGGACGGCGCTCTGGGAACCAGGCCCTCTCTCCCTCCTGGAGCGGGAGCGAGCGGTGCCACCACGGGGCTGGCACCCTTCCAGGCCATGTGACTGTTCCTGTGTGATGGGTCAGGCCGTGGTGGACACTCAGTCCAGGGGCTGGTGGGGGCAGTGCTGCGGAACCACTCACAGGTACCTGGACGGATCTGAGACGGGCCTGGGGACGCTGAGCCTCGCGGGCTGGCTTCCGGCTCCAAAAGAAGCCTGGTCTCCAGAGAGGCCGTCTCAGGCAGGGGGAGGTCGGTTCTTAGGATGAAAAGAGACAGGATGGAAACACATGAAGGAGCAGGCGCCTCCGTCTCTCCCACGTCTGTGTCTGAGCCTGACTTCCGCGCCCCGCTGGGCTCGCCCTGCCTCTGCCTGCGCACCTCTGTGTGCAATCCGCCCGCCTCTCTGTCCCTCTGTCCTGCGTCCATCTCTCTGTCTTTATCTCGCTCTCTCCTCCCTCCGGGGGTGTCTGCTCTGAAGGAGGAGCATACACAGAAGTCTCATGGCTTGGAATGGCACGGCTTCTAATTCCAAAACGTCTTTTGGAAGCTTCCGCTCTTCCCGGGGGTGGGAGGGGCCGATTCCAGGGCCCAGTGTACTCAGTCGGGGTCGCTCTGGGAGGAGCTGGGAATCTGGATGTTTAACAAGCACCAGCAGGAGCGTTCGGACCGTGGTTTGGAGAGACCCTCGGCCTCGGGCTTTGGCGGTAGCACGGGTGCACAGAGTGCAAGGGGAGGGGACCAGGGCAGCGGTCCTCACTCCGCCTCTTCCCTTCCCTGACCTCCTCTGCTGTGTTCATCTTTGCAAACTGCTCCAAATTCTATTTTGGAACAAGGTAGAAGACAAAAACAGCAGCTTGAGGCAACGTCCATCACACAGAGAACTCGTGCCCCGGAGACCACCTGAGCCCCGTGTCTGCTGACTGACCTGAAGGGACCCCTTTGCCCAGAGCGGACCTCACATCGAAGTCCCGCCCTCAGACCACAAGGGCTGGGGAGTGGAGGTAACCGTCAGACAGACGCGGCTTGAGTCCTTGCTGTGCAGTCCTCAGGGGCCACCCGCCCCACATGGTCTCGTGCAACTCAGTCGTCCCCCTGAGGCCCAGGTCTGCATCCTGCCAGCCTCTGTGGCGTCTAGCCACGGTCTCAAACCCAAAGAGGCCATAGCCAGCCCTGGTGGCCCCGCTCTGTCCTCCCATTTCCATGGTGGCAGCTGCAACCTGCAGATGCCCGAGCAGACCAGCGGGGTCATGGTGGCCCCTCTTCCTCTTATGCTTCACACCCCACCCAGGACCCAGCCCCAGCACCCCTGCAGCTCCCCCCTAAACTCAAGCCGCCGCTCCGTCCCAGATCACCGCTCGGCCTTGACAGTCTCTGCTGCCGCCTCAGCCCCTGTCAGCTCCGCACGCGGGGGGCGAGGGGCCCAGCAAAGCCAGGCATCTCCTCCCCTCCCCTTTCCCTCCTGAACATCAGGGGAGGGAGTCAGGCAGGGACGTGCCAGGTGGCAGGGCCGTGGGGCCCAGAGGGTACTTGGAGACCACAAGGAGGCCGGGGTCGGAGGACAGGCATCTGCATGGGGGGAGCCCAGGGAAGGGCGTCCCGGCCGAGTGAGCTTGTAAACTGAGTCCCTGCACCTGCCGCCCTCACCTGCGCTGTGGACAGACCTGCTCGGGGCAGGGCAGGCCGCACCCGGCCCCAGCCCCCGGCCTCGGAGCCCTGACGTGTGGCAGTGCCGTAACTCAGCTTTAGGCGTCTGCTGTGTCCTGTGAGCAGAGCAACGCCTGCCACGTGCAGGGCCCTGGGGGACTTGCTCCTGGAGACAGAGCAGCGACGACAGGCGCAGGGGAGACCTGCTCTGTGAATGAACCTGCTCAGCAGTGTGTGTGTCTCAGATTTTAATCTTGTTCTTACTAAGTTGCATAAAAATTCGATTCTTTTTCTTATATTGAAATCAAACTTCACTAAACATACAGAAGCCTGTGACCATTTTAGGTGATTCTAAGACCCACTGCGTCAATAGGCCTCCTCGCGACACCGCAGGCCTGGTCCACGCAGGCTGGTGAAGGTGGGAGGCCAACAGCAGAAGCCCACAGCCCAGCTGTTTACGCATCGAAATCTTTGAAACAAAAGGTCAGGAAGGTGGCGGCCCCAGCCTACCGAGGGAGCGGCTGGTGGAGAAGAACCCGGCCCCACGAGACGGTGTGCAGCCCAGGTCGGGGGGCTGTTGGTTTCCAGACTCCGGGCTCCCGTGAAAGGGGGAGACGTACCACAGCCTCTAAAACGAAGCAAAGGGAAGTGAAGCTTGACGACAAGGGAAGCTTTATTCGCAGAGGAGGTTCAGGCAAAAGCCAAAATGACTGCATCTTCCGCACGGCTCAGCAGACCTCGATTTCAGCACCAAGACCCAAAGGGGCAGGAGCATTTTCGGTGGGAGACAGAAGTAGCTTTAAAGGTCAGCCTTCAAATTTAATTTTAACCAAAGTATGAATCCAAAATTGTTTTCTTTGATCCAAACTAAAGGCCGAGTCCACAAACCTCGGCAAGTTTGGAAGAATCCCACGCTCTGGTTGCCCTCTGGCCTCCCCCAGGCCCAGCTCCCCGCCACCGCCCCAGGAAGACACAGGTCACAGCTCCCTGCGCAGCGAGGGCGGAGGGGCGGGAGCGTGGAGCCAGCACAGGGACGCAAGGAGGCAGCGGCCGTCGGGCAGCCTTGGGGGCGGGCACTTACGTGACCAGTAAGAGAGCCACCTGTGGAACTTCAGGGGGAACGTTACATGCTTTGGGGCTCAGAAGAAATTCATAAAAATGTGAATGATAACATAAGGCAGGATGTAACAACCAGATGATAACAAAATTATTATTTCTATACGATCGTTTGGTGTCCAAGTATAAAGTTAAACAAATTCATGCACAAGAATTTTCAGAAGGGAGGGTGTAGCTCAGTGGTAGAGTGTGTCCTTACCATGCTCAAGGTCCTGGGTTCAATCGCCAGTGCCTCCATTAAAAATAACAATAATTAATAAATAAGCCTAATTCCTCCCCCTTCAAAAAAAACTGTAAAAATTTTTTTTAAGAGTTTACAATGATTTGCCTGTACTTAGAACAATTCTGCCTCGGGGACACATCTCAACTTTTGAGAATGAATTAAAAGCTGAACGTTAACTTCATAGTTCCTCAATTCCACAAACAGGAAACAGTCCAGACTGACATCCACTTCCATACAAAAATGCATCCCCTTTGATTCAACTGCAAAAAATATAGTGAGTCTGAGGGGAAAAGAAGGCAAGGACGGACCCAGAAGTCCCCAGTCCCCCGACCTGGCCGGACATGCGCTGGGGGGACCGACGCCGGCCAGCAGCTGGCCGCGCTGGGAAGGAGCTGCTCTGCTGCTTCAACCTGCTGCACGGCTTCAGTACCGGCTGCCTCGATTCCCAGTAACAAGCCGTAGCTGCAGCGCGGCTGGTCTGAAGCGCCTTCTGCGACGGGTGTACCTGGCTTCTGCCTCAACTTGGACCGTTTGGTCATAAACCATTGGGCCAGAAGGTGAACACCTGTGCACCTCTAGTCAGATCCCTGCTGGACCCAGACGGTGACCAGCCCCCCAAGGCCCCTCCTCCCCCGTCCCTCCCGACCAGGACGACCCGGGTCCCAGCAGGTCCCAGGCAAGCCGGCTGAAACCGCAGAGCCGGGACACACACAGAACACGTGTGGGTACAATGCACTGGGTGGAGCCAACACGCGGGACCTGGGCGTGGACTGGCCGGGGAGGGTCCGGGGAGGAGGGCAGGCGGGGAGGAGGCCTTTGTGTGTGAAGATGGCGGGGCTGTGGTCCGGAGCCCCTCCCCTGGGGCTTGCCTGGACCTGCACCTGGTAGTTTGCCTACGATATTTGGGAAAAGGCCAGGCCCAGCGAGGAGGGCGTGGAGCTGCTGCAGGTGGTGCTGGGGTCGGGGTCCGAGACGAGATGTGAGAGGTCTCCCAACCCTGAGACAGGAGGGCTAGGGAGCACAGGGGCTGGGGGAGGTGGAGGCCGGAATCAGGGCCGAGGTCCGAGCACTGTCTCCTGGACCAGCCGGTGAGCTCCTCCCTGCCCAGTGCCTCTCTGCCCGTCAGCCATTGCCGGGTAACAAACATCCCCCACCTGGAGGCTTCACGCAGAAAGTGCTTTACTATTTCTCGTAACTCTGGTGCTGACTGGGCTCAACTACTGGTGTCATTGGGGTCTCTCATGTGGCTGCTGTCAGGAGGGGCACCTGGGCTCAGCAGGGCTGGACCCCTGGGGT
The DNA here is from genome assembly GCF_036321535.1 of Camelus dromedarius. Classification (NCBI taxonomy): domain Eukaryota; kingdom Metazoa; phylum Chordata; class Mammalia; order Artiodactyla; family Camelidae; genus Camelus; species Camelus dromedarius. The sequence goes on from NC_087442.1 coordinate 937,458, forward strand.
TCCTCTCTGTGTCTCTCTCTGCCCCCTTCTCTCTCTCCTTTGCGCGTGCACACACACGCATTCCTAGTGTTCTCCTCAGAATTTACAACAGTCCGTGTGCATCAGGGCCCCACGAGCAGCACCCCCGAGGCTGAAAGGCCCACACCGCCCTCCTGGGCAGCAGACCCCTCCCTGGCCCAGGGATAAGCGTGGATGCCTCTGGTGACCCTCAGACCAGGAGACAGTCAGCTCCCTGAGCAATTTCTCTTTATCTAAAAGGGGAGGGTGTCCTTTTGGTGTGGGAATGAAAAGTTGCCTTTCGTCAATGCTTGGCTCAGAATTGTCGGCTAGAATTAAACCCTTATTGAGCAGACATTCTTAGCCTGAGTCATTTCCAGCTCAGGCTGTGTGATAAGTGAACTGTTCCATTAGTTCTTTAAGTCCTCGTCATATTTGTGCACGGGTTTAATTAACCCTTCCCAGGGTGTCGACGGCTCTCTGGGGAGACGGTGTGGATGGTGTCTGTGTGCATCAGAGCTGGGCCTTCTGACGGCAGACCCGCCAGGACCCCCAGGAGGGCAGCAAGAGGCCCAGCTCTGCCCCCCAGACCCTGCACCGGGCTGGCCGCGAGAGGACCCTCTCCAGGGCGTGGACAGCAAGTGCCCAGGACCCTAGGGAAGTCCCTCCCAGGGCACGTCCTCCGTGGCTGCACGTCTGCTCCAGAGACTACCGGGAGGGAGAGGTGTGGCCCGACTTCCTGGCAGGTGAAGGAGGTGGCGGAGGCAGAGGCAGGAACAGGTGTACACGGCCAGCCAGTCAGCACCCGGTCCCCCCACATGCTAACCCGCTGGGGCCCGTGACCACCCCCCAGGGCAGGGGTGGCTGTTACCCTCACTTCTCTGATGGGGACACTGAAGCACAGAGACGCACATGCCCAAGGATGGGCCAGGTGGTGGGGACCGGAGCTCCTGCCGCCTGGCTCAGGGTACATGATCCTACGCCCAGATGGTCTGATGACAAGTGTCAGAGAGAGGACAGTGTGGGGGGATTAGAATGGCATGTAGGACCCCAGCCCAGAAGCGAGGGTTGGAGGAGGCTCACTGTTAGCTGAAAGCTGGTGTTAGCCGCTGGGACGAGGCAGAAGGAGGGGCTGCAGGAGGTCGGAACAGCATGTGAGCAGGGCAGCCGCAGACAGTGGTGTAGGACACACACTGCACAATTCCCATCACGGGTTGTCAGTATGCCCCCTGAAACTGGGCAAACGCAGCACCGCGTGTGACCAGGCCTTGAGCTGGTAGAGAGCAGGGTGCCACGGCCTCTGGGAGCTCCCGCGTGGCCGGAGGGGAGGATGGGGGGGCTTTAGGTGCCTCCTCCTTGGAGGAAGGCACTGGACTCTGCCGTGGTGGAGGCGAGGCAAGTTCGTACCGTGTAGATTGTGACTACAAACCCCGGGAGGAAATGAAGTCAGCCGATGGCGGTGGGTAGTGAGTCACAGCAGCAGAGTCCTGGAGGGGTTGCCCCGGAACGAGAGAACACACAGAACGACTTCCGCCTTTGAGACTTTTATCCTAAGGGTGGCCTGTGGTTGGTGCCACTGGGCAGCTTAAGCTACAGGCGATGTCGCTCTGGCCTGAGGAGCCAGATCCCAGAATCCAGGGCCCCCACAGCCTTGGAAAAGTCAGGTGGAATCCCAAAGGGTGGGGCTTCAAGCTCCGCCCCAGCCCCTCCTGCCCCTGAAGGGTGCAAACGCGAGGCTCAGGGCGCCCTGCCAGGACGAGAACCTGAACGGAGGTCAGAGCGGCCCCCAGAGGCAGGGTTTGTGGTGTGAGGTCAAGCCGGGGAGCGGCCCTGCTGGAACAGTCAGGAACCTAACAAAATCCAGAGACGTCAGCCGGGCAGCCACCTGGCAGAGCTTTGCCACTTCCTCGGCCAAAACAAGGCAGCAGAGGTGACACTGAATGGCTTCTCCCTGCTCCTCTGCCTCCCGCGCCCGCCCTCAGGCCCGGCCCACTGTGTGCACGGGAGTCCAGGCCGCGGGAGCCCACGCCCGGGTGTCCTGCCAGCTGGGCCCTCGGCCCGCGGCCATCACTGCCTGCTGGACGCCAGGTTGGAGGGTGAGTCCCACCCCAGCCTCCCATCTTCCAGCTGAAGCACCAGACGCCAGGCGGCGAGGCAGGTGGCCCACAGGGCCCTGTGTAGACCGTTCAGCCACAGAAACCGAGGAGAGACAATAAAGTGCTGCTATTACTGGTTGAAGCCACCAAACTCGGGGTGAGTCGTTACACAGCAGTAGAAAATAACAAGGACCCTCGAGAACCCGCGAGACCGCATTACCAGGTCCAGCTTTCATGGGGTGGGTCCCCGACGAGGAGGCGAGAGAACGGGGCAAAAAATATTTGAAGATTAATAGTAAAAAAATTCCCAAATTCAATGAAAGACATGATTTTACAGTTTGCAGAAACTCAATGAGTCCCAAGCAGGATAAGTAGGGGAAAAAAAAGAAAAAAGAACACACCTGGGAGAATTGCAGTCAGCCTGCCGAAGAGTCTTGAACACACCTGGTGAGAGTGACCCGCTCTGTAGCGGGAAGCAGGGCTCAACCGGCCGCCCCGCGCGGCAGAGGACCTGGGCGGTCACCGGGTGTCTCCAGGGCCACGCCTGGAAGGGCCTCTGGGACCTCGGCCCACCTTCTAGAGGCCGGAGGTCAGTGACAGGCCCCTCGAAGCTGGGGCAGGCGGGAGGGTGCGGGCTTCCGGAGCGTCCGGGGACCCGGCGGTAAACTCGGCTGGGAGGGGCCTCCTCCACCGGGGGCGTCTCCCCAGCGCAGCCTCCTAGTCCCGCCTCCCTCTTCTGATCTGACCTCCGCACCTGGGGAAAAGCTCCATCTACAGTGTTTCTCCATTTCACTCTTATCCTCTTAGAAAGTGGAAAAGTTCTCTAATTGCTGCAGAAAAGCTAACGATACGTTTATGCAGAGCGAAGTTAAGCCATAAATCCTCAGATGCGCCAGGCCTGTCTGCGGATCAGAGGCTCCGCCTCAAAAGCCCTTCTGCGCCGGCCAGCCCGCGGGCGCCCGGCTCTCCCTCCGCAGGACCCAGCACAGCGTCCGTCCCTGGCCCGCTGGGGATCAGAACGGCCTGACGCGGCCTCACCGTGCGCCGCGCTGGGGCTTCGTCCGGGTGCTGGCCCTCCAGCCGCGTCATTTTCTGCCACTGAAGGTGTTTTCCGAGCCAGCCTGGGAATCGCACCACCATTGGTGACACTGTCTCTGTGGAAGAAGCTCTGAATTTCAAACAATTGACTTATTAACACACTTGCATTTTAACTCCGGAGACCTCATTTCCCATCCAGTAAGTGCAGTGACTTCCAGGTGCCCAAGCTGGCCCTGCCGTCAAAGTGACCCCTTTTCTGACCATCTCACGCCATAGAAATTTCCGTTGCCAAGATGTCAGCCCCTCAAAGGCGCAGGTGAGAAGCACCCCCGTGACAGCTGTAAGGTACGATCTGGGGGTGTCTTCCGTCCCCCAGCCCAGTCTCGGGTACCCCAGGTCCCTCTGAAGTCACACCCTGGGTTCAGAAGCCTATGAATCAATGAATGCCTGAATTCGGGGGACGTCCCTAGAAGCGTCCCAGCACCCACGTCAGGCTGTGGACAATAAGCAACTCGCCATGATCATCGCAGGTCGGACCTGAAGGCCCAGCATCCACACGGTAAGGTACCGCCCTCCCCAGAACAAAGGCTGCGGAAGCTCCTAAAAATAAAACCCAAGGGTGCAGCAGTGGCCAGAGGCCCTCCGGTGGCCTTGGCCAACGTGGCCTCCTCCATTCGAGCAGCCAGAGGGTCCCTGAACCACCTGACGTGGACGACAGATCCAAGAGGTGAGAGATGGGAGAGTTTGCAGAGGCAGGACGGTTCCCCAGCCCAGATCTTCACGCTGGCGCTGGGACACTCAGAACGGGCCTGCGGAGAGTGTCCGAGCGGGGGCGCCGGCCGCGGTGCATGTGATCCTGCCGCCTGGACCATGGGGCCTCGGCGCCCCGGCAGGAGTCAGAGGCCCCCATGGTGGACATGAGTCCGGGGTGGGGGTGGTGAACAGGCTGAGAGAAGACAGGACTTTGGGGGAGCGAGCCCTCTGCCTGGTCCCCACCTGACCCGCCAGCTCCCAGAACCCAGAACAGGGCCTGCTGCAGGAAAGAAACTCGGGAAGTGTTTGTTGATTGATAAAACTGATGAGACAAGAGCATTTCAGGTCTGGGAGATTTAGAAATCTTCTGTGTCTTCCCCTCAATGTGCTCATACAAACATGTGTATACATGCCTGCGTGGCCTACACATGTGTGCACACTTGTGCACAGGCACATGTGCATTGCATGCACACACCCACACAGAAATGTGTGTGCACATGCATGCCTGATGCATATGTGCACACACCTCCCTGTGCACACGTGTACACACACACCTGTGTGCACACACCTGTGCACACCAGGGCATTAGGGCCCAGAGGGACTGCCGGATTTCCCAGGTCGAAACACAGGCAAAGCCTGGGAAGAGGGAAAAAGCTCGTGTAGAAATGTGCGAGGTCCTGCACACCTGAACGACACACACCACGTGGACGACGCACACCATGTGGACAACACACACCACGTGGACGACACACACCACGCGGCTGGTGGGACCACTCCCCCTCGGCCTTGGGCCCCATTTCCCAGAAGAGAAGCTCCCTGGGCGGAGGGCGTCCGTCAGTGACACGGGAGAGAGTCAGCCGTGAACCCTGACGTGAAATTAGCCGTATGCACCAGCGGGTGGGAGCGACCCTCTGATGCCGCCACTTCCCACCTCGGCCCCGAGACGGCGCTGGGGCCCAGTCATCGCTCAAGAGAGTCGGGACGTCCAGCAGACATAAAGGAAGCAGCTCCCACTCTGTGCACACAGGCCCGTGACCGTGTCCATGGCACAGGGTCACGGCAGGGAACTCACCATTCCATTTTACAGACGAGCAAGTGGGGGCTCAGACAAGTGGGTGGGCGCCTTGCCCGGGTCCCAGAGGTGGCAAAGGACAGCGCACGCCAGGACCAGAGCCTGACCTGCTGCCCCCCGGCTGGCAGATGGCAGGAGGTGCGTGGGGGCCAAACAGGAGCCGAGGCCAGGGTGGCCCCCAGGTTACCTCCCACCACATCCCTGCAGCGGCTGCCAGCTCAGAGCTAGTCTGCCCACCACACTCTGACTTGGCAAAAGCGTTTTTACCCAAATCTCTCCATCTCACAGGCCTTGTAGACAGAGCCAGAACCAGAGGCGTGTGGACCGGACCCTGGGCGGCCCGTGGCCTCCTAGCCCAGCCTGAGGGCCCTGGGGCCGGTCCGCCCTGTTTTCTTCCAGGGGAAGCTCACAGCTGCCGCATTTGCTCACGTCCTCTGATTTGGTGCAGAATCAAACCTCCGGGACTTCAGAGGGACTAAGGCTCTGGGTGACCCAGGACGCAGAAAATCAGACCTGCAGCCTGGCCACACTCTCTCTGCCGCAAAGAAAACCGAGAATGACGGTGTCTCCGTTTCCCAACGCAGGAGGCCGCCTGCTCCCTTTGCTTCGGGGCCACTCGCTCCGGCCGTGGACCCGCTCCTGCTTTGTCTCCGCTGCTGAAAGGCGCCCCCGTTGGACTCCGAAGGTCATTTCCAGCGGAGGTCCCGGACCCCAGGGATCACTAACTCTGTGTTCTTTGTTTTCCTGCTGCAGATTTGCCCCGAGGCTGGTCAGGCGGGGCTGGGGGCCGAGCCGGGTGAGGGCACGGCCGGAGGAGTGATGTGTGCAGCCCCCGCGCTACGGCAGGCGGCTCGGACGTGATGCTCGGTCAACAGCCACTGACCTTTCCCAACTGTAGGGGCCTTTCGGGTCCACACGGGGGGTGGTGGCTCAGAGTCTGTGATGTGAGTTAACACCACGCACACTGCCGGTGAGGGTTTCTCCCCCACCCCCACCTCCCTTCCATTTTTCCAGCAGCACAAAGACGGAGTCGGAGGTGAGCTTAGCGGAGAGCAGGGGCACCTGGGCCTGCAACAAATATTTCCCAGGCTGCGAGCCTGGGGGCCGGGGGTCCGGAGGAGGCCGGGGGCGGGGGGGACCCAGGGGCAGCTCAGGCTGCCAGACCCAGGCCAGACCGAGGGGACCTGCACATGCCCCGGCTCAGGGGCCAGAGAAGGAAACCAGACCCCCGCCTGCCGCCCACGGAGCCGGGAGCCAGCGCTCATTAGCAGGCCCATCTCTCATCCGAGCTTCTGGGTGTGATAAAGAATTAGGTTTAGCAAATTAGGTGAGGAGAGGGCGTTTGGAAGTGACACCACGGTGATTGATGCTGCTAATAAGCCTTCAGCCGGGAGCGGCCCCCGCCCCCACCCGCCCACCGGAGCCACGGGCTCACCCACCTGCGTTCAGCCATGCGCACCAGGCAGAGCGGGGGACCAGCCTGGCCTGCGCCCGGTGGGGGCTCAGCCCTGTCTCTCCAGGGTGTGAATGCACAGCTGACACGGGGCTGCAGGGACCCCATCCCGGGCGGGTCGTCCTCCTGCCCGCCTCCCTTCTCCCCACCCCCAAAACACGCTTACATCCCGAAATCGAAGAAAAGAGAGTGTGACTGCCCCCACCCCACGCATCGCTTTTGGGCACGACCCCGTCTGCCTCCGTCTGCGCGTCTTCCCAATTTTCCCAGCCGTCACGGCAGCAGGGGTGCCCCCGTGAGGCTGGCCCACAGGCAGACGCCCTGGCCACACCGCCCCTGACCACGGACAGACGTGCCCCCCGACTGCGTGCCCGTTCTCCTGCCAGCGTCTGGAAAGCCAGCCCCGCTTTCAGACTGGTTCCCGTGAACGCGTAACACTCCTCGTTCTAGGAGGCAGACCTTTCCAAACAGCTAGGGGGTGCTGTTCAATTCATCCTACACGTTTCTTCTCTGAACAAAACGTACTGCGCGTGGCGTGAATTCAGGGAAGTAACATAAGCAGACCCTGCCCTTCAGAGCGTCAGCAGAGGCCACAAAGCAGCTCACCTGAGGGGCCCTAAAAACTGAGCAGCAAGTGTCCGCAGCAACAGGGTGCAGCCGGGGTGTTGGGGGTGGAGAGCAGGCTGCCAGGGGTCGAGGCCCCGGGGACGGGGCCCACCTGTGGGTGGAGCCGGGCACCGGCTCCCGCAGTGAAGGCAGGCTGGGGGGGGTCTGAACCCCATATAGGCTTGGCCACAGGCGTGGTTTTCCCTGAGGCACTGGGAGCTCTGAGGGGCTCGCCGGAGACACCACACAGCAGGTGACCTCGGGCCTGAGCCGTCCTGGCAAAGAAGCTGGGTGGCGTGGGCGGCCCAGCTGGGCAGCTGGCGAGGTCCTCTGCGGCCGCGGCCTGCCCAGCATGGCCGCCCCTCCCCACGGCCCTCCCTCTGGGCCCTGGGCCCCCTCGGCCTGCCCCCCACCCTGATGGGGACCCCCTGGCTCTCAGGGGACAGCCGGCCCTTCCTCCTTCCTCTGCGGTGACACCTGCACAGACAGGACAGACTGGATTATTTCACTGCGCAGCCGAGCGCGGCCCCCAGGTTCTCAGCAGGGCTGCGCCCCGGCTCCCGGGAGGCGGCCTGGGCCCGGGGCAGCTCCTGAGGGTCTGGGCAGGGACATGCACTCCCGCGCCTGAAGTCCTGTCAGGGGACGTGCGGTCCTTTACCAGCAGAGGGGCTGACGGAAGACTGACGGGCCGCACTTTGGGAAAGAGGTCGACAAACCTGCTGACAGGATCACAACACAGACAGAAGCGTGTGTGCGGGATCCCCCACAAGCTGAACAGCGGCCCCGTGCCCCTGCGTCCCCTGCTCCCCTGTGCCCGGGGCGTTGTGACCTGGGCAGAGGCTCCGGGAACTGCTCGGGCATCCCACTGGCACCGTCTCCCTATCTCCATCGCTGCACCTCACCCGCAGGCTCCCGCGGTGTCCCGGCACCAGCCGCAGACCCCACACACACGACAACACCTGCGTGTCTGCCCTTCACTCGAACCTTCCCCCACCCATGGCTTCACGCGACTTTTCCGCCTAAAATCCCACCACACACCCAACTCGGTGTGGCAGAAATGGACAGCTCCTCCCGAAAGTCTCCTGTGTTTGCCTCCAAAGTAGTGGACACACCTTTTGCCCAGACTTCAAGTCCACGGAAGATCTGCCTGGCGTTTCCGCCCTCCCTGTCCACACCCTCCTCCTAAGCTCCGCCAGACCCCTCCCTCCAGCCGCACCGTCACTGCCAGGAGGCCTGCTCTCGCTGCCGCGCCGTGTCTGCAGGCCCCCCTCCTGGCTGCCTCCCCCTGCCTCTGCCCCACCCCGTGTCCACACGTCGATGGTCCCATCTTCCACAGGCAAATCCAATCACTTCAGCCGCCAGCAGATCCCTGCCGCCTCCTTCTGTGGCTGTTCCCATGATAACGGCGTCTTCCCCTGGTCCCTGCAGGAAACCCTTGCCAGTCCCTAAGGATGGGCTGGGTGTGGGGACACCAGCCTCCCGGCCCCTGTCCCTCACCAGCCGACCACTCGGTGCTTCACTTCACTGTGCGGTCCTGGAGTTTCTTCACGCCTCCTCCCGCCCCGCGCCCGCCAACAACTAGACGGCGAGCTGTGCCATGGTGGGGTCTTCCTCTTCCTGGCCCTCAGAACTGTGCACACGGTGGGCGGTCAGCGAGTGTCTGTGGAATGTGGGAAGCCACTTCCTCCCTCCCTTCCCCTGCGCTGACACCCACCACCTATAAAATTGTTATTTCTGTCGCATCTTTCCCCAGAGGGATCTAAGGCCACTTTGATCAAAACTTCACAGAAACCGATTTCCCAGGACTCCTGGATCGGCTCAGAGAGCCGGAGGCTTGAAATTATAAATTCATTCATTCAATCAACAAATATGCATTCGTCCCACGCCCAGCTTCCCCCAGACAGTCTCAGGGAGCCCAGGGCTGCCATTCACTGGGGGGGGGGGGGTTGGGTGTGAGCACAGCCACCCACTGGTTTACACACGGTCACAGGAGGAAGGTGGCAAGAAGCCTCTCTCCATCCTTTGAGGAAGAGCTGCTGAAAACACAGGCTCTGTTTATTCCATCTCTAATCCTGAGACGCTCCCCAAGGAGCTGGGCCGTCCCAGGGGGGCAAACCTCTAGAGATTTCAGGAACCCCAGCCAGGCAGGCGGGAGGGGCCTGACTGCACCCACGGCTCTGAGGTCCACGGTGCAGAGAGGAGCTGGGCCAGGTGCCGTCAAGGTCTTCCCAACTCTGGAATTCCGGAATTCTGATACTGTGGTTCACGGGAGCAGACAGGGCGAGCCCAATCAGTGGAGCATCTTGGCTTAAAGAAAACGGCTAAAAGTGACGAGAGTGGCCTCCTCCTGACCCACTTTGAAGAGATGATGGCAGGCGAGGCGCGGGCAGGGAGCCGGGGCGGAAGGACTGAGGGACGCTGACAGATTTGGCCTTGTCCGTCTACTCACTAGGCAAACGTTTGCTGGAATTCCCACCTGCAAGGCGCTGGGTGGGCAGAGGGGCGCCGCAGCCGTGGACACGGGGGTGCCATCCTGCCGCTCAGCTCAAGTGCAGGGCGGGATGGCGTCCCTCTGTGGGGTCAGGCTGTGACAAGGCTGCAGAGGAGACAGAGCAGGTCAGGAGGCAGGAACGGCGGGGGCACCAGCAGGAGGGATCGGGCGGAGCCCACCTGGAGAACGGGGGCAGCTTTCCAGACGGAGGACAGGCCAAGTGTAAGGACCCAGAGAGGGCACAGGAGGCGGCCCCCACAGGGGACAGCACAGATGTGGGGAAGCGACCGGACTCGGGACACCCTTGACCTGACCGTGTTGCTGCCGGACCTGCCGTGGACGCGGTGCACGGGGCGTGGCTGTCAGTGGGAGAGCGGGGAGGGGGGCGGATTCCCGCACGAATCTCAGTGTTTTGGCTTCAGCAGCAAAGTGAACGTGCTGGGGACAGAACACTGGCCGGGACGCCGTGTCCTAGAACTGTCTATGACTCCAAGATTTTCAGAGCCAAATCTGTCCGTGTCCTTCAGTCCTTCCTCCCCAGGCTCCTTCCCCACTAAAAGGCTGCTGTTTGCTCAGCCCACCAGCTTTTCTGCTTTCTGCAGGATCTGCCTCAAGAAGGAAATTGGGCAAAGCTGGTGTTCGGGGCCATCTCCTCCCCTGCAGCCGGTGTGGAGACACCGGGAGCGTCAGCAGGAAGCCGGAGCCAGGCTGCAGCGAGCTGCCGGTCCTGCCCCCTCGCACCTCGGGCTCATCACGCACCCTGGCTCCAGCATCTCCCTCTCCTTTGCCGCCAGCACCTCTGAGACTCTGGCTGCAGCGTGGCCCTAACAGGGATGTGGTAGCATCTGGAAGGTGCCCACGTGGGGCCGGCCCTGGCAGAGGGGAAGCATGCGAGGTGTGGACCTGAGCACCAGTGAGGAGGCAGCACTTTATTAAACGACAGATGGGGAGTATTCGTTTTCTTTAAGAACATGTGACATTTTATGAGGACAGTGTTGCCTGATGCCAAAACTAGGCGAAGACACCACAAGTTAAGAAAACCACAGAGCAGTAGCTCGTGTGAAGACGGATGCAAAACTTCTAAACAAAATACTAGCAGATTGAACCCAGCAACATAAGAATTAAGCACTGTGCAGGGGGGAATAGCTCGGTGGCAGAGCACACACTTAGTGTGCATGGGGTCCTGGGTTCAGTCCCCAGCGCCTCCATTTTGAAAAAGCGTAAAAAAGTAGAGAATTAAACACCGTGACGAAGTGGCGCTTATCCTGGGGATGCAGGGGCGGTTCAGATCTGAAAATCAATTAAGGTCGTTAATCATTATCAACAGAGTAAAAAACCACGTGACCATCTCAACACACACAGAAAAGGCATCAGGCAAACCCCACATCTTCTCATGATAAAAACACTCAGCAAACCAAGACCAGAAGGGAAATTTCTCAACCTGACAAAGGGCAGCCAAAGGAAAACCCACAGCTAAGGTCACACTTCATGTGAAAGTCTGAACGCTTTTCCCAAAGATCAGGAAGAAAACAGATGCCCACTCCCCTGCTGCCCAGTGTGCCGGAGGCTCTGCCCAGGGCACTTAGGCAGGAAAAGGAATAAAACGCATCCCAGCAGGAGAAGGATGAGCAAAACTGTCCCCAGTCACAAACGACATGATATTGTATATAGAACAGCCTAAGAAATCTGCTAAAAAACTATCACAGCTAATAAATTAAACAAACAAAACGGTAGGATACAAGCTCCATCTGTAAAAACCACCTGCATTTCTATACACTTGCAATGAATGTTTACCCCGTGCTTTCTTCTAAGAGTTTTATAGCTGTCGCTCTTACACCGAGGCCTCCAGCCATTCTGAGCTCATTTCTGTGTGTGGTGTGAGGTAAGGGCCCAGCCCCGCCCTTTTGCATGTGGATGTCAGGTTGTCCCACTTTCACAATAGCATCAAAAGAATAAAACACTTGGGAATAAATTTAACAAATGAATTGTGAAACTTACGCTCTGAAAACTACAAAACATGGTTGAGAGAAATGAAGAAAATCTAAGTAAATGGAAAGATGCTTCATGTCCATGAGCCGGAAGGCGTAGCACTGTGACAACGGCGCGTTCCCCACACTGATCTGGAGAGCCGCCTCAGCGCCTAGCAGGTCCCAGCTGACTTCCTCGCAGAAACTGAGGTGCTGATTCTAAATTAGTACTGAACAGCGAGGGACCCGGGGTAACTGAAATGATCCTGGAAAAGCAGAAAAGGGCAGGAGGAGTCACGCCTCCTGGTTAGAAACTTACTACAAAGCAAGAAAGAGTGGTACCGGCACGTGGACAGACATGCAGCGCCAGGAGCCAGGAAACCAGCCCTTACACCGACGGTCAACTGCCTGCCAAGACCCTTCAGCGAGGGACTGGACAGGCTTCAGCAAACGCTGCTGGGACAACCTGACATCCACACGCAGAAGGACGGCGCTGGTCCCTGCCTCACACCACACACAAAAATGAGCTCAAACTGGCTGGAGGCCTCAGTGTAAGAGCGACAGCTACAAGCTCTTAGAAGAAAGTGTGGGGTGAACGTTCATGACCTTAGGTTTGGGGAAAGAATTCTCACACCTGACTAAAAGCACAAGCAACAAAAGGGGAAATAAATTACATTAGATTTCATCAAAATTTGAAGCTTTTTTTTGTGCTTCAAAGGACAGCAAGAAAGTGCCTAGACCATCCACAGAACCGGAGATTTTCCAGTCACACGTCTGAAAGGGGCTTGTGGGAAGAACTCTTACAGTGCAGTAGTAAAAAGACAACATGACTAGAAAATGGCCAACAGATCTAAACAGACATTTCCTCAGAGAAGACACATAGGAAGCCAGCAAGGACATGAAGAGATGCGCCACATCAGCAGTCGTCAGAGAGATGCAAGCGGAAACCCACGATGAGGAGCACGGTGCACCCACCTGGGTGGGCAGAATCGAGACAGCCCGCCAGCAAGCGCTGGCGGGTGTGGAGGGACCAGAGCCCGTGTGCGTCGCTGGCGGGGATGTAAATTGGTGCAGCTGCTTCGGAAAACAGCCTGGCAGTTCCTCCGATGTAGTTACCGTGTGACCCAGCAACCCCACCCCGAGGCAGACACCCAAGAGAAACGAAAGCACGTCGGCACAGAGACCTGGGTTTGAACGTTGATGGTCGAGTTATTCATCATGGCCAAAAAGTGGAGACAACCCTCACGTCCGTTAACAGACAGCTGGATAAACACCACGCGGTGCAGGCACAGAATGACGTCAGCTGAGAAAGGGCTGGAGCACTGACACCCGCCACGGCACGGGCGGACCCTGAACGCACGGCACTCAAGGGCGGAAGCCACGCACGGGAGCCCGCGCGGCACATGTTCCGTTCATGTGAGGCCCACAGCGGGGAAATGCGCAGAGGCAGGAAGTGGACGCTCGGTGCCTGGGGGGCGGGGGGCGGACCCTCGCGCAGCTCGGGGTCTGCGGTCAGGGGGCCATCGGGGCTCCCAGGCTCACAGCTGCACCACCCAGTGCCGTCTCCATCGTCCCGGGGCCCCGTGTCTGCATCTCCCCTCTTCCTCTCCCGACGCCTGCATTGGATCAGGGCCCCTCCTCCAGGATGACCTCCTCTCACCTCGGGGACGAGGGCAGAGACCGGCTTTCACGGAAGCCCACAAGCACAAGGAGGGGCAGGGCTTGAACCTTCCTTTGAGGGACACAAAACCCCACCCACAATGGCCACGGGACTCTGCCTTTAGACGCGTTTTATTGGAGTCTCCCCTTCTGGCCATGGGAGGCCCCAGGAGGAGGGAGGCCGTGAACCCCAGAGCCCCCTCTTCTGCTGGCTCCGGTCCTGCTGTCTCCTGCTTCATTTGCTTTGCCTTCATGGGTCTCTTTGTTTAACTTTTCGAGTGCTTCTTTTTTTACGTTAAACAGTGTTCATTGTGCAGACATTGAGCGTCACACACGCGTCGTGTCTGTGAAGCACTGAAGGGTCTACTCCCTACCGTCTGTGACTGGAACTGAGACCAGGGGTTTGCCCTACGAATGGTGTGGGAAGAGTGAAGCACCACCAAGGTGGCGGGGAAATGCTGCCCCTCCCACTGTGGCCGGAGCAGCACGGACGTCAGGAATGCCTGGCATCTGGACACATCACGCTTCGCGGGCCCGCCTGGGCTGGCAGGACCAGAGCGAGGGAGGCAGCCCTGCCCGGTGCCACCCGCGGCCTGAGTCTCTCCTGCTCCGGGGGGCCCAGCAGAGGTGGCGCCTCCACTTTTCTGCCCCCTCGTCTGCTGCCTTCATGCTTCTGTGTCTGCCGTCCTGGAGGGTGGGGACACTGCCTGGTGCATCTTCGAATTTCCACCCCGCCCCACGAGCTGGGGACATCTTCGGGTGCTCCTCAGAAGCTTCTGCAGATGGAAAGCTCACAAAAAGCATGAGGATAACCGCACGCCTCGTCCAGACCCGCAGAGACGCTCTGATTAGTAACTCACGAGGGACCCCTCCCTGGAGAGCCTCGCTTCTCCAGAACCCGGCTCAGCCCCAGCCCCTCCTGGGGTTCAGCCATGAACTTCTCTCCTGCTCCTGGGCGGCCGTGGGCCCGAGGGCTCCCTGCAGAGAGTCAGGGATGGGCCATCATGTCCCAACACGCTGGAACACGGGCGACACCAGGTCAGGCCCTGAGAGCAAACCCTCTCACTCTGCGGAGGGGACAGGCCAGCCAGGACCGTCCCCCGGAGCTGGGACCTCTGCTGTCGGCCCCGCAGCAGTGCGGCCTGTCCCAGATCCGGTGGAGGGGGGAGGAAGAGAAAGGCACCTCGGACAAAGGACAGGACGTCGGCCCCCGTGTAAAGGGATGTGAGCCCAGCCGCCTCGCGAGCTACGAATTACAGGAGCTTTAACAGTTAAAAGGTTTCAAAGGTCATTATGCATTTATCAGTGAAAAAGCAATAGGGATTTCTGAGCAGCGACAGCTGGAAGGGGCCGGAGACGCCGCCTTCAATCACCGTGGAGATCTCTGCTCATCACACACAATCATATTTCGTTATTAACAGACGTCGGCCAGACTGACGTTTTGCACATTTCATCCCAAGACGCGTCGGGGACACTTCTGGCACTCGCTTTATCGTTTTCATCAGTGTCGTCCACGGACTGACCGGCCCGACCCCGGAATCTCACACTGCCACTCATCGTAAGTGAATTTATCAACGTGTGCGTAATCAGAGTCCACGGGGGAGTCTTAACTGTTTGCATACGAAATTACTTCATTCTCCACGCTTCAAAAAAATTCAATTTTGCATAATAAATGATGATAAAGGCCGGTTGACAATTACGTAGGTGGGAACAGCAGGAGGAGGTGACTGGAATTTCAATGGGGCTGCACGCGTGTATCTGGGCTTGCTTAAGTGATCAGCAGCCAGGCTGACTCTCCCCATTGTCGGGGTTAATGCAGAGCCCTTCAGCGCCTGTTAGAGGCAGCCTTACTTAAGCTGCAAATTGGCACATATCCTATTAGTATTTTCCTCCTGTGACACATCCTCCAACTGACTTAGATGCACAGTCGGGCGAATATTAAAATTAATTAGGCTATTATTTGAATGCAGAGAAACAGCAGCCTGTCTCAAAAAAAATCTTACAGAAACACACACACTCCCCCACCCCACAGCCAGCCTTGCACAAAAGCCTGCCGTCACCTGCCAACAGACCCCACGCAGAGCGCCCTGAGACTGGGGCGTGGAAGCGCCACACCCTCCGGGCAGAGCTCGCTCTGGGTTTTTGCAAGGACAGCCAGTGTCCTCAGCACAGGACGGGGCTGCGCGCAGACAGAAGTGTGATCTTACGTCTGATGACAATGGTTTCAAGACAGATTGTAATTTGGCTCATTAACTAAATGTGTCTCTCGTGTTCCAGCCTCGTGATTGCATTGTTGAAGGGTCCCCCAAAATTACACTGTCCCCCAGCTGCCATGCGCCTTCTCGCCCACGTCAGGCTGAGACTCAAACACGACAGGTCCACAGACCGGGCACAAGGCTCAGACACCAGAGCAAGACCGGAGGCCGCCTGTCGGGACCCTGGCCTCCCGAGAAGGGGGTCCCAGAAAGGGGCTCAGAGGTCCCTGCAGGGGCACAGCCGGCGCCTGCACCAGGCAGCTGTGGGAGCCTGACTCCAAGTGAACGCACGTCCACCGAGGCCAGCACTGTGGGCGAATAAATAAACTTACTTGTTTATGGAACAAAAACTATAAGAAGACCAAAACGTCACGGAAAATAGAATGAGGATGTTCAGAGAGACAAGGAAACACGCTGCAGTCACGGAAGAAACGACGCCACCTACAACAGAAAAGAACGAACAATTGTGAAAGAGCTGTGACGGTGGAAATGAGCGTTTGCATAGAATGTCTGGAAGAAGAGCCTGAGGAAATCTCGGCAGAAGTAAAAGCAGGAGCTGAGCACAGGTGCAGGGACGATCGGGACACGACTCAGTCGGGGCAGCGGGCGGGTCTCGGGCCGGGGCCCCGCGGAGGAGGGGCGGGGCCCCAGGAAGCCCCGGCAGCTGGAGGGGGGCGCAGGGTCCCCTCCGTCCCACCCAGGGAGTGAGGCGCCCGCATCACAGCCGGGAGCCCTCAGCCCGCACGGAGGCGGCTTCCAGCGCCCTCCGGGCGGACGGGTGGCCCCGCGGCACCCGAGTCACAGCTGGGCCGCTGGACAGCTGCCCGGGACGCCAGGAGACAGGCGGCCTCGTGTTCCAGGGAGACTGTGTCAAACCGGAGTTTTGTCTGCTTCCTGAGCCAAGCTCGGTCCCGTCGTCCAACAAGCAGCAAAGCCAGTCGACTGGCACCGCTCGCGGGGCCGGAACGCGGCGCTTCGTGCAGGTGCCCAGCGCGGGGCCGCGGGAGAGCGGGCAGCTCGGCCGCCCGGGCCGCGGCTTCGGGACGCCTCTGGAGGCACCGTCGGAGGTGGGCGCTGCGCGCGCGCGGACGTTCTTCTGATGGGCTGGGGGCGAGGCCCCCGGGGGTCAGCGTCTCCAGCCTTGGTCCCCACAGGTCTGGGGACTGCGCGCTGGTGGGCAGCACACAGCTAGCGTCTCCCGCCGGCTGGGCCTCCAGCATCTGCCAGGAGGCCGGGTGCGGCTCGGGGCTCGCCTGCAGCCCTCGGGTCGGCCGGAGGGGTCGGGCTTTGTTTTGTGGCGGAACTGTTGTTACTTCCTCGTTTGACTGTTTTTCTCTGTTCCTGCCCTTTCTCATTTTTCCGCTTAAATTTGCTCTGCAGAACTCGGGGAAGCCGAGGGGGCCGACACTGTTCCACCAACCGGAGGCGGGGAATGCGGGCGGGGGTCCTGCTCCGCTTCATTCTCAAGCATGAGGAGAGAACATGGCTTTCTTAGACGTGCAGGTCTCCCGGACACCCTCTCAGGAAACTCACAGAAAACGCACTACATCAAACGAGGGGCCGAGCCAAAAAAGGAGACCGGCTCTCGGAATCAGGGAAGCCAACGGATGGAGAGAACCAGAAACGCCCCTGATGAGGGCTCAGGGGCCAGACTGGGGGCTCCGCTCCGAGGGGCCACCGGGACGGTGGGGGCGGGCGGCCGGGAAGGTGCTGGGCACCTCAGAAGCAGTGTTACCGACTCACTGGGAGGTCTGTGTCTGGGTTGGTGATCCAGGCATGAAAAACAGAGCACACTGAGGATAAAAGAGGGGCCTCTAACTCCGCGAGAAAACGAAACTTAATTCAAGAAACAAAGCAAAATCGTTTGGTCAGTGGCTTCAGCTCTGAACAATGTTTACAATATAATACTGTGAGCATTAAAAGTTACGTTCTGAGCACACGGGATGCAGGAGGAAGGGCCCCGTCACGGCGCAGCCAGAGACACGCCCCAGAGGAGCGGCGGGGAGCAGCAGCGCAGGCATGTTGCTCCCAAACACGGCAGAACAGCAGAGGAGACGAGACGCTGCCCCTTTTAAAGCGAGGTTACTTTGTAAAGACCTGTGTTACTTTGATTAAACAGTAAAATTTAGGGGAGAGAGTACACAGCTCAGTGGCAGAGAGTGTGTGTAGCACCTCCATTAAAAAAACAAAAGTGGAAAAAAGCAAAATCTAAATTAAAAAATTAGGCGTAGAAAGAGAAGGGGGAGAGATGAGGGGTTGGCGCCGCGGCCCCGCCTGCAGGGACGACTCGACGAGGGAGCTGGAGGGTCGGCTGCCGCCCGGAAGGGACCTGCACCTGGCTCTGTCCCCTCCCAGAGGAGCAGGGGTGTCACCTGAATGGTCACCTCATCACCTAAGGCCCAAAGGAAGGCTTGGGAAAGTGGGAGAAGGAGGCAGACACTCTGGAACCTCACGTCCCCAGAGACCCAGTGCGACCCGTGCTGTGCCTCCTGCATCCGTCCTCTGGCGTAGGGTCGGGGCTCCCTCCTCACGCTGCGTGCATCACAGTCCCCTCCGCCCAGGGAGCGCTTCCCCCGTGGACACTGGCGGGGTCACCACCGGGTTCCCACTCACTCCCTGGGACTCTAGAAGGGACACCACACTGCAGCAGCTCGGGGCCGTCAGCAGCAGAGCCCATCTGGCCAGTCTGGTGCACAATTGGAAGCTGCGAGTCCATCCTTCCTGTGAACACCGAGGAGTGCACGGGCCAGGTCACGGGCGGGTTTCTCACTAATGTCATAAGAAACCGCCAGGCCACAGTCCACGGTGGCTGGACCAGCTCACGCCCCACCGGCCCCTGAGGGCCCAGGGGCTCCACGTCCGTGCCAACACTTGGTGCTGTGCGTTTTCCTGGTTAGCCGTCACGCAGGTGCAAAGTGTGGCGTGAACTTTGCCCTCACAAGTGAACAAGGCCAGGCCTGCTCGGAATGTCATGCCCTGACGTAAAGTCGGGAAAAAGGTCCCCATGGAATGACACAGGGGTCAGGACGGTGTCTGAGCCGGACCCCAAGTGCAGGAGGCTCAGGGGAGCGCACCACTGCTCCCGCTGTCCCCCTGGTGTCCCCGCACCGTCAGGGTCCAGTGCTGGACGACAGGGCTGCAGCGGTAGAGACCATGTCCCGCCCACAGGCTACATCCTGCTGACGAGGCCTGAGGGCCCTCAGACACCGCAGTGCCAGCCTTGACCCGCCGTGACTCGGGCCCCCGCCTGAGCCCACACCACACACGTTCCACAATGGACACCCGGGGTCTCAGCCCTGGCCCAGCCCAGCCCATGACCCTAAAGCCCCTCTCCAGGATGGGCCCCCCGGGCCCCAGAGCAGGTCCCTCCCCCCACAGGCTGCACCTCCGCGCACTGGGGCCCCTGGGACGGGGAGGAGCACTAGACGGTGGAATCCGAGAGTCGGAGCCACGACAGATTAATTGCCCAGTCTTTCCTCCCAAGTGGCGGGAAGGCCACAGACTCGGAAGATCTTCCCGGCAGGGCCGGGCAGCCCTCCCCTTGCTTCTGTCTGCGTTCTGGTTTGCAGTGGCAGAGGCATTGAGAAACGAACGCTGGGTTCCAGTAGCTGCACACGGCATCCGAGGAGCACCTGGGACATCAGTCGCGTTCCTCCTGACTTGGCACATGTGCAGACCCCACGTGTGTGAACTGCCCGGCCCCCAACCCTGGAAACCAGACGGCTGTCGGGGGCGAGAATTGAGACTAGCTGCGTCTTTAAAACAATGTTTCACAACATCTAACTAACTGCAGTGTTTGAAAATTAAATGAAATGTGAGGTTTTTAAAAATGATTCTGATTTAAAGGTTTTAATACTCACTCATTCTAGTCTGCACTAAGCCTTCTAAGTTTAAGAGCTAATTTTAACATCCTAAAAGGAAAAGCTTTTTTGAAAACACATAAATAATCTCAACACTTTAATTTTTACATTTACTTTAATTTACATTTTAATTCAAATTTTATACACTGAACTATAGCTACATTTTCTCCTTCGGATCGTTACCGTCCATAGTATAAGACCTTGTGAAAAATGTTTGTTATGAAATGATAACTGGTCATGTTGCTGAAGTAAAGGGAAGGAAAACAACCCTGTGGAGCCAGTGTGTAACCATTTGTAAACGAAGCTCGCTCCTAAACCTCACCCAGGCAGCGCCGGCCCATCGGCCGAAGGCAGACAGGCTGAGCGGCAGCTGGTTCTTGCCTGACAGTTTGCAAACTCCAGTTGTAGAAACTCAGGGGTTGACGTAACCCTTTGATGTCGACAAAGGTGAAGGGGCATTTGTCAGGGGAGGGGAGGGGTGCTCGGGTCTGTGGGCATGTGAGTCCCTCCCTGGCACCTGCCGGAGCCCCACACTCACGAGGGGCAGGACTCGCCCTGGGCCGGCCGGGGTACCACTGGGCAGCGGCTACCGCATCTCAGAGACCTGGAAGGCCCGGCGCTGGGCGGCTGCCCCAGGAGGCCTCGCCCATCAGAGGCTGCCCGGCTCTCACCCGACATCCCCGAGTCCTTGTCCCTCCCCTTCCATCCCTCCTCGTTCTGTGACACCCGCAGACGTCAACCCCCACAGCCTCTGCCAAGCGTTGCAGCAAGTGACTCCCTTGGGCTCTCAGGAGCCACAGAAACCCGGGAGCCGTGGCCACTCGTGTCCGACCTTGGGGCCACTCCAGGGGCAGGGACTCTGCCCTCCCCCACCCCAAGCCCTGCGTGAGGACAGCCGGAGTCACCTCCGGGCCGGAGTGCACGCTGAGCCCCGATCCCAGGAGGAGGAAGGGCGGGAGGGTGGGGTGCTCTTCTGGCTAAAGCAGCGAGAGGGACTGGATGCTTCGCTGGATGAAATGCAGTGTTGGTCATCTTTGTTTCTATAAACAACCAGAGATCCACGCAGCCAGGAGGGCTGCTGGCCCTGTGGGCCCGCCCGGCGGGGCTGGGCCTGAGGCCAGCGTCGCTGGCGGTGATAAAGCACTGGCCGAAGCTGCACGGGCGGCCCAAGTCAGTTCTCTGGGTCCGCGGGGGGGCACGGCCCTGGAGACAGCCTTATTCAAGAGAGAGAAGGAGGTTCCTTGGTTCCAAAGCTGCCTTTGGGCCACAGGAGGCCAGGCCATTGGCCGCGGTGGGGGAGCTCAGACAAGGAAGCCTCCGGGCAGGTGTGGGGAGCGGGGGCCTCCCGTGACCTCAGGACTGGACCCCCGTGACGTGGCCGATGAACGCAGCTGGGGATGGAGGAGGAGCAAAGGCAGAGGCCTGCGCCCTGTCAGAGTCTCAGCTTTGGCCCCTCGGATCCACGAGCCGAAGTCCTGACCCCAGGACTCGGGGCGTGCTGTGTGTGCAGATGGGGGTCTTCAAAGAGGTGCTTAAGGCTGAAACCATGGGTCACTGGTGGGCCCTGACCCCACAGGACCGGTGACCTTACAGGAGGAGATAGGGACACAGACACACAGAGGGACAACCGTGTGAGGACACAGGGAAGACATGCCCACACACCAAGGACAGAGGCTTAGGGTGGCATCCACCGCCTCCCTGGGCTCGCAGGCCCGTGCGGGGCCCTGGAAGTCACTGCCTCACCCCAGGGGACAAGGACTCAGCAGGGACCCACACCTCGGTCCTGGCGAGAGGGGGACTTACTGGAGCGGCTCTCCCAAGGGAAGTTAACTCCCACTTTGTGAAAACAGAAGCTCAGAAAAGCCTTTCTGCCAACAAATGCCTGGAAATGGGTTTTGAGTGATAGGAACACTTTAAATGTCCTGCTGAGGCGTGAGTGAGGGAGTCCGCAGGGGGGAGACGGGGTGAGGAGCGGGGACGGGTGAGGGGTGCCGAGCTGCCCCGTCCCCGCCAGCCGGGCCCTGGCCGCCCTGGCCCCTCATGCCGGAACCCGGGCCCTGGGCCCTGAAAGACGAGGGGGCAGGGGCGTGAAGCCAGGACCACCGAATCTAAACTGGGGCAGACGTTCTACAGAACATGCCCTAGACTCTCCACATGTCACCGTCACGAAAGGCAGAAAGACAAGTCTGAGGAAGGAAACCGAGGTGCAGGTTAGACGCGAAAGCCGAGTGCGGCTTGATCGACTCTTTGATTTTAAACAGAACCGCAAGGAAATTACTGAGACAAAAGCACAACTTCAGCTGTGGCTGGAGAGCAGGGCTGTTGTAACATTTCACATTTCCTGCCTGTGATAATTTTATTGTGGTCACACAGGACTTTGTCTTCAGAGACACATATTCAAGGATCAGGAAGTGCCATAACAGCCACATCTCACTCTCAGACGGTTTAGCCGATTAAAACCTGCACACGTGCGAGTAAACGCACACCCTAGGGACAGAGAGGCGGGGGAGCCCGGAGTAGCCAGTCCAGGTGACGCTCACAGGGCGTTCCCTCTGCTGCGAGCAACTTCCCTGTAGGTTTGCAATATTTCCGAATAAAAAATCGGAAAAAGAGAATGTGAAGAAAGAAATACAATGTAAAATGAGGGAAACACAGAGGGGAGGCGATGGTGAAAGCTGAAAAGACGCAGAAGCAGAACCCACAGGAGACTTGGTGAAAACCCAGGTGCGTCTCATGCGAGAGACTCGACTGTAAAAAGCAGTGATCGTAACGACCGATTTTTAGGGCCAACTTTAAACAAAACAACTAAAGCGTCGGACGGAAGTCCCATGGGAGCAGGGCAGGGGCGTCGCGGTGACATTCGAGGTCTGTGCGCTCGGGGGAGGATGTGTCACGGCAGGTGCCCCTTTAAAGCACGAGCGGCAGCACCTCCGAGGCACTGGCGGGGGTAAAAGAATAAAGGAACCTGACGGGTCCAACGGCAAATGGCGCAGGAAGGGAAGAACAACGGGAAAAAATGATCAGCGACACAGGATGAGACTGCAGAGCGAAGTCCCAAGCGAGCCGTCTTCACAATAAGTGCAACTGAACTTAATTACCAGTTAAAATAGAGTCTCAACTTAGAGTTTTTAAAAAAGCAGATACAGTTGATAAGAACGTGTCTACAATGAAAGGGTCTGAAAAACTGAAAGTAGAGAAATGCCAGAAATAAACCAGGCACGTGCTGAGCGCATGACGGCCGGGACTAAGAGCCCCAAGTTTAGAACCGAAACGGCCAGTCCCGCAACGTGCAGGGCCGGGCGGTAGGGCCGTTCCCACAGCAGAGGGCTGGTGGGCGGGGTCCGGCTCCTACACTGAAAGAGGCAGGAGACAGGCGACACCGTGGGCAAGGGCTCGGGACAGGCCCCTCCAGAACAGCCGGCACGCAGCACCCCGAGACGGGGAAGGGCCGGAGGAAGGGACCCCAAGCTCTCGTCCCTCCCTCCAAACTCCGCTGCTCTGCCATCTTTGTTCTCTGGAGCGACCGCAGGCCCCAGAGGCCGGGCCCCTCCTGGCCCAGCAGCGCGACTTCACCCCCAGCTGGGCGGTCCCAGCGGCATCTGCGGGTCCTCAGGACTCACAGCATCCCCTCCGAGGCCACGGCGGCAGCCGAGCAGCGCTGAGCCTGGCTCTGGGCGCAGGACACAGGGCCCCCCGCGTGCCCGTGATGCTGGCTCGTCTCTTGGTCCCCATGGCCTGAGCCACTGTGGCCGGGCCCCGCCTGCGGCCGGCCAGGAGCCCACGTTCATGGACAATGTGCTGTCCCTCAACTGCCCGGTCTGATGCTGGCCTCCTGCAACCCGTGGGGAGAGGGTCCTGACCCCGATGCCGGGTCCATGGTCTGAGCTGCTCCGTCCACTCCCTGTGGGTGTCCACCCCTCACCTCCGCCTGTGCTCTGCGTGGCCAGAGGTGGCAAGGCGAACAGCACTTCTCTGAGCAACAAAGCACAAATATTAACACAAACCCGACCACACGCCTCCCACCCTGGTCCCCTGCATAACCCCTAGTGGCTGCAGAACCCACGGGCTGCTCGGGCGCCCTGACCTTCCCCGACACCCCTCCCTCCACCCTCAGAGACTGCCTGCCCGGCTCCGGGCCGGGAGCCCTCCCTGCAGCCCCTGGGACACTAACCTCCCGTCAGGACCTGTCCCACCAGCAGAGGCCAGAGGTGCAGGCATCACGAGGCCAGGCGCCAGGCCCCAGGCCCCAGACAGGGCAGAATTGCTCAGCTTTCATGGAACAGCACCCACTTGCTAAACATCCCTGGGGCTCTGGGAGCAGAGAACTTCTGTCCTGGCGTTCGGAGAGGGGCACGAGGCGGGGGAAGGCGGGAGACCGAGAACTTGAACTGCGGTGGACGTCCCCGTGCAGAGCAGGGAGCTGGCAGCCGGAGGGGCCGCCACCCCGCACTGTGTTCCGAGAGCAGGTCGGCCGTGACGTAGGATCGAGGGTGCGAGAAGCCACGGCCGCTGGGCCGGCTGTTTTCTGGGTCTGCAGACTCCCAGGTGCCACAGAAACTCCTACTAGGTAACGTGCTGGTACCGCAGGTGTAAGTCCGCGTTCGGGAGACGAAGAGGAAAGGGTGTCGTCCGTGTGTCCAGGCGGAAAATGCCAAGAGGGAGACATCAGCGTGAAGGACGGTCTCACGGCCCCACGGCCCCGGAAGGGAGCGGCCAGGGACCCGAGAGGACAGCAGCCTCCAGCCCACCTGCTCCCGGGGCCTTCAGTCCACGTGGAGGGCAGGACGCACGCTGCACAGAAGGACCACCCCCGGGAGAAGGGCGAACGGCAGGAAACACGCCCTGGGAGTCAGAGAAGGGACCACAGACCAAAAGGACAGGGCGGCTGGCCGGGTCCTGGAAGATGAGCGGGAGTGGGGTAACCGGGACAAGGGTGAGGGCACTGTGGAGAGGGCGGTCGGGGAGGCTGTGGGGAGCCAGTGTGTGCAGTGAGGGAGGCACGGCTGCAGGGCTGGGGAGACCAGACATCACGGCCCTTCCCTGCGGTCACTCCCCAAGAGGGCCGGGCCGGCCCCTGGAGGATGGTGCCGGGCCGGGGGCCCCATGTTGCTGCCAGCAGACGGGACACCCAGCGGCCTGGCTGTGTGGAGTCCAGGCTGTGACCCGTGTGTGCTTGATTCACACCCTGTCCCCGTGGCCGCTTCATTCTGGGGCCCACTGAGCAGGCAGGTCGCAGAGGCTGCCCGTGGCAGTCGCCAGGCCATTTGGGCGGCTCAGTCCTCCTCCCATGGTAGACAGTGTCCAGTGGCCATCACTGTGTGGCACAAGGGTCACACTGGGTGCTCAGTCATACGTGTCCATCCACACGTTCCTGGGCCCTGCCTTGGGGGGGTCCCACAGGCCCACGTGGGCTGTGGCCCGTCCAGTGGCTCCTCTCTGTGAGGGGCAGAAAGCCCCCTTTGTCTTGGGCCAATGGCCCCGGCACCCCCACGACCTGGCAAACTGCCCTATCAGCACCCCCGCCAAGGGCCACACCACCCAGGGGTCCAGGGTCCTGACTCCCACGCCAGCCTGGGCTCCGCCAGGGCCGAGGAACTGACCCCCTGCACACACCTCTCAGTGAGCAGGTGCTGACCACGCCCCTGCTGGGAGGTCCTCACAGGTGTCTGGGGGGTGCGGCGGCCCCCCACTCAGAAAGGGCTACGCAGAGCCCCCGGCCAGCCACGACCCACGTTCAGCCCCACCACGGATCCTGCGTCCACACCATCCGCACCAGAGCAGCTGGCATCCAGACATGGTCCCGATGGTCCAGGCATCGCTCAGGGCTGCACAGAAGTGCCTGGGCCTCAGCCATGAGTCCACGTGCGAGGATGCTCGGCCCTGAAGCAGAGACCACGACGATGATCGTGGGGGAGGTTCTCCTGGTCTGGAAGGGCCCCTGAAGCAAAGGCAGCTCAGATCCACGTGTCACGAGCTGTTATTTGTGTCCCATCAGGCGCAGGCCAGTATTTTGTAAACCGCAACAGAAGGGAATTACTTTCACGCGACCGTGCACGCGTCTGACTGTCCAGGCCCCCACGTGCTCGGGCTCCTCTCCGCGTGGGCCGCCTGGAGGAGGGCGAGGGTGCGTGGAGCACGCGTGGGGGCGCGGCGAGCTGGGGGGGCCTCCACCCGGCCCCACAGTTTATCAGATTCCGACTGAGACTCCCCTCTGTCTTTGGAATTCTTGCAGATCCAGTGACTCTGTCCATTTGCGAGACTGTGTGAAACTGACTTGGTTTCACGTTGCTGACTCAGGGAGCGAAGTCAGAAGTGACGGGTGTGCGCCTGAGGTCACCTCCCTCCCGGCCCCAGACGCCACCCCGTCCTGACGGATCTGAGAGGCAATAGTTACTGCGCAGACAGACACACACGCTTCACCGGGTCAGCGCCCGCGGCCCGTCCACACCCCACGATGGCTGCTGAACTGGGGTGAGCAGCACCTTCTCTGAGGACAGGGTGGGTCTCCTCCTGTCAGCCCGATGTCCCATGTTAAACCGCAGCAAGTGGAATCTACAAAAAGACCGTGAGAAATTCAAGCAGCTCTGGAAAATCAGACCAAGCAACCGTCCCGGCCCGTCCTGAAGGCCCTCTGGGCATCCTCGCGCCATGGACCCCGGGTAGAACCCGGGCGGCGGCCACGGCGCTGGGCTCCTTCATGCTAACCCTGCCCCGCAGTGACGCCTCCTCGACATTAAAACGTCCACCGGGCGAGGCACGGGTCCCTCGGGTCTCCAGGTGCCCCGAAGGCCCTGTGCCCAGCAGCAGGGCAGCTGGCAAATACTTTGGTCTTAACTTGGACGTTTCGCTTCCTAAATTCAACCAGAAGCAGCCCCGGACCAGGCGCCCTGCAGCCAGCCAGCCGGGCCGTGCTGAGCCAGCCTCCCTCCCCAGCCCCGGTCTCAGCTCTGCTGAGAACACACGTGCTGTCTGGGCCCCGGACACAGACCCCCCTCCTGGGCTGCGGGAGGCTTCCCGCGTCCCGAGCAGGATGCAGCGTGAGGTGTGACCCCGTCCCTCCGGCAATCACTCTGCTGCCTAATGGACCTGACAGCCGCGCGGCAGAATGCATAACGCGTTCGCTGCCGCTAGGAGCGGGGAGGCCAGCGGGCCGCGCGTCGGTGACAGGAGCACACGCCCTGCGAGCGGAGCTGCTGCTCCTAGGGCAGAGGCGGGCGCCGGGCTTTGCTTCTGTCCCAGCGCAGGGGCATCTCGAGTCGCCGTCCAAGGGGAATCTCCTTGGCGCTGTCTGTCGGGTGGTTGGTCCCATTGCTTCCATGAAAAGAACCTGATGGCACAAATGTGTCCTGTAAGCAGCCCTTTCCTGCGAGCCACGTCCGTGCGCGACGTTCCCAGAGAGAAGAACCCTTTCACGTCCCCCGGACACCGGGCGCTCCAGCCCATCGCAGCGTGGCTGTCCCTGCCCCAGTGGGGCCCCGGCCGCACCCGTACACGCACAGCGCAGGAGCTGCCTGGAGGACTCAGGCCAGAAAGGGAACGTCACCTACGCCGGCCGCCTGCACGCCCTGGGCAGTCACCGACTACGTCCGGTTACCCCCCCCCCCCCGCCACCGTGGGCAGACACGGGTGAGAGCAGCGCGCCCGGCTTTCTGTTTTGCTCTCTCGTAAATCCTTAGACAAAGGCTATGACTAGTTGCTGCTCTCTCCTGGGGACCCTGACCAGAAAAGGTGACGCACGGCCCCTCGTTAAAGTCCCCGAGGTTCTGAAACAAGACAGCCACACCGTCCTCTCAACAGAAAGACAGAAGGGATCACGTTTAGACGCACAGGGAATGTTCGGGAAGGAGCCTCAGTAGATCGTCCCGCCCGTCTGCGGCTCTGGTGCCCCGTGCCTCTGAAATTCTCTGGGCTGACCCGGTCCCTGCGCAACAAACACTGCGATACAGGGGTGACGAGTGTAATTTTCACCTCCACTGCTTTTCTGTCGTTCTGGAAAAAAGACCTCGCCTCTTTGAGATGAAGTTCCTTTTCTCCCCTTTCCTTCTTTCAGTGACGGTGGGTCTCTCTGCAGTGGTGAGAGGCTGCCTGCTGGTTGAGGCAGGTAACAACAGGGATTTTCCATCGCTGCCCATGCCAAGTCCAGCACCTCCCAGAAAGCTGGCCGATCGTCTCCGGTGCGGAGCCCCAGGGCCCCAGAGGCAGCGCCACCGTGTCCGTGAGTCCCGGTGCCTCTGTCCTCACGCAGCCCCCGTCCATCTGCAAGGAAGAGCCCGCGGCACAGGAGGGGTGGGAACGCGGGCGGGAGTTGGAGCGCGGGGTTCACAGCCGCTCTTCCCTCCCCCGCAGGCCACTGGAGGTGGGGCCCGCAGGGCAGCTCTTACTCTGGAAAGCGCCCTCGGTGGGACTGGAGTGCTCCCTTGTCACCAGAGCTCCTGCGACCTCCTGCTTGCAGCACCAGTGCCGGGGCCAGGCGGCGGGGAGGGGCAGGTGGGGCCCAGCCCTCTGTCCCCCTCAGGCCAGGCAGGGGTGAGCACTGAGGCCACCCTGCAGAGACCACCCCAGCACCATGGCCCCGGGAAACCCGACAGCCCCCAGAAGGGGGCGTGAGGCCCTTTCCAACCAAAACGGACAGAGGGCGGCCCACGCCGAGACTTCACTGGTCCACGCTCCACGCACAGAGGGTCTGGGTCCCTTTTGGGCGAATGCTTCTCTGCCTCTGGGGTGGAGGTGGGCGCGGGAGGGTGGGAGGGAGACAGGGTCCCAACTGATCCGCCAGCCAGAGACCTGACCCCCGAGTCCCTGGCTCCGCAGGCGCAGGGGAAAAGTGTCTAATATCCAGAAAATGCCACTTCCAGTGTTTCTATCCCGTTTTGTCTCTGATCACACACAAAGAAGGATGCCCCCCAAGGGTCACAGAGTTCAGTGAAAATCCTACAGGCTTTTCCAGAACAAATAACAGACACTGACCCCTGGCCTCTCTTTGCATAAGAATTAACACGGGCAGCCCAGCCTCTCCACCAGCAACAGGGACTTCACAAATGCCAGCTTCTGATTTAAAACTCTGATTTTTTTTTTCCTCCTAAGAAGCCAGAAGAAAGGGGGACGGGAGCTCATCTACATTACAGACCAGGCCTCTCAGAGAAAATCAACCATCCATAATTCATGGCATGTTTCCTGAAGGGGCTGGAGGCAGCGCCGTCCTAGCAACGGAGTCCTGGCAACGGCGTAGCCAATCCGGCTGGGAGGAGGGGACGGGCCGGGCCGCGCGGTGCCGACTCTGCGCATCTGCACCGGCTTTTTATGAACTATTACTCGGGCGGGCCTGGGACGGGGGCGGAGAGGTGTGGGCGGGAGAATTTGAGCAGCAGAAAATATTAGCTGAAATCTGGGCAGGATCCCTTTTTTCTGAAGAGCAGAGGTAGCCGCCACACTCGCCGGGTGGACGTGAGCACCCCGGCTACTAAGTTTAAAACAACACCGTCTCGCACTAGCAAGCAGTTTTCACAGAAAGAACATGCCTCGCGACCCAGGCCCCTGGCTGCCGGCTCTGAGGGGGCTCGCTGCACTCGGGGGACCGTTGTGCCAAAATAGAGATTTCAACCCTCCCTTTTTATCTGCAAATCGAATCTGGTTTTCTTCTTTGTTTTTTGTTTTTTAATTGAAGTGCAGTCAGTTTACAACGCTGCGTCCAGTTCTGCTGCACAGCGTCCTGTTTCAGTCATACGTGTGCACACATAACACTCATTTTCATGTTCTTTTTCATTATAGGTCACTACAAGACAGTGAATATGGTTCCCTGTGCTGTATAGCAGGTCCTTGTTATTTATCTTTTATGTATAGAAAACCAGATTGTCTGTTTGTTTTTCCAATAATGCAAAGAGCTTTATTTAAGAATCCTGTTTGTCGTTTCAGTTTCTTTTTTAAAAATTTTTTTTAATTGAAGTCTGGTCAGTTGCAGTGTGTCACTTTCTGGCACACAGCAACATGTTTCAGTCATACGTATATATACATGTATTCATTTTCATACTCTTTTTCCTTACAAGTTACTACAAGATATGAATATAGTTCCCTGTGCTGTACAGTGGGGTCTTATTTATCTATTTCACATATAGTAGTTAATATGTGCAAATCCCAAACTCCCAATTTATCCCTTCCCACCCACTTTCCTCCTGGGAACCGTAAGTTTGTTCTCTATATGAATCTGTTCTGTTTTGTAAATAAGTTCATTTGTGCCCTTTTTGTAGATTCCACATGTGAGAAACACCACATGGTATTTTTCTTTCTCTTTCTGGCTTACTTCACTTAGAATGACCATCTCCAGGTCCATCCATGTTGCAGCAAATGGCATCATTTTATTCTTTTTTATGGCTGAGTAGTATTCCATTGCATAAATATACCACAAATTCTCTATCAGATTGTTTTTGATGAATGAATCTGGGTTTAAGACTCCACTGAGGAGGGTTCTGGACACCTTAACCCTTTGACTCCCACCACCCAGCCAGGAACCTACTCGATTCTGACCACTCGGCCGTGGCTGGACCTGCAGCCACACGGAGGGACACGTCTATACCCGCTCACGGTGACAGGAAACCCGCACGGGAGGAGCCCTGAAACCCATTAAAAGCCACAGACGTTCCTTAAATCAAGAGGGCAGGAGCCTGGCCTCACTTTGTCTTTAAGGATGACGCCTTCACTGCAGCTCTGACTGCCTAATCTCCAGCTGCCCCTCGATGGAGCGACAGCCAAACTCACACCACGCGGCCCACCCCGGCCGCCTCTCCAGAAAGCAGAGAAGGTTTTTTTTAGCTGCCCCCCACCGCAGACGAAGCAAACATCCACCAACAGCACGAGCTGGTGGCCCCAACAGCAACTCGGGCCCGAGGTCCAGGTGTGGCTTCTGCCTGCAGTTGAGCTTGGCGGTCTGGTGTCTCTGAATGTGCACATCAAACACGCAGACGCCCGCCCTTCCTTCACTCGAAGGTGCCTGATGACTCCTTGTAAAATCACGGTGAGCCAACGCGGGAAGTGTTTTATGCGTCCGTCCGACGGGAAGACACCCAAGGATGCAGTCTCCGGGATGCCGTGAGCACCACCTTTCCCGGGGCCGCCCTGACGCTCCCCAGACGTGCGCTGGCTGCTGGAATAAGCTCACAGGAAATTGTCCGTGTTTCTCTTCCAGAAAAACGAGGAGCTCATTGCTCTGCACTGGGTTTGGGGCAGCCGAGAGCCAGAGCCCAGGGCAAGGCCCATCCCCCTGGAGGTGCCCGTGGGCCTGCACTGTGGCTCCCGCAGCATGAGTGGCGGGAACGCTTCCCACGGGCCCTCCAAACCCTACTTCGGGGTCCACTGCCCTACGCTGAACTTTGATGAATTGAGTAAATTAGCAAAAGCCGCCAAGAACAAGGAGGAAAACACAGCTTCCCTGTCGCGGCTGCATCCTCCTCCCCCAGAAAACCCCTCTGGAAGGCGGGAGGGCCTCACCCCGAAACCGTCCCGAGAGCAGGTCTAGCGGGAGACGGCGCCCTTGCCCGGTGCCTGCTGAGCGGTCAGCGGCGGGTCTGCCCTGCGCTGGCACCGGGTGGCTCCCCTCGGGTCACACGGAAGCATCACCTCCAACAACGACTGAGGCTTAAAACTGCACTCACGCGGCTGCAGTGTTCAAACGGGCCCCACAGAGCCCATCACGCTTTAAGGGAAAAAACGCACAAACGGACACACCCAGGGTCAGTCAGCACAATGGAAATGCGAGAGGCTGCGGGCACAGCTGTGAACCCGAGGCACGCCGGACGCGTAACTACCTGCTCTGTGCTGCGTTAGTCACAGAGGGAGAAGACTGCACAGCAGGTCTGCCCTTGATGAAAATGCCCCGTGGCCCTCTGGTCTGTGCGGCTGGACGAGCACCAGGGACGGCCGGTCGCTCCTCGCACGCCTGCCGCCCTCGGGGTGCGGGACGCGCCCCCTGCAGGCGTCCGCTGGGGAGAAGCCCCAGCTTTCAAGCCACCAGGGGAGCACAAAAACGTAAGCTAATGCGTCTCATTCCCTCTCACGTCGGTAAAAACTCAGCGAAGGGCTCAAAGGACACCTGCTATTTTTAAATAACTTTGCACATTTCTCTTTTATTATAGAGTGTTCCCTAAAAAAGAAAAAAAATCGTGAAAATTGTCCGGCGACCCAGTTCTTAAGCAGACGCCTGTCAGGATCAGGTCGCCACAGTGAGGGGAGCGCTCGGGCGAGCTCCGCCTGTGACAGGATGCGGCGGAAGCCACCACTCAAGGACAAGGGCACAGCACCCCGGAAAAGGTGCACCACAACTGAAAACGGCTCACGGCAACGTCCCCACGACCTCCTCCACCAGGTGACAGCAGGCAGAAAACCGCGGGAGGCTTCTGCTGCCTTGCTCCTCGCCCACAGCTGCTGGAGGCGGCCCGGCGCCCCCGCACCCCCACCTGTCCCAGCGGCGGCCATGCCGCTGGCCTCGCCCCAGGGGACTCGGCGTCCCCCTTGGCTCAGCACTCCCGGAACCCCAGCAAACCCGGCTCCAGACAAGCCTGGACCCTCACGGCTCCAAGTTCAGCCCCCGGAGAGAAGCAGCCAAGGGTTTCCACGTCGCCAGCAGACACGCGTGTGCACACGCATGCACATGGGACACACGCACACGCGGGTTTACTCCTCTACCTGTGGCTTTCCCGTGCCTCCAGACGGCCGCTTCCCAGCCCCGTGGGCCGGACGGGGCCAGCACGGCGTGTGTCCCCGGAGTGGCTCCGTCTTGGAGCTGCGTGTGGAGATGGTGCTCAGAAGTGCTTCCACACTGAGCTCAACAGCACGAAGCCCAACGTGTCTGCTCCGAATGACGGGAGCCTCCAGTGACCGAGACGATGTGCCTGAGAAGGGTCAGACGTGAAAAACGTCCAGGACACACACTACTGAGGGGAAGGCAGGATTCAAAACTGTATATGCGAGGGAGTGGGCAGGCACCAGCTCCTCCTGCCAGGAACCCTGCCTAAGCCTCTAGTTCAGCCTCATCCACCAGGGCAGGTACCAGAAATGAGAAAACAGCAATCCCAAAGCCTGTGGAAGGAGCCCACACACACAGGCCAGACTCCACACTGGGACCAACAGGACCCTGGCCCTTGGGGGACAAGAGGAGTGCGCTGCTGGGACACACAGGACATCTCCCACAGAGGGCCACCTCGCCAAGGGTGAGAAAGTAACTAACCTACCGAAAACTACATGGATAGACGACGTGGGGCAGCAGCGGAGTGTGTCCCAGGCCAAGGCACAAGACAGAATCCCAGAAGAAATAAGTGGTGAGGCGATAGGCAGCTTACCCAAGAAAGAGTTGAGTAACGATGGCGAAGATGATATTCAGAGAACTCAAGAGGAGTACAGATGCACAGAGCGAGGTTATAGCAAAGAAAGAACTGGAAAATATAAAGAATACGCAGAGTTGAAGAATAAAATCACTGAAATGAGTAACACACTAGAAGGAACCAAGAAGAGACTAAATGAGGCAGAAAAGATCAGTGAGCTAGAAGACAGATGAGTGGAAATCACTACTGCAGAACAGAAGAAAAAAAAATGAGGATAAAAGTTTGAGAGAACTTCGGGACAACATGAAGTGCACTGATATTCGCATCATAGGGGTCCCAGAAAGAGAAGAGAGAGGACCTGAGAAAATTTTTGGAGAGAGAATCACTTAAAACGTCTCCAACTTGGGAAAGGAAACAGTCACCCAAGTCCAGGAAGTGCAGAGAGTTCCACCCAAAATCACAGAGGATCCACCCAAAGAGGGGCACACGAAGGCACACAGTCATCAAATTGACAACAATTAAGGACAAGGAGAAAATATTAAAATCAGCAAGAGGAAAGAAAGAAACATACAAGGGAGCTCCCATAGGTGATCAGCTGATTTCTCAGCAGAAGCCCTTCAGGCCAGAAGGGAGTGCCATGATGATATAAAGTGATAAAAGGGAAAAACTTAGAACCAAGAATACTCTACCCAGCAAGGCTCTCCTTCAGATTTGAGGGAGAAATCAAAGCTTCACAGATAAACAAAAGCTGAACGATTTCAGCACCAAACCAGCTTTACAGCAAATGTTAAAGGATCTTCTCTAGTCATCAAACCACAAGAAAAGAGAACAAATAGAAGAAAGAGAGAAAAAAAAAAAGACCTACAAAAGATTGCTTTGGCCGTTCGGGGTCTTTTGTGGGTCCTTATAAATTTTGGAATTGCGTGTTCCCGCTCTGTGAGGAATGTCGTGAGTATTCTGACGGGGGTTGCGCTGGATCTGTGAGTTGCTTTGCGCAGTGTGGCCGTTTTGATAGTGTTGATTCTTCCAATCCAAGAGCACAAGAAATCTTTCCATTTCTTTGTGTCATTTCAGTTTTCAGAGTATAGGTAACCTCCTTGGTTAAGTTTATTTCTAGGTATTTTGTTGTTTTTGATGTAATGGAAATGGCTCTGCCAGTTACAAAATTCTGGTTTTTGAAATGAAAAAAAAAAAGTGAACGAAGGGCTACAAATGGCAAAGCATCTTTGAATTAATTCTTATTTTGTGGTTGGCTTTATTCCTTTGATAGCTATGTAAGTTTAAAAAGCTAAAGCTCTGTATGTTCTTAGAACAATGAACAGTACATAGAGGTCAATCTAAAAACATACGGGCAGTGAAATAAATGAGCTATCACGCCATGAAAGCCATGGAAGAAACTTAAAGGACACATTCCTAAGTGAGAGAAGCCAGCCAGAAAAGGCCACAAACTGTACGACTGCAACCAAAGGACGTTCTGGAAGAGGCACAGCTACAGAAACAATAAAAAGACCGTGGATTCCAGGGGTCTGGGGAGAGGGAGGGAGGGCGGGCTGAGCAGAGGGGGCACAGGGGACTTTTAGGGCAAGGAAGTTATTCTGCGATACCACAGTGCCGGCTGCATGTCATCACGCATTTGTCAAAACCCACAGGATGTACAACCTCAAGAGTGAGCCCTCATGTAAGCTGTGGACCTTGGTTGATGATAATGTGCATCAAATACGCCGCACTGACGAGGGAGGCTGAGGGCAGGGGAGGATGCACGCGTGGGTGGGGAGGGCTCTGTGCGAACTCTCTGTATTTTCTGCTCAGTTCTTCTGTAAATCTGTAACTGCTCTAAAAAAATTGTCTATTAAAAACCAAACAAACAAAAAACTATATACACGAGGCTTTCACTTGTTTTTAAAACTGAAGCACAGCGGGTTTACAATTCTGTGTTAGCTTCCGGAGGGCAGCGTGGTGGGCCAGCTGTCCGTATACACAGACGTTCCTTCTCCACTAGAGGCCACTACAAGGGGTCGAGCACAGCTCCCCGTGCTGCACTGTGGGACCTTGTTGCTCATCTGCTGTTTGTTGTTTTGGGCGGGGGTGGGGGTGGTTAGGTTTATTTATTTATTTGTTCTGATGGCGGCACTGGGGATGGAACCCAGGACCTTGTGCATGCCAGCCATGCGCTCTACCCCTGATCTACACCCTCCCCCCAACCTGTTGTTTTTATTAAATACGTGCCTACACAAAATCTGCTACCAAGTCAAAGCGCAGGAAGGTAGGCGCCCCAGGCCGGCTGACTGAGTGACGGGCGACTGACGGCAATACAGCCTTGGTCCAGCTTCCCGCTGTTGTCCAGCTTTTCCTGAATGATCATTTGTGTCTGGGGGCAGGGGGTGCGGTTAACAAAGGCTGGGGCTGAGGAAACACTCGTCTGTCAGAAAGTTCCAGAGACCTCGGCCTGCGGCAGCTTCCAGGCAGGTGCTGGGACTGTGAGGACTGGGGCTCCGGACGGCCAGCGAGGGCAGGGGGTGGGCTGCGGAGGGGCGCCCGCGGCCTGGGGCAGGAGGCAGGGCCGGCCCCACCGCACTTGACCTGCGCGCAGGCCCGTCAGACCCGCACGGCCTGAGCACCCCCAGGGGCTATCTTCTGAGGAGAAGCGGCCGGTGAGCCCCTCTCTGCTGGAGAAAGAGCTTGGTGGTGACCCCCGCCGGCCCCTCCCCCAGAAGGAGAGGGCGAGGGGTCTCGACGACGCTGACCGCCTTTCACGGGACGGAGGCATCGCCTGGAACCTTGGAGGGGGTGACCCTCGCTGACCCAGCTCACGGGTGGTGAAGTGACACTGACCGTCTCCCTGCGGGGGGCACAGAGGGGACGCAGCGCAGAGCATCCCCTCCCTCCAGAGCTGACCCGGGAGCACAGGAGAGAGCCCTCACCGCATCCAGACCAGGGACCCCAACCCGGGCAGCCCTCCCCCAGAGGCAGGGGACAGGAGACCAGAGACCCTCCCACCTGGTTCCCAGGGCGGCCCGGCGGCCTCCCGGGACGTCGCACTTTCCGGTATGAGCCCCGGCCAGCGCAGGGCGGCTGAGAAAGTGATCCTTAGCCCTGGGCTCGGCAGGGGGCTGGGGTCCAGGCACCGTGGGGGCGGCCGGAGGGTGCCATCGAGTGGCGCTGCGGCCCCTCTGAGAGGCCGGCGCCCCCGGCCCACGCCCTCCGGGGAGACCGCACTCAGGCGCACGCGCACTGGAAGCAAGAGTGAGTCTCAAAGCCCCCGACCCAGAGCTCAGACAGCAGAGTGGGAAGGAAATTAAGCACCAAAATCAGGACTGAGGCACGGTACCAGGGGCCCGCGGGGGAGGCGAAATCAAGGCCGGGCCTCGGATTGCAAAGGTTCTGATTAAAGAACAAATTGCCCAGCAAGCCGGACTAGCTGTGTGCTGCCTCTGCCCCGCGAAGTGACCTGGCTCTCCCCTGGTGGCTCTCAGCACCCCCGGGGACAGGCCAGGGCCCCTGATGGGAGCGGAGGCGGGGGGAGGGAGTGCAGCTGCGAGTGGACCTGGGCCGATCGTGGGACGGTGTCAGCAGGTGCCCCCCACCACGTCACCTACTGGGGGACGCAGGGCAGGTTACCCGCTGTCTCCAGTTTCTCGTCTATAGACTGAGCAGTGAAGGCGGCCTCAGGTTACTGTGAAGGCCCAACGAGGTAGCAAGTGCGGAGGCTTTGTGGCCACGCAGGCTGGGCTAGCGCCACATCGGCAGTGGCAGTGACAACATGAAAACAGGTGTCTCACAGGGACGAGATTTCAGGTTGGGAGACGTCTCCAAAAGCTGGGGGGGGGGGGGAGGTGAAGAGAGTTCTGAGAACCCTGGAATTTGCAGAGGAGGGCGTCCGTAAGGGGTGGCGGGTTGGGGGGGTGTTAATTAATTAATTATCGCACCAACCGTGAGGTGAGACGTAGCCGATCCCAACCGTCAAACTGCCGACACGTCAGTCTGAGTCCGCCCGGAAAGTCCGCCGGCAAGGCAGCAAGAATCATTTGGAATCTTGAAGCCACCAATGGAATCTTGAAGCCAAAGAGTGGTGGCAGCAGACTGGAGAGTCCAGCGACGGCAGGACTGGCACCTTCCCGCCGACCCCCGCCGGAGCGCCGGAGCGCCAGAGCGCCTCACAGCTCGGGGGTGTATTTTATGAAGATGCAGCGGCCTTTAATTTTTACTGACGTCTAGTTGGCTGGCAGTGTCGTGCGAGTTTCTGAGCACAGCACAGTGATTCAGTTACACACACACATTCTTTTTCATCGTAGGTTATTACAGGATACTGAACGCAGCTCCCTGTGCTGTGCAGTAGGTGCTTGTTGTTTATTTTATATGTAGTCGTGTGTGTGTCTGTTAATCTCAAACTCCTAACTTATCCTCCCACCTTCCCCCCAGTAACCATGTTTGTTTTCTGTGTGAGTCTGTTTCTGTTTTGTAAATAAGTTCGTTTGTGTCATGTTTTCAGTTCCACATATAAGTGATGTCATATGCAGCATCTTACGAAGCCAGTATCACCCTGATACCAAAACTGGACAAGCATATCACAAGAAAACCACAAACCAGTATCTCGTATGAATATGGACACAAAAGTCCTCAACAAAATACTAGCAAGCTATATCCAGCAACACAGAAAAAGACGCACACCGTGGCCATTCGGGGTTTACCCCAGGAAGGCAGGATCGGCTTAACATCTGAAAATCAATTAATGCAAACGTCACGTCACCATCTCACTTGCTGAAAAAGCATTTGACAAAATGTAACACCCTTTCATGATAAAAGACACTCAGGAAAACTAGAAAGTTCGGAAGGGAACTCTCTCCACTTGAGAAAGGCCAGCACCTGAGGGGGAAGGGCCGCGGGCACCCCACCTGAGCTCAGGCTGGAACACGGAGTCTGTGGAACACGACCACCACTGAAGGCCGTGCTGCAGGGTTTGGCCAGGGCAGTGCGGCAAGAAAGAAAGAAAAGGGCATCCAAACTGGGGGGGCAGGTAGAGCTCAGGGGTAGAGCACGTGCTTAGCATGCACAAGGTCCTGGGTTCCATCCCCGGTACCTCCAGTAAATAAGTAAGTGAACCTAATTACCTCCCCCACAACAAAACACAAACAATGAAAACCAAATGAGTTTAAAAAAAAAAAAGAGAGAGAGAAAGAAAAAAACATCCAAACTGGAAAGGAAAAAATAAAAATTTGCTGATGACGTAATTTTGAACATAGAAAACCCTGAAGGATCCACTAAAAACGTGTTAGAATGAATGAACAAGGTTACAGGACACTAGATCAGCACATGAAAATCATCTGTATTTCTGTACAACGGCCATGAGCAACCTGAAAACGAAATTAAGAAAATGATTCCATTCATAAAAGTGTCAAAAGAATGAAACACTTAGGAATAAATTCAACAACAAAAAAATGCAAAACTTACACTCTGAAAACTTCCAAACATTGTTGAAAGAAATGAAAGAAGGTCTAAATAAATGGAAAACCTCCCGTGGCCACGGATGCGAAGACAAAATACTGTTACAATGGCCACGTTCCCAAGCTGCTCTACAGCGTCAGTGCGGCCTCCGTCAGAATCCCAGCTAAGAATCTGAAAAAACCATATACGTATGTGTGTGCATGTGTATGTATGTACGTGTGTAACTGAGTCGCTTCGCTGTGCACCTGAAACTAACACAACACAGCAAATCAACTACACTTCAGCTAAAAATAAGAACTTAGAAAAAAGAACTCCAGCTGACATCTTCGTGGAAAAAGAGCAGCTGATTTAATATTCACGTGGAATTTCCAGGGACCCAGAATGGCCAAGACAATCTCATTCCTGCCACCAGAACACAAGCTACAGGGAAGGGGTCTCCCTGGCGGTCGGGCCCAACCCCCCAGGAGCCAGCACCCCGTCGCGTGACCGGGAAACCTGGGGCAGGCGGTGCCAGAGCGGATTTGCGGATTTCCAGGCGGGGAAAATGTGCCATGTGGCCAGCGTCTGCTCATCTGAACAGTCAGGGCCTGCCAAGGCGGAGACGTGCAGACAGGGACAAACCAAGGCCCCACCAGCAGGACGGCTGGGCACCAGTGGCTCAAACTGGGGCCCAGAATGGACAGGCTGGCCCTCTGCCTGGACGCTCCGAGGCTGGACCGAGTGGCTGTCAGGATTCCGTCCGCTGTGTGTACGCGGTGGCAGGCCCCCCCCACCCGGGTACCCAAACACTCACGGAAACACCTGCTCTGCGCCAACTCCACGCCCCGCGCCAGGTCTCTACACGGCGCAGCCCGGGTGGAGCACGTCCAGGACTGGTGCCGCCGCCCGCGGGACGCCCGGCCGGGACCTGGCACCGGGGCGCGACGCGGACACATCCCCTCTGATGGCCGCCTGGAGGGGGTTCGGTGCACGGATCGCATTGTTGGTGATTTTGCTTTATTTTCGACACTTCCGTTGGCCTCTATTTCTACTTGAGAAACAGCAGGATCTAGAGAACGTTAATTATTGAACCAGCTTTTAAAAGGAAACTTTCTAATACTTAAAAATACTCAGATCTCTCCTTCCGCACAACCCCCCCCCCCCCCCGCCGGGGTCTTAGGGCATAAGTGGCAGGAAGAACTCAGGCGGACCAAAGCTTGCACAGTTCCTCTCCGACAGCGCCGGCCTGGGGCTCAGACGTGGGCCCCACCCCCACCCCCGCCTCACGGGTGGCTTGAAGGACAGACCAGTATCCCCCAGACTGGGGACCAGCAGGCCTGGCCCTCCCGAGGCCTCTCTCCTGGGCCTGCAGACGGCCCCTCCCCGTGTCCCCACCCGGTCGTCCCTCTGTGCACACCTGGCATCTCGCTTTCCTCAGGAGGATCAGGCCCCACCGTCTGACCCAGTTCACCTTGATCCCCTCCCCTCAGGCCCCGCTGGGGGTCAGGGCCCCACTTAGGAATTGGGGACACGCACAGTGAGGTGCCCACAGCACTGTCCGCCTCCTGTCCTGGGTGCAGGCTGTGTACCTGGGCGTGTGAACTTCAGTACGTGTGTCACTCTTCAGTAAGAAGGGTTTTAAGCCCCTGGGCCAGGACGCGCTCCAAGGCCAGCCAGCGGCCCTGGGTTCCCTGGACACTTGCCCCTGACGCCTTGCCTGCTCCTCCTGCCGGGCCCCGCGGTCCCAGCCGGCGGCCAGCCCTGCGGTCAGCACTCCTAGGGGCCTTCCCGGGCTCTTCTCAGCCCCGCTTTGGCGCTGACCGTGTGTGGAGGCAAATGAGGATTCAGGACATTGCAGAGCAAGGCTGGACAGGTCCCCAGGCAGGACGCTGTGCTGGGGGCTTCCTGTGGGGCAGAGCCGACCCCAGGCCCCATCCCAGGAGAAGTTAGCGTCAGTGGGAGCACGCGCACACGTGTGTGTGTGTGTGTGTGTGTCTGTGCGCTCACACGCATGTGGCAGAACACTGGAGCTGAGCCCGTGAAACATCAAGTTAACATTTGACAGCTGTCCGCACGCTCAGCAGAACGCTGGCGTGGCCCCTCGTGGCGGACAGTGTCATCCTGTCACCAGCAGAACTTTCGTGGGTCCATCTTTAGGGACCAGCTAGGGAAACCCAGCCTCGCGGTTGATCTGCTGGGGTTAAATCTCTTCTCCTCTCTCGCCGAGCCCCCACGGCCCCGGTCCCCTCCCAGACTCCATCCTCGCCGGGCACGCCCATCGAGCGCCTGGTTGTTCCCAAGATCAAACACCCTCGCACCAGAGAACAGAGGCCCCAACCCGACGTCATCCCAAAGCATCTTCCCTGCAGCATCACCGGGAAAACACAGCCGACCCAAGCCGACTGCTGGGGGGCAATGCATCTGGGTTTGCTCCGTGCGTGACTGTGTGTGTGCGTGAGTGTGCGTGAGACGAGGACTCAGGCCGCGACACACAGAGCACGTGGCGCCCAGGGCCTGAGGGCCAGCGTGTCCTGCCACTTCACGTCGCAGAGAAGCGCTCTGGACCGTCCAACGGCGGCCACGACAGGGCCACAGTTTCCTGTGACGGGTTCACACTGAGGCGCGTGAGGCCTTTGTGCACAAGTGGTCTTTGCTCTCGTTTCAGTCAGACGCTGTCAGCTTGGACCAACGAGACAGATTTTATCACAATCGTGTTTGCACACCAGGGCTTTATCGCTCCCACGTCAAAGTCTGCACGCTGTCCGCCAGCTCCTCTCTCTGGCGACAAGGAGGGTGTCTGCACTTCCGGGCAGAGGTGCCAGCCCTTCGGCCCCCAGACGTGTGCGTCCTGCAGCAAACGTTGGCGGTCCTGGCTCCGGACTTCGAGACCAGCAGAGGCTTCTGCAGACACAGGCTGCTTGTACCTTCTCACTAATTCCTTCCAGACTGAAAAAGAAGTGTTTTCAACAAAAACAACTGAAAATAAAGAAAAAGTCACGAATGCTCCCCTAGACCCGCTTGTCAGTTTGTCCAGTACGTGGAACATCGGTGCATCAAAACAAACTTTTCCTGTGTCATCAGAACCAAATTTAGAAAGGAGACAAGATCTCAGTTTGGGGAAGTTTCTGAGGCTGCTGGTAACCGTTGCCTCATTAGTCACCACAGATGGCGTGTTGCAAAGGAGAGGCGGCCGGTGTCCAGGCGGCGTCCCTGCTGCCGGGGCCCCAGGTCATCTCCCAGCGGTCTGATCATTTATCTCAAAGAAGATTCCTGTATTTGTTAACTTCTGCTTCCAGTGTTCTCCACATTGTCTGTCTTTCTGAACTCTTTGTAAACGGCTTTTAAAATGCAAAGCACAAGAGGCAGGTGTCTGTCTCTCTCACACACACACCTCATCACTGTGTGTTAACTGGCGGCTCCCTTGGTCTTTGGCCACGTTTTAGACACCAAACCCCGTGGTTCCTTGTGGCAGCTGGGACACGTCGCTATTCACCTCAAGTTTAAAACTTTTCCGTTGTTAATCTGTGTCCCTAAAAGTGGCGATAAAAGCAGGCGATCACCACTTCATTCCAGGGACTCTTATTTTACGAAATACTCGCTTGCCGAAGACCACAGCTTACTTTTTACAGCTTCACTTAACGATGGGACATTTGGGACATTCCCTAATTAATGCCGACTCTCTGGACCGCTGGGGTGTTTGTGGAGCCTGCGACGTCACCTCTGGCAAGTCCGCAGCTCAGACGAAGGTGAGAGGACACTCACGTCCGACCAGCACCTCCTGTTTTGCTGTTCTGAGCAGACGACGGGCGTTGCGCCAAAGGCATGTAAACTGTAGAGGCTGTACACAAAAACAAAATTCCAGAAATCTGCAGGCAGCCTCTTAATCTGAAATGACATTGGCTGCCCGGCTCTAATACAATGGATTTAGCCGGCAGAGCTGACTAGTATCTAGGTCCTCCCGAGGTGCGAGGCACCTGCTGCTCAGTATTTGTCGGTGCAGCTGAAAACTGAAAGGTTTCTCTCACCACTGCTGAAGGGGCGTGCAGAGGGACGGAGAGGCGAGTTTCTTCCTGGCCCCTGCTGTACTTCCTGGCTCCTAAATCTGGACGAAGGGCTCGCTGCGACTTTTACAACCCTTTGGACCATAAACGGTCTGACTGGGAGCTCAGCTGGGGACGTGGTGTCCGGAAAGCCTCCCAGCCCCCAGATGAAGCGAAGTTCTTACAACCACACAGGAGGACGCCTGAACACACACCCTACTCTCAGATACTGCATTTGCAATTCACACAATAAACCCTTTAAGTATGAGGCTTATGTTAACCAGGGAGTCACATAAGTCAACTGACTTGCATCAAACTGCAGCTGACCTAACCCGAGAGGGTCCTCTCCGAGCCCGGCTGGGGACACCGGAGGGTCTTCCCGGGTCTGCGTTCCCGTCTGAGCCTGGCGTTGGGGTGTTGTTTTGAAGAAGGGGCTGCGGCCAGCACGTCAGAGCATGTCACGCATTTCAAAGTCCTCCTGCGCATTGTAAACAGGAAATGAGGGTGACGGGCCGTGACTTCTCCCTCCACTGTCGGCAGGAGTGGGGTGGTTCCTGGTTTGGCCACTGCCTTCTTTTCCTTTTATTTTATTTATTCCGTCAGCTTGAGTTTTTTTAACTTTGGCTTCAGTAACAATTTGGTGGGGAGTGAAGGACAGTAGGGGACACTAGAGGTCACCCTCTCTGAAGTTAGTGTCAGGAGTGAGACACACGTGCTCTCAGGTGAGGAGACACAAAAGAACCGAGGGGAAAAGGAAGATCTGCATCATTTACCGCGATGTCAAACTGCACCTTAGGGAAGCAACTCATCGGAAAAGTCTGGATTAATGAGACAGACGCATGTTCACTCCAAGAGCTTCAGAAACAATTCCAAGGCGGGTTTCGTCAAGCTCGGAGACGCAAGGCCTCCCCCGGGCTCCCGCTCCCGGGACGAGGCCCAGGCAGCCGGGACGACCAGGCCGCGCAGGTCCGGGCAGGCGTCTCCTCCTGTCACCTCCTGTCACCTCCTGCTGGGGGACCAGGGCAGGGTTCAGGAGGTCATGGGACTATTTTGGCCAGAAATTGCTAGAAATATCAACAGCAGATTTCACTCGTCTCTATTAGCCCAGGAAACTACACATCGCCAGCTGTCAGATGTTACTTGAGCAAAACATGTGAAACTGCTTTGGGTGTGCGCGTGCAGGGAGAACGCGCAGAACGTGCGGCGGAGCCCGGCTTCACCTTTGAGGCTGTGCTGCGGGGCCTCCTGATGGGCCGTTTCTGACATGAGGCTAGACGGCAAACGCTGGCGAGGACGCCCCGGATCCCCGGGAGGGTTACTTTATTCTGCCAGGGGAGCTGCGTAACTGCTCCGTTCTGCCCCCTCCAGCTCGTTTCAGCCTTGTTGGCAGTTGAGGCTGACTTACTCTGCCGTGCGCGCGGCCGCGTGCGGGCGTGTGTGCGGGCGGGGCGGGGCGGGCGGGGCGGGGCGGGGCTCCTGCCCGCAGTCCGGTTTTCCTTTGTGGAGGCGCCCTCCTGTGGCCACG
Source organism: Camelus dromedarius (assembly GCF_036321535.1). Lineage (NCBI taxonomy): Eukaryota > Metazoa > Chordata > Mammalia > Artiodactyla > Camelidae > Camelus > Camelus dromedarius. Next base: position 981,001 of record NC_087442.1, read on the forward strand.
GAAAATATTGCGCCACGAAAGAGCCCCCTTGGATAAAGAAAAATCCCCTCCAAGCTGCGCGGATACGCGGAGTTTTCAGAAAATACCGGCGCGGGGTTCTGAGAGTTGGGAAGCTGCGGGATCACGGCACCGAAACCGCTCTCCCCGCGCCTCCGCGAGCAGGGCCCGCGGGACAGGGATGCGCCCGGGGTGGTGGCCGCGCCCCGCGGGCGCCCCCTACAGGACGCTGGGCCGGACCGCAGGCCCTCGGCTGGACGGCCTCTGCGAGCTCCTCCCAGGCTCCAGGCGGGACCCTCTCCCTGCGGAGGGCACGGGGTCTCGGGGGGCCGGGCGCAGCGGTGGCAAGGAGCAGGGGGGCGCCTGCGGCCCGGGTGGCCCTACACCCAGCGCTGCTTCTCCCCTCACCTGTTCCGCCTGGAGGTCGTCCAGATGGCCCTGAATCCCGGGTTCTCCTCCTGAACCCCTCCTGGGCGGCCAACTGCTGGGCGCGCTGGGTGACACCCCCAGGGGACGAGGGTGGGAGGCCTCTCACAGGCTGCTGGCTGGCTGCTGCCAGAGGCTGGGTCCTGGGGTTGAGGGCCAAGGAGAGGGACACCCAGAGCCAAGGGGGACCCGCCTGGAGTCAGTGATCAGTCAGGCCATGGGTGGCCCTCGAGGCTGCAAGACAGACGTCGCTGGTCCTGAAGGAGCGGCCATCTCCTGGGAGCGTGTGAGCATCTGGAAGTCACCCCGAGGGCCCCTCCAAGACCCCCCTCGGCTCCTGCTGCTCCATGTCCAAACTCAGGCCTGAGCTCCAGGGACCTGCCCTGGTGCCCATTCACCCTGGTTCTCTGACACTGGGAGGGCGCTCGCGGGGCGGACCAGGATGGACGTGGTCCTCAGAGGGGGCAGACCCAGCGCGGCCCACCCACCAGGGCCACCAGAGCACAAGCCGCAGGGGGGCGGCAGGAAGGCCGCTCAGCCCCTTCTCCTCAGGCTGTCCGTGTCCAGGCCAGGCCCGCTCTGCGGGCAGAGCACCAAGCCCTGGTTGCCCTGGAAGCGGCCCCGGCCCCCTCCCACGGGTTCCTCTCGCCTGAACCCCCTGCCCACCTCTGTCCCCCACCAGCAGGTGCCCTCCTTCCACACCAGTGTCGAGCCCTGGGCCGGGGCCTGACAAGGCAGGACAGGGGGTCACCCTGCCTGTGGCTGGCACGTCTGTCTGGTCTGGAGTCCAGGGCTGCCGCTCGCTCAGTGGTGCCCCCACGAGCCCACCTGGCTCACGCTGGACACGCCGAGTGTGCACTGGGTGAGGGCGGTGATGGTGGCCCAATCCGCCCCTGGCGGCCCCTCCGCCACTAGGCCAGTGGGCGGGGAAGGGGCCGAGGGGCACAGGGGCACCGGGGGAGGGAGGAGTCCTGGGGCCACCTGGCCTCTGCTGGTCCTTTGAGGTCAGGCCTGTGGTTCCTCGCACCTGGCTTCCTCGGGGACTCGGGGACTGGGGGACACGGGGACTCGGGGGGGGGGGCTGTGCTGCCTTCTTACCCTCCTAGTACAGCCCGCTGGTTCTTCCCGAAGGACTTCAAGGTTGGGTAACAAACGGACCCCTCGTCATGGCACAGACACCCCCGCCGCTGCGGTCACTTCTGGGGCCCACGTGCCCTCCTGAGGGAGGCTGTCACGGGCCAGGGCTCCCTGCCATGTCTCTGTGTCACACATGTGCACCAGGCCCAGCTCAGCACCCAGAACCACCCCGAGTCCTGGAATGACCCTTGGTGAAATGTGTGCTCGTTACGATCACCAACACTGTCTCCCGTGGACCGACAGGACGTGAGCCCCCGGGGGCCCCGGGCTGGGGCTGCAACAGACAGAACACAGGAAAGGGCTTCCAGCCTGGGGGTTCGTGGTGAGTAACGAGAGAAAGTGACTGGTCACCCTGGTGTCACGGAGGCGGCCAGAGAGCAGACTGGTCGTTCTGAGGACCGGGAACCAGGGCGGACGCCATCTATGAGGCTTTCGCTACAATCTGTCCTTCAGGGATCCAGAGAGGACCTGGAAAAATTCGCCTTCGCCGAATTCCAGCGGAGAATGCAGAGCAGTCACGGGGTGCCCGTGAGGACCGGATGGCCCTGCAGACCAGGGAGCACCAGGAGGGGCCGTCCCAGGTGGGTGACGACCCCCGAGCCCACACGTCAACCTGAGGCCAAATGACCCCCAAGAGAACGGTCTCTAGGCGGCAGGACCAGATGGTGAGGAAGTGGGGAAGGGGCCGTGGGCACCCTTGGAGGTCTCGGCTCCAGCTTGGGGCAGAAACCGCCCCTGAAGCCATCGGGGAGACCAGGACCACCGGCGAGGGCGGAGACGTGAACTGGGTTCCAGGCCTGGTGAGTCCGCGGTCTCCCCACTGCCAAACAGCTTTCAAAGGTAAAAAATAAACAGATCAGTCAGGTGTGGTTTCCACTGTCACGATCCCACTTTTTTAAGGCTCCAGCAACAGTCCGCAGTGTCCCTGTGGATGGGGCCACGTCACTTTCCTGGTTCTGGTGCTACCCACCCCTGGGGGCTGGGGCGGCACTCACCTGGCACGCGGCAGGATTTCCTGTGAAAGTACAAGCATCTCTATAAGGACGTTTCCAAGTATTTGCTTCAGTGAGTTCTGAAGCCCCTAACCAGCCTCAGGGGAGGGATGAGGGACTGAGGGGCGGCTCCCCGCAGCCCCAGCAGGCTCTGTCCCCGAAGGGCCTCCTGGGGGAAGGAGCTGCGGCAAGAGGCTGGGCCCTGACCCTGCCGCCCCCACCCCGTCCTCCACCCCCTCGGTGCTCGCCCAGCACCCCCAGGAAGGACCCCGGGGAAGATCACAAGGCAACGCAGGAGGCCCCCTCCTCTCTGCGTCACCCAGACCCCCCGAGAGCCTAAGCAGGGCTGCGGGCCCACTCGGGCCAGCCCCGCGCCCCCTGGCCCCAGCACGTGGTCCATGGAGCAGACTCTACAGCAGGAGGCAGGGCCAGTGGACAGACTGCCCACCGCTACCTCTGCCCCTCTCCTCACCTGTGACCAGGGGCCTCTCCCACTCACTCAGGAGCCGCCCCACCGCGGGGGCATGTGAAGGCGTGGGGGCCCAGACGACCCTGGGGGCTCTAACAGCATCCCCGACACTGTCCTGTCCCAGGTGACCAGCCTCAAGGACGGCGACATCTTCCCACGTGGGGTCACCTCCCTCCCTGGTCCCACACAGGGAAGTTCTAGGGTGTGAGCAACTGACAGGGGGCTCTAAGTCCTGAGGGACCTTCCCCTTGTGGCCGCGGACGTGGCCTTGGTCTCGCTGGGCCCGCGTCCGGCATGTCCAGGACGTGGCCTGAGGGACGCCTCTCATCCCCTGTGCTTCCCGCTGGTGACCGTCAGGCTGCTGGTCTCCCACAACGAACGCGCAGTGGGAACGGCAGCTTTAGAATGACGTCGTCTCCACCCTCCAGGAACGCACCTCAGGCTCCAGCCTTTAGTCCCCAAAACGTCACTGTGTCTCTCACTGAAACGACGGAGAAGAAACGCCGTTCCTCTCCCCACTAGTAACTGCAGCTTCCTGGCGTTTGCAAATGACGGCAAGGGAGTGTGAGTCAATGTGCTTACACTTTATTGACGTGGGGGGCACTGAAAACCCACGATGCTTCCATGGTTACGTTTTCCACACCAAGCATTAAACCCTGTCCACTCTTCCCCCGAGTCCGCACCGCCTCCTGCCACCACCGGGCCTTCACACACAGGGCATGCTCGTTCCTGGCTTCCACGCCCGCGGTGCTGCCGCGAGGGCCGTGCCCCAGGTGCCCGGTTCCAACACTGCAGGGTCAAAGCTGCCGCCACTTAAAGCCCCATGGTGCTCTCAGTGCCTGAGAGCAAAGGGAGGGGGACCCCGGGGGCCTGACCGCAGGCGGTGGGCGGGCGGGGAGGGGGGCAGCACGGAGTCCAGTCGCCCTGGCAGGAGGGAGGGGAGGAGGCACGTCCCGCAGAGAAGTAACCGCGGGAAGCTGTCCAGGGCGCAGTGGCCCCGAGAGGAGCCGGCACTGGCTCAGCACCAGCTACCCGGGTGCAGGGAGCTTGTCTAACCCCCAGCAGGACCGGAGCTGAGAGGCAGGGTGGTGTGGCCAGACCGAACTCTGCAGAACCCCGTGCACACGCCCAGAACAGCTATGGGTCCAAGAGACGTGGGATAACTCCAGCTGCATCTGGACCCCCTGGAGAGGATTAAAATTAAAACCACAAACACGAGGATGACCACATGCCTGGCGTGACCGGCCAGGGGCCACCGTGAGGGTCTGGCTCCTGAAACCAAGGAGCGGCCGCCCGTGTTCAGGAGGCACCTCTGCGTTCCCTACGCTGCACTGGAGCCTAGAGTCAAGCGTTGCGGCCAGCAGGAGAGGAGGTCGCTCCACGAACACGCACACGCCATCCGTCCTGGGCACACGACTAAAGCTACAAGCGTCTTGGCACTGCGCGCCAGGGGAGCGGGGAGGCCGCGCCCCGCGGGGGAGGCGCCCCCGGCACAGAGCTGGGGAGGAGAGGCAGGGACGGCCCGGGCGGCTCCGCGTCCCACCACCGCCACCCGCAGGCCCCTCCCCGCCTCTGCCAGCCCCACGGGTAGGCCAGCGCGTCCCCCGCGCCGTGAGCAGGTGTGGTCTCGGGACGTGGAGAAGCAGGTGCCACTACCTAACGCGCGCGCACGGCCACGGAGCGGCCCGTCTAGAGGTGCCCTTTGGTCGACTTCTTCTTCTTCGACTCCTCCTTCTGCTTCTGCTTCTTCCTCTTGCCACCTTCTTTGAATCCTAAGGAAACAGGCGTGTGAAACACTGGGCAGGAGCAGCTGCTTCCCCACCGAGAGGCAAACACTCCCCAGGTCAGAAAACACACCGGTCACGTCCCCCTTCCACCTGGTCCGCACCGAAGCTCAGGGAAAACGGGGACTCACGCAGAGCTTCAACACAACCCAAAGAGCGCCACAGCCCCGCAGAGCCGCCCCTGCCCGCCGTCCCCGCGGCCCGGCCGCGGGCTCCGGGCTCGATGCGGCCGAGGCCTTTCGTCTCCCATGTCATGTGCCTGCCTGGAGCCCACGGAGGAAGGAGCCAGCGTGACTCGCTCGCCCTCCAGTGGTTCTGTCCCGGAGCCAGCCATCTACACGAGGGCTGGGACGCAGGGAACCACGACGTCGACCTTGGGTCACAGAAGATCCACGGGGGGGCCGGCCTGGACCACTGCACTTACACACGGGCCCCACGCCTGCTGGAAAGATCGCCTGAGAGCACTGCCAGGATTTTAAACTTGACGGTGCCCCTCTGGAGCATAGTCTCCCGTCTGTGCAGACACACACGGAGGGCAGGACCCTCACGCATCCACGCTGGGGGCTCCGGTCCTCACAGAACGGCAGTCCCCGGTGGGCCGGGCCTGGTGGTGGTCAGGTGGGTGCCCCCAGCCAATCCGTAATGGCCCGCGACGCCTGTGACCCATGGGGCCAAGGGAGACGCACGTGCCTTGGACACCGCAGGGCTGCAGGTGCCCCCACCCACCAGCCTTCCCACCGACTCAAACCCCACACATACGTGCTTGCCGCGGCCCAGCCTGACGTGTCCCGAGGGCTCCGTGAGGCCTGCGTGTCCTGCCCACCTCCCGCGCAGCACGGAGGCCATCCGCCCATCAGGAGCCGTCAAGGCCGTGGGCTTAGGGAAGTGGCCCCGGCAAAGGGTCTGGCTCACGAGAGGGAGAGGACGATGGCCTCTCTTCCCCCACCGGGCTCAACTACACGCACAACAAGCCAACAAGGAGAGCAGCACCTGCCAGCGTACCAGCATCCACAGACCTTCCTTGCCCCAGACTTCCCGAGGTCCCTGTCGCTGCGATTGGGCTGCCCCTGGGCCAGGCCAGGCCCCACGGAGGCACTGGCAGGCCTGGTGACCTGCTCCTTCCTCCCACCTGGGCCCCACACCTGTCTCTGGTCATGAAATCCTACTGCCCGACCCAGAAGGGACCTGGAAGCTCTGGGGACGCAGAGGGCAGAGCTGGGGCTCAGCCGTCCTCCCAGCCACAGCGCCTCCGGGGAGACCGCCTGCTGTCACAGCACAAGGCGGTGGGGAATCAATTCCTCACTCAAATTTCTTATTCAAACACCTCATCTGCAACAAGACACCTTTAATTTTAAGACACAGAAAGATAACCACGGACAAACTAAAGGAATTCAGCACAAATGACAGGATTCCAGGGTACGTCCCTCCGGGCAGGTGCCAGTCCCGTGCGTCTGGGGCACCCGGGGGACACCGACCGGCCCAGCTACAGACCGAAGGCAGGCACCAGTGTGGAAACCACCTCTCCTCTGCCCCTCCCCCCTTCAGGGACCGCTGCGGTCCAGGGAGCACCCTCGAGGTGGCAGTGCCCTCCCGTCACCAAGGCCAGTCCTCGGATCTGAGCTACGAAGAGCAGTGTCGCTTATCCCGAGAGCCGGCTGTCAGCAGGAAACCTCCACCTTCTGGAAGGTCAGTGTGTGGTGGAAACTACCCCGGTGTGACGCGCGTGAGCCCTGCGCACGACCTGCACTGGTACCCGAGGCCTCAAGTCGGGGGGAATGGAGTGTCTGGGGACATGGGGGGCCCCGGCCACACGCGTCACACAAATCTCAGGGGGATTCAGTGCAAACCCGGACAGACCTGCTGCACCATCACCAGGGCGGCCGGGCCACGGCGCTAACCTCCCAGACAAACGCAGCCAAGGTTCCAGCCCAAAGAAATCACAGGTGCTTCTGGGAAGAGAAGCAAGCAAACAAAACCGCGGCTTCCTTCCTGCAAACCGACAGGACCGCCGTGCAGCGGCCACGGCTCCACCACCCAGAGCAGAGGCTGTCGGGCTGCGGGAGCCGCGCATGCGGCCCACTGTCCAGCAGAACCAGGCAGTGCTTTCTCACAATGCGCCATGTTTAGGCAAAAACCCACGTCTTTAATTCTTCGGTGATTTCACCCAGACACTCCTTTGAAGGCCTCATGACTTGATTTCAAAGGAAACAAGAAACGAGGTTGACTCGGCAGCCCTCAGAGCCCGCCGGCCGCGCTCCGCCACCACCCACCACGGGCAGGGGTTCAGCAGGAGCCAAGTCCGTCCCTCGCCCGTGTGAGGATTCGAGCGGCTCCTAAGTCAGCTGGGCCTCCCCACTCAGAAACAAAACCTGGTAGAGACCTGGGGGTAAAAACTGACAAAAACCCGCGATTTCAGAAAGCGGCAGCACCTTCTGCTCTTCCTGCGAACCCCTGCTCCCAGGGTCCCCCGGCAGCGCCGCCACCCCGGGAACCACGGCAACAGGGCCTTCAGCTGGCAGCCCAGCCCGAGCCCCACTCCCTCGTCCTGCTCCGGGGGCCGGCGGACCCTGCTCCTGCGACTGGGACTTCCCACCTAGCGTCCTTCCAGAGGGACGCGGCCGTTATGTCACTGCTGGAAGGTCACCTGTTCGGGGAGACTGAGGCACAGCCCTGCCCTCACCAAGACCACCCCCAGAGCGGCCAGCACCGGGAGCTGACCACAAAGCCGGGGGAGCGTCCGCACGCCTATTCAAGGCAGAACAAGTTTTCGCTGAACTCACACAGCCCTTCCAATAGCCTCTAGTCTTCATTTAATCACACAGGAAAAGGCCGTCTCTGCCCATCTGCCTTTGCCGGCTGGCTCCCCGGCAGCCGGTGGCCAGGTCTGCACCCTTCCGCGGGGCTCCGCGCCCCAGCTGGAAGCCCAGGATGTGCGCCTTCAGGTGGACGCAGGGCACACTTCCTTTGGTCCCGCTCAGAACCTGACACATACCTCTGCTCCACCTGAGAAGGGCTGGAAGGGGCTTCATGCGACTGAGCTCCCACAGGAAGTCCTGGAGAAGGGACAGACTTCATCCCGGGAGGTCCCTGCCCAGAGGCACCGCCCATCCCAGGCCCACAGAACTGACCTCCAGCACGCACCGAGACGCCGCCCTGACGCGGGACCGAGGACGGACGCGCACCTCACAACCTGCCGTGGTCACCCTGGCCACTTCCAGCGCTGAGAACCAAGACACAGACGCTTCAAACTGACGGATAGTTCAAACTAAATCACTGTGGCCTTTCGACTCAGCCAGGGTCAAGCCTACGTGCACAGCCACACCACCACGCCGGCAGAGATAATCCAGAAACTCCTATGGGGAATTCGCTTAGCCACCTGGGCTCTCTAAGAAACTGTGCGTCAAGATGCAGGAAGGGGGCAGAGCTGGGGCCCCGGAGGCCCAGGGCAGCGAGCACCCAGTGCATCCGGGGATCAGTGAGCACCCAGGGCACCCGGGGAGCAGCGAGCGCCCAGGGCACCCAGCGGGGGGCCTCCCCTGGTGAAAGCGTGGTCAGCACCCATCCAGTGGACGGCAGGCCCCCTCGGCGGGTGTGAGGCCGAGCTTTCAACTCAACACAAAGGTGGGGAGCAGCGCAAAGGCGGTGGGGCACCCAGTCTACAAGACAAGATCCCCAGTACTGAGCCGAAAGTTACAGAAAGGAGCGTCGCATGTAAACACAGCACCTGCCATCTTCCACCCACCAAGAGAGACTGCACCCGCTTTAATGGGGGGTCTGGGGAGGGGAGGCGCCTCCCCCTGCCGCAGCCCTCAGGTCAGGACGCAGCAGCACAGGAGCGACTTCTGTCCTCTCGGGGCCGGGGCTGGGGCCAGGGCTGGAGCTGGGGCCGAGGTGGTGGGGGCCGAGGTGGTGGTGGCCGGGGTGGTGGGGATGGGCAGCTCCTGGTGCACACCTGCCGAGAACACGGAGGGGGGCTCCCAGCTGCCGGTGGCCCTGGGGCGGCCTGGCTCATCCTCGTCATCACCAACGTAGTGGGACGCGTGTTTGGTCAGAGAGGCAGGCCGGTGTGACCTCAGTGAGCGAGCGCTGGTGCTGGCGGGCTGGGAGGGCAGCGCACTCTGGCCTCGTCGCCGACACTCCTCCTCGAAGGCGTCCTCGTCGGCCACACCTGAAAGCACAGGACGGAGCGCATGTCAGGTTCTCCTACCCGACCTGGACACAGATGGAGCCCCTCCGTGGCAGCCACCACCGCCGCCACCATGGCCCCGCAGCAGCGAAGGAGGGCATCGCCTCACTCCCCCCACTGCTCTGCTGGGGCCTGGACTCGCCTTCCGGGGAGCAGCTGCTCCCCCCCAACCCTCAGCACACGTCAGTGAGTCTGAGAGAAAGAGGGCGTCCTCTCGGAACCATGGTCAGGCTGGACCACCCGCCACGGTCACATCGTCAGAGTTAGCCCAGGAGCCCCCCTGGCAGGAAGGGCTCCGGACTGTTGGCCTCCCCCGTAGGCAGCTTTGGCTCCGGGACCCGCACGCGGTGCTGAAACGAGCCTGGGGGTGGGGGCGGCGGCCATGGGCCCTGCGGCCCGCCTGCACCGGGCGCCTGTCACACCAGAAACACCGCCAAGGACACCCTCACCGCTCGCAGGCCTGTGCTTCTGCTGGGCTTTTGAAACCAGGAGTTTTGCAGATTAGGTGGGATGCTGGGGATGGAATCAAACACAGCGGTAACGTTCACTGAGAGGTTCAACGCCTTTCTCTTGAGACGTTTTGACGGCCAGTCACGTGGCGGAACGTGAGAAAGGCGCTGCTGAAGTCCAGTAACGAGATGGCGAGCCCACCCATCTGCTGGGGTGGGCGCAGCGACACCCAGAGCAGCGGCACCCTTCCTGGGCCCCTGGACGCTCGGCTCTGTGTGTGCAGGGGGCGGGGGGGTCACCAAACACCACGGCAGCGAGAGCCTCGAAGTCTGAGCCCAAGCAAATGAGCCGGAAGGGTCACCTCCTCGTGGAGTGTGAACCAAGGCCGGACGCCTGCGTGAGCTCTTCCTCTGCCCCCTGTGCGGGGGCCCCTCCATTCCTGCCTCCCCACGACCACTGTGCAGACCTGCTCGGGGAGATGCTCCTGAAATGAAGCGTTTGTTACGAAAGACCTGCACTCACGGGGCCCCTACACTCATAGCTGCTTGGGCTCCACACAGCGGCCCTGAGTGCCAGGCTGGGCGCGGGGAAGAGGTGCAGGGCCGCCGCTCCACCTCGCCACACGCCCACACGCACGGCCCACCCGCACAGCACACCTGCTCGGGCCCCGGCGTCCCCCCTTCGCCGGGTGCGCTGTCCGAGTCCCACCACCCACACCACAGAGCAGTACGCGCCTGAGACCCCGGGGAGCCCATAACCTGGGTGGGGCCTGCGTTGCACTCAGTTCCTGCTCCGGGACGGGCCACGCCTTATACAACCCAAGTGCCCCCGTCCGGGAACAGCACTCGGGCTGGCAGAGAGCCGGCCTCCAGGCCACGGACCAGTCACAACCCCAACACTCAAACAGAAGGGAGACGCGTCATCTGTGGACCCACGGAGGCCCTAAGGCTGGGAGGGAGTCCTGGTGCTCAGCGCCCGGGGCCTTGGCAGCCATCACGTCAGATGCCCTGTCCTCAGCAGCCCTCCTGAGGACCACTGGCCACCCCCACTGCGGGTCCTCAAAGTCAAATGCCAGGCTGAAGAAACGGGCCCCAGGCTGTCACTCCAGCCTCAAGCAAGCCCTCCACCGGGGCGTGTGCTCCGTGGTCCAGCCTCGCCCCCAGTGTGACTGCTGAGGAAGGGGCCACAGGCTTTGGTATGAACACGCCTGTTTGCCTGCAGGAGGGCAGTGTGTAGGGCGGCTCCTGGGGCAGGGGCACTCAGGGCTGCAAAATCTAACACCCACACGTGGGCCACGTCTGATTCCCAGATACATGGAGCCCTTTCAAGGGAGTGGGACCCACGGAGCTGGGGCCAGGAGGTCACTGCCGTGGAGACCTGACATCAAACCTGCACTTGAAGCAGAAAGCAGGAAGGCACTGGCGTCTCAGCACGACCCCAGCCCACGCTCAGCTTCTCCCCACCTTGGAAGGAAGAGGACCTGGACCCTGTACGGGGAGGGGCTGTGGAGACTCCCGGGGGGCCTGAGGCCGAGCAGTGGTCCACTCCCTGGTGGTTAAGATATGATTTCAGGGTGACACCTTTGGGGCACAGGACACGCTGGCACGTTTGATCTGAGAAGGGGGGTGACCACAATGGCCCTAGACTTGGAGGAGGCAGGGGCCTGAGGGCCAGCTTCAGCGGCTTCACTCACCTCACCTGCAGCGAGGTCCGCACCTCAGGCCACCCCAAACCCACGGGTGCCCGTTGGCTGTTCAGGGAGACCCACCTCCACATCCCCCATGTGCAGCCGTGGCTCCGCCGAGACTCACCTCCCATGGCGGAGCGCGAGGCTGGTCTGTCCCGCCGCTCGCCTGTGCTTCTCCGGGATGGTCTCCGGGAGCCAGCGTGCGGGCGGGGAGGTCCCCCCGGCCGTGCTGTCACCCCAGGCACACCAGCCCAGCGCCTGGCCCAGCTGCCAGCTTCCTCCTTCCGGAGCCGCCCCGCCCCGGGCCCTGCCCCTGATCTCTGGGCCACCTGCACACCCTGTGTCTGCTGTTTAGAAGATGAAATAGTCACTCAAGTGTTGAGCTTGGCTGTCGGAGAACAAGCACTCAAGCATGGGAAACAGTCACCACCCAGGTTTACGGTCCCGGTCATCTCCCCGAAGGCCAGGCACTCTGGGACCCTGGGACCACTGACCAGAGAGCACGGAACTGCAGAACTACAGTGGCCTGGCATGACGGGCCGCTCTCTCCTGGGTGTGGAGCCCCTCCCTGAGCAGCAGGGCAGCTGTGCCTCCCCCCTCACTGCCCAGGGCAGAGCCAGCTCGAGCCCCTCCCTCCCGCACAGGCCCTGAGCACCGCCCATTTCAGGCCCCGCCTCTACCAAGCCCCTCCCCCCGCCGGCCCAAGTTCTCTGCATCAGGGGTCACCCAGGCACGGAGGGAGGGGCAGCAGGTGACAGCCAGGTCTCGGGCTTGGCCTCCCAGGAAAGCCCTGTCTGGGGACACCCAGCCAGGATGCCAACTGCCCCATGTGGTCAGCCCTCGAGGTCCCCAGACAACGTCCTGAGCTCCAGAAGTCCTGGGTCTGGACCCCACAAAGCCTCCATGACACCCTGCTGTGCCTCAAGTACCAGGGAAAGGGTTTGAAGAAAAAAAGGTGGTGACTAAGAACCTTACCCGAGCATCTTTGCTGGGGACCTTCTGGAAGGAAGCCCTCGACGTGTGCTTGTTCCAGCACTCATTCTGAACCCACTATACTAAACCCAGAATTCCACCAGGTGTTGACAGATTCACAAAAAGGACTCCCCGTCCTCAGAAGGGACACAGCGGTGCATGGCACACACCCACGGGAGGGGAGCTGACTGGGGCGACAGCTTTTGTCAAAGCCAGTGGTGGGATCCTCCTCCCGGACAAACTCAAGTGGCCTGGCTCTGACCAGGCGGCCAGTGGGGCCTGAGGCCTCCAGCGCTGTGACCTGCACTGTGGACAAAGCGTGAACGAACTGGACTGGTGCCACTCACAGCTTTTGAGCAGGACAAACGAGAAGAAAATGGGGGAGTGAGTCAGCAGACACGCGTGGGGGAAGGAGGGCAGTCCCGGGCTGGGAAGGGCTGTCCTGCCCCAGTGACCCCAGGGCCAGCTGGCCCCTCCGAACAGCAGCCCCGACCCGCTCTCCACCGTGTGCAAACGGGCTATGCCCCAGGAGCACTGACCTAACTCCTCCCGGACACAGACCAGCCGGGGTTTGGAGAGGACCCCAGCCCAGGTCCTGAACCACTGCCCCAAGACGCCCCTCGGGCCTCCTCAGGACAGGTCTGCCCAGAGCAGAGGCGGTCCTGCCTTCGGGGCAGACAGCGCTGTCGGACATCCAAGATCGGCACTGCGGACACCACGTCTCTGGGGGCCGTGGGACCCCAGAGCGGCCACCCATCAGCCAGGTCCTGGACCGGAAGCACCAGGCACCCTGGAGACGAGCGAGAGTGGTGCACAGAGCGGGGCCTCTCCAAGGCAGGGGGGTCTGGGGGGCGCGACCCAAGAACGCACGGAAACGGCCGCTCCAGCCCTAACTCCGCTGCAGCACATCATCTGTTTCGGGGCTTTCCTGTCGCAGTGCCTCCAGACCTCATCCTCACGGCCTCCCCTGTACCCCAAATGTCAGGCCACGTGACACTTGACACGGAGGCACCAGGCTGCTCCCTGAATGGGGACTGGCCGAGAATGCCGTCCCCCCACTGCGAGTGCAGGTGGGGAGCCCCTGAGCTGGTCTTCTGCTCCGGGATCCAGCAGGGCGACCTCGGCTGCAGAACTGAACCGACCCAGACAGTAGGGACGCACTGGCCCGAGGGTGCAGCAGACGGTGAGCGGGCGATGGGAGCCCCGCTGAGCAGCCAGGGTCCGGAAGTCAGACGGCGGGGGGGGGGGGGGGGGCACACACCACCTACCCAGCTCCGTGAGTTGGGCTGTGAGCCCAGTTGTGCAGGAAGACACGGCTGCCCTGAGCCCGATCACAGAACTCTCGTCTAAGACCGTGCTTCCCAAAGCAGAGGGGAAGCTCTCCGCTGGCGGCGGGAGCACCGCCAGGAAGTAAAGCCCCGAGGCTCTCCTTGGCCAGGCGCTCTTGACCGGAAGACACCATCACTCTGCAACTAAACAGAGCCGTGCCCTCCCCAGAAGAGGCACTCGGCCAAAAGCGACTTTTCCTTAAACGTCTCAGCCCCACAGCACTTACTTGTTACTGTCAGGATGAGCCCGGCCCACTTTCGTGACTAAAGACCTGGGGTCGGTCTCCTTCCTTTCTTGGTCCCCCCACGTGGTCGCCCCAACCACGGGCTACACGAGAACTCAGAAAGCCCGTGCTGTAAGTTAACATCATCTGGCAAAAACACTCTGAAGCATCTTCGAGTCAGAGAAGGTGAGCCCGCAGTCGGCACCTGGAAGGACACGCTGCCGCCCCCTCACGAGGAGAGAAGGCTCCCTGCCGGCCACCGCGGGGAGCGCCCCAGCCCTGCACACGGCTCCAGAAGACCCCCACCAACTAAGACCCAGTGACACTACGCTGATTCCCGTCCTCATGGACCCACACAGCGCCTTGGGGTGGACCCAGAAAATGAGGGCTGCCACTCCTGTCTCAGCCCCACCCACAGCCCCGGCTTCTCTCCACAGCCTCTTCCAAACTCCCCACGCTGCTGTCAGTCGCTAACACACTCCTCTTCAGTGGAAGTTTACCACTAACTTTGCAGACAATGTGAGTTCGGCATCTGCGCTACATAAAGGCCAGACGCGTTACTTAGAGCAGCACAGATGAGCCACATCTTAATTCTACAACCCAAACGGAACTGACTGTTTTGGTATTGTTTCCGCTAGCCTTTTCCCGCGCACAAATTAACGATTAAAGCATTCGAATTAACTAAAGTTTACCCTGCTTATAACGGATCAGGCACCCTTCTCATTTGGGAAGCTGAACACACCAGGATACGCTGCCCTCTAGGACCAAGTTCAATGAAACTTAAAAACAAAGCCGAGATCTGCCAGGATCCCCGCCAGAGCACACTGAAGTCATGGAGCAAGTATGAAAGGAATGTTCCAGCCGCTGCCACATGGGCACAGCCACCACGCCAAACACTTCAGTTCTCTCCCCAGATGGAGTCCAAATGCAGAACAGGAATCCGGCTGATAACATGCAAATAAAAACAAACTTCCACATAGAAAGGCACAATCACTCTACCCAAATATGTACAACCCAAGAGGCCTTGCTTGTGGCTGGTTTCGGGTTTTTTTTTTGGTTGGTGGGGGCGGTTAATCTCATACTTAATCAAATCATGAATACCATTCTGTTATTTTTAGATTATTCAAACATCCAAAGATACATCCATCCCCGGACACAACACTGTAAACTGACTGTACCTCAATCAGAAACGAAGAGAAGGGAGGAGGAAAGCTAACCCGTGGTTCCGGGGGTGGGGGCAGGGGTGCACATGCTGCACAGCGCGGCCCCGCTGGACAGCACAGGGAGCTGCGCGCTCAACTCCTGGCATCAGACCACAACGGAGCAGAGCGTGAACGCGAGTACCTGCACATACGTGCAGGACGGAGACGCCCTGACACAGCCCCGCACGCGGACTTGACGTCAGTTCAGCGTACTTCACTGCCTGACCTGCGGACGTCACAGCTCAGCCCACCTCGCACGTGCCGGGACACTTCCATCAGCCCACAGCTGGGCCGTCGTCTAACACAGCTTATTTTATAAAGCACTGAATATCTAAAAAAAAACAAAAAGCAGCACCAGCCCGCTAGAGGACTCTCACGGAGCCCGGCAGCGGCACCAGGCACCACGGCCCTGGCCTCGCCCTGGCCCTGCAGACACACCGCGGGCAGGCTCGGCGGCAGAGTGGGGGGGCGGCAGTAGCAGCGGGGAAGCAAGGGCGGGGCTGCGGGAGGTCGAGCCGTGATTAGGGCGCAGCAGAGAGCAGCTGTAAAGGACAAAGAGCAGCACAAGGCAAACCCAAAAATACCTCGTTAGCTCAGGAGCTCTGAGCGGCTTTAAACAGGGGAGTGACTTAATCCTCGTAACCAGATCACGGGATGCGGTGGCCACGCAGACGTGGACGGAGAAGTGGTTCCGGGAAGGGGACACCAAGTGGGGAGGGCGTCCAGGCTCTGGCGGGAGGGGCTGGCAGCAGCTACGTGGATACAGGAACACGGGCCCAGAGTAGAGATCAAGGAGGGCACATAAGAAAACTCCAGCCCGAGCCTCTCGGAGTTTAAGACGAGCTAGTGCACAGAATCCACACCAAGGGCAAAGGTCCCCGCCCCCCATGCAAGCGCAGCTGGGCCTCAGCGGGTCATACCTAAGGACGTGCACCACTTCACAGCCGTACAGAACGCGGGATGTTCTCGCACGGCAGCTGTCCCGTCACCGCATGTCAAGTTTTCTCCCAGTTAACCCAGCAACTCCAAGCAGGGGTGGGGGGGGGTGCCCTGAGCTGACTGGGCTTCTCATCTCAAAGAGGAAGAACCCCCGGCAGGGCTGGGACATGGCAGAGGCGACGACTGACAGACAGCGACTGGGGCTCAAGTGAGACCAAAGCACAGAACGAGCGGCGCCCGAGGCAGCTGCAGGCCCCGCAGAGCTAGCAGGCGGCGGCCCTCGCGAGGAAACTGGGGGAAAGCTGGGTGCGAACTGGAGCAGCAAACACAAGCGAGGCACGAAGAAAGCACGCCTAGCGTGCGCCTGCAGGACGCCCGCGGCAGTGAGCCAGCGGCCACCAACACACACCTTTCCACTGAAGAAACCGGGACCGCGGTGCAGGGAGTCACAGGAGCACGTGGCGACCGCACAGGACCACCCCTCAGCAGAGCAGACAAAGGGCCGGTGAGCCTGGACTCAGAGGCGCTGGGAGGCAAGGCCCTGCAGAGCGGCTGCGGCGCCCGCTCCCCGCCGGAGGCGCGCCGCCCTGGGCCTGAGCAGAGAAACGTGCTAACAGTCGGTACAGGCCGGTGTGAGGACCCCACCGTCGACAGGAGCGTGCTCTTGGCGCAGAATAACTTATGACTACTGGATTCAAACGTACACATTTCCCAACCCAGTCATGCCACCTCTAGGCACCTCATTTAATGGAACTCCTCCTCCAAGAGCACAGACTCGATGCAAATACCTCAGAAATCAAGGGAAGGAGATACCAGCCTCTACTAGGCTGCGCCAGGCTCTCAGGCCAGGGCCCCAGCGGGTGCGGGTGTGCACAGCCAGCGAGCACGCACCACGGGCCTGACCACTGCTCCAGCCTCGCGCCCACCAGGTGACGACTCAGGACAGCAGGTGACCAGCAGCAAGCGCTGGAGTCCGCGGGAACCTCTCCTGTCCCTTCTGAGGCCGCCACGCCTCTCACACGTCATCACAGGTCAGCTGTGCACAGACCTTTCATCAGAGACCCCAGAAGGGGGAAACACGGAGTGGCACATGGAGAACCCCGTTCCCTTCCCGGCTGGATTCCACCCGGAATCTCAGGAAGAGGCACCGGCCTCGGCTCAGGCCTGGCTACCAGCAGCGCTCCCAATTTTAAGGGTGGGCAGGACCTGGCAGCCCAGCAGGGAGACTGCAGGTGCCTCCTCCTCCTCCCCCCGAGGAGAGGCGGGCAGCAGGGCAGGGTTAGACCCGCCTGCAGAAGTGGGGGGGGGGGGGCACACTCTGGGCTGGTTCCCCTCTTCCTCGTGTGCAGTCACTGGGATGCGCTGTCAACTCTGGTGACCGCTAAGTTTTCAGGAGCTCCGGGAGTGTCTGTAATCAGGAGGGAGGGCCACCTCATTCCAATTTTAAGTACAAATGCTCCCAAAGAGGTGAAACTCCTGGAGCTGCCCCGTGGGCACGACCGGAAGAGTGGCTTCTGCAGGAGCGCCAGCCAACACTGTGCGGATGCTGGGGGTGGTTTTCATATCCGCGGTGGAGTCGTATGTCTCCCGCGCCCTGAGATCTTTACTTCTGCTCCCCTGTTGGCTCTTGCTACAACTGTTTCCTAGAGAAAACCACCCCTTGATCCTGGCTCTCCCCGTCAGAACTGGTGCCCTGACACCTGCAGCCTAGGCCTCCTGGAAACTCAGCTGACGTACGTACGTGTGTTCACACCTACACACAGCGCGGGTGACACTAGATCGTGTATCGGTGGGATTGGGAGGTTCTGGTACCCGGTACCCTCCTGACGAAATTCTGCCTCCAAATTTTAAGCTGGAAAGCCGTTTAGAAAAGAATCACAGCGATGTGACTTGTTAGATTTTTGGTACACATGTTAAAAATTGTGTGCAGACTGAAATGCCTTGTCTGAGCCCCAAAACCACCAATAAATCTCAACTATGAAAAGAAATGGGGGGAATGGCCTAAGATGAGCAAGGCTCAGAAAGCGGGCCACGCTGAGCTCACACACCGCACTCTCGGGGTGGGTGGGCCGCCCCCCACCCCAGCTCCAAGCTGTCAGCTCCACACTGACCACACAGTAGGCAGCCCCCCCAGCTCCACACAGGCCACACAGTAGGCAGCTCTAGTCCCCTTCGCAGAGCAGCAGGAGACAGGATCCCACCAGGTTTCTGCACCCGTTTCCAGCTCTGGGGTCCCACGGCACGTCTCCCTGGGACCTGCTGCAGGTGAGGCAGGCCTGCCCGCGTGCGGGACACACAAGAGGAAGGGGAAGGGGAGAGAAGGGTGTGACGCAGCTCCTTTTAAAAATCAGGTCAATCCCCCTGGGATAGAAAAGGCTGGCGTGGGCCCAGCCGGCTCACCAGGCATGGAGACAGGGTGCCCCAGGCCCACGCTCCGGGGCATCGGGGAGGTGAGCGCTGAGGACAGCAGCACGCTCTGGGTTGACTGAGCAGGCACTCGGGGATGCTCGCAGTGCCACATGCTGGGAACGCAGAGCCCCTGTCTCACGGGATCTGCATTCCTGGGGGGCTGGACTGCAGGACAGGAGGGAAAGGGGAAGTCACAGTCGTCCCTGAAGTGCGCAGCTGACCCAGGTCCAAAAACTCAGTTAGTGGCTTGTAAGCAGTTTGGTAAGATCAATGGACAGAGGACATGAAGCCAAGGAAGCAGAGCAAGTGACAGGCCCGTGACGCCCAATGCCACGTCCAGCAGCCAAGACACCCAGGTCCCGGCCAGGCCTCGTCTCTGGACATCCGGGGTCACCTAACTGCTAGATCTGTGATGGACAGAGCAAGAGCCTCCGTAACTTCCCCTCCTCTGACCTTCCAACAAGCAGGCTGGGGGGCGGGGGAGCGGGCAGGAGCCGTCCGTATGACCGTATGATCGATCTGTGTGTCAACCGCTGGTCACACTGAGCGCCAAGTCTCCACCTCGTTAACCCAATTTATCAGGAGTACAGGAACTAGCAGGCGCAAAGGCGCCGGGACGGGAACGCAAGGCCTGCCACGCAGCCGGCGTGTCTAGAGCACAAGTGGGAGAACGGACGCGGGAGACGTGACAGGGAGACCCTGATCACTTCAGCAGACATCTAGACTCGCGTCACTAAACCACCGTCAAAGCACCAGCCACCTTGGAGATACCTCAAAGGGAGACAGAATCTTGTACCTGCATTTAAAAAAAAAAAGGGCCATCAGATCACATGACCACCCCTCCTGGACCGACAGTGCGTGCGTGACCCTGCCGGAGGCTGTGCCCTGAGGTGCAGCAGCACAAATCCAGCTCGACGTTACTGCTGTATTCTCTGAAGATGTTTTCGTGGGATTACATCAAGCTGAAAGGCAGGGCAAGCAGAGCGGCCCGAGGAGGCTCACGCAGCCCAAGGGCGACCACGGGGCTCCGCAGGCGGAGGGCAGAACGAGCCCTGGCGGGGGAGGCGCTGCCCAGAGCGCCCAGAGACATCGGCAGACCAGACCCACCGGGCCTAACCCGGGGGACGTCAGGGAACTGAGGCCACCGCGGCAACGTCCACAGCCCGCCCTCGGGAGGACACAGGGTGCGGGGGGCCCCCACGCAGGCACCCCGGTGCCGTCTGTACCAGACTCAGCTGCTGGGTTCCAACAGCCACAGCCGAGAGCTTGGGGACCCGCCTGTGTCAGACAGGACACGAGGCAGCAGCACTCACTGAACTACGTCAAACCCGCCCAGGGAGGATCCATGGGACGAGAGGAGCAGAGCCCAGACAACAGCAGCACACGGCCGCCCCGCACGATGCTGCCCGGGGAGCTGCATGGAAGACCCGCGCCTCCAACGGCCGCGCGGGTCCCCCAGAGGACACGGAGCACCTGCCAGTCCCCGCCTGGACCGAGCACACCGCCACTGGCAGCTGGGGGCACCGGGCACTCGGGTTTCCTGCTGCAGAGGCATTCAGGACCACAGGAAGCTTTTTTTTTTTTCTTTAAAAGCAGGAAGCATAGGGACCAACAAAGGGCCAGAACCTGCCACGTAAACTACCTGCTATTCTTCCTGCTCCTTGTGTGAGTGGTGCTTCCAGTGCTTGAAACACGGGCCTAACTGTTCCAAGCCACCTCCCAGGACGCTGGGCTCAGCCCCCCAGGAATGAACTTGACCGTTTTCAAATACTGGAGGAACAAGACCTGACAGCAGCAAGTCCTCTGCACTGCTAGATCCGCAGTCCCACTGACAGAAGTGCAGAGCAGCAATTTTCCCAAGCGGAAATGACAGACAGCTAACTGCGGGGATCCCTCAAACACACTTGACAAGAGTCACCTTTCCCTGCAACGACAAGGTCTGGGTAACCGTTCACAGCCGGGGCTGCAGTGGATGCAAACTCTGCCATCCGAGGACGCTGAGGCATGTGAAACCAAGGTTCTGGTCAGACGGTTCCTCAGAAACCAACCTCGCTGGGCTGGACACGACGCCGTTCCTTTCCCTGGTCTCCTTGGGGACCCTCAAGCTGGCTCTATCCAGTGGTTTGTTCCCACCATCTTGACAAGTCTGCGCGCTGCGTCTGGGGAGGGCCAGTTACTCCCATGTCTCTCAGCAACACAGAACCATCCACCCTAACAGCAGGAACGGACAGAGGCTCTCTGGTGCTCAACTTCTGAGATCGTGAGACTATATTCTACAACATGGTTTCCAACACGTGACGTGTCTGCACACCTCCCTTATCCAAAGGGTCTGTGAACTAAGATGGTGCACTGACGCACCTTTTCCACTGTTTTCCTTATTTATCTTCGGGTATTTTTATTTTGCAATGACTTTTTAAAAAATACATTATTTGAGGTTTTGAGATTTAAAAAATACCTTTTACTTGTTTTCAGGACTACGTTAGATTCTTTAAAGACTGTGTGGTACCGTCTGCCTTCAACTAAGCCTGCACTGACAGGAATAACCCTCAGCAACCGCTTGTCCAGAATACAGGTGAGCGTGACTCTGCGAATGCACTCGTTTTCCTCTGCCAGGAACTCTCGTCACCAGTGGTCACCACGACAGAGTATACAGATTGAAAACCAAAACACCTTCACTTTTGCCCACACCTGTGTCATTCCACAATCTTACCATTCGTATCTTCTTTAAATGAGCTGGCGTCAAAAACCACCCAGGAGACTAGAGCGCACTCTGCAGAGCAGAGAGTGGAACAGCCGCTTCCCCTCTCCCCACAGAAACGTTATCCCCCAGGACATACACTGCTAGTAGTCACTCAACATAAAGACGAAAGTCGTCATACAGATCTTCATACGACTCCAAGTGTACTGAAGAATACGCGTAACAATTTCAGCGTCTGCCTCAGCGAGCAGACGCAACAGTCAGGAGGCGACACTGGAAGCCCAGACACAAAGTCACACGGACACAGGAGGCCGCGCCTCGCTCAGGAAAGGATGCGCCAAACACAGTTGCATTTATTTTCTTTTTTTAAGCAAATAACAAAGACCCAGTTTACCAGCTTTACTTTTTTAAACCTAAGCTTAACATTACATATCTAAACAATTTTCAAAACTTACTAAGTTGCCAGCATTCATGCACAACTAGAAAACATCCTCAATTTATATTAAACCAGAAATGTGTTACCATTAACGCATTAATGTCTTTCACTACTGAAAACACTGAAGAAAACTGGAATTACTTTTGTGGAAGGTTCGTCCCGGCAATGTTAGCTTCACAGCAGGCTGACACTACTTGGCTCACGTTGCAAGCACAATGGGAAGCAGGCCCGTGCTGGTGTTAGTGTACGAAAGAGTCACGGCCGCCTTGAGTCACGTTTAATAAAAAAGCAAAGTGCATACAGAGATTTACAACAATTTTAAAGACAAAAAATGGTCCTATCATGTGGTCCCAACAATAAACTCAAAAGTCTATGACAAACAGGGCTCCGACGAGCTGTGTATAAATACGTTAGATCAGGTACAGTTACACGGAAAGGCGAGATCGTCTGAAACCTGCCAGTCCTCGGGGCGCCCGCTACACGGAACGTTCCTGTGCCACGTGGGCCGGGAGCTACTTGTTCTCCAAGCGCAGCAGCTGCTCCTTACCATTTATCGTCAAGGACTTTAACTGGCCGTTCTCTTCAACTTCCACTCTTTCCTGACCGTTCTCGACAATCCTGGGGGATAAAATGCATTTTAAAACCTTTTTGTTAAGTATATACATGAACATAAATGCATGTTTTAAGAAACTGCCATAGAGATACATGAAATCCCTAATTTTGTGGCCAAAAACCACAGCTGAAGACAACCTACTCACGACCGGTGTTTCTTCACTAGATTTATTCCGACAGACAGAGCTCGTCTCAAACACCGCACTGCGGAGCACTGAGCCCGGGGACAGACGCTAGCATCACAACGGTCAGTTTTACTGCGAACGGCTTCCCTCTCAGCACACCACCAGGGCTGCCAGCACTCACTACACGCTGACGATGGCTCCAAACAAAGGTGACGTCTAACAGTCAACACTCAGCCAAAGCGTAAAAGGAAAAGCTCTAAACCGAAGACCAAGACTCTCGTGGTGCCAGGCTCCCCGTACCACCTGCGCCCCACACGCTGCAGGCGTGCGAGCAAAGCGCACCACCAGGG
The DNA here is from genome assembly GCF_036321535.1 of Camelus dromedarius. Classification (NCBI taxonomy): domain Eukaryota; kingdom Metazoa; phylum Chordata; class Mammalia; order Artiodactyla; family Camelidae; genus Camelus; species Camelus dromedarius. The sequence goes on from NC_087442.1 coordinate 1,003,424, forward strand.
AAGCACGCCGCCTGCCAACGAGAGCCACCGCCACGTACCTCTTTGTGGTGATTTTCCTGCCGTTAACCATCTTGGTAGACGTTGATACAGATTTGTAGTTGCCCATTCCACCACCGCCGAACGCCGTGGAAGAGAAAGACGTGATGCCTCCGTGGCCTAGTGAGCCAAAGGACGTGAATCCTGAAGGAAAACAGGAAAGAAAGAACATTAGAACCAACACGCCTGGTGCTGACTTAGCACAAAACTGGCCGCTTTTCAGGTTTTCATCAGAGCCACGGCGCGGGAGGAAAGACGTGCTCTCATCTGCATCGGGGGAGCAGGAGGAGAGCCGGCCACCCCTCCTCTGCACAGGGCCCTGCGGCCTCACCGGCACCTCACCCTGCGGATGGGGACAGTCTGGTGCACATGTCTCAGGAGTGCAGCGGACTTTCTGCCACAGTCTGGCAAACCCAACTTGTTTGTGACCACCCCACTGCAATGTGACCGCAGGGGATAAAAGTCTCAATTATTACAAAGCTAAGGCCATTTTATGAAGGGTACTGCAAATAATCACCTGGAACAGCACGGATCCAGAGCTCACGGACTAATGCCCAACTACAGGGTGTCCCCTACAGACATTACAAAGTCCTGACTTCCACATGTCACACTGAAGCAACCTGAGGCCGGTCTGCTTGTTAAGAGCTCACTCCTTGTCCCGCTCCCAAACGTGCCCATGAAAGCAACCACCCGGTAACTCCTTGGCGTGACCCTTCACAGGGCTCGTTAAAGGTAAGGACTGCAGCCCCCACACCCCTCACGCCAGCCGCACGTCTCTTAAATGAAGCACTACTGCATTGATACTTTTAACCAGCTTTCTCTTATTCTCCAACTTCAGCATATTACCTGGCGCCTGACAAAAGAATCTCTCAGAAAAGTTGCACCTACAACTGCCCTTTGTCAAGTCCGACCACAGGTGACTTCCTCAGCGCCGTCCTGAAGGGACAAGCACCGGGAGCCGTAACACGTGGGGCAGCCGGCCAGTAAGCACCGCCATTCAAGACCAGAGACTCGAACGAGACGGCAAGCGGCTCCCGTGAAGAGGAACTGGAGAGCATGGAGGATGTGCTACGAGCCCCACCCTGCAGGGGAGACCCGGGGCTCTACCTGCAGGTGCACCCGGCACCCAACCTGGCACCCAACCCGGCACCAGCCGCCTTCGCCGACAGCCACAAGTGACCACACCTCCCAGGGAATCGGTGTGGCTCTGGCCACACACGGACCTTATGAAGCCCCACCTTCTGATCCCACCAACCTGGACTCGTCCAGGATACGAGAGTTGGTTTTTTGATTTTTCAGTGAGGAGGTTAGATAAGAAAAGATATAGTGAGACTGTCTAGTAGGCAATTTCACATTTGCCCAAAGCCACAGGATTCATTACATGTTGGCTTCAACAGTTAAGAGCAAAAGTGGGTTTTGCAGTGTAACTTCTTGGGAAGAAAAGGGGTAAGAGCCAGGTCACTAAGCACAGCTCTGTGCACGTCTACAGAGCTGCCTTAGCAAAAAGCGTCCCCGGGCTTCAAACTGCCCTAAATACGAGAACGCTGCGCTATGTCTGCTCAGACACTGGAGACTGAGCCTGAGGGATTCGTACCTGTATCAAAAGAAGAAAATCCCCCTCCAAAGGCAGGAAATCCACCGAAAGTGGAAAGGAACGACCCTGTGCCTCGGTTCCGGCTCCCACGGGGGCCCCTCTGATTGCTGAAGAAGTCCTCAAATGGGTCTTCTGAAAACAAACAGAAGTGCTCTGTGAAGCCTTTATCCAAGCCTGTTTTCTCACAGGAGAGCTGCAACACGGGGAAGCGGGTTAATGCCTCGTATCACGGTCCCATCAGGAACGACGGCTGACCCCCGAGGTCCAGCAACGCAGCTCGCTGACAGAGCAGCTGACGTCCATCCAACCGGCGTTTCACTTACCTGTTCAATGCAACTAAAGCTAGACCACACTGGGGATTGATTTAAATTAAAAAAAAACACAAGGTACATACACGTGTAAAACTCCACATCACTTAATACACAGACTCGGACAGAGAGCTGCTTTGATATGGGTTTTCCCTGAATGTTCTGGCAGACACTGTCCCAGCAGATGCCACTTAAGAGGTCAGGATGGTTTCACAGCTAAGTCGTCGTACTGCACGGAGTCTGGGCTGCTCCAAAATAATTCAGGAATAAAAAAAAAATGGATTCTCCTCACATATTTACTTGTGACACAGAGAATGTTGCAGCAAGGGAGGCAGAACTTAACGGCTGTCCTGCTGTACCACGCGGGTGCTCGAGAATCCCTTTCACTCTTCTGTAAGCTTGATGTCTCCGAAAACTTTTAGAAAACGTTAGTTGAAGTCAGATTTGGCTAAAGGTCAATCGGCAGACATTACATTGTTCTTTGATAGAAAACCAACACAAACAGGCATTATACAGCTACCAAAGCCGCCACGATGCCCCTGGAAATAAAAACAAAACTAGCCTTGACACTTTAGGGATTGGGGAGGGGGATCAATGAACACTTACTGAACACATGAACTATATAAACTTCGTAAAATAATAGCTGAGGGTCTGTTTTTCATATTTATCAGTGCTGTATTTTTTTGAGGATATGGGAGTCCTTTCAGAAATAAAAACAAGGACCCCTGATGGATGGACAGCAATGCACGAAGGGAAAGAGAAAAGCAACCTAGGACACAGAAACTATCAACTCGTACGGCATATCCTTAAGACAAGGCAGGAGTGACCACAGCAGGGAATTAATACATTTGAGAAGCGGAACAAAATTAAACAGAACAGCACACAGGGAGCATGAAACCAAGTAGAAACTGAGATTCACGGTGCGCTCATGTTTCCAGACAACATGGCCTGAGCAACGTGCCACCCGCAGCGGAACTCAGGCAGCGGTCTGGGAGGACGAGCCCCAGGACAGGACACCTGTTCCCCGAGACCCGGGTGACGACGCAGGGCGAGGTGAGGCCAGGGCGTCCCAAGGAAAGCTCGGGATGGTGGCGGGGGAAGAGGAGGCAGAAACAAGGCCTCGCAGAAACAAGAGAGCCACTCAAAGTGCAGGGAAATGGACCTGGAGAAAGAAACATGCAGAAAAACCGGTCACTGCCGGCTTGCTGAAGGACCCATAAAGAACCAAGCGCTAGAGGAAGGACAGCGCAATCCCAGCAGCCCCGAGGCGGTTTGAGAGTCCCAGCCAGCGGCAGGTGACAGCTGCTCCTGCTCACAAATTAGCCCCCAGATTGTGCTAATTTTACCCAACACATTTTGGAAATTTCTACAAAGCATCATCCTGTTCAAATAAAATCCAAGCGTTCTCTAAGGCACCTCATCCCTTACTGTCACGGCAGCGCCGAACTCAGACCCAACACCCCTGCATCATGCCCCCCACCCCCGTTAAGAGAAACTTTACAAACTCAGTTCAAACTCACAGTGAAGTAATTTTCTCTCACTCCCAAGTGACCATTAGAAAGCATTCACATGGCCAGCTTCAGGCTTACTCCCCACCCCGCGTTCCTGAGCCCGGCGCTCTTCCGCGCACTGAAACTTCATCTACGTCGGCGCACTGCAGCCTTCCACCATGCACCTTTTATCACAGCTGTCATGTTAGTTATTGTTTCTTGAGCTTCGTACACAGCAGCGAAACCTTCCAAGGTTGCTCATGAGGCTTTTGAGAGTACCTGAAGCCAGTGTCCACTGACACCAGTACCGAATAAATGGTTTTAGTTTGTTTACACTGAGCTGATTAAGACTTCCACAAATATAAATCACCTTCTTCAGAAGCCACTTCAGAGAAGGCAGTTGAGTAGTAAGGATGGACAGATTTTGTCATCCTCAAGGGCAGCACGGTACCCCGCTATCAGTGTGTCTAAAAGTGCTTCTGGGTGAGTGAGTGGACTGAGCAGAGCAGGCTGGCCTCCCCAGTGTGGGAGGGACCCGCCCAATCGGCTGTGGGGCTGAACAGAGCAGAAGGCTGAGATTCTCCTGCCTGTCCTGTCGGCTTCCAACCTGCAGCGCAGCTGCCTCGGCCTCTGGGCTCCAACTGGGACATCAGCTCTGCAAATGAGGAAGCTGTCCGTCTCCAGTCAAGTGACCAATTATTAAACACTGAATTTCCTTAGACAGATTTCCTAACTTCCTGTTGGCTCTGTTTCTCTGGAGAACCTAACACAGAACTCACAGGTTTTTAGAAACTGGTCATTTCACAAGTTCTTTAGTCAGGTCTTCACCCCGTAACATGACGGTGTGTCCTGGGCCACCAACGTCACAGGAAACAGGCATCGGCCTGCAAATGAGCCCTGTCTTTTCAGCGCCCTGGGTGTCCTGTATCAAACTCGCCCTCAACTTTTACACCTGCCTGCTCCTCTGAGATATTACACCAAATCCAAGAAGGTGGCATCTGCAAAACACTCAACTGACCGACAATCTAAGTGACAATGTCAGATTTACAGCAAAAAAAGTACACTGAACTGAATGCTGTGGGAAAAAACTGAGCGCAAAACGTGACAAATGTTTACATGCATACATATATATTAAAAGACTTAAGGAAAAACCAAGTGCAAAAAAATGTTTAAAGCCATACATTTTCTGGAATTTTACCAAAATTCAGTATCTGACAGACTAACCACACAGCAATAAAGAGACATCAGCTCAAGTCCAATGCTCTACGCCCGTCTGAAGGGCACCGAGCAAGGCTCAACGCCAAGGTGATGGCCAGTCCTGCCCTCGTCCTGAAGGAAGACGTTCCAGTGAACACAAAACCCAAGCAATGAGAGGCCAGAACTGATGATCCAAGGTGCCAGCTGGCCCCTTCCTCAGGGCCTCCCACACCGACTGCCCAGGCACAAGGGAAAACTGGACATGACACAAGCTCTAAACACATCACGGACTTGTCGAACAAAGGAAAAGTCCTCACAGTGCACCACAGGCGTACCCAGAGCAACCCTCACAGTGCACCACACGCACAATCAGAGCGACCCTCACAGTGCACCACAGGTAACAACCAGAGCGACCCTCACAGTGCACCACAGGCACAACCAGAGAGACCCTCCTCACAGTGCACCACACGCACAACCAGAGCGACCCTTAGGGAAGAGAAAACACGTGAGATTCAAAGGCCGGGGGCAAACAGACCTCAGGGAGGCGATCTCCCAGCTACCCAACACTTCTTCAGGACGAACCAGATTTTTTAAAACATTATTTCTTACATTTTATTTCAAAGGATCTGAAATATACAAAAATGGGAGCAAATTAAAAACACAGCCATGGTGTTAGACTGAACGGGGACCCCAGGGAGCACAGGGTCGGGAGCACACTCTCCACCGCGGCACCTGGCAGCACACAGTAAGCACGCAGTAAACACCTGCCAAGCACATCACCACACTCTCAACTTTCCATACAATTATCTTCTTACAAAATGTAACTTCCAATCACATCACAGGTCTCTTTGGGACGATATTTTCTAAGGTTGCAAAAATCCATCCGAGTCAACAATCCAAAATACACACACTGGATCCAAATCACCCATCTCAGACACCAAGGGCCCAGGTTCCTCGAGAACCTCGCCCCCTCAGAGAAGGACCCTACAGGTAACATTGTGTCTTGCCTGGTAGGCTCCCTTCTGCCCAACACCAACCAGCCAAAGACACTTTCTCCCTTGCCTCCGCCCTACTGCTCCCGCACACCCTGCGCTGTGCCTGTTTTCACTCCCCAAGTGGGAGGAGGCCGCCACAACATGCCTTTGCCTCACCCCCCACCCGCCCTCAGCCACAGGGACCACAACTCCACGAGAAAGATCACGAGCAGACCCTGCAAGGCACTCAGGAAACCCTGACCCACGTGGCCCTGCAAACTGCATCACAAGCCTCCAAACCACAGCACAGGGAGGGCTCTGCTGCCAGCAAGGTGCAGCTGAAGACACCTGCAGACCTCACTGCAGGGGGCACACCCGCGGGGAGGCGCACTCCAGCTCTCACCAGAAAGACCTTGTCAAGAAACCCTTTCCTCTCCCTTACTGGGGGCAGGGGTGATCAGCAGAATACAAAGTACATAGAAAAGCTGAGTATCGCCAGAACATCCCCCCACGTTTGCCAGCAGATGAAAAAGTCTTACGTGAAAATGAACTGTTTTCAAATACCAGCTCCACATTCCAACAGGAAGCTCTCCAGACACAGAGAGCATCCTTCCTGCCCCCACGCCCACACCAGGGAACCACCCACCAGGCGGAGGAGCGGGGCGTCGGTGCTGCCTGCTCCAGGACCTGGCACTGAACGGGGGCCTGCAGTTGTTTCACAGCTGCGTGAAAAGTGCTTTCAACTACCTTAGCTGGACACCTGACACGTTTTCATGTAGATCTGAAGTCTTACTCCTTGCCTCTCTCAAATGAGCCGCAAGCAAGTCAGTCTGAGCCAGAGTAAGGCGGGTACCCCGGCCCCGCGCCGTGTCAGCCCCGCAGGAGAGCTGTGAGCTCGCTCCGCACAGCACCGCATTGCACCGTACCTGACTTCTACTCCCAGTGCATCTGACTTCAGAGGTGTCCCCTTCAAAATCTGCTGCTTCTAAACTGTATAGACACCTCCATACATTGGAGGATAAATTTGGGCCCCCACCAAATGGAGTGAAATTCACCACCCCAGGGCCAGTGAACACAACCCTATGTGGGAAACAGGGGTTCTGCAGACCACAGGGTCAGGATGAGCTCATTCGGGTGGACCCTGACCCCACACTACTAGTGTCCTGATTAACAGGAAATGTGGGCAGAGGCAAGACGTAGAAAGAGGGCATGAGGCGAAGACACAGAAAGATGACACCTGCAGGCCAAGGACCGTCCGAGGGCACCAAAGGCCGGGGAGAGGCCTGGAAGAGGGACGCAGCCCTGCCCACACCCTCATCTCACACCTCCATCCTCCAAGTCTGGCGTCTCCACCACTCAGTATGGGGAGCTTCCCGGGCAGCCCCAGGACACTGACACAGGCAAAGACACTGTTTCCAGGGTCTTCAAAGTTCAGGGTGGCCTGTAGGACAGCTGACTGGATGCTCCTGGAGCCCTCCTCTGCTGTTTCTTCAGTCATCCCCAAAACAGCTGCTGGAACTGGCCACGGACCACATCAAGGCACTAGTAGCAGAACTTTTTATTCCAGGTACACAGAGTAGGCAGGCCAGCCTCCTCTCGGGACACTCGCGGGTACACGAGCAGGGCCTCGAGCTTGGGCCCACTGTCCTCGCTCAGCGGCCCCTCACACTCCTCGATGATCTCCTCCAGGTCCCCTAGACTCGCCCCACCCTCGCTGGACAGGGACTCCAGGTCCTCCCTGGGGGGCCCGCCCAGGCCCCGGCCCCCGCCTTCACTGGGCTCGTCTTCACTAAAGAGATCGAGCTCCTCGCTGGACACCATGTCCACAACCTCACTGTCCTCACTCCGGCTGTCTTCCACCGCCTCCTCTTCAGGCTCCCACTCCTCGCTGGCCACCTCCTCGGACCCTGGGGGAGCAAAGCGACTGACTCACTACCCCCTGCTCGCAGAGGGCAGAGCAGAGGCCACCCCTCCACACCCCGCCTGCCTCATCTGCATGCCCACCACTCCCTCTGCTGAGCGCGGTGACTGTCCGCCACCGAGACCACTACCAAGGGGGGGGGGGGGGCCCTGAAGTGAGCACGCTCTCTGGAAGCAGTTTCCGGCTGCAGAGCGTGGTTTGGGCTTTCGAACATGAAGGCACAAACCAATAAGCATGTCTTCCCAGCAGCACTTCCTGCTCTGATTCGCTGCTTTCCTGTCTTAGAACACGTTACAGAGCAGTGGAGTCCTTCAATAATAAAGAGATCATCCTAATTCAAATTACTGTAATCCCTACTCATTTGTTTCTCCAACTTACATTCTCACAAGGGCTAGTTTTTGTGTGCTCCATATTTGGGGAAGAATTTAAACAAAGTTGGCAAGCCTTGAAAGTCTGGCCTGCACCCCTCCGTCTCAGAGCCAGTGCTCAGGGCAAGTTCAGAAGCAGCCTCCACTACCTCCCCACCCCCGGAGGAGGGCTCCCACCAGCAGGACCCCAGGTCCACGTCCTCTCTTCACAATGTGACGTTTCTCAGAGCTTGGTCCCCGGGCACAGAATTGCTTGCAGCCTGTCCAACGCCCCTCACACCTTCACTCTCCCCACCAGCTTGCTGGCTCTTCTCATTTCCTTCTCTTTTATTTGGGGAGTCTGAAGTCAGACATGGCATTTTATATTCTGACAAATGCAGAACCAAGCTCAAAATGTCTTTTAACAGATTTCGAGCTATTTTTCTTGGTTTTTTGGTAAACCAAACAGGGGAGGGGGAAAAGTGGGTCGTATCAAAAGTGAAGATGAAAAGACCACGCACTACTATGAATGGACATGGCAACAGTGCTGAGTGAGCAGGATCTGGAAGCTGATAAACATGAACCCAATCACCACCAAAGCAGAACCCCCAGCCCTACGCCCACGGATCTGCCCTGGACGTACCGCCAGCGCACTGCACCGTGAACTCAGACACGCAGTAGCCGTGGGCCAGCTTCTCCTCCTGCGTGTAAATCCTGAGAGCCTGAAAATGGAAGGCACCTAGAACACCTAGAATGGATGAAGACGGAATCACTGCCACACCGCTTGTGGGCACCACAGGGAAATGTCTGCTGTTAAAAACTTAAGCATCCCAGGATATAAGACAGAGGCTGGAGAGCCTTGAGTTATGGGAAGACTGGGCACCTCCTAAACTCGGCTCTGAGTCCAACAGAAGGCACTTCTGCGAGCGAGCCACAGCGGCAACCTCTCGCGCTTCTCTGTGAAATGCACGTGCCGGCTAGTGCTTCAGGTTCACAGTGCTCCGTCTAGGAGACATGGAGCCAGCACGTTTAACAGCTGACAGTGGGTAACGGTTACTTACTCATCCACCCTTACTCTAGAAAGAGCTGCTCAAGGAAAGCCACTTGTAATGAGAAAGCCTGGCCTGTCCGATCTGTTCCCAGGAAAACGAAATCTGGCCACCATTCAGGTACTAAGGGACTCGCCCTCACTGCTCTTTCTTTTGAAAGGAAACTAAGTGCTCAAGCAACATGAGAGAGGCCCGGCCTCGGCAGGGCTCCTGCCTCATGAGCCTCCGCCTGCAGCTGGAGGTCCAGAGAACAGAGACGGGGCCCAGGAGATGCGGGCTACCAAACACAGGCCTCACCCAACACTGCCTGCTCCCCAAACCAACACTCCAGGGTGTGCCTCAGACTGTGAATAAACACAAAGGTAATTTTAAGACAGGAAAGAGAAATAGAATCCTTTGCTTTTCCTACAGTAAGATTTCTTACGTCCATGAAGGACAACCGATAAAGGACGTGCTACTGCCTGTATTCACAGGGATCCTTCCCAACACGCGCCTGTCTGCGGTAGCCGTGTAATTACAGCAGAAAGTCTTCCAAACCCTTTCTTGGTCTCCTCCCCCAGTCAGCTCCTGTTGTCACATGTCAGTGAAGTAGTACATACATTAACACACACACACCACTCCCTCCGTAAGCTCCCTTCTTAAAAAGTCACGCCACACCACAGAAAAAACGAAGGACAGTCTCCGAACCCCCGTCTGAAATAAACTGAGGGGTGCACCATTTAAAAGGCCCAACACCTACCAGACACGGCGGTGAGGACCCCTCCTTGCGCCCGCGATGGGCAAGGCCCACCGTCTTCCTGTGGGACTGTGCACAGAGCTGTACTTCGTGTCTCCCTCTGGAGGTGCCGCAGATGCTGCTCAGTCTTCTCAACCAGCCTCCCAGGAACCAAGGGGCAAACACAGGATGTGTTTCCCCTCAATGAGCCGAAAGACAACAGTGGCCACAGCAGCGCAGTGAGCCCAACCTCCCAAGTCACCCGGCACACCGGACAGTCCCTGCAGCGGAGGAGCACCTCCAGCAGACACCACCGCGGGCTCACAACACTGCCCGCGTCCAGGACTCACAGGACAACCCGAGTCAGGCACAGGGGCCAGACATGCAGCTGCTGAGAGACCCTCTCCTACGACGAGGCAGCAGCTAGAGCGCCAGGTCTCGGTGAGCATGACTGTCCCTCCAAGATGGGAACCGGCGACGCCTCATCCCAGAGACACCCCTTCTTCCCGGAAAGTGTGACCTCGACAGTCACAACACAGCACAATCAGAAAAGCACGCACAAAAGGAATATGGACACAAACATACGTCTGTATTGCACGACTGAAACATTATCCTGTGCACCAGAAACTGACACATAGTATACTTCAATTTAAAAAAAAAAAAAAAAAGCACGCTCACAGATCAAATTTCTGAAAGTCATCTGCTGTGATGGGCAGTGTCTACTAAGCGTGTGACAGGGCAAATTCACACAGAATTCACTGTTCAGTCAGAAACAGCATTTCTGGGCCCTCAGTGTCCACAACCTTATCACTGCCTAATCACAGTGGCAAAAGAAGTTAATTAGAATCAAAAACAGCAAATGAATACATTACAGCCTTTATTATGCTAATGTGCAAGGTTTAAATTTAAAACATTTTTCCAAAGGGAGAAGAAAAAGAGGTTTGGTTAAACCCCTGCACTGCTTAGACACAGTTTAAGAACAAGCTCCAACAGTGGGTAAACAGAAATGGTACGTCAGTCTTCACGTGAGCCACAGACAGCCCACGTCAGACGGCCCAGATGAGGAACTTACCGAAGAAGTCGAATGAAAATGGGTCCCTTCCACCAAAAAAGTCCCTGAAGACGTCATCTGGGTTTCGGAATGTGAAGCCAAACTCAAACGGACTGTCAAAGTGAATTCCACCTACAGAAGCACAGCACAGCTTTCAGTTTATGGACTCCCGACCTTAGCAGGCAATTACTTGTCTACAGAACACTGTATAAATCGTGACCTAAAAAAGGAAGTATTTCATAACCCCGAGGCTCCCTCAGGCCCTGCCTCGATCAAAAGGACCTGTGCCTGGAGTTGGCGAAACCGCTGGACTTCAGTGCTCCGGAGATGCCTGCACACAGGGCCCACCACCTCTAAATCTGTAATTACACTACTTGCATTTCCGTTATGAAACGTCATGGAAACCAAGCACATAAACATTCACTCGCACGACGTTGTGTGTGGCTGGCTGCAGCATTCATGCCCAATGCGCACCGTGCAGCCGACAGGACAGTGGTCACTGCGGGAACTTTTCATCAAAAACACACACATCTAGGCCTCACCACCAGAGGTAGTTCCTCTGGTAACTAATTTTTCAAAAGAATCTGTTTTTCAAAACTTAAACATATTTTGACAAAATATCAGGTACTGACTTAGGGGTACAAACTCACAGTAAGGTTTTAGATTACTTCATAGAACACCAAATATACTCTCTAGCCTAATAAAAATTTTTATTAGACTTTTCCAATGCTATCAATTTCTCCTTCCTCTCCCCAATTCAGCCCACTCGCCAGGCTGCAAGTATATTATTTACTGAAACACAACTGTCCAGGGGAGTAACAAACTGAAGCCCTTGTGAGACTCGTGTCATCAGACCACCTCTCGGCAAAAGGCCAAGAGAAGGACCGCATGCACACACGTACCTCCACCGCCACCGTTTAATCCTTCTTTGCCATATCTGTCGTAGATGTCCCGTTTTTTAGCTATAAATTTAAAAAGAAAAGTCAGTAAAGACAAGCTCTTTACCTTCAAAATTTAATAAAGCATTTCCAAAGTTATAAATCAAAGAACCAATGCAGTTCTCAATTTTTCACCATTAGTTTAAGGAGCTAGGCCGCCCTTACTTTAAATGAAAAGGGGGAAGAGGGAAAATCTAAGTACATCTCTCCTTAAAAACAACTCAGTACAAAGTCTAAAATATTTATTCCCTCGTACTGCCCAGAGAGCCCACGCAGACCACACGAAAGCCACACTACGAAGCTGCAAAACCATTCCACCCTCCAAGTGCCCCTTCTCACTGTCAGGTCTGATTGGGGGTGAGATCTGCAACACTTGGTGAGGGTAGAAAGCAGAGGTCCGCAAAGCCAGAATAAAAGCCAGTCCACACCCTACAGCCTGATCCCCCAGGAAAGCAACAGGCCAGCGGAGCCTTATGATGCTCTGCTGTGCCTGGTCATCTTATCATTCATGTTCTAGAAGAAAAAGGATTAAGATGTAGCCCTTACAGACACATAGGTTATTTTGATAGACCATCTGTATTCCCCTAAAATCTCAGGTTCTACAGAATCGTGTGTGAAATAACAGGGGTGACAGAGGAAACAGGAGGAGAAGCTAATCATTCAGACACCCTTTGATCATCAGTCTCTTAAAAACAACCATGCACCTGTGACAGTTAACTCCTGAGGCTGAAGGCGACGTTAAGAGACCATGAAAAATACACTCTCTCGAAAAAATAAAAATAAATAAAAAAATAAAAGTAAAAAAGAACAAAAGCATTCCTATGGGAGTTTAAAGGTTCTCTTTCTGCCAAAAATCAAGTTTGACTTTAGTCCTCAAATTTTTCTAACGCCCCTGGTCCCACAAATCTGGGAGTAACGGGTCAGCAGACAAACAAACGGCAATGACGATGACGAGTTACTTGTGAAGTAAGACATCGGGGCATTCCTTTCACACAGAGGGGGAGGGCTACCAGCAGCTAAAACAAGCATGGGCACGTGTTAACCATTACCACGTGGTGAAGGTTACATGGAGCTTTTTCTAAAATAAAAAATTGTCTTTCATAGTGACCCTGACCATATGTAGCTACACTTGGCCCAAGTGTCCACTCTCTGCGGTCAATGACATGCTTCTGCCGTGACTCACACCAGGCCACCCAGCACTGCTTCCAGGCAGAGTGATGTCAGCAGTTTTCGTACACAGTTCTGCTGTCTGACCCTAATCCCAGGACCCTCACACGAGGCTTTTCTACAGAGAACCCAGCGGTTCTAACTGGCTAACAGCTACCTCTGCATGATCCATGAAACTAAGCCACAAGATCTGACTTTCAGTCCCTACTTTCAACACCTAAGCTCTCGACCTGGGGTGGGAAAACCTACCTACATGTTGTGAAGTCTGAATCTCAGCTGTATGCACCAAGTTGTACTTCCTGAAACTAACGAAATCCTTTCAAGCAGTAAAAGCAGAGTGGGTTTCAGTAAGGAATTGTGGGGGAGAGATCACGACACCAACAACACAGGTGGCCTCACCACCACTAACCCGGAAAGATTTCCCCATCCTCTGACCAGGGGGTCAGGAAATGGCCATGCTAGGAGAACTCGCTGGAGGCCAGGGTGCTCCACAGTAACCGAGGGGCCGCCGGGAACAGCAATGTCAAATTGTAGCAAGAGGAGCAGCTTTGTTCTCAGTGACCCCAGCCTCACTCAGCCATATGTGTCCTCCCTCTGCGAGCCCTGGGGAGGGTCCGCCCCCCGCGCGAGGCTGCTCACCATCTGATAACACCTCATACGCCTCAGCCACTTGCTTGAATTTTCTCTCCGCTTCTTCTTTATTCTCAGGATTTTTATCTGGATGCCATTTCAGGGCCAGTTTCCGGTATCTTAAAAAGAGCAAAATGGTACTGTTCACATCCAATGTCCAGAAATTCAACGGACTTAGAAACATAATTAAGCACAATAAGAGCTTCAGAGCTGCAAACTAGTGAGATTAATATTAGTTTCTATTGTAACATCTCCTTTTCTCCCAGAATGAAATAAATAAGCTCTAAAATCCAGGCAGCATAATACAAATCAACCTCTAGAGACAGGAAAAACGTTTTAAAAATGTCTGAGGACCAAAGTGTTATGCACAGTGTGCACTCATGGTGACAGGCTGAGGGAGTCTGGAGGGCCCTGCAGACGAAGACCCAGCATGACTGCGTCCGCGTGTCTGTGTCAGTGGGCAAGGCCAGCCAGCAGCCACAGCACAGGCAAGTGCTCCTGGTATCTTCACAACTCAACATCTCAATTCAGGATCCACTCAAACAGGTCACGACCAAGGTCGGTCTGCTCCAAGGTTACAGTTAACTTTCACAAGCACATGCTTCCCAAACACCAAAAAACAAAATGAAACAAAGCAACCTCTTTTCTAGTTAACTAGGCATAAGCAGTCCACATTGCAGAGGGGGGACACAAACAGGGGAGCAGGTGTGACCCTTAGAATAAGAACCAGACTGACCTTTCAACACTTACTAACGTAAGGCTGCTGTGGTTCGATTTACTTTTGTCATTTTAATAAAAAGAAAAACCTCAGCATAACTCATTAAAATCTGATTAGAGCTGGGATCATAATGCTAAGCCAGTCCTTTATTCTCCCATCATTGTGGACCATCCGTGTAGTAGCAGACCAAGACCCCTAAAGTGCTACAAATCCTCCATTAAAAAAAAAGACAAGCCACATGAAAGACTAAAGAGAGAAAGAACAACTGCTCTGCACTAGGGTGCTCAAGTGAAAATGAAAAAATGGGAGTCCAGGGTAAGTTTAAAGTGTCTACGCCTTGTGAAAAACTACGCATTTTTTCAGACTCCAGGCCTAACACGTTAAGTTAAGGAGCACCACACCCCCTTCGATGTGGACCTCTGACTCAAGTCTGACCAACACACCACTGCTTCAGTGCCGGAGGGGAGGCTAGCACTCAAGTGGAGGGAAAGCGCTCGGCCTGTGACTCAAACACAGAAAAGGATGCAGGTTTCGCAGGAGAAATGGGAAGGGAGGTGCCAGCCACACACGGCTTGTCCTCAAGGAAAAGTTCCGTGGTCCCGGCACATGAACAAGGGCAAGAGTCAACAAGAGGGACTGTCCTAAGAATACGCCACCAGCAGCTCATTAAAAGTAAGGAGGTGGCGGGGGGGGGGGTTCAGGGGCAGAGTGCGTGCTCAGCATGCACGGGGTCCTGGCTTCAGTCCCCAGAACCTCAGTTTAAAAAAGAAAGAAAAAGAAAAAAAGAAATAAGTTAAATTGTAGTCCAAGGCAGTATTTACTCAACTGCATACTTAACAGAAAAATCTTGATCCTTTCACCAGCAGCAGACTGCACACTTCCAGGTCCCCCCGGAGACTCCGACCAGCCCTGCTCTGCGCTCATCCAGCACGATGAAGACCTGCTTTTCCCTGAGTGAGTCACGGTGCTGTGCACATACTGCGTTTATTCAAGAACAGTGCAAAATCTCCAACCGTATCAAGCTGCTCTTGGCCGTGCCCGTGACCAGGTGTGAGCTCTCAGGTGCGTCCCCGTCGCCTGGCCCCGACGGGGCAGCTGCTCCTACCCGGTGTCCTGGCCCAGGTTTGACCCGGGGCGCTCGGCAAGCAGCTTCAAGTACGCCCAACTCCGCGGCCAGCCTGCTGTACTGGGGCTCAGCATTTTAAAATAAACCACTTGGTTCAAAACCCCTCAATTTCCACCTACAAACCTAAGACTAGTAGCACAGGCTTCATCATGTATTAAAAAGCTGGTCCCTACAACACAAACGGGAGCTTCGTTCCCAATTATTTCAGGCATCCTTATCAGTTTGGAGCTACGCTAAAAACCTGTAAAATCTAATGACATTTTCTGCTATTCACTAATACCAAAAGACTTAAGCAGATCCCAATTTACCTTGAGAGCCGCCTGTGACCCGAGACTTGCCTCGTGTGCTCACGTGGGGCAGGCCCCTGTCACACAGGTGAAGGCAGGACAGACAGCAGTGCAGGCCCCAGGCTTTAACGCGGACCAGGTGGGGTCACGCAGCGGGGATGCTTTTTAACAACTGCACCGAGGGGGTTTTGGCAGCATGTGCTGTGAGTGCCAGGGCAGCTCCACTTCACAGTCCGATGTCAAAGCTCTCTGAGGTTCTTTCACATCCTCAGTTAGTTTCCATCTAATTCCAGAGGAAATGGAATCCACTGTCCCAGGGCAAAGTAACAGGAACTCGAGTGCCCTTCTCCCTAAATGCAAGTGTACGGCGGGCCTAGGGCTGAGAAGGCAGAAGCTACTGTGCTGCCTGCTGTCTAAAACTAAAACTAAACCATGGCCTTCAAAGACTTACGCCACGTCCACTGCCACTGCCACACTCAATAAAAACTTACACCCCCAAACGACCAACGTACAACTGCACAGATTTACTGTTTCAGAAACATGATTACTTACGCCTTTTTAATGTCCTCAGCTGAGGCATGTCTCTGCACGCCTAGAACTTCATAGTAATCCACCATGTTTCAACAGGCTGTTGGAACGAGTCCTGCAATCAGAAAACCGTGGTCAGTGACAGGACTGTCGAGGTTGGGCTCGTCATGGGGCTGGGAACAGAGCAGGAGGGAGAGTATGTCACCTTGCTGGGCACTAAGCACCAGCCTGCTGGGCTGGGGCCTCCTCTGGGAACTCATTCTGAGGCTCGTGCCCTATGACCCTTCTTGCTGCGGGGGAGGGGGGGCGTGCTCTGAAATAGGCTAAGAATAGCCTAAACTAAATAAAACTGACAGATGACCCCGAGGCAGAGACTCAGGCCCCGGGGGAGCGTGAGTTCCCTCCTCCCTGGTGCACTCCTATGCGGCCACCAGCATGAACATGCTGTCCCTGCCCTGAGGACACAGCATGGGGGCCACACAGGCACCTTCCAGGTCAGGCGGCTCTCGCCAGGGACCAGCCAACGCCCTCCCACGCGTCCCTTTGGAGGGAAAAGGGAAAGGGCTCTGACTCAGGGCTATTCCTGCACCGTCCTCCCTGTGGCCTCAAACACCCGTCCCTCTGACAGAAAAACTTATGATGCCCTGCTGTCAGTAGAAGGAAAAGATGCCCTGAGACGGAGCCTTCATAGGAAACTCAGCAGCGGAGACCCGCTTCCCCTGCAGCCGCTTCCAGGGGCCGGAGGGTACAGTCCAACAGATTTGGCCTCAGGTCCCACATGTGCTCCCTCTTAACACAGGACATCTAACGAATTTACACCTTCACTTGACTGGCTAAATCACTTCATTAAACCAATGACCAAAAACTTACATGAAAGGCCTATTTCACACAGCAGCACAAAATAGCTTTGCCCAATAAAGTAAGTTCTTTGCTCAAAACCAAAGCTAGCTTTCCTGCAGCCCTTCCAAAAACTCTAGTATCAAATTTTGAAAAGAAAGGTAGTGACTATAAACAAATACATGAGATCATAACCTCCCTGAGGCCATTTTGCTGAGGTAGAACAACGTTAAAGTTGTGTAATATCACAACTGGGAAGTATTCCTTGTCTCAGGACAAGATGCACAGTGGTATATTTCTACTTTCCAATGCTGGGGAGCAACCATTGGCTGGGAGGGGGTACCTGTTACAACATGACTCCGCATGAAGTCATGTTGTGACCCTCATCAAACACAGAACTCTGCACAGAAGGGTCAGGAAGAAGCACACACAGAGAAAGTCAATTTGGTACCAGTCCAAGGACCCCAGGCCAAATTCACTCAAAAATATCACAGGATAATCAAAAATAAAAACCCCTCCTACCACCTCAAAAAAATTCCAACGACCATGTCTGAAAAGACAGCTGAGCTCCCAAGGAAGTGGCAGCTCAGAAACCACCCGAGAACTAACTGCAGCCGGAGCAGCGCTGGAGGCGGGAGGACAGAACTGCTCCTGAGGCACAGGAAGCTGGCAGCGGCGAGGAAGAGACACACGATGGGGGAAGCTCCTCAAAAGGCTGCGGCTGAGAGAAAGGGGGACAGAGAAGAACTCTTCTCTACTGAACTGCAATGAAGGGGCGGGGAGCACCCTGAGAACCCAGGTCTTCAGCCTCAGGTGCGCAGAATGGACTCTCAGGACCACCATCAGCCCACAGTGCTCCGAGCTCTCCACCACATGCCACCCCAGGACGGGGAAGCACACACAGCTGCACCGGACAAGTAAGTGTCTACAACCCATGTCACAGAGATGCCAGAGGAAGACAATCTCTGCTGAGATGAGCTCAGAAACATGAGAAAAGCATCAGATGGGTAAGAGCTAGAAGACCTCCAGGAATGTGAAATGAGAACAACCCAAAAGGGAACACATCATAAAGTGTTCAGAAAATAATCACAATAAAAGTGGAAACCACAATGGGGGTGGGGGACCATCTGCTGCTCTGGAAATAACTGCAATAATGGTAATAACATTAACACGGCTGCTGTGATTTACAAGTGGACTAAACAGAGAGTGATGTGGAAGTTAGAGCTGAGAAAATCATCCAGTGAAGGAGAGACACTGAAATAGAATAAGATAAAACATAAACCTAGGGGAGGGGATAGCTCAAGCGCTAGAGCACACGCTTAGCAATGCACAAGGTCCTGAGTTCAATCCCTAGTACTTCCTCTAAAAACAAATAAACCGAATTACCCTCCCCCTCCAAAAATTTTAAAAATTAATAAAACATAAATCTAAAGATAAGCAAGAGGCCAAGATCAAGAGGAAATGAGAGGTGGTGTTGAAACTGGTCACTCGTCTCCAGAACTAATCAAACATAAAACAGGGCCAACTCACAAACCAAATCCAACAACACAGTAAAAGGCTCATACACCACTAAGCAGGATTCATCCCAGGGACGCAAGGATTTTTCACAAGTCAATCAAGGTGATGCACCACACTAACAAACTGAAGAATAAAAACCATATGATCATCTCAATAGACGCAGAAAAGCTTTTAATGAAATTCAACATCCATTTAAGATTAAAAAAAAAAAAAAAAACTCCAAAAAGCCAGCACAGAGGAAACATACCTCAACACAGTGAAGACCGCTTATGACCAACTCACAGCTAACATCACACTCCATGGTGAAAACCTGAAAGCATTTCCTCTAAAATCAAGAACAAGCCAAGGATGCCCGCTCTCACCACTTCTGTTCAATGTAGTTTTGGAAGTCCTAGCTAGAGCAATCAGAGAAAAACAAATGGAATCCAAATTGGAAAGGAAGACATAAAACTGTCACCATCTGCAGATGACATGATTACTCTCCATATAAAATCCTAAAGACACCACCAGAAAACTACTAGAACTCATCGATGAATTTCGGTAAAGCTGCAGAATGCAAAATCAAATACAGAAATCCATTGCACTTCTATACACTAGCAACAATACCAGAGAGAGAAATTAAGGAAATAATCCCATTACCACTGTATCAGAAAGAATAAACACCCAGGAATAAACCTACCTAAAAAGGCAACAGACCAGCACTCTGAAAGCTGTAAGATGCTGAAGAAAGAAAGTGAAGATGACACAGATGGAAAGATACGCCACTTTCCTGGACTGGAAGAATGAACAGTTAAGATGACCACACTACCCAAGGTGATCTACAGATTCGATGCAGTCCCTATCAAAGTACCAATGGCATTTTTCACAGCACTAAACCAAAAAAATAAAAAATCTGCATGGAAACACAAGACCCCGAATAGCCAAAACAGTTTTGAAAAAGAAGAATGGCACTAGAGGAATCATGCTGCCTGACTTCCGAGTACACTACAAAGCTAGTCATCAAAACAGCACGGCATTGGCACAAAAACAGAGATCAATGGAACGGGACAGAAAGTCCAGAAATCAATCCATTCCTTACCTTCAATTCATCTACAAAAAGGAGGTGAGAATAGACAATGGAGAGAAGACAGTCTCTTCAATAAGTGGTGCTGGGAAAACTGGACAGCTACATGTAGAAGAATGAAATTAGAACATCCTCTAACACCACATAAAAAAATAAACTCAAAATGGAGTAAGAACCTAAATGTAAGACCACATACTATAAAACTCCTAAAGGAAAACATAAGCAGAACATTCTTTGACATATATCACAGCAGTCTTTTTTTGGATCCGTCTCTTATTTAATAGAAATAAAAGCAAAAATAAACAAATGGGACCTAATGAAACTTAAAAGCTTTTGCACAGCTACGGAAACCATGAACAAAACAAAAAGACAACCAATAGAATGGGAGACAATATTTGCAAATGATAGGACAGACAAGGGCTAATTTCCAAAATATACAAAGAGCTCAATACAGCTCAATATCAAAAACAAACCCCATCAAAACATGGGCAGAAGACCTAAAGAGACATTTCTCCAAAACACACAGAGAGCCAAAAGGCACATGAAAAGATGCTCAACATCGCTACTTACCAGAGAAATGCAAATCAAAATTACAGTGAGGTATCACCTCACAGCAGTCAGAATGGCCATCATCATCATCAAGTCTACAAATGATAAATGATGGAGGGAATGTAATTTGGTGCAGCCGTTACGGAAAAGAGTATGGAGATACCGTGAAAAACTAAAAATAGAGTTACCATAAGATGCAGCAATCCCACTCCTGGGCATATAACCAGAAAAGACAAAAACTAATTCAAAAAGACACACGTGCCCCACTGTTCATGGCAGCACTATTTACAATAGCCAAGACTTGGAAGCAACCTAAGTGTCCATCGACAGATGACTGGATAAAGAAGTTGTGGTGTGTACACACACACACACACACACACACACACACACGAATACTACTCAGCCATTAAAAAGAATGAAGTAATGCCATTTGCAGCAACGTGGATGGACCTGGAGATCGTCACACTAAGTCAAGTCAGTCAGACAAAGACAAACATATCATCTGTATGTGGAATTATTAAAAACTTACACAAAGGAGCTTATTTACAAAGCAGACTGTGGTTACGGGGTGGGGCGGTCTGTAGGTGCACCTGCTGGCACACCACAGATGGACACGGTCCTGCTGCACAGCCTGTGAGCATCTATAATGAAAAGGTGCACGTGTGTAACTACATCACTACGCTGTACACCTGAAACACTGTAAATCAACTACTTCAATAAAAAATCAGTTTTAAAATGGAAAAAAGAAATAAAAAGATTTTAAAAACCAGGGCCAACTCCTTTTTTCCCCCAGCTTGACCAAATTACAGTTGACAGAATTCTTTACATTTAAGGTGTAAAACGTGCCAACATACACTGTGAACTTACTACAATCGAGTTCACTAGCTTTTCCATCACCTCAGATACCATTTCTTTTTAGTGCTGAGAGCACCTAAGACCTACTCTTAGCAAACTTCAAGTTACGTGACACTTCACTATTCCCTCTACTCACTGCGCTGCATGTGAGGTCTCCAGAAATCACTCGTCTCTTACTGAAGGTCTGCACCCTCTGAATGACATCTCCCGGAGCCCCCAGCCCCAGGCAGCCACTCTTCTACATTTGTTTCCTTCAGTGTCAGTTTCTTAGATCCCGTATGGACGTTGAGATGCAGGGCTCGTCTCTGTGTCTGGCTTACCATCCTCCACGTTGTCACAAGTGGCAGGTAGGATTTCCTACTTTTTTAAGGCTGAGTAGTTCAGTTCACCCTCAGCCCTGCCACCACCTGGGAGCACCCAGAGCCCAGGGTGCCATGTGGACAGCAGAAAGCACAACCTGCTGCTCAAGTGTAAGGATAAACACACTGGTCGAAAACAAGCTTGAGGACAGCACGTGAGGAAGACAAATGCGCAGGACGTCAGTTCCACGCGGACCTTACAAAAGCAGGAACAGTGTAATGGTGGACACCGTGGGTTGGGAGAACCGGGGAGGTGTCGTCCAAAGTGTACAGACCTGCAGCCGGAAAACGAATACGTTATGGAAACTGGACGCCCAGTACCGTGATTACAGCCAACAAAACAGGATTTTGTAACATTCAGAGATGCTAAGAGACTAGATCTTAAATGTTCTCTCTGCATAAAAGGTGATTACATGTGACAGAGGTGTTAGCTAACTCACGTAGTAATCATACTGCAGTACATCAATGATTCAAATCAACCTGTCTCAAATCAATTACATCTCCATTTTTAAAAATAAAATTTCAGAAAGAAAATGTAACCTTACATGATGAGAGAGGGCCACACAGGGATCCTCGTGGGAAAGCGTAACACAGGACTCCAAAATTTTTTAATTTAACAAAACACGTATAAGCAGGCATAATTCTAAGTGTCCTATAAACCTTAACTCATTTAACTCAAATACTTCAGTAAAACAAAATAAAGATATCCTAAAATTGAATGTTTTGTTTTCTCAGCTTTTTTAAGACACAACTGACATATAACATTGTACAAGTTTAGGGTGTACATCATGCACCTTAATTTCATTAAAACTAAATTTTTTTTTAAAACTACAACTGACCCTTGAACAACGCAGCTTTGAGCTTTACAGGTCCACCTGCGTGTGGATTTTCTCTTTCTTTCTTTCTTTCTTTCTTTCTTTTGTGTGTGTGTGTGGTGGGGGTGACTAGATTTCTTTCTTTTCTGAGGAGGTGCTGGGGACTGCACCCAGGACCTTGTGCACGCGGAGCACGCCCTCCACCGCTTGAGCCATATCCTCTCCCTCGGATTTTCTCAGTAGAAATACTAGTAACTTTTTTAGATACTTGCCACAATTTGAAAAAACTCACAACTGTGCAGCCTAGAAATATTGAAAAAAAATTAGGCACATTATGAACACAAAAGAGATAGTGTAGATACCAGTCGATCCTCACATAGGCATAAGGTGAGTGATACTTAATATAAAACTAGTAACGTTCTAGTCTTCTTACTGTTTTCAAACTTTGCTTCCAAATTATTACATCACCATACAGAATGTCTCTCCCTCCCATGTCAGCTTATCATCGCAAGGAAAAGTGTTTTTTATGTAACAATGTTTCCAATACTGTCTTATAAGTAATTGTAATACTGTAAGCCATAAAAATGCTGTAGGATTCGCTCCTCAGCGTGCAGGCCAGGCTCTCTGAAGCCTCACAGCTATCACTATGCTGCCTCAACAGTCATTCGCTGCTTCTTCGTTATCAGTGTGTGAATCATCACACCCATAAAGAGACGTGTATTTCTTTTCCACAGTATCTTTTCATTTTTGTTGTCTTGTGTTAACATCTACAGTGTTTTGTATCACATAAGACAATACTGATGTAGGTACTGACAGACAATTCACATTCTAAACAGATATTGTGGGGGGGGGGTACAGCTCAGTGGTAGAGCCCATGCTTTTAGCAATGCACAAGGTCCTGGGTTCAATCCCCAGTACCTCCGTCAAAATAAATAAACAACCTAATTACCCTCCCCACCTAAAAAAAAATTAAAATACAGATAAACTAAAAAAAATTTTTTTAACTGTGTAAAAACGGTATCAGTTAAGTACAAAAATGTATTTTCTCTTTATAATTTTAATTTTTTTCTATCTTTCTCTATGGTAAGAGTACCATGTAATAAACACATAAAATATGTGTTCATCAACCATGTTATAAGTAAGGCTTCTGGTCAACAGTAGGCTCTAAGTTAAGTTTTGGAGGAGTCAAAAGTCGTAATTTTCAACTGTGGGGGATCAGCGCCCCTAACCTCATTGTTCAAGGGTCAGCTGTACACTGTTTTGAGACAAACTCATGGGCAGGAAAGATGTACAAGGCGAACACTAAGTGTGTGCACAGCAGCATGACTCTCAGGAAGCATGCACTGGAGGAAGAGCATCTCCAGGAACAGTAACTTCACGAGGATAAAGCAAAGAATTCAAAAACTAGCGTGGCCTCAAAACATCCCGACCAGCACAGCATTACAACATAAAAGGAAGCGTGCAGGACGCCAGCGGCTGGGGGGGACGGGGGTGGGGAGTCACTGCTTTATGAGTATAGAGTTTCAAAGTGGGAGGGTAGAAATGTTCTGGAGACGACGGTGGTGATAAACACACAACAGTGTGAATATAATGCCACTGAACTGTTCACTTAAAAATAAGATGCTGTTTATGTTATGCAAAAACAAGGTACACTAGATCTAGAAGCACTTTTTATATATATTTTCTTTTTATACATTATATATCTGAAATTGTATATTACGCTGTTTTTATTTAAAAAAATACTTTTTAAAAAACACCCACAATCATATCATTAAGCAGAGAAAAAGTTAACTTGTAAGATTTGAGCACATTTAACAAGCTTGATGTAATGGACATTGAAATAGGGCCCCACAGCAGACATGAGAAAATACCAAGGCCGTGTGGTCTGGCATGCTTAACACTCCCGCTTAGAAGGCTTACAAAAACCATGGAATTAAGAGAAAAATCAATTATGACAAACCACAAAGAAATAGCTGCGAAAACAACACTTTTTTCTTTTTTGAGAATGCCCTTGGGTCGAAGAAATCATAAAGGTATTAGGATATATTTAGATGTACAAGAACTACATATCAATTTCATCAACTGACCACGGTGAAATTCAGAACCTCAAATACATTAATAAAAGTTCTAGATGGTAGGTGGTTAAGAACTCAGAACAGGCTACAAGATGTGCCATCTTTACAACATAAAAGTATGTGAATGTAAAAATATATATCTTTGTCAAACAGAATCTCAGTTTTTTAAAATTACAAATTAGGGATAAAATATGGTTACTATTTTCTTGTAATTCCTCCCACTTAACATTAAAATCCTATCAGCTGTGATAGATATGCAACAGATAACCAAAACACTAACTGGAGAACGTACTCTCGGTACACGGTTGCTCAATGCACAGCTTTTCTCAATTGTGTTCTGGTACGTTCAACATAAAGTCCTGGAGAATCTGTTCTGCACGCAACCAGTTATGGGAGCGAGCACCCAGTTACAGAAGGTTTCTCTGTTGATAATTAGAAAATGTGAAGCACAGTGGTTGGCTGGTGAGAGCAGCAAGTTCAGTCTGGAAATCACTACCCACAGAAGAGCTGGCTGGCAAGAACACAGCAACCTCGGATCTTCTGGTATTAAACTCTGGACCACGAGCCACTCAAAATCAGCATCCCTTCACCGGGACTTCCAAGGGCTGTAACCACCTACCCATCATCAACCACTTTCACTCTGCAGCCCCAGGACTGCCGCGTGGGTCTGCAGGGACGCGACGTGCGGGGAATACTGGGGACACCAGCCCACCGCCACCCACGGAACCAGGGGAGGATCTCGCCTTTCCTAACAGCTGAACCGCTGCCTGAGCCACGCGTGACCAGAGGTCGTCCAGTGTGTCCGATGCCGCTGCTCAGACATCTCTGCTACCAGTTCGCAGCTCACGCGTTTTGTCTCGTGTCCGCAGTAAGGTGCCAGCGTCTGGGCGGATGACGACGACGGTGAGGAGGGAGATCCTCGGGGCAGGCAGTGCCAGCACGGGAAGGTGGGCTTAGACTCTAGCGGCCTGCCTGCCAAGCGGAGTGCCGAGACTACTTACTTAACCTCCTTGAACAGCCACTGGAAGGCTGATCTATCCCCCAGGAGGGTCTCTGGGACTGAGGGTGCACAAGAGCACCATCAATAAACAGCGCCCGGGATACGAGCAGCACTCAAGTGTTGGCTGTTTCTCTCTCCTCCTAAAATGGAGACTACCCCACGAAGAAAGTTCAAATGAGCCAATTGTCCAAGGAAGAGCCCCAAACCTCACCATCCAAGGCCCCTTCTGTAGAACTCTGGACACACACCACCTCCCTACTCCCTCGATCAGTCCTGTCCAGCTCCCACCCCTGCACCAGAAGCTTACTCGGCCTTAAGGTCAAGAGAGGAAAAGCCTCCCCCAGTAGCACCCGTGCACTCAGGGCTCATGTGTCTGACTCCCCAGACCCTAAACGCACGAGGGCTTTCCGGTCACATGGCCTGCGGTTTGCCTGCTCCCCTCGGTCAGCCGTGAGCATCAAGGAGGAGAGCGCCGGGCCTCGAAGCCCTTCTCTCCCCCGTGCCTCTGTGCTTCTGTCGCTCCCATTATCCAAATACCATTGATGCAGCAGTGATTCCCTAATTTTAGGTCCCACTTTGGTGCTCGAGACACAAGTGACAGATGGCTACCTGACGTGGCCATCTGGATGCCTGACAAACATCCCAAATAGAACATGACCCAGTGCAGCTGCCGCCCGCCCCACTCCCACACCTGGTCTCTCCCTAGTAAATTCTACCCCATGCCCAAGCTGCTAGGTGGGAAACTGTCCCGAGCAGTGATCGACACTGGTACATCCACATACACTCAACTAACCAACCCAGAGCTCTGCCTCATTTCTCTGCAGAACAGCTCAGTCCCTCACTCTTCTCTCGTCATCCACACCAGACACCCCACCCTGAGACACCGCCAGCCTCTCCTCTCACAGCCAAGGGAACACATCACAACAGACACAACATGCCGCCCAGCGCCAGACGAGAGTGGCTCTCAAGGACGCAGTCAGCTCCACTGGGGATCGCTGCCCTGGCTGCTTCGAGGTCCAAGGCAGGGAAGGCACAAGATGAGCCGAGGGCACGTGCCAAGCAAGCAGAGATGCTATCAGGAGGTTCAGGCCTAGGCCCGGAAACCGAGGGAAGACCATGCGGCTGTGCCAGGGTGGAGGAGCAGGAGTACCTGACAGCTACGTGCCACGTGGGCTCCTGGACTGGTGTCTGGAGCAGGAAAAGAATGCCGGGGGAAAACTGGTGAGATGTGAATGAAGTCTGTAGTTAACATGACCGTACCGATATTAATTACTTAGTTTTGAGAAACACAATTTAGTTACATGCATTATATTAATGACAGCTGGGTAAGAAGCAGGCAGGCAGACTCTACAGCTATTCTGTAAATACAAAATGGTTTCAAAATAGTTACTTTCACTTTTTTTTTTAATTCAAAAAGAGAAGTACAGCCATGTCAAAAGGGCATCGGAACACCCCCTGGATGAAGCCCCACAGACCAGCGGGCACTCTGGGCGGCCACACACCTTTTTCTTGCCCGTTTTACTGAAACAACCCGCCACAGAGCACGCTCGGTTAAGGGTACACACAGCACGCAGGACTCCCTGGTGAGCTTCCTATCGTATCACAGACACAGGACAAGACAGAGGGCCTCTCCTTGCTATGAGGACCCAGGAGCTACCTTCCACTTTCACGTGTGAACACACGGCGGCGGCAGTCGCACTTCCCAGGACACACACTGCTCCCAGCACTCGCTCATCTCGTAACTGGAGGGACTGCAGGGCATGGCGTGCACACGGACCAGCACCACCACCACCACCGAGCGTTTACGTCACCGCACTGCCTCTCCTGTGCAGACTGCCTCTGTACCCTGACAACTGTTGAGCCAACACTCTTTTCACAGAATTCCAGCAGACAAATGCAGGAGAAATGTGAGCACTGGAAAACTCTCATCCTGAAACCCCGACACTGCGGCTCTCAGAGCACTGACGTGACTGGCAGTGTCCACACCCTCGTTAAACAATAAGGGCCTTGACAGAAATCACTTAAGCCTCGCCGCAGAAAGCACCGCCACCGCCTAAGCACTAACCTGTCCCCACTGTCGCTGCTGAACCCACTCCCGGAAGCAGCCCGCTGTCTGGTGGCCCTGGGCTCCCCTCACGAAGCTCCGCAGCGGGCCCCACAGAACGGCCACGCCTGGTCTCCATTCAGGGCCCACAGCGCAGCTCAATGTCCCCTCCGTGCAGCTGTCTTCACACATTCAAGAGCTCTACTTCCTATTTTACTCTCCAGGCTGGCACATCCTTACGTCTCTTTCAATTACTCCCCAAACCACCGCCCTGGCCTCGGCCATGAGCAAGCCCCAAAACCGCAATCCCTGGGCACCCAGAGTCCAACACTGTATCGAGGAGACACTCCAGTTGTCGCCAACAGAAGACTGTTCCCCACTTCCCTCCTGACTCCCAGGAAAGCCGAGAAGCCTCTGGTCACTGTCCAGCCTGTCACTCCCTTGTTGCACCTGTGGCTCCTCAGACAGGTGGGGGGCACGGCCTGCCCCATAAAGTCCACCCTGGGTATCCTGGCCCACTGTCCTAACACATCAAAACCTTCTGGGTATCAATTATATCACCAACACATTCAGTCCCAGGAAAAAACAATGATGTGGTTTGAGTGCATTTCTCTATATAAATTTAACATTTGTAACAATCATATGCTACTTCTGGGGCCAAGTCACCAACTGTAGGAGACAGACGTGCACATACAATGAAGTGTGTATGGTGTGCTGCGGAGAGGTTGTGGAGACAGCGTAGCAAAGAAGGCTTAAAGGAACACTCCATTCACTGAAGAACTGAAGGACAGGAAGCAGCCCCCTGAGCAGAGAGGGAAAACCTCAGACAAAAGCACAGCTTATGCGCAGTAAACATGATACAAGCACACAGCTCACGTGAAACTCAAGAAGTCAGTATGTCAAGAGATTTCAGTATGACGTTTACTAGCAAGGGCTCAAGACAAAAAACAGAAGAATTTCAGAACATGCTCAAAATTTAGGACTTTTCAACTCTAAGGGCTCTTAAGCATCAGTGTAAGCGGGGGCGGATTTGAAAAGGTCGCGTATGGTGCAAAGTAAGCAGAGTTCCAAAGGAAGAGAGAGATGACGGGGTTGGGGGAGATCCGTTAACAAAACATTCTGGAGAGATGCATGTCCAAATCAGAGCCACGACAGGAGAGACGGAGGATAGAGTAGAAGAGCGAGGAGATGCTCTGACAGCTGTTGAGGGTCACTCTCTAAAGCAATGAAATGTCACTGGAAAGGTTCCATGCACAGCCACAACTGTTGTATGAAAAATGTCAAAAGACTTCCTTCTATTTCCATTGAAAACACAACAATTTTAAAAAGCTTTTCAATCTGCGTAATTACATCCTGCTCAGTTTAGTACTAATGACGGCTCTACCAGGTGAGAAGGAGCCGGGGGCTCCCGCACCGGGCCTTCTGATTCAGCACAAACCCTTGTCACAAGCACAGCTGTGGGGACCGGGGCAGCCAGAGGAATTCAGGCCACTGCCCAAGGTTCCAGTAAACTCAAAGCCCACAGTCTGCCTGCAGAGCTCCCACCCTCGGGGCCAAACTGCACTGCCAACTCAGCTCACCAGGACAAGCGAGCCCAGGGCCGAGGGCTTCACACGAGCACACTCTTCACATCAACGCCATCTCTTCAGTGTTAAGAAGGGCCAGCCAGGTTACCAACTCTGAAGACATTCAGATAAAAATGTGCTCCACACAGACAGTAACACGAGAATACTCCAAGGTCTAGAAATGGAGATCCCAGTAAGGTGCTGAAGACCTCAGACCTGAGATCTGAAAAGCTGGCTCGAGTACTGCTACCACAGCCGCCACCCGCAGCGGGAGCCACAGGTCAATTCACTTCCCGCTGCTTCGGAGTAATCCCGCACAAAAGAAACAATTTAAAATTTGACAAAATCCAAGAAAGGTTAATTGCGTTCACGTTACTTCTGACTAACCCCAGAGTTTTACACAAAAAGCCACTTACACATTTGTATCAGCAATTTCCCTACAGAAGTCAGTATTTCTAAATATTAACAGCATTATTTTAAAAAACTGATAAACCTATACACTAAAAAATACAAAAAACAAAAAAACAAAATCTATACATTAAATGCCCAATATTTAATATACATTAGATGAGATGATAAAAGGACCCTCAAAACCTAGGAGCACTACCCAGCTCCAAAACAATTTTAAGTAAACCAACAGGTAACAGGCTAGCATACAAATACTATTTCACACAGAGACTATTTCCCATTGACACAAACCTTCGTTTAGCTTCAGTCCTTCTAACACCATCTTTCTAAAGCACCGAATATATGCCTTTATTTTCAGAAGGATGCCGTCCATGGCACTGAGACACTTCCCACGGCCTTCCCACGATGGTCGGCACTGGGGTCCACACCAGGAGCCGGTCTCCTGACCTGCCTTTCCTCTCATCTCCCTCGTTCGGGGATCACAGGAGGACAGGGAATGCCGGGAAAATACAGGCCCTCAGAAGGACTGAGCACCCCACCCCCCCCGCCGCCTTCCCTGGGTCAAGGGCAACATGCTCCCACCCAGAAGCCAGCGCACGCCCCTCAGCGCTGGGGGCAGCGCAGGGCCCTGCGGGAAGAGCAGGCAGAGCAACGTGCCCACCAGGACCTCAGCAGGTGGGAACGCAGTCAGCAAGCAACGCCTCACACCGCACTGCCCACAAACGAACCTGCCAGCCAGACCAGCCACTTAAACTTCAAGTCGTTAAAACCAAATACCATTTGAGAACTCATTCCCTCTGGCACAGGAGCCGCACTTCCAGGGATCAGCAGCCAGAGTGGCTACTGGCGTCCGTCCTGGAAAGCACAGGTAGAGGGCACAGTCCTCAGTCGGAGCCAGTGGGAAGCATCCTAACAGAAGTCACCTCGGACCCCGGGTGAGGAGCGGGGAGGTGCTCTCAGACTGCACTCATCATCTTTCCTGTAACTTCCCACGGACACCACCTACTGTGTGTTAAGGAAGCTATAGGAAAGCAGTGCTTTTATTCTGAATTAAGGAAAAAAAGCTTCTTAGGACAACTAATTTGTTAATCTATGCAGTTTCCAACAAAATAGGCCTAATCAAGTGAAAAAGATTTAACTCGCCCTCTTCAGTAAAGCCACTGTCTACCCTAGTAACTATTAACCCAAAATAACTGCCTCCTCCAATAAATCTAACCCCCTTCATGTCAGGACTCTGAGAAAGCATGTCACATCCAAGTCCAGCAGTATCCACTCATCTGAGTACCACCTCGGTGGAAAGGCGTGCATGCATGCGTATTTATAAATTATGTCCAGATGCCTCAGAGATGCCGTGTGCGCAGTTCCAGGCCATCACTGTGAAGCCAGTGAAGTGGGTCACACACTTTTTGGGGCTTCCCAGTGCATACAGATACTTTACACTGCAATCTGTTAGGGATGCAATAGCACTATGTCTAAAAAACCAGTATGCATACCTTAATTTAAAAACACTTTATTGTTTGAGAAAACAAAAAGCTAACCTAACCATCATCTGAGCTTTAGCATCTTTCTGCTGGTGGAGGGTCTTGCCTCGATGCTGATGGCTGACAACTGCTCGGGGTGGTGGTTGCACAGCTGTGGCAATTTCTTAAAATAAGGCGATGAAGTTTGCTTCATTGGCTGACTCTTCCTTTCACAGAAGATTCCCTGTAGCAGGCAGTGCTGTGTGATGTTTTACCCACAGGGGAACTTCTTTCAAAACTGGACTCAATCCTCTCAGACCCTGCCCTATCAGCTAAGGTTCTGTCACACTCTAAACGCTTCGTTGTCATCGGGACACCGTCACAGCGCCTTCACCAGGAGAGGATTCCGTCTCAGGAAACCACCTGCTCTGCTCATCCTTTTCCGTGCACGTTTATGGTAAGGCTGCAGCAGTTCAGCCCCAGCTTCAGGCCCCCCGTCTAATCCCAGTTCTCCTGCTGTTTCCACCACGTCCTTCCTGCACTGAGGTCTTGAACCCCCCAAAATCATCCATGAGGGTTAGAGTCAACTTTTTCTGAATTCCTATTAATGTTGATGTTTTGATCTCTTGCCATGAACAGTAACTGTTCTTTGATGAATTTATGATGGTGAATCCCTTCCAGAGGGTTTGCAGCTTACTTTTCCCAGATCCATCAGAGGAATCAGTCTACAGCAGCTACAGCCTTATGAATGTATTTGTTTAACACATGCAAATTCAAAGTACTCCCTGATCCGTGGGCTGCAGAGTGGACGCTGTTACAGGCATGAAAACGACATGACTCTCACCATCCGTCTCCACAAGAGCTCTTGGGTCACCAGGTGCGTTGTCTAAGAGAGTAATATTCTGAACACAATCTTTATCTCTGAGTAGATCTCAAAAGCAGGCTTAAAATATTCAGTAACCACGCTGTAACCGGGTGTGCTGCCACTCAGGCTTTGTTCTGTTTACAGAGCGCCAGCAGAGTAGACTTAGCATCATTCTTAAGGGCCCTGGGGTTTGAAATGGTAAATGAGCACTGGCTTCAACTGAAGTCACCAGCTGCATTCCAGAGGCAGCCTGTTCTTTGCAGCCAGGCGCCGACTTCTCTCTGCTGTCCTAGCCGACACCGCCCTCAGTGTAACGCCGCCTCACCACAAACCCGCAGCTCAGTGCGGGCCTGCATCAGCCCAGCTGGACCTTCTGGAGGAGGTTGCCAGCCTGCATCTCCTGCTTCACCTGCACTTTTATTTTATGAAGACGGATTCTCTCCTCAAACCTCATGGACCAACCTCTGCTGGCTCCAAACTGTTGTGGGCTGTCTCACCTCTCCCAGCTTTCACAGAACTGAGCAGGGTCACTAGCACCGTGCACTGGGTGAGGGCTTGGTTAAGGGAATGCTGTGGCTAGTCTGATCTTCTCTCCAGACACTGAAACTTTCTCCCTAACAGCAGTAAGCCTATTTCACTTTCTTACCACTGGCGGGCTCACTGGAGGCGCACTTTTAATTCCCTTGAGAACTTCTCTGCATTCACAACTTGGCTGTCTGGCACTAGAGGCCTAGCTCCCCGCCTATGGCAGCTCCTGACAGGCCTCCCTTTCTGGCTTCTGATTTAAAGTGAGAGATATGCAACTCTTCCTTTCACTTGAGCAGAGCCCACTAAGGAGTAATTAACCGGTCTAATTCAATATTGCTGTGTCTCAGGGAATATCGGGAGGTCGGACGTGGCGGGGAGAGATGGCCCCTCAGTGGTGCAGTCAAAACACACAACATTTATTAATCAAGCTCGCTTTCTTAGATGGGCGTGGTTTGTGAGCCGCAAAACAATTACAACAATAACATCGAAGATCAGTGATCACCGTAACAAACAAAGTAATTCAAAATACCTCAAAAATTACCAAAGTGTGACAGTGTCACAATGTGAACAAATGCTGTTGGGAAAACGGGGCCAACAGACTAGACAGAGGCAGGGTTGACACAAACCTTCAGTTTGTTTAAAAAAAAAAGGCAGAATCTGAGAAGTGCAATTAAGCAAAGCACTACAAAATGAGGTCTGCCTGCACCTGCCCTACTACCATGTACATTAAAGCCAAAAGTAAAATTACAAATGAGGAAATTTAGAATATTGTATGTACTTACCAATTACGATGGTTTCACACCATAATCAGCTCATCTCGAGGGACACAGTCAGGAGGAGAGACCAGCCAGAAGGCCCTGGCAGTGCCCTTCCCCC
The DNA here is from genome assembly GCF_036321535.1 of Camelus dromedarius. NCBI lineage: Eukaryota > Metazoa > Chordata > Mammalia > Artiodactyla > Camelidae > Camelus > Camelus dromedarius. The sequence continues at coordinate 1,036,317 of NC_087442.1, forward strand.
CTGGCAGGTGGGGGTTCCGTGCAGAATCTCCCCCGATGCCCAACCCCTGCAGTCTTTTACCCCTAGACTGGTTTACAAATACAGGTATCCCTTGCTTTTCCAGAGTCCAAAGTTCCCTTAACATGTCACTTGTAAGAAAGACCCACATTAGTACCTGTTTTCACTAACCAAAAGAAATACAAAGAGGATTTTCAATTTTACAGGAAAAAAAAAAAAAAGAAGAAAGTGAAAATCTCATCCAATGTGTTCTGCAGCGAGCGCTACAAAGGAAGCGGCGCCCAGAGCAGCGGGAGGGGCCCCGCCAAGCCCCTTCCTTCCCGGGACGACCCGTGGCGTCTCAGCGCCCAGTCCCACAGCTGGGACTGTGTCTTGAGTTTCACCTCTAGGAGTGCTACCAATTCCCCAGAGTAAATACTGGAGGAAAAAATGCCCTGGTGCTTCAGTCAAGGGGAGGGGGAAAGGAACATAACTGAGGAATCTGATAGGACAATAAAAACCTCAAAAACTGAAAAACAAAGAGACTAAAACAAAAACAGAACACCCAAGAACTGTGGGACACACATAAGGAGGTCACCAGAAGGGAACAGGAGCAATGTTTTCAAGCACGAGTCAGTCCTGAAGCAATGACAGAATTTCCCCCAAATTCACATCAGACACCAAACCACACATCCAGGAAGACCAGAGACCACCACACAGGATAAATTAAAAAAAAAAAAAAAAAAAACTAAGCCTACGCTTATTATATGCAAACTTCAGAAAAATCCAAGACCAAAACACCTTGGAAGAAGCCAGACAAGAAAAACCCCTCCCCTACGCTAGTAGAGTGGGGTGGGAAAAAAAAGAAAAAAAACGGAATGAAAGATCTTAAGTGTTGAGAAGGGGGTGGCAGGGCACCAACCTAGAATCCTGTAGCTGCAAAGTTATCCTTCAGAAGTGAAGAATAAAGATATTCTCTGGCAAAGAAAAAGAAGAATTTGTTGGCATCACATCTGTCCTGTTAGAAATATTAAAAGTTCTTCAGAGAGAAGGAAGACAATATAGATCAGAAACACAGATCTACATAAAGAGCATTAGACAAGAAATAAGTAGATGTCAGATAGAAACTTACTTTTCTTAGGTTTAGTTGATCTAAGAGATAAGAGTGTATTCGAACAAGAGCAGCGATGTGCTCGGCTGTGCAGGCTTCTGTGCACACCTGAGCCCACGTGCAGGTAGGTGCAGTCAATGAGGCCGACACAAGGGCGGGGAAGGGAGACTTAGGAAAGTGTGGTGGTCCAGTGCCCGACTACCTCCAGAGCCGCGCAGCACTCATGACTGTGTACTGCAAACTCTAGGGTAACCATTTTAAGTTTTAAAAACATACATTAAGAAAGAAGAGAAAATGAAAGTATGTAAAATGTTCCATTTAAACCACAAAAGGCAGAAACGGTGTGGAAGACCAAAGCATCAACAATAATAACAATAATCACTTTAAACATCAATGGTCTAAATACACCACCCCCACACCCCCCTACCAGAACTGCTCCCAGAAGCCGCACCTCTTGGCCCTTCACACAGGCAGGACCTGCTCACCCTTCTTCAGTGAAACTGTGAGCGGAACTGGGGCCATTTAAATTACTAGCTTTTTCTTAACTTTTGGTAGAGCATGCAAAGTGGAAATTGGCAAATAATGAATCCATGTGAAATCAGAAAATACAAGGATGATCATGGGACATGATGAACGTCCAGCTGCACTACTGTGGTAATCACACTGCAACATGCAAATGTGTAAAACTAACACGCTGTACACCTCTTCCATGTCAATCACACATCAGTAAAAAATTTTTTTAAATCCAGGATAAATTATCAAAATCAAAAATCTATGTAGCAGGACAAAAAAATTGACAGTGGAGATACCAACAGCAGAACAGTCAGCTGGCAAGTCGACACGAGGCCTTCCCCTGAGTGGCTGAGAACTGGCAGGGCCGTTTTGGAAAAAATATTTACCATCCACAATTTCCCATTTTAAAATGAAAAACACCCTGCAGGGCGGAGGGCACGGTGAACATGTGTGGTATTTGAATGCTTCCGTGTCAAGCACTGGTCTAAGCAGTAGGTAGACACTACTGCAGCCTAACTTCCCCGCTGGGTAACCCAAGGCCAAGTACAGGTCTGGGTCAAACACCACAGCGGGGAGCTAGGAGTCAAGATCACCCCCGGGTGCTCCAGTGAGAGCTGCCGTCTTCATCAATGCTGTGTGACAGGAACCATCTCTCTAGGCAAGATGTAGAAATTTCTGCATCAAAAAATTTATGCAGCTAAAAAAAAAAAAAGACTGCGTAACTGTCTTCCACAGAGACTACCAACTGCCATCCTAGCCAGTGTTCTCGGCCTCACGTTGGGCCTGAGCCTCAGCCCTCAGAAACAATCACTAACCTGTTTCATTTTTCCAACCAGTTAGGTGAAGCCTATCTGACTGCTCTGCACTCATGGAGCTGAGCGTCTCTCCCAGCTCAGAGCTCTCTGTAAGTGCTCCCTGAGTCTACATCCTTTGCCCATTTCTCCACTTAATTGTGGGCCTCTTAACTTTTCTAACCACATCTGACAAAGGCTTACTGGGATCACTGGAAGTTAAGCCTCAACCATGTCTCCTAATAACTCCTTCAACATGGGGATGTCCAAGGGTGTCATCCACTGCTAAGCTGGAAGAAAGCCGCACGTCAACAGTGCTTCTTGGGGGTGGTCTAGCTCAAATGGGGACGATCTAGCTCAGCGGTAGAGCACGAGCTTAGCATGCATGAGGTCCTGGGTTCAATCCCCAGTACCTCCATTTAAAAAAAAAAAGTAAATAAACCTAATTCCCCCCCCCAAGTGTAAAAAAATAGGGCTTCTACCAACACGGGACACTGAATGGTGTTGAGAAATGAAGCAAAGTAAGGGCTGCAGAGAAAGAAGCACGTACAGACACCAGAGAGACGGGCACGCAGTGTGCATGGAGAAGGGGAAAAAGGCACGCGCCTAGATGAGGATTCCTGGCTCCATTCCAAAAGACGCCATCTCACCCAGCAGCATGGCAGCCTGTGAACCTGCATTTCACACAACACCTCAGGTGACCGACACAAACATCCACCCAGAAGGTGAGCATGACACTGCCAGTCCACCTACCAAGACGAGCCATGAGAACCCACGCACAGCAGCAAAATGCGAAAAAGGTACTGCACACACAGCACACGCCCGTGTTACACACTCTGACCCAGGCCTCCCGCCAGGCAGACGCCCGCATCGCTGCATGCACCCAGGCGACCACCAACTAGCTCCTCTCTGGAAAGATGAACTCCCGCTTCTCTAAACTCCCATTTCTGCAGTCCCTCCAGCACAGAAACAAGTCCTGTGATCTGGAGCTTTGTTCACCTGAGGGCTAGTGCTGCTGGAGTCCTCACAATACAGATCCCCTCTGCCTCCAAGAGGCCGTCCCTGCTCCCTATTCTCTAGACCAGCAACCAACTCCCACTTCCACCCCTACGAGTCCAATCCTGCCCATCCAAGACTATCACTTCCTCCAGATCTTACAATTACAACAAGAAAGAGCAGAGGGTATACACACACAGGACCCAAGATGCTCCTTCTGGGTGGGAATTCAAACACCCATTTCACTACTGGGGTGCACACTTCAAGCAACACCCAAAACCAAGTTCTGGCTGCCAAAGCTAAATCAGCTAGCATGGGTTACAATTACCGTACAGGTGAATTAAACCATTATTGAGTGCACTTACAAGTTCTACTTTATTACCAGACAGTTCTTGAAAGTAAAGTCTGGGTAAAAACCTGAGATTTTCCTTCTATTAAAAGGAGGAAAAAGTGCATCATGAACATCTACACCTGTGCGTCACTGGAAAAGTACTAGAAACACACTTGACAGGTTCCTAAACCCCTTTGCTACCTTCAAAAATTCACTTCATTCACTTTACTTTCCTTGACCTATCTCACCACTCCAAGTTCTTCTGAATTCATGGGTAAGTAAATACAATACAGCCCCCTTGAATCACCTGCATGCAGCCCAGGATGCAGCAGACAAAAGATCTAGCTACAAAGATAACACTCTCCAAAACAAAAATGTAAGTTAAACTTAAAACATTCACGGACACCATTAAAACAGTACAAATTTAACTTAACCCACTTCCCCTACAAAAAAAGAAAGCAGAAGACAGAAGCGAGCCCTGTGGGACAGGCAAAGATGAGGAAGCAGCCTACAGGTCCATCCCAAGGAAGAGGCAGGGCCAGAGTCATCTCCCAAGACCTCATCTGTCTACATATAAGGCGCATATCCCTCCTCCTTCCATGCATTCTCACCCAGAAAACTGCACCTCCTGTCACCTCGGACTCTGGAAAATACATCCAAGTTTTGGCTATTTGAGGTGCTCTGTGGTGAATTAGTTCTAAAACGCCAAGTTTTTTTCGAATAGCTTAGCCGACCCCCTTGAGTTATACAATTTTGGTTTTAATGATTTCTGAAGGAGAATTTCCAAGTCATTACATATGGCCCATCTTCTTAACAACACTTAAAAAAAGTGTAGTGCCCCACATGACTGTTACAAATGCATCACCCTCCTCGCCTCCACAAGATCGTCCCTGAGTCAACTTACTCAAGCTCGCTGCGTGGCCCAGACACCTGCATTCCGAGGCCTTCTGCTAGCTCTGTCCCAAATCTTGGCCATCCACACATAAAAGGTGTGTAACTGGGCTTAAGTGATCGTTTTTCCACCCACGAGACCTTTCTGAAATCTCTCTCCATTTAACCCTAAGAAACCCTGCTCTGCTTGCTATAAAAGTTGCTCCTTTGTTCCTTTCCAATCCAAGAGACTCGATGTTGAAACTGGAGCTGAAGGGAGGAAAATTACCTTCCTCCTTCCAGAAAGCCTTTCATTACTATTCACCCATAGACTGGTACTCATTATACGTTGTTTTACACAATGCAGTTTGTCCACTGAACACATTCCTTACCTTTAGCTTAAAAAACCAGCAAATAAACTCATTACATCTACTAACTTGGAAAAGGAGAAATTTTAAAGAGAATAGTCTCTCTAAAGGTTAAATTCATGTCATGACATGAAACTGATTTTGTGCAATATTACCTACCTAATGGAATGAAAGCAGGCAAATTTAAAAAGAAATGGTAGATCTTGTGGTAGCTCACAGCAAAAAAAAAATGTGACAATGAATATATGTATGTTCATGTATAACTGAAAAATTGTGCTCTACACTGGAATTTGACACATTGTAAAATGACTATAACTCAATAAAAAAATAAAATAAATATAAATAAATAAATAGTAAATCTGGACAAGTATCCTACATATCATTTCATTATCTGAAAGATTCTCAGCACACACATAGGTAAGAGGAAGACAGAAATCAATCAATATTCCTTATTACAGATCACCTGCTTACATATTTTGTTCTTACCTGATATGCCCTGAAGTATTCCTGAAACAAAGAAGTTACTTCCTCTATAATTCAAGATCCAAGACCATTTTTTCAACTAGCAATCATCACCTATTAGACACTTACAGGCATGACTAACCTCATTCCATTAAAATAAACTATAATCCATGGCATGTACTCAGCCTTGGTTATAACACCTGGCGGGTACTCAGCCCAGGTACTTGTAAACTGAATTTGTAGATGCACTTTTCCGCCAACTTTCCTGACCTCTGGATTCCATTAGTAACTACGGAAGGGTAATGGAGGAACAGACAAACCAGGAAAAGGGATCCAATTCAACCAGTATTTTCTGAGCACTCAGGTGCAAGACAATGCTCTGGCCGTGAAGGAACACAGACGTTCAAATTCCAAGCCTGCCTGAAGGAGTGCACAGGAGGCCCGGGTGTGCCACCCCACACATCCAGCAAACTCTCAGCACCTTGCTGACAAAGGCAGGACGAGAATTTTAAAGGGCACAAAATCACCTGCTGCCTGAGGAAGTCGCCCTTCCAAAGACAACTGACCCTTGTAACAGTTTAAGAATCCTAAACTACTTGGAGTATTCTGACATACAAATAGTTCAAATGCCTCACAGCCATCTGCAATGGTTGCTGCTTTTTATTTAGAATGATCAAAAAATCCTTACAAATTTTAGAAAGGGTAACAATTTTAAGAGAAACCTGAGCTATGCCTGAATAAGGTACAGCTTTTGAAACAAGGTGAAAGACGCAGCTTAGATCCTCTCTGCTGTGACACGCCCTGCAACCCTCACACATGTGTCTGCTTTCACTGTTTTTTCAGAAAGCATTTCCCCCACCTTAGAAACAGACTGTTTTTTAAATTTACTTTTCTTTTTTCGGTTCAGAAGCAAAGTTTTATTCTTTGTTCAAGCAGAGAGGCGCTCACTCCCGCTCCAGAGCGGCCTCCAAAATTTACTTCTTTCTTAAATAGAATCAAAACAAAAGCAAAACAAGTTTATACTGTATAGCACAGGGACCTATATTCAGTATCTTGTAGTATCTTATGGTGAAAGAATATGAAAACGAATACACGTATGTTCCTACATGACTATGCCGTACACCAGAAATCTACACATTATAAACTGACTATACGTCAATAAAAAATACTAAAACAAAACAAAAAAAACCTAAAAAGTCAACTGGGTTTTTGTATGTCCCACTAAAAATACAAACTTCGAAAGAAAAAAACCTTATTATCATATATAATAAAAACATCAAGATTTTTCTAGCTGACACATCCAGTAACCATTTTCTTCAGAGGCTTTAAAACTGCCTTTCTATTCCTACATTATCATTTTTAGCAGTGTTCTTATTTTCACCAATCTCATTTTTCTTCTCTCACTTCACTTTTTTGAAGTGTGAAATTCTCTTAAATTCCATTCACCAGCGGTAACTACAGCCCTTCTTAATCCTGCCACTGACCCTGTCCTGATTCACTGATAAGTCGCAGTTACCCGGCTTCCACCGCTGGGTGGTGTCCTGGACAAATTTTAAGCAAAGCAGAGTTTAAGCACAGAACACCATCCTAAATTCAAGATCATTCCCACAAAAAAAAAAGTTTTCTAAAAATCCTGAGAGAAGTAACGCCAAAATCACTAAGGTGACATGGTGAGGATTACACTGCGATCCAGAAAACCCCAGATGAAAATAACTCTGCCCTCTTAGAAACTAAAAAATGCACATAGACGCTCCCACCCCAATCCTGGTTTCCGAGTTTGCTAGGCTGAAAACGGCATTGGTGAGCAGTACAACTTCCTTGTTTGCAACTGTCCAAAACAGAGTTGACACGAGGGTAAACGTTTCCACCCTTGGTCCTAACACCTGAAAACTAACGGGCTTGCTTTGCGAGGAAAACTACTGTATGCCACTTGGTTACAGGTTTCACACTACAATTGCCCATCCCTAACTGAGTACTCAGAGTATTACTCAAACAATACTCTCTACCCAGGCCTCCAGGTGAGTCTCAGTTCTGCAGCCAGAATCTCCCAGATTTACCGCTTCCAAGTCAAGAAAACGAATTTTAAAATACTGCTATTTCGAAGAGGGTACTCACCACATGCCAAATTCCTTAAAAGCTCTTCAATTCCCAACTCGCCTGTCTTGTACAGCACACCGAGCCTGTTAGACACATTTCGGGAAAGCGGCTCCTCATCCCCTTTTGTTCTCCCGCTTCCTGTCAAGTCATTCGCACCTACAAACCACTAGACCGAGCCAATTTATGCCCCAAATTCATACTCTCCATAACCCAAAAAATCCACAGCTCACTAGATAGTATGCACAAAGGGCACTCATTTTTATTAGGGACCACACAAACACTAAAGTCCTAAACCCATGGGAGCTGGGGTCTCTTCCTGGGAGCAAGTAAAGCCTGGGTTAAACCTCCCAGACAGAATCAGAGGACGGGGCAGTCTGGGCAGAGGGAGTACACGACTCCTTCCAGATACTGGGAAAACATTCTGATGCACATAGTTACTTACAACGTGTGGGTAAAACCTGAAGAACAATCAGCAAATAAACAAGTTCAAATGGTTAAGAGTTTGTTTCTCTTTCCTTTTTTGGTCATTCACCCTAACTTCCAATAAATCAACTAATTCCCTTAAAACATTTCAGCCATAAAATACTACTACGAATCCACAACTAAAATAAAAAACGTTGAGAATACAAAGAGCGCCGTCAGCCTACTCTTCCCCGGGGAGGCGGTGGGATTTTTCCACAAGGGCCTTTCCGTGATTCACGGGAGTTAGTAACGAAGCTTTCATGTCTGACTAGCAAGCCACACATCTCTGAAAACTTTCTGCGACAGTACGAGGTTCACAATTTCCACTTCTTGCGTTAATTCTTTCCTAACTTGGGCAAAAGTTGATATAAACTTGAGTTATATAAACTGCCGCACACCTTGAAGCTAAGCCAAACAAACTGGCTCTTCCAGTAGACTGAAAGCCAGGCATCTCATTTCGAAAATTAAGAAACTTTGGGAAAGCCAGCGGGGAGTCCCAGATACGCGGCCCGGCCTCCCCTCGCCCGCTTCCCGGTCTCCGTACTTGGCAGCGCGACCTCCCGCGAGCTTCTCTCTTCCTACAAACCTACCTCCACCTGGTTTTAGGGTCATGTACGTGGGACCTTAAAGAGTTAAAAACAAGCCTCCCCCGCTGCAGGCCCCCGGCCCCCGGCTCCGGCCGCAGCCGAGCGAGACGCGGAGCGACCTCGGCCCCGCACCCGCCGCCCGCACGGGCCCACCCCCAACCGCCTGCTCGGGGCCCCAAGGACGCGGGGGAAGGGGGCCTGAGAAGGGACCGGTAAGGCGGGCGGGAAGCCGGCCCCAAACACGGCCCCCGACCCGGGGACCCCTTCCCCCGCACCCCGGCCGGCGGCCCCACACCCGGCCCCGGCCCCCGGGCCCCTGCCCCCCGCGTCCCCGACCCCCGGCCCGCCGCGGCCCGGCCCCCACACGCCGTGGCCAGGGCCGGGTCGCGTCGGCGGCCGGGCCCGCCCCCCGGCTGCCGGCGGCCCTCACCAAGGACTCGGGAGCCGGCGGCGGAGGGCGCGGCGGGGTGGCGGCCGGGTGTCCTCGGCTTCGGCTCGGGGGCGCTGGTGGAGGCGGCGGCGACGGTCCTCGCGCTTTCCTTTCTCTCCTTTCTCCAACAACAAACAGGAAGTGCGTCACGCGGCGGCGGCGCGGCGGCGGCACTTCCGCCCGGCCCCGACGCCGCGCATGCGCTCCGCCCGCCTGCCCCCGCCTTCCCGAAGGTTCTGCGGGGCCCAGGGCGCGGCGGCCGGCGCGCGTGCGCAGTGGAGGCCCCACCGCGGGAGTCGGACGGTGGCGTGAGTGGAGTTGGCGCAGGCGCGTCTGTGCGGCCGGCGAGCGTCCGGTCCCCGCGTCCCCGCCCCTGTCCCCGCGTCCCTGCGTCCTCGACCCCGGAGCCCGGTTCCCGCCCGCTGGTCCGTGCCGCGGTCTGGGGCGCCGGGAAAGCCGGGGGCCCGCGGTCCCCGTGTTCCCTGCGTCCCCCGGGTCCGTCTGTCTCTTAAACCCTCGTTGTCTCACCTGGAGCTCGTGGCAGATGACCAGTTGGCCAAAGGAAGAGCGTTTGAGTCAGTCGTCTGTGCCTTTCTCGGCAGGTTATATAAATCCGCGTCCGAGGAGGGCAGGGCCGCGGCCGGTGTCACCGCACCCGCCCGCGGCCCGGAGTCGGCTTCCCTCGGTGTTGACAGTGCTGTCCTGCGACGGCTCCCATGAAAATGGGTCCCTGCAGCAAGTGTGAGCTAATCTTGAAACGCAGACAGCACGAAGACATGAATTTTAAATAGTAAGTGGTAGGCTGGCCACAAATAACTTTCCTTACCTCGCTCCAAAACATAAATAGATAAAATAGTTATTAAAACATCTGTCAACGCGCTGAACTGTACATGAGAAAAATCAACCAGTGCAAAACAAGGCAACCGGGTGTGTTTCTGGGAGAACAGGAAAAAATACCTTGGAAATTAAAGGAGTGGCGATGTTTAAGCAACTCTGTGAGACGATCTCTCAAGAGAAGATTAAAGGCTTATTCCAAAGTCAGTGTTAGCCCCGATGGGGCGGTGCTGCTGGAATCTACTTCACTGGAAGGTCACTTCAAAATGCAACAGCAGGGGTTTGAACTGGTGTGAAGGCCTTTGGAGAGAAGTGAGGACAAGGTACAAGGGCACCCGGTGGGCCTGGGGACAGCGAGCAGAGGTGGCAGAGACATGGAAGGTACTGGGGCCTGGAACCTGCTGGGCGAGGGAAGCCAAGCCGCGATAGGTCGGGTCTGTAGGACGGACAGAGGAGCGGGGAGACTCTGTGACTTTGTTTCCTCAACTGCAACATGGGGATAGTAGGCTTGACGTGAAGGTTAGCTGTGTGGGCTTGGCGCGCACTAACACTCAGTAAGTAACAACTCTCCTGTGTCGTGGCCTCGTCAAGAAACTGATGAAAGGCACGGACTTCTCCCCAGCAAAGTAAGTGCAAGTGGCAGGAGGGAACTCGTAGACACCTATTCACACACACCCTGCCACCCCCACCCCAGGGTCCAGGGACCTCAGGTGAAGGTCTTGAGTGACACAGGCAGTTTTTACTATTCTGTGAAATTTACCTTCAATACGAGGGTAACATTTGCAAAAATTTGCCCTGAGGTGGTAAATTCAAGAAAAGAGAAAGAAAAAGTAGATACATGCGAGGTTATTGATCACAGCTTTGCAGATGACCGGTTCCTCCTTACCAGGAATACTTTGCAGGCCATACAAATGATAGCGCAGTTACGCTTACTAACATCACATGTATCCAGCACGCTACTGAGGTAACGTGATCCCATTTTTGTAAAGTTGTATTCGTGTGTGTGTGTGTGTGTACATATAATTTCCCCTCTATGCTTCTGAGTTCTCGGCTGAGACTCCCTATGATCAAAGAGAAAGGAGAAACACAGAAAGGAGTTTACTGATATGTATACTTCAGGAATGTAGGAGATAGCAAACTGCACAGGCTGCCCCAAGCACCATCCGGCATAGCATCTTCACACAAAGACAAAGAAAGATGTTGGGGGAGGGGAAGCCAGTTAAGGGAGATGAACCAGGAAAAGCACAGCGAACCGGGGCGAGGTTGTCATGCAGATTCCCGTCTGCTGTCTTCTCCACGGACAAGAGATTCTTGTGATTTAGAATCAGCCTCCTCTTCCTGGTACCAAGAGAGAGACTCGTTTACAAATGGAGAGTTCCCTTATGAATGTAAGTTTCCCCTACAAAAGGGTAAATTTCTAGTCTCTTTTCAGAGTTTCTCCTGCTTCTGCAGTTTCTCAAAAAAAAGAAAGTTTGCGCAAAATAATCCTTATGCCAAAGAGGCATATTCTGCTTTAAAACACACATGGGAAACTGGAAAACACTAAATTATTGCAGTTGTTTATATCTAAGTAATGAGATTTTACATCATTCTCCTTTTGCATTTTCACTATTGTTTGAACTTTTCTGTTCGATATAAAATAGTTACTTTATTTATCATTACTTTTCCAAACAAATAAAAACATTTTTATGAAGTTGAAATCACGAGTCCCCCAGAACTCTGTAGTAGTGCGGTGTGAGACAGTAAGAGGCTGGAATAAAGTGTCCGATGAGCATGCTTTTATTTATCCACTTAATCGGTCTCATGAGCATATATTGAACACCTACTGATGCAGGAAAATAGATGTGGGGTGTGAGGAGGGCTGTGTCCCAGGTCTCGTTTGAGCCCCTGGGACGTGCCCACCAAGCGTGGGTCCTTGGCTTCGCGCAGGAAAGAATTCAAGAGCGAGCCGCAGTTGAGTGAAGGTACATTTATTCAGAGAGAGACATTGAAAGGCAAGAGACGGGCCATGAAGTGTGGGGGTTGGGTGCTCAGATTAAAAGTAGGTACACACTCCATAGACAGAGTACGGCTGTTTCTGAAGAGGGAGAGGGAGGGGCGGCCGCAAGGCGCCGTGTTGCTGGTTTTCATGGGCTTGGTGGCTTCATATGCTAGTAAGTGGAAGGACCCGTCTTAAGTAGCCTGTGGAAGGGGCTGGGATTCCCAGGAAGTTGGCCATTTCCCACTCTCTGACCTTTTGTAGCTAGCCTCGGGACTGCCATGGTGCCCGTGGGTGTGTTATTCACCACGTTAATATATTACAATGGGCTTGTAATGAAGCTCAAGATCTGCTGGAAGTTAAATCTCTCATCATCCTGAGCCTCAAGGCCTCCTGGGGGTTGAACCTTTCACCATTTTGATGTTAATTGCTGTGGCATTCCTTGCATGGCTGTGCCCTGCCCCCTTCCTGTCTCACCACCGTACACCAGCATGACCTGGGCACAGGTCAAAGAAGGCAGGCCTCTTCCCATTAGGACCTTACAGCCCTATGTGGAAGGCGCCTCTACACACCAGCAGTTCCCGTGCCCTGTGCCCAGGCCCCAGGCCCAAGGGAGGGGCCCCCGAGTCAGGATCCGAAAGGGGCAGGTGGTTGTCAAGACAGGCTTCCCAGAAGAGGCACGGAGGGTGGAGAGAATTCCAGACAGGAGACATTTCCAAGGGTAGCCAAGGCCAAAAATAAGTAAATAAATAAATAAAGGGTACTATTTTTAAAACTAAAGCTGTTCCACGTTCTAGGAACAGCAGCAGGATTCTGATTTCAGGAGGAGAAATCTTTTGGTTATGCAAAGGTAGGGATACCAACAAGGTCTAGAGGAAAGAGATGCGGGCAGAAAGACTGCAGTGAGGTGAGAGACCTCTCTGTGGGGAAGGGCATCTCCGCAGAAGGGCTGACAATTTTAACTGAAGAAGGGGGACGGGAAGGGAGGACGGCTGGGGAGCAGGGCGGGGGTTGGTGAGTGGAGGCCTGAACGGAGGGGGGGGGCCAGTAAAGGTAGCCTTGGAGAAAGGGTGCAGCCTGGGGTTTAAGAGCCTCATTCCCAGAGAAGCAGTGACAGCTGACGTCCCAGCATAAAGGGTGGTCTCCGAGCTTTTCCAGTCCTTTTGTGACATCTCAAGTCTTCGGGAATGTCTGTTAATCTTTCTGGCCTGCTGTTACCTTTGTGTGTGAACGGGAGCCTTGAAGAGTGAAGGAAGGGCAGGTGTGTGCGCAGGAGGCGACAGTGACAGCTGGACTGGTGCCGCTCTGGGGGCCCTAGAAGAGGAGCCCAGTGAGGGGCCAGGTTCTGGGCAGCTTGCAGTCATTTTGGCAGGAGACTCAAATTATTTTATTGGACAACTAAAGAAAACAGTGACTGTGAAGGCCTTGGAAACGTTCAGGGTTAGAAAAGAAAAATCTAGAGCACTTGTGCGGACGATGGGGTGAAGGGAAAGGAACAGTAAAACTTGACTGCGCAGCATGAAGGTGTTAACCGGGAGAGGTGACCCTCCCGGATGGGGTGATCAGGAGGGACAGCCACTTTCGGTGGAGGGGAGAGTTAGGATGTTGGCCCCGCGGAGAAAGGGGACAGCGTGGCTGTAAGAAAAGCACCCGGCAGACGTTGTCACCGGTCACTGGGGGCTTCGAAGACCTGTGGAAGCGCCAAGTCACAGTTTAAGAGCCTCGTGGCTGTGGGAAGAGAAGAAGAAGCTGGGACCCAGGAAATGGTGCCTGCTGCCCTCCAAGAAGAAGGAATTTCTGAGAAAGGCTTGGGTAATGTCATCCAGCGAGAACCAGAACGAGAGCTGAGCAACGTCGTGGTTGAGTGTTGATGGCCCTTGCTGGCGTCGTTGCAGGAGACTGGACTACAGGGGGGCCATTGTGGGGATCCCAGGCAGCAGGTAGAAAGATGTACCCCCAGCAGAGAAGGGAGGAAAGACGCCACCCAGAGCAGGAAGGTTGAAGAAGGCCTGGCGTTTGTCTGGTTCTGTCGCTCCTTTCTGCCTGTCAACTCGACGACGCACCTGCGTATTGCTAGCCGCAGGGCCTGTGGGCAGAAACGGAACTGAAGGCGTTGGAGAGACAGCGATGGTCGAAGTTCAGTCTCAGGGAGTCTGGAGGTTTCAGGCCCAGCGTAAAGGTAGAAGAACTCACCTTGAAAAAAGAGGAAATTTACACCTTCCTTCAAAACAGATGGTAAGAAGAAGGAGGTGGAGACGGAGAGGTCAGATGTGGGACTGCCAGCACGCAGCTCAGCCAGCACACAGAGGACTAGGGAGGAACTCTTAGCTCTCAGAGCTGTCACTCTGCCAGGCCTCAGGACAGTTTGGTTCCTTGGGTGAGTGGGGGAGGACAGAGCACCGGCATCGGGGCCGGTAAGGAACCCTGGCTGCTTCTAAGTAGGGACCGCAATGACGCAAGACTCGGTGCCTCGCATCCCCAGGATGCCCAATAAAACATCGATGATGACGGTGCCACGCCTTTAACCGGGCCCCGGGCCTCAGTTTCCCCGTCTGTGAAACAGGAAGAATGCTGGCCACTGCCCCGTGTAGATGGGTTGGAAGTAACTAGTCCTCTGAGATCCCCAGATGAGAGGGCGCACCGCAGCACAAGGTGTTGAATGAGAAACGGGCTGTTTCACGTACGCAGGTACGTCTCTAATCAAAACACTGTCTTCAAAGCCCCGGAGGAGCATGCGTCAGTCAGAAACCTCAAGGGCACCCAAGGTTGCATAACCTCGAAGAGTCCTACGTAGATACACGGTTTATCTTTTAGATGTCCTGCCTTCAAAATAAACTGCCCACAATTTGTATTAGAAATAGCAGCCTTATTCCTGATCGATCTATCACATTAAACAGAAACTTTCACTGTACTACAGAATTATTCAGTACCTACACGTACGTTCGCAGAAATCACTCTGTTAATGTCAGGACGAGTTGCTGGGGGAGGCATAGCCAGCGGTAGTGCCTGCTCAGCGTGTGAGGTCCTGGGTTCAATCCCTGGCACCTCTGTGAACAGCAGAAAAGACACGTTGCTAATCGGGAAAAAAGCAGACTGTGGAACAGTGTGTGTGTGTGTGTGTTCTGCCTTTTGTGCGAAAGAGGAAGAGTAAGGGCCGTTTGTGTTACTTAGAAACTCAGGGATCACACCCTGGAGACGCGGAGGGTGGGCCTGGGGTAACATGAGACTTTTCAATGAACGCTTCCTCTGTTTAGAGTTTGAGGCTATGTGAGTGTATTCCCTGTTGAAACTTTTTCAGAGGTAGGTCTGCACACAACAAGGAGAGAGCCCCCATCCCACAGGCTCAGCTCAGAACAGGGCGTGGAGCAGAGCCTGCTGGTGCACACGGCTGCCAGGGCACCCTCCCGGGGAGGGCGGAACGGGGCTGGGGCAACAGGGGACCTCAGTCTATGCTTAAACACTGAAGTTTTTGGTGTTTTTTTTTCTTAAAAAGAGGATTAAAAAGAACCCGGCATCTTAAGTAGTCTCCCAGACACCTTACGACAACACTGGGTGGCCGTGGCTACGATTCTGGGCAGGAAATGAGAGCAGGAGACCATCCCTGCTGTCAGGCACCAGCCACTGGAGGCCGAATTAGGTGACGTTTGCAGCTGACTGCGAATGACACACTCCGCACCCAGCCTGCACGTGTGCAAGTGTGCGAAATAATCTGAAGCCAGCTGCAGACACCATATGTGTGTGTGTGCGTGTGGAGAGAGACAAAAG
Source organism: Camelus dromedarius (assembly GCF_036321535.1). NCBI lineage: Eukaryota > Metazoa > Chordata > Mammalia > Artiodactyla > Camelidae > Camelus > Camelus dromedarius. The sequence continues at coordinate 1,051,888 of NC_087442.1, forward strand.
GACTGTGGCAAAATGTTAAGAATTGTTGGATCTAAGTGAAAAGTATAAATATTCATTTATTCTTTTTCTTTTCAATGGAGGTACCGGGGATTGAACCCAGGGCCTCGTGCACGTCAGGCATGCACTCTGCCCCTGAGCTCTGCCCTCCCCCCCATCCTATAGCTTTAACTTCTCCTTGTCTTTGATATTTTTCAAAAGGGTTGGGGCCAGGACACGGGAAGCAGAGGATGAGAAGAGGAATTTGTCCACCTGGTTGTTTGGCTCTTGCCCAAGGGGATCCACCAAGAGCACGAACAGACGCCCGACAGGAGGAGCCCCTGGTGAGCACCGCGTGACGGGTCCGCACGTGTCACAGCCCCAGAAGGCCCGCGGTAGGGGTTCCACACCTCCTGATTCAGGTGAGAGTGTGTTCTGTCCGCTGACCTTGAAAGTGGCCCAGGCCGCTCTCAGCGGCTCTGGTCCAGCCCTGAGGCATCGTCCACTCACTCGGCATCGGGGCGGAGCGGCTGTGCACACCCGGCGGCAAAGGCCCCTCACTGCCGACGCGTCCCCGTAGGTTCTTGTTGGCACCACGGCTCTTCTTTGCTCCCCGCCTGCCTGACCAACACCACGGCAGTCACCTCACAGACCATGCGGCAGTTTTTTTAAGTGATGAAAATATCCAGAAATGGTTTGTTACTGAGTTCCTTCTGCTTGACCCGCACAGTGTTCGCAGCTGCAGGGACACCCTCAGCCGGTGCTCCGCAAATGCCCCTCCATCAGTTCAGGATCCCAGAGCTCCAGAGCGGAGCCCTGAGGGCCTTCAACAAAGCCTGAAGAGGTGGCCCTGAGGGGAGACGCAGCAGGAGCCGCAGGACGGCCAGGCTCGTCCCCACCATGCTCAGAACCACGGGACGGTCAGTATTTGGAAGCTGCTGGATTACTGCGCGTGGCTCCCCAATCCACTGCGGGAATCCACTCCCCTTCCTCCAGCCCTGAAGGGCGCACTTCACAGGTAGGTTACGCCTTATGTACAAATGAGGTACCTCTGTGCCTGCAGTTCACAAATGAATTTATCTAGAGTCAACAGCTACACAGGGCCAGGACAGAGCAGTCGCACTTTCAGCACACTTGGATTCTGTGAATCTGCAAGGGCCGTGACGTGTGTTTATGTTCTGCAGAGGTGCCCTGGGAATTCAGCAAGCAGATGAGAGACTTCCACGAAGTATCGGAACACCTGGATAATCACTTAAAGCAACCAAAAGCTGCCTCACGCCACACACAGAAATTAGCTCAAAGACACCAAAATGTAAATCTAAATCCATGAAACTTTTAGGAGAAAACACAAGGGACTGTCTCTGAGACTCTCACAGGCAGAGATTGTCCACACATGCAGAGCATTCGACATAAAAGAAAAAAATTAATCAACCAGGCTCACTAAAAGGAAGAACGTTTGTTCTTCAAAGAGCACAGTTAAGAAAGTAGAAAGACCAGTCGGAGGCAGAAGAGCCCAGCTCTGGGACCAAAGCCCTGTTTCCTGCTCACCCCTTACACCCACTGGGACGGTGGCTGTCGCAAAAGCAGGAAGTAGCAAGTGCTGGGGGACTGCAAAATGGGGCAGTCAGCGTGGAAACGGTGTTCCCGTTCCTCACAAAATTAAAACCAGAACTTCCGCCTGACCCAGCAATTCTAGCTTCTGGGTGCTCTCACTAAAGAACAGAAAGCAGATCTCAAGGAGACGCCTGTGCACCGTGTTCCTGCAGCGCCATTCACACTGGCCCAGGGTGGAAGCCAACAGGTGTCCTTCGACAGGTGATGGGTGACAAACGCGGTCCATCCCTACAGTGGAACATTAGTCAGCCTTAAAGAGGAAGGAAATTCTGACACCTCCTGCAACACGGATGGAGCTTGAGGACACACGCCCAGGGAAACGAGCCAGTCACGAAGGGACAAGCACTGTGATTCCACTTACATGAGGTCCCTAAGGTTGACAAGTTTGTAGACAGTAGGACAGTGGGTGCCAGAGACTGGGAGAGGGGAGAGGAGCTGGGGTTTAATGGGGACGGAGCTTCAGTTTTACAGGATGCTTTGTGGAGATGATGGTGGTGAATGTATTTAACACCAGTGAACAGGACACTTAGAAATGGTTAACACAGTGAATTTTATGTTTTGTGTATTTTAGCACAATAAAAAAAGAAATAAGAGGGGGAAATCCTATGTGGGATCTTTCTGGTTGACCACAGGCCATCACAAGGCTTTGTCCTAGGCTCGGCCCCACCCTTTGTCCCTCTCACTGGACTTCAGCCCTCATTCCGGAGCTGCCACCGTGGACAGCCCATGGGACCCTGACCGGCCCCAGGGCAGAGAGGGCAGGACTTGGGCAGGAGATGGTGTGCCTGAAACTCAGATCTTCCCAAATGGGACGGGCTCCTGCAGGGCAGTGAGACCCCCATCCTGGAAGCGTTCAGAGTGTAAACTAATATAGTGAGGGTGTCTGAGAGGAGACTCAAGCCACGAGGGTTTTTCTGGAGGAGAACTGGCTGCTGGCTGACTCAGAGCTTGTGGGGCGACAGGACTGGTGGAGGCTCCCACAGCCTGGGGCGCACCGAGTGGGGTTCCCTTCCCTTCCAGCCGTGTATCCACTTCTTTATCTAACCAACACTTACCAAGCATGTAGTATTTCCCACATGTGCCAAGAAATGCAGAGCAGGTGACAGGCGGCCTCGGCCCTGGTGGGACGTGCGCCCGCTGCACTTTCTCCGACAGCTTCGGGAAGGCCGCCTCTGGTGCTCGCGGAGCCTGGTTTAGGGTTAGTCACGGGGGGCGCTGCGCCGGCTGGGCTCAGGACCATCACCGCAAGGACGAGCCCCTGATCAGCCCGCTCCACCAGTCGTGTCTGCTCTTTGGAAATGTCTCAGATACCTGCTGAAGGAAATTTCAGTCAACAAGTGCACGCAACCTTAGGCAGCTGGGATTTTAATCAAAAGCACCGAGAGTGTACGGAGTCCCTGGTCGGTTCCTTCCTCTTTCCTCCCCCAGACATAAGACCAGCTCTGCCACGGCGCTGCTCGCCCGGCGCAGGCTCGCTCAGGTTTCCCAGACGAGGAAACTGGGCTCAGGGACACTGGCTTCCCTGGGCAGTTTCTGGGTCTGGGAACTGGAAAGAATGGCCTGGGTCTCCGGGCCGGGCCTCCTCCACCAGAAGGTCACTTACTCCCCAACAGGGTGACAGCAGCTTCGCTCCTCCACCTTGGACTCAGACCAGCTGATTTTACGGAGCCCACCCAGCTGAGCAGAAGAAGGAAAGTGAAATCTGCTGGCCTCAGAAAATTGCCGCCTGTCGCAGTCATGTTTGAACCCCGAGAGTGAAAGCAGAGTGAGAATGTGCAGATTCTGTAGCGGCAACTGGCACACACGCCTGTCGCTCTTGAAGGCTCTCCAGCGCTCCACCTCTGCAGCAAAGCCCCTGCGGGATGGCTGCGCCCTGGGGTCCTGGAAGCTAGCATGTTTCCCTCACTCTCCCTACTGTTTCGAAGCCCGGATGAGTCTGGGGAAGGCCTTTCCAGGGTTGAAATGGAATCTGTAGCCACAGGACCACTTCCCACATTCAGCCACCCTGCAAACGGAGCCCCCAAACAGAGCCAGGGCTCCTGGGTCCCCACGGTTCAGGCAAGCAAACCGGGGCAGCCCCTGTGCTCTAAGAGACTGTCTCTTCAACACAGACCATTCCCTGCCGTCCCGAGTCCTATTTAATTTTTCAGACCTACAGGAAAAGTGAAAAACCAGTCAAATGAACACGGTGACCCTCCCCCTCCGTTCACCAATTGCTGCCATTTCCCGGTAGCTTGGTCTCTTCCTTTTTTAGCTTTTGCTGAACCATTTGGAAGCAGGTTACAGACAACGTGACGTTTTACTCCTGAATATTTTAGCATCTGTTGCCTAATGAGGAAAGGTTCCTACAGACCCTCAAAACTACCATCACTTGTAAGAAAACAAACATGTATTCGCGAATACAGTCTGCCAGGTAAGTGAGGGGGCGGGAGGATGCGCTCACAACGCACCGCTCGGCACGCGGTTGTTTGAGCTGAAGGCAGCTAAGACCCAGCAGGACCTGCCTTTCCTCTCCCTTAACTGCCGAAAGGATTGCGGACAGGAAAAGCGCTACCACCAGAGATAGCTTGTACATCGCAAAGACTTACCTGCGCGGCCTGGTGAACACCTGTTCCTGACCAGCTGGACCGGCTTCCTCCGCTCTGAAGCCGGGCTCCTGCCCCCGCCCCGGAGCTCAGGACGGTGCAGATGCCCCCCTGCCTGCCTGCCTTGGAGTCTCGTATGTTTATGTCTGAAATTGGCTTTTCTCCTGTTAATCTGTCTTATGTCAGCTTAATTATTGGACCAGCCAACAAACCTAGAAGGGAAGAAGGAGAGGATTTTCCTTCCCAGCAGAATCCAGTTCTGAACATCCCCAGTTGCCTCCAAAATGACTTTCACTTTGTCGTTACGCCCAGGCTTCGGCCACGGCTCATGCGTTGCGTTTGCTCATGTCTCTTCTGTCTTCTTTTTTTTGGAGGTACTGGGGATTAAACTCAGGACCTCATGCACGTAAGCACATGCCCTACCACTGAGCTCTGCCACCACCCCTCTTCTGTCACTTTTGTCCTAGAATAGTCCCCTGAGCCCCCACCCACATCTTATTTTTCTTGCCAGGGAGTTTTGACAAGAGCCGAGACAAGCCAGCTTGCCGGATGCGCCACACCTGGGATTCGTCTGATTCTTTCCTCACGATTACATTCAGGTTAAATGGTGTGGCAGGTCCTGCCCCTGCCGAGGGCCAGTTTGTCCCCACAGTGGGAGGTGCTGGAGGGCGATGGGCAGGCTGTCTCGATCGCAAAGGCTCAGGTTTGCCTTTGCAATGAACACGTCGTCTGAGAGGCGGCAGGCCGCAGTGGCAGCGAGGACTTAGTCCGTTAGCAGGGTCACGGATCGGAAGGCCAGCCCACCGAGCTCTGCATCTGCCCTCTGCAGATTAACACGGGACACGTCCGTGGGGATGGGCAGAGACGGGGTGGCGCCGCAGTGTTCACCATCGCTACTTAGTGGTGAGCTTGCAGATGATTTTAATTGCCTCCCTTGCCATTTTTGCATCTTCTAGATCTTCTGCAATGAACACATATTGCTTTTATAATTCTGAGGGAAATGTGTTCAACAGTTTCAAGAAGAGAGGACGAGGGAGGGGAGGAGGGAGGTGAGCCCTCAGTCTGTGTGGGGAAGGCCGGCGTGGAGTGGGGTCAGTGTGACGGAGGAGCAGTGGGCGCACAGATGCTGGTGCCTGTGCCAGGCCACCTCGGGTCAGCCTCACTGGCCTGGACAGAAGCCTGTTCCCTCTCGCTCCCTGTGTCCCCTGGGCTAGAGGCCTGGCAGCTGTGCAGCCACCCCCCAAGTCTGTCTTCCTGCACCCGGCACCCTGGGGATCAGCGCCTTTGCTAAATAAACTCACCTGGGCTTCTCCTGGTTGGAGTGAGCGGTTTCCTCGTGGACACTGTGGGTCCCTCCGTTGGCATCACTGTCCCCAAGCCCTCCTCAGTGTCGGCTGCTCCTCTAGCCGGCAACCCCGTCCCTTGTCCACCCTGGAATTCCCGGGGACTTCCGCGGTCTGAGGCGCAGAGTAGGTCCCCTAGAACACTGATGGACTAAATGAGTGGTGAGCACGCCCGTGGACGTCTGGAGGCTGGAGGTCGTTGTGCAAGAGAGCCAGAGGCTCAGGGACCTCACTCCAGTCGGAGGGACCCTGACCACCAGCCTGGGCCCGAGAAGCCACCAAGAGGCGGGGCTTCTGTGACGGGGCTGATGGGCCAGAAAGGAGTCTCTGAAGGCCGCCTGCCAACCCAGGCTGCAGAGCAGAGCTGGGCCTGGGAGGGTCCCAGGGCAGCCGGTTTGAGGCCCATAGTCTTGCTGGCCCCCAGGGGGGTCAGGCTGAAGTCCCTGACCCCCATGGAGGGCGCAGGGTGGCTCCTGGGACCCTGCGTGGCGCCAGCCCCGGTGCAGGCCGGGAAGGAGGGCCCGGCCACACAGATGTCCCCGAGTGCCGCGTCCGGGGCTCATTCCTTTCTACGTTCTCCCCTTCATTCTGTCTCCGGTTCATTCTCCAGTTCAAGCGCCGTCCAGTCACCAGTGCTGTCCCTCTCCTGGGAGGAGGGGCCTGCCTCCGTTCCCAGGGATGCTTGGGCCGGGGCGGGGGGGGGGGGAACGCAGGCAGTCAGCTTCCAACGGCTCCAAGATGCAGAGAGATTAAGTTTCTCTACTGGGGTCGCAGGACCCCCCCACCAGGACTCTGACAGGCCCCCAAAGCCCTTCGAAGGGACCCCAGGTGGGCGAGGGCACACCCCCAAGTTCGAGTACGTTTTGTGTGCACCTGCTGAGGGTCGCTGAAGTTAGCCTTTGACACAGCCTGGTGTTTTCCAGAAAGAGTGAGGGGTGGGGAGGCTGCACGGCCACCTGCTCCGTCACTTAGACACTGTCGCATCTGCAGAGCTGTTCCAGAAGCACAGGGCACGTGCGCATCGCCGAGGTGACAGCAGAAAAGCCCACACCGCGGAGCAGAGGAGAGCGGCAGTCAGAGTGACAGCTGACAGCAGGGAGACGCTTCTTGTCTTGACTGCACCTTTTTTCCTTCGGAGTAAAAGTAGTTTCAAAGTTGGAAAATCATGACAACTGTGTTGCTCACAAGAAGCGAGATCATCACGCTCTCACTGCTGCTTTACCCGTGGGGCCAGGTGGCTCTCGGTCCAGATCAGGGAACTGTAACAGGGCTGCCGTTCTGTCGGCATCAGGTGACGGGCGTCACGGCGACCTAACCTGACAGGCGAGGACACGCGGGGCTGCCCTGTCCCCGAGCTCCTGCTGCGCCGGGCGCCCCCGGGCCCCCACCACCCAGGAACTCTTTCTGTCCGCAGCCGCACGCTCTCACCACAGCTGTAACCGCCTCACCTTCCCAAGCACCCCTTCACTTGGCCAGTATTCCTGGTGTTAGCAGACTCACGGGCCAGGCCAGTGGCGTCTGAGGAACAAAATCTGACCGGACGACACTGAGATACCTTCAGAGCCAAAGAGCTGCAGGCGCACCTGCTGCGAGGGGCCCCCCACGAGCTCGGGGCCGCGGGCGGTGCTCCAGGGATGGTCCCCACCGGGGGCCTCGGGTCCTTAGGGAACCCGGGGCGCTGGGAGGCAGACCTCAGCCCAGTTGGGTCAGAAGATGGCTGTTCTCAGCAGCACTGTTTCCCCTTTGTCCCGAAGAATTAAACCTCACGTTCTAGCTCCTTTTAGAACGAAGACTGCATCCCAGCATTCCTGGCAGCTCGGCTCAGGCCAGCGGGACCAGGTGAAGGGTCACGTGGCAGATTTCCGGCACTTTCTTTAAGATGCCCCAAGACACCAGGAGCAGAGCCTGGACTCCCCCCTCCGCCCGCCCCCGGGGCCTGGGTGCAGCGCCTGTCCCTGGGCCTCTGTCGCTCACTGCTGAGCCAGTCCTGAGTAAACAGCAGGAGGTACCTCGGAATCCCGAGAAAAGTTCGGCTCTCGTGTAGAAATGGCTGCGACCACGCCCAGCGGGTCGGCCGGGCACCTGCGACAGCACTGGGGGAAAATAAGTAAAAACACTCTCCTGCCAACCCAGGAAACGGAGAAGGGCAAGAAATCAACTTGACCCCTGAACGAGCATGACGTCAGAAGGAGACACGCATCCCAAGGGGCCCACGAGAGAGGCTGTGAAGACAGGAGCCCGTTTGGGGGCCGAGGGGACACACCCTGACCCGGCAGGCTTTGCAGTTTGGAGTCAGGGGCAGCCGAGGGCAGCCCGCCGCCCCGCGGGCGTCAGGGATCCAGCGCTGCGCGCTCCCTTTCAAAGATATGCTCCCAGGCCCTTGAGGAGTCACTCAGGGCTGGGGGTCGGCCAGGGGCTCACTAGCCCTCGGAAGACCACAGACCTCTGAAAAGGTGGGAAGAAGAACTCTTGAGAGACTCACACTCCGGGCGCAAGTGTCAGGCGGGCAACTGGATGTTTGGATCTGGAGGCAGATGCGTGAACGGGAATCATCTGGACACTGAGGGCAAAGAAAGCCTTGGGCCTGGACGGGTCCACCTCCCTGTCTAGACGCTGACAGAGGAGGGTAGCAGGAGGTCCCCCGACCCCGGGCAAGAGGGCCCAGGGAGCCCAGAGAGGAGGCTGCTCCAAGACGTCTGAACCGCCAAGGCCGCCGGGCCAAGGAGGGGCTGGGCCAGGAGAGGGAGGGGAGCCCCCAGGGTTGGGGGGCACGCCGGGCGGCCTGGGCTTGGAGACCCCATCCTCTGAGGGCACATTGCCTTCCAGAACCACAGCACAGCCGGTCTGCCCTCTCTCTTGCTCCAGGAGAGCCCCAAGGGCACCTGGACCTTTGCCCACCACTGCGGGCAGCAGCTGAAACCCCGCCTCCATCAGGCCCTTCACGTGACGGCCCCTCGGGTTCACACCACGTAAGCCAAAGTTTCTATGACCAACCGTTCGTTGTCCTGAAAAATAAATTCCTCTCTTGAATGAATGCCGCTGTGCTGATGGGCTTCACCGCCCAGCTGTGGAGGTGACTTAAGGTGACAATTTGAAACCTAGGGAGTGCCCCATGGAGGTGAGTGTCCAGCGAGGCCACACCCCGGCAGGGCACGTCCCAGCAGGACACTCTGTGGAGACACATGAGCCCAGTTCACAATTGTTCAATCCAGGTCAACTCAGCAAATGTCTGCAGACAGTGAGAAGATTGTTCGGGGTTAAGTGGGGCGGGGTGGGGGAGGACAGGAGGGGACAGGAAAGGGACGGGGGGGGCAGGAAGGGGCAGGAAGGGGCAGGGGGACAGGAGGGGGCAGGAAGGGGCAGGGGGACAGGAGGGGGCAGGAAGGGGCAGGGGGACAGGAAGGGGTGGGGGACAGAAGGGGACGGGGGACAGGGGGCAGGAAGGGGCAGGGGGACAGGAGGGGACAGGGGGACAGGAGGGGGCAGGAAGGTGCAGGGGGACAGGAGGGGACAGGGGGACAGGAAGGGGTGGGGGACAGAAGGGGATGGGGGACGGGGCAGGAAGGGGCAGGGGGACAGGAGGGGACGGGGGACAGGAGGGGGCAGGAAGGTGCAGGGGGACAGGAAGGGGTAGGGGGACAGAAGGGGACGGGGGACAGGAGGGGGCAGGAAGGGGCAGGGGGACAGGAGGGGGCAGGAAGGGACGGGGGACAGGAGGGGACAGGAAGGGGCAGGGGGACAGGAGGGGACGGGGACATGAGGGGACAGGAAGGGGCAGGGGGACAGGAGGGGGCAGGGGGACAGGAGGGGGCAGGAAGGGGCAGGGGAACATGAGGGGACAGGAAGGGGCAGGGGGACAGGAGGGGGCAGGAAGGGGCAGGGGGACAGGAGGGGACAGGAAGGGACGGGGGACAGGAGGGGACAGGAAGGGGCAGGGGGACAGGAGGGGACGGGGGACATGAGGGGACAGGAAGGGGCAGGGGGACAAGAAGGGGCAGAAGAGAGCAGGTGGGGCAAGCTGCTGCTTCTCAGTGATCCATCCTGGGCCCGAGGTCGCACAGGCAGGGAGGCAGTTCAGTAACCTCTGTGCTGGGCGTTGGGAACCATCAGCCTGACCCAGAGGAGCCCAGGTGAAGGGCTGGTACAGCCGGGAGGGTGGGTGGGGGGCCCACCTCCTGGTTTTGGCCCTGACCCAAGGTCAGGGCCGAGGTCGATGCCGGACAGCACAGCTGCAGGGCGGCTCTGGACAGCATGTGGTCACAGTCCTGGGCTGCTGGCTTCAAAGGGTCAGGGAGCACTTGCCCCTCGAGGGGGGCAGAGAGAGCACAGCAGCGTGGTTACAGGGCACAGGACACCGAGGGGGTGTCTCAGGGAGATAGGGGCTCTGGTGGGGCCAGCAGATTGGGGGTGGGGATGCAGCAGGCAGAAGGGTGTGACCGTTTCGAGAACCGTCAGTGATGCTCATGAAGCAGAGAGGCAGGCGCCGTGGCCCCGGTGAGCGTGTGCCCGAGTGACACTCCCGTCGCTTAAGCCCAGACCACACAGCAGGAAAGCAGCCGGGCCCGGCACAGGTGCGCCGGAGGCAGGGCTGGTGGGGAAACCACTTCACAGAGGCCCCTCGGATGGCGCTGTGACTGCCCTGTGTCCCCCAAAAGATATGTCAAGTCCTAAACCCCAGAACCTCAGAACGTGACCTTATCTGAAAGCCAGTCCGCGCTGATGAAATTGGTTAAGACCAGGTCACCCTGGAGCAGGGCGGGCCTGGGGCCGTGACGGGAGTGTCCTAAGAGAGGAGAGACGCAGACACAAGGGTGGCGATGGAGGCCGGGGCGGGAGGGTTGCAGCCAGTGCCAGGCCACCTAAGATTCAGGGTGGCACTGAAGCTGGAAGAGGCCAGAAAGGATGCTACCCAGAATCTCAGAGGGAGCGCCACTGGGCTGCACCTGGCCGGTGCAGACTCCTGGCCCCAGAACTGTGAGAAAGTGAACTCTTACTCAAGCCACGCAGTGTGCGGTCCCCCGTCACAGCAGCCCTGGGAACAAGTACCCACGGTTAGGGAGTTAGGCCCAGGTATGACAGGTCTACCTGAGATGGTCTGCACACCCGCCCTAAGAAGGAGACTGACGCCACTGACCCGTCCCCATGGCTTGTGTCCAGTCCCTGGTCACCGGCCAGGACCGAGTTCAGAGTTTCCTTTCTGTATCAATGGAGGAGGCAGAGGGAATTTTACCCAGGCTGTGAAACAGATGCATTAATCACTTGGTTTCCAGGTCTGAAATCTGTTCATCCTGCACAGGTGCCGGCTGAGCAAGCCTTTCTATCAGGACGGCTGCCGCGTCAGGGGTCCCCGCCCTGTTCTGACTCCTGCAGTTCCCGGGCTGGACCAGGGAAAGCCGTAGGAAATTGCTATCAGGTCAAAAACTGTCAAATGTTGGTAAAAATCTGTCAAATAAATTTGCCATTTCATAGGAACCTGCTGAAAGTCAGCAATTCCATTGGGTTCCATCTAACAAAGAGATTAAAATTTAAGTATAATTGAAAAAGCAAAACAAAAACTTTAAATAACACATGCTTGTACCATAGGATCCAGCAATCCCACTCCTGGACATATATCCAGAGGAAAATATAATTTGAAAAGACACCTGCACCCCAATGTTCACAGCAGCACTGTATACAATAGCCAAGACATGGAAGCAACCCAAATGCCCATCGACAGATGACTGGGTAAAGAAGATGTGGTATATTTATACAATGGAATACTACTCTGCCATAAAAAAGAATAAAATAATGCCATTTGCAGCAACATGGATGGACCTGGAGATTGTCATTCTAAGTGAAGTAAATCAGAAAGAGACAGAAAAATACCATGTGATATTGCTTATATGTGGAACCTGAAAAAAAGGACACAAATCAACTTATCTACAAAACAGAAACAGACTCACAGACATAGAGAACAAACTTATGGTTACCAGGGGGCAGGAGGTGGGAAGGGATAAACTGGGAGTTCGAAGTTTGCACCTCTTGGGGAGCAATGGAAATGTTAGCCATCCTGATTGTGGTGGTATATACATCTATCAAATTTCATCAAATTGTTCATCTCAAATATGTATAGTTTACTGTACAGGAGTCATACCACAATAAAGGTGTTAAAAAAACAAACGCACTTTGGGGGGGGGAATGCCAAGATGGCAGAGTGGGACACATAGCTCACCCTCTCCCACGAATACACCAAAAATTACAACTACAGACCAGTCAATTCGTGAACACCTACTGAACTTGGGCAGAGTATCTCTTACTTCGAAATACAAGAGGATTCCTCACAAAAATGGGTAAACAAGTTTCTACTGTAGAGCACAGGAAACTGTGTTCAATAGCTTGTAGTGACCTATAATGAAAAAGAATCTGAAAAGGAAAATACGTGTGTATCGCTATGACTGAGACATGATGCGGTGCACCAGAAACGGACACGCTGTAACTGACTAAAGTTCAAATAAATAAATAACTACACGCGTTACAGCAAGTCATGGAACAGATTTTTTAAATTATCTTTCATTCTCTCCTAAGGATAAATTCCTAAAATACAGTTGCTGAGATGAAATATACATTTCGTATTTTAATACATATTGTCAGATTGCCTTCCCTGAAAATGGTTCTAATTTACACTCCCACAAAACCGTGCATGAGAAAGCCCATTTCCTTACACCCTCAGCAGTGTCCAACTCTGTTTATCTCAATCTACGGTGATCTGATAGGGGAAAAATACCTCGTGGTTATATCGATTGGTATAATACCAATAATTTTTACTGTTGATGTTACGATGATTTTATTCTTGAAAATAAAGAATATTGTTAAAAAAAAATAAAGAATATTTTCTTGGCCTCAGGTACCAGGCTTTTCTCCCAAATTCTTCGCCAGTGGTTCTCAAATTGTAGTGTCAGTTGGAATTTCCTGGAGAGTTGTGACGACACAGAGTTTCCGACTGAGCAGGTCTGGGGTGGGGCCTGAGGCTGTGCATTTCTGGCAAGTTTCCAGAGGCTGCTGGCCCAGGAGCCCCACTTTGAGAACCACGGCTTTAGGTGCGCTGTTTGGTGACTGACTGTGATCTAAGGTGACCTCTCAGGAAGTGAGTCCAGAGGCCGGTCGGGCCCAGAATTTGTTAGGGTGTAGGCAGAGATTGAGGGGGCTCAGAACAAGCCAAGAAGATGGCACTTTGGTGGAAAGATTATTTTAAGGTGAAGACATTTGACATCAAGGGGTAAACAGAAAAAGGGAGAAAAGACCTTGGCACTTCCCTCACCTGACTAAAAACAGCGACCTCTGGGAAGTAAGGCCAGAAAAGTCTCTTCTGGGCTGATCAGCTCCCAGAAGGGAGACTAAAACCAGCCCAAATCCCTCCCCAGGGGAAGGCTACGGCTTCAGTGGAAACGGAAAGATGGCTCATAACTACGTAGACAAACATCCTCACAAAGTCTATCTCTTGTTTGTTCTCCTGAAAACCATTGATCTTTCTAAAAGTCATGTGTCTTCCCACAAGCGCCTTCCCCCACCCCTTCACATGCTAACGTGGTTTAGAAACTCCTAATTCTAACCACCTCTCAGGTCACTCACCACTGAGTCCTCCCATGTCTGTGTGTGTTACATGTGGAAATAAACTCTGCTTTTATTAATCCTTCTCTTGTTAATCTGACTTTTGTCATTTTAATTTGCAGCACCCTGTGGACGAACATAAGAGGGTAGAGGAAAAAGTTTCTTCCTCCCCTGCAAGATCAACATGAACTCATGGGCTTGGGTCAGATTTTACAGTCATGAATACCAGTCTAGAGCCATACCCTGAGAAGAGCTGACATGCCAACAAGAAAAATCAGAACCCCTACCGTACAAGAGCTTACATCTAGCATCTCAGTTAACGCAAAAACGCAGTTCACGATAGAAGGGCCCCGAGCAGAACACTGGCACCGTCTTTAGAGGAAGTGATTAGCCCTTTCAGCTTCCACACTTCAACCCCTTCAGAGGCTTGAATGGATAATAAAATCAGGTGTCCAGCATTTGTGGATTCTGTGAAGCCTGGAGAGCGGATACAGAGCTGTCTGAAATAAGGACTCCCCGCTTTGTCTCACTGGAGCTGGGGTGCGGCCAGCCCGAGCCCATGGATGCAGGATCTCAGAGCCTGAGCCTTGCCCCATCTTATGCAGGCTTCACAGGGCAGCTGCAGCGAGATGCCCTCTAACCAGGGCTGGCAGCTGGCCTGCAGCAGCACTCAGGGCTCAGCCCCACTGCACCTGCATTGGAACAAGGCCAGGAGGCAGCCCCAGGGGCCTGGGCCTGGGGCCGGGGGGGGGCCAGGTCTGGGGACCCACGGCTCCTGCTGCTCTACACACACAGCTGGAGGGGAGGTGGGGCGGCCCCCAGGGCGGCTGACCTGCTCTGACCCTTTTCTGCCTGGAGCCAGGCACTCACGTCTGAGGGAAGGTAACGGGGCTTGCTCAGCCGGTATTTCAGGGGCCTCTGCCCTGGGGACAGCCTTCCCTCTGGCTGCCAGGCCCCCTCACACCCCGACCAACCCGCCTGGGTGTCAAGGTCTCCTCTTGTAAATTCCAGGTGACCCGTAGGAGGGTGCAGACACCCTGTCCCCGATTGACCCAATTCCTCACTTGCCACTCCAAATTCCGTGTTACCAATGATTAAACATCTTCTAGAAATTTCAGAATGGAAATGATTTGCATCTTTACAAATCATTACCAAGAATAGCAATTAGGATTCTGTGAGAGTCTGAGGCTTTTTTAAAATAGTCTATCCTTGTATGGAACGGCTCAAAAATACTCCAACACATTCTAGAGCAAAGTTAGGGGGCCGAGGAGATCCTTCCACCAGCAAACAACGCGGGCCCGGGGCATCTCAGGAAAGCAGGCCTGAGAAGAAGGTGGAGAATGGGGGCTTCCGCGGGCGGACGGGGTGAGGAGTCAGGAAGGCCATCCGGCGGGGCCTGCAGAGCAGGGCGGCCGGAGTAGGGCGGCCGGAGTAGGGTGGCCGGGCCCTGGGCTGAGGAAACCAGCCTGGATCCCGCGTCAGACTCAGCCAGCCTCCTGGGCCAGAGCCCTGCTCCTCAAACTTACAGGAATCTCCTGAGTCACAGAAGAAGAAATGCAAGGGGCCAGTAAACAGAAAAATAAAACTCTGCTAGTGAGTGATCAGAGGCACGAAAGCAAGTCTCTGAGCTGACCAGCAGCACTGGGAGCTGGGAGACTCAGCCAGGTCTCGCGGGGGGGGGGCGCGCCCGCCCCGTCGGGTGGCAGATGTGCAGCCAGCTCGGTGTCCAGACCCCGCATACACGTTATCTTCTCAAGTTCATTTAATTTTTAACTTTATTTATTTTTTAATTTTTGTGGGGGAGGTAATTAGGTGTATTTATTTTAAATGGAGGTACCGGGGCTTGAACCCAGGACCTCAGGCACACTAAGTACGCGCTCTACCACTGAGCTGTACCCTCCTCCTCCTATTTTCAGCTTTTTAATCGAGATACAATCTCACATAGCATAAAATTCACCCTTTTTTTTTAAAACACCTTTCTTGTGGTATGATTCCTGTGCAGTAAACAACACATATTTCAGACGTAGGATCTGATGAAAAATTCACCCACTCATAGTGTACAATCCAGGGGTTTTGTGCATCCACTGAGTTGTGCGACCACCCCCATTGCCAATTCCAGAGCAATTTCGTCAACCCCCACCCCCTCCCCAGACACCGTCCATCTGCTTTCTGTCTCTACGTTTGCCTGTTCCAGACAGTCCATGTAAAAGGAACCTTTCAACTTAACTCGGATTTTATTAGGCGCAGCAGCGTCTGCGTATATTTGGATCAGTAGCACGTGTCCATGTGAGGCGCATCTGTTAACCCGGCCTCCGAGAGCCTTCGGCCCACAGCCTCTGATGCACCAGCTCTGCTGATGGGCGCCTGCTCCCCAGGCACCTGCAGGAGAGCACAAAGCCGTACAGGTTAGCGTGTGCTGCGTGACTGGAGTAGCGGGAACGGAGTTACCCCAAGTGCTCGTTACTAGTGAATTGGTGGACTTAGCCGTGGTGGCACCATGTGGTGGAGTAGTACACAGCCACTAAAAAGAGGGCAGGTCCAGATGTTCTGGCTCAGGAGGCTGTCATTCTTCATGATGGACGTGTGTTTATGTGTCACAGGGACATAGATTAAAAGCTAGCGATAACAGTCAGCCAACAAAAGACCCACACCAGACACATAAGGAAAACCATTCAAGACTTTCATCTGTAAGCCACGCCGCCCACGTTGAGATCAGAGCAGCCAGAACCCTGTCTCCACCGTCACGGCCTGACCACTTCCTGGTACCAAGCTTCCCAGAAGCCACCTTTGTCATCAGCGTTGCTGGGTGAACAGCCCCAGGCAGACACAAGTGCATGGTCTTGGTTGTTGTTCTTGCGTTTGTTTGGTTTCCAGAACAGCGACTGGTGAAGTGTCGCTGGCCCCAGATAGAGCCGACCTCCTTCTCCATGGCAACAGTCAACATCCGTCCTTGGACGAGGCGGCACCAGCGCCGACTAAGCTTGCTCTGCGACTTCCCCTTTCCTGGACTCCTGGAAGATCACCACACTTCTCTTCAAAGGCAAAGACTCGAACTTTTCCGCTGCAGCCCTGTGTTAGAGGCTGAACTGCGTCCCTCAAACTGTGTCACATGCTGGGGTCCTAACCCCCAGGACCTTGCATGTGACTGTACTTGGAGACAGTTCTTTAGGGTGAACAGGTGAAGATGAGTCCTTCCTTAGGGTCCTCAGGTCAATAGGGTGACCATCACCTGGCCTTAAACAAATGGGAAATTTGGACACAGAGATGGAGGTTGAGGGCGGGTGACGTGAGGACCCAGGAGGAGTCGGCTGTGTGCAAGCCAGAGAGAGGCCGGAGCAGTGTCTCCTTCCAGCCTCGGTTGGACCCAACACTGCTGACATCTTGATCTGGGCTCTTGGCTCAGGAACCGTGAGACAATCAGTGTCTGTTGTCTAAGGGGCCGGTGCCTCGTTTTGGCCGCCCCGGCAAACCAGCAGGGGCTCTGTGCGCACGGAGAACGCGCGCTCTGACTCCGGCCGCGACACACTGAATGTGCGTGACTGCCGTGTCCCACGCCATCACACAGATGCACAGCTGTGACAGTGATCTGACTCACTTACTGGTTTTATTTCTGTATTTCTTTTTGTGGGGGGAGTGCAATTAGGTTGATTTATTTACTTGTGTGTTTAATGGAGGCAATGGGGAGGGAACCCAGGACCTCGTGCATGCTCAGCATGAGCTCCACCCCTGAGCTCCACCCTCTCCGCCGCCCGGCTTTTATTTCTTTTTGCTCTGTGGCTGTGTTAACCCCCCAGCACAACATCCAAACCTGTTAAATCTTTCTCTTTAGACACATCTTTCTCTGTTACATTCTGACCTTATTGGATGTGTTTCCCAAATCCTCTCATCAGGTGATTACAGACCAGCCCTTGTACTTTTATCCTCCTTCATGAATCTTAATAGGTTTAATGCTAAGAGAGCACCCTTATCTCCTCGTCCCAGGGACACTGTACCTGCCCCTCCGAGCTTAACTGCAGGGGGCAGGGCTCCGAGAACTTTCAGTCAAGGGCAAAGTAGTGTTTTAGACCTTCTGGGCCACACGTGGTCTCTGCTGTATGTTCCTCCTTGCTTGTTTGTTTTTTGCAGCCCTATAAAAAACATGGAACCCGATCCTGGCTCCAGGGCGGTACGAAAACTGACTGCATTCAGTCCCAGAGCTGTAGTTTGCTGTCCCCTGACTGGGAGAAGGATCGTGGAGTTTAAATTTCTGAAGAATCCAAAGGGGTGACGCTGAGTAAATGCAGTGAGAGAATCACCCGGTGGGGAAGGCGAGTTTCAGGGACGCAACCTGATGGTCCAGGGCCCCTACGTGGTCCTTGTCTGGGGAGAGCTCAGGTGCAGCTCATCCCGTGGACTCGGCCACGCTCTCCTTCTCTGCAGGTGCGTCTTATGTGCCTGCACCGAGAGGGAGTGCAGTAACGGCTGTCAAAAGAATGAGCGAGTGAAATTCTCGTTGTTGTGCTGAGGATTCTATGGGGGGCCTGGTTTCTGTCCTCCGGCTCATTTGCATCCATGTCCTGTCCTCTTGCCAGCTCTGCATGCACTTGGGCCAGAAGCGGCCTCTGTCAATGTCGGGCATCCACTCGACGGCCAGACCAGGCAGGTCCCGCCGACACAACTCCGAGATTTGTAAGCGAATTGAGGAATTCCCTGTTTCTCTAACAAATAAACGCTCATGAAATCATCAGGGAATTACAAACCAAAGCCATTCTGGGCGTTTATCTGCGAGAGAGCAAACGACGTTCACAGGGAAACCTGTACCCAAGTGTTCACAGCACTTCACTCATCATAAATAACCGTGGACAAACTGTGACGGTCCCACGGAGCGTGCAACACAGCCCAGCCATAGAAAGAAATGAACCGCGGGTTCTGCAGCCCTTGGATTAATCCCCAGGGACGACGCTGAGTGAGCAAGCCCCCCAGTCCATCACAGTGCCCGGCTCACGGCTCCCCAGACCCAGGCACTCCCTGAGCAATAAGAGCGATGGGGTATTTGTGGCATGTCCCCCTTCCAGAAGGTGACTTCTGGATCCCACCCAAGGGCGGGCGCCGGCTGCCTGGGTTGGAGGGCTGGAGCTTTCAGCCGACCCCCCCAGCCCGGCCCACTGACCTCGACCTGAGCAGAGACGGGAGGGGCTGGGGCTGAGTCGTTCACCAGTGGCCAGGGAGTCAGTCGTGCCTCTGCAGTGAAGCCTCCGCAAAACCTGGAGGACTGGGCTCGGGCAGCAGGGACGGGGAGGGTGGTGTCTGGGGGCAGGGAGTCTCCGCGCCCCACGTCCACGCCGTGCCCTTGTCTCTCGGTCTGACTGCTGTTTCCTTCCTGTAATATCCGTTGATCATAAATCGGAGGCAGGGTGTAGCTCACCGGCAGCGCCCGTGCCTAGCAGGCACGAGGTCCTGGGTTCAGCCCCAGCGCTGCACTCCACTAAAAAGCGAAAAAGTGAGTAAATAATCTTAACTGCCTCCCCCCAAAAAACAAACAGGACAAAATAATACAAAAAAATACATAGAGCGGAAGTCTAGTGAGTCTAGTAAATTTTCCTCAGTTCTGTGAGCCTCTCTGGCCAATTAATTGACCCCAAAGAGGACATCGTGGGGACCTCTGAACTATAGCCAGTGGGTCAGCAGCACAGGTGACAACCTGGACTTGCAACTGGTGTGCGAAGCGGAGGCTGGTCGTGGGGGACGGCCTCCGCCTGTGGGTCTGACTCCCCACGGATACGCGGTCGGGGCTCCGCCCCTGCTGGTGCCCGAGGCTTGCTTGCTGGCGTGGGGAAGCCTCCTCAAACACACGCACGCACGCACAGGCACACGCGCACGCACAGGCACACGCGGACGCGTGCTGGAGCTGGATCTGAAGGGGAGGCTCTGGCCCAGGCCTCTCCTTCAGTTCCCGGTGGTGGCCGAGGCCCTTGGCTCGTAGACGCCTCACTCCAATCTCTGCCCCTTGTCACGTGACCCTCTCCCTGTGTGTGTCTGTGTCTAAGTTTGTCTCCTTAAAAGGCACCTGTCATTGGATCAGAGCCCACCCCGATCTCCTGTGACCTCACCTGAACTTGATCACGTCGGCAAAGACGTCACTTCCAAGTAGGGCCCCACTCACAAGTCCTGTGGCTTCAACATGTCTTTCTGGGGGCACAGTCAACCCCCCGCAGCCAATGCCTGGTAAAGACGGCCTGTTTGCCTCTCGAGGCTGCACCCCCAGGCCAGGGGCTCTTCCTGGGGGACCACCGCCCAGGAGATGGTGCACACAGCAAACGTGGGCCACTGGGGCTTCTAGAAAGGCATGACATGAAGCAGGGAAGGAGCTCTGTGTTCTATTGCAGGTCACTCAAGGGATGTCACCTGTGAGCGTAAGTTACACAGCACGGCCCACCTCGGAGAACCCGCCTCCCGGTGATGGGCGCTGAGCTAAAACACCTCTGTTCAGCTCACAGGCCACACCCTGACCAGGCCCCGCTGCGAGTGACCAGGAAGGAAGAAATTAACACGTCCCTTCCGGAGGGTGAGCAGAACCAGGAAGCGTTTGACGTGACCCCCTCCCCTTTTAGCATAAAACAAGCCTGAATTCTAACTCAGGCAACATGGATCTTTGGGCCACACTAGCCCCCCAGTTTCTAGGTCTGCTGGCTTCCAGAATAAAGTCACTGTTCCGTGTCCCGACACCGCGTCTCTTGGTTTGCTGGCGCATCGTGTGGCAAGCAGTACCAGCTTGGATTTGGTAACAGTCTGATTAATGAAATAAAACTCACTTTAAATGTTCCTGAGTTCCCCTCCTTTCATAAAAACCCAAATTACAATTGCTGCTGCTCGAAGGGCCATGGTTACCTTCCGGTGTCAAACATGGGGATCGAGCAGGACCCTGGGGGCCCTCCTGGGTACAAAAGCCCCTCTGCATCCTGTTTCTCATTTGTAGAAAAAGCCTTCCGTCTCTGAGCCTTCCCTGAGCTCCAGGGAGCAGGCAGGTACTAGGTAGGGGAGTGAGGGACCCGCAGAAACAGGGAGAGCAGCCACGCAAGGGAAGTGCTGGGAAGGGTTCAGGGCTAGCCCCCCCTACCCCGCCCCCCACTCATACAGCCGCCTGCGCCTCATCTGTGACTTGTCCTGCGGAGACTAAGACCCCTCCTGGAGGAGGGCTGATAAGATGGCCGCACTTAGGCCCACAGATGGCCGATTCGCAGGCTCGCCCTTGCAATGGCCCACTGGCCCCGCTGGCCGGTCGCTGCTCACGGCTCCAGGCCCGTTGCTGAAACTGAAGCTACTGGTGTTCCTGCTTCTACTTTACTCCCGTCATTGCAGGTCATCGTCCTGCTGGGTCTCTGAGCCCTTCTCCAAGGAGGTTACAGGACCGTCACCTCACAAAACAGCCTGAATGGCCAGGAAGGCCAAGCCTTGAGCGCTTACGAGATAAAGAGATCTAACTGCTCACTGGCCGCCTGGAGGCCTCCTGCGCCATTCTGCCTTCTGATGAGAAGATGGCTCTGCTGCTTGTCATCGGTGCTTTGATGTTTGGGCTCTGGCTGTGTAACCGCCCCACCCCGTCCCCGGGTGGGGGCTCGCAGTTCTGCAGGCAGCAGCCTGCGGTGGTCCCCTTTGCCCAGCAAAGCAATAAAGCTGCCGCTTCTAAGCGCAAGGCCTTGTCTCTGGGTTGTTCGGCTTGTCAGGGACGGGGCCTATCTTTTGGCAACACTCCCAGGTGGAGGACGGCGGCTGCGCGCTGACCACAAGCATGGAGACCCCAGACTGGACAAAGCCAGGAGGCCGATGACTGGGATTCCTGAAACGGGGGGTGGAGGGAGGCTACGGCTCGGGTCAGAGCATGTGCTCAGCTCAGCATGCGGGCGAGGCCCTGGGTTCAACCCCCAGTCCCTCCTCTAAAAATAAATAAGTGCCCCTGATTACCCCCCACCAACACGCACACCAAAGATTCCTGAAACGTCGCCCTGTTACCTCGTCGCCGACCAGTCAGAGGAAAGTCTACCAGTTGCAACCCTCACCCCACGTGTTGCCTCTGCAAACGCCTCCCTCTGAAAGCCAGCAGGGGTTTGGTCTTTTGACTAGTTCTCCTTGCTTGGTTGTGAATGAAAAATACTGCAAACCATATCAGTAAACAAAGAATGCTGAAGCCATCAAGTCATCAGCGGCCGCCACCTCCCCGCAACCCCAGTGAGGACCAGCCTGCGGCCCAGCCTCTGCAGCCACTCACAGTGGTGCCCCCTGAGGGGACTCAGAACAAGAAAGGACAGGACACCAGCCCTGGACAGCGAGGTGCTTGTCAGAGGAATGGATTCAAGGGCCCGAGTGTTTGCTTCCTCCCATGCACAGAATAGCACCAAATTCTTTCACTTAAGACGCCTGGTTTTCTTTAGATAACAAGCAATCTCTCATTGTTCCAACTCCCTGGTGTTTGTTGTAAAGCTCCTGCATATCCTGGCTCTTCCCCTGCCTCTCAGAGCAGCTCCTCAGAGCATCTGAGAGGCTGTCAGCCCAGCTCGAGTCCTCCCGCCAAATAAAACATCACTCGCAACTTTTAGGTGTGTGTTTGTTTCAGTCAGCAGCGCCCCGCAAACAAACACTGTGCTTCCTTCCCCACAACCTGGCGTCCGCAGGCTGGCTTTGCGGCCGGAGGGTGAGCGGCTCACGCCGGGTCCGGCACAGCGAGGCCCGTCCTGTGGGTTTTCCTCACGGCGCTTTCCAGAACTCGAATTAGAACCCTGATTGTGGAGCCGTGTGCTCAGAGTTTGCTTCCCCACCGTGAGGTCAGGGCTTTGACCCGTGACTGCAGCTGGTCGGTGGCAGGCGCCCCGCCAGCCGTGGTCGAGTGCACAGGAAGGAACAGTGGGGTGAGTGGACAGGGTGGGGGTGGAGCTGACAAAATCACACGGCCCCTGGGCTACAAACCAGGGACACAATTACTACAGTTACAACAGAGTAGGCTGCTCATGCTGTGATCCGGTAGCTCATCTTTGTGACTTTGAAATCTTTGCATTTTGAGCTTAAAGTCTGCAGACCTGGAGACGTGAGTCCTAACAGAAGGGTTCCTGAACATCCCCTGGAGCAGGACTAAATCTCCCTCACCGACTGTGCTCGTGCTGATGCTTTGACCATGGGGATACCGCGCACACCAGGGCAGGGGGATGAACGCCCTGCCGTGGAAAAGGCTCCGAGCCCTTAGAGCCCGGGTAACGATGTGCTCACCTGGGCCCCGACTGCATCGCAGGTCAGAACTTTCCAGGAGGTTCTGGTGCCGGCTGAGGTCAGGACCCACAGTGTCCAGGGGCGGGCTCCTGGGTCCCTCGGGCCGGGATAAGATAAGGGCCTCTCTGAGCCTCTGGGGCCAGACGGCCCTCCTGCGGTCTCACCTGCTGATGGTAGGCAAGCCGCGCCCCTGGGGGACAGGCTGACCCTCGGCCCACAGTCCTGGGCCATAGTCCGCACAGGCCCGGGGCTTTCTGGGGCTGGTCCTGGGATTAGCCGCGTGGCAGCCCCACCCCGCCCTCCCCACCCTGGGATGAGCCAGCCGTCCCAGCCGGGCTGACTCAGCACTCACCTGTGCAGGTGCTGGAGCCAGTGCCCCGCCTCCTTGACCCGAGGGCCTCGCAGTCCATCCCACGGGCCCTCTGCTTGGCAGAAGTGAAGGTCGGGGCTCTTGGCCCAAGTGCCCCCAGGGGAGGAGACGCCTGCCCAGCTCTCAGGTGCGTGGCTGGTTTTCCTGCAGGACTGGCCTGGGCCAGGGGTGCTGGAGGACCACAGGTGCCCACTGGCTCACACGCATTCACACACGTGCATTCACCTACACGCGCATCTCTGCACAAACACGCATGCGCTCGGCCCGCTCACGCTCCCCCTCCCCTCCCTGCTGCCCCCGACCCGCTCCTGCCCCTCAAAGAGAACCGGCATCACCTGTCCTCGCTGAGGCAGCTGCGGAAGGAGAGGTTCCCGCCTGGAGACTCTCTGACCTTTAACGTTGGTCGGGTCTCCGCTTCATGTCCCTTTAAATACCATGTTTTCAGTTGTGACATTGACATCAGCCCAAAGTAAATCTTCAAACGGCACAAATGAGCCCTCCACCCCAAAGGCAATCGCAGTCCCTCATCCAGCCTCAGCCGCAGAGCCAGTCCATCTGCATGCAGGGGTGTGAAACCTGATTCCGAAATTTTCTTTTCTTTTAAAAAAAATTTTATTGAGGTGTAGTTGATTTACAGTGTGGTGTTAGTTTCTGGGGCACAGCACAGTGAGTCAGTTACACACACATACTCCATTTTTCATATTCATTTTCATTATAGGTTATTCAAAGATATTGAATGCAGTGCCCTGTGCTGTACAGTAGGACCTTGCTGTTTGTCTATTTTGTATGTAGTAGTATCTGCTGATCGCAAACTCCTAACTCATCCCTCCCCCCGACCCTTTTCTCCCTGATAATCGTAAGTTTGTTGTCTACGTCTGCGAGTCTATTTCTGGTTTGTAAATAAGTTCATTTGTATTATTGTTTCAGATTCCACATGTAAGTGGTATCATGTGATATTTGTCTTTCCCTGTCTGACTTCACTTAGTATGACCATCTCAAGGTCCATCCCTGTTGCTGCAAATGGCAACATTTCATTCTTTTTTTAAGGCCGAGTAGTACTCCGTTGTGTACACACACCACATCTTTATCCATGCATCATTCTTTAGGTCTTTTTTTTTTTGATTGTAGTAAAATACACATAACAAAATTTGCCACTGTGACCGCTTTCATTGTCAAGCTCAGGGGCGTTAAGCACGTTCACAGTGTGTGTAACCTTCACCACCATCATCTCCAGAACCTTCTCATCTTCCCAGACTGAAACTCCGTCCCCGTTACACGCCGACTCCCGTCCCCTCCCCCAGCCCCTGGCCCCGTCCTGGTTTCTGCCTCTGTGGCTCTGATGCCCTAGGCCCTCGCATGAGTGCAGTCACCAGCCTCTGTCCTGCTGTGACTGGCATAGGGCCCTGAGCATCCGTCCACGTTGCAGCAGGTGTCGGACTTCCTCCCTTTAGGCTGAACAGTCTGGGACTCGGACCTTGCAGAGACGGCCTGGCACCCCTTTGGCGCCCCTTCACCCCTCTCCGTACCCTCTCTGTGCTGGGTCAGAAGCCTCCCTCCCAGATGCTCCAGAATCAGCTCAGAATTCGCACTCCTGGGCCCCAAACAGGAAGATGGAGGAATAATGAGACAACAGGTGACGTTTACCCTCCCTGTCCTGAGGGCTTTGTGGTCACAACCACTGCTCTTAGCGGCACCTCATCCCGGGAGCCAGTGGAAAGGGGGCTCCTCGGGGTCAAAGCCCTGGTGCCCGGGCCCATCCCCCACTGGCACCTTCCCGGGACTGCCCTCGTTGCGGGGCAGGGGTCCTGCTGTGTCCACCTCCAGCCACACGGGCAGGGGCAGGGGGTGTGGACTCCTGACCCCTGTCCCCCGACGCCCTCCTGGCCACGGGCATCCCAGGTACCCGGCAGGTGTACCTGGTGACACGCCCACCTGTGCCTGCCCGGCCCCCTCCTCAGGCACCCTGGCCTCGCCCCCCAGCACCTTCCCTGGAGAGGCAGCCTCCAAAGGCCCCTGGAGACAACCCTCCCAGCTGGCAGGCAGGCGCTCCTCTGCCCTGGGGACTGCCAGCTGTTCACACGCTAGCGCGAACAAGCTGACTCTGCAGTCTGGCTGAGACAGAGGGCCATTCAGGGGAGGGGCAGGTCCAGGAGCCAGGAGGGGCAGGGAATTTCCCGGGGAGCAGGTCTGGGTGGGGCCCCAGATTTCCCATAGAGGCCTGCAGGCGATGAGCTCTGGGTGGGGCACAGAGAGGACAGACGTTAGGCTTCCTGTTCTGCTCAGGGCGCTCTTCCCAGGGACTTGGGGTGAGCAGCAGCCAGGCCTGCAGCCACTCCCTCTTGTCCAGGGCCGTCCTGGGACGAGGGACACCATCTTCTCTCTAAGTCTGCGTAAGCGTTGGGGGTTTGGGCGGGGGCCCAGTACTGACCCCTCGTGGGTCTGGCCCCCAGACGTCTCCCCCAGGAGACTGCCCAGCATTCACTCCAGTTTAACACTTACCCCCGGTCTCTCCACCAGGAGCCTATTTTAGTGGGTC
Organism: Camelus dromedarius; assembly: GCF_036321535.1. NCBI lineage: Eukaryota > Metazoa > Chordata > Mammalia > Artiodactyla > Camelidae > Camelus > Camelus dromedarius. The sequence continues at coordinate 1,077,136 of NC_087442.1, forward strand.
TCATGTTTCTGCCCGTTTTGGGAGCAGAGACACTGGCTGCCTTTTCACGAGGCTGGCACAGCACCAGTCTTGGTGGCAGCTAAGGACTTGCTGAGGGCAAAGGTCAGAGAAGACTGGTCAGGCACCCAGCCACCGCAGGGCCACCCCGTCCACGGGGCCTTCTCACCCCCGCGGGAGCTCGGGGTCAGGAAACCCACAGACACCAGGTCAGGGCCGGGTCCCCCTTGCTGCCCCTGCCCGTGACAGGGCCCCCTCGGCCTGCCCCGTGAGTGGGCCCCTTGGCCTGCCCCGTGCGTGGCCCCTTGGCCTGCCCTGTGGGCCTGCAGTAGGGTGGGACTCAGGCTTGCCCTGGTCTTGTCACCTGGGAAAGCACTGGCCTTCTATTCTCCGGGGGAGGGAGCCTTCAACAAAAAGCAGGAGCAAAGTGCAGGCCCCCAGGGCTCCAGGTGGAGCTGCCGGCCAGTGGGGGAGCTCCGGGGTGCCCCGAGGAAGGGCCAGGCCCTGCGGGAGGCCCCCACCCCCGGCAGTGTGAGAACACCTGAGTGTGCCTCAGGGAAGTGAAACTCACTTTTCACAGCTTCTGGGGGAAGCTGGTCTTTAGGGAAAACTTTCCTCTCTCTTCACCAGCCCTGCCCCAGCCCCTGCCTGGGTGGGGCCAGTGGGACCAGGCAGGGACACCGTCCCAGTCCTGGCCAGAACCCGCCCGCAGGGTGCAGAGGCCCTGGTGCCAGGCCGGGCGGGGCCTCGTGGACCTGGGGTCCCAAGGTGGACCCGGGGCCTCCCCTCAGCCCCCTGCTCTCACAGCCCCACTGGTGACAGCTCGGCCCCTCCCGGGCCTGGGGGCAGGACTCTGCTGCTCCTGGTCAGGCCAGTGGTCTCCAAACCTCTCAGACTGGACACCCAGTGGATAAAAGTGTGCGCACACCATCTGTGTGGGTGTCACGTCTACACCGCGTGAGGTTCCACCAAGCTCAGGGATGGGAAGGATCTGTGTTCCTCGCTGACAATTTCAAAACCTAAACTAAAGTGTTGCCCCCAAATTAAGAGTTAATGTGCTAATAAAAAGCCAAATTTTTTAAGTCAGTCTATATATTAAATATCCATAAAGCCTACATTTAAAAATTTTTTTTTAACAAAAATTAAATCTAAATAGAACCTCTGGTTTCTCCCTGCGCCCAACAGATGTTCCAGGGCCACCTGTCTGATTGATCCCAGGAGATCAGGACTGACCGGAGGTTTCTGGGCTGGGAGGGGCTCAGGTGAGGGGGCCACCCACCCACCAGCAACCACCCTGGCTGTGCCTGAGGCTGCCCTGCCCGCCTGGTGGAGACCACAGTGGCCTGGGGCCCGGCCAGCCAGGGGCGAAGCCTGAGCAAGCTGTGTTTGCCTGCAGAGCTCCCTTCTTGGCAGCTCTCAGGAAATACATGTTTTCTTTTTTTTTTTTTTCCAAAATCAATTTTTAATAACAAGGCAAGATCTGGGGTTAGTGTTTGTGGCCACGGTTGGCACGTCGCCCTCTGGCACGCCCGAACTTCCGGCCCTTGGACCGTACAGAGGGTTTGGTGTGGCTCTGTGGGGTTCCTGGGGCCTTGCCAGAATGCCTGCACACGTCTCGGCCCTTGCGAGGACTGGAGGGCAGGACAGTGCCGCAGCCCTTGGGCGAGTCCAGGGCCAGCTGGTTGAAGGTGAAGACCTTGCCCCCGGCCTTGAGGACGCGGCTCCAGGCACGGCTGCTCACTCGCAGGGCAGCTGCCTTCCGCTTGGGCACCTCCGGGACACGCACATCGTTGGTTATGGTCCCCACAACCGCAGCTGTTCTGCCTCCCCGACCAGGAAGCTTCACCTTCCGGATCGTCCGAGAAAGGGACGGAGGTGGCCGGTGGGTGCGACTCGTGAACCACCTCTTCAGCACAACCTGACTGAAGGTGGAGTTGGTTCGTCAGGCCAGAAACGGTACAGCTTGCCCAGCAGCCTTAGGCAAATGTCCTGGCTCCTGGGCTCCTGGCGCCGACCCTTTCGGCCTCGTTGTGGCAGATGTCAGTTCCCATGATGGCGCCGCCTTCTTAGCCAGGTCCGGAAAAAGGGGAAAATACACATTTTCTGTGTCCCGAGAAAACCACTTGAGAAACTGATAGAACAGGAAAAAGGATCACAATTCTTCCGCAAGAATTAGGGTTTAATAATCCACCCAAAGACATCACCGGCTGGGGGGACTCCCTGGGGTCAAGTCAAAAGCTGGAGCCGGAAATGCGGACCGCGGTGTGGGAACTGGGGCAGCGGCCGAGAGCCGGGCAGCATCGCTGGGAGCTGCCGTCCCGATGGAAGCGCGCGAGCGGGCCCGTCCGCGGCCGGCGGCGAGTCATTCACCCCGGGAATCAGCGCCAGCCAGCACACCCCCCAGATGACTGTTCAGACCCTGCGAGACGCGCCCCAGCAGTAACGTGCTCTGGACGCCCCTCGGCCCTCGGTCTGTGCGAGAGCTGCCCTTGCTGGCGGATGGGCGCCACGTTACCCCAGCGCTCCCCCGGAACGCCGTGTCACAGCCTGCAGGCCTTGTGCGCGCTGCTAAACTGATGCTCCTCATTGCACAGAAGTCTTCAGTCTCCAGGACGGTGAACACAGAGTGTGATAAGTGTCACAAATACTTTCAGAAAGACGAAGGACATCGACCAAGATGTGGCCGGAGCTGTTTTAAATCAGACTGAACCATGTGTTTATTATTTTATCTTTTTAAAACAGAAAAGCCCCCAAACTTTTCACGTGACCCTATCAGAGAAAAATGATTTACTCGTTTTAAGCAATCAATACTCCTTGGAGACGTGCAAATGACGTGTTATAAAGAAATACAGATTAACTCAAGATTGCTGGAATTTCTGCTATTTCTCAGGGATTCTGACTTCTCATTCCCAGATCTTGAAGATAAAAACCTGGCAGAAGGACCACCTGAGTCCCATCCAAGTGTCAGTTCCTTCTGCTCATTGCCTCCCCCACCCCTCCCCTCTGCTATGTCAGGCCCCTTATTCATTCAACAAACGCTCCTTGAACTCCGACAATGCCTGGGACTGGGTGAGGCCCTGGCAGGCAGAGTGAGGGGACACAGGCTCCGCCCTCTGGGAGGACACGTGGGTGGGGGTGGCCATGAACCCAGGTTAGAATGGGGAGGGCGCAGCTCAGGGAGTGGCAGCAAGTGAGGCGGGTTACCTACCGTGCCCCGGGAGACCTGCTGACAGCACGCACCAGGCAGGCTGGCCTGAGAGGACAGGGCGTCGGGGTGCGGGGTGGGAGGGGTGGAAAGGACCAGGGGTAAGGTCTGCGCTGAGGACTCCAGGCCTTGGGGACACTGTCCTGGCATCACCAGCAAAGAGCCTGGGAACCACCCCTCCCTCCCTGTGGGCCAGATGCCCGAGTCTGTGCACAGCAGATGTGCGGGGGCAATTAGAGACAACGCATTAGGTCATGGAGTCTGGGCTTCTCCTGGGGCGGGGCAGCACTGATTCACATAGGTGGGGGGGGCGTGCCGCCGGGAGCCTGAAGGGTGAGTGGCTGCCGGTGAGGTCAGGGAGCAGACGGCTCTCCCTGGGGAGCGGGAGGCCGTGGTCCTTCCTCCTAATGGCCCCTGCGCAGGTGTCCGGGGCTGTGGCCCCCGCAGTGGGAGTGTCCTGGCTCCAGGGGCTGGTGAGTGTCCCTGTCGTTACCTGGGCCTTGCACCAATTAGGACAACACCTCCAAGTGTCCGCCTGGCAGTCCCCAGGCTCGGCACCCTTCCCCAGCCTGTACATGCCAAGACAGAAGGGCTGGGATGAGGGTCCTTCACAGGAAGGTGGCTCTGAGACCTCACGGCCGCCCTTGTCCTCTGGAGTCTGTGACTCTGGCCGAGGGGGCAGGCTGCCTGAGTGTCCTGGAGCCATCTCAGAGGGTGGCGTCTGCAGGACAGGGGTGGGTGTGCTGTGGCCCGGGTGCAGGTGTTAGGGACCTCCTCCACCCCGCTGGCGGCCCCCCAGTGTCGTTTGGGGGTGACTCAGGGGCCCGCCCTCCCTCCCCATCCTCCTGCGGTTGCGCTCAACTTCTTCCTTATCTCTAGCCTCTAAGGCTCTGACCCTTTGCCCCCCAAGGCTGGGCTGGGGCAGAGGGCAGAGGGCAGGGGGCAGAGGGCAGAGGGCAGAGGGCAGAGGGCAGAGCTGATCCTGTCCCCAAAGCTCTGCCCCAACCTCTGCCCTTGGACTTGGGCTGTTTTAGCATCTGAACTTTGGGGCAGACGATTCTGCCCTTTGCTGCCACCCTGGCCGGGCTGGGGGCCTCCTCGTCAGGAGTCAGGCCAGGCCATGCTGTGGCCCGAAGGAGCACCGAGAAGATGCCAGGTGGCCCTGAGAGGGGTTGGCTATCCTGGCTGCCACCTCTGTCCACCCGTCCGCCCCGTGCTGACCGTGGACACACTGTGCTCCCTCTGCTTTGGCTGCCGGGAAGGTGGGAATCCTAGTAAACAATCTGGGGCACACTTGGGTGTCAGATACTGGTCCCTGTTTGCCTGAAAATCCCTTCCCACTGGACGTGGGCGCCTCAGGCCTCAGGCGGCCAGGACCTCCCCGGGTGGCTGGTTCTCGTGGCCCCGGCACCTGGCCCCGTAGCAGGGCCCTGGGGGGCAGCGCCGGGCACTCCTCAGCCCGGGAGTCCTGGTGGAGGGGCTGCGGAAGCGATGTTCTCCCCCCTCCGCGATCTGTAATGGAGCGAATGCTCCTACCATGGCCTGTGCCCTCCTGTTGGTAGAGTTAACACGACCCAGGGCTTTGCTGAATTGTGAATAATTGAAACTCCGTCTTAAGGTACTTGAAAGATTAAATGGGTTTGACAACCCCCTGCAGCCTGGTCTCTTACCTCCCGTTCATAAAAGCTAAATGCCGTTGGCCTGCGAGAGGCAGCAGCCCCCGGGGCTGGTGTCGGGTGTGAGGTCAGGAGCAGCGACCTGGGATCGGGGGTCTTGGCTCATGCAACATTCATGAACTCGTCTGCCCACACATCCCAGGGGCCCGAGCGTGGGCCGGGTCAGGCAGGGCTGGGGACCGGCTGTGACTGTGTAACTAACCAAGGTGACGTCAGGTTGTCAGCTGTTCACTTCTTTGGGCTCCAGAAGCCTCATCTGGAAAAGAAGTGGCTTGGAAGTAAGGCTTCCGGGTAAAGCCAAGGCCGCTCAGCCATTAGAATGCAGATCAGCAACAATCCCTTTTTAGTGCGAGTGTTTCCCACACGTGGCCCGAGCCGTGCACGCACTCTTCCTTACTCGTCGGAAATTCAGACGTGACAGAGCCCGGAGCTTCCCTGTGCCGTGCCCGGCAGCCCTGCGGGAGGAGGGGAGTTCTCTGCACGTGATCACAAGGACTGAAGAATTAGCACCCCTTCCCTGCAGGGGCAGGTCCAGCCCTGATTTGACAAAAGCAGCAGCTGAAACACTTATGATGAAGGGAGGGGATGGGGGGGTCCCTGTGGGTGGCTCCCAAGAACCCCGCCCTGAGCCCCTCCGGGGGTGTCGGCTGCAAAGGCCTTTGACCCACCCGTCAGCGCGAAGGTGCATTTTACAGCCAGTGACACTGGGTCCAGAGGGGTGAGGGGCTGAAAAAAGACAAATTTAAACCCCCACCAAGACAATGTAGGGAGTGATACCAAAGAATCCAAGGCCCTGTGGCCTCAGGTCCTAGTCCCAGCCCCTCTGCCCTGGGTGGGCACCCCCAGATGGGCGTCACGCACTGGCCGAGTTCCAGCGGGGCCAGGACAGGGAGACCCCACAGCCCAGGGTGGGGGGCAGGTGGGACCCAGGCTCCCCTTGTGTGCTCCATGCTCACACGGGGAGTCTGTCCGATGACAGCAGGCTCCCCTGGGTCACCTGGGCCTGGGAGCAGGAGGGAGGGGGAGGGAGGGGGTGCCCACGGGCAGCAGGACATGGCCTCTTCTTTCTGAAAATACATTAGAAAGGAGATAAGTGTGTCCAAACTTTAGAAGTCCAGCCTCTCATACAGGCCTGTCAAGACCACCCCTCCACTTTCCCAGGAGCAGGATTCTGCTGTGGTCACCCGGTGTCAGCTGGGACGGGCAGAGGGGGGCCTGGGAGGGGTTCATCCCTGCTGCCTCCCCAGAGCCTGGCTCCGCAGGGAGCAGGTGTGAGTTACCTGTGTGTGCGCGTGTGGTGTCATGTGAGCGCCTGGGTCCTGTGTGCTGTGTGCACCCCCAGCGCCCCCTGCCGGCCACATCGGGCACCGCGGCGCATGGGCCCAGGCCGGGCGGCTTGGCTTGGTGGGGGACAGGGAGGCCTCCTGTCTCCTGGGCCCCCAGGGGGCTGCTGGAACCTGCCCGCAAGGACCAGGGCAACAAATGTGACTCACACAACTAACCATCCAGAAACTAGGACCAGTGAAGGGACGGCCTCGTTGGCCAGGAGCGAGGTCGCCCGAGCCCTGAGGACCACGCAGGCTCCTTCCAGGCCCGCCAGGGCCACCACACAGTTTGAAGCAAACTTGATTGTTTCGTTTTATTTATTTGATCTTATTCTTTCCAGCTTTAAGTAGCTATGGTTGACAAGAATCGTTATCTATTTAAGTTGTATGCTGTGTTTTTTTTTTGAAGGCGTACAGCGTGATGATTTGATACCCGTGCACCTGTGCGATGGTTCCCGCAGTCGGGCTGCTAAACACAGACAGCCCCTCGTAGTTTTGTGTGTGTGTGTGTGTGTGTGTGTGTGTGTGTGTGTGTTGAGAATGCTTAAGACCCACTAGTCTGTTAAAAATCCAAGTATTAACTACAGCTTCCACGTTGTTCACCAGGTCATCAGAAAGTACTCATTTTAGTCTGTGCCCTTTGACCAAATCCTTCCCCCGCTCCTGTGCGTCCCCCTCTCAGATGCCACAGGCAAGCGAGATCGTACAGCGTTTGTCTGCCTGCCTGAATTCCAGTCAGCATAATGCCCTCCCTGCGGTCATACATGGCAGCGTTTCCTTCTTTTTATGGTTGAATAATACTCCGCTGTGTATATATTCACAGTTCCTTTACCCAGTCCTCTGTTTGGGGACATTCAGGTTGTTCCCAGGCCCTGAGTGTTGTGACCAGTGCTGCAGTGACTGTGCGGGTGCAGGTGTCTCTGGGAGGCCCTGACCTCAGTTCCTCTGTATAAATACCCAGAAGTGGGACTGCCCGTGGTCCTGACTGCTCGAGCAACCTCCACGCTTCCGCACGGCGGCTGCACCAACAGCGCACGGGGCTCCCCTTTCTCCACACCCTCCCCAACGCTGGTTATTCTAGTCTTTCTGATGGTGGCCTTCCCGACTGGTGAGGGGGGTCTCACCGTGGCTTGGATCTGCAGGTCCCTGACGGTTAGAGATGCTGAGCAGCTTGTGATGTACCTGGCGCCACCTCCGTCTTCTTTGGAAAAGCCTATCCAGGCCTTTGTCCACTTTTCAACCTGTTTGGTTTGGCTGCTTCTTTCTGCTGTTGAGTTGCACGGGTTCCTATGCATTGTGGACAGTAGCCCCTCATCAGATGTGTGGTTTGCACGGATCTCCTCCGTCAGGCCGCCTTCTCACCGTGTGATGGCTCCTCTGCTGCGCACGTGCGCTGTGGTCTGACGAAGCCCCACCCATTTTTTTCTTTGGTTGCCTGTCCTTTTGGTGTCATGTCCAAAAACAATCCTTTTATTATTATTTATCAACAACGGATGTTTGGGTTCTACCTGCCTTCGGTTACTGTGAGTCACAGGCTTTGCGTGGACCTGTCCCGTCTCCCGGGGACAAGCCTGGAAGTGGAAGCGCGCGCTCACGTGCCGAAGTTCTGAGGAGCCAAGGCGGTGGACGGTAAACCTCATTTCAAGCTTTTACCGAAAGCCTGGCTTTACGGCCGGCCGCTTTATCAGCCACCTCAGGGTGAAGGCACAGGTGAGACGGCCCCGTTGACCCCGTGATGGACGCGAGTCCCGCGACAAGTCACTCACCCCCAGATGTGGCCAGTGGTGGGATCGCCCAGGGAACCTGGGACAATACGTGGAGTCACTCCCAGGGCCAGCGGGGAGGCCCTGCCTGTCACGTGCTGGTCACACAGACTCGCAGACTCGCTCCCACCAGCTGGAGCCCGTTCGCCATCCAGGAATGGACAGGCGGCGGCCTAGCGAGGAAGCTGCACTGGGGAGGGCAGGAAGGCCCCTCGCACTGGATCTGCAGGCGCCAAAAGGTAGGGCTGCAGAACCAAGTGCCCGGGCACCGGGGCGGGCGGCTGGCAGCGGCAGGTGGACTGGTCACCACAGGTGCAGAGGGTTTCTGACCTGGGCCCGATGGGCCAGAACCTGGAAGCTTGTCAAGGCATTAACTTGGGCAGCAAGAGCCAACTTCAGAGGAAAACCCACCCATCCGACAGTTACTGAGCACCTACTGTGTGCTAGGCGCCACCCTAGGAGCTCGGTACAGCAGCTGCCTAAACAAAGTCCTGCCCCAGTGAATCTCGCGGTCCAGGGGCGGAGACACAAAACACCAAGTGCGTGAAATGCAGCCTGCATCAGACAGAAGCAGCGCCCCAGAGAAAGTGGCAGTGGGGGACAGTGACGAGCCTACCACGGTGGAAGGGAGGTGACCCCCAGCACAGCCGCACCTGAAGAAAGCAAGGGAGCAAGTCCGCTGAGCGTCGTGAGGAGCGGCTTCCAAGGGCTGGGAGTGAGCCAAGGCCTGAGGCTGGGGAAGGAAGCGAGCGGGGCGCGGCCGACTGCGCAGAGCTCCCGCCCTCCACCCCTCGTCCTGCGGACCCTGGGAAGCTCTGCCCGGAGGCGGGGAAGGGACTGACGGGCCCAGGCCAAAGGTGGGGGAGGACAGGGGTGTGGAGGACACCCGGAGGCCACTGCAAGTCCAGGAAGATGGCTTGGGACTGGGAGTCGGCTGGCTCTGCTGCGTTCTAGGCGGGGCTGCAAGGTTTTCATTGGGCGCAGGGGTCAAGGAAGAGCCAGTGGTTTGGGGCCGGCAGTCTTGGCCTCGGGGGGTTTGGGGTGCTGACTCGAAGGCCAAAGGCAGAGCTCAGGTTTGGGCAATTCCTGCTGGAGACACAGGCCCCACGTCTGCACTGCAGTCCCCAGGGTGGATGCTGCCTGTGTGCCCGCAGCGGGTGCAGGGGGTGCAGGCGGTGCCTGGCCTTGCCCCTCCTCCAAGAAGCCCACAAGGGTTGGAACACTGTGCCGACCACTCGGGAAATTCTGAGCCTCTGAGAAGTTCTCGCGGTTATCTGATGGCCTGGGATGCTTTTAAAACACGGACTCACGAACCCCTCCCCCAGAGAAGGGGCCACCTCCAGGCAGGCTTGGGAAGCTCCAGGCCACATGGCAATGGCTGAGCGAGGCGGCGGCGTTTCCAGCTTCCAATTAATGGACACATCTTCAGACCAGATGCAGTGGGTTGGAAGTGAGGCCCACGCCCCGAGTCCCAGAGCTGTGAGTGTGACCTGACTCGGAGAGAGGGTCTCTGCGGGTGTCAACACCCTGAGGCCCTTGAGGTGCAGTCACTGGGGGGGGGGGGGCAGGACTGTGGCCCCTGACCCCGGGGTCAGGCCCCCGGCCCCAGGACTGACAGTAAACATGCTCCACTCGCCCCACCTGTGTGACCCTGTCGCAGCGGCCGCGGGACATCTGGGTGGAACCCTCTCCGGGCAGCAGTGGCATCTTACCTCCCTGCCTCCGACTCCCGGGTCCAGGCAGAAGCCGCTGCTGGCACGCTCAGCGACTCACGCGCTGGTCCTCCACCTGGAGGGGCGACGCTGCCACGCGGGGCTGCACCCCTGCCCGGCCCCACCTAGTTCAAGGACCGACTTGGACCCGACTCACCAACAAACCTCAGAAACTCTCCCAGGAAAATCTGGAAAATCTCCACATCAAATTCAAGATTACAAAAAAGCTATCTCCCAGGAAACAGAATCCCTGTCCTGAGCCAGTGACACTGGACATGCCTTTTGTTTTTATTCTGAATGGAGAAAGAAAAAAGGCCACGAGCCTCTGCAGAACTGGGTCAGGTGCGCAGACCTTCAGCTCCGAGTTTCACGTGTAAAGAAGGCGCCTGGTGAGGTCACAGTGAGCCGTCAGTCGCTGCAAACACGGAGACCGGGGACCCGAGGGGAGGCAGGCAGCGAGGACCCGGCCCTCACAGCCCGCTGCAGCTGCGCCAGCTGTGCGTTCGGAGCAGGAGTGCGGGGCGGGGGGGTGGGGAGGCTTCAGGGTGACTGTTTCCTGCGTTCGCAGCGGAAGAGGAATGACGCTGTCTGAGGGCAGCGCTGTTATCACTAAGGCCCTGGTCAAAATGTGACGGCTGCAACCCGTGAAATCAAGCCGCTTAAGACGAGGGAAAAGGCATGTTTACGGCTCTGAGCACACCTTCACAACACGCCTGTGAGGCCCCAGAACAGCTCCCCACTCTCCGAGGGCAGGGTGTTCCCAGCACAGCTTTCCTAAGCTGAAAAGGCATAAAGGGAAGAAGCAGTTACCTGGGGACCTGTCTCGCTCACAGGGCACAGAATAAACGGAGGTGAAGCACAGGTGCGCAGGGACACGGTCGCAGCTGGGGGCTTGGTGTGGTCCTGGGGAACGCGCGGTCCCAGGCGGGCGCTGCCCTGCAACGCTCGGAAAACGCACTGGGCTGAATGAGATTTTTGCTTTTTTTCTGTAAACTTGAAAGTCCTCTTCGGATTTCTTTCGGTGAGTGAACACAGGTTGTTCTAACGTGGCCTTTACTCGTGGGGGAGACCTGTATCTGGATCATCTCCATTTCACAGATACACAAGTTGAGGCACAAAGTATTCAGAGTCAAGAACTCGCAGGATTTTCTGCAGACAGAGCCCCCGGTGGCCTGTGACGCGCCGAGGCCTAGAGGAGCCTCCGGTCTGGGCTGCCTCGGGCCTCCCAGCTCTCACCCAACCTGCCCACCTGGACCTGCCGGTCACTTGGCCTCTTGAGGGCACCAGCTCTGGCCACCACGGCAGGGCCAGGAAGAATCCTCCAGAAGCCAAGAACAAGCCCAGAGACTCACTGCTGTTCGTTTGGGGAATGCAGATAACTCCCCCACATCAAATCCCAGGGACTCTGCTGCCTGGTGTGGGACAGACCACCATGCTGCTGTCACACGACCTGGAGGAGATGAATCTCAAAGAGGTGACTGTAAGAGACCAGCTAAATCCAGCGTGGCTAGCTTACCTCAGGCTCCTGTGGATTTTTTTACTCTGTTCGCATTATTATATGTGTTTAGCTTTTATCTTCCTATAAAGTATAAAGCATCTTGGACCTCAGATTATGCCCAGCTCAGCAGTCCGCCCTGTGGGAAGTGTCCCCGGGCAGCTAGTCCCAGCGAGCCCTGCCCGAGCGCCAAGCCCAGGAGCCTCACAGCTCCGTGCGCGCGTCTGTCCGGGGCGCCTCTCTGGCTCCCGCAGGCTCCCCGGTGCCCAGAGCCGGGCCACACACCCCGCACCCCCCGCACCCCCCAGCCAGGGAGCGGCCAGCACTGCAGCAGCGCCACCACGGCCTGAGCACCAGGTGTGACGACACCGCCCCAGTGAGCTCTCCCGGGACACCAGGCAAGTCTATTTGCAGACAGCAGGTCCTGTGAAGTATCTGGAACCACCTCCCCTGGCTTGAGCACAAACTTAGCAGCAACAAGCAGAAAGTGGGGTAGGACAAAGGCAAACAAGACAATGGAGACGGGAATCTTCCTTCAGGTGCAATTTTTCTCAGTAATGTAATGCTAAGCCCAACGAGAGCTGGCCAGGTCGCCCGGCAGGGTGACAGTCGCTCCGGGGAGCCCAGGCTCCCAGCAGAGCACGTGCTGCCACAGCCCCACCGTCCTGGGGCCGCCTCTCCCGGTGCCTTTCGGACGACAGGCACCGCGGTCGAGCACGTGACCTTGAACAACGGGCTGTCGTCGCCCTGTACTAACCGATGACCGCCGGACACCTGTGATGGTACTTGGACGTGGCGCTTTTGCTAGGGCAGAACGGAGCGAACCGCAATGATCTGGGGTGGGACTCCACACAAACTTGGGGGAAAAAATTTAATGCAAATACGCAGCCACTGGAACATACAAATAAATAAGTAAGCAAGCTCAGAACAGCTGAGGGAAAACCCCCAGAGACGCGTAACCGCCCATTTCTCTTCAGTCCCAGATACTCCATCTTCAAAATACCGTAACTAAAACACATAAATCACCTAATGAGTAAGAAAGATACAAAACATCCAACATGAAACAGCCCCAAATAAAAACAAAACCAAGGACAAGCCCTAACCGTTTTATTTCTGTGTATCAAGACCACAAACAGCATTTAGACACTTAATTTATTATTCAAATTAAGAAATTATACATTTTGTTTTGATAATGGTCATTGTCTTCAAAGTGTCATTTGGCTCCCCCCATTTAAAAGTATATTGCTAATTCTGTCAACGCAACGGCCAGCCCCAGAGCCCCCGTGACAGCGAACACCAGCCGTGGAGGAGAGGCGGCGGGCGAGACACCTCCGGCCCCCCGGCAGCAGCAAAGGGCCACTCTGCTCTCACAGGTGACGTCTGCAACGCTCTCCGCTTTCAGAGGCCAAAACCACCCAGCAACAAGTCAGGTCCTGATAAAGTGCCGTATCTCGGGGGGGGGGGGGGCACCAGCGCGCCCCCCACTGGTCTGGGGCCGGCCCGCTCGTCCTGCACAGCAGCACCGGGGCTGGAGGGGAGCGGAGGAGGCAGGAGCACAAGTCACCCCCACACCCGGGAAGACGGCCGCTGCAGCCCAGGCGAGGGTGTGCGAGCCGCACTTTGGTTCAAGTGACTTGAGACCGTGCCGTGGGGTCTCCTCCCCCCGAGCCATCACTCACGTGGGTCACACACGCCGCAGGAACTGGACGGAGACCCCTCCCCTGAAAGCTCTCCAGGCACAAAGTGGAGACAGAAATGGAGAGAATGAAGCACCCACCTCGCACACACCACACACAGGAGCGTCCAACCATCCCGACGCAGGTCAGTGGCACACGGGGAGCAAGCAAGCTCGCCCCGTCTGGGGCAGACGGCTTAGGAAACACAAGTAAAATAGCATCACTTTATCTATTTTCCAAACCTAACCACTTTGGGAAAAGGCAGCAGGAAAAAAAAAACGCCTTTATAGTTTTAACAATCAGGCTTGTAAACAATTCACCCACGCGAGGAGCAGCGGCCCTGAGAGCAAGCGCCTCCCGTCGGCCCCAGGGTCTCCGCGGGCAGGGCCAGTCTGGGCCCCCAAGCGGCGCCGTCCGTCTCTCAGGAGCCCCCCCGGCCGCGCGGCCCAGGGAGGGCCCGGCTCCGTCCGCAAAGCCAAAGCTTCATCTTTGGTTAATTTCACTGAGTTGCCACTAGTCTGCAAACTGTGCTCTTCTCGGCAAAATTACTAAGTGGGCCACATGGCACATAACACGTGTTATTTCAAGGATCTGAAAAGCAACGTCCATCTAAGTAAGTGCGCACAACTTAATCAACCACTGAAAGATGAAGGGGGCTGGGGGGTGGGGCCGGGAGAGCTTCAGAGTCCAGCCCGAGCGCCCCTCGGCCTGGGTGCTGCTCACCGGGGGGGGGTGCGGGCGGCTCAGCTCAGCTCGAAGCCAGCGGCGCACTCGATGGCGTAGAGCAGCTTGCTCCGCAGCAGCGCCTCGTCGTGGAACTCGGGCAGCTTCAGCAGGTTCATGCAGGTGCTGGCCGTGGGGAGCCGCTCCAGGTCGGAGCCCCCGTTGTGGATGCAGAAGGCGGGGTACAGCTCCTGAAAGACAGCAGGGCAGGGGCACGGTCAGTAGGCGTGGCCCCAGAGGAGTTTTTAAGAATCACACAAAACTGGCTGTAAATGGTGAAAAGTGACGGCTGCTGTCACACTTTCCCAAGAGGACACTCGCTTTTTTGTCACACTCAAGGCTGCTCTGGGCGTCCTGAGCACCTGACCGCAGACTGAATGCAGAGATGAGAAGGTATTTTCTCCTCCCTTCACTTAAAAAACAGCAGACGTTACACACACGCCTCTGTGCTGCGACTGCTCGTCACCCGCTAACGCCCACCGCCCTGGGAGACTGCGTGGGGCTCCCCGGACGTGCAGCACAACTTGTAAACAGACACTTCGGTAGTTTCCATCTCCTAAGAACGACTACGCAACAAATAAGCACATGTTATGGCGTGTGGCACCGCGAGCGCGTCTGCAGGCGTCACACGCAGACCAAACACGCGACACCTCCAGAGACGCCGGTCCTCTGAGGCCACAGACGACCAGACAGGCTCTCAGACACGAACCTCAGCAGACACAGGGTGTGACTCACACGCCTCCCTCCCAGAGGAGCCCCACCAGGGCCTCGGCCTGCCAACTCTGGGGCCTGGCGAGCTCACGGCGGAGGCCGGGCTGCTTAAACATCCTCACAGAGAATGGGCCCAGCGCTGGCGCCTGGCGACAGGCGGGAACCAGGAGCCACCGGCGGGGCGCGCTTCCTGCTGCTGAGGGCCGTGATGGCAGGACAGAGGCTTCAAATACCAACATGAAGGCCGGTCTCAGCAGCGCTCCCTGCTGACAGTGGGGACTGCCAACACTTCTCCAAGCTCCGCCTGCCCCGGGGGGCCGGCTGACTCTGGGGGGCAGCCTGGCAGGAAGGTGAGGGGCCCACGCACACGAGACCCTGAGCACGGCCTCAACTTCTAGGACCGCATCCCGAGACAACACTCGGGGCCGCGGCTGATGGTTTAGGTACCAGGATGCTCGCTGCATTGTTAGGAGGGAACAGCTGTAAACAACTAACAAAAAAGTAGTAAGCAAAGGAGGTAAACTCACATAATGGGACATTATGGAGTTGACCAAAGATACTTCAAAGGCGATTTAACTTTCAGAAAAGTGATGTTGGTGTGATGTGGAGTGAAAACCGCCGCCTGTAAAGCAACACGACACAGCTGAAGCTACGTTTTAAAATGACGCCTATCTGTCCAAGCCTGCGCCGACGCCCATTCGTGTGAAAGCATGAGGTGGGCAGAATGGGGGAGTGATGGGTATTTTTCCTTCCTTATACGTAACCACAACTCCCAACTTCCTATAATGAGAATGCTCCTCTCGCTGCAAGGAGAAAGCCAGGAGCACACAAAGAAACCCCCTGCTAAGCACCACGGAGGAGGGCAGAGGACAGGACCGAGCAGGGGCCCGACGGGGCCCCCAGCTGGCCGAGCTCCCTGGGCTGGATCTGGCTCCTTCTGCCTGCTGAACTCGGCATGTGACGTGTGACGTGGCAAGACTGGGCACGAGCACAGACTGCGAAATGCTGAATAAAGACACTTAACGGTGCTTCCTGTCAAAGTCTACGCGATCTACGTGCATGCAACACGTGCTCAAAAGCCACTGCCTTTCCTCCCTAATGTAGTTTATATGCTACTTTAAATCTCTCATTAAAATGTCAGAGCAGGAACCAAAAGAAACAGAAAGAACATGTATTACTTATTATTTAGCATTCTAGGTACTCTGGCGGCAAGAATTTCTCACACGTTTGAATGTGCTAAAATAAAAACATCACATTTTTGAACCAGAAAAGGACTTCTGAAGGCAGGTCAGTGAGTGCTGGATACGTGACCGGTAAATGGAAAGTCTGAAATACACTTTGCAGTCAAACACCACATTTTACTGTTTCTTTCATGTTAACTGAATTTCCTACTTGGAGTCTTAAAAGTTAAAAAAAAAAAGGAAGTTCTGCATTGAAATCCGAATCAAGAGCACTGTCTGTGCACCATTAAACAGAGAGCAACGGGGATTTGCATTCATTCAGTGAGGAACTCAGGGATTCATTATGTGCCTGACGGCGACTTCACCATTTCCTACAGCACTTTAATGATCTTGCTGTCTGTAACAACCACACTCGTTAAACTTTAATCGGCTTTAGAGATGAGCCTCTGCTCCAGTCGCCTGGCAGGAAGGAGTTTCACAACTTGTACGAGCTGCGCTCCTGCCACTGCTACTCACAGGACTCCAGCGAAAAGCCGCCCTGCCCTCTCAAGCCGGAATCCCGTCGGCCCTCCCCCAGGCACGCGGAGCTAACTGGAAAGCATGTGTGTTACGGTGATTTCCCCAAATCCGGAGCCTAATGACACCTGCAAAAGCATCTGCAAACTCCTAATTACATTTCACATTTAACATGCTTTAGGTCATTGAAAAAAATCTAAAATAGGAAGACTGTCTCATGGTCCCCAAAACATACTTTTCACTGTGTGGCGGTAACTCGATTCTGATTACATGGGGATCGTCACCAGGGGACCAGAGGACTGTCACTGCAACTCGGTTTGGGGTCTCAGAGCTACTGGAAGTCCCTCCACTTTTCCCACTCGCTGCCAGAGTCTAGAGCCCACCCCTTCCGGCAAGGCTCCTGGCTCCCACCTCAGCAAACACCCCGCACCACTAACGAGCGAGGAGCCAGCAGAAGTCTCTGCGTTCCCCACTCGGTTTCAACGGACAAGGTGTTCCAAACTTCCCTTTTTGAAACTAGGCGCTTAATTTTATTACTTCTAGCTTTGGTGTGGTTTTGAAACTGTAAGATACTAGAAGCTTCATCTCTTATAATACATGTTACTGATAAAATTGCCCAATCATATCAAAGGCTTAGCATGTAAGAGCTCAGGTCACAGGACTGCTTCCGTCACTGGCCGACGGCGCCTTTCACCAGCCCCCCTTACTGCCGGCGCCGGCCCAGCTCACCTGCGTCCTCCTGCTCCTCAGATCCGACTTGGCGAGGCTGCCTGACCTCACTACACGCCCAAGAGCAGCCAGAAAGCAGACGTGTTTCTCGCAGGTTGATGGCTGCCCACTTTTCACTAGACTCAGAGGCCAATGTTCATGTTCGGTTTCATGGGCCAGCGCTCAGAACTATGAAGTAGACCCGCCTATTTCTTTGGGAAGAGGGGGATTACCCAGCAAGCCAGGGCACCACCAACCCGTCCTGAGTCACCGTGCTCAGGTGTGGTACTCTGTACACAGCAGTTTTTTCTGGCCCAGTCTGACCCCTCCTTCTAACAGACGAGCTGATTCTGGGCGTGGTCACTGCTGCCACAGTTCTGCCTGCCCCTGGTTCTGTGTTTTCTACTTTACGACAGCACTTTTGATAGCTGTATTAAGCTACTGATGTCAATTTCTAAGAACATAATTGAGGTGTAATTTACACACTGTAAGAATTGCCCATGTAAATGTGCAATTCAAGGAATTTAATAAATTCAGTTTCAGAATGTTGCCATTTCCCCTAAAGCGCCCTGTTTCTGCCCCAGCCCTGGGCGACCACTGGCCTCATGTCTCTGGGCACCTGCATTTTAAAGACATTTCATGTGCGGGGAGCCACATAATCGGCAGGCTGTGCGCTGTGCACGTCTTCACTCGGCGTAAGGTCTCCAACCTCCACACGGGCGGAGTGCGTGACAGTAACGCGTTCCTTTCATTTCTGAATGTACCCCACTGTGGGGACCCACTTCCAGCGGGGGACAGCTGGCTGACTGTCTCTGGCCGTCACCGGCAACACTGGTCTGAACACTCGCGTGAGCGTGGTGTGCACGTGTGCTGCTTGTCATCTGTCTGAGGACTTCACTCCTCGGAGCGGGGGCCCCACTGTGCTGAGGACATTCATTCTCAGGATGACGGGCCTGCACCTGCTGAAAGCGTCACAGACAGACTGGAGGAACCAGCGGGTGGTCTCGGGCTGGACTCCGATCGGGGGATGGGGTTCTACGAAGGACACTGTGGGACAGCTGGGGTCACTGCAGTGGGCCTCACACACCCGAAGGGCAGGTTCAGACGGGAGGGTTGGGCCTGCTCCCCGAGTTGGTTCTGTAGGACTGACGGGGGGAGGCCTGAGAACGTCCACTTCTAACGTGTCCTCAGGTGAAGCTGCAGCTGCCAGTCTCGGGACCACACTCTGGAAACCGCAGGATGAGACACACTGCACAGGCCTTATTTCCAGCCCAAGCTGTGGTTATGTGTGTGGTTATGTGAGAAGCGTGCAGAACACCAGGTCTTCAACTTACTCCCAAATGATTCAGAAAACAAACGTGCAGAAGAGAGCGATAAAGCAAATGTAGCAAAACGCTAACAACTGGTCAACATGGGTGAAGCAGGTCACTGTCCAATTCTTGCAACCTCTCTATACATTTAAAATAATTTCAAAGTAAAAAGTTAAAGAACTGACATACGCCTCGTCAATCCAAGGTTACTGGAAGGTGAATGCCTCTCTGCAAGCTTCACAAGCACAAGAACAGACGATGCTTATCTGAGTCGACACTACTGTCCTACACGGCACTGTGTGTATCTCTGAACTATTAATAAAGCTCTATTTAAATTACCAGAATAAAGAAAACATTAACTGTCCCTTGACCAATTTTAACTGCTAAAAATATTAAGCCACATCATGAGGTCAAGACTAAGCTGTCAGAAATGGTTCGCTAAGGCTAGGTAACACAAAATAAGTAACAGTGAACAACTAGGGAAAAACATACTTGTGTTCACGCATCACTCTTACCAAACACACGTCATCATTTGTAGCCTGTGTTTTCTTCAGTTCTGAAGTGAAAATGGCCTAAGATGCAGACAGACTTCTGAGGCTGACAAAGTCCACTTCAGACAGCCCACCCGGCTGCAACCCCCGTCCGTTCACAGGCCACCCCCACAGCCACAGGAGAACACGGTGGACGTGGTCAGAACACCCACCACTAAACTGGCACCGGGTACACAGACAACAGCCAACACTTCACTGACCAAGCTGAAGTGGTCAGTGTGGTAAGATGCAGTCACGCACAACGACAGGGTGCACAGGCGCGACACGCTGGGAGCGTGTGTGCAGCTTCCTTCGACCCCCCAGCCCCCCTACCTTGAAGCCCAGCAGGGGGGGCCGGGAGCAGCTCGTCACGAACTTGAGCAGCTTGCGTTTCTCGGCGTCTGTGAACCCCTCCACAACTCTCCAGAAGACTCTGATCACGGGGTGGTCGGCGGAGTAGCCTCCTGTGACAAAGGGAAGAGATGTCCGAGGACAAGCAGGGGCCCAAAGCCCGGCTCTCCTGAGGGCGCCCAGGCACGAGCCACAGGAGCGGCCGCGGGCCGTGCTGGCCGCGGGGACCACAGCCACCATTCCGTCCTGGGAGGGGACGGGAGCCTCAGAAGGACAGGCACCAGAGGCCAGAGCGAGGAACCAGGCCTGCGGCTCCCGCTGCCGGCGCCTGGGGCCCGAGAGCTGGGAGCCCGCGGGGCGCGCCCCGGCCTCTGCTGGGCAGCACATGCCCAGGCCCAGCAGCGGAGGGTTCACGGGCTGGTCACGCGCCTGACGACGCAGGCGCACTGGGAACCTTGTTTTTAATAGGGCTCGCTGCTTTGCCAACAAATCTCAGTATCTAAATTCCTTTTATCAGCCGGCCTTCTGACAGTAAGGCACAGACCACGTCTACCCGGCAGCCCAGCCCACAATTAGACCACTGTCCTGAAGTGTAATGTCTGCTACTTACAGCTTTTAATCTAGTTAAGTGCTTCCTAAAACTGAAATAATTGCCATATATTGTTCCCTCGTTGATAATAGACTCCAGAAATAACATCAATAAAATATCTTAAGTGCATTAATTGGCACCAAAATGAATATGGTAATATTTTAAACCTATTTACTGGAATAGCTAAGGTCACTAAAGGTACGCGTTCCCAGTGCAGACAGGACAATGCAAACTGCCCAAGACAGCTTCTTGGCGAAGGGAAGGCTGGACTGATTTCATGTCTTAAACATAAGACTCGACGTGACCTGAGGTGTTACTTGCCTTTACAGGCGCATCAGAGCTCAGACTGGCAGCAACACAAACTAACTGCAGAAGTGGAGACGCACGCACACACGTACACACACGTAAGTAACCAACACCTCAACCCACTTATAGAACATTTCCATTTCCTCAAAAAAACCCCACGTCCACCCCACCGACAACCACGGCTGCTCTCTGTGCCTAAGTGTGCCCTCAAAGAGGTTTCGACTGAAGGAAACTAGGCCCACACGCTGTGTGGGCAGCGCCCACTGGGGCCACGTCCAGCATCTGAGCAGAATGGCCCTGGAGGGAAGGCTGGGAGGAGACTCAACACAACAGGGGGTCTGGAGAGGTTTCCCTTTTAAATTGGGGTAAAACATGTAACACAGAATTTTGCACGGAAGCCATTTTCAGGTGCATAATCCAGAGCATTAGCTACATTCACACTGTTGGGCAACCATTTCTGCTGTTTTCAGCCCAAACATTTTCTTCACCCCAACAGAACCCCCTGTGACCACTAAGCAGTAGGTCCCCTCCCTCTCCCCAGGCCCTGGTGACTCAGTGGCTAGGAATCTGCCTGTTCTAGGCATTTCACATGAGGTGACTCACACAATCTATGTCCCTTTGTGTCTGGCTCACTGCACTCAGCATCATGTTTTCAAGAGCCACCTGTGCTGTAGCCTGTATCTGAACGTCACTCCTTTTTAAGACTCAGTAACATTCCGCCGCACGTTCACGACACACTTGTCCAGCCATTCACCTGCAGGTGGACACGCGGGTGTCCCACCTCCTGGCTACTGGGAACACGGTCTTGGTCTCCGGCTCCAGTTCCTCTGGGCACAGACTCAGGAGCAGGGCTGCTGGGCTATACAGCAATTCCACGTCCAGCTTTTTGGGGAACTGCCAAACCACCTTCCACAGGGGCTGTCTGACAACCCCAGCAGCAACGAAGGAGGGCTCCAATCCCCCTGCATCCTTGCCAGCACCTGTCACCGTCTGTGTGTGTGTCCGTGTGTGTAGTAACAGCTGCCCTACCACACGTGACCTGCTCCGTGGTCAGCGGTGCCGAGCGTGCGTCTGGGCGCGCTGGCCACGTCACCTTCCCGGGAGAAAGGCCTATGCCCGTCCTCTGCCCCCCGGGAACCGGCTCGCTGCTTTCCTGCTGACCCACGGGTCTTCATGTGCTCTGGATGCCAGGCCCTTACCAGACGCGTGACCTCCAAGCATCTCCTCCCCTTCTGCAGGGGACCTTTCCACTTGCTTGATTCTGTACTTTAATGCAAAGCCTGTAATTCTGATGACGTCCAACTGATGTTCTTCTTCTCTTGCTGCTCCTGCTTTCGGTGTCATGTCTGAGAATCCACTGCCAAGCCCAAGGCCACGAGGACATGTCCCTGCGTTCTCCCAGGAGCTTCAGGGATGAGAGTTCTTGATCCATTTCGAGTTAATTTTTGTGTGTGGTGTGAGGTGAGGGTGGAGCTTCATTCTTTTGCAAAAACCCCGTTGTTCCACAATTAACTTTGTAAGTAACTGTAAACTTTCCTGAAGAGGTTCCACCATTTCCCACTGCCACCAGTCAAGAGGGTTCACATTTTTTCACAGAGTAACACTGGGTATTGTCTGTCTTTCTGTAACATTCTAGTGGGTAAGTAGTGGTATCTCACTGGGATTTAATGTGCATTTCCTTAACGATTATTGGTGTCAAACATCTGTTCATGTGCTTCCTCTTGTTTGCTTACCAGACATTCTTGTATATCTTCTGAAGTGAAACTTTTTTTTTTTGCATATGTTTTTAAATTTTGGTTGTCTTATTACTGAGCTGCAAAAGTTCTTTATATACCCTGGACCCAGGCCATTATGAGACGTATTACTTGAAAATGTTTTCTCTGAATCCATGCCTTGTTTTTTCTTGCTCTTAATGGTATCTTTTGAAGCACAGAAGCTTTAATTTTGAGGAAGTCCCATTTTCTATCGATTTTTTTTCTGGATCATGCTTTTGGAGTACAACTAAAAACTCTGCCTGATCCAAAAGTCATGAAGATTTCCTCCAGGAAGCTCTTTTGAAGTTTTGCAGTTTCGGCTTTGCCTCCAAGTCTCTGATCCCGTTGAATGCATTTCTGCATGTCTAAGCTCACTCTCCTCCGTGTGCACACTGTGACGCGCGCGTCAATTAACTGTGGCCCTGAGGGTGTGTCTCTGAGCCCCACTGTGTCCATCCGTCAACGTGCCGCTCGCTGTTTGTACCGCTTTCAGTGTCTGGATCATTGAGGCTTTATAGCAAGTCTTAAAACAGAGCAACAGTCCTTCCACTTTGTTTCTACAGAATTGTTCTGGCTATCTTAGATCGTTTACATCTCCATATAAATATGTTTACTTATTTATTTTCATAGAGGCACTGGGGGTTGAACCCAGGACCTCGGACATGCTAAGCACACGCTCCACACTGAGCTATAACCCCACCCCCCTATTTAAATTTTAAAATCAGCCTGTTGATTTTCACATTTCAAAAAGCCTGCTGAGATTTTGAGAAGGACTGCATTTAATTTGTAGATTAACTGGGGCGAATTACATTTTGACGAGTCTTCCAACCCATGGGACGGACTGTCTCTCCATTTACTTACAGCTTCTTTAACTTCTCTCGGCAATGTTCTAACCACTCACACTGTGAGCACCTGTCTGTTCACTTACTGGACACTTAAATGTCTTCCTCTTAGTCTTTCATCTTCTTAAAGAGCAGAAGCAGCCAAGTTTAATTTAATCAAATGCAAGTATTTCTATGCGGTTCAGTCTGCAGTTTTCTCTTTTATTGTCAGTGGGGGTTTCTTGCTATCACTTTTTTTAAAAAGCAAAGACCTGAAGCAACCCAATGCCCCAAAGTAGAGACTTAAGAGGACAAGCTGTGAAGAGAAAAAAGCAAAATGCAGAACAGTGCGCACACAGCAGGAAGATAAGGGGCAAGCGTGTGTCTGTGTGTGGCACATGGTGGGCACGGGTGGGGAGGGACGCAACCGCAGGAAACAGGACACGGAGGGGGACGCTCACTGTTCACCTCGCTGCACAGTCTGGGTTTTAAACCATGTCAGTGAATCAATCACCTGGAAACACAACCATCTGTGGCATTTTCAGAAGCAGCCAGCAGTGGCAGCATACCTGAGTAGTTTGTGAAGGACTTCAGGTCCTCCAGGCTTATGGGGACTTGCGCACCAGAAATCAACACCTGGAAAAAAGATTTCAGGTCATAAACTCCGAAGCAGGTGTTACGCAGCCCCCGTCCCCGAGCATGAGGAGCGCACCTGAATCTCCTGCTGGTCGAACATGCGCAACCACTCCAGACTGACCACGTTGGCCAGGCCCTGCCGGAAGGCCAGGCAGTGCTGGCGGATCTGCCGGTTCAGCCTGTAGTCGGCCACCAGATGGATGTACGCGATCCGGTTGGCGCTGGTCACAGGGATGTCCTTCCCGCCCAGCTTCAGCTCCACCACCTGGGAGATTAAAGCAGAGCCAAAGTTCGGGAAAACAAAAGTGAGAAACAACGACGTCACGGCAACCCCGTGGGGCTGCTCTGCACATGAGCGCCTGGGTGGGCAGCAGCCGCACAGACGCGCCCCTGCCCGACGCTCGGGGCCGGCCCTTCACCCTGCCCTGCGGTCATCACCCACCCAAGTGCCAAGGGACCACGCAGCAATGCATCCGTGGCAATTCCATTCAAAAAACTAGAAACCACACAGGGCAAAGCTATGAACCGAATGCTCAACACGAGTCAGGAGGGTTCATTTTGGAGAAGACAAAGTGTGAGGCACTGAGGTGTGGTGACATGATCGCTCGCGTCTGTCCGCATCAGTGGCACCCGCTCCTCCCTGCGTTTCTGTGCTACCGCTGCAAAGCACTGTAGGTGTGATTTAAAGGGTGGTGGCGAAAATCAGAAGTAATTCCTCAGCCCATGTCTCATGTGTGTAAAAGAACGAGAAAGAACTTTCTTATCACATTTAAAGACCCCCACAACCTGTGGGCTAGCGTCGGGTCAGGAGTGCCCCTGGAAGCCCCCGAGTGCTGGTGGGAAGGCCCTGTGGGGCGGACGAGGGGCCCAGCCCCAGGGCCACCCTCGAGACGTTCCCTGGGCCCTGCACGTCATCGCTGAGATGGTGGTACTTGCTTTGCCTCTCTTGGAACTGTGGTGGCAGAACCTCACGTGGACACAGCTGACCGAAGAAACCCCACAGCCACAGATGTGCGAGCCTAACTCACGGGGGCGCGCCTGAAACTCCCCAGCCCGCTGGCACTTAAACAGCGGACACGTGTTCTCTCCTGGGCGCACCCACACTGGGTGAGGCACTCTACAGAGAAGGAATACACAGCGCATCCCAAATAAGGGCACAAAGGCGCTCCCGAGCGCGCCAGCACGGGGCTACCGCGGCGCAGGGAGGGAGCGGACGAAGCCGTCTCGAGGCGCCCGCCCTCGCACCTCTCCCGGGAGCCCTGCACTCCCAGTGCAACTGTGACACCCCCCCACTCCCGGTGACGGCATGCCCCCAAGGTTTTATCACTTCACACAAAGGCTATTTGAAAATCTGCTCGAGCCTCTACTGAAATCATCCTAGCCTGATGGTTTCGGGACCACCCGCAGTGTGTGCCAGACGACGCGTCACTCCTCGCCACTTCTTGTCCTGTCCTGAGTGTCAGAACCGCCCGGTGTAAGGAAGGGCTCTCGTCACCAGCCATGGCGCCGGCTGCTCTGCGCCAGTACCTCAGCTATCACCCGCGCTCCTGTAAGTGGATTCAAGGCAGGGAATAGACAAGGATGTGCTGAGTGACCAGGAAGACAGAGGGCCCCTGCGGGAGGCAGCCCCGGGGCCCCTGCCTAGTCAGATAGCCCTGACACCTCCAGTGATCCGAAACCGGCCGCACTGTGGCAATCTAAAGTCCTGTCTCGGGCTACACCTAAAAAGCTACATATGTTAAAATCGTATCAAATCTGTCCTAACAGTTCCGTTCTGAGGGTGTATTTAAATCTTTAAACCCGGAGCTGGAGCAGCTCTTAAAGCACGAGCTCTCCTCTCTGCCAGCCTCTGCCGACACTTCACGGCACTTCGGAACCACAGGCCCGGCCGGGACCGCTCGCCTGGGCTCATCGCGCTCTCCTGACAGCTCACATCCTCCCAAAGAGGAAGGGCTCCTGTGACTTGCCCAAGGTCACAGAGCAAGGCAGCCACACCAGGCCCTGAGCCGGGTCTCGGGATCAAGTTCAGTGCTTTCCTACAGGACAGCTGATTACTCATGGGTCCATCTTAAACCCGAGCATCTCCTCGGGGGAGACGTGTGTGTAGATCAGTCGTCTAAAATTTCACGTTCGTTTTCACACGCGCTAAAGAGCAGCTGTATTGATTACGTGAAAGAAAACAAATTTGAGAGCAACAGCACTACTTAAAAGGGAAGATTCACGAACACAGCATGCCGACATCATGAAGTATCTGCACACCACAGACCTTTAAATCGTGGTACTCTGTAAACCTGAACCTGCAGAGGACTAGGTTTTTTTATCAATTTCTACAGAAACCCCGTGAGATCTCCCCGAACGAGGTAAGTGGCTTTCATTTTTCCAGTTGAACTCTTCAGTGCGATTATCCTCATGCCTCATCATCCATAACCTCTCCGCTCAGGGGGAGCTCCCACGACTGACTGGGACATCTCAGCGTCACAGTTTCGCTCTGAGCGGATTACTCCAACGTGACCTCTTACATGTGCGACGTTTCACTGCTACCATCTACCTCAAAAGGCACATGGAAACTCCCCGTCAGCGAAGGCCTGGGCAGGTCACTGGAAAGCCGGCGGCCTCAGGCACGTGTGTCGCTGCCGAGCGCCGCCATGAGCAGCAGCACTGCCGCGTCCGGGGAGATTCCCTTCCGACAGCGACAATCTTGAAAAAACCTGAGTTTTGCAGAGCTGATACTTCAGCTCTACAGGACAGAAGAAGGGGTCGAGTCGAAACCCACCAGGAGAGCTATGGCCGTGAGCGCCCCTCCTCACGCTGCGCTATGGCGCTGGTGCCCGCTCAGAGACGCCCAGCCACCGCTGAGGGGGCCCAGGAAGTACTGCTTCCTTTATTCCTATTTCGGACTTAATCAGCACCCATTTCTGAAATAGGTGGTAGCTTTAAAGTCTAAGAAACAGACTGAAAATTCAAAGCCCACAGAGACGATCATTTAAAACATATCCCGAGAGTTTAGGTCCTAGGCTGTATAAATCTTTGTGTTCTGAAGACATCACAGTGGTGTACAAACCGGAGGACAGCTGTGCAGTCCGGAGAGGAAGCCAGTGAAGACACCACATCTCCGAGTTTTCCCGAGGAGCGCTCAGGACCACAGCTCAGCGCTGTGCTTTATCTGCACGATGAGACAGCACTGCACGCTCAGGAGGACGGCTGTTGTTTAAAAAGAAGGACCACTGGGCTCTGGTGGGAATGTAAACAGCATGACTGCCGTGGGAACCTGCACGGAGGCACCTCAGGAAGGTAAACACACAACAGCCACGTGACCCAGTGATCCCACTTCCGCTGTCACACACATAGCAACTGAAAACTGGGCCCAAAGAGATTCACACCGCAATGTCCACGGCATCCTCATCCGTGGCAGCTGCCACAACAGTAACGCCCACAGGCAGGCGGATACACAAATGTGGTCCATCCACACGGTGGAACGTCAATCAGCCGTAAAAAGGAAGAGGCTCTGACACCTGCCACCACAGGGATGGGCCTCGGGGTCGCGATGCCGGGTGAAGCCACCAGTCACATCAGGACAAGGGCTGTGCAACTCCACTTGGGGGTGCCGAGAGCTGTCGTGGAGACAGAAAGCAGACGGCGGTGTCAGCGGCTGGGGTGGGGGAAGTGCAGCACGGGAGTGCCCTGCCCGCCCCACCCCTTCTCTGACTCAAATAAAATCGACTGAGTTCAAGACACTGATCTAGAGAACGCAATTTTAAAGATGAAAATTACAGCAGAAGTCCTCTCATGAAAACTTCTCATTGCTTAACCGAACTGGTTTCTCTGAATTCCAGGACCACCTGCTCCCAGGACCCGCCCTGACTCTCAGAACCCAAACCTCCGCTTCCTCAGACAGGAGGCTCAAACGTCCACATTTCCCTCTCATTCACCTGCCTGTCAGCTCGGGCTGGCCTGCCCTGAAGGGCCCTGACCAGCTGTGGGGTAGACGAGACCCTGGTGCAGATCCTGGATGTGTGTCCAGCCTTCCTACAAGACCAAGGCCTCACAAGGTTCTACACGATGACAGGGTCGAGCCCAGACTCCCGGGGACCCGCCCACCATTCCAGCTTTGTCCACCCACACGGGGAACCCCTCCCCACCCTCCACGGCCCCTCCCCCTGAGCTACCTGGCTGTGAGCTACCAGCAAACCACACACATCTTACGACAGAGTTCATATCAGCCTCTTGTTAGAATGCATGCGCCCCCACAGGTAAAAAAAAACAATCTCCCACGCACAGCACAGCGCAGCGGCGACTGCATGGAGCGCTGCCATGAACGAAGGGAAAAGAACAGGCGTGGCGGTAAGCAGGCAACGCGGTACAGAAACCACCAGCGCTGCGTCAGCCCCAACTGGCCAGCGTGTGTTTACCAGAGGCTGCCAGTGCTCGCGCTCGCGCTCTGGGGTCAGTGACCACGTGGGTCAGTGCACTGTCAGTGCTGACTGGACTGAACACTAAAGATCCACGAAAATGATGCTTTTAAGTTGGCAAAGCTGACAACCTTTGAAAACCTGGATTAGAAACAAACCAAGTAGTAACAAAAAATTAGAGAAACAATTACAAAGCTTAAAGACGCTATTTTTGCAGTTAAAACCCAACTACCAGATTCAGAAAAGATTATCAACCTGTAAGAACAGCAGAAAGCATGCATCTTCCCCATGAAAGAGATGTGTTTGTCTGAAAACCAAATTAAGTCAGAAAAGCATGAGTTGGTTACTTTTTTTTAGAGTCAGATTTTTAACAATCTAGCTGAAAATGTATTACAAATCTACACACATAAGATGATTTAAAAATTTCAAATAGACATCAGGTCACATCTACTCTTGGACACTTAATTTTTAATCTACCATCTCTCCTAGTAAAGTATTGCATTACTACTCATTAACACATTACATGATCAGAAAGTTAAATTCACCACAATCCACTCTTACTAGAATGTTAAATGAAAGCACAATATAATATAGTTATATCTTATAAACACAGTTCACTCAAACTTTTACTAAATAAAGCATTAATATTGACTGGCAGAATGAAAAGACACTTTTGAAAATGGGGATAGTGCTGATGGAGAAAAATCAGTAGGAAAAGAGAAATTAAATGACACTGAGAAATACAAATTTAAAACGCTAAGTGAAATTAATCAGGGAGAAAAAATTCATGTTGTACCATTCAGTTAGTCAAAACTGCTCTTAAATTTTAATATTCAAGTGAATTAATGCTTAACCCTTATGGCCACTCATTATCTTCCCTATTTTATCCAAAACTGACTGGCTATTATTGTGCAGGGAAGCAAGAGGCATTTAAAAACACTCAGGAACATAATGATCCAAGTTGGTTACTTCAAAAGTCTAATAAGAGATATTAACAAGTATGACTTCAAAAGTCCTCACCTTGATCTGCCTGAACGCATTTTTTAAAGTTCTGCAAACTGGAGTCCATGCTGAAGCAGACAGAACTGTATAATGAGCTCCACGCCCCCACCTGCAGCTTCAGCAGGCGTCACCTCGTGGCCGACCCCCCACGCCCTCACCTCCTGCCGTGTGCTCAGCACGCTGCAACTCTTTGAACGCAAACGTCCAGGAGCTCACACAATATCCAGCGAACGTGCCTGCACACAACAGGAAACTCGCAGGCTTGTGACCACAGCCCTCGCTCACCTGTGCCTCTCCGAGGTCGTTGTTCACCACAGTGAAGTTCAGCCCCAGCTCCTCCACGTCCCCTTCATAGCTCTTGAGAAAGAGCAGGTTCCTATACACCTCCGGGTCCAAGGAGGCCAGGTGGTGGATGTCCACGTCCGCGCTGGTCCCCAGCAGCTTGGACAGGAAGAAGCCTGCGAAGGGCAGCTCCACCAGCATGTTCTCGTAGAGGGCCTTCAAACAGAACAGCGACACCACAGTTAGCACGTCGCGGGACTCTGGTTCTAGGCTTCCTCGAAATAAGAAACGGGACGTCCAATTTGATATTTAATGGAATCCTAAGAGAGCAGATACTTTTTCTCTCGAATAAGGATAAGGATGGTGGAAGCTAATACCTGGTGAGCATTTACCGTGTGCGAGGCCACAGTTTGACAATCAATATACACATTCACTAAGTAGAAAACTCTGGAACAGACTACCGAAGCATGTTAGGGATGAGGCACCAGTGGGGACTTTTCAGAGCCAGGCCCTCCATGCTGTGAGGGGCCCGCCAAGCACTCCCTCTGCAGGTGCACCGGGCTGCTAGGGCTGCTGCAGCAAGCACCACAACCTGGGTGGCTACAAACCACAGAAACTTACGGCTCAGTTCTGGAGGCCAGAAGTCGGAGGTCAAGGTGTCAGCAGGGCTGAGGAGGAGCCTTCCTGCCTCTTTCAGCTTCTGGTGGTGCCGGCGTCCTGGGTGGGCCCTGGCAGGCAGCTGCAGCCTCCCAGACCCCACCTCTGTACCTGCTGTCTTCCCTGTGTGTCCGAACCACCCTGCCTCCACTTACAGAGACGTTGCTTGTCAGATTCCAGGACTCCCTCTAACCCAGTATGCTCTCAGCTTAGCCTGATTGCAAACGCTGCCTGACTTCCAAGTGGGGTCGCGTTTGCAGGCACAGAGTGTTAGGCACTTGAGCATTATCTTTTGGGGTCGCAATTCTACCCACGATGGTAGGCAGACCACTTGTCCATTCTGCCTTCACAGCACAAAAGGAGCACAAAGTGTGGACGAGGGAGGGCCGCCGTGTGCCAAAGCTGAGTTTCATGTAGTTTCCAGCGTCAAGAAATACTCTTCTTCTTTAGGTCCCCCCCCCCAACCGTCAGTGGAAACAAAAACAGCATTCTCAGCTCCCTGACCGACCACACAGAACAGGAGGCAGGCTGAACCTGGCCCACGGGCTGCGGCCCTGCCAGTCCCTGCTCTAGAAGTGGAGGAGCTGGGCCTCGGAGCTCTGCGAGGTCTGTCCAGATGTTATGAGCCAGCAGGTGACAAAACTGGCTTCAAAACCCAGCTTCCCTGACGCCCAGATCAGTGTTTCCACGTAAGTCGCCGTCTGCCTTTCCATCGAAGGACAGCAATGTGCAATGATTTAGCATTTATTTACACTGAAATACCATTTACAGACAGTAAAATGAAATGCACAATCTATAGTGTCTGCCTTCACCTGTGTAATGGCCACTCAGACCACAACAGAGCACATTTACACTCTCTCCCCAAATCACGAGTTTCCTCAGGCCCTGCAGTCAGCATGGCCCCCAGGTTAACCCCGTTCTGTAACCACCACAGGCAGGCCTGCCAGTCCTAGAACGTCGTGACTGGGATTACACGGCAGCTGTGCCTTTCCATCTGTCCTCTGCAGCGTGTTTCTGAGGTTCACTGTTACTGCTTGTCTGTTACTTACTTACTGCTGTGTCCCGCCTCTCCCTAGGCCCCCAGCTCTGGCTCTGCGCAGCGAAGCTGCCAGAAGGGTCGTCTGTGCGCATCTCAGTGGGCGTGTGCTCTCATCTCCCCTGCCCGTGTCCCTGAGAAGGTCTGGAGACACGGAAGTACCCGTATGAGACGCTGACATGCTGCTTCCTGGAATACGAGGATTCCCACGTGAGCAGCAGAGCAGGAAGGTTCCAACCGGTCTGCATTCCCACCAGTTGTCAGTACTGTGACTCTGCTACGTTTTAGTTGTTCTGCAACTAAAACGAGGCACCTCACTGTGGTTCTGGTTTACATCTCCCTGGTGACCACTGGTGCTGGAGGACACTAAGTGTTAGGACTACCGTGTGAATCCCTGGAGGTCCTCCAAGGTGGGTGAGAAGAGAAACTTCGTAAGCTCCCAGCACAACGGCAGGGTCCGCCCGGCACGGTAACTACTCCCACGGCCACGGCTGTCACATGCGACGAGGAGTCAGCAATGTGCTGCACACGTCTCAGGAGCATGCCTGTTATTTTATTCTAACAGTTGACTGACTTGGAAGCCACAGAAAATCTTTCTTGCCAAAATGCTGCAATGAAAATAACAGCTCCCCTTACTGAGCGCTGCTCCGGGCCAGGTGCCGCGCTCCCACGTGTCCGCCTGGCCCAGCGGGACAACCCGACTGCCAGGCGAGAGGGACTCTTACACGGGAGTCCGGGGAAGCCCTGCATCCCCCACAAAGGCCACTCTTGTTAGAAAGCGGCCAATCTGCACAGACGTGTCCCCGGCCGTTCTTGGGGACGCTCCTTCCCGGTGGGGGAGGTGGGCTGTCCCCGCACTGGGTGAATGCGGAGTGGCAGCGGGGTCTCGAGCACAGGTGGTCGTGAGCTTCCTCTGACTGAAGGGCAGCCTGTGACCCCAGCCCAAGACAGAGTGACCCCAGAAGGACAGACAGGGAGGCGTGAGGGCTGGACCCAGCCCCTGAGAAGGGACCACAATGAGCTGCACGGTGCTACATTCACGTCCTCTTTAAACCACCGCCGCTGCTCTGTGTCTACAGTGGCAGAAGAGACACGTGGTTTGCCCTGAGGGGTAGTCATTCAGCCGGACGCCAGCTTCACAAGTGGCCCTTCCAGAGGCTGCCCGATCACGTCCACACACACTGAATGCTAAATACGAGGGCTCACTGAGGCAGATCTGCGTGAATTAACTCCCACGGGAGTGAGGCGCTCCCAGACAGCCAGCACCCCGCTCCCTGGCTCTTCCCTCTCACACAAGACGCCCAGCCCGGGAGGGGCCGCGGCTTGTCCACGCGCGGCAACCCGCACATCCCTGACCCTTACACACCCACCTCGCGCTCTCACACGCATGCTCCCCCTCTTCCCAAACCACCAGAGAAGTGCGCATAACCCGCAGAATGACATCTTAGCCCCACCCACTGGCATGACCGGAGGAAACGGGAAAACGGCCGTCACACGTCCTCTGGGAATTGGCGCGCCCCGAGCAGCACCCTCTCCTGGTTCCCCGCCCGCCCGCCAAGCCCACGGGTGTCTGTGCCAGGTTTCCACGTGTGACGTCCCTGTGCTTTTATCCGATTTGAAGACTAATGATTACCCAATTAAGTTTGAAGATGGCAAAAAAAAGGACTTCTTAATGAGAGAATGAGTAATAAAATGGCAACTAGCACTTAAGTCACCTACTGACAATGAAAAGAAAGAGCTGTTGTGAAAAGCCAGTTTGCTTCAAGTTAAGAACTCTAGTACTATTAACCGGGAGCACTTACAAATCTCATCACTTCTAAGTGAACGATGACTTCAACGTGAGGGGCGCATTTTGCATAAGGCACGATCGACCCCAGGTGCTGAAGAGAAGCCTCGTCTGTACAGCGGACCGTGAAGCAAACCAAACGTGTAAATCACCTGGTGCTCAATATATACGGCCACTGTCCGCCATCTCTGCATTAGTAACAGTAAACCTATGAAACCCGCGAAAGCTATCAGGGCTACCTGAATTTTAAACAGAAATTCCACCGTGACTCATAAAATGTAAATGCATAGGTATAATTTTTTACATGAGGCAGGTTTAAACCTTTAGAGCATTTAATACACAAGCACTAATAAATGGTAGCACTAAAAACCCTGACTGCATCAGCTAAGTGGCTTATAAATTAAATTTCCATAATGTATGCAACCGGGACACAAATGTAAGCATAAATCAAGGTATTTTCTAAACACAGGTTAATTACACAACTTCAAAAACTGCCTATTTTTTATGCAAAATAATCCACTTAGCATTTTTCACACGGGCCTTTGTCCTCAGCCGCTGCACACACTTGTTCCTAGAAACACATCAGTAACGCCCGTCGTGAAAAGATACCAATAGGTGCATGGAAACAACCTGCACGTAGTTTTCAACTGCCTGTCTTTTATGAGTGTTTATAGCTAGAAATTGTGCCAAAATGATTTGAAATAAAAAGGATTAATTATGGTAGAAGCCTTTTAATATAAGTGAGTGCAGTCGCAATGCAAATGCAAACCGCGGCACTGTCGTGAGAATAAATTGAGCCGCACCGAGGCGCTCTGTTTGCTGCCAAGTAACTCCAGTAATTTACTACATTAAGAATCAATAAAAAAATAATGCTTTTCAAATGCATCTCTATCAATCTTCAGGTAGTTCTAAAGTGAACATTTATAACTTAATCTAAAAACTATATCAGAGATGTCTTGTTTTAAAACCACTCTAATTGAGCAAGAAAATAATAATTTTAATTATTTCAGATCATGCTAACCTTGGAGTTCAAAAAATAAGAAAGATCCGTAAAATCAGGATGTAAGGTGACGGTGACACACTGTGTGGCTCAGTAGCTGTGCTTCACAACTAGTAACTGAGAGCTGGAACTCAGTCTCGCAGGGTGGGGGACACCGTATGGTGCCCAGGCATTTAACACATTTCTTAAGTGCCAACCATGGGCCACGACTGACCTTCAGGCTGGAATTCTGCATCCACGAATTTGTTGACAAAAAAACATTTACTCTCTTTTGAGCCATCTCAGGTTATGCAGAACCATGGAGATGTCAAACCACATTTCACACCCGCCGCCCTCCTGCCCCTCTTGCTCCTTTAAGCCTCTGCCGGCCCCTGCTTCTCAGTGACACGGTGTGTGCCTGCGCCCAAGCCCCCTGGGGACAAGGGGTCCCACCAGCCCTGGAAGCGAAGGTTTCAGGAAGAAAGACTTTAACTTGTTCATCGTGACCGATCATCTGCACTGAGGGTCTGACAGCTTTACCCCAGGAAACTCCTGGGGATGCTGAGTGGGTGGAGGTGAAGGTCCACTCCTCCCAGCCCATTTTTCTAGTGGACACCCAGGAATCCGTCCACCGTACGGAAGCAACTCTGACCGGTGGGAGTGGACCTCCCGCCCCCTCCTCCCAGCTCTGAGGCTCAGGTTCCACCAGAAACGCCTCTGCTCCCCCTGCCCTGCCCACAAGAACATCTAGAAGATAGAGAACTTACACCTTCAAGGCCAAAGTCACCCACATTCCCATCTCTGCCCACAAGGAGTAAGTGTCAGGAGTCTGCGAACAGCTGTTCACTTCCTGCCTCTGAAAAGAGATCCATTAAGGCGCCCCACGCAGCCAAGAACTTTTTCCATAATTAAAAGGCCATTTTTCAGGTCTGAAAATTCTCCTTTTACCAAACAGGACGATGAAACACCAGAGCTCTGACAAGCGAGGGTCCTGATGCCCCTCAAAGGTGAGGGGGCCACCCCAGGGCCTGAGTACCCCTCCAGACAAGGCGTGGCCCTGCCCGTGACTGCTGCTGGCGACACCTGAACCCACCTCACACCCACCTCTCCTCCCTCCTCAGCACTCAGGGGCTCTATCAAAACACGGTGTTACAGTGTTATTTTTTGGTAACAGCTTTATCGAGATGTAACTCACATATCTTACAATTCACCCACTTAAAGTGGACAACCCAGTGGTTCTTATATTCACAGAGTTATGCAGTCATCACTTTTTGGACACTC
Source organism: Camelus dromedarius (assembly GCF_036321535.1). Taxonomy (NCBI): domain Eukaryota; kingdom Metazoa; phylum Chordata; class Mammalia; order Artiodactyla; family Camelidae; genus Camelus; species Camelus dromedarius. Next base: position 1,111,553 of record NC_087442.1, read on the forward strand.
CCTCACCCCCGAGGGACACCTCCAGCCCTCGGCCGGGGCCCCTCCTCCCCGGACAGCCCCCAAGAGCACCCCCAACGTGCTGTCCGCAGCACAGACATGCCGAGGGTCTGTCCTCTTTCACACAGAAATGAAGCTCCACGAGCCCCACGCCCCGACAGCTGCAGCTCTGAGTTTCTGAACAGAGACTCCGCAGCAGAGCAGGCTGCAACCGCCTGCCCACCCCCCTCCCAGCCCTCCTCCCGGCAAGCCGCAGGCCCCACGCCAAGCTCAGCATCCTCAGCGCGAACCCACTCACTGACAGTTCCACCCCCCGACGGAAAATGACCAGCAACCCAGAAGCCCCTCTCGGGCCTCCCCATCACCACCCTCCCGGGATCAGCCATCCAGATGTGCAGCAGCACAGACCAGCGGCTGTGCTGGGGACCCGTTAACACATGATCCAGCACCATCGCCCCTCGGCTCGATCCCCGCTGGCGGGCCAGGAATCCCAGCCCGGCTCTCATCACAGGCCTGAGCTCAAGGACCTGCTGCCGCCTCCCACTCACAGCCGTCCCCACCCAGAGGCGTCAAGAGTGCCTGTGGACATCATCCCCCGGCTTGCCTTTCATAAACTTGCGAATTCTAAGCGACTATTTAAATGTTTAGAAGGATTCAAACAGGCTAATTTTACTTTCAGACATTTTTTTTGCCCTTGTCGCACAAATAAAGGCCAGGGACAGACAAGCAGCAGACTTGGAGCAGCACCAGCAAGAGTGTGTTTCTCGTTCTCGCAGTGAGAATGTCACATGTGTTAGAAAAAGGAAAATGCCCCAGTACAGTACTGACCCAGGTTAAACTGGTGCCTGGAGCGCTTAAACACAAGAGGCGGCATCTCATCAGTGGGCAAGATCTCCTTCACGCAGGAGCAGGAAGAGTTCTGGCGAGCACCTCAGAGCGCTTAAAGCCACGACAACACTTCTGGGCACTGGAACCCACTGACTTCTGGAATACACCTGCCATTTCTACTGTACGATAGAAACCAGTTCTGTCTCATGCTTAATTCTGAAAAATAAATTCATCTAGAAACCATGACCATAACTGCCTGGAAGAATAATCTCCAGATGAGTGACCGCTTTGCTCTTAACGGAAACCAATGTAAACCGTGACCATCAGCATGCTGTCTCAGAGGGGGCAAGTTCCAAACAAAGTAATCATTTGTAAATTACGAAGTTTACCTGTTACACATCTGTCAGTTGTGCTTTCTGATGTTTCCGTTTCCAAAACAAGCTGAGGCCAACTAGCGTGACCTGACGCTCAGCCCCCCCACAGCGGACTGGGAGCGCAGAGGTGGGCTCCTGAAGCCCGCTGGTGCCCCACTGAGAAGTCTTAACACTGACAGGAAGACATGTGTTAAGCAGAGAAGATCAACTATTTGCTGAATGTTATGTTTAAGAAAAAAATCTAAGGGAAAGATACATTGACGTTAGTGATCAGAGCACTTCGTCCGACCGCAGTCAGATGGAGCAGCTCACCTGCACCTGCCCTTAACAAGGCTGAGCTCAAAACAACATGTTATAAACGAGAAGCTTTGCCATTTAGGGACCAGAGCAACTTCAATTACTACTGTTCACCTCAGTCGACAGTTTTAAAGCCTCAGCAAATTCAGTGAGCATTTTATAAAAGGACTCTAATGAACAGAAAAATAAATTATCCCAGCTCTCAAAAAAATTTCAGGATAAACTGTTAATGGCCAACATTACACTCTGTGATACATTAAGTGCACACTGAATTCTACTAAAATACAAAATTATAAATGACACCAGAGTTTTGTGATCTGCTAACTAAAAATCGGAAATATATGACCAAGATATTATCAAATAATCTGATTTATAGGTCTCCTGTTCCAATTAAATCAATATTCTGAAGCAAGAAGAAAAGAACCATTTCCAAATAGAATTCAAATATGATAAAAGATTTCCTTCAATAAATATTCTGAACTTAATCGGCTTAAATGGATCGAGGTGCTTCTATTTATTAAAAAAAAAAATCAGGATGCCATTACCACATCCTTGAGCTGTTTATTTATTCCCTGTCTGAAGCCGGATTTACAGGTGGTGAAATGCAATCACAACCCAGACCAGAAGCAGGAATCATCTGCTAATGGAACTTTTAATTGAGAAGTGACCAGTGACATGAGGTAATTCTTCGTACGTATGGCTGCTCTTGAAGCCCTCTTTGCACTTTATCACAGTAAACAATCACTAACATATGCATTAAAGAAAATTTCAATACATTATGACCCAATAAATATCATAATCAATCAATATACAATTTTCCTCTCTTAAAAGATTTAATGTTCAGACAGCACACTATTAGTGCCACACTCTCGACACTCACTTAGATCTGGACAGTTTTTCACGTGTTGGTACGAAGTTTAACCGTTTGTAATCAGAGGTAGAAACCAGTATCCCCTTAGGAATTTCCATGCAAAACACCGTATCAGTAAAATCATAAAAATGAGGACTTAAGTATCATCCTCAAATAACCACAGTTGTCACTGCTTTTGTCTAAACTTCATTACGTTAAAGAGCTTTACTGAGGTGCAATTTACACAAACTTCACTTCTGGGAGAAAGATTTAGATGCCAAATTTTTCTCCCCGGAATCTGGTCTAAAGAGATAACACACAGCACTTTGCGAGAGAGGCTGTGTCTCAGGACAACCGCAGCCGTGAGCAGCCGTGAGCATGGCGAACAGAGGGACCCACGGAGTCACCAGTGCGCCGGAAAGCGCCAGTGCGCCAGCAACATCCAACGCTCCTGCCTCTGTACCACTCAGTGTATACACCCAGGAAGGAAAAACAACACAGAATTTAATGAGATTTGGTTTATGCAAATAAAACTACACTGCTGTCTGTCACCGCACTGTGTAAGAACCACTGAATTCAGGGAGTACTTCAGGTTAGCCTGGCAAAACACAGGCTCACCTTCAGAGGAAGGTCAGTGGCACAACATTTCAGAGACTTTTGATTACAAAACTCGCATCCCTGGGAGGGAGCTGGGGCTGAGTAGAGAGGGACCACGGACAGGGAGAGGTGCTGTCTCACTGAGCACTGATACCAAAGCCAGTACACAGCTCCGGGGGGAGAGATACATTGTGCTTCAAAGAGAATTAAAGTGAGAAAATGATCTGTTTGAAATTTATGCTAAGGAAGCTAACATCAGGTCAATGCCTGAAATCTGCCACCGAAATCAGGCGAGCCTCAAGAGACACTCTGTTAAGACGGCGAGGCCCCGCTGAAGCCCCTTCCTCAAGCCCAGCACCTCACACCTGTACTGTCAGAGCAGCATTCGGAACCTGAACAGATACACGACAACCGGGCCTGTACTGCCGCGTCTCGCGGAGACGCACAGGGGCCTGACTCTTACGCCCAGACCCTACTGCTTCCCACCACCCTCTGCCTTGCTAGGCCTGGGGTCCCATTTCCACCTGTCACTGGCAAACACACGCACACACAACACAACACTCACGACAGAGCTCCAGTAACCAAAACAGTGTCACACCAGCATCAGGCCAAGCCCAGAGACCAACCCAGAACTGAGAGTTCAGCAATAAACCCTCACATCTGTGGCCACCTGACTCTCGACCACAGTGCCAGGACTGTCTTTTCAAGAAACAGCGCTGGGACAGCTAAACATCCACACACAAAGGAAGAGAGTGGGACCCCCTGAATCACACTGTCTACAGAAATTAACTCAGATTGAATCAAAGACTTACATGTGAGAGGTAAGCTACAGAACTCTTACAAGAACACACGGGTGCGCATCTCTGTGGCCTTGGATTAGACAACGGTTTCTTAGATGAGGTAACAAAAGGACAACAAAAATTAAAAACTTCTGTGCTTCAAAGGACAACACCCAGAGAATGAAAGACAACCCAGAGAAGGAGAGACAGTGTTTGCAGACCACATGCCTGATAAGCAACCTGAAAGCAGAATACATAAAGGACTCAAAAAAAGACAAACTCAATTTAAAGAACGGGCAACGGACTTGGGCAGACATTTCTCCACACAAGACAAGCGGCACACGAAGATGTGCACCATCATCAGTCACCAGGGGAATGCAAATCCGAACCATGATGAGATACCACTCCACACCCACCAGGACGGCTGCAAGGACAAGACAGAAAAGAGTAAGTGCTGGCGAGGCCGTGGGGAGGACGGAGCTCCCCTGCGTGGCCGGTGAGAGGGCAAAGGCTGCAGCGTTAACTCTGGCAGCGCGCCCTGGGCCCCACCACTTCCGGCCGGGGTGTGCGCTCCTCTCGGGGAAGAGGAGTGGGAACACTCTGTCCACACAAGGACCTGAACACGAGTGCTCACAGGCACTGTCCGCCACAGCCGAAAGGTGGGGACGCTGAAGCGTCCTCCGACAGACGAACGGGCGAGCAAGAGTGGTCCATCCACACGGCGGACAGCGTCACGAAGCATGTCACGCGCCACCATGCGGGGAACCTGGGCAACATCGTGCCCAGGTGAAGAAACCGGCCACAAAAGGCCACGCGCTGTAGATGAAAAGCCCAGAAGAGGCACATCCAGAGACAGAGGCAGGCTGGTGGGCGCTGAGAGCCGGCAGCACCAGCGCAGGACGGGGAGTAATGGCTACTGGACGCGGGGCTCCCTACCTGGGATCTGCTCTGAAGTCACGGTGCTGATGGCCACACAACACAGTGAATGTGCTATAAACCACCGGATTGTGCTCTTCAAAAAGCTGAATTCTATGGGGTGTGAATTGCACTTCAAAAAAGTTGGTATTTCCAAGTAAGTCACGAGCTGAGTTTCAATCAAGCTGCTTCTCAGACGGGCGAGTCCTGACGCCGGCTCCCAGGCAGAGCGGCAGGCAGGTCTGCTTACTGTGACAGGCACCACAGGGAACAGAACTGCCAACGTGCCCTGAAGGGAACTTCATGATGAAGTTAAAACTGACTACAACTGTGATTAATTTCCACAGGAAACAACCACACAGCAACATTAGTTCCCTACTTACTTATTTAAAGATGACAGAGCTACTGAGTGACCCTCCCTGAACCCTGGGCGTTGAGCACAGCACAAGTCGGTCACCTCCGGGCTCCGGGTCACCGCCGCGGGCAGAACGGCATCCCTCACGGTCCCCGCCCTCCAGACCTCACACACCTTCCCCCAACACACCGTCCACCTGTTGTCCTTGATACACTGTCTTCACTGAGACCCCACCCTCTCTGGTCTTCCTCCCCACCGGGCCCTCCCCAGAGTCCCTCTAGACACCAGAGTGCATCCCCGCATTAGCTGGGCACCTGCCCGTCCCCCTCCTCTCTCACCTTGTCCAACAGCGTCGACCGCGGGCCCCCTCCCTGTTCACGCCTGAAGCTGCCCTGCACCTGCACTCAGAGCTGCTCGGCACTTCAGCCACACCCATACTGATGAGAATCGCCTTAAAATCTGACTCCCTGCACCAGCCCCCCGTCAGAGACACCACCTCCACCACCGCAGGAGGCTTTCCCGGAGAGCACGGCTCTGGGTCTCACTGGCTCATCAGTTCTTTGCTATGTCTTTCCCAGGACCCCAAACCACCCCCCACCCTTGTCTGGTTCTTTACCAAACAGCCACTCTGTCTTTGAAAACCAACCAACCCATCCACCCACTCTTTTCTGGAACTTGCCCTTCCTCTAGGGGTCCCCTCTCGGTCCCCACTCTCCTTCCCTGCAGAGCCGAGCCTGCTAGAAAGGCCACTGACACGCTTTCCATCTGTAAACCTTCCATTTCCTTCAGTGCACCTCAAAGCAAACCCATTTTTATCATGTCACCCCACTAGAAAGATCACCAAGGACAACCCTCATGTCCAGCAACTGAGGAATGGTTACAGAACGTGGCTATCATAGAATGGAATATTACCTGGCAATGAAAAGGAACAGAGTGCTGACACACTTCGTGACTTGAATGGTTCTTGAACACATGCTAAGTGAAAGAAGCCACTCATGAAAGGATACACACTTGACAATTCAATTTATAGGAAATGTCCAGAACAAGGACGTTACACAGACAAAAAAAGTAGATTAGCGCTTTGCCTGGGGGTAACTGTTAATGGATAAAGGTGATGAAAAATTCATAGGTCGTACAACTCTGTGAATGTATTAAAACTGCTGAAATGTACTCTCTAAATGGGTGACTGCATGCTTTGTGAACTCTACCTCAGCAAACTTGTTATGAGAAAAAAACACCAAGGAAACAAAAACTTGCTGGTAAACCCAGTGGTCACTTTCCAGTCCTCAGCTTACCTGAACTCACCACACGACACCAGTAATTTGGGCCACAGCAGTAAGGACCTGGGTTACGGCCCTGTGCTCTAAGAGCCACTCTCCTCGCAGTGACCAGAGGGTCTCCCTGCAAGTGCAGTCAGTCCACCACCTCAGTCACGTGCTATCACAGTGACTCTCCACGACCCACAGGATGAAGAGCACACTCTTCATCGAGGACACACAGGCTAGCTCTGCAGCAGGGCTGGCAACACTGCCCTGAAAGGGCCCAACAGCACACGTGGCAGCACTGCTCGCCTCTGCCCCTGCGGGAGCAGCCATAGGGAACATGGAAAGGACCCGGCATGGCCGCATCCCACTGAAGCCCTTTTTAACAATAAAACAGGTGGGCAGACTTGGTCAGAGGCTGCAGCCTGCTGGTCTTAGTTTCAGAGGGTCACCTCTGGTCACTCCTTTGACTTGCGGCAGCCATACTGATTACAACCCTTGTGTTACAATCCAGTCTATCTCTAAAAATGTGTTGGACAGGAAGTATTAAATACGAGGCATTCCTATGCTACTGTTTCAAACCCAGGGAAACAAAATGCATTCCTAGAGCATCCAAACACCCTAACGAATTTAACCCAAAACACCATCAAAGATGTCCACCTGTCTGTGTAACAGCACACCAGGGGTTCTGGGGTAACACACAAAGCCTGCACTTCACTCATTAATGATCTTCTTAGTGGACATGGTGTGTGCACCGAGCAATGGCACTTTACAGAAACAGATGTCAGCTCCCTCCTTCATCGATAACTGCAAGAAACATCCCAGTAATGAAAAGAAACGCAGAAGTAACTCGACGAAGAGCTCTTCTGAACTGGACCCTGGACGCCTCGCAGAGGCTGATGCCGAGAGCCAGGCAGTGGGGTGGGAAGATGCCCCCTCATCTGGATGAGGCGGGCCCGCCGGGCCTCTTCCTCATCTCCTGCCTCCACACTGGGCTTCTGACTCAGAACACGGACCTGGGGTGAAATTTCTGGATGGTTATTTCAGGGAGTATTGGTAGTTAAAGAGCTGCAGTGCCAGGGAGTCCCTGCACACTCGCCCTCGCGCACCGCACTCCATCAGTTACGACTGGTGCAATGAATTCACGCATTCAAAGAAAAACCAAGAATCATTAGTTTTCGATTTCCCACAGGAATAACCAGACGCTTCCCCCCCTCATGTGCAATAGCTTAGGCACAATTACTAATTTTACTGGGGTACTTGTCAACAACAGCCTGCTAGGGTTGGTAATTATCAACACAATTTATTTAAAGTGCAAAGAACAAACAAAAGAACCCAGAAAAATAACTTGCATGTAATGCTCTCCTGTTTAAAAATGTTAGTAATTAACTAAAAAGACAAAAAATAAGCATAATCACTTCCCTGGAGGGCTGGACTTGACCTGTGGGGAGCAGGTAGACATTCCCAGTTTCAATGAAGTCTCACCTCCTCCTGTGCCCCACCCACACCCCCAGGCTATGCTGTGGTCTGGATGCTCCCTACAATGTGGGGGTGTCAGGAGATGGGGCCCTGGTGCTGGAGCCCCTCCCACCACGTAAGGACACAGGGGGAAGGCGCCAGCTGTGAACCAGGAGGAGGGCCTCCACCAGACAAGACCACGTGGTACGCTGACCTCAGACTTCCAAGCCTCCAGAACTGTGAGAAGTAACTTTAGGTTTGTAAGCCGTCCAGGCGGTGTATTTTGTTACAGCAGCCTGCGCAGACTAAGACGGGCTGGGACTGCCCCAGCTCAGTGATGGACGGGACTGGCAGCAGTGGGGTCCTTGTCTTGCTCCTGACTTTAACGGGAGGGTGTACTCTGAGGGTTTATCCAGGAAACAGGAAGTTTCCAGTAGGTTCTATAACCAAAGTTCCCTTGCATTTCCAATAAAGGGCAAGGTGTGTCTGCATGTATGGTGGAGACCATCAGGTGTGACACTCCAGGCACTACAGCATCACCATCACATCATCCCCGAGTGGCCAGTTTTCACAGAAGCTGCATGCAACAGGCAGCACACTTAACCCGTGCTGGGTGACTGCGCTCTCCCACCTCACAGGGCTTTGAAGACTTTACAGAACGTTAAAAGAATCGCTTTTAGCGCTGACTACCAACAAGAGCCGCTGCGCAAAGACTTCAAGTGCTTGCAGCACCCGTGCCCACGCAGCAGGCGGCCACCGCAGACCTGCGCAGACAGCGCTCCGCACCACGCTTCCTGCTTCCTGAGCTCCAGCAACTTCTGCACGTGTGTAATGTACGCTGATGCAGTGTAGCTACTGGGTGCGTCTGGGGCCCGAGACCAGCTTGTACGCCACGTGCACTTTACCTTTCCAAGCATCCTGCCCAGGAAGTAGTAATGTCTGGCGAAGGAGCCTCCCACGAGCATCTGAGCGGCCGGGCTGGGGTACAGGAGCCCTTCATTAGTAGTCTTAAAGAACCCCTGGTTGGGGTTAAACCCTGACTTCAGCAGTTCATTTAGGAACTCTCTGAAAATGCCACCGCCGTCAATGCCAGCTTCGTCCAGGCCGTGCGCGTTGAGTAAATGCACACGAATCCGCTTTTTCAGATCAGGTTCTGTTAAAAAAAAAGGGGGGGGATGAGCAAGGAGAAAACATCTTTTTAAAAAGCAATAAAATAAGCTGGTATCATAGAAAGACAGGGACGAGAAGCAAGGATATTAAAAATATTTCAATGCAAGACTTAAAAAAACCAAAGACATTAACAAGAGACAATGAGATAAACTGACCAGCACTTCCCTCAGAGCCCACACTGAGGAGACGGGAGACAGAAGTCCCCTCATGTGACGACATCAAGGACGGAGCTGGTGGGGGAGGGGAGGAAGGTGTGTTTAGAAGAAAATAAAGTTACCCCACATCTGCTAAAGGACACAACAAACTAAAATACTAGGAGAGGAAGGGAGTGGAGTTACGGACTTAAGGATAATACTGAAACAAAAATGACCAAGAAAGGCAAAAAGAAGACGTCAGTGAGACTAACATTACAGAGACCTTCTGAAAGAAGCAAATGGTGCAGGGAGTGAGGATGCCAGAATCTACACCATCACTTACAATGATATTTGGCTGGAAAATGGGGGGGAGGGGTTGGTTATATACTGTGTCACAAGGATTAAAAAAAAAAAAAAAGCTGCAAAGCTGCTCCAGTCTGCCTGACAGTGAGAGGTCCTCGTAAGGGCGGCCCTGCGCAAGCAGGACACAGGCCCCAGGGACACCAGGTGGGGTCTGGCAAAGTAACTGGCTGCCCTTCACCAATCCTACCAATGTCCTTCAGGTGCTCTGCATGCAGGAAGAGGGGCAGCAGGGCCCGGGGGGTGGGCCCGCACCCAGGTCTGGGCTGCTGCCACCTTGAAGGCACCCCAGGGACAGCAGCCTCTAGAGAACAGGCTGGAAGGGGGCAAGCAGAGTGCTCCTGCAGCAGCACCCCAGCCCTGCCGCGCCAGTGCCCACGCTCCTCAGGTCACGGGGCGGGGGAGGGGACGTTCCACCACGCGGTCACAGCGGGCAACAGCTGACCCTGTGGCCCAGGGGGCTAGGACACCCCCATTCTTCAGGGAGAACGCCAAGGACAGGGAGGGCTGGGTTATTACCTGAAGACACACAGTTCATATGGCAACGGGCACCTCTACAACTTTCAAACGGGTATGTATTAGCTACAGCGCTTTTCTACTAAAGCGTACCTTTATTTTTAAAGTTTAACTATACTAGATGAAGAACGTAACATTCACTGATGATTAAATCCCACACATGGGTTATTTGCACCTCTTTTGATCAACATGATCACAAAATGTTCCATCTCAAGGCCTAGGTAAAATGCAGAAAGAATTCTAAGCAGATAATCATGGATGTAACACAAAAATACAGTTGAGCATTTATCTTTACGTATATCCTCCTAACAGTCAGTTTTAAGAATGAAATACAAGCATTTATTTGTCAAATGTAATTATTTCTCAAACTGAATGCCAGCACTTAATACAGCATCAGATTTTGAAAATTCTAAGTGTAAACATTTTTAAGTGGGAAACGCTCAATCAAAGCCCGCAAACCCTCTCATTCAAACGCAGCCCTGATACCCCTGCGGGGGGGGGGGGGGCGGCGTCTGCATCTCAGAGACTCCACGGCCGTTCACAGAAGTCACCCCCTCAACTACGGCTAGAACTGGGGTTCAGCCGTCCCTGGAAGCCCATTTCTGTGAACAGCAATACACAAAGCACAGCATTTTCAGAATCAAATCTAGTCGTCCGGGCATCTTGCCACTTCCTGATTCAAAAGATGAACTAGAAGTGTCTACTTACACAGTAAGGCTCTGGCGGAGGGGAACCTAAGTCAAGTACTACAGCTGACCCTTGACCAACCTGGGGGTGAGGGGCCCACGCACAGCTGAAAGCTCACATGCAACCTCTGACCCCCCAAACGTGAGCACTAACGGCCCACTGGCCAGAGCCTCACCGACACACGACAGCCAAGCAGCATGTTTTTGTATGGTGTGTTGTGTCCTGTTATTTCTACAGCAAAGCTGGAGAAAAGAAAACGTTCCTAAGAAAATAAGGGAGAGAAGTACTGTGCTGGGTTCATCACCACAAGCTTCCACCACGTGTGTGGGTTCAGGATGGACGGCCTGCTGTCAGGACCCGCATCAGCACTGTCTTACACGACACAGCACTGCAGCTGCTCCGTGTGTCACCAGACATTCGACATCAAAGATGAAAAGATAACGTGAAAAGAAGAGTGCATCCGTTCACAGGTATAAGGACTCACGCACTGATCACGAAGCACCAGGAGTACGACTGCTCCCAGGAGCCTGGCTCATACACCCGGAACGAGTCCAGCGGGATAAGAGCTGGACGGCAGGCAGGAGCGCCCGAATTCAGACTCACAAGGCAGCGCTGGTAACTGTTACAGGTTTAAGCCGCTTGCCTGTGTCCGTTAGCTGGTACAGTTTCTCCAGCTACAAGAGAGGCCTCCCGCATGATGCTGCAGCTCTCTGAAAGCAGAGTTACAGACGAGCAGGAAAACCAGCACATGGCGGGCTTTAGTCACCGCCACTCACGCCGTCCTTGTGCAGGGGCGGGCCATGCGCTTCAGGACGCGTCTTCCACACAACGGTCTACACACAGAGTGCTCAGGCGAGGGAGCAGGAACAGAAATGCCCCCTACAGTCAGCGGACTTGCACGCCAAGACCCTCGCACCCGCACGGCAGGTAAGTTTCAACGGTACGGCCTGACGGCTATTTCCTACTCAGAAGTGGACGAGGACCGTCACAAAGGTCTCCGTGCTGGTGGCCCTCGTGCACACTGAGCGGGGCTGCGGGGCGAGGAGACGGACGAGGGGAAGGGAGGCAGGTACCCGTGGTGTCACTTCATGGAAGTACGTCCTAACTTCTGTCCGCCTTTCTTGCGTTTTCTCTGAAACAGTTTCTGCGCAGCGCCAGCCCTTCTCCCACCGTCTGCCTCAGTGTCAGAGCCCGTGTATCACACGGGGCCTGCGTCGTAGAGGAAGTCAAACGTGGTGCATAATCTTCTTGATCCTTGCGTGACGAGAACCCTGGCTAGGCCGTCCAACGCCAGGCTACGTCCTGGCGCTGAGTCTTCGACGTCTCCTTCCTCACCGGTTGTGAAAGCGCCCACCTTCTTCAGGTCACCTTCAGTTAAGTCTGGTGTGGGGTCTATCAGCTCTTGAATTTCAACAAGATCCGTATTTTGGAGCCCCTCACCCTACCTTTCCTGCCATATCCACAGTCTCTTTAATGACTTCCTTGATGGACTCTGTCTTGAATCCTGCAAAGCCACACCTGGACAGTTTTCTCCAGCAGGAATTCACTGTTTTGGGCTTGCCAGCTTTCCTGTTTTTCTAGAACAACGATGGCGTCCTCAGTGGCGGGACCCTTTCGGACTCTCACGGTGCTCTCTCCATCAGAGTCCCCTCCACCATGCTGCCACCCTTTCTGTAGAGCTCCGACCCCCATTCGGGGGCTGAACAGAGACACTGTGCTCGGGGAGACAGACCACTCTGACACCTTCGGTGTTGGACTCGCGGGGCTCTGGGAGACCAGGGGCACTGCCCAACACCAAAGGGACTTTAAAAGTCCGTCCCTTACCAACAAGGTACTTCCTGCCTGCAGGAACAAGGCAAGGACGGAACCGGTACAGAGGAAGGCTCTGGTGGTCCAGGCCTTGGTGTTGTCCGGCCGCAGGACCGGCAGCTGGGGTTTCTCCTGCCCTTCAAGACTAGGGGCCAGCAGCTCTGCAGAAGAGGGCAGCCTGACCACACCCCCAGCTACACCCACAACCAACAGTGGCTAGCTGTCCCGTCCCGCCTCACGTGCTGGTGCAAGCTGCTTCTCTTCCGCACTAACCCACGTCCTTTGTGGCCTTTTCTCCCAGGATAGGGCACTTCCGTCTGCATTAGAAGCCTGTGCAGGCCGATGTCCTTTCTCCTCAACGATTTTCTTGGCGGCATCTGGGAACTCACCTGCGGCCTCTTGCTGGGCTGCCTCTGGTCTGTCATCCTGACAACTGAAACCAAACTTCTTTCTAAAGTTACCAAAACAGCCTTTGCTGGCATTAAATTCTCCAGCTTTCTTTCCGTCACCTTCCTTCTGCTTTAAGCTGTCACATAAAATACAAAGCAGCGTGTGACACACTATTCTGAACAGACCAGAAATAAATGTCAGGGCTCTCCTGACAACTCCAAAGCTCCCCCAGAAATTCCGGGCAGTTTTGAAGCAGCACAGTTATTAGATGGCTTGTGCTTTTTACGGCCAACGAGGGAAAGCAAGTTGGAAAGTGCGTTAGAGAACGTAAATCTCTAACACAGCGTATGGGTGTATTTTTGGAGTTTGAAAATTCTTTAGAAAAAGTAAATTAACTGAAACATTTCTGGCTTTTATATAAATAAAATATGTGAACTTAAAATAGTATATTATGGGAAAATACATCACAATTTCTTACTATATTTTCGATTACATCAATGTTATTGGAAATTAAACATCTGAAGAATTAATGAAAGCACGATGAAAGAAAAAAAGTTGCCATGTCTGAGGATTTCACTTTTTCTCAGATCGTATTCGAGTCCGTAGGGACACCTCTCTCACAACAAGCCTGCACCCACAGAAACGCTGCCTTTTCAACACAAGATAAAAAGGTATTTCGCAATTACAAAGCTCTCGTGTCTGCAGCCACAGCTTCACAAGTTTCCTTTTCCCCCCACACTGGTCCTTACGCCAGATTCATCCGTCTTGCAACAGCGGCAGCTGTGGGACAGGCCAGACAAGTCCCCGTGCTCCTGTCGCGCCGGGAGTGCTCCGAAGGTTCCTGGCACCGCCCGACAAAACGAGGAATTCGCCAGAACCTCGAGGTTGCTTTTTACTGGATTTACCGGAAAGACGAGTGGCTCAGGTGGAGGCGACCAGCGTCATGTTGCCTCGGGCAGGCCCTCACACCACCTAGCTCGGCGCCACATCTCCAGAGCAGGTTTGCAGGTGACACTGACTTCCATCTGTGGTGACTCCACAGGGCACCTTTCCCTGTGTTTACGTCCCTCTTAACTGTGAATGGTGCCGTGCTCTGTGTTTGTCTAAGTTCTGATAAATTCTGACTTCTTGTAACAGATCTGTGCGTATTTCATGGCAATGAACGGTGAAACAGACTAGCTCCTACCTGTATTTGATGCACCCACGACACACCTGGTTCTTAATTTTTTTTGAATATTTCTAGGCTACATGATTTACCTGCAAGTTTTCTGAAACTGTCACAAATCTCAAAAAAATTTGCCAATATGTTTATGGAAAAAAATCCGCATAAGTGGACCCATCCACTGTGCTGTTTGTTGTTCAAGGGTCGACTGTACTTTGATTTTGCCCTGTTATCATTCCTTCTTCAGAAAAATGATGTAACAAATCCTGCCCATTAAACAAAACGAAGCAAAAGCAAGCGACACACAGAAGCAGGGACACGAGAGGCTCCCAGGGACTGACCACAGGCAGCCCTGAGCTGGCTCCAGTGCAGCCCCCCCCCCCCCCCCCGTCACGCAGGGCGCTGGAGCTCACCGGGACGCACCATCTCCATAACCCTCACAGCACCCGAGAGCAAACCCGTGCACTTCCCCACCCTCTCCACCAGGAGGAACAGACGTCCACACCGCGCTCAGACCGGGCAGAAGGCTGCAGTGTGGCGGCTCGGTGGGACCAGCGTGCTCAGGCGCCACTGCGCCAGCACCCGTGTCACCGGCATGCTTGGCACCCACTGCAGAAAGAGGGCACTGAATATCCCTGAGCTCCACTGGGTCAGCTCACTCGTCCAATGGGGCTAAACTCACACTTGAGAAAACTCTTCTCAGATGAGAGGAGACAAACAGTACCCGTGAAGACTGGGTTTGTTTTAACAACTAAGGGACACATGAAATAATCATACTGACCGAGCACATGCAAATGATCGGTCAACAAAGCACGTCAAATCAACTTTTCGCAAGTAAATGAAACATTCTGAAATGACATTTAAATATTTTACAATTTGCATACCAGAATACCAAACAATTTTAACACAGTTATGGTTTAAAAATTCTTACAAGGCCCGAATCAGAGACCATTTGTAAAGATTTATGGCACTGTAAAATAAATATTACGAGATTTTTCCAAACCCTTTAAATCCAATGCAATTATCAGCATGCACAACTAGAGAGTTGGAGTATGACCAACTTTTGGACAATTTTTAAGCTTAAGGATTCATTAGGAAACTCGGGGCTTGCTGTAACTGAGCAGTAACGTCTTAAGCAATCAACATGGAAGCTTTAAAAGTTAACCGAAAACCGCTGAGAAGCACATATCCTCACTTGGGCTGAAGAGGTCACAGACGCGCTCCAGCGCCAGAGCCGGTTCTGCCAGGAACGTCCATGCCCTGCGTGGTCATCTCGCCGGGAAGACCGGTCCCTCTCTCCTACATCCTGGCTCAAGTCCTACCTCTCGTGAAGCCTCCAGCATCAACCACATCTCAGCTCCTCTCTGAACACAACTGCCAATCATTTGCAAACTTATCATCATAAACAGTTGTATCTCTTGATTTTTCCCCAGGTTCAGTACAAATTCAACAAACATCTATGGAGTGCCAGCTGTGTGGCCTGAAGAGACCCCAGGAGCCGTCCCAGACAGGCCCTCTGCTGGAGTGAGAGAGGGACATGGAAACCACTAATGCGGTAATACAGATCCCAACACGCAACCAGTGTAACAGATACAGGAGCAGCTGCAGGTCCCAAAGGGGGGAGGGGACTCTTTTACCACAAAAATACGTCAGACGAGGAGTCAGAATACCTGACTTCTGCCTCAGTCGTACAAAAATTGTGAAAACGTGGTACTCTCGGCAAGAGTAACCTGTGCAGTGAGGAGCTCGGGGCCTGTGGTCAGCCTCAGTCTGACACTCAACTCGGGGGGCCAGGGCACAGATTAAGTGACAAAACTAAACCACACTACAAACAAAAGCTTCACACACAGAAGTGGAACAGGGCAAGGGAGCAAGAGACGCTGGCCTTCCTCTGCTGGCCCCGCAGCGTGACAACACTAGTTCTTTCTCTAAGAAGAAAAGAAGGATTCGCCATCAGAGGTTTTGCTCCCCGAGAAGAAAGTCAACTGCTCCCCAGAAGAAGAAGGCAACTGTTACCTCACATTTGACAACCCCCACCGGCTCCCAAAGCTGCAGTCCAGAGCCGGCCAAACTTTCGTGCTTAATTCCTGCACTGACTGAATGCAGCATCGTGGACGCCAGGTTATGGGGCGCATGTTGCTGGCCTCTAAGTGCTGTCCGGGTTCTGGTCACAATGAACTTGTGTATCTGGCAGCACTGCCACTGAGGCACACTTACGTTTTTACAGAGAAGTCTGGATTGCAGCGGTGTTTACTGCAGTGTATCTAATTTGCTTACAGTTTGGTATTTACATAAATCAATTGTTATATACAAAACATAGCCTGTAAATGATTGTCCACTGACATTTTTAGAATTACAGGTTGTCAACTAAATTTTAGAGATAAATAGGTGGAGGCAGGAAGTTTCTTGCCTTAAAAAAAAAAAGTCAGTATTTGAAGAACTTCTGTTGCAATAATTATTTGTCAATCTTAGAAATGTTATTTGATAACAGACAACTCCCAAATCTGACCCACTACACTTCAGGTGTACAAAGTCATCACAGAACAAGGTAATGAGCGCGCATGTTCTATGATTACCTTTTTCTATAATCCCCCAGCCCCCCTGCCACACGTACGTACACACACAGAAAGAATTATGTATACCATTCTCTGGGGAAAGTTTGTCATAAGCGTCTTCATAAATATAATTTCTTCTTATTGTGACATTAATTCCATCCAGAAATGGACCATCTCCTTGAACATCTTGCTTGTCTGCATAAATCAACCTCTGAAAGATCTAACAGAGGGGAGATTGTAAGGTTATACTTGAAGCAACGGACTTCTTGTTAAAACATAAGCAACCAAAAGGAAAAACTGCTAAATAAATCAACTTTTGTATCTCCATGAACTCTGAAACAAATTTTAAAGGCCAACGAATCAAACTGATTTCATGCCTTCCCAGTAAACGTGTAATCTGTATCTATTTGTAGTAGCGCTCCCTTTCCCTCCTTGACAGCTCACTTCTAAAACCCCACGCTGTGGTGTATTTCAGTATTTTCTTTTCTGCAGAGATCCCGGTGGTGGAGGAAGAGCAGCTCTGTAGAGCGGTCTATTAGCCTCAGCAGGAGTAACGACAAAGTCAAGAGATCCCACCCGGCACTGAGAGGCCAGCAGAGGGCGCCCAGGGACCAGGCAGCGGCACGTGTGCAGGAGCGTGAGCGCGCACGTGTTTCAATGAAGCAACGCCAACAGCTTTAAAGGGAATTTATTCTTATGCCCACCCTGTGAAGAGTGGGCAGCCCTAAAAACACCATCTTGAAGCCATCACCTAAGTACAGAAGTGCAGTAGTTTTTCGAAATTTGCTAGGTAAGTTGGTGAATACAAAAGAAACATTTTAAATTTGGAAACAGATACATGTAAACAAAGTTCTGTACATCAGTCAGAAATCATTATGTGGTGGGGAAGGTACAGCTCGGGTAGAGCATGGGCCTAGCATGCACGAGGTCCTGGGCTCCATCCCCAGTGCCCCCACCAGAAATAAATAAATAAGTAAATAAACCTAATTACCCCCCCACCAAAAATAAAGTAACAGTTGAACTGCCATTAAGAAAAATAATTACACAAAAAATTAAGATAGCCATCCATTTCTTAATTTTTTTAATAAGGTAACATTTGTGATAAATAACTTAACAACATATTGTACAGGGGACTATCTTCAAAAAAATCTGCATTTTCAAAAACACAAAGTTTACTGGACAGAAAGGACCTTACACAGAAACGACAGTGTAACAGGCCTTTAGTCACAAACAAGGAAAAAGTATTTCAGGTCTGTACAAAGAGCTGTTTGGCTGGATCACAGGTTGACAAACCATGGCCAACGAGAAAAATCTAAATTACGTAATCAGATAGGTACCCAGGACACTTTAGAGATTCTTCCCACTGGTGTTAGTTTTTAAAACTGAGATGCTATAAATAACCACAAAACACACGAGGTCAATGCGCAAAGAAACCAGATTCCATACCTTTACTCGTTCTTCAAACGGGACCACGAAGGGCAGCTCTGTTAGGATGGCGAGCTGCCTCTCCTCGGACACAGACAGCGGCGGGGACTCCAAGCCCACTGCAACACAGTTTCAGACCCCGTTAGCCGGGCGCTCTCCCTTCCAGACCCACCAGGCTACGTTCAATTTGAGACACTCATTCTTCAGGAGGTCAAACTGTATGCAGGGACACCACTACTAATCTGTGGTTGCCAACGGCGGGGCAAGGGGCTGGCTACCAAGGCACGAGGCAGCTCCTGGAGTGATGAAACGACTCTGCCTGGCTGATCGTGCTCAGAACGCACAGCAGAGCAGACCGAAGAGCGACGCTTCGGTACGTGAGCTACACCGTGACGCACCTGAGCGGAGGGAGATGTGCGGGGCCCCGGGGACTCACCATCCAGGGTGGACCGCAGGGGGCCGATCCTCCCCATTCGCCGGAACCGCCACGCGTTTCTAGACGCCGGCACGTAGAGCTGGGTGACCTGTGGGGACCAGACAGCCAGTCAGCACTGCCGTAGGCTCCAGCACAAACCTCTAGCACACCTCGGTCACACCGAGTCGGTGCTTCACGCTCAGTTAGGCCCCCTGCTCTGACTCGGGCTCTTCACAGGAGACCTCTTCACACTTCCTCTCTGTGCCGCTGCCCTGTCGCGCTCTTACTCTGTAATCACTTTTCCTAAATACGCCCCAAGGAAACCTCTCCTTGTTCTGTTCGGTGACTGACAGCATCTGGACACAGCAAGCACATCATCATCATGCAGCTGCTGTACGGATCCTACCCTTGCTTACGTTACCCTTAAAGGACTGACAATTTCTTACTGTTACCAAATATTTACTTTCTCAGAAAAATACTGTATGCTATCACTCACATGTGGAATCTAAAAAAATAACACAAATGAACTTTTTTACAAAACAGAAACAGACTCAGACATAAAAAACAAACCTACGGTTACCGGGGGTGGGGGGTGGGAAAGGAGGTGGAGGGATAAACTGGGAGTCTGGGATTTGGAGATACTAACTCCTACGTATAAAATGCATCAACAGCAAGGGCCTGCTGTGCAGCACAGGGAACTATAGTCAGCACCTCGTAACAGCCTATAATGGAAAAGAATCTGAAAAGGAGTGTGTGTGTGTGTGTGCATGTACAACTAAAACATCCTGAAGCGTTATGCTGACACCAGAAACTAACACACTGTAAACGGACTGTACTTCGGTAAAAAAAAGAAAAAATTTCACTTTCTCAAAATTAAAAACACACTGAGCATCCAGATAAGGCTGGTATCGCATGCTATCTCGTAAGTTGCTTTACTCTGTCAGGTCCCTTCCGCCCCGTAACTGTCGGTGGAGAGGCAGAAACATCTGTCCTGTAATCTCTCTCATCATCTGGATCTTGCTAATTGCATCTCACAGTGTCAACATGTCCTTCCAGGCCCTCCAATTCCTATAAACTTGCGGTTACAGCTGGAGGTTTCACCACACTCAGGTTTGGTTTTGCAGAAACACTTCAGAGGTGGACGGTGTTCTTCCCTCAAGAGGCACATGTGGTTCGGCTGCTCCAGGCCTGTGCGCTGTTTCCACAGTTCAGCGCTGAGATCAAGAACTTGTGGCAAAGTAGCAGTCGATTATGCCACCAGACACACTGCTCAGTCAGCTGGTACTTTTCTGGAGCAAAACTTCCTGGCGCACAGCAGCAGCACAGACCTGCCGCAGCACAGACCTGCCGCCTCCCGGGGCCTGTGTGGGGACACCTGCGCGGCACGGCCGACATGGCTGCCGGCGCTGGGGCCTGTAGGACGGCGTGACTGCAGTCCAGAAAGGCCTTCTTTGTGCATCGTCAGCTGGGTCTACATCGAGAAGGGCCTCACAGCATCGACTCCTTGGCTGGCCCAGGTACCGATCACACAGGAGGGGCAGGCTGGCGTGTGGCACTTCTCTTTGCAAACCAGTACTGAAAACTCGGGTGCGTCCTACACGAACGGCTGCTGGCATGCTTCTTCTCAGCATCCGTTTCATAAACTCGCAAATGCACACACACAGGCTACTCCGTCCTCTGCGCCTGCCTTGCCGATGCTCCCTCCCACCCCCTCTGGCAGCTCCAGGCCTCACACGGCCTCCCACGGTCCCTGGCTCCCTGGTGACAGAACAACCCACACCCATCTCGGGTAGCTCTCCCCCAGGCCTACAACCCACCACTGTGCCAAGGACTCTTTCTCTCTGGCGGGAAATGCTGAGAAACCCCACGGCGGGCCCAGGAGGTCTCCCCGCTACAGGGACTGTCGCGGCTTCTCAGCCTGGTCAGTGGGCAGAACCAGAGCCACGTGCGACCTTGAAGATGCAACCTTTCACGTGGACAAAGCAAAGCTGCTGAACCTGCCCTACGACACCCTTGTTCTCTTTGAACATTCCTGTAACCTGGCTTCTTCCCTACCCGGCTCTCCGCCCCACCCTCGAGATTCTGAGATCAATCCTGTCCTGCCTTTTTCTGACAGACAAAAATGAAACCCCTCATGTCCTTTGTTAATGTTGTTTTAATTTATTTTCAAACAGATTATACTATTAAATCTACTTTAGACCTAGATCTTAATAATACTCAATCTGTCTCTATGACTTTAGAAAAATCACAAGTTCCATTTCTTTTAAGCACTAAATATATACTGATAATAACAATAAAGGCAATTTTTTTTTAACTCCACCCAGAACTATTAGGCTTCAATACACTTCGCCGTTAAAAGGGAAATGAGGGTTAATAACAAATGCAGGACACACACGCTGGCCAGTGATGCCGCATACACCTATCATGGGCCACGAGCTGCTCATGCAGAAGTTTACTACTACTATTTAGGTGCATGCTAAGTAATAAACAACTTTAAAGGATTTATTTTTCTCCCTCGCAAGTGAAAAGCTGAAAAAAACATTTAATGAAAAATACTTGAGAGATCTTTCAGTAGCACCTTATCTGCTTTAATGTCTTCTTGTTCTGACAGCCAGTGATTTGGAGGACAGAAACTTCTCCTTGTGTCTCTGGACTTCAGCATCTTCACCAGGTTGGTGATGACCTGAAGAGGAAACACAGGACCATGTTACACACAAGCTCGGGCGGCCAGGGCGCAGCAGCAGCAGCAGCGGGAGTGAGGCCCGCGCAGCTCCTCACCGACATGCCGGAGGGCACGCGGGCTTCCACGGTTAAGAACCGGCCAGATGCCACCGGCCCGGTTTACAGAAGAGCATCTCATTCCGCCACCAGAAGAGCTAAGTCTTTCATACAGAGTGGCTGGCTATCTACCAACAGAGAAAAATTAACACAAATATGTGCAAGACCTGATTTTTTAAAAAACTACAAGGGAGTAGGTTTAAAACTCAAATCTGGAAATGCATTAGCTCGAGCACAGCACTTCCCCTAAGGTCAAACACGTGTCTTACTTCTCTGAAAGCCACCGTCAAGGACACCAGGGTGAGAGCCGCGTCCTGGGAACACCTCACATCTTCCAAAGAGAAAGCCAGTCTCGGGACTCCTCTCACACAAGCCTCTGAAGTTAGGTCTACTTCCCACCACGCTTCCACGAGACTTGGCCTAACTCCCTCCGTGAGGTTTCCCAGATGTCCTGGCCTACCCAGACTCCCCCCCGCACCCCCACGGCTCAGCCCTTCCGCGCTTCCTCCCGGCAGGCATGAGCCCCCCCTGCAGGAGGCGCCCGTGAGCAGAGCCCGCCAGCCCCCGGGATGCCTAGGAGGGGCCTGACGGCTGCCTTGGGGTCAGCAAAGAACTGTAAACTCTGTGATGGATAATTAAAGAGATCAAACAGCAACTGTCTATTTTTAAAAGATGAAGCTGTACGTTAAATAGAAACGTGTTTTGTAATAAACAACGATAAATCAATACAAAGTTGTAAATACAACTTCAAACCTTTACAACCAGGATTGGATCACACAGCTGCCATGTAGTTTAAAAACTATGATGATGTTTTCGGAAAAAGCCATCAGGCTTGTGTACGCATTGCCTTTAATTAGATAAAATATAATTTGGATAAATAAATTTCACTGTGTGTCCAACGAAAGTGGGTGAGAACGGGTCCTCGGCTGGCGTCTCAGGCCACTACAACATGAACCCCACTGGGAAGACATGTTCACAGACAGAAAAGGAACACCTGGGCAGTTTGGCCAGTAGACAAAACTACGGGAGTAAAAGCCGCTCTAGATCCAGAGCACAGCCTGAAACTGGTGCGTGTGTTCTACCAGCTGAGCCGTGGTGCCTGCCTTGTGGTGCTTTAATGCCTCTTGTAACACTGTGCTAAAATACCCTCTGGAATCAGCAGAAATTAGCCCAGGTAAGTCGTCAGGGTGAATTCAGAGTTTATTATCCCTGACTCTGGATTCTGCTGTGGCTGCCCAGGGGTTCGGTTACACACACACCATGTTTTATGATAACTGATTTTACGTGCAGCTGAGAAAAGCCTAGCTTTTGGTTCTATCTGGTTAACTGCTGGTCATAAACAAAGCATGGTCATTGACCTAACGCACTTAATTCCTGGAAGTCTCTCAGCTTTGCTCCTCCAAAGACAAAATCTCGGTGAGTTACAGTGTGTGTGCTGCCGTGGTCACACAGAGCTCACCACAGACACTCAACAGGTGCTCTCCCAGCAGCGGAGACAGGCGCAGTCTTTTGGTATGAAGAACATTATGTCTTCTCTTTCCATTTACATAACCAATCACACTGGTATTTTAAATAAATTCAGATTTAATGGCTATTGTGCTGAAATCTGCTCATGACACAGCACGAGTGCCGGCAAAGACTCGACTCTGAGCAGCATTCGTGCGTCACCCCCATGCGTCGCCTCCACCAGACTCGGCTCCAAGGAGGAGCAAGGTGCTCGAGTTCACGTGGGAGGCGGGGGGGGGGGCTGCCCGCTTCCTGACACTACTGCCCAAACCCCATTTCTGAGGACGTCTACTTTCTCTAGGTCACAAATGTCACTAAACTATCTAAGAGGCAACTGATGGAACAAAGTACATTCTTCTTTTCAATTCTGCTGAAGTTAAGCATTATGAAGTTTCAGTATAGGGCAACCCCTTTCACATTTTCATTCTAAGTATGAAAAAGGAAGCAATAAACCGTTTATAAAAACGTCCTATCCTGGTGTCACTGATCTTTTCCAAAAATTAAGGAAAGAAAGAGAGGCAGGGGGAGGAAGGGGAGGGAGGAAGGAAGGAAGAAGGAGAAGGAACAAGAGAGATCTGGGCTGAGAAGACTCGGGAGGGGAGGGGGATGGCAGAAGTCACTGGGGAAAAGCGCATCCTAACCAGTCACAGTTGACGGGAGACAAAACTTGAAGGTGAGCCCCCCACAGGCCTGCCAGAGAAAGTCCAGGACTCCTAGGTGAATCTGAACTTCAGATAAACATCAAGTCAATCTTTTAGTGTAAGTATGTCCCAAGTATTGCTTTATTCAAACTGTAAGTATGTCCCAAATATGGCTTTTTCAAAAGTATAAATGTATCCAAAATACTGCCCAGGACATACTTACATCTAAAACACATTTGTTATTTACCTGAAAACCAAATCCGACTGGGTGGCACCTATTTTGTGTGCTAAATCTGGCAACACTAGCCCTGGATGAACTCCCCAAACACTTAAAACGTCAAATTTTAAATTCAAGTATTTTAAATTCAAGTAAGAACACTTCTCTCCTTCATTTCAATGATTTATCTTCTAAGTTTTAGAGAAAAATACAAGTTGTAAGAAACCATGGAAATTTAACTGGATCCCTTTTGTGATTTCAAAACACCTTTAAACATGCTCCTTTTCTCTACATTCACTTTCAGTATCACAAACTCAATTGCTACTGAAAAAGCAAAGCTTAAGAAGTAACCAATAAAAAACCACACAAATTGACGAAGGATTGTCAAAGGTCAGAAAAACTGGAGTAGCAATTTAATACTGGATCAATAGACATCCGGCGTTGAGATCAAAAGAGGTTTTCTTTCAGTTAATTTTGTGCAATTTCCTGGCATATATCTGCCTACCAAAGACGACTGCCCCAGAACGGAAAGACGGACAGAGCTTTAGACTACACAGGCCCCAAGTCATGGCCGGTGCGGTTCTGCAAACTGAGATCAGAGGTTCCAAACATCTGTGGGTCTTAATCCCAGCTGCACATTAGACCCTCCTGCTGACAGATGCCTACATGGGGCGCCACCAACAGCAACTGTACCCTGCAACCGGGACATCCTGAGACACAGGGAAGCTTGAGAACCAGAGTGTTAAGACATAAAACTTAAAACTGCGAACAGGCAGACCCTGGAGTAACCAGATGCACCTCGCTCAACGCACAGTTCTAGCAGACTTTACCAGTGACAAATACAGTCGCATCATTTACATGATGCATTTAACCCTTGTCTCCCATGCCATGTTCCGTGCTAGATCCAAACTGTAGATCAAACACTCAAAAACTAAAAATTATTTAAGCAAGTACTCAGAAATGCACAAAATTGTTACGCATGCTCGATTATTCATCACTGAATTTAAAAATAGGTGACATCTGTAAACAGGTCCCCTTAACCTCAGTGTTAAAAAGATCAAGCAGATGATGGCTCAGAAACACAGACTACTCATAAAAACCCCATGTGACAACTGCCCAAGCTAAAGGTGCTCAATTAACACGCCTACTTCACAAGACCGCTGTCTGTCCGACAGCTCGCGGCTATGATGGCCACAAGAGGACCTGACTAGCAACCTCAGGGAAACAGTCTTACTAAACGTTACGTATATTATTACAGCAGGTAACACATGTATCTATGTATTACTGACAACAACACAGATGATGGCGACTCGACCACGGCACTTCTTAAAGGAAACCCCTGGTATTCAGTTACACAACTGCAACCAAGAAAAAGTACATACAGTTCAAACTCTGAAAGGCAACTGTGAGACTAAATGACATTATGTATATAAAATAATAATTTCTTCTTATCTTAAATCTGACACGTAAAATCCTGTAGGTAAAATCAAACATCTTGGATAATTATTTGAGAACTTCAAAACAAAGCACGGGACATAGCACATAAATTATGGGCACCTGGAAGTGTGGTGATACACATAAAATAACTCGTTTCGATTTTGATTTCACAGTGAAGCACACACACAGAAATGAAACACAAGTGAACCAGCAAGGCACCAGGTCTAAGACGAGCATCCCGTGAAAGGCCAGAGCGCCGCCGCCCTGCCGTGAAGCGGGGGTGCGGGATGGTCTCAGCAGCCGTGCTCGCCACCCATCTGCCCCCCAGCTCTGCCTTAGCTCAGTCAGCTGGAAGCCTGTCTTCTCCACTACATAGAGACATTCAAAGAACACGGACTCTGCCCGACTGCACTTCTGGCCCTCAGCACAGGGAGGAGCCAGTGCTTCCGGGACACACGACGCGGGTGCTGAAGTCACTGCCAGTGACAGCGCCCTTGCCTATAAAAGACAGAGGTGTCTGTCCATGGTTAACACAGTGTGACACAGCCCTTAGTCACTACCTGTTAAAACTGTATAGTTTTAAAGTTAACAGTATTCTCCAGCACATCTAAAACACCACAAAACTATTTCTTAAAGTATGCATTTGATTTAGGAGTCAGACCAAAACCAACAAAAACCTTCCAAGATGGAAAAGGACTTGGCACAGCTTGGCCACTTCCGAAGGGAGCCTGGTCGGCCTGACTCGGGCGACCTGGTGGGTAGTGGGGCACGTTACCATGACAGCTGGGGCGCTGCTCTTGTTTCCATTTTTCACCTTTTTAAAGAGTCTTTTTGAAACTGAAAAACACAAGTCAACCACCAGGAAAGCGAAGGTCCCTCAGAGTCCGCCCTCTCTGTGCAGAGATGTGCGCAGATGAGGAAGGGTCTCCCTCCAGCCCCCAGCACACCTTCCCCACCCCGGGGTGTGACCCCACTGCAGATTGGCAGCTGCGCACAAAGGCAACTCACACAGGAACTCCCGTCTCCTCGCGGGGCTAAAGCAATTACAGCTATAAATTACACTTCAAGAGGAGTTTATAAATTTGATAAATGCATAAACTGTTTTAGCAGTGTCAATGCGGGGCTTAGAAACTGACCTCAATTCTTACAGTGACAAAGAAAGATAGCTCTATCCACTTAAAAGTCTATGTTGTGCGACCAGCCACCAGAGCCTCACTCAGAAATTAGTTCGAGAGGACCACCAGGAGGCTGAAAGATGGAAATGGCTGGTGGCCGAAGGCATCAGGTCTCATCACATGCACCTCTGTCAACGTCAACTGAGGGCAGGAAATCACGGGCAAAATGCTAGTACTTTCTTTGCGTGATTTTACCTTGAATTCTTCAACTCAAATTTGACACTGGGATACACAGAAAGTGCTGAAATGCTACGCTGGTACCCTCCAGAGGGGCAATGGAGAGGAGCAGCTGAGTTCACGTGCTGGCTCTGTCGCCCGCCAGCCGTGGGGCCTCACCTGTGCCACGGGGGTGAGCACAGCGTCTCACGCCCAGAATTACTGCAGGAAACGAGCGAGCACGTGTGAGACCCTCCAAGTGCTGCTGGAGACACAGCAGCCACTGAGGGCAAATTCTTCTTATTTCATACCAAAGATAATTTTTTCTTAGAAGAAAAATTAATAGCAGTTGAATCCTTTCAAAGACTGTGCCTTGATTTGTTTTGTTTTGAGGACTCAGCTCAAGAGCAGGCAGTAAAAAAAAACCTTTCTCAAAGAACAAGAATCCTGTTCAAAAAACTGTCCTCAAACAATTCTGTCCTAAACTCAGAAGATCTTCGTAACAACTCAGTTTCAAATCTAAAACAATCCTGTTCCAAAAAAGTGAAATTTCATTTTAGTTACTTACTCATCCTTAAAACAAAAACAAAACCCCTCAACCCTTAATAAAGTAGCAATGAGGCATTTTGAGGCACAGGAAAAAATTCAGTACAAAATTCCATTTAATGCTTAAGCAAAATAAACTAGGACCAGGGGAAAACACCTTACACAGCATTATTAACTTCAGAGATTTCTGGGTCCTAAAGATAAGCCTGTCATATGAAAATTATGAAAGTCTGAACAGGTGCTATAAAATAGCGAAATTATCTGACACTGTACACAAACCTGGTATCACACATAATGGAAAGTCTTATTAACAATGATCCCAGAGTTTAATTAAATACTTAAAAGAAAAACACATATGCTACCATTAATACCCATATCCAGGAAAAGCTTACATAAGAATTGTAAGTTTTAAATGGGTGATACAACTTATTTTTAACTTAGAAAGGTTGCAAAAGTGTCCGTCTTTAAGCAAGGATATATTAAGGGCTCAACATGTGACCGTAAAAGTTTACCCAGAAACAGAGAGACAGGCAATTAAAATAAATTGTGCAAACATATATTACATCAATCTGCACACATTATAAATTCAGTGGTGCATTAGTACTGTATTCAGTGCAATCAAAACATTATCAGTTACTCTCACCACTACTGACGCTCGTGCTCATAAGTGAAATGTGTTGTAAAACCAGGCAGAATGGGCTGGAGAGGGACTGCCTTGCGCTCGCAGGATGAGTAAGGGTCCTTAATTAGCCCATCAGGCTGAGTGCAAGCATTAATGGGCCTTTCCTAAAGTCTGGCTTGACATCTCTCTCCAAACGTGGCCAAGAAGAAAGTTCCATTAGCAATATTAATACAAGCTTAGTTGATCATTTTCATTCAATTAACTTCTTTCAATTAAATAGATAGCTTGACAAAAGCAGTGATGAAAGACCTAAAGGGACAGCTGATGACTCGAACTGAACATTAGTGTGCGAGAGGTCGCCGGTATTAAACGGACTGTAAATCTAGCATTCAATTTGGAAAATGCATTTCTTCTGCTCTCACCCCTTTAATGAGCAGTTTTAGCTGACTAGATGTGTTTGCTGCAGAAATTTCATGGGAAGTCAAGCACCCTTTCTCTTTTCTTTTTTCTACCCCAACAGCTACAGTCTCAGTGGTGGTGGTCTCCTGCCAACATTCCAGCCACGGCAACTCATAACTTCTCTTTCTGCACGGCTAAAAACGAAGATATTTTGAAATAATTTATATTCACCTTGCATTAAATTAATGACCTTATTTGATATTTATTAATTAATCTCTTTAAAGATTAAAAAATTAAATTAGTATGAGATCTTTCAGTGAAAAATAAAAATATTTTTAAAATTTTTTTATTTCTACATCACCTTCTCACTTGAAGTACTTGGGCAATTTAGAGAAGATACCGCTAACAAAAACTAGGCTTTAAATGGAGGCAAACGTAAAATGAAAATGACTTTTCTTAATTTAAAAGTTTTGTGAACTAAAAATTATGCCTGAACAAACCTGTATTTCTATTCTTCTAAAAGGAGCCAAGTCAAAAAAAAGTTGTACATTATTTGACCTCAGTAAACCAAAAATGCACACGCTGTCTACCTTAAACAGCTGAATCCACCGCTTCTGCTCCATCTGCATGCACCGCTGCATCTCCGAGCTCGTAGTGACCCCAACGCTGCGAAACGCCGTGACATACTCTTCCCGAACCTCTGGCTTTGTCTCCGGGTACGCCAGCTTGATGATCCCTAAGCAGGCGTCTCGAAGGCATCGAGACAGTATTACCAGCTCTTCTAAAGTGAAAGGCATCATTGACGACGGCCTCTGACCTACAACTGAAGATGGAATCCAGCTTCTAGCATGTTTTTTTTCTTTCATTTCTTAACACATATCAAAAGACTCAAAAGGCTTAAAACTTTTCTATCATCTATGAAAATAGACAGGTCAGCAACAAAATCCTTACCTTCCATGGGGTCACCGAAGAACTCATTGTCATGGATGGAAATCAGTGAATGACTAAACAAGGAGCTGAAAAGGTAAAAGAGGGGGATGATTCTACTAGAATCTTCAAAAGACATTGGAGAGCCCCTTGATATCACCTGGAGCAGTGGAACCATAGACCTTGAATTGGGGAAAAAAAGAAAAAAAACCAACAATAAGCTGAGGGGCAAATTAAGACACGACATCAGACAGACATGATCAGGGAAAATAACATTTACGTTCGCAATCACACAGCTCACAGGGCAGGCAGATGCATCCTACCAACACAGGTTAATATGTAACGTGAGCTAAAGACTCGGACACCAGCATCTCTCTCTCTTTACTAAGGTCCCTGCTGCTGTCCTCACGGCATTAAGCTCAGTGACCGAGGGGGCACCAGCGGCCCCGCGGCCACTAGAAGACAGAGTTCCAGGAGTAAGTCCACTCTTAGAGACACACTTGACTTGCATGTTGAAAACTGGCCCCCCCCCTCACATATTTAACAAAGGCAGATGGTCCTGGTCTCATGAAAAATGTATCCAGCTACTTGCATTTAGAAACATCCAAAACAGCTAATACTGAACCCAGACTGGAAGCCTGCAGCGCGGTCTCCCGTCTCGGGCCCGGGCCCCGTTTCTGTTCCCGTCACCCTGCCGCCCAGAGCGGCTCTGAAGGGAGCAGTCTCCGGAGCTCTGCTCACCCCTCAGGGGCGGCGAGCCGCTGAGGCAACTCTCCCACCGAGATCCGCTCCCCGTCCTCTGGCTGGATGCGGCCCCTCCCTCACTGAGCACTCAGCTCAGAGGTTCGCCTGTGAGCTCTCCCTACACGAGAAAAGCGCCCACACGGGCAGGAGCGCGCTTGTCTCCCTCCACGGGGGCCACGCCTCAAGCATCTGATCCCACAACCCCACAGCTACGGGTGAGGCGGCCGTGGCCAGGTGTCAGGACCACAAATCATCAAGGGGATGCCCACCACCGCCAAAGGCCCCAGGAGACAGCGCAGCAGGGGAAGGCCTGGCACAGGGGCCTGTCCTCGTGGGGCTGTGGTGAGCCTGGAGGAGCCCCCTGGAGCTTCGGGGTCTCCAAGGAGCAAGTTCAGGGGGCAGCACTGAGACAAGAGACCCGGCTGAGCAGCCTGCACTCTGGGCAGAAATACTGGCCATTGGCCTTGGCACCGTCAGCACGCCCTTTCCCTTCGCACAGTCACAGCCCTCGGCGTGGACCGCTCCGCTGACAAAATAAAAACGCAGTGAGGGTGCGCACGAAGGGACAAGGCACAGCTCCCTCCCTCACTGCCAAGGCAAGGCTGACGGAAAACGGCTGTGTGCGGCAGGACCGGACCCTCTTCTCTCTCCCGAGTCCCTCCCCACCAGGCCTCGCTCTGGGCTGTCCACACAGTACAAGTTCTGCTGACGTGCAGAGGAGAAAAGATTACTGTCACCTCTTTTGCTGATACTAGTAAAAATAATGGTTTGTATCTTTTAGTTCCCTTGCCATTAAATGCCGAAGTGCCTACACAACAGATGCTACCGATAAATACCGTTCAGAGGAACATGGTGCAGGCTGAGCCACCCAGCTGCAACGTGGAGGAAGTACTTCCTGAATCGAGAAAAGCAACAAAGCCACTCTCAGCTGTGATCCCTATCAAGGATCCTTGCATTTAAGATCACCACCACCATTCACGCACATATGTACCAGCAGGCGCGGAACCCTAACACTGGTCCCCTAAGAAAAGATGAGGGCGCCCCTGCAACACCGGCTTGTTTGTTCTCTTTAGCCCCCGTGAGGGAAGCAGAGGGAGCTGATCATTTTCACTTTAAGGAGAGGAGGTGTGAGGGGAGGGGAGGCAGCTGTGTGCCGCGGTCTCATCCAGCCGGGACGCAGATGAAACGTGTCCCCTGACACTCCGCTGACTGCTCTTTCTGCCACAAACACTGATTCAAATATTCCTCTGAAAACAGG
Organism: Camelus dromedarius; assembly: GCF_036321535.1. Taxonomy (NCBI): domain Eukaryota; kingdom Metazoa; phylum Chordata; class Mammalia; order Artiodactyla; family Camelidae; genus Camelus; species Camelus dromedarius. Next base: position 1,142,294 of record NC_087442.1, read on the forward strand.
CCACTCTCAAAGTCTTACGTGCAAATAAAAAGTTCGTAACTGACTGTAATGGAAAGGAAAAGACATCAGCTCCTAACCCGGAGAGTCGGCTGGATCACGAGTGTCAACAGGACCTCAGAAGAGCCCTGGCCTCTGGACACACCCTCAGAACTGAGGCTTCCACGCTGGCCTGGCAACTCCCCCGCCCCCAACTGACGGAGCATCCCTTCTTCCAAAGCAGCGTCCAGTGCATGTGCTCTGGCCTTGCGCAGGTCTAAGGGGACCGAGGAGTATTCGCCACTGGGCTGATGCGAAGAGAAACGGGCAGCGCACACGCAACACGGTTCTGCTGAGCCACAGCCAGGGGTGGACGTGGGGCTGGCTGGCCTCACTGTGCAAGCCAGGAAGGGGCGAGCGCCCCTGCTGGGCGCTAGTGCAGGGATGTCACAGACACACAGACCAGCCGCCCAGTGTCCCTTCACCCGCGCCTGCATCCCAACCCTGCGCGGCCTGTGAGGCCGCAGCCCTGAACCCCCGCCTCCAGGTCGGACAAGGAAACTTCAACAGGCTTCTCCGAGGACCCTTCCACTCACTGAAGCCCAGGGTCCCAGCTGTGGAAGCCCTGCTGTGAAACTCTTCTCAAGTTAAACAATGCCATTTTCATAAGAGTCAGGCATTTCACGTAAACTTTATTCCAGTAATAGATGTGATGAGATACACTTTAGGGACACGTTAGTACACTGCAAGTTTCTTGAGGGACTTTATTTTAGTAAATTAAACAAGTGAAAAACTGATTCTCAAATGAGCATTTAAGAAACAACGAGTTTTTAAAATAACTTGACCAACGTATAATAATTTAATGTAATTAGTACTACCTCATTTCTCTCTCGTACTCCGTGACGCCGTCTCCTCAGCAGGAGACGAACGCCGTGGACAGACAGGCCCTCCCCAGGCGCCGCGGGGACAGGGTGCCTGCTGCTGGGCTGAGGCGCTCGGAGGCCAGCGGCAGCTCCCTGTGCCCACGACCCCCAGGCTCCTTTCGCCCCAGACCAGCCGCCCAGGACGCCAAGGCCGGCACAGCCCCAAGTGGCTGAAATGCACCAAACAGCGACAACAGCAGTGCAACAACAAACCTGACACTTCAGAGGCGAAAGCATACAAAAGACACTCCTAGCAGTTAAGTGCTGCTGGGTTTCTCTCGCATCTCTGCTCACTGTCGACACAAGACAAACCGCTTAACCCTCGAGAGCTTTACCAGCTGCGACACGGGCGTTAAAAACTCCCTCCAGTCACTTAAGATGCCTTAAAACTAGAAGAAAAAACATGAAAGTAACGCAAAGTAACACCCTTCATCGTGTCGTGAGAGCAGTGGCCCCTCACACAGCGTGACTGGGAGGCCCCCGAAGGCACTGGAACAGGACCGCCGTCCTCTCTACACACCAGACGAACACGCTCCAGGCCCCGCAAGTCCGGCACAGGGAGCGCACTGCCGACCAGGTCGGACGGTAGGCGCGGGCGCACTCACATTCTGGACACCCCAAGTTCACCCACCAAACGGCCTTTCTTTTTACTTCTTGTCCCAAAAGAATTTTTTTAAAAAAGTAGGTAGACACTCTTCCTTCCCAACTCTGGCCCTAAATCCGAGAAGTGCTTTCCTGTGCAGGACCGGCTGGCTCACAGCTCGCAGGCGGGCAGGGACCGCCGTCCCCGCCCGCGCAGTCAGCACCTCGTGCAAGCGCACTCACAACCGAGCCACACTCTTCACACGCAGTGCAGACGGGTCAGCTGGGACCTCTGCACAGCAGGCGCCGGCGTGGGAACGGGCTAAGCCGCTGACTGGAAGGGTGTTTACGTGAGTATTACACTCCCCACGCATCACACAGTCAATGAGGACATATACGGCAAAGACTCCAGCCTTCAAGTCGTGTAATGACTCATAGAAAGTCAAATCATGTCAATAAAAAGGTTTAAAAGCAAACTTCCACAGTATTTTACCTGTTCGTAATGGTGTGAAATTTGCTTCAAATCTGTATTTTCACTATCAAAACCACTGAAGTCACATGGAGCAAAGAACTGTCCAGATTCTGGTTTTCAAAAATACTAGGATTTTTAAAACAAATTTACCCTCAGATAAAGCCACACTCTGAATAACAAATACAGGTAAACAACTGTAAGTTAGGCATTAATTTTTTTCATTTTGGGAAACTGAGACCATTTAGAATTTTTCTTCTCATATAAAACAAGCTAAGAATAGCAGTACTTCAGAATACCTTCTTACAGTACTTTTTATCAGGTTGCCACTTTCCACGTCTTTAAGCTCAATCTGTAAGTCTGGGTAACACATACCCTGTGATCATCCGTGTTGTCATAGAAGATATGAGGAACCAGAGATGTCTCAGAAACCTGGCGTTAAAGGCTAAACTGTAGAGAAGCCTAAAAAGAAACGGGAGAAACGAAGTAAGAGTTAGCAAATATTTACTCAGTATTTTTCTTCAAAAAGAAAAAAGCTGTAAACTGAAGATAACGCACCATCTGGAAAACATCTGCACGAACACCGCACACGGCCTGCTCCCGCAGCAGGCCGCCTGGGGAGCACGCCTGGGCAAGGGGGGGCCGCACAGCACGAGCTGAGGCGGCCTGCCCTCTGAGCACAAACCATAACACACTAACAGGCCGCAATACTCTGCGTCACCAGTGTCACTGCTACTAACACACACTAACATTTGTAATGTCTAGTGGCTGATTTTAAGGACTCCTTTAAAAACAAACACATTAAAACATTTTTTATGTTAACTAACATCTCAAAAACAATCTAAATCTAAAAATACATTTTAAAGGTTTTTAAGAACCCCTCCTGTATAATATCAATCTGATTAAAAAGACTAAGGAACGTTGTGGGAAAAGGGCAGAAGTTTAACTCAGCATACTACACTTATGTAACAGGACATAACTTCTATTTACAAAGTTATAATCAGGAACGCTTGCATAAAACATTTTTAGAAGTGCAGGCGTCAAAAGTTAAATTTCAAACTTATGAGACTAATCCCAGTGAAAAAAGGCTTAGAGTGGGAGGAGAACACGGTTGTAGGAAAGGAATGTGATGGTCTTCGGAATCCCCAGGACAACAAGGAGCCGAAGAGCACAGAGCATGCCACCTCGGTCTCCGCCTCCGCCACGCGACTGGGGAGCGCGCTCGGGGGAAGCACCACGGGAACAGAACACTGTGTTTGCACGCCCATTCATCCATCGCGCGGTCTTGTGCACTCTGCGGGGGAGCTGAGCAGCACCATCACCGAGTGGGGAAGAGAGTCACGTCAGCACGCGGCGGAGCAGGCAGCAGACCCCAGGGGCCCTGAAAGACGAGCACAGGGCTCCTCCAGCGCCCCCCGAAGCGCGGCCACCAGCCAGGGTCTCTTCAGACCACTTCCAGGTCGTTTCATGAGAAACGGTCATTCACAGTAACTGGATGACCTGACTAAATGAAAACACTACGGAGTGTGCATCCACAATCCTCTGTGGAGCTAATCACCAGTCACTGTGAACACCGGACTGAGTATAATATTAGCTATTTAATAGACTAATATTTGCCGGTAGTGCATTAATTTAAATACCCATAATAGAAGAGAAATGAACAGGGGTTAAATAAGTCACTTTTCAATACAAAAATCTCAAATTTAATTGAATATTTTTCTATATTCAATCCAAAATATCAGACACATTCTTCAGGATTAGCATTTTCTGAGTACACCACAGGGGTTATGGAGTACTGGTCTGAAAAATCCAGCCTTACTTTAGTGTGGTGAGTTTCGTGATGTCCACACGGCATTAAAAGCACAATCATTTAAAAATAGTGAAAGCATGGAAGACTACGTAAGATCTCCCTAGGATCACGAATCTCAGCCTAGAAAGAAATCTCTCAGCTCACTGAGACCAGCCCCTCTTCAAACGCCACAGAGGCCAGAAGCAAGCCTCCTCTAAGTCAGAAAGCAAGGAGACTGTGCTACACCAGTTCCAAGGTCTCCTCCAGCTCAAAGCACGATGCTTCTACGGAAGTGAGTCAAGTTTGCTACAAGTGCATATATACAAGCGGTAATTTTGTAAAAACAAAATTTATTGGAATAATGACAAGTGGCGATAACACAGTAAGTTATAAGAGACCAATTAAATAAGCCGTGTTATTAAGTGCACTGAGTCCTTGTCATTCATGTCCAAGCAAATTTCCACTTAAAAGTCACTTCAAAAAGATTATACTGTTGAAAACTAGCGCTGTGTTGGAAAATAATAACGCACCCCATCTCTGAGAGATTTAACACGTCTGCCACGCGCCTAAATGTAAACGAAGAGTCAGACTCCACGGGCTGCCTCTGTGGGTGCTCTGTACGCTGTGAAAGACACCCAGAGAACCACACGGGAAACAGAGTAAGCTGGAAGCCGTAAGAAACGTAAGCTTTCAACATAAAAGGACTTTAGAAGGTAGTATTTGCTTGCCTTACTTCTCTTTAATCAAGATATTAAGTTCTTTTTAAAAGAATGTGCAATTTCACTGACAAGCAAGACCTCTTAAAACTGTGTTAAATATGAATACTAACAGCACCTCAAAAATCTGAAGAATCATCTATTTTAATCAGGTTTGTTTCCTTTATTTTTCCTTCTTAACAACAACACAATAAGGCAGAAGATCATTCACAGTATTTCATCCCACGATCCTGGAAAGAATCAGAGATACTTACTACCTGGGAATAAATAATATGTCCAGATATTCTGTGTAGAGAAGTAAATAAAAATGAGGTTCTCCAACATACTCTTATGACAGCTTTTCACTTAATATTATAATTAAGATCTTTCCACATGAATATATATATATTTCTTAAACATCATTTTCATGGCTACGTATATCAAAAGTTATATTTCAAGTTAATTTTGAAACAATTATAGTTCCTAAATTAATCACGTAATGGGCAATAATAAAACGAATTATTAGACCTTTTATAAAGTAGTAAAGATTATTTGGGGCTTTACTGCTAAAAGGTAAGGCAGTGCTATATTCTTAAGATATACTAGGATATGTTAAAAATTACCCATTAAGCTTTATTTAGCTGAGATAACCCCATGAGTTAATTGGTAAAGGGCAACATTTTCAACCCAGGTCATAAATTCGGGCCAGTTGTCTGCAAGGACTATTTAAGTTATTAAAGAGAATACGATGGAGCACACGGCGCACATGCAGGAGGAAAGGTCGTGACTGCAAGGCATCCCCAGGCACCCCCTCTGCATGGAAAGATGCCACAGGTACGGGGGGTCGGGCCAGCCAGCCGCCCAGACCCCTCCATTCCCGCAGCACGCAAGTGCAAGCGAGACACTGTGTTTTCCTGCTCAAAGTGTCACTTTATTGGCAAAAGCAGTATTAAAATACATATACAACATTTCACCTCTGAGATAATGCAAGATTAAAAATAAGCTCTAAATTTCCTTAATGATAATAAAAGTTTTAAGATGTATTTCAGTTTGAGGCAAGTTGCCAAAATTTTTTCCTTTACTGACAAACTAGGATCTAAGAATGGAAGATAAGCTTTAGACATACAGCTGCGTTAAACTAACGTCCCAGCGCTAAAACCACGGTTTAAACAGACAGCTTCCTTTCCCTGACAATCGACTTTCTTTAAGATGAGCAGACTCGGAGTGTGCTTCCCCCTGCACTGCAGTTTAATGAAAATGGGAGACAGCAGTGCTCACTAACCTGGTGTCTTCTTTCACATTCCTTCCCCGTATATCTCTTAACACCTTTCTTAAAAGAAAACTTATAAAAAATTCTAAATAGCCTTTGTGCATGCTTTTCTTATGTTTACTTGCATTTCCTGTGACTGACTCATCATTCTTAAATATTCAGGAAATTAGAAATTTCAAAACTCACTACAAATTACATTGCTAAATTTGACAAAAAGGAAGCCTATTAACCTGATGTCTCTAACAACTGTCAATTCACTTATAATCTACATGACTTCAAAATACACAATAATAAAATCACTGTGTTGACGTGTTAAAAAGCTCACAAATTTTACTTGACCTTTTTAACAACGCGAAGTATAACAAAACCAACAGCTACTTAAATTTGTTGTTTAAACCAAAAACATTGCTGATAACGAAAGCAGCATGAAACCACAGGCTAAAAACTAAGTATGTTTCTCTCTGTAGGTACATCCTCCGTATTTCTTCTAAAATACTATAAAAAATTTGTTTATAAAAATATGTAACAATGTGTACTTCTACAATACACACATAACACAAATCTACAGTTTTCTCCACTGAAGTCACTTGCATAAGCATTCTATCTCCAACTATTAAAGACACCATGTATAAATCAAGAACTAAGGCGTCTCCGTTACCACACTCACGTCACAGTGCTTAGACAGCAGATGAGGAAATGGCTGTGCTCTTCCAGGGCACACGATCATTTACTCACACGAGATTCGTAACACAGACACAATTAAGCTGGCTTGTTCTATTAGGGTTTGATAGAAGAATCAAGCAGCTGTTGCAATAAAACGGATTCTAATGGTGTATGATTCGATGTATGAACAAGGGAACTACAGGCAAATTGTAGTACCAACCTTCCTGATCCCTAAAGCACTACTTCTAAAATTCCACTGCAAAGTTTTACATCTCAATGAGACGAAAGACCCAAGTTCCAAAGAACATGCCGATCTGCCCACCCTGAAGCCAAACTCCTCAAAATCGGCGCTCTGAGAGTGGGTACCTGCCACAAGAAGGAAACCTCGCTGAAAGCGGGAACCACAGGTGAAATCTCAGGCCATGAGCTCAGGAAGCTTCTGAGAGAGGGCACCCTCCGCATGACGCTAACAGACAACTCAGCTGAGGCGGAAGGACGCGGAGGGCAGCCGCCAGCACGGGCCGGCCGGAGGCGGGGCGTGGGATGTGGGGCATGAGATGCGGCGCGAGGGGGCGGGGGAAGCGCAGGCGCCGAAGCCTGGCTGGGGCCGACACTCTCCCGTGGCCAGAAGCGGGATTCAGAGAGGTAGCCAAACAGTAAGGAGAGGCCACGCACAAATCAGTAAGCCAAGGAGTGTGAATCTCTTCCTGACGAAAAAGGATTCACTGGTAGATGTTTAAGCAGGAGAGCAAAATAACGGGGGTTCTATTCCTGACAGCTCAGTCTGGCAACACCTGACACAAAGAACGCAGCGCCCGCACATCCGGCGACAGTGCACACGGGGACTGCTGAGAAAGGCAACCCAGCAGGACTTTCTGTGGTGATGGAAGTGGTCCCAGCTGTGCTGTCCGCACGGCAGCCACTGGCCACACGTGACTGCCAAGCTCTGGAAGTGTGGCTCGTGTGACTGAGCAACTGGGTCTGTACTTTCACTGAATTTCTACTAAAGTGAAGCAGTGGCGTTTCCCAGTGGCCACGCTGCTGACTGCTGCAGCCCAGCGTGGCCCCCACGCTCTGGGGAAAGGCGCTGAGTGCGATCTTGGGCAGTGACAGGAGTGCGGCAGCGCCCGCCGAGCAGCCGGAAGGGAGTCTGCAGCTCTGGAGAGTGGACGTGGCCCAGAGACTCCACTCAGGAGAAGAGAACCAAGACACTCAACAGGAAAAGAAGTCTCGGGTTCAGGAAACAGTGAAACAAAGAACCATGCACAGAGCACACTGAGGAGGAGCCCAGGAGGAGAGGGCAAGTCACAAGAGGACCCCGTCAGGCAGGCAACGGGCGGGCGGGCCGCTCCCAAGCTTCCTTATGCAAATGCAAAGCTGCTTTCTCCACCTCCCAGACACAGAAAGATTATCCCCACTGTTCTGCATCTTCCTTTCTTCACTTAAACATAGATCTCAGAAATCTTTCCAAATGAACGCAGCAAGGCCTCCACCTTCCTCTACACATCCTGACAATCAACATTAAAGAGAAATTACAATCGCAAACCACAACCCTGAAAATAAGAGGGACTAACAAGGACCCGGGAGGAGCTGAGAGGGAGTTATCAGTCTAGGAGTTTACTGATCGTCTTACACAAACCTTAAAAAAAGTAAGCTGAGAGCAGTTAAAATCCTCAAGAGCGAAAGCAAGCCTATTTGCTCTTTCGTGGGCTATGAAAAACATTGTAAATACTCGAAACCTAATATATTTAAACCATAAATAGAATTCCTAGAGTACTTTCTTAGAGGAAATAGGTGCTGTACTCATAAAAGCAAGGCTACATATAAAGCTCCTTTCCCATTAAACGCCTTTGGGAAGCGGTTCACTAGTAAACCCCAGGCCAGGGCAGTGACGCATTAAATCCAGTCATTACCACCCGAAGCAATGGACTTTGTGCTCCAATAAAAGCAAGTGGCCTGGCTCAGCCGCAGAGCCTCAGATCTCACATCCTGCTCCAGTGCAATTAGGCCACAGAGAGCTAATCACCTCATCTAGGGACGACAGTTTCACTGACATCGTACTTCCTCCGACAGTAATAAACACCAGAGAGCTAAGACAGCACCTGATTGCTGGCTGCCTCAGTGTTTACAAGGCAGCTGCAGCCGATGACGTGGTCCACGCACACAGTTCATTTCAAAGACTGCTTTCCTAGCAGAAGAAACAGCTCTTTCCACGCTGGGGGACAGCACGTTACAAGAGGAGAGGAGGACTCTAAGCCATGCAGACCGGCGGCTGTGCCGCGGTGGGGCTGGCCCGCAGCGCCGCTCCGCGGGCGGCCCCCGGCACCTGCTACACAGTGCAGCACTGCGCTCGTACGTTTTTCTGTTGAACTCCAAGAAACCGCTCAACTGTCACTCCGAATAGAGGGAAAAAATGGTTTAAGACTGCTGTCATACTCATCCGCCACATTTAAACTTCCATGTTTTGTTTTGTCCCTCTCAAAAATTTACTTCAAAGTCTTGTAAAACTTTCTTGTTTCAGTATTTCAAATACTAGAGCACACTGTCATGGGCAACCTGACAAAAAGAGTGCTATGAAAAGGCCTAAAAAGAGAGCATAAATGCTGGTTCTAGAACACAGGCACGAGGCAGACTTTTAAATGGGCGGCCAGGCCTAAGCGCCCTCCCCTCACCCAGATACTGCACGAGAACGAGCTTCTTTGATTTGTGAACATGTTACAGGAAAAAGATCTCAAAGTATTGGCTAGTTCAGGAAAGAGAGGCACAGAACAACTTCCGTCTTCCACGAAAAGCATGAACAGCCAACACTCTAGGCCATGCTCCCCTGGCAACGGCAGACACAGCTGACAGGCTGCGGGGAAGCTGCCCGCCAGGAGGGGAGGGGAGCCGGCCTAGTTGCACCGCCGTCCACACGCGGACACTTGCCTGGCCTTGGGCACCATCACCCGGTGCTGCACCATGAGCGTGTGGCAGATGCCCGCCATCAGCGTGAAGGCCTCCTCGCTGGCCGAGTCCCTCCAGACCAGGTTCAACAGGGTGTTGGTCTGCTGCTTGGTATCCAGTTTTTTCAGACACTCCTCTGTTATGTATGGTACTGACAGTCTACCATCCTCCTAAAACACACCAGGTAAGTTAGTTAATAATGTTCTATTAGTACTGAGCTCTACCCTACAAAGATACATAGAATCTTCCTTTCCTTCAAGTGAAAACAGACAGGCGTTATCTGAAACGTATCCACCTCACGACGAACGTATCAGTATCTCTACTAACGCACCCGGTAATCTAAAATCCTCCTGAGAGCCAGAGTCACTATCTGTATCAGGCACCAGTTCTGCCCAGCACAGTAGCACAGAACTGTGAATGCTCAGTTTTTGCTTACTAATGTGACAATATTTCCAGTCTGCACATTTTAAGAAACTCTCATATTTTTAAGATTGCATTGTACTATATACATGTATGCGTGAAAAATGTTTCATCTGATAAAATTTCCATTTTAAATTCTTTGCGATATCACAGTTTAAGCAAAATACTCAGATATAAAGAAACTATAATTTAATCAAACGAAATAAATTATTTCATATCTTGACTTTTCAAAAAGATATGATTCATTGACTAAAACCTGCGCTAACACTCTATGCAGTTTACCCATCTGGGATATTAACCAAAGACATATGCCTTTTTCATATGTGTGTGTATATATATGAATATATAAAACTGGCCATATACACAACATTGGGTATTGCTGACTTACTGTTTGGAAACTTGGATGAATATAATTTATGTAACTTATAATAATCTACCAAATAAAACACTGTATTAGAGATACAGCTGATATATATCTTCACTCAGAAACAAATTACACTGTGTACAGGCACAGCCTGGAGACACTGCAGGTTTGGTTCTAACCATCACAATAAAGCAAGTATCTCAACAAAACGAGTCACAAATTTCTGGTTCCCAGCGCAGATGAAAGTTATGCTTACGCTCCAGCGTCATCTATTAAGTGCATAATGCGACAGCATTGTATCTAAAAAAAAGGGTACACACTTTAACTGAAAAATGCTTTATTGCTAAGATGCTAGCCATCACCTGACGGCACAGGGCTGCCAAGACCCTTCCACTTGTAAATAATGCAGTGTCTGTGAAGTGCAGGGAAATGAGGTGCACCTGTATAAATAAAATTTTTATTTCACAGATTTTCTAGAAGGTAAATAAGTGTTAAAAACTATCTTCTATTTACAAATGTTGGCCACAGATTAAAAAAATTTTCTTCTGTACAGCTCAGGGAACTATGTTCAGTATCTTGTAATAACCTCTAAAGAAAAAATATGACAACGAATATATGTATATATACGTGTGACGGGGACACTGTGCTGCACACCAGAAACTGACACGTTGTAACTGACTGTACTTCAATAAAAAAATGATAAAATAAAACACTATCTTCTAAAAACAGAAGCTTTATCTACATTTCATCTACAGGATCCTACTTTTTTTGACCATACAATTTACACTCTTTGGGGTACAGTTCTGAGTTCTTACAGATGAAAAGTTCCAGCATCCACCAGAAACTCCCGTTCTGCCCCCGCGTCATCAGCCCCACCCTGGCAACAACGACTGCGTCCCCACCTGCCTGCGATGACTCCCTCGCACACGCAGCACTGCCTCGCCCTTCCACCCCCCCACCCCCAGCAGACTCAGGCCGCTCTCCAGCGCACTCTTCCTGGGACTAGCTTAGCACTGATTAGTGTGAAATTTCCTCACAGAAAAATACTTCACACCCAGTACAGCGATCCCTCAAGCCACTTCAATTAAGAGAAAAAAATTAATTAATAATTAAGAGAAAAAAAATCACTTAGGTAAGACACAAATTGCGCATACGTATATAAGACATAAGGCTTTTTATTCCTTGAAAACACACAGTAAACAGTGAGAGCTAAGAAATGAGAGAAGGGGAATCTAGAAATAATGTGTGACAATGCATTTAAAATGAATTCTAAAATAAATCATAACATTTACCCTCTATGAAGCTGGCAAAAACTGACAAAAGATGTTACGCGGTGTTCACAGACAGGGTGAGAAAGAACTTAACCTTTTTTTCCTTTAGGGGCAGGGAGAAGCAGGAAAGGGAGTGACTGCTGTGGATGCGTGTGGAGTGATGGAGATGCTCCGAAATCGGAGCATGGGGGAGGCTGCACAGCTGCGCTCGTATTCTAAAAAATCCCTAAATTTTAGATTACCTCAAAAGGGTGAATTTTACGGTAAAGTGTATCTCATTAAAGCTGTCGTGAAAGAAAAAGCAGAATAGTGCCTGGCACATGGTGAGTGCACTTTCTCAGAACTCAGAACTCAACTCATTCACCTTTCAACCCAACAATTTCACTTCTAGGAACACTTCCTAAGTGACAATTAAACTAATACACAGTGTGACCTGATTCCACACGAAACCACCAAACACAAGCGACGCAGGCACGTCTGCAGACGTGCAGGAGAAGGTGCGGAAGAGGGCATCTCCAGTCCCTGGGATGTTATCTCTGGGGACACAGCACAGCAGCAGAGGGGGCGGGAGGCCACAGCTCCACAGGCTGAAGGCCTCACCACAAGAATGCCTTCATGTATGACTCATGTAATTAAACCATAAGGATGGACACCAAGTTAAACAACACCTTCAAAGCCAGAGGAAGCCGCGGGCAGTGTATGCCACACAGGTGCGCGGGCCGGCGGGCAGGAGCGGGGCTCACCGGGGTGCTGGCCTGCTTGTCCGTCTCTTCGCTCTCGTCTTCAGAGTCACTGGCTGAATCCTGACAGCTTGCATTAGCAGGTGACACTGGTAACTGAGACAGGAAGGTCTGGAGCACTCTCAAGTACACAAGCAGTCCTTCCTCAGAGAGGGTCCCTTTGTAAAACGGTGACAACACTTAATTAGAAGGGATTAAAAAGAAACCGGAAAACTCGGGTGATCATTTTTCTTATCCTCAGAGAGGCATTTCTGATCAGGACTTATTGTTAAAACTCTAACAACTCATATACGGAAGTATGTGTTAAAATACATTAGAGGACGGCAGCAAAACTCCCGAACAGGCACATCAGTAGTTCACATACATGAGAAAACCATCTCTATACTGAGAAGAGCTCTCCCATTCAACTCTAAAATTCTTTTTAATCTCCATGGCCTTGTAATATGCATCTATAACAGACTTTTCATCGTGCCTGGAAACCTTCCCCAGGGACACAGCCCAGGTCACAGCCCTTCAGCAAAAACACTCTTCCCAGAAATTCCCAGCCCAGAGGCCACCTTGACAACATGACACCCGCCAGGCACTCCCCTCCCTTGAGGCGCTGATACTACCTCCGCGTGAGTGTGGGCAAAACGTCTTGTAGTTCATACCCAGGTAATTTTCGCCAACAGTTAGAACAAAGTAGAAGAGCCACGGTGTTCCACCACTTGTCCTCGGACAGCCGCTCTCTCCCGACAGCAGTGCATTCAGAAAGGGCTCATAAGGGAAAGCAGTCTGCACGTCTGCTAGTGCTGGAATGACCAAATGGAAAATCTGCTCTGTGAAAGGCGCTGCCAACACCTCCTTTGTGAAGGCTGTAAAAACTTGTTGCCTGTAAAAGAAAACTGGAAGCTTTTAATAAAATCAAAACATACTGTGCACAAAATCACTGATTAAAATTACCTTTCAAAATATCCTTCCAGATCAAAGTTAAGCGGTCAACATCAACAAGGTCACCCTGAACCTAATTTTGTGTCTTCCCTATTAAGAAAACTCTGCCATGTTTTTGTATCTTTTGGTAGCTACTAGGAAAGCAAGAAACAACTAGGTCAACAGAATTATAAGCTTGTATTAGGGTGGAGGCCAGACAGAAAAAGGACATTTTTCTTTAAACTGAGTCATACTAATACAGCAAAAGTTTGACTTTCAAATCTATATTTAAAATAGTATCTTGTGTAGGTTATTGTTAGATACAGATCTTGGGAAACTATAAAAATCAACACTTTTTTTCTAACTTTTTTTTTTTAATGGAGAAATTGAGGATTGAACCCACGACCCTGTGCATGCTAAGCACGCACTCTACCACTGAGCTGTACCCTCCCCCATAAAATCAATAAATTGATTCCATTCTCACCTTGCACCTTCTGGACAGGAGTTGTAAGTAAAGTGCAATGGTTTTAAAACATTCTCTAGCAAAATTTTTGCTATAGGAACTCGAGATAAATCAGAATATTCAATACTGGATGGAAGTTTGCTGTTAATTAACAAATAGAGAGATCTGTAATACCCTAAAAGAAAAGAGAAACGCAGTTAAAACTTGGTACCTTTTCTTACGAGGAGGGGTAAAAAACGGTTAATTTTTAATTGCTTTTTTATAAATCTCTACAGGTACAAATTCAAGTTAAATCTTCAACTTTTTATTAAGAAAAACGCTGAGTATGAAAGCAGCCTGAGATGACGCGAGCCCACGTGCCAGCGCCCAGCACCACCGCCGATCAATTGCAGCCAACACCACGCCTCCGCTCGTCTGGGAGCAAACCCAAGGTATCACTGTCGTAGTGTATCACCAAAGGTAGAAACTTTCTTTCCCTTAAAAATACCATTATCGCAGCTAAAATGAATTAACAGTAGTTCCTTAACATCACAAACACCTAGTCAGTGTTCAAGTCTCCAGCTGTCTCATGTTACAAAGTTTTATTTAACCAGTTTATGTGAACCAGGATTCAAGTAAGGCCCATATACTGTGATTTTTAAAGTTTCTCTCCGAAGCATCCTCCACGTAAATAAGCAGTCGCAGCATGTTGAGCTCAGAGTCCCACCGCGGCCGCCATTCTCCTCGCTGATGCTCCAGCTGCCCTGACTGGCCGATGGGGTGGGTCGAGGTGGGCTCCTGGGGCCCAGGGGCCCCCAGCAGCACCTCCACTATTTGATGGGACGAGATGCCCCAGACTCACCTTCTCGTCTCCCCATCAGGACCCGCATCAGCCTTTCTCCAGGGGTTCTCCCTTTCAAAGGAAAGGGTCTCTCTGGAGACCACAGCGTGGGCACCAAGAAGCCAAGTGTTTCAGAGGCGACCTTCACAAAGCAGCAACAAGTTCCCAAGCTGCACGGGCTCTCTAGGTGTGCGGTGGGCATAAACCCTGCTATCGCCAATGACGCAAGTCACGCAACCTTTTAGAAACACCCGCCCCTTCCTTACACAGCAGTAAGAATGATCTTCAGATGGAGTCTGTATCTCATCACTGCGCACGCACGTTTGATGGTGCACGTTATAAAACACAGGCATCTGCTCGGCAGTCCTCTCCAGCCCTGCACCTGAGGTACCGTCGCTCAACACTGACTCTCCATGCTCCATCACTGCACCTGCTTTGTAGCCACCCCAACTCTAACCTCACACACGCTCATTATTGGTGAAACTCAACAAGAAAGCTTGAAAGCTCTTTTGCTATCAACTGAAAAGACAAAAAAACATGGAAAAAACTGTTTTACCACATCAAGAAAACTTTTTTCAAGTGTCACAGCATTCATGTAGTAACACCGACAGAAGTGCACACCGAGCAGACTGGCAGCACAGCCAGAGTGTTAAGTCCAGGTGCGCCTGTTGCGCAGCTTCGCGCTGAGTCACAGCACGCAGGGCACAGCCACAGTGCAGACCCCTAACAAACAGAACGCTACGCCTCACAGACTAACGTCAGGAGGCAACTGATTTAAAAAGGTGAAAAACGGCTGTACCAGAGAAGATGCCGGAAGCAGTACTTTCCGCACGGAATTCTGAAGCACCTCCTAGTTCCAGATTCATTTAGAGTCGTGTCTGTTCCTCAGTCACCGTCTTTACACTTTTATAAAGAAGGGTGAATATTCTCACTGAATGCTTAGCCTTAAATCAATATATAATCATATAACACATCAACTGACATAGTGGACCACTTATAATTACCACTAATTTGTTTTTTAAAAGGTCAAATTCTACAAATTTCTACTTACTTTTAATTACCTCAGTAGTTTCCCAAACTTTCTGACAGGCTAAGTAGGGTTTCTTTTTTATAAACCCAAGTCAAACAGTAAGTGTGGGATGTGTAAGAAGTATAGGGTGTATGAATTTAATTCAATTTTTACTTTTAAGTTTTAATCTGAGGATTAAACTAGCTAGATTTAACCTAGATTGGTACATTCCGAGAAAACAAAACCAAAATTATTCGTTTTTATCAGTAACCACTGCTTTCTAGGACTCCCTGTAGCTCCTTTTATGACTAACAACATACACGTTTAACGTCAGTATTCCTGGAGTCCAGGAGCCCTGCAGTGTCTGACTTGCTACCTGCAAGAACACTGGGAATCAGATTTTCAAAAATGTTTGTTTTGTTTTACACGGTTTAAGTCATCATAAAAGTGTTAAAAACCACATGTATTTCAGAGCCTCTCTGTGAGACAGTGTGACCAACGCGTGCTCAGAGGACTCTCAGAGCCAGGTCGTCACACGGCACACACGCAGCCCTCTAAGAAGAGCGTCTCCGTGTCAGTCAGAGAACCCGAGTGAGCCGAGCGTCTCGCTCTGCCCTGCGGAGCTGACGGGACCGATGACGCAGGCTCTCCCCGCTGGTGGATGGTGTGCACCCAGCACCACCGCCCCCCACGGGCACACGGCAGCGAGCGCGCCTGGGACGGCTTCTGAGAGTAGACGTTCTCCCGCTTCACTGTCAAGCAAGGAAAACCAGGTGGAGAGACGAAGCACACTTCCCAGTGCTGGGGGGGGGGGGGCGGAGAGAAGGACTGATGCTAGAACTCAGAGCCCTCGGGGACGCCCCCGACCGAGCACAGGCTTCTGCTCCGAGGGCCCTGTGCAGGGTCCGGCTAGGTGGGCAGCCCGGAGAGGCAGCCTGGCGTGCGGACACCCCCACTCACCATTCTGAATCATGTAGTGCAAAATCTGTTCAATTACTGACACCACATAGCTAGCATCTTGTAAAACAGGCAAATAAGTGTTCTCGGAAGAAAACACCTCAAGCATCCTCATTGGAAGTGCAACATTCAAACTGTCATCATTACAGTTCTGCAGCAACCTGCAAAAATGAAAAAAAAAAAAAAAAGTATCACATACTAGATGGCAAATGTCACCAAAACCTTCCTCAAATTCCCGCCTTCACCGCGAGTGTTCGAGCCATTCTGCGCTAAGCCTACAGCGTGCGGGAGCGCGGAGCACGCCGCACAAGCCGCCGGGCTCACCTGCAGCACAGGCCCAGCAGCCTCTTTATCTGAAACAAGCACGTGAGCCTGTCGGAGCCGCCCAGCTGCTGGACAAACGCAGAGCCATGTTTAATTAGGTGCCGACACGTCCAGGTCTGAAAGAGTAGAGCAGACAAATCACAGCTCTCAGCCCACAGAACCCTAGCTGCTTACACAGCACTCCAAACTTCTCCCACTGGTAACCAGACAATCAAAACAGTCAGCACACGCTAACAAGGAAACCTTCTAAGTCAGGTTTTAGTTAGTACAGACACGTTTTGGATTTTCCATCTTGAAACGGCACGCCAGCATTAAGCTACGTTACTAAACTTATTACTAAAAGTACACTTTGGATACTTTCCTTCCGTAACGCCATGAAATTTTGGTAGAAAAGACAAGCACATAGTCCCATTATTCCCAATAAAAGGCCAGATGTGTAACACGGGAGGTGATGGACGAGTCACTTAACTAGATGGGAGGAACCCTTTCACGACGTTTACGTGTATCAAACCATCGCAGTGCACATGACATTACCTCAGCTTTATTTGTCAAGTACATCTCAGCACAGCTGGGAGGAGGAAGAGGAGCTGGCCAGAACTGCCCTGGCCCTGGACAGGAGGGCTGGCAGTGCGTCCAGCGAGTGCTGTTGGATTCCTGCCTAACGTGCTGTCAGGAGGCCCACGGAGTCCAGAGGCCGCTCACAGGAAGGGCTCTGAAAGCGCAGAGCCCAGCAAAGACTCGCCTGTGCTTTCTCTGCTGACCTCTTGTTATGTGCTCACCTCATATGACGCCTTTAGAACCAGCCTCATCAATGGGCCACATAACCTTCTCTTTGCCCATCACCTTTAAGGAGTTTCTCCTCTGACAGTAACACTTATTTGATAAAAACTGTCATCAAACAAAGCACTAACGTAAGTGTTTTGCATGATAAATCTGACTATGTCCTAAGTTAGGTGGAAATAATTCTGAGACCCACTCCGAGTGTTAATCTGCCTACACCAGCTTTCTCCTCGAGCTGTTTGGAGCTGCGTGCCTGCATCTTCCCAGGAACCGCTATGACACGAATACTTTCTGTACCATCTGACCTGTAGTTCATGTTAAAATCTGTTCTATCCACTTAACAAATAAAAACGGGATGTACAGTAAGTTGACATTATAGAACCTAAAGGGCCACTGCAGGAACGACAAGAATAAGGCTGTAAATACATTAATCGAGGAATGATGTTTCAAGTTGCCTGTGACAAAAAAAAAAACCTCAGAGCATTTTATATGAACACTTTCTGAACAGGGGTTTTTTAAATTTTGAATCGAGGTAGAGTTGATGTACAGGTATGTAAGTTCAGGTGCACAACACAGTGATTCGGTTTTTAAAGGTTATACTCCATTTATAGTGATAAAGTATTGGCTATATTCCCTGAGCTGCAGTCTTCTTTTTTGGGTTTTGATACTGGTTTTTTTTTTATAGCTCTGACAAATGCACCACAATACCCCCAAAGTTCTAACTACATTAGACAGCTGCTTTGCTTAACTTTCTGTTGCTGTTTACTAACATCGGATAAGTAAAGTTTTACAAACTTTCCTTCTTCATCCTTTCTTAGGAAGTCAACTGGGGAGGTGCATCAGGAAAACAAGGGGGTGAACCAAGAAAGCAGGAAGATGCGGGATCAGGAAGGAGGATGCGAAGCCGAAGCAAAGCAGAGGTCTTCCCAGGGTGACGGCAGGCGTGCACAGCAGCCGGTCACTGCTGGGGACGCTCGGGGGAGAGCGCACGGAGGCCCTGACTCTGATCATGGGAGATGGTACTGAGAAGCATTTTACTGCTGGAAGGTCGAAGACGACTTTATCAAGAGACCCGAAGGTAGTTAAGTAAACAAAAGTGATGCAATTATTAGCTCCAGAATGATTCAAGAAAACTGCACACAGAAGAAAACACAACCACAGTACACCGTTTCAGCAGAGGGCATATTTAGAGTCACAACAAAAATAAATAAATCAAGCGAGCGGGGACAGCCGTACGTGCTCAGGTGTGCACAAAGCACGCCAGGGCAACGACCACAAGAGGCCGCGCACCTGTGCTCTACGCGGGGACTGGGGACTTACAGGAGTGGCACAGGGGACTTCCCTCCCATGTGTGATGTATTCACTGTTCTTGCATTTCTGTTTGCAAACTGAGCACGCATTCCAGTTCCCTTTCATCTGTGAACCAGGTCTGATGACATCTAACTCTGCGTGGGGTCTTTAGGGCTGGGCAGCGGCCCTCACGTAGCTGTGCTCCGCAGAGACGGCTCAGTCTGTGAGGTCAGAGCGCGTGAAGACGCGACAGATGGCCCAGCGAGAGGCCTGACAGACCCCGCGCTGCCGCACTTTTCTAGCCCTCCTCCTCGTCATCTTCAGACAGCGAGCCTGCAAGGAGCCTACGCTGGGAAAGCCCAGGGCGAGCAGCCTAAGCTGCCTCTGCTGCCTCTCTCGACAGCTCCAGGGCACGGAAAGTCCACCCCACGTGCCAGCCCGCTCTGTCCAGGAGGCAATGCTGGGTTTTAAAGCCAAATGTGAGCTAAGCAGTGAAGGACCCCCGCACCCTCTGAACTTCTGTCTCACGTGGGGATCTTTCCAGTATGTGTGCTTGTGTGGAAGGCTTACTCTCACTGCACACCTGTCTTCTATCTTCAGATGTCTGTTATAGGCAAACAAGCATTTCTAAGGATGAACACAGCTTCACCTAATCATCACGCGTGGGTCTCCTAGCGCCTCCCGGGAGACCCGGCACGACAGCAAGCCCCGCCTTTCAGACGGCGGCTCACCGTGTGTCTCCACCGGGAACGCGCACTGCTCCGCGTCGCTGACGACGCCAGAGCCCGCACACTCTCAGAAGCAACACAGTTACACTCCGGCTGTTGCCAGAGGCCCTGGGCTGTGGAGGCCCCCACTGCAGCGCTCAGAGGGAGCAAGCTGGGAGCGTCGGGTGTGCTGCCCAGGGCTGGAGGCACAGGCCTGGAGGCTTCTGTGCAGAACAGGCGCTGACTGTCCGGACTGGGACATGGGCACACAGTGGAGAGCACAGCACGCTAGTCTGCCTTTTCTTACACTGGAAATTTTCCGTAATAAAAAAATGAAAAAACCTACTCAAAAGCTGATTTTTAAAAGGTACAAGAAGGGTTAGTAAAAATGTGGTTAACACTCACCAAACGTTTTGAGTCTTCATTCTGTTTGTAAAAAAACAGAAGCTGCCTCACCAAAAGGGTAAGGTTGGGACCGCTGGCAAGGGAAAACGCGCCACCGGACTGGGACAGGTTCGTGCAGCGATCAAACGCACTTCTCTGGATGGAATACTGAAACCAAACAACACAGACACAGCACCGGGCACGTGATCGCATGGTCTAGACGGTCACTAAACGTTGTAACTGGTGTGGGGGAAACTGACAGTTAATCTCCATTACCGAGGCGTTGTCATCGGTAAAGGGTTAATAAAACCCCAGAAGCCCGGGATGCAACTACAGACCCTAAGGCCACTGCTGGAGTCTTCCCCACCGCCTGCCACTGCGATCTTCAGAGGTGCTACGGCCTGTGTTTGCATTTTATTATTTAAAGCACATACAAGATAAATTCCACTTCCAAGAATCCGTATTTAAAATAAGCTCTCACACGCCTGACTCTCTCAGTTTGAAAACAAACTTACTTGCTGCTTTCTGTCTCTGTAGCCGCGAATAAATGACTGGATAATTACTGCATTTTTCAGTCTTCGCCTTTCTTCCTGAATCATATGGGGACAAAAGAACATCAGTCAGAATCAGTGACAATGACAAAGAGCTAGTCAAGACTGAAAAAAAAAGGTATATAATTCACATGCCACAAAATTCACTCCTTTAAGAGTACCACTCACCAATCTTTAATATATTCAAAATTGTGCAATCACCACCACTATCTAATTTTGGAACATTTTCATCAGCTGTCCCCAGTGAAACCCCTGTACCCGCTGGCAGTCCTGCCTCACCCCTGCCATCCCTCCCCCAGGGCCCCACCCCTGGCATCCACCGGTCTCTCTCTGCCTATATGTTCTGGACACCACGCACACACGGGATCGTAACGTGTGGCCTTGGTGCCTGACTCGTCTCCCAGGGCGGGATGCTGCACCACAAGTCAGTACTTCCCTCCCTTTTACGACGGCTCACATTCTGTTTGTCCATTTCTCAGCTGACGGACATTTGGGCTCTGTCCGCTCTGGGCTGCTAGGAATAATGCTGCTGTGGTCATTCACGCACAAGTGTTTGTGGGGACGTAGGATGTACCCCTAGGAGTGGAATGACTGTCGGAGGAAATGCTAGACTATCTTCCACTTTACAATTCTACCAGCACAGTAAGACTTCTTTAAAAAGTTTCTTTCTAAATATAGAAAGAATAACAGACAACACAAACATCTATTTTTAAAGATGTTTAAAACTTTGTTT
The DNA here is from genome assembly GCF_036321535.1 of Camelus dromedarius. Classification (NCBI taxonomy): domain Eukaryota; kingdom Metazoa; phylum Chordata; class Mammalia; order Artiodactyla; family Camelidae; genus Camelus; species Camelus dromedarius. Next base: position 1,163,326 of record NC_087442.1, read on the forward strand.
TCAAGCAGAAAATTCCAACTTTTCTCGACTTGAGACTATCTGTAAAATTTTTAGTGACCCGGCAAAATCATCCAGTCTTCATCATCACCATAACCGTCGTGGCTGTCACTGTCTGAGAAGCACCTACGTGCCCGCATTCGCACAGAACCTGTTCAGGTGAGTGTTACTCCTGCTTTAAAGACACAGAAACTAAGATTTCCACAAAGATGAAGTGATGCCGAATGATGTACGAGTCACAAGGTATAACCAGGTGACACTAAACCCTGTCTTATCACAGGACATGTTTCACATCTTCTGTGAATGTCGCCTACCAGGCCTGAGAGGCACACACACTCCCAGCACCTCAGGGTCGGAGAACACACCACCCAGTCACGAAAGCGCGCTTTCTGAGCTCGAAACGGTTACAAAGGAACCCCTGAGCTTAAACGCGGTTTGGGAACCTCCTCATAACTATGATGAGTCTAAGAGCACTTAATTAAACACTCATGTATCATCCCACGAACTGTCAGAACATTTATTTTTATTCAGTTGTTTGCTGAGGAGGAAGTCTTTGGAACACGCCAGCCGTCCGGCAGATGCATGGGAAATAGGTCAACCCTCCCAAGGACTGAAGGCCAGCTTCAAACCGGCTCACCCCGACAGCGGTTAAAGGTGACCTGTCCCTCTCCCTGCGGCCTGCCAGAGCACATGTGAAGCTCTCCAAAGAGAGGTCACGTTCTAGGGCCTGAAGGTCTCACTTCAGTTTAGAATGTGCAATGTCTGGTGTTCAACCAGAAATAACTAGACCAAAGGCAAGAAATGAAAATCAACAGGACAAACAGAACAAACGCATGGGAGCTCCAAACACAGAGTTTAAACACTATCTTTAAGAAACTGCAATTATGTTCAAGAAATTAAAAGATAAGAGAATCAAAGAAAATTCCAGAACTGAAATAAAACCTGAAGTCCAGAACTCGATGGGTGCATTTAGCTATCAGACAGTCCGGAGGCCAGAAGCTAGGTGACCAGAAAGCACCCAACCGAAGTACAAACGTCCGAAGGGACACACGTCAGCAGAGAGTACAGGAGACACGCGGGCCATGAGGCGGAGCCTGGACGCCCTCTGCTGCGCGTCCCAGAGGAGGAGGAGAGGCAGTGTGCAGCAGAAGCACTGCCGGGAGACGGCTGGCTGGGAATCCCCAGAGAGGGTTAGACACACCAGCCAACACACAGCTACCCCACCTGAGCAGTGAGTCACTAGTGAGGGCAGCTCTCCCACCGAGGGACCACCGGGTCATTTCTAGAGACATTTCTGGTTGAATCAGCTGGGGAGAGGGTGCTGGGGCATCGCACAGGGAGAGGCCACAGATGCTGCTGAACACCCAGCAACACACACAACGGTCCCCACGACAAAGCGTTACTCCGTCCAAAATGTCAACCAGGCTGAGGGTGAGAAGCCCTGCCTGAGAGCTTCCACACCTGCTGTTCCCTTAACCAAGAACGCTCTTCCTCCAGCTTCCCACAGCTCTCCTTTCTCATCCTTCAGGAATTCCCTCAACCCTAACCAGCTCAGAGACGCCTTCCCTAGACACCCTATCCACAGCGGCCTCCCCGGTCCCAGTCACGCTCCTCCCCAGTCACCGCCGCAGCGCCCTGACTAACGCCTGTGCTCCACCACCCAGCAGAACAGTCTGACCTGCCACCTGCACACTCAGCAAGCAGCACGGTGCCTGCAGCGTGACAAGCTCTCGGTATTTCTTAGGCGGGACTGAACGAATTATTAAAAAATGAAACAAAAAACTATCTAGAAACGCAGGCCACAAGACACCAAAATCGCTGATGACTCAACAAAGTAAAGCCATTTTAGGAAGTTATCTCTAGAAAGATAAAACATGAAATAAAGAATAAAATAGCAAATGCCCCTGCTCCTCTCATCTGTTTAGCTTCTTCACAGACAGTTCAGACACGTGCCTTGACACTGAGTTCTCTCCTGCTTGGCCAAATACAGACATGACACACTAAGGCTTCCCAGAGCTTCTGGAAACCCACCAGGAGCATGCAAGCGACCCGAAAGCCCGCTCTCTCCCTCTGCTCTGGAAGCTGCCCCTTCAGCCCATCTTTTCCACACTGGTTCCAGGATGGATGACACTGTGAAATCCAACGATCCAGAAACGTTTCCCAAGTTTAATATGCAAATAAACACATAACTGAGTGAATGAATGAATAACGTGATGTCACATGTAACACACCTGTATCTGTAACAGTAAAACCAAGACTCATTTAAATGCCACAGAAAAGTGCTCCTCTGTGGAGACTATCACAAAACCGCCGTTACCTCTCTCTTTCTTCTCTCTTCCTGAGCGCGATGCAGCAGAGAAGCCTTTTCTTCCTGTACAGAGAGAAACGATGAAGATTATAATTTCAAATTCTAAAATATTCTCATACAAAAATTATAGAATGTTCTAACCCAAAAGGATTCGAAAGATCATGCAATCAAACTGTCTGACATAATGAGAAATCTGAGACACCAGAGGTTAAATGGTTTCCCCACTCCCACCCCCAGGTCACAGATCTAATTAAACTTGGCACTTCAGTAGTTTTTCTAAGAATAAAATCTGATTTCTTACACACATGCACACACACACACAAACACACACACTTGTTTAAGTAAAACTGGGCGATCTGTGTAAGACCAGTGCATCGCACACACATCAATATCCTGGCTGAGCTCACACTACGGTTTTGCAAAATACAACCCCCAGGGGAACTTAACTGACGTGAACAAGAGTCCTTTCTGTGTTATTTCTAATAGCTGCACGTGAGTCTACAATTATTTCAATTAAAATCTCAATGAAAAAATCAATTTCTTTATTGTTACCAAGTTTTTAAAATTATTCTCATCATAAGTAAAACTATATTTTGAACAAAATTACTTGATATATAGAAGGAACTGAAATAGTAAAGGAGAAAGTTAAACATTTCACATAAAATAAAAATACTGAAAGACAGCCTCCTTCCCCCAGAACAGTCTCAGGCTATACTATATGTGAATTTTATTTTTGTAAATTTATAAAATTAAAAGTCTAAGATAACAGTGTATGGATCATTAGAAAATTCAATAAACTTAACTTTCTTAACACAAATACACACCCCATCAGAACAGTGTCAGAATGCAAGTAATTAAGTCAATTTCAAATAGTACACTGATATGTAAAGGAACACACAAGGTGTAGAATGAGGTTTCTCACTGACAAAATTTAAAGCCAAAGAAATAAATCCTTAATATTTTCCATTATAGAAAATTTAATTTCCTGAATTCAAATAAGGCCTTTATCTACCATATTAAAGGTCAGAAAAGTATTTTGTTTCTAATTAATTAATTAATTAAAAGAAGGGGGAAATGGAAAAATCTCAAGTAAAAAGTGCAAAGTTGCGACGCTCAGAATTCTGGAAAGCTTCTAGATAAAAATACAACCATATTTCTGGTCATTATCTTGATTTATGAAAGAAGTGGTATGAAAATGCCTATAATCTCTCTTCCTTTATTCCATTTGTCCAGATTCAACATGTGTTCATTACTTGGTTATAGCTAAAGACTTACGATTTCTTAAAGTGCCACTGCTGTTACGACTGTGAGAAAATATACGTAGTGTCTGACATTAAACGCAGTTTACCTTTAAAAGTGGTCCACGCTGGCAAACAGCCGGAAAATTTACTCCACACGTAGCTCAGTCCTAACCCAGAAGCCCCATGGCTCAGGGCCCCGCCTGCGCCTCACCTGTGCCCCCACCATCTGCTTCCAGGCCTGGCATGTGCAGGTATTCAGTATTTACAAAGTAATGAATGAACGTTTCCTTTAAGTAAAACAAAGCAGTCTAAAAGAAAAGTAACCATTCAGCTGAAAAGCACTTCTGAACACCTGCAACACAGCACCTAGGCTGCAATATTTAAAAAATCAAAACAGATACTAATTATTAAAAAGCATAACTGGATTCTAACTGGACACTTAGTTTCCTAGAAACTCTGCTCTAAGTCTGCAGCCTGCTGTGTGCAGGACTGCGACGCACAGGGGCCCGTGTCAGGCGTGCGGAGGGGAGACACCCTTGGCCTTTGATGGCCTGCAGGGCACTACTAAATGTGAGCGTCGTTCTCTTACCCGCGCTCAAGAGCTATCAAGTTTCCTCCTTAAAAAAGTTCATTTCAAAAACAATAAAATAAGCACAGCGAGCATATCCAAAGTCTCGGGCACACACAGAGCCTGGTGTGACTTTAACGGCAAGAGCGCATTTTAAATGTTAAGGCCTTTCATAGAGCACTCGTGCTCCCTGCACAGTTCACAGAGGAGGAAAGGTCTACGGGGGAGTCCACCAGGGACAGCCGGCTCCAGGGGCAGCACCAGCGGCTGCCGACACTGACCTGTCCGCACCCGTCCCGGGCCGGAGCGCAGGAGGATGAGGGGAGGCGCAGGGGCCACCTGAGGACAAACACGGGCGGCGGAAGCACCCCCCGTGCTGAGCGGCACCCTGCACCTCTGGGCTGGGCTGGGGCTGTGTCCCTCAGCACAGCTCTCCAAGGAAGCTCTGCTGTCCTTGTTCACGGACGACAGAAGTGAGCCGACACCCGACCTCCCGACGGGTCCACAGCCTAAGCCAGCGAGCAGTGTGCTGTTCGCTTTGAAAAAGGACAATAAATACGATCATATTATTTCACATTTTGAGAAATTTAAGAAATCTTTTATCTTCATAAAATGTAAGTCATCTGGAAGGTATATCAGAGAAGAGACTGGTGGGGAGGGGGAGGCCACAGGAAAAAACTCTCTGATCACCAAAATGTGGCCTGAGCTCTGAATGCAGGGAAGCAGGAGGGGCTGAGAAACAACAGGGGCAGCACATCTAGAAAAGGCCACGCAGGGAAGCGGAGAGTCCCGGGGCACAAAGGCTGCCACCAGGAGCCAACTCAGCACAGAGAGAAAAGTGTGGCAGCACACCATCCATGTCTGCGAGCCATGCCCACTGTCACGGGGCATCCGGACTGCAACTGAATCCCCAACTGGAACCAGGGCCGCTTCCTGTGCTTCCCGCCCAGGGACCGTCCTGTTCAGTCATCTGAGGGGTGAGAGGGTCATGCTGGGGACTGGAGAGCTGGAAAGTAATAAAAGCATTCGTTCCTGAGGAGTTCCTGGTCTGTCTGGTGGGAGACGCAGCAGCCCGTTACTGAGCACCTCCCTGGGGGTGACACAGTCAGGCCTGAATCAGCGGGCTCGGGCCCTGCCCCCGTGAGCACACATCTCACACAGACAGGCGCTGGGTGTGCACCGCACCGACTCTGCCCCAGAGCACTCGGAAGAAAAGGTGAACTTGAAAGAAATCTTGGAAGGATGTGTTCAGAAGGACGACAGGATGGAAAACAGCAGCAGAGGGAGGAAGCCCATGAAGCAGCAGAAGTGGAGGGACAGCGGGGCGGGAGACAGGGCTGACCTTGACCTCGGAGACTCCGTGTGGGAGTCCGAGGCCAGAATCAAAGATGAAGCTGAGACCACCATCTCTGGCTACAAACCTCGAACCAGGACAGCTGGGACAGAAGGGAGGTCACGATGACGCTGAAATTCACTGACTTGAGATTCTCTGGGTGGAGAGCCAGGAGACGTGTGGACGGACCATCCAGGGTTCAAGATGCCCATCACCTGAGCTCAGACTCCCCCCATGGCATCACTCACACGGGGCGGCCACACCCTCAAAACAAACAAAAATCACAGTCTAATAATCATTTCCTAAAAGACCACTGAACACTAAACAGAACCATCTCTTCTCAAAGCTCAGTTATTGAAGTTAACCAAACTCATGTAAAGCTACTATACTACCCTCACTCTTCTCTTTCGTGGTAGCCTATCTGTGACCATGATCTGAGAACTGCCAGCGGATCATCAGAGATCAAGTTCAGACACAGCCTTCAGCACGGCAATTTCATGGCCAAGCGTCTCCTCCCTTTTCTCCCGACTATGTCTCTCATACCATCTCCAGATGCTGCCTCCCACACATCCTGCCCTCCAAGTCCCTTCAAGTCCCCAGTGCTCTGCTCCTTCCACCCAGGCTGGCCTGTCCTCCTGACACTAACACGTGCACCCGGCGAGCACTCGCTCACCTGAGAGAGACCACTTAAATGTCATCTCTTCCATGGAGCACGCCCTGGAAGACCTCACCCGCCCCCACTCCCCCACAAGGACCTGGTGGGTTCCCCAATGTAGAGACTGCTGTAGCACACCTGATGTTCATGGACGTGTGCCCGGAACACAGGGCTGACCACTCAACATGCAGAAAACGACCACCTGCGCAGGTCCGAGTCACGGAGGCCAACATGGGCATCACCCACAAAAACGTGGCCACCCAGTGCTGTGGAAGGTCCCTCCAGCAGGTGACGCCACAGAGCCAGTGTGGCTGTGACTGTTCCAGAGTAGAGCAGAAAGTAAGAAAACAAAACGGACTCCATCACTGAAAACAGCAGGAATGGGTGATCACAGTGCAGCAGACCTCATGCCAGCCCAGAGCAGGGTGTGTGGCGCACAGTGCGCAGGAGGAGCCCCTCTCATGAGCACTGACGGCCTGCGGGAAGACACCAGGCTGCCGCCTGCCAGCATGCTCCAACCGCACACAGCTGATAATATAGCATTCAGCAGGGTCTGTATCTACGTGCCTAACAGGAGCTCCAGGATTTGATCACATAAAAAAGTATCTCTTTAAAGAGAAAACCTTTTTTCTCTTACTGACCCTGGAGAGTGGAGAGTGAAGGTAACTGTAACTATATTTATTTGTTTCTCCTTTAATAAATTATGAGTTCCTTAGGAAGAGCCTGTGTCTTATTTCTCTTTAAAATCCTGGTGGTTAGCATTGTGCACAATTTAACGATTGAAGGATTAAATTTAGAAAGCATAAAGGTAAAATTGGAAAACTGAAGCTTCAAAGGTTTTAAAGTTGAAAAACAAATTCATGATAAATAAAGAAACTAGCCTGTGCAGAGGCCGACATCAGAAAGCCCTATGCCATCCTTGCCAGCATTACTTGGTGCCACCCAAGTCAGAATACTGGCCAGGCAAATCTTAAATCCAATGGACAATTTCAACGTTCTACATTCTCTCGGGACGTCAACAAAGAATTTCAAAAATACTGTAACATCACAAATGTCATCGCTATTCCTTACCTACGCAGTCGCTCATTTTTATAGTCTACTACGAGATACTGAAGCCAGGTCCCCGTGCTCTCCAGCGGGACCTCGACTCTCTCCGTGAAAAACGAGTCCTAGGTGGACAGGCTGCTCCTGCAGCCTCCACGCTGCTCTTGCTAAACATGCAAACCCCCTAGAGAGGAGCCCTTAAGCAGCTCGCCCACAGCACAATCTTGACTAGGCATGCAGAGTAATCCACGCCATACACCTTCAGTTAGTTAGAGCAGAAAGAAGCCAGTGGGGCTGCAGCCAGAAAGGTGAGGAAGAGCATCTCCTCTGAAGCAACGTCAAGGAGAGACCTGCCTGTGGTCCACAGGGGGAAGTGGGTGCTCAAGTTTCCGCAGGCAGGCTACAGTTCAGTCGCCTGCTTTTAACACGAGTGCTGAATTGACACTATTAAAAACTACTTTTTTTTCTTTTTTCTTGACATGTGGTCAATTTACAATGTTGTGTTGCTGGTGTGCAACACAGTGATTCAGTTAACACACACACACACACATTCCTTTTCGTATTTTTTTATTATACGCTACTACAAGGTATTGAATATAGTTCCCTGTGCTGCACAGTAGGACCTTGCTGTCTATTTTGTATGTAGTAGTAAATATGTGTAAATCCCGAACTCCCAATTTATCCCTTCACCCTCAACCCCTGTAACCACAAGTTTGTTTTCTATGTCTGTTTCTGTTTAGTAAATAAGTTCAAAGGAGTTAAAAAACAGAAACAGACTCACAGACATAGGAACTACTCTTAAATATCCTGGCATACATGAGACTCACAGGAGCCTTCTGCATAGAGAGGTCAAGTTTCCGGTGCTACGACAAGGGACCAAGCCCCTTACTGAACCACCACAGTGTTTCCTACTATCTTCTGCTTTTCCAATGACATCGCATGTTAAGTCCGTGTTACTTTTTGTCACAAAGTCATCAACGGATTTTAAAAGATTTCCTCTGATTTATGAGTTAGATTAAAAAGGTCCTCATGGACTTGTTTATTCAGCTCTCAGCTGACGAACAGTAAAGGATTAGTTGAGTTTGTAACTTCGGGGGCTCTCAGTCCGCCCTGAGCAGCACCAACCCCATCTTCCCTGGGAGAGTAGCAGCTGCTCCACGTACCTGGCCCATCTCCAGGTGGACAAAGAACTCTGTCCCCGGACAAAGGGATTTTATCAAGCACGCTATTTGCTTTGTCACTAATCACCACTTTTAATCACGACTTTCTGTGCATTTGGCCAGTTAGCAGGTCCAGCCTCTGCCATGATGTGTTCTCAGCTTTTGCACTTTCCATTCCTGTCGCCTTGTGCACTTACTTTTAGTCTGATTAGAAGTCTCCTGTTTCTTCCCAAAAGTTTAAGAGGTTTGGGGTGGCATGCTTATGGTTTCAGAAGAAAGCCTGGTTTCACACTGGAATTTGGCTCATCACGGGACGGGCTCGCTCTCTCAGCTCCAAAGCCCCCGAATTCAGAAGCCTTCTCTGTGTTTGTTTGATTCATGTTTTGTGTGCAGGCAGTAAGTTAGTTCCAGTGCATCATTAAAGCAGTCACCTCTAGCGCCTGAATTTATAAGACAACCTTCACCACTAGGCTTTAAAGGCAACACTGCCTCTTTACTGCCCAGCCTGCTGCCAGCCCTGCAGTCAGGCGCAAAAATAAAGGCACAGGCCCGATCTCAATTCACGATTCTTGAGTTCCTACACGTGGCTCGAACTGGTAAATAAGTACCAACTTCCGAAAGTGAAGAATTCACCCTGCTGCAAAATAAAATAAAATAAAATAAACAAACCTACTACAAGGCGCAAGGAGCTTCTGCGTCCAGGAACCTTCCCGAGCGAGGTGGACCAGGGCTGGAGAAACGGACCACCTGTGGTCCACCCCTGGCCCACCGTGATGCTCCCTACTCCCTCCTCAGGAGAGCAAGCATTTCAGGAAAACCACAGGTTCAATATCCTAGCTGTATTCTTCCATCAGGAGTTGAAATAAACACTACGAAAAAATTTAAATGTTCTTCCACATACCACCGGAACCACGACACACCAGGCTCTGGGACACACACTCACCTACACTAACGAGGCTGAAGTGGGGGTGGCTGGCTCACCGCCACGGGGCTCCAGGGAGACTCACCTCTGACAAAGGCAGCATTTCACACCTGAAGACAGAAGTGCACTGCTCAAACACAGCAGCACCGCAACCATGACGGGCCTAACAAGGGACACTGAATGTCCAGTCCTCACGTCAGAACAGGCTCCTGACAAACCTGAGGTCTGCACACACACGGCACTGCATCACATGTGAGGGTAACGCGGGAGTAGTTTTTAGAATCTCCATGTGGAGGAAGGCTTACTCTAAGAAAGAAATATCACATCACACATTGGGTCTATGTTACTGTTTGTCATTATTTAAGAATGATAAATTTGACCACGTAAAATTAAACCTTTCCACACAGAAAAACATCATAATCAAGGGTAGAAGAGTGGCCAAGTGGGGACAAGCATTTGTAACACTGCAAAACCAACTATTTGTAAAGCCTTAATAATAATCAACAATCAAATAGAACAGTTAGCAAAAGCTATGAACAGTATACAGGGAAATCTTTTAAACATAAGAACTTCATCTTTACTCATTTTAGGAAAAATGCAATAAGCACACAATGAAATAGGCTCTGTACCCTGTCTAACTGGCAAACTTTAAACTGAGGTAACATGCCAGGAGGACAACGGAGGAGCAGCTTTCACGCACTGATATAATCATCTTCGAGGGCAATTTGGAAACAACTACAAAACTTTAAAATGTACACAGCCTTTGGCCCAGCACTTCGACATTTAACCTGCAAATACTGCTGGCACATATACAGGGATATGCACTGCAATGACGTTTAAATTAGCAAAAAAGCTGAAAACAACCTAAATGGCTATTAAAATACATGACAGCTAAGTAAGTTACAGAACATTACATGAAGTATCTATCATACACAATTTTCTTTTTTAAAGGCACTGATCTGTTTGCACTGATCTGAACTCTCTCCAGAGTACCAGGGCAGAAGGGAATTACAGCAGACGGCTCAGCATGCTCCACGTGTGTTCAAACAAGAGGAGAGGGCAGCGACGCCCACCTCAGTGGCTCTCCTCTCAGAGCAGGCTCCGCTCAGAGCAGGCTCCAGGAGGACAGGAGGAGCCCAGCAACAGACCGCGATGAGGGCGAGGGACGCAGGAGGGGGCAGCGGGGGAAAGGCAGGGAGGCTTTTGTTTGCATCTTTATCTTCTACTGCTTGAATTATAATCCATGTACATGTAATACTTTCTCATTGTTTTAAAATAAGAAACTATTAACTTCTTAAAAGTAAGAATCTTTAAACTTCTTTAAAGTTTAAAGAATTTAAATTTAAAATAATGACACTAAGAACATAAGCTTTTAAAAACAGCTCAACATAACCAAGACTAAGTTCACAGTTAAGCGGCCTGCAGGAAGAGGACAAGGTGCCAGCGAACAGCACATTCAGATTTTGACTCCTAGCAAGTTCTTGGTTTCAACTTATCATTCTTGGACTATCTTTTACCTCCTAGGTTCCACTGGCCTAGAAGAGAAGGGGAGTCCTAGCAGCAGTCAGCCACACGCCAGTTTCACAGCCACACTGACGACTGACTGCCCTGCCCCACTGGACACAAGCCGCTTTCAGAGCTGGCCGCCCACCTCACGGCTGTGGCGCTGCGCCCACTCACCGACACCGGAACAGCGGTACATCACGGCAGACTCCCTATCTGATCTCTTAGCTTCAGGCACGTTGTCTTACCCTCGGTTCTGCAAGCTAAATATGGCCAAACTTCACAAATACCAGTAATAAAGATGTTTTTTTAAATGGGGAAAAATGCTTTCTTCATGCTAATGAATTAAATGGTAACAAAATGAAGTATTTAAAAAGTAAGTCATATACAGTTTAAATTAGATGTCATTAAGCCTCAGAATAAAAAAACTGTATCATCAAAAATTTGAATATAGCTCAAGGTAAATTTACGTAACATGACAAGGTCCATAAAGCCAAATGCTCAAATTGACCGCTAAACATTTGTAAAAAGAACTTCAGCACGTTAATTAATACCTCACATTTTAAAAAAACCATGAGGTTTCCTATGCTTCCTCTGTCTGGGTCATTTTCCATTAGCAATTTACTCCACTCAGCAATGTAAACAGAACAGTGTCACATCCCTTTCAGTTAGTGTATCTCCCCACTCTCAGGTACAATACTAGTAGCTATGCACAAATCGAAGAATATGCAAGTAAAATACTTTCTTTTGAGTCAATTAAAATGTTAAGAGTTATCAAAAGGTTTATTTTTGAGTAACATGAAGCCTATGATTTGTGGGCTTTCCCTATTTTTGCAGGTCAGTGAGGAGGACCCTTTGTGAAAGTATGCGAGCAACCAAGCTCACAAACACGCAAAATGCTTAAGGTGCCTGAAAACACAGCAAGTTACTAAAAAGATACGACTCCCAGTTCAAACAATACAGAGAAAAAGACCAGAACAAAACTCACACACATATTAACAGTGTCATTCCTAAGTTGTGCGTGGATTCCAAATAGGTAATTTTCTTTATATGTTTCAGTGTATTTAAGTTTTCCATGATAAACATTACTTTATAGTCAGAAAAGAGCTAACTTTAAAGTACCAAAACATAGTTAACAGTCTTATGGTTACTGGGGGGAAAGGGGAGTGGCAAGGGATAAATTTGGGAATTCAAGATTTGCAAATATTAACTACTCTTTATAAAAATAGATTAAAAATAAATTTCTTCTGTATAGCACAGAATTATATTCAATACCTTGTAATAACTTTTAATGAAAAAGAATATGACAATGAATATATGTGTATGTATGACTGGGGAAAAAAATGGCTCATCTTCAGAAAAAAAAAAAAAGATTCAGGAAATAGAAGAAAATGACAAAAAAGCTACTCATTTTCCCTCTTTTATTGAAGTTCCCTAAACTCAATATTCTAAATTTAAACCAAATGTTCTAGAGGAGGTTGCTCTGAAATAGGAATAGTACATTCCTTTCAATGGTTTCCAGAGGCTCTTATTTAATACATGCATATTACATAAGAAAAGAAAATTTCCTTCATTTAAATGTTAAAATGTATGTTATTATCTTAAATAAAAATGTATGTATAAACATTAAAAAAATTCAATAGTTTAAATCCCATTATAATAAATTCCAAAAGACTTTCTTTTCTTACCCCCAAACCATGTGATGATTATGTTAATTACTGTTTTAATGTCAAGACCCAGGAAACAGCCTGCACGTATGTATCTGTCAACAGCAAAGTGGTTACATGACACAAACCATGTGATGGAATATTACACATCCACAAAAATAACCACACAGACCTAAAGGTGCTGGCACAGAATTATCACTAGGATGCAGCGCTTGAGAGAAGAATGTGCTCTGCTCTCCTTTTTATTTCAAAAGGTCGGGGGATATGTTTATTTATATTTACTCTAGTTCTGAAAAAATACTAAGGAAATTGGTAACGTTTGGAGTCTCAATGAGAGGAAGACTTCATTATATGCCCTTTGGAAGAATCTCAGTTTTCATAACCTTTTTCAATTAAAATAAGGTAACTGTTTTAAAGGTCCACTGGATATAGAAACATTATTAGACCAAGCAGGATTAATGATAATCTAATTTAATTTTCTCATTATCAAGAATTATGACTTTCCCATTACAAGACGTGAAAAAGAGAAGCCCAGACGGTCGTGGAGATGAGCATTTTTTCAAGTTCCCATTATACTTTTTACAATTTCATCTTTTGCAACAACGATGTGATACGAACCGTGCTGTTTGCCAACATGCTAGAGTTCACTAATGTTCCTTAAAAATTTTTAAAGAGCATTAAAGCTGCATTATAAGGAAAATTAATTCAAAAAGACACAGGACTGTTAAAGCACCTTCTCAGCACCTGCAGGACATGGTCCTCGACTTGCCAGACAGGTACAGGAAAACTTAAGCAGAGCAGGGACAGAAACAAGACATGCAGGCTACACACACCCAGTCGAGGCTCAGTGCACAGACCAGGGCTCACATCATGGAGCCTCGTGGTTCTCACTAAATGACTTGGAATCTCTGAACCCTGATTTCTTCCTCCAAGGGACACAAGCACCTCTTCCACACAGAGCAGGAGCCAAGATGAGATGGGATTGCAGCGCCCTGCAGGGGACAGATGCTGAGGATAGCAGCACAGGTAACTGTAACAAATAAGGAAAGAAAACAAACACCTGGAGACAAAACGCCCTCGGGGTTCACTGCACTGTGCTCTGCGACCACACACAGCTGCCCAGAGGCAGCACCTCACTGCAAGGCCAGGGAGTGGAAGCCCACGTCATGTGTTCTAGACAACAAAGCTTATCGCAGGTCTTCACAACATGTGCACTCTGGCCAAGCAATTCAGCTTCTTTCTGCAATTTATCCTAAAAAATAGTTATAAATCATTGGCTATAAAGATGTTGTTCGCAATAAAAAAAAACAACCTCAATGTCCAAAAGTGAAGGACAAACATGTATACTTCATACCTAGTTCATACAAAGAACAGCTACAGCAATTTTAAAAAGACAACAAAGCTGGATTTTAGAAAATATTCCAATCCTCAGCTGCAGGATAACCCACAGTATAAATGTCTCTCTTTAAACGGCGGCGTAGCTGATCTGCAACACTGTGTCAGTTTCGGGTGCACAGCAAAGTGACTCAGTTATACACACATGTGTATACATCTGGTCCTTTCCACAGTCCTTTTCCAGCATAGGTCACTACAAGACATCGAATACAGTTCCCTGTGCTGCACAGTAGGTCCTTGTTGTTCACCTATTTTATGCATAGTAGTGTGTGCATCCGTTAATTTCAAACTCCTAATTTATCTCTCCCCACCCTGCTTTCCCCTTTGGTCACTTAAGTTTGTTTCCTGTGTCTGTGAGTCTGCCTCTGTTTTGTAAATAAGTTCATTTGCATCATTTTTTTTTAGATTCCACATGTTAAGCGATACCATGTAACAGCTCTCTTTCTCTGTCTGACTTACTTCAGTTAGTTGCATAATCTCTGGATCCATCCATGTTGCTGCAAATGGCATGATTTCATCCTTTTGCCTTGCCTGGGAGAAGGGAGCTTCAAGTCAGTCCTCTCTCTCTCCAGTTCTCTGAGCTCTTCTAGTTTACTGGTTCCTCTGCCTGTGCTGTTTCCAGACTGGTGGAACCCATCCCCCCACCATAAGCAGAGGAGGGCAACAGTGACACGCGTGATAGTCGGACGCACTCAGTTCAGGCCCTGGGTGCTCTCCCTGCTCTCTCAGATCGCCGGCTCTGGGGAGGCCAGCTGCTCTGCTATGAGGACACTCAGGCTGCCCTAAGGGGACATCCAAGTGGCAGGGAGGTGGAGTGAGTTACTGACCCAGCGCTGACTTCCAGGCTCAGCCCGCACCAGACTGGCGTCCGAGAGCCCCTGAGCCAGAAGCACCCAGAGCTGCTCCCACACACCTGCCCCACAGAACAGAAGAACAAAAGTAGTGCTCTAGGCCACTCTTAGGCATGAATAGAGAACTTGTCCTTTATTCACTGTTAATTCAGAAACTGGTAAAGCAGAGATCACGACTGTTCAGACTGACATAATTTAAGTGCAGACTGCGGTACTGTTTTGCTATCTACCTGTTTCCATTAAAATGACACATTTAATACCTATAATGAATAGACATCAATAAATTATAACACTAACAAACATACATCATGACCACTTTAAGTAGCTTTATAGTACCTCACTGCATGTATTACTACCATTTGTTTAACAAATTTCCTGCTGTTAGACATTTAGGTTGTTTTGAATTTTTCAATGTTATAAGTAATGCCACAAACAAAATCTTTTCTTTCCCAGGCCCTATCAAATTAGTTTCTGAAAACAAATTTCTAAAAGTACAATTACCGGAGTGGAGGGGCCGGACCTGTCTGAGACTCTGCACACACACCACCAGACCGCCCCTCTGGGAGGCTGGGCCAGCTGACGCTGCCACCCACACCCCCAGCAAGTATTTCCGTCTTTAACTTGGTCAGCACCGAAGGTGACAGACTCTGGAGAAACAGCACCAGAAGGAAGGTGCTGCTCCTGCCTTCACGCCGGCAGGCCACGCTGGCAACATAAGGTTTCGTGAAGAGGCCGTGGCAGTGGAACGAGGCATGAAACGAGGGTCAGAGTCAAAGAACAAGGTGCTTAACTCCCGACCTCCCAGGTGCCAGCGTTCTTTACAGCTGCAGGAATAAAGGCATAGCCACCGAGGGACGCTCTCTACTGCTTCTGCAGCGCCCTCTTCAGAAGGCTCATCTAGGTCCTATGAGGTGACCTACTCACCGACTAACTCAGAAACCTAGCTGGCAGCTAGCTCCACAGCCCAAGCACATCAGCACACAGGAGCGTGCACAGCCAGACAGGGCCCGGGTGAGGCAGGCCGGCGTCCAGGCACAGAGCTTACGGAGGCGCTCGCTCTCGGGGCTGTAACCCGAGCACCCTCGGTGCCTTGCTGGTCTCACCCAGGCTCTGCAGACAAGTCCAAAGAGAATTACACAAGTGGTCTCGTCCTTCTATTCCACCAGATCAAGAGTTCTTGACCTTACCTGCTGCAGGAAACACAGGTTTTTGGTCTCATCTGTGCAGGCTGCAGATAATTACATTCAAGAGAACAGATGCAGTGCTGCTGCTGGATAAAACAGTATAAAGTAAATAACACCAGTCCTGACAGTAAATTAACATTTTAAAATCTCATCTATGAAAACATCCCCATTTCACCTGAAGCCAGATCTGCGAGAAACAGCTCCATGTTCCGCTGCAACACAGACAGAGGAGAATGACAACACATACACCAAATGTCACCTTTTCCAAGTAAAGCAGCATGGAAATTTTTAAAGTTAACGTATTTTAGGTAAGACCTTCAATTACACAATAGAGGGCAGCTTTATAAAACTGGCCAATCAGAGTGCCTATCATCTGAAGAGTGGTCTAGACCAGTCAGAAGGGGAAACCACAATTACAGAGCTGGCCTCAGCAGCCCTGGAGCGCAGCTGACTGCAGGAGGCCAGCGGCACCCTAGTACCAAACCAGAAGACACAACGAGAAATGAACTACAGACGGATCTCTCTTATGAACATGGATGCAAAACCCCACACAAAATACCAGGAAACTGAACCCAACAATGTGTAGAAACAATTACGAATCACAGCAAAGTGGGACTTCTCCCAGGTGTGCAGGGCTGGTTTAAGCTCAGAAAGCCCTTAGTGCCATCCACCATGGCAACTGGCTAAAGAAAGTCGTACGATCCTATCAGCAGATGCGTTAAAAAGCATTTAACAGAACCCAACACCCATTCGTGATAAAAAGTCTCAGTGAACTAGTACTAGAGGGGAACTTCTGCTACTTGGTAAGGAGCCACCACAAACATCTACAGCTAATATCACACTTAATGGTGAGAAACTAGAAACTTCCCACTAAGACCGTGGAATAAGGCAAGGATGTCCTCTTGTCACCCCGTCTTTGACATCATACTGGAAGGCCTGGCTAATGTAGTAAAACAAGAAAAGGAAATAAAAAGGAAGATAGGGAAGAAAGAAAGAAAACTGTCTTTGGTCACAGATGGCATAATCGTCCACGTAGAAAGTCCCAAAGAATTAACAAAAAGCCCCCCAAAACTACTAAGGGATATAGCAACACTGCAGGACACAAGGTTAATAAACAAAAGTCAACTGTCATTCCATGTAGCAGCAATGAACAATTAAAATTTCAAATTAAAAAAAATGTTTCCACTATGGAAAGAATATTAAGGTTCCTCAAAAAATTAAAAACAGAACTTCTTCCTGATCCAGCAATCCCACTTCTCGGTATCTATCCAGTGCAAATGGAAACAGGACACAGAACAGGTATCTGCACCCTGATACTGCAGCACTACTCACAGTGATCAAGATACGAAACAACCTAAGCGTCCATCAAACAGATGAGTAGATAAAAAAGGTGTAGTGTGTGCACACAATGGAGTATTATCCACCCACAAAAAAGAAGGAATTCTGCCATTTTAAAAACATGGATGGACCTTGAGGGCCTTGTGCTAAGTGAAATATGCCGAAAGAGAGAGAGACAAGTACTGTATCATATCACTTATACACAGAGTCTTTAAAAAAAAAAAAAAGTCAAACATTTACAAACAGAGTAGAAAAGTATCTGTCAGGGGTCGAGGGGTGTGGAATAGGGAAAAATTGGTAAACCATAAATACAAAACTGCCTTCATATACACCAGCAACGAACAACTGGAATTTGAAATTTAAAACACAGGATCCGTGCACTCCAATGTTTATAGCGGCATACTTTACAATAGCCAAGGCGTAGAAACAACCTAAATGTCCATCAACAGATGAATGGATAAAGAAGTTGTGGTATATTTATAAAATGGAATACTACTCAGCCATAAAAAATGCCACCTGCAGCAACATGGATGGGCCTGGAGAATGTCATTCTAAGTGAAGTTAGCCAGAAAGAAAAAGAAAAATACCATATGATACCACTTATATGAAGAATCTAAAAAACAAAAGCAAAAAAACACACAAATGAACTTATTTGCAAAGCAGAAAAAGACTCACATACATAGAAAACAAACTTATGGTTACAGAGGAGGGATAAATTGGGAGTTAGGCATTTGCAGATGCTAACTACCATATATAAAATAGATAAACAACAAGTTAATACTGTACAGCACAGGAAACTACATTCAATATCTTGTAGTGACCTTTAATGAAAAATAACATGAAAAGGGATATGTGCACGTATACGTATGACTGAGACATGATGCTGTGCACCAGAAACTGACACGCTGCAAACTGACTATATTTCAATAAAATAATTAATTAAAGGGTAAAAAAAAAAAAACCCACAGTATCATTTATATCAGCATGAGAAAAATGATATACTTCAATCTAAATCTAACTACATATATATATATATATACTGAGATAGAAAGACATTGTCTACCTGAGGTAAACTACTGAAGCCTGATGCATGAGATGAAAGAACTAAAGTGCTAGAGAGACACCGCATGTTGGACAGGAAGATTCAGTACTGTCACGATCAGTTCTTCTTAACTTGCTTGACCTATAGATTCAACACAATCTCAGTCAAAACCCCAATAAGTTACTTTGTGAATATCAACAAACTGACTCAAGGCTGGTATGGAAAGGCAAAAGACCCAGAAGAGCCAACACAATGCTAAAACAACAACAACAACAATAATTGGGAGGACTGACACTACTCGACTTTCAAGACTTAATATAAAGCTACAGAAATCAAAACAGTATAGTATCGGCAAAAACAAAACAAACAACCCCAAAGAGACAAACAGACCAATGGAACAGAGTAGAGAGCCCAGAAACAGGCCCACAAAAATACAGCCAACTGATCTTTGACAAAGGAGCAAAGGTAATTCAATGAAGAAAGGACAGCTTTCCACCAAACATGTTGGAACAACTGGATATGTACCTGTGAAAACAGAAAAAAAGAAAATCTAGACCCAGACCTTAAAACCTTTCACAAAAATTAACCCAAATGGATCACAAAGATACCTAGATGAAAGATACAGAACTATAAAACTACTAGAAGCTAACACAGGAGAAGAGCTGGGTGACCTTGTGCTTGGAAATGACTTTTTAGACACAACATAAGAAACATACTGCATGAAAAAAAATTGGTAAAACTGGACTTCATTACAATTAAAAGCTTCTGCTCTGCAAAAGACTCTGCTAACTGAATGAAAAGACAAGCTAAAAACTGGGAGAAAGTATATCCAAAAGAAGTATCTGAAAAAAAGACTTGTATGTGTATAAAATACACAGAAATACACTAAAAACGTATATAAGGAACTCTTGAAACTCACCAGTAAGAAAACAAAGAATCCAATTAAAAAATGAGTCAAAGACCTCAACAGACACCCCGGCACAGAAGATACACAGAAAGCAAACAAGCACATCTGAAAAGACGCTCCACATCGTATGGCATCAGGGAACGCAGATCAGACCAGTCAGATACCACTACACACCTATCAGAACGGCCAAGATCAAACACTGACAACACCAAACCCTGGCGAGGACGTGACACAGCAGGAGCTGCAGTCACTGCGGGGTGGGGGGTGGGGGGATACAAAATGGTGCAGCCACTTTGGAAGACAGTTTGGTGGTTAGTTACAAAACTCAACACAACCTCAGCACAGGATCCAGCAATCGTGCTCCCAGCATTTACCCACAGGAGGTGAGAACTCTGCACACACAAAACCTGCATGTGGATGTTTACAGCAGCCTTACCACAACTGCTAAAACTTGGAGGCAACCAAGACGTCCTTCAGCAGATGAATGGATAAACTGGTACATCCAGACAATGGAATATTATTCAGCCATTTGGGGAGTGGGGATGGTATCAGTCAACAAAGAGCAACTTTAAAAGTTTATTCCTAAGAGAAAGAAGCCAGTCTGAAAAGGTCAAAACCCATAGAATGTACATCACGTGGCGTGAACCCTAATAAAAATTAAGGACTTAATAATTATACATCAACACACACGGCCCACTGGCACATGAAAAGATGCTCAATATTCCTAATTGTTAGCGACATGCAAATCAAAACTCACAGTCAAGTATCACTCACACCAGTCAGAACGGTCATCATTTAAAAGTCCACAAACAATAAATGCTGGAGAGTGTGGAGAAAAGGGAATCCTGCTACACTGTTGGTAGAAATGTAATTTGGTGCAGCCACTATGAAAAACAGTACGGTAAGTCCTTAAAAAACTAAAAATAGAGGAGGGAGGGTATAGCTCAAGTGGTAGAGCACATGCTTAGCATTCATGAGGCCCTGGGTTCAATCCTCAGCACCTCCCCTAAAAGTAAGTAAACCTGATTACCTCCCCCTCAAAAAACAACAACCAACACACACACACACACACAAACACACACACACACACACACAAAACCCTAAAAATAGAGTTAGCATATGATCCAGCAATCCCACTCCTGGACATACACCTGGAGAAAACTAATTCAAAAGGACACATGCACCCCAATGTTCACAGCAGCACTATTTACAATAGCCAAGACCTGGAAGCAACCAAATGTCCACCAACAGATGACTGGGTAAAGAAGTTGTGGTGTGTGCGCACGCGTTCGGAATGGAATACTACTCAGCCACAAAAAAGAATGAAATGCTATTTGTAGCAACATGGATGGACCACGAGATTATCATACTAAGTGAATTAAATCAAAGAAAGACAAACATCATATGTCATCACTCATATGTGGACTCTAAAAAAAATGATACAAATGAACTTATTTACAAAACAGAAATAGACTCAGACATAGAAAGCAAACTTACAGTTACCAAAGGGGAAAGTGGGTGGGGAGGGATAAATTAGGTTTGGGACTAGCAAATACAAACCTCTATATATAAACAGATAAATAACAAGGTCCTACTGTGTAGCAGAGGGAAATATATTCAATAGCTTATAATAATCTATAATGATAAAGAACATATATACATAGCTGAATCACTATGCTGTACACCAAAAACTAATACAACATTGTAAATCAACTATACTTCAATAAAATAAAAAAATAAAACTTTTTTTTAACTTAAAAACTTACGTATCAACATTGGTCAATCAACTGTAACAAACATATCACATTATGGCAAGAGGTAAATAACAGAGAAAACAACATGGGGTGGAGATGGAGTGTGTGAGAACTCTGTACGTTCCCAATTTCTGTAAACCTAAAACTTCTCTAAAAATGTCTGTTAATAAAAAGTTAAAAAACATGCAAGCTATCAAGCTACAAAGAGGCATGGAGAAAACTTAAATGCGTATTGCTAAGTGAAAGAAGCCAATCTGAAGAGGCTACACACAGTATGGTTTCAACCACAGGCCGTTCTAGAAAAAGCAAAACTATGGAGACAGTAAAAAGATCAGTGGTGGCAGAGGGGAGGAGGGGTAAGGGGGAGGATGGAGAGGTAAAGAACAGCGAATTTTTAGGGCAACAAACGATTGCATGTGATACTGTACTGGTGGCTAATGTCATTACACAACTCTTCAAAACCCACACAAAGTACAACATACAGAATGAACTTTCCTGTACTGATGCCGGCTCATCAGTCGTAACAAATGAAGCACACTAAGGCAACATGGTGGTAACGGGAAGTGTGAGGTGGAGGAGGAGACATGAGGAAACTCGATCTTCTGTAAACCTAAAAATTCTCTATAAAATAAAGTACATCCATTTTTTAAAGCAATGGACAAACATTAAGGAAATATTAATTCCACTGCCATGCTTACCTCAACTATCCATGGAAAGGTAGAAAGGAAATTTTAATTTCCTTCCTCCTGTCTTTAAACTTTGCTATTTCCACATCCATTTCTTTTCTTTAAATCCTGAACTATTTCCCTCCTCTGCTCACACCTGATCCCTCCACTCTTGCCTCCCCCAGGACTGACAGCACTGCCGCCCCCTCTCCTAGCTCCTTTGCTGGTCAATACACCTGCTCAAGTTTCTCCCGCCCCAAAGAAACTGAAACCTTGCTTTGCACCCCGGGTGCAGCCTTCTTCCACTTTTCAAAAAGAGTCCACCCGCTTTGGGACTTCCTGTCACCTCTCAATGAGCTGCAGTCTGATTCCCACCCCGCCCCCACCCTGCTCCCCTGGAATATGCTCCCTCCAAGGTTCCCCAGGTCTTCCCGTGTCACCTCCCCGCAGCACCCGGCACTGCGGTCACTCCTCTTCCCCTGCCTGACCTGTGATTCTTTGCTAAGCACTCCCTTCACTTATTAACTGTCGTCCCACAAGACCCCCCTCCGCGCCTTCTCCCTAGATGACTTCACCTATCTGCTTTTAATGCCCAAACCTGCGCACCTAGCCCAGATTTCTCCTCCGTTTCACACGTGTGCCTGTTAGCCCCACTCCGTCCACAGGAACTGAGACATTTCATCCAACAGCCACCCCCCTCTTGGAGAGTGGACCTCCCGCCCCTCACACCTAGACTGCTCGACTTGTACCGGACTCCAACGCCTTCTCCAGACTCTGCTTGTGAGAGGAAAGCCTGACTTAGGCCCATCAGATTCCCCCTCCTGAGAAGTGGAACTGAGATTCACTTGTTTCAACTGGACCAGAACTAGGAAATCACATCCCGCCAAGATCCTGTGCAATGGAAAGGGAGGAAGCTGCTCTGCAGAGCGCCGAGCAGCAAGGACACCGCGCAGCCCAGGCGAAGGACTGAGAGCTGCCACATGCCAAGGTGCTGATGGCTTGGTATCTGGGTATGGTTCTGCCACGACATTCCGTGAGGTACCTACTAAGCTAGCTTCAGTGGATTTCCATACTTGTAATCAAATGATCCCTAAGATAATCTTCTACGCAGTAGGAAGAAAAGAAAAGAACACTGCCAATAAACTATGTCATGCCATCAAGATGTGTCCCGACTTCAGAATATTACGAAATGGAAACCTGTGGGACTTAGAATCAGTGGAACCGAGTATAGATCTACCCCTTACACCCCTCCGCCCACCTGGAATACTTCCGTCTCCCACCGGCCTAACTCCCCCCACCCCTCAGGACTGAGCCCCAGCCAACTCTCCCCTTTCCCGAGTCAGCCCAAGGGAAAGCCAGATGTGGTAATTACTCTCTAGTGTTATTGAACTTTTAATTAAGTTTTTTCTTCACAACTAGATTATAATGAAGGCATGGACTTCTCCTTACAACGTTTCAGACCCTACACAGAACCTTCACAAATAAACACTGAAAATATTTAATTTGAGGAGAAAAAAGATGTATTTACTCAAAAGGTGGCAACTACTCACTTTCCACTAAGCTTAAAAAAGGGAAGACTTCAAATAATTTAAGACATGGGGGAAAGAGCATTTTAAGGTTTTGTTTTTTAAATGAGACAAAGGACTCATGTTGCAACCAAAGAGCATTAAGGAAAATAAGCACATGCGGGTGTTTAAGGTCACTAGATGCTAAGAAACAAAATTAAAAACACAGGGAAACTACACAACCACCAGAACTGCCAGAAGCAGAAGGACTGACAACGCTAAGTGCTGGCAAGAAAGTGGGGCCACTGGAACCTCAGACACCGCAGACTTGCCACCTGGGGGGACACTGCGCCAGAGCTATACCCACGGGTCCTGTGACCCAGCACACAGGAGCACGTGTTCCCCAAGAGACACATACAAGTATGGACCAGCTGCAGTATGTCCAGATAAGGCAACAAAATGAGATGATGGATTCCACTTGTGAGACAGAAGAAACCACATCCAAAAAAAGGGGGACCCCAAGCACACTCAAAGTTCAACAGGCAAAACTAACCTATGGCAACAAAGGCTGGAACAGTAATTATCTTTGGGGAGGAAGAATTCAGGACAGAGGGAGCAGGAGGGAGCCTACAGCATGCTGGGAACGCTGCCTGGTGGCAGTGGTGGTCTTGGGGGTGGGTTCATATGTAAAAATCCTTCCAGCCAAACTTACAGGTAATCCCCCAGCATAGATTCCTGTACACCCAACCTCCTGCCAGTGTGACGGAGCTACAGTAGGCTCCTTCCTCTCCTCTCTCAGGAGAACTGCTCTCAGCTGAGGGGCCAGCAGGGTTCCAGTCCCACCCTCACCCGGGCAGCCTGCAGACAAAGACTAAATGGTAAGGAGATATAAAAATGCCAGCCCCCTTACCTCAAGGGGGCTGAAGCTGCACTTCAATCCAGAAGGCCCAGGTCCCCTGCCCTCTCCTCTTCTTGCCTCAACTTCACCTGCACAAGGATTTCCGCCTCAGGCTCCTCCAGGAGACACAAACACTTAACGCTTGTACCTCAATGAAAAGGAGTGGGGGGTAGGGGAGGAAAACTGTTTTGCACAGCTGAAAAGATGTGAAATCTCCCTTCAAGGTTCTGATCAATAGGGAACTATTATTTGACACAACATTGTAAAATGATTATAAATCAATAAAAAAATGTTAAAAAAAAAATAGGGAACTATTTTCCTCGAAGAAGAGATGTGTTACTCGGTGAGAAAACAAGACCAACACCCAGCAGGACATGCCGGGGCACTGCTCTGTGACAAATCAAAAGGTCCTACATCAACAAAGTGATGTGGACTCTAAGGTGGTGACCCGCCTGCCACTGGCTTGCTCTGTGTGTGTGCGATCACTCAAGGGCTCCTATCTTACCTGTAAACTAGATCTGAGCCTGAGGTTCTCCTTGGCCTCTTCCAAGAGCACAAATCCTTTGTTCTCATTTGGAATTTTCATGAGTACCCAAGCCACTGAATGTTAGCCACGCCAACTCTGCTGTACCAATACGGCACCTAGTCTGGTTCCTAGTTCTGCAGACAGCCACCTCCAGCCAATCGCCATCATTCAAAACCCAAAGCTAGAAAATTATCAGCACACTTCTTCCAACTCCCTACCAGGTTCCCCTCCTCCACCCTCAGAAACCATCAAATACAAAAAAAGAAAAAGAAACCCTCATGTGCACACCTCGACTGCACAACTTTTAAAGGAATAGCCTTAACATGGTTTTGAGCATCCACTTAGGGTCATGGGCCAACCTAACCTCAGGGTCACGTATCAGTTAGTAAATGTAGCATACAGAACATGCTAACAGAACACACGAACCATTTAAAGGGCCTTTTAGAAAATTATTTGGTAAACAATCAGCTAATTATATTCACTTAAACTGTTCAAACACCCTCAGCACGGGGTACGATACCTTTATTTTTTATCTGACAGAACTGAAACAGGTAGGAAAGGGATCCAGCGGAGAACTGGCGGAAAGCAAGCAAATGAAGCAACACTGGCATTGAACTACGGGCAACTCCACTGAATCAACAGACGGATGCCAGACGGGGCAGCAGAGCAGCTAGTCTGCCCACCCTTACTCGAAACCATGACCTAAGAATACCTGTAAGACCAACGGTAAACAAAAAAGTCCTAGAGTTTCTGCAGAAGTGTTTTCTGAAGGCGGGCAAAGAATAACTTTCACAGCCTTGGATTCAAACATGTGGCCGATGGTGAGGAGTTCTGCCTCAATTCCACAAACTGTTGTCGTTAAAACACACACTCTGCTCACTTTCCACTTCAGAAAACAGCCCTAGGCAATCAGTACGCGAGGTCAAGTGCGGTAAGTACCTGGGCTCATTTCTGAAAGAAGCACTGTCTCCTGCCCCGAGTTTTCCACCCAAATTTAAGTCTGCCGCCCTCAGCATCCTTGCAGCTTCTGGGCCACTCGGGCCCGCAAAGCCCTTCTCATCAGCCATCCTCCCAGACCTGCTTTCGGCCACTGGGACAGGTGACCCGGCAGCCGGCCTCCCGCGCCGGGGAAGGAGCCCGCGGGCCCCGCCCGCCCCCGCCCACCCCCCGCCCCGCTGCCCGGCCCCCGCCCGGTCCCTCCCGGCCCCCGCCCGAGGCCCCGCGGCGCCGCGCACACGCAGGCCGCCCTTACCTTCCGGCTCGCGCCTCCCAGGGACACCTTGGGCCTCGTTTTGAAATCCCCTTCGAAACTGAACATCTTTATAGCCTATCCCATCGGGGAGGAGCCCGACCCCGAGAGCAGCGGCTGGGCGGGGCGGCCCGGGGACGGTCCCCGGCGGGGGCAGCGCGGGGGACGGGTCCCGGCGGGGCGGGCGCGGCGGGGACGAGGCCGCGCCGGGAAAGGACCCCGAGCCCGCCCCGGGCGCTCGGCCCGCCCGGCCTGCCCTCGGCGGGAGGGGCGGCGACACTGGGGGGCGGCCCGCCGCCGCCTGCCCCTCATCCACGCGTCCCGCTGCTCCGGCCGAGCCCGAGCGCCGGCAGGGCCGCGGACCCCGCGCCTGCACCGGGAGCAGCGCCGGGAGGAAAGATGGCCGCCGCCGCCGCAGCCGTGCGCCGCCCCGGCGGCGTGCGCGAGCCCGACACCGACGCCGCGGCGCTCCCCCGGCGGCCGCCCGCGTGCGCGCGCCCGCACGGACGGCGCGTCGGAGCGTGGGAAGGCGCCGCGGCGCGCGGGCTCTGCACCCGGCGACGGGGGCGGGGCCGGACGAGGGGCGGGGCCATGGGGGCGCGGGGCCGGGGTGGCCTAGGTGCGGCGCAGGTGCCGCGGGGGCGTGTCGGGGTCGGGCACGAGTAGTCGGTGCGCCTGGGCACGGGGCAGCCTTCTCCCGGGGGCGCGCGGCCCTAGGGATGCTGGCGAGCTCCGCGCCCGCTGCGCTCCGAGGACGGGTGCCCCTAGGGGTTGATGGGCGCCAGGACCCCGAAGCCGGACTCGGATTTTGTTTGTGCGCATTTCCCAGAAGCGGGATCGGAGCTCTCGATAAAAAACCACCCTTGATTGATCTGAGGAAAAAGATCGCTTTTATTACTCGACTCCCTTAGGGAGTGCGTACACTTAACGTTGAGACCCAGCTCATGTGCTAACTCCGTGCACAAGTACGCATGTGCATCATACACACACACGGATAAATACACAGCACGTACATACACATGCATAGAAGTGCATATCATGTACACACATACACATACATAAATGTGTCACATGCACATAAACAGACACAAATACATATCAGACATACATATAAAGATAACATATACACAGAGAACTTGTATCAGATGCACATACACATACATACCACATACATTTGCATAAAAGTCTATATCATGTATATGTATATATACATACATAAATGTCACATGCACATATATACACAAATACATATCAGACACATACGTAAGGGTATATACATATACATATATACACAGAGAACTATGTATCATATACATATATACATAAATATGTATCATATACATACATTTCATATACATATGACTGAAACCAAAATCTTAAAAACTTTTATCATTACTGTGTGGGATGCACTATTTTTTACTCTGTTGTCTTTTTTTTTAATACTAGTTGCAAATCACTAAGTACATTTCACAACCCATTAATGGGTTTCAATGTCATTCTGAACAATTCTGCCATTCACACACACACACACACACACACACACACACACAATATGTATGCATGTGAATTAGATCATAGCAGTCAGGATCAAAAAACTTTAAAAGCCACTGACTAGTGCAGTTTCCCAGTTAATATATAAGCTACTCTATGTCAAGAAATCCTTGATTCATCAAAAATGTCCAAATTTTATCAATGTGGAAATTTTACAGATTTTATAAATAAATCGTCACAGTTTTTTTAACCTGTCAGATGAGCAAAGATTTAAAATATTGGTAATGTCCAGTAAGTAAATATTTGTAAAATGTTAATAAAGTATTTTATTTTATATAGATTATATTAGTAAAATATTAGGTTTTTTAAAGTCAGTAAAATATTGGTAATATTCCTCAGTAAATAAGTCCACACTGAGGTCTCAGGTTTTGCCCCAAGGTCAGGGCCACAAGTGAGGAGAAGGAAACCCATTTAACTGGACCACCAAGCCTAGTTCTCCAGTATCAGCTTTCTTGGTAATTAAGATATGTTGCCTCCATCTACCGGGTAATTTTCAAAATTTCTACATTGGCCAAGGACATGTCTGTCGATATTTTTTAGTTTCCTATCATTGCTATAACAAATTAGCACAAACGTAGTGGCTTCAACAACGCAAACGTATTATCTCACCGTTCTGGAGGTCAGAACCTCACTGGGCTAGCATCAAGGTGTCTGCAGGACTCTATTCCTCCTGAGGAGTAGGCCTAACCTGTTATCTCACCATTGCCCTGGTGTCGGGCACTTAAGTTGACACCATTTTGTCATTGCTACAAATTTTGCTGCAAGAACTTCCTCGCACACAAGAGCGAGTTCTTCCTGCAGGAAAGACTCCCCAAAGCAGGGAGCTGCATTGCAGGCAGCAGGCTCACCCTGGCAGGGTCCGCAGAGCATACACCCCTCTGCTTTGGGGCCATCCTGGTGACCCCTGGGAGTGCTGGCTCCAGTGCCTCTAGAGTGAGTCCAAAGAGAACGTTCAATAAATTAACACCAAGGTCACTGGACACCCCAGGCTGGAAATTTACTCTTTCCATTTACCATCCCAAATTATGCCCAGCCACATTGACCAGTGCATTCACCAGAGCTCATGCAATGAGCTTAAATGATCACATTTAGATTCTCCAACAATAAAATGCCAAGAAAGTTCCAATGAGTAAAACTGTAAAGGAATACACAGAAAATTTTGTCGCCAACATAGGGATGGTTGTTACTGATCAGAGAAGACCTTGGAGCGAGAGTGGAGGTTACTGGCAACGTTGTTTCTCAATGTTCAACAATGTTTCCCCACGCATGGTCTTCCCAGGGGAGTCTGCTTTGGTACTGTGCTTTAAAATGTTGATGTATGCTTAATACACTTTCTGTGTGTGGAACGATTTTGATGATAACTTTCTTTTAGAAAAAGCAACTTCATTGTCTCAGTTCAGGCTGCTGTGACCGGCTGCCACAGGCTGGGTGGCTTATTTACAACAGAAATTCATTCCCCACAGTTCCAGAAGCTGAAGGCCCCAGATCAAGGCTGGAAGATTCGAGGTCGGGTGAGAACCCGCCTCCTGGTTCATAGCTGGTGACTTCCCTGTGTCCTCACGTGGGGGAAGGGACGAAGGAGCTCTCTGGAAGGGAGCCTCCTTTTATAAGGGCCCTAATCCCACTCGTGGAGGCTCCACCTCGTGATCTAATCACCTCCCAAGGGGCCCGCCTCCTAACACCATCACATTGCAGCTTAGGATTCAACATATGAATAGGGGTGGGGCACACATTCCATAACAATCATTAATAAAATGGGAACAATAAAATGCCGTAAATTTGAAGATACACTCCTCTCCCATTATCACGTTCCAGGGGAGGTTAAAGTACAAAAATTAAATCGTCTTGCAAGATTAAAGTGCAAAGGTGAAAAAGTCCAAAGGAATCAAAACGTGCAAAAACAGACAGAAATGAAAGAAGAAGAAAATTTGACCGTGAGAGCTGTCGATTTCACTTCCCCACTTTGAATGCTAAATAGACCATCCAGACAGAAGGTCAACAAGGAAGGAAGCCCCCCACGCCGCTCTCAGCCAACTTGACCTCACAGACGGTGGCGCACACCCAGCACCCGCAGCAGAACCCCTGCTCCTCCAGGGGCACGTGCCAGAGCAGGCGACAAAGCAGGTTCTCCAACCACAATGGGATGAAATTAGAAGTCCAGAATGGGGAAAATGTGGGAAACTCACAAATGTGGAAGTGAAATAGATGACTTCTAGGTAGCCCATGGGTCAAAGAAAAAGTCCAAAGGGAAACCAGCAAGTACTGTGAGGTGAGTGAAAAATTGAGATAACAGACCGGAGACCACAGCAGGGGTTCCACGTCAATTAAGGAAGGGTAGAGAAGACTGCAGGTTCCTAAAAACGCAGCGGCCGGATCCCTGCCAGATGCTCTCAGTTCCTGTCAGAAGTGTAATTACACACTGACCTGAGGGATGGGGAGTTTGGCCTGTGCAAACTCTCCCTTTCAGAAAGTGGTGCTCCAGACACGGTGGCCTTCCATCTTGCAAACTTCACAGATCTGTGTGCTGGCAGACCCAATAGCCAGACTTGAGTGCCTTTCTCTCCTCGCCCAAATATCCCAAACCCCTGAGCTCTTTGCCCCTGAATGTCTCTGATGCTGGGTGCCCACTGAGTGTGAGCTCTGCCCGGGACATCGGCTGCACGTTGGCTGCACGGGGAGCCGTTTCGAGCCACGACAGCCCTCTGCCTGTGGCCCCTTGCTTAGGGAAGCTTCCTCCTACCCCACGTTGGCTCCAGCTGAGATTCCCAAGCTGAGCCTTCTGTGGGAGTTGCCATGGGAGCACCAGGAGCCCTTCCCTCTGTCTGCCCTCCTCTGGTCACTGTCCTTCCCCACCCAGCACATTCCACGCCTTGAGCTGCAGTTGAGGCCATGCTGCTGCGGCTGCCGGACCGCCCTCCTCCCGAGAACCCAGGCTAGGGGGCTCAGTTGCCCTCCCAAGCCAGTCCTTCGCCCAGGGTCTTGCCTGCTGCAGGATCAGCACAGTCTGAGCACATGTGGTATTCTCAGGTGGGCCATGCCACTTCAGCTGCAGTCACCCAATAAGGTCAGCATTGCAGGTGGCCCCAGACCAGCATCCTCTTCCCCTGTGGCAGCAAAGTGCCAGCTGTACAGTGGCAGGAAGTAGCTGCCTAGCAGGCTGGGAGCGGCCCAGCCCTGGGAAGAGCCACCCTGGTGAGCTAGGGCTCAGGGTGCTGCTCTGAAGCCCAGGGGCACATGCCGATGCCCCGCCAGGCCTGTGTCCTCAGAGGTGCATTTGTAACTTTATGTAGGACCACGTCCTCCTGGAGAGAGAGGGGTCCTAGCTGGGCGGTGACCTGGAGGGGCAGGGACATAGGTCACGAAGACAAGGGAGGCAGAGGGAGCCATGGGGCAGGGCCGGCTGGTCTCATGGCTGGATGGGAAGCAGGAGGCAGGTGCATGCGGAGGGAAGCCCAGAGATGCTGATTCCACATGGGCCGGCTTATGTTCATCAGGGGCACCTTTTCTGTTCTTTGTCATCAAGCTCTTTATGATTAAGGACTATGAATAGTAGCTTTCCGTTGGGCATCACACTGAAAACTGCAGGGATTTTTATTATGTAACTCCTTACGGCTGGCTGGAGGAAGAGAGTTAGCAGTTTGACTGCTGGCCAGCACGGAGCAGCTGGGATTCAAATCCAGAATCCCTGTGTAACTCCAAAGCCAGTGCTTCCCCTGAAACACATCACTTTATAATCTATGGTCTGCCAGGGTTTAATTTCTAGCAACATAAAGAGGCTTTGGCTCAAAGGTTTCCATAAAACGTTTTTTTCGTTTGTTTGTTTACTCTGGGGGGAAAAAGTGCTGTAAAACTAGCCGACTTTGTAAAGACAATATTGCAAAGAGCACTTCACTTAAGTACCTCCTGATAGTTACACATCAGGGCAGCAGTCCGCTGCCAAAGAATGAAGACATTTTATTTAAAATTACACTGGCGCAAGACCATCAAAGTATCCTTAACATTTTCATTAAATTGAGATACGGATATACTTAGGGTAGTAAATCTCTTCTGATACAAAGAGTGCGTTTGAGAGCCAAGGTTCAAAAGAAAATCCAGAAACACGGACACCTTGTTCAGAGCCCTCAACGTGCAGCCCGGCCACACGGTCAGCGGCAACTGGATCAGGATCTATGAGGGTGAGCCTCCAGCTGCGCCCTCGCTGAGGTCTGCACCAGCACCTTGGGCAGCGGGCGTCGGCAGGGGTGGAGACAGCCAGACTGTCACTCCCGGATCCCAAGGGGACAGGGCGTGGGCGCACCCTGGGGGGCCACAGGGGAGGCACCAGAGCAGGGCAGGAGGGTCAGGAGGTTCAGGGGGCAGGGGTGGGGGGGAGCACTCACTGTGGCTTCTGCGGGAAGGAACGAGCAAGGCAGTGCCAGCAGGCTCAGGACTGGCCCGTGGGAATTATTTCCGCTGACCCTGGGGCACAGGGGCTGCCCCTCCTGGTTGAGACCTGCCCGGAGCCTGGTGGAGAAGGGGAGGATGGGGTGTGGACCCTGCAGTGCTCATTTGCGATTGTAACGTGCACTCACGGGTGAACGGGTGTTGCTGTCTGTGGGAACTGGCTAACCCTGCGGGAGCAGTCCGTCTCCAGCGCCATTGAGCCCCAGAGGCAGGCCCCCCAGCCCCCGCCAGCTGACAGGCAGGAGAGGGCAGCACGTAGGCTGTGGAGACTTCCATGGGCACAGGCCCGCAGGAGACCTTGAGGGACAGCCGCCCAGCTAACCGGCCCCAAATTCCCCACCTCCAGGCACTGAGGTGCTGGATGTTTATTGTTTTAAGTCACCAAGTGCCGGGGCAATTTGTCAGGCAGTGATACATTGCTGACCCACAGCTGGGTCTGTGAGGTGTTGGCAAGGCCAGGCCTGTGGGCCTGGGGAGCAGTCAAGCTGGAGCTCAGCAGTGCATTTACAGCACTCGGACCCCAAGTGCTGGAACCGGTTTCTAGTCAGTTCCAGGGATTTCCAGACGGACGTCCAGTGCTGGTGGGGCTGGACTCCTGCACCTGTGCTCTGCTCTGCAGACGCCCGCCTAACGGGGAAACGGCCAGTGACCGAGGAGGGGGCTGAGGTGACCACAGGGTCCTCCCAACCAGAGGGTCTGAACAGATGCAACGACACCTCCAAGCCTGCGCTGTGCCCCTGCGTCACCCGGGGCCACCCTGACACTTGTAAGAAAGTTTCGTCGTAACTCACCTGCTTCTGAAATGCCTGCTCTGCTCCACTCACCCCTGTCTCACTGGTCATACCTGGACTCTGCTCAGAGAGCACTCAGGGTCCGCACAAGGCCGCCGGAGATTTCCCACCAGCTGGAGGGGCCGTGGGGAGAGTGTGTCCCAGGATGGGTTGGATTCATTTGAACTTTTTTTTAATGGAGGTACCGGGAATTGAACCCAGGACCTCATCAATGCTAAGCACGCGCTTTACCACTGAGCTCTACCCGCCCCAGCCATTTGAGCTTTTAAAGTTATTTGAAAATTATGAAACTTACAAAAAGGTCACCAGCACAGCTCCCTCGCTGCTCAATCGCTCTGTGTAACTGTCTCCCGACCCATTTGAGAGTAAGTTGCAGAGTTTCTTTTTCCCCCCAGTTTAGAGTCCAGTCGAAGAGCTGGCATTATGTTTATCCGCTGTGAATCTTCAACCTCATTTCATCAGAAGAGGTTACTTTCAAAAGATCGTTAAGAGCCGGCACACAGGGCACTTTGTGCTTCCTGTCTTGTTCTGACTTAGCCTCCATCCCTCCCCTGCCTCGCTTGCGCACGAACTTAAAACATGGCCACGTGTGGTATATTTTGAGCCCCGTTTTTTCCCTTAAAATGTGTCCAGGGCTAGAATAAAACGCGGTGCCTGTCTCACGTGAGAGCCAGGTCCTCCTGGGTTTCCGGCACAGGCAGGCGAGGCCCCTCTGCGCCCCTGAGCGACCCCCCCCCCCCCCCCGCCCCGGGCTGTCGGAGAGGCCCGCCCCCTGCCGCCTCACGGAGCGCTCACAGGCGCGCAGGCCGCGGGGCGCGCCCGCCGCAGAGCCTTCCGCACAGGCCTCCGCCGCGGCCCGCGCTCGGGGAGACGCCCTGGGCACGCGCCGGCTCCGCTCCTTCGGTCCCGGGCCCGCGCGCAGGCGGTGCCAGGCCTGCGAGGGGTCTGCGCCTGCCGCCGGCCCCGCCCGGGATGCCCTCCCGCCCGCTCCCCCGCGCGGGGCTCGGGCTCTGCGGGGCCGCCCCAGGCCGCCTGCCGTCTGATGGCGTCTGCCTCCGAGCGGACGTCCCTCCGCCTCTGCACCGGTTCCCCACGTTCAGGCTCGCGGGCCTTGCTCGTCTCCGCCAGTCCTGGAAGGCGTGGGGCGTGCCTGAGTTTCCGGTTAGCGGGTTCAGCTGGCATCCTACCCAGTGGAGCAGACACGTTGTCAGCCAGCACACGAGTCTCCTCCAAGTGCGGACTCCGTCAGTCCTCTCGGCCGTCCCAGCCTAACTCGAAAGCAAACATGTTTTCAGTAACAAACGATTGAAAGGCACACACAGTGTATTTCAAAGGTGACGGAGTCATCGTATCTTAATGTTACAAACAGAAGCTAATGCAGATGTGGCAGGCTGCTACGGCCGCAAAACATTTCTCGTCCACCTTCCAGAATCTTGCCACATAGCTTCCATTCAAGAGTCTAAAGAATGAGCTAACCTAACCTGATTTTACTCATGATTTTTTTATTGTGGTAAAATACCCACGACACAAGGTTTACCGTTTTAGCCGTTTTTTCAAGTGTACAGCTCACTGGCATTAAGTCCATTTACCTTGCTGTGCCACCATCCCTACCATCCACCCCAGAACTTGTTCATCTTCCCAAACTGAAGTGCTGTCCCATGAGCACTAATGCCCCTCGCCCCAGCCCCCAGCCCCTACTTTCTGTCTGTGTGAATGTGACCACTCTGGGTCCTCATGTAAGTAGAGTCATTTCGTGTTTGTCCTTTTGTGTCTGGCTTATTTCACTGAACATAGTGTCCTCAAGGTTCATCCATGTTGTAGCAGGTAACAGAATTTCCTTCCTTCTCATGGCTGAATAATATTCCCTTTATGGAGGGACCTCACTTAGTTTGTTCATTCATCTGCTGGGGGACACTTGGGTAGTTCCCACCTTCTGGCTGCTGTGGACAGTGCTCTGACCATTGGTGTCCAAGCATGTTTGAGTCCCTATTTTCAGTTTCTTTGGGCACACAGTGAAGAGTTGGGTAAAACTAAACTGTTAAGGGGGGAGGGTATAGCTCAGTGGTAAAGTGCATGCCTCGCATGCACGAGGTCCTGGGTTCAATCCCCAGTGCCTCTGTTAAAAATAAATAAATAAACTGAATCATCTCCCATCCAAAAACAAAACAACAATAACAACAACAACAAAAAAACTGAACTGTTAAGGTAAACGTCTCTGCTATGGCAAAATCACAGCCACAAAATGAAAACATGAAATCCAGTATGCACAGGAAAACAAAGGATGATTTAGTTGCTTTTCCACCCAAGACGGTTTCTCAGAGAACAATTGCAAGACTGTGGCTCCGCGGGTAAGAGGGACGCAGGGCTTCAGACGCATGAACGCTTCCCCCTGGAAACTGGAGACAGCACTGGTTCACAGTC
The DNA here is from genome assembly GCF_036321535.1 of Camelus dromedarius. Classification (NCBI taxonomy): domain Eukaryota; kingdom Metazoa; phylum Chordata; class Mammalia; order Artiodactyla; family Camelidae; genus Camelus; species Camelus dromedarius. The sequence continues at coordinate 1,198,244 of NC_087442.1, forward strand.
TGTTTAAGAGCACGAGCCCTGGGACTTTGTAATAAGAAAAATACACAGAGTGCAGTAGAGACAAACATTTCGAACGACAACTTAATCGTAGCCTGGAATCTGGCTTTTATAGTCACTTGTACACGAAACACAGCAACATGATAAATGGACGCGGAGCCATAAATTTCAAACTAGAAAGCAAGCCTCCTAAAGCCACCTGTGGCTCGTCTTCCAAATTAAATTTGCTAAGTAGGTTTATGATTGTATTTTTCCTGAGGAAGTGTGACTACTTAAAAATATTTTATGGATTTTTGAGACACAAAGACTGGCATACAGATATTAAATAGAAGTGGGATGGATAGGTGTGGATCTGGTCCAGCCCTCTCATTTTACAGATTAGAAAATCTGAGCTCAGAGAAGTCAAGAAAATTACTCAAATGGATGCAAATTCCAATTCTCATCCTTTACATTAATATCATGATGCCTTGTTTATTATCCTAAAATTATCTCAATCTTGTTTCAGAGAGAGCCTCCTTCCTGACATCTCAGGGCTGGGAGGGCCGTGAGCAAAGCACACAGAGGAGCAGCCAAGCCGGCTGCCCGCCCGGCGCCCTGGCCTGCGGTCTGCTTGTCTTCAGGTGGTGCCAGGAAGCCCTCTCTGTCAAGGGCACCTGCCCTGTGTCCTCATTTCCTAGATCTTGTGCCTTATCTGTTGATCTGGAAATAAGTGGCCAAGAATTACTGTTTCATCTGCTCAGGTGACATCATGGAAAGTTTTAAGGCTTCTTATTGGGGAAAATTTTAGACGTATGCAAAAGCAGAGACGTATCGTAAAACCTCACATACCGATTAACTTCAACAATTAGCAACCCGTCACTGGTCTTGTTGCCTCTGTGGTCACCTGCTTCCCCCACTCCCACCCATCCTCTTCCAGCCCCAGTTATTTTGAAGCTAACCCCAAATGCTGTATCATTTCATCCATAAGCATTTCAAGGTGGGTCACTAAAAGGCAAGGACTACTTTTTTCCCCTAAACCACAACTGCAGTTCCTTTGTCACACCCAAAGGGATTAAAAACAATGACTTAACTTGTGGGCATAAAATGTGCAGTGTGGGGAGTATAGTCAATAACTGTCATATCTTTGTATGGTGACCTTGTGACTAGACATCGTGGTGATCCTTTTGAAATGTATAGAAATATGGAGTCACTACATTGTGCACCAGGAACTAACATAGTGTTGTAGGTCAGTTATATGCGAAAAATAAACAGACTCATAGAAAAAGAGATCAGATTTGTGGTTATGAAGCAGATTGGGTGGAGGTGGTCGAGACGTACAAACTTCCAGTCACGAGACGTCTAAGCACCAAGGATGTAATGCATACGGGGAAGAAGCACTGCCGGAGGTCCTACGTGAAAGTTGTTAACAGAGTGCATCCTGAGTTCTCATCACAAGGACGTATTTTTTCCTTTTTTCCCCTTTGTATCCATGTGAGATGATGGACATTGACCAAACTTATTATAGTCATCATTTCATGGTATTTGTAAGTCAAGTCATGATGCTGGACACCTTAAATTGATACAGTGCTGTGTGTCAACTACATCTCATAAAACTGGAGGGGAGCAGTGAGCTAGCAGTGCACTGCAAATAACAGTAAATTGCTTAATCTGTCAAGTATCCAGGTAGGGTTTGGATTCCCTGATTGTCTAATAATTTTTCACTTTGTGTCAGGATTTAAATAAAGGTCACAGGTCACAATTTGTTGATATGTCTCTAAAGTTTCCTTTAATCTCTAGGTGCCCCCTTTATTTCTGTCTTTTTCAACAATTCATTTTCAAAGAGACCGGGAGGTGCTTTGCATGGAAAGCCCCACAGCGTGTTACGCAAACGCACCCCTCTGGTGGGGAGGAAGGTGCTCCCCTGGAGACGAGAAGTCGGATGGGGGCTGGGCCGCTGCAGGTTCAGTGTTTGGCAGGACTAGTTCCCAGGTGGCGTCGCACTGGTCACATTAACTGTCACCGTATCCCGGACGCCATGAGGGTTTGCCAAACAGAGGGATTTTGGTGTCTACATTCCAATCCATCCTTCTTCATTTCTAGTGAAAAACTGCTATCGAGAGGAACTTTCCCTCATCAGCATTCCGTAACCTGGTACAACGACTCTGGGAAGAGAGGGAAAGTGCTTCACTGGTTTTCCCTTCGGCCACTAGCTTTGAAAATGACACGTGTTTCCTGGGTACTCTCCAAATGTCGGCAGCTGTGCAATAAGGAACTTGGCTGGCCTTTTTCTGACCCCTTAGAGGGACACTCCAAGCCCCCCTGGGTCAGGGCGAGTCCTTGTTACTCCCGTGGACCACGCCTGACCGCTCATGCTAACGAGGCGGGGGGGGGGGCAGCCCCGGGAAAGACCCAGCGCGTCCTGGGCGGGCGCTGACCCGGGCCGAGGCGGCTGGGGAGCCAGGAAGCAGCCCTCTGTCAGCTCAGTCACACTGGGGTGCCGGGAGATCAGCGTCCCTGAGGACCGGGAAGCCTGCACGTGGGACACGCCCAGTCCTCACCCTGTGCCTCCTCACCAGTTTTTTATAAAGTATCAAAAAAACCCAAAAACCCCATGGTGGGCATGTTTTAGCCACTGCAACCGTCATCCTCACTAATGCTTGTACGACCCCAGCTTCGGCTGATGGGAGCCTCGCAGCCCCGGCTCCCAAGCCATCTGGCAGGACTCTTGCCATCTTTGATAGTGTCCTTGATCTGGAATGACAAGATATTCCAGGCTCAACTTATATAGTTCCTGCTTCATTTTTGACACAGTCCATCATTGTGTCTTCTGACCAAGACGCACTGCAGATGACAATACTGTAGGCAGACAAGTCGTTGCCATGGGGAGCTCCTCACTCTTCCACTTTTCTTGTGGAAGATTTCAAGTGCAAGCACAGAGCGCTTAGCAAATTCCTGTGTACACACCACCTAGATTTGGGAAATATTTCCCACTTTCGCTTCTCATCCTTTTTCCTTAAAGAAATAGGAGTGTCAGGTACCGTTGGAGATGCCTTCTTGCCTCCAGGTACCCCCCCCCCCCCCCGCAGAGGGAGTCGTGCATCCTACCTGTGTGTCCATGGATGGTATGGCTTGGAGTGTTGTTCTTTTATAGGCTATTTTTAATTTTTATCAAAGTAATATGTCAACATGGCTTTTGAAATCAAGTAACACCACAAGGCTTTAAACTAAAAGTAGGTCTCTTTTCCAACTCAACAGCAAAAGAGCAAAGAGTTCAATTAAAAAATGGGCAAAGGAACTGAATAGTCATTTCTCCAAAGAAGACAAGCCAATGGCCCTCAGATGTGTGAAAAGTGATCGACGGCACTTAATCATCAGGGAGATGCAAATCAAAGCCACGCTGAGATGTTGCCTCCTACTGGCCAGGCCAGCTATTATCAAAGTAAACAAAACAACGCTGGTAAGGAGGTGGAGAAGAGGGAACCCTTGTGCCCTGTTGGTAGGGACGTAAATTGATGCAGCCACTGTGAAAAGCAGTACAAGTTTCTTCAAAAAATTAAAAACAGAACTACCAAATGGTTCAGCAACCCCACTCCTAGAAACGTGCCCGACGGAAACGGAACAAGGCTCTGCAGGGGCCGTCTGTACTCGCACGCTCACTGAGGCACTATTCACATTCGTTCTTCAATGCACGAATACATACAGAAAATCTGGTGTATATTTTATGTACAGTATATACGTATACACACATATGTATGATGGAATGCTATTCAGCCTTTAAAAATAAGGAAATACTGCCATGATAAAGTATGCAAATACTGTTTGCAGCGTCATGGATGAAGCTGGAGGACATTATGCACTAAATATGTACAGCTTTTTGTATATTTAAAAAACATTTTTTTAAAATTAGGTCTCTACCCCACCCTACCCCCAATCCCACAGGTGGCCATTTTCAGTTCTTTCAGTGTTTTTATTTTGTTTTCTTTAAGTTTTTTAAAAAATAATTTATTCTTATTTTTTAATAAGGCGGTGGGGGGGTTAGGTTTATTTATTTATTTTTTAAATGGAGGGACTGGGGATTGAACCCAGGACCTCGTGCCTGCTAAGCATGTGCTCTGTCCCTGAGCTCTACCCTCCCCCACCAATTCTTCTGGTTTTGATTCCAGTTGTTTCCTCCCAGTTTCTGTATAATGTGCACCTGCCGCCATCTCTTGACTCTGCCATCTTCAGCACTCTTACATCACGATGACGTCATGTTGTGGCTGAGGATTTTAGCTCTCCGACACCACCTGCACCCCCCTTTTCCCAAGACAGGTAACTCACAATTTTATATTACATCTGGGCTTAGTGATTTCATCATAGTGATCCTGTAAATACCGTCAGTGCTGAACCGAGTTCCGTGCCAGCGCTGTCCAGCAGGATGTTCTGTGGAGACGGAGACACTCTGCATCCGAGCTGTGTGATACCAGGTGTGTGTGGCTGTGAGCTTTGGTGACCAGCACAGCTGAGGAACCCACTCTTATTTCATTCCAGTTAATTAAAGTGGAAGTACACACTTGCATCTCTTGGCTGTCATGGGGGGAGCACAGTAAATCTATACTGTGAATTCCCTTTTTTGTGTAACTTTTCCCCCTGCAGTTAATAACTGTCCACATTTTTGCGCCTTCCCTTTTCTGTGAGATATGTCCGTTTCCTCGCCTCCCACGGCCCTGTGTCCTGTCCCGCACAGTGCCCAGTGCCCTGCTGGTGCAGCTACCCTGTGAGCCACATGTCCCCGGGGGCTGCACAGCTGTTGCTTCTGGAAACGCTGCAATTGCTCGGGAAGAATCTAAGAGAAGTGGATCTGGCAAGATCGCCAGTCCCTGAACGTCTTCCTCTGTGCTCGCCCACGACCGCAGTGTGCGTGCATGTAGGACAGCGTGCCCGTTGTCGTGTCGCTCGCCCTGTCGTGTCGTGTCGTCTCGGGGATGCGATGAGGCTGCGGCCCCCGTCCCTTGCACGTGACTGTGTCTTTTCTCTCTGGAGTCGTTCGGGATCCTCCCCCTAGTGGTGTGTACCTCACACCACGCGGGGCCTGTCACGTTCGTGACTCAGGGATGTTGAAAGGGCCCTTTCAGTCTCAACCTTGTGCCTTTCCGCTCTGGGGAACGGCCTCAGCTACCCCTTTGATGACTCCCTCCTGCCTTCCCTCTGCTTCCTCCTTCAAAGCGGTCACTTCAGTCTGAGGTCGGGCTCCCGGGTGCCTCTGGCCCTGCCAAGCTCTCTGGCCGGCTCTGTCTGGCAGAGCTCCCCAGCCGTTCTCTCGTGTGCTTTCCCGTTATCTCTGTGCTGGCCTCTGGTTGTCACTCACGGTTCTCCTGCGCCTCGGAGCTGCCACGTTCTGCCTCGTTGGTCGGAAGGTCCTGTCATTTCTTCGGAGGTCTTCTCCCTCTCCTTCCATTGTCTCTGTCTCTCCTGAGACCATTCTATCCTTTTACTGGTCTTCATCTCTCTCTGGCCTGTGAGAAGCGTGCCATGATGTTCTTGGCTGTCCCTTCGATGGGTGAAGACGCTGATGCCCTTGTGGGAGTCCTGCGGTGGAGGGACAGTGCCCGGTGGGGGGCGGACTCTTCCACAGGAAGACGCCTCCGCGGTCGGTGGCTTTTGTGTTCTCTGTCAGAAACCCCCAGAGGGCAACATCATTTCCTCCAGAGTTCAGTGTGTCCAGAGCAGGACGCTCCGGGCTCCTGCCCCAGGGGTGTAGAGCTGCACTGTCCTTTCAAGAGCTGCAGGGGGTGTGGGGGGGGGGCTCGTGGGCTGCTAACTGCCTGGGTGCCACGGCCGCACCTCACTTCCCGCCCCCACGTGCCTAGTTCCCAATCCGGGGTCTCCCTGATTCAAGTTCTCCAAATAATAAAACTGCAAACCCCTGGATGAATGGCGACTGTTGCCTGTCTGTGGGGGGTGGGAACTGGGGCTCACTGGTCCTTATACAGACTTTCAAGCCACACTCGTGTTTGAAGTGCGGAGAAGACAGGAGAGAAGAGGGGTGAGGCAGAGCCTTTGCTCTGTGCTCACCCTTCCCCGCCGGCCGCCTGTCCACATCCCAGGGCCGGGTCTGAGCTCACCGCGCACCTGGCCCCCGTGTATGCGCGGGGCCCTAGCAACCACCAACAAAGTCGGTGCTGGCGCTCAGGGAGCTCCTCACATGTCAGACACCGTCCCAGGCTCTGGGCAGACAAGACTGGAGGGTGGGGTGCTGACCGGGTGGCAGGGGGGGTGCCCTAAAAATGGTCAGGAAAGCTTCTTCCAGAGAAGGTCAGAAAAGATGACTTTTGAATGAGACCTGAGTGTTCGCAGGAATCACCCCCGACAAGATTTGGAAGAAGAGGACTTAGGACCCAGGGAACAGCCCAGAGGGAATACTCTGAGGCCAGAGCAGTTTGGGCCTGAACCCGTCATTGGGAGAGGATGTTGGGCCGACGGGCGGGGCCCGCCCTGGGAGGTCTAGGCTAAGACTGTGAACCAGAATCTGCCCCAAAGGAAGGGCCCTCTCCACCCCCAGCAGGAGGGTTTGGAGCAAGACAGGGACGAGGCTCTGCTTACGATTGATGATCTTCACCTTTCTTCTCAAATTACGGGCAAAACAGTCAAGGACTTTTGGAATATTCAGACTTACAAGGGAAGGAAATCCTGACACCTGCTACGGTGTGGATGAACCTGGAGGACACGGTGCTCAGTGAAGCAAGCTCGTCATCACAGGAGGACAGACACTGCGTCCACTTACCTGAGGCCCCTGGAGTGGTCAGATTCATAAAGACAGAAAGTAGATGGCGGGCGACAGGAGGGTGAGGGGCAGACGGGGACTCAGTGTTTGATGGGGATGGGGCTTTTGTGGAGATGAGGAGAGAGGTTCTGAGCGGATGGTGGGGATGGTTGCACAACAACGTGAATGTGCTTAATGTCACTGAACCGTGCATTTCAAAATGGCTAAGACGGTACGTTACATGCATTTTATCATAATTAAAATAGAAAGTAAAAATGAATGTTGAAACAGTCAAGGAATTGGAAGGGAGTTTTGAGAGCAATCGGAGAGAGGAGGTGCAGAAGAAGAGGTGGGTTCTCCGCCCTCCTCCCCACTCCCATCCCGGAGTTCCGCTCTCAGTGCGCCCATGCCTTCCGTCCGTCAGCCAAGGTGCCCCATCCTACCCCTTCTTCCCAAACCCCAGGGTCCCTGGGCCGACTCCCGGTCCTCCCTCCCCCTTTATTCCCTGTCTGTCCTTTTCTCCTCCCTCTTACCCTGGGGATGGCCAATGGCAAGGTGGATGGCATTCTGAGCTGAAGAATTTATTGATTCTGGAGGGAAGGAACCTTTCAAAGAAAGAAGTGAACAAAGTGAACCCGTAGCCCAAACACTCTCGATAGGTTCTCAGAAATCCTGATTCGTGGGTGTGGGTGAAGGGATGACAGGCTGGCTGGCAAAACCAGGCAAGCGGGGCGGCATCAACCTAAAACGCTTCCGCGGAGCCAAGGAAACCGTCGACATGATGGAAAGGCAGCTACGGAGTGGGAGAAAATACTTGCAAACCACACATCTCATAAGGGGTTGCTGTTCAAAATGTATAAGGAACTCATATGACTCAACAGCAAAAAACAGCCAGACTGAAAAACAAAGGACCCAAACAGACATTTTTCTAAAGAAGACACAGAAGTGGCCGCCAGGTACATGAAAAGATGCTCACATCACTAATCATCACGCAGATGCCGATCCAAACCACCGTGAGACACCCCCTCACCTGTCAGAATGGAGAGTACCAAAAACCCAAGAGATTATGAACGCTTGCAGGGATGTGGAGAAAAGGGAACCTTGTACGCTGTTGGCGGAAATGTAGACTGGCGCAGCCAGTACGGAAAACGGTACGCAGTTTCCTCAAAAAATTACAAATGGAACCTTGAGACTCAGCAGTCCTGCTTCTGGGTATTTGGCCGAAGGATGTAACGTCAGAATTCCGAAGATGTACGGGCACCCTCCTGCTCACTGCATGGCTGTCCCCCTTAACCAAGACATGGACACAACCCCAGTGTCCTTCAGTGGGCGAGCGGGGACACGTACACAACAGAACAGCATCGAGCCTCAGAAAAGAAGGAAATCCTGTCATTTGCGACAACGTGGACAGAGATGGAAGGCATTACACTGAAAAAGAAAAATCCAGTCACAAGACAAACACTGCATCATCTCACTTTCGTGTGGAATCTAAAAATAGTCAACCGCAGCGGGAGCGGAGAGCTCAGGCGCAGAGCGCGTGCTTAGCAAGCACAAGGCCCTGGGTTTGATCCCCAGTCCCTCCTACAAATCTAATTAAATTACCCCTCCCTGCTAAAAAAAAGAACATGAATTTAAAAACAGTCAAACACGTAGAAGCAGAGAGCGGCACGGAGGATGTCGGTCACCGGTGCGCAGCTTCAGCCAGTCGAGAGCACCTCTGAGGACGCAGTGCGCAGCCACGTGACTGCGGTGACCGCTCTGCTGTGCACTTGGAATCTGCTAAGAGGACGGCTCCTAAACTCAACCTGCTCGCACCACAGCAGCTGCCACGCAAAATGGCTCCTACGTGAGGGGACGGGTACCAGAGCTTTTTACGGCGTGTACGTGCGCTGAGCAGGGCGTCTCTGAGGCCCTGGGGCTGCCTGCGGCTGCGGCTCCTCCCGCGGCTTCGATCTGGTGGCACACTTGGAGGCCCCCCGAGATTCAGTCAGCTGACGGCCACAGCGAGCCCGGGCGCTCAGGTAAACGCTGGCGGACAGGAGGGCAGGCGTGTAAAAGCTCAGAGGAGGGGCATGTTCACATGGCTAATGTGCTTCTGAAGATACCAGAAGAGTAAGTGAATTTTGAAGGAAGAGGAAAACATCTCAATTTCTGTTGTTGGCAAAGCCCGTGTCTTCCTGAGCTACGTGCTAAAGTCATCGACCCTAAAAAGAAATGCATTTTCAGAAATTATTTTTAAAAGCCATGAGCTTTTCCAGGAGCCTCGAAGCATAAATCACGCCTTTCACAAAAACCCATAAAATACACTCAGCCTGAGCGATGAGATGAAATCCAGACAAACCTCATGATCACAGTCACCAGCCCTGAGTCCAGGCCTGGACAGGAGGCCGCTGCCGGGGTTCTCTGCTCTCGGACAAGCAATCCATAAACCAGGATCGCAACCTCGCCAAGTCTTTTGCTCTAGAAATTGACATTCCTGACACATTTTGACACGGCCTCGCTCTCTGGGACGTGTAATCTGTTCCACTGCTAAAGCAAGTTTCATCTCGTTTCCTTCTGACACGCTGTTAGGAATTTGGAAACTTGGAACAATTTGAACAGCATTTTGTCACCGAAGCAGCACCAATTTGAGATTTTCTCATATTACCTTGATCAGAAGCAGCACAGCCTCATGTCCGGAAGGAGCCGCACGTTACCGCCAGTAAATCAGACGCGTGGTGACAGTCGCCTTGCACAATAGCTGTACATCTGTCGTACCTGACGGGGCTCTAGGCCTGAGTTTGGGAAACCCTGGAACCTTCCCAAGGAATTCAGAGTCTTAAAATACAAACTGGACAAATTCTCAAGGTTAAAATAAATGTTTAACTCTCTTTGACTTAAAAGAAAGTATGAACATCATATTATGTGGCTGAGAAAAGGTGAATATATTGTGAGGGTGCACGGAAATGAAAATAGAAAGTAGAGAATGTCGAAACCCAAACACAGAGAATGTCCCACCTATGTGACCAAAATGGCTCAATTATTCTGAGTAAGTGACTAGCCATTAACGCGTCAGACAATCTCAGACTGGCCCGTTGGTTGCTGCAGACAGTCTGAGTAAGCCAGAGAAGCCAGCGGGGGCCTCGGCAGAACATCAGTGCTGCAGCCAGAGGCTGAGCGAGCCCAAGCAAGAGAAGCAGGTGCTGGCGTCTGCAGGTGCCGCGGGGCCCCGCCGGGCGCTCCGTTCCCTGAGCATCAGGCTCGTCACTCCCCAGGGATTCTGGGCAGATCCTGATTCCAGTAAACGTTGCTCTCATGGAGCAAGGAGGGCTCTTGTTTTCAACTGCAGGAGGTGATGATGTCCGTGGTGGCTTAGTTTCCGGTGGTGGCTTAACAGACGACCACAAATTTCGTTTCTTAAAGCCGTGCTGTGTTACGTTTCATTTCTAAAGCTCAGAAGTCTGACTTGGGTCTCTGGGCTAAAATAAGTTTTCAGCAAGAATGGTTCCTTCTGCGATTTAGGGGAGAATCTGTTTTCTTACCTCTTCTGGCTCCTGGAGGCAGCCACGCTCCCTGCTCGAGGTCTCTGACTGGCCATCACGTCACTCCCGCCTCTGCTTCTCTGATCAACCCCCTGCCTCCCTCTTACAAGGACAACTCCCCCGTGTCTGCATCCTTAACATTCGCATCTGCAGTTGTTCCCTTTGTCCACAAGGTGACATACTCACAGGTTCTGGGGATTGTGACGTGGACACGATTGGGGGCCATCACCCCACCAACCATGAGTGCATTTCTTATTTAACGTATTTGGAACGGAGGTGGGTAGAGCTAGCAGTGGCAGAGTGTGTGCTCAGCACACATGTGGTCCTGGGTCCAAGCCCCAGAGCCTCCATTAACAAATAATAATAGTAAAGTAAAATCACGTTGAAGAAGGAGGGTTTTTTGGAAGCACCCGGGGGCAGAATTTAGTATCATCAGAGCAGAGGAGCGACCTGGTGGCACCTGAGGACATATGAAGGCAGCCCCTAACCTTGGCCGGAAGCCGGTGAGTGACTCCAGCCACGACTCGGTGCAGGGGGCTTCACAGACAAAACTGGAAGGATCTCTGAGACCAGGAACGGTGCCATTCAGCTCAGTCCACTGAGCAAAGTGTTTTTTGAGTGCCCACTGTGTGCTCTGAGGGACGGCCTGTCCTGAAGACGCTTACTGTCTCGTTCAAGGACACACAAAGCATTGACGATGGCCAGCCTGAGACGTGAGTGGGTAAGGACCTTGCTGGGGATGCGGGAGCCAAGGGAGCAAAGACGAGGGAACCGGGTCCCCTCATCCACCCACTCCACGCCTTGCCCATCACGGCCCCGAGGGCATCGTCCACCCCATTCCCGTCTGTCCACTGCTGCTCCTGAGCCCCGGACATGGCTGCCACCTGCCTGCCCCACAGACACCAGAACTCAACACAAGCGTGTTTCTAAAACCCTCTCCTTTCCTGGATTCCCTCCTGACACCATCCTCCCGGCCCTCAGCCAGGAGCCAGGGCTCCCCTAGACTCTGTTCTTCTGGTCTCTTCTCTTCCTGTCCCTGGACAGGCTGCCACCCACCCGATGTCTCTGTCCAGTCGATGTCTCCTTGCTCCGTCCACTCATCACCTGCTGCCCATGCCCTGCATCCCCAAGGCCTCTTACAGGCTGTTCCTCCTTTCCAGGCAAATCACCAGGTCTGGCAGAGTACACATCACTGAAGCTCGCAGTTGGCACCACTGTGTTTCGGGTCACGGTCTAAAGCCTGTCGGTGCCTGGGTGCCCTCATCACCTGCCTGGGCAGGGTGCCCTGTTCTTGTGGGTCTCGGGGGAGGCTCATCGGCCCTGGACCCAGCCCTTCTGCTGGTGTGGCCTCTGCTGAGAGTGGCCCAGCACCAGGGATGAGTGGATGCTGACCCCAGCTGCTCGGAGACCGCTCCTGGCAGAGGAGGAAGGCTCACCTGCCCGCACTGCCCACCAGGCGAGGGGCAGCCCTTCGGAGTCCATCACTCAGTCCCAGCTTCCTTCTCCAGCAGACCTGCCCTGGCCACTGGGCAGCCCACCCTGCCTCCTCTCCCACCAGCCTCCCCTGGGCCGACGTCAAGACTGATGGATCACAATGGCCACCACCTGGAACAGTCAGAAAAAAATGCCAAGCACCATTAAGAAACTTCTATTTTAAAATCAATTTTCACTGCGCAGACAAGAGGAAACCGGGCTCTGTCCTCATGGGCCTCCAGACGGCTGGATGGTGTTGGGTACCCACCGTCCGTCTCCGGTCACTTCTGGTCCAGGTTCTAGAGACGTAGTTCATGACCAGTTTCTAAACTGCCTGGAACAAAGTGATCTAGTGACCTCTTATCAGTGTGACGTGGGGCACACACGTGCAGCCCTCCCCGTGTGAAATAAATCAGGGCCCGTAATTAACAAGGACTGGTGCGATTGCCGGCGCAGGGAATTAGCTTGGGCACCACCTGCGGGATCACCCGGCACAGCGGTTACAATTAATGGATTTAATTTTAAACGCAAGGGCCTCCGCATCGAAGTGCTAAAGAAGTCCATTTTGGACTTCTTATGACTCTTTGATTGTAATTGATGTACCTGGGAATGGTGTCAGCGGTGCCCGTTTCCACACAGGTGCTGGGCCCCCTCAACACGCCCCACCCTGGCGGGTGATCGGCAGCGATAGGCAACATGGTTTTGATGAAATCCAAATTTATTAGGGTTATTAAAAGTCATTAATTATTTGGCACCATCCAGATTTCATTTGCTTCACCCTTAATGAAAATTGACAGCTTTACATTTTTACGTGTGAGGAGTGGGCTTTAGCTTTAAATGCTTCCTGTCCTGTTCCTATGGCTGTGGCCTCCCGTATCTTTCCCTCGTTCCTCCCCCGACCTTTACTCCCCCTTCCCCCTCTCTCCCCCCGTATTGATTTGCAGCCCTTTCCCTTTCAGACACATGGGTAATTTGTCTTCCCCTGCGCCCCTCTCCATGGGCCCTGTGGAAACTCCCCTCCAAACCCAAGGACAATGGTTTCGGGACAGAAGTGGGCTCCGAGGGCGTGAATCCAATTACCCAGCCTGGGGAGAAGCAGAGCCGAGAATTAAAAGCCCTGTTTCTGAAAAGGAGCACCGCCATTTCGTCTGGCAGTGCCCCTCCTGCTCGCATAACGTATCTGGGTGTTTAACAGCTTAGCTGGTGGCCGTGGAAGAAAACACAGCCGTCTGCGGGGTCACCTCTCACACAGGAGGCCGGGCCAGCCATCTGTCCCCTGCTGCCGGGCGGGTTTGCAAGTGAGGGTGTAAATGTCAGGGGAGCCCTGGTTGCGAGAGGCACCAATTGGGCAGGCGACTCAGGCTGGGAGAACTGAGGGCACGAGCCGCTGCTCTTGCTGCGCTGGTGTCGCCTGGTTTTCCTCCCAAACCAGCAAGGCTGCCTTGTGGAGGCCCGTGAAATCCATGCTGTGACCTCTGTCACAGGCAGACACTGCCTCTCACGAGCTAAGGGGGCCCCAGGTCACTCAGGATGTCTCGTGCGGTGGGCATTCCCGACTGTGAATAGAGGTCGACTCAGGGAGGGGGGAGTTGAATGAGCAAAATGAAAATCTTGGCAAAGTTCTGCCTGTACCTGTTCATTTTCTTCCTCTGGAACTGGAGAGGCACCTGCTAAAAGTGCAGACTTAGCCATCACAATTTACTCTGTATTATTTCCACTGTATGCACGTAGATAGATGCAAAAGAATCCTTTCAAAGAAACAAAATTTCCCCCATTGTCTATGCAGAAAAAGTAGAAATGAACTAAAGCAGTTATTTGTATCCTTCAGACAGAAAATGCTGTGACTCAGAAAAGAGTTTGCACCTGAATCCTTGGACTCTGCTCCGCTGAGTGGGCCCAGGGCCGGGGGGCGGTGTGGGGGGCACCGCCTCCCCGCTGCTTCCCCTCCCTCTGCTCCTGTCAACACGAACCCACCCGAAGGCTGCAATGCCCTCGATCGGAGGGACAGGCCTGGAATCAAGGCAGGAGTCTCTCCAAGTTCTTAGTTAAGATGAAAAACTCCCCGGGAACGCCGTCATGTGGGATCAAACAGGACAGTGAGGATTCTCAGCCTGGGCACTAGTGGTGTTTTGGAGCAAGAATCATTCTCCAAGGTGGGGTGGGGTGGGGTGGGGGCTGCCCGGGGCGGACGCTGGCAGCATCCCTGGTCTCGGGGCGGCGTGGTGCGCGGGCGCGGCTCCAGGCTGCGTGGGAACCGGGCGCTTGCGAAGGGCGTCCGCTCACCTCTCCTTTCCATTGCTTGCCGGAGCCAAAGCATTAGGAAACAGCAGTGAGGACCACATCCGACTTGAAGAAGCTCGTCTAGCGGAAAGGCGAGCGCAGGACTGAACCGCTGGTCTGGTCGGGGGGCAGGGGGGCACTGCGCCCTGAGCCCGTCCGCTCCCTCCGGGGGCCGCTTCCGAGACACAACTGGATGAGCTCCCGTGGCAGCTCCCGTGGCTCGGCCAGTGCTGCTGAGGTTTTCTCTTTTCGATTTGATTAGGAAATTGCAGGTTAAGAGCCCGCCGGTGCATGCTCACTCGGAGAATAGCAGGGTTAGTACAGACGAGGTGCAGCTATGCCCGACGGTCGCCGCGCCCCGACTCCCTCGGCCGGGCTGCTGGCTTCCCTCCCAGTCACTGGGTCAGAAAGGGGAGCGCCGGGGCTGGTCCCACAGGCCCCAGGAGTGACCTGGCCTGGCTTTGCGTGCCTCCCCTTCACGGCTGTGATGCGGCTGTTCCCCAGGGCACGTGGGCGGCGGGCACCCCGCACGGAGCCGCTCCCCGGCCCTGCCCCGCTCTCCTCCCGCAGACCCTGACGCCAGGAAGCCAGCTCGTCCCAGCCTTCCCTTTATAGGGTTTGAAGTTGGAGAGGCAACAGTAACTTCCCCCAAAGGCCCCGCCTGGTGACAGCTACCAATCTGGAGGCCCAGGGAGAACCAGCTCAGAGGACACAGCTAGGAGGGCCGTCTTCCTGCGGGGACGGCCTTCTGCGTCTGCTCTGGCCTGGCCCCCTCCTGCACGGGGTCGTAAGTGTTCCCCTGGTGAAGTGCAAGCACCAGCCCGTCCGCTAACGCCTCGGCGGGCATGTCTCAGACTCTGCGGGGAGAATGAGAGACCAGGCGGCTAAGCCGGCAGCGTTAGCAGGAGTGAAAGAAACGTTCCTTTCTTCTGTCTAATCAGAGGAGCCCCCCAGACGCCACGGGAAGAAGCGGACTGAAAGAACTCCAGGATGTCCCGGGACGTTCTTCAGGCCCGCGGCACACTGGACCACAGAAGGCCATCCCTGGGAAGGAGAAGGCCCGGGAGAGTGTGAGCCCCCGCACCAGGTCGGGTCCAGACACCCCCCGACTGTCCCGACAGCAGCCACCACCAGCCCCTGGCAGCGACGGGGAGAAGGGACCCTCTTCCCCACTTCGTCACCTGACTCAGGGACCGGTCCCCCATACCCAGTGACACAGACCACAGGACGGAGGGGAGAAGCGCGTCCTGTCCTTGCTGAGCTCTGGCGGCTCACGAGGGGAGCAGGAGGACCTCCTCGTCTGTGGTCACGGCCCTCAGCTCTCAGTCAGACTCCACAGCTTTAGAAAATGCTTTCCATGCTTAGCAGCCCTTTCTCCCAGTAGTCTGAGGTCCCCCTGGTGCCACTTTTAAGTACCGTTTCTCTCCTTATTTTCTATGTTTTCTCTTGTGGGGGCGGGGGAGGTAATTCAGTGTGTTTATTTATTTTGAGAGGAGGTGCCGGGGATTGAACCCAGGGCCTCACACGTGCTAAACGTGCGCTCCACCCCTGAGCTCTGCCCTCCACCTTACATTTATTCTCAAATATGCAAATGTTGAAGCCACAGCAGCTTGAGACTCAAGAAGAAAATCTGAATATAAATTTGAAGGAATTTCTGGCCCCCACATTTACCAGGGGCAGGTAGGCAGTAGGCTCAGGCCAGCCACAAGTGTGTTTCCTTTGACCCGTTCAGTGTTTTAGCGTTCTTCCTTTCACTTGAACGCTTAGAGGCCACTGTAGGTTTATTAACTGGCCTAATTCCAATATTGTTGTGTCTCAGGGAACAGGCAGGGGGCCCAAGGAGAGGAGGCGGGGTTGGGGGAGCAGACAAAACACACACAACACACACAGCACTGAAAAAGTTCCCCGTCACATACGGGCGCAGACATGGAGCCCCCAAACTTCTACAAATGGTAACGTCAAAGATCACGGATCACAGGTCACCGTGACAAACGTAACAATAATGAAAAGTTCAGACACCATGAGAATTACCCAGATATGACAGAGACACAAAGTGAGCAAATGCTGGTGGGGAAATGGCGCCAGCAGACGACCTGGTGTGGAGCCGCCACAAACCCTCAATCTGTGCGAAACGCAGCCTCGGGGAAGTCTCATAAAGCCGAGCGCAGCAGTTTTTGCTGAAACATCTGAAAGTAAATCGCAGACGTGACTTTTCACTCCTAACTACTCTGTCTCCTAAAGGGTGTGCAAGACCGCTGTACCGTTACCACAGCAAAGACAGCAGACAATTCCATAGCATCACGTGGTGCTCAGATGTCCCCAGCTGTGCCCTGAACAACTTCTAGAGCTGAATTTTAGAAGTTTTGACCCACTCAAGGTTCATATACCACACTGGGATGCCTCTTGGTTGATGTCTTTAATACGAGAACCCCCCAGCGGGGTTTTCAGGACCGAGTTGCTGGGAGAGGCCAGGCTGGGGTCTCGCCAGCTCTGCAGAGGCCCTGTTGTTTCCTCCTGATGTGATGCAGGCCAGCGTCTCAGGGAAGAGGGTGACACAGCTGAGGTCTACACTGAAGAGTGTTCTGTGGGATGCGTTTTTGAGGGACATGTGCCCCAGCTCCCTGACACTCGTCCCCCATGTGCTCTGGCCAGCACCCCCCCCCCCGCCTCCCTGGACTCTCTGTGTTGGACGGCTTCATTTCCCACAGCAAGAAGCCTGCAGTCAAGACCATGGTGGTGCAGCCGGGGAAGGGACACTTAACGCAGCCTGCTGGTCAAGCTCATCGTGTGTGAGCCAAGGCCACCCCACCACACCGACCCCTCTGGGGACTGAGGGACCTGCAATGCCAGGGTCAGGACGCCCCCAGGCCTGATGGCTCTGGGGTTTGGGGTTCTCAGAAAATTCATGAATTCTGCCAGAACTGCCAGAAACGCCAAACAAGCCACAACACGAGCTAATCTGTATATACAGCGCTCCATTTCCTAAACATTTTCCCATATATGATCTAATTTTCAAATGCCCTGTGGGGTAAGCGATATTAAGACGACTAATATTTCAGAAGAGCCAGCAGGTGATGCGGTGATGACAAAACACAGACAGCAATTTGGGCAAGTTATTCTGGGAACAGCGGCAGAGATGGGACAGCAGCTGGAAGGCAGGCAGTGTGGGGCCAAGAGGCGTTCGGTTATTATTTGTCCGAGGTGCGAGCTGCTTGAGCGTGCACCGCAGCGTGTTTGTCCATTAACCCGCTGAAGGGTATGTGGGTTGTTTCCAGTTCCTGGACATGAAAAATTAGCGAAGACTAGTATTTCATTTTACTGAAGAAAGTGACTTTGCAAAGATAAAAAAGACAGGAACCAGCACGAGGCAGTGAGAACCAAGGTGTGCGGGCCTCAGGCAGCATCGGGCAACCACCTTCTATGACCACAAACAGATAATAGAAAGATCTTTCTAGACTGGACCTCGGCCTGGCTGTGCTGATGGTCACTCGGAGGAGCACGGTTTCCATCCCCAGACAGCCCACGAACGAGCACCCAAGGAACAGGGTGAGGTGAAGGCTCACAGCAGCGCTCAGAGGGACCAGGACTGCCCACGGGGTCCCAGGGCGCCAGGGGAACGACTTTGGGGTGTCCTCGGCAGGATCGGTAGTTCTCAAGTAGCCCTGAATGGTGGCGGGTCCACACCTGAGTTGTCCATTGCAGCTTCCCAGGGAAGACAGAAGGGTAGAGTCAAGAGGGAGGGACGGAGGGCTGAAATCTAACAGAACAGCTGGAAGCATGTGGAACCCCCCAGCTTCACCCTGAGTCTGGATAAACATCCAAGTCTAGGTGTAGAAAGAAAACACAAAGGCCCTGTTCGCAAAGCTTTCCAGGTTATAAGAATGTTGGCCTTTGAAAGCCATTTGGGGTCAGGCTGAATGCATTCATTTAAAGACATACTGCTTTTGTTCAACATAGGATTTGTGCATGTGGAAGCAAAACACTGGGAAACCAGGAAAAAACAGCAGAAATCAGTCACTACTTACTCTGTATTCTGCCTTATATTTAAAAAGGGAGAGAGAGAAAGAAAAGAACACTTTCCCAGAGGTTTAGCTATAAATTTTGTGGTAAATAGGGCACCTATTAAATTAATTCTGTATGATATTATAGTGATTAGGTTTGCAGAAAAACCATCAGCTGAAGTGCGTTCCTGCTCCAGCCAGCGCGGTGGCCCAGTTTCCATCCGCTTCCCCCTGATGTCTGGGCACGGCTGGGAGTCCTCTGTCAAAGTTGGCTTCCAGGCGCTCCTGGGATTCTCAATTAGGTAGAAATTTTAGGAGCAACAAAAATTATGGGAGGAATGTAGCTTCATCAGTCATTTTCCCGCAGGAACAGTGGCAATTTGAAGAGTTTTAGCACTCTGAAGGTCAAGATTAAAAACCAAGTAATTTATTACCACTGATTTAGAGATTAACATGGTGCCAATTAATCAATTACTCAACGTGATGAATTGACGATTAATTGACATTTCAGCTCCAAGCTGGCAAAGCTTTTTGACTTCCATAGTGAATAATTGACATCTCTCAATCGCAAGGTTATGAGGATTTCCTCCAAGATCAAAACGAGAAGGAATAAAAAAGAATACATAAGGATAATCATCCCCCAAATTGTCACACAGGGCGAACCAGCGAGCCGTCGACGTCGCTGGACAGCCGGGCTCAGCATGAGGAGGACGAGGACCCTCTCTTCCTGGCGACTTAGGAGTGTCTGCCCAGGTTTATCCTCGTGCCTCTGCGAAACTCCCTGTTGCCTTGCGCCGCGAGCTCCGGGGCCGTCAGAGCCCTCGGCGGCAGCCCACAAACGAGGGGTTTCCTAAAGGGCTGACTGCGCCCGTTTAGATGGCCCTCTGAACAGCTCTCAGCGTTCAGTGCAGTCAGGCCAGACCCAAGGTCAAGACGACCACGTGCCAGTTGTCCAGCTGAGATCACACTGCTCCCTCCGGGGCTGAGTGTGGCGGGCTGGCCAGGGAGCCAGACGCCTGGGCAGTCAGCTAGGTCACGGAGAGTGGTCAGAGCTGGAAGGTCTGCTCTGAAGGCCAGGAGCCAACAGACACCTTGATGCCCAACAGACAGGTGGAGGGCCTCCCGGGAAGGGCATGTGAGGGAGGGTCGGGGACGCACGTGAGGTTTGGAAGAGACCTGGCTCTCCTCCTGGCTCCTGGACCCCCTTCCTGTCACCGGCCACGCTTGTTCCAGAGCCTGCCTGGCAGTGACTGCCTGACCTCTTGGACTCCTGACCTTGGCTTGTTCTGGGAGCCTCGGCCCCACAGCACCTGAGACCTGCGTTTCCCAACGCAGCCAAGACTCCTGATTCCCCTGAGGGGGAATCTTCTCAGGAAGAAGGAAGGAGCTGCTGCCACATTGGAACCACGGCGGGAACTGACACCAAGTCCAAGCTCATGCTGCTTGCTGCTCGACAGGCTGATAAATCCAGCAACGAGGTGCTGGGACAAGGAAGAGCGACTGTATTCGGAAAGCCAGCAGATCGAGAAGATGGTAGTTGGTGGACTAGTGTCCCAAAGAATCATCCTGCCTGTGTTAGAATTCAGGCTTCTCTTATACTAAAAGGAGAGGATGTAAAGTCTAGTCAGGACGTTTCCTGTGAGCTAAACAGAGGTTTTTTAGCTTAATGCTCATGACCTGGGAGGCAGGGTTCTCAGAGATGCTTCATTATGTGTAATTTAAGCTTACAGGCAACATCGCTTAAGTGACTAACTTCTACTGCGAAAGCAATGGAACACAAAGATGGAAGTAAAAGGAGCAGGTCCAGCGTGGGGTCAGTTACAGAGCAGCATTCAGCTTCTAAGAGCCTGAAGTCCACTCAGGCAAAGGCACGGCGGCTGCACTGCAAGGGAAGATGGAGTTCCTGACAAAAATACTGGCAAATGAAGTGACAGGAGACCATTTTAAATGTGTGCTACAGCCAGCAGACTTTCTGCCACCCACACGCACTCGTCTGAGCCCCCCAGTGAAGCCGCAGCCTCAGGGCCCGACAGCCCGTTTGCCCCCCAAGGCACTCTGCTGTTTCAAGGCTCGTGTCAACAAACTGCAAGGAGGTCAGGGAACACGTCCCCGTTGGGTGGGCACAGCTCGGGTGTAAGAACGCCCACAATAACGCCCACAGGTCCATTTCCCTTCCTCTCACTGTCTGCCCCACCCACGGGCTGCCTTCAGGCCGGCCAGCTTCCAGCGAAGGCAGAGGTGGAGGGCTGGTGCTTCGCTCAACAGTACAGTCAGGACCGGAAGCTGAGGCTGAGGTGGGGATGCTGGGGAGGGAGAGAGGCCACCAGCAGAAGTCATGGTCGAGGACTCAAGAGGTCAGTTATCACCAGGCAAGCGTTGGGAACAGGGCAACCGAGACAGGAGGAACAGAGGCCGTGAGAGTCAGGTTTACAGCAGAGAGGGGGCTGGAGCCGGCCAGAGTGGCTCCTGCCGATAGCCAGTCGTACCCAGGCGTGTGGGGCGACCACTGCTCGTCCAGCCCGGCTCACCGTGTCTCGTCCTTTTCTCATCACCGTGGTGAGCTCCTGTATTAGCCGGGAAGGCTACCAGTCACGAGTCAGAAAACCAGTTCAGCAGGGGCTCCCGTGCCCGGGACTGTGTCTCACACCGTGAGAAGTCCTGAGGTAGGTGACCCACGCAGGTGCGGCAGCTCACAGATGCTGCCAGGGGTGCAGGCTCCTTCTGTCTCTGCTCCATCCTCCCAGCGTGGCGGCTTCCAGACTCGGGCTTCTCGCCCAGTGGCTTCAAGGTGCAGGTCGCCTGTCCGGAGTGCACCTGCCCTCCTGGCAGGCGGGAGGAAGGGAGGGGAGGAGAGGGAAGGAAGGAGGGCTTCCTGGAAGTGCCCGGCTAGCGGAGCTTGCCCAGAAATTACAGCTGTCCTCCCCCTCGCGTCGCATTGGTCAGAACTGTGTCACACGGTCACCTGAACTTTCCCAGAAGTCACACCCGTGCTTCTCCTTGCATCCCCATTGGCCAGAACTGCATCACTTGGTCACATACCCCCCCCCCGAGTCTCCCCCATACTTCTACTCACACCCCATTGGTCAGAGTGTGTCACACGGCCACCAGGGCTTCACGGAGGTTTTGGAGAGCTAGTGTTTTAGTTAGGCACATTTCCCCTCCTCCAAAATCAGAGTTCTTTTTGTAAGGAAGGACCTGGGCCTTAAATGTGAGTGTCCCACTGGTATTACAGAGTCTCGTGAAATCTTGGGTGGAAGGTGAGAGGACAATTGGGTAGAGGAGGCATGAACACACAGTGTGTCACCACAGTCCCCTGAGCAGGGGCGACAGATCTCAGTCATGCCCACCACGGACTGTGACCTGGAAATTATGTCTCCACAGGGACGCTTAGCTTCCAGACCAAATTGTTCTTTAAGCAAATTAGAGATGGAGGCCAATTGCATCATTTCTCTTAATTAGCAAACCAATCTCTCTCAGAGGCTGGGAGTCCAAAAGTGAAATCGGTCATTCCAAGCTCGCTCTCAGCTCACCCTCCAAGCAGAGAGGGACAGGTATGGACCCAATGTGCCCTCCAAGCCCACCAGCGAGGATGGAGGCGGAGAACACAGGGGAGCATTGGCATTTAAGTGGCCTGTTAATGTCTGGACCCCTGAACAGTCACAGAACAGCAATAAAGGAGCTCTTCAAACGTTGCTGGAGACTGTCCATAAAGAGGATATAATGAAAAGGACGGCCCGAGTGTGCAAGGATAATACAGTTAATGTATTACTTCTTTTATTATTTTATCATCTTTCATTAATTGCTGGCAGCACGCCTGCAGGAGTTGGTTCCATGGAAAGGGCTTTTAGTTAAATGTCTTAAATGAAACGACCACTTAGAACCTGCGAACAAGGTTGAACCAAGGTTCACCTGACTTCAGTAAATCTTGTCTGAAGGGTACAGAGGCGGGAAGAAGGGGCTTCTTCTGGGACAGCCTGGCAGTGCCAGCACTGAGACACCCCGGAGCTGCTCGGAACTGCCTCTCTCAAGTTGGAGAGCACAAGGGTGTGATTTTTTTTTTAAAGTCCTTTCCCTACCGTCTGCCACCACTAATGTGCTGTGTGGTCCTGAAGATGTGACTTGCAATGTCTGAGCCTCAACTTCCTCACTCAGCAGAGACTTTCCCTGACACCAAGCTCATTAACTTGCTATTTCAGGGTCACCAGGTCATTATCAATTAGCGGGGAGGGTGATGAGGTTGGGAGGGAAGAGAGGTGTAACCCTAAACCAAGAGAAGGCTCTAGAACGTGGATGCCAGCTGCTCAGGACTGCTCTGAGGCCCCCCGACACTCGCTGATGCTCCCCTAGCGGTCCTTCATTCCTCCACATGCTCCCTCACCTCCCTGTAGACAGCAGAGTGCCAAGGAGCAGGCAGACCCTTGGTGCCAAGACGCTCCTGCCACGTGGGCACTTTGTAACCCATCTCTTCTTCCAGACAGTCTGGGGGAAAAAAAGCATTAAAATGCTGCCAACTCCTAATTTCAGCAACTTAACACTCCCGTCTTTTTGCACATCTCAGATCCCACCCCATTTCGTTCAAAGCAAACATTCACGGAGCTTGTCCTGCGTGCCTCACGCCGTGAGGGCGGCTGCAGAGATGCAAGGCACCAGGCGGCGTGAGCCTGACCTTCCGGGGTGCCTGCGGGACGGAGGCTGGGGACCCAAACGGGCTTGCAGGGAGGGAGGCCACAGCACGGGGTGACCAAGTGGGCGAGGAGGTGAAGGGAGAGGAAGGAGCCAAGGACCCTACTTTTAAGATTGTTTTTTAGTTTTACCTTTTTTGGAGGGGAGGTAATTAGGTTTATTTATTTTTTAGAGAAGGTTCTGGGGGTTGAACCCAGGACCTTGTGCATGCTAAGCATCCAAAGACCCTTCTAAAACTGGCTTTTCCAGGCTTGACCTCTGGGTCTGCTGAACATCACCACCGGAGTGCCCCAGTAATACCCAAACCACCAAGTCCCAAACCAAAGGAACCAACTTCCCCCGAAGCCGAGTCTCCTCCCGACGCCCCGACTCCTCTCCATGGCTCCATCACATTCTTGCTCACCAGCCCTCTGTGCATCCCCCCACCTCTGGCCCCTGTTCAGTCCCCAGACTCCATCCAGGCGCAGAACCGCTGGCTCTAAGCCGGTACAGACAAGGTCAAGTTTGACGCAAGTAGATGCATAGCGGTTTGTGGAATTTAACTGGAAAGGTTTGAAACCTGCCTGGGGTAAACTCCGTCCTAGTTACCACTTCCACCGCGCCCCCCCAGACCTTGCTGGGTTGCCCGTCCCACCCTCCCCAGTCCCTGTTTATTATCTTATCATCACGTTTTATGCCATTAACAACGATTTTCGCCTTCTGAAATTATCTCGAGCATTCATCGCCTTGCGCATCACCCGTCTTCCCCAAGCAGAGCGTAAACTTCACGATGGCAGAGACCTTGTTTGTTCCGTCCCTTCTGTCTTTCCAGGGCCAAGAACGGGGCCTGTTGGATAGCAGGAGCTCGATAAATACTTGCTGAATTCGTGAACTCGTCATCTTTTCTTGAATATTCCTCCTCAATCCATACTGCTCACCGCTGCCAAGGCAGACTTCCCAAGGCATGGGCCCACACCTTCACCTGCTGCTCAGAAACACACAGGGTCCTCGCGTCATGGGGACGGGGCCCCAGCTCAGCCCGCCTCACTGCCGCCGGGACCCACCCGAGCTGGCCTTCCACCCGCGCCCTTGCGCACGTGCAGTCCAGTCCCCCTCCATGAAGAGCAGGGGCTAGAGGTTCCACTTTGCCTGATGAGAAACGAAAGGAGCTGTGGAGACGGATGGTGGGGATGGTCGCACAGCAGCGAGTGGACTTAGCGCCCCTGAGCCATGCACTTCAAAGTGCTTAAGGTGGTCAATTTTATGCTATGTGTGTTTTACCACAGTTTGCAGGGGGAAAAGTGGGGCAGCATTTAGCACAGTGAGAATAAGGTTATAGGGGTGTTTGAGTCAAGTGTGGACAGAGGCACCCCGCCTCGGCAGGGACGACACCAGGGAGGAGAAACCCGCAGGCCTCCACACCTGCTCCGTCTGCTCCCTCCCCGCCCCTGCCCTCAGTTCACGGCACAGCACAGGCTTGTAGGCCCCACCGTGCAGACTGCCAGCCACTGAGCCCCAGCTTCCAACTCCCAGAGCGGAGAGTCTGTGTGACCTCGGCTGGGTCAGGGGCTCGTCCTCCCCCACGCCCGCCAAGACGCACAGATTTAGCTCTGGGGTCCTCCTCGGTGACCTTGTTTTTAGAGCCATGGTCGTTCTCAGGGATGGAAACTATTTAGAAAAGGGGAAACACCCTAAAAAGGACTTGGGACTCACCTTAGTTTGGATTTACCTTAGTTTAGACCCAGAAGCTTTCCTGAGGAAGCAGAATTTAAGCTAAAATCTGAAAAACAAAGAGGCATGATCTGAGCAGAAAGAGAGCAGAGACAGGAGTTTTGTGCTGGAGCTGGTGTGTGTCGAAGCCTTGAGATGGTGTATGAGTGAGTTTGACTGCGTGGGATAGAAAATCCAGAATAACGGAGGCCTTCACTTCTTGATTCAAGAGGATGCTTAAGCTCCAGCCATCATGCCTATATTCCAGGAGTGAGAAGCAAAGGGTCCACCCTTCCCTTAAGCGTCCATTCCAGACACCCCTTCTGTTACAAAGCACTGGCCAGAACCTCGTCCCACAAGCCATCTGGATGCAGGGGAGGCTGAAAAGGGTCCTCTTTACTCTGGGTGGCCACGTACCCAGCGAAGAGGCAGGGCCTCTATTTCCAGAGAAGAAGGAGAAGACAGATTCGGGGAGAAGCGCAGCAGTCTCTGCGCAGACGGGCAGGAGCACTGCTCTTCCCAGGAAATGGGAAACCCCCGTGAGAGGAGCACAGAGTTGAGGGGACAGCCTTTGACTCAGAGTGGAAGGTTGGCCCCACCTTTCTTCCAGTTACTGCTTCTTTATCACTGTCCACGGGCCAGGCCTATTTTTCAGAAAACTTTGTATCTGGCAATAGTTAAAGATTCACAGGAAGTTGCAAAGAAGTGTGCAGGGAGGTCCCACACACCCTTCAGCTGCCCACCCCCAAGGTGAACATCTCCCGTCAAAACCAGGGACAGGGCGGGGTCGGGCAGTAGTTCAGTGGTGGAGCACGTGCTTCGCATGCGTGCAACCCCCAGTCCCTCCAGCAGAGAAAAAATAAAAACCACAGAGACAAAAACTCGTGTGTATGTGCAATTTATCGCACACATAGCTTCATGTAATCACCGCAACCCAGTCATGTAACTGAATCACCACCATAAGACCCTTCTCACCACACCTGCCCTCTCTCCCTCATCTGTAACCCTGGTGACCCCTCAACTGATAATCATGTTACCCTGCGAACTCGGTATGTAGCCTTACAGGCAGCGTAACTTCCGTGAGGCTCATCCAAGCTGTTGCCTGTTTCACAGCTGGCTCCAGGTTGTTGCCGAATCCTCTTGCAGGATGGCTGCGCCCTGGTTTAGCCCTTCACCTCCTGAAGGGCATCTGGGTAGCTTCCAGTTTGGGGCTGTTGCAGACAAAGCTGCTATGACTATTTGCTTACAGGTTTCTATGTGAAAATGAGTTTTTATTTCTCTGAAATACATGCACAATTTCTGGACTGCAGGAAAAGTCCATGTTTACGTTTTGAAGGAATTGTCCCACTACGTTCCACAGGGGCTGAACACTGTGCACCCCCACCAGAAATGGACGAGTGAGCTGTTTTCCCGCATCCCTAGCCACATTCACCACAGTCTACTTTGATAGATGTGCAGTGACATCTGCTCGTGGCTTCCATTTCCACGTCTCTAATGACCAGCTTGTCATGAGCTTGTTCTGCCTCTACGTCAAACGTGGGATTGTTTGAAAATGTGCGTGAGACCTGCAGTCCCCTCCCCACCCCCGGAACCCCTGCCCTCCAGGAGACCAGAGATTTCTTCTCTGGAGAGATTGAACGAAAGAGGCTTCTTCCACAAGGACGTCCTGCGCAGGTGGATGGAGGAGTGCGGGCGGGCTCTCAGGACACAGGTGGCTTTGTGCTGTAACACCTGCTACCTGGCTCCCAGGCTGGAGGTGCAGTCGATACACTGGTATCTGGGAATTCCCGAACCAAGAGGCCAGCCTGCCACCTGACCACCCTGGAGTGAACACACGGTCACCCTGCCTGTGCGCACACGTGGTTATCTGTGCTGGGTAAGAAACATCCCCAACGCAGTGGCTTAAAACAATAACCACCATTTGTCTCACCCACAAATCCACACGTGGGGACAGCTCATTTCTCTGTCACACCATGGACTGGCTTGACATCAGCTTCCAGAAAGGCCCCCTCACCGGGCTGTCAGCCGGGCGCTCAGTCCGGGCTGCTGGCCTGACCCCCCCTTCCCCGGGGCCTCACCGCGTGGCGGCCGAATTCCACGAGCAAGAGTCCCAGAGCGCTGCGGCAGAAGCCACAGGCTGCTTATGATCGGCCTTAGAACTCTCAGGACGTAACTCAGCGGCAGGAGCGCAGAGTTCAGGGCCGTCTTCGGTGGGCCACCCACACGGAGCTCTGGATAGACTCTCAGAGCCCCACTCCCAAGTGTGAGCAGATGGCCAAACCCCCCGAGGCGTTGGCGGGAAGTCTCCGATAGGAAGACGGACGAAGGAAAACAAGAGAAACTACAAACCTACCACCGTTACCACCTTCAGAGAAGTAAGGGAAGAGACTGGGTTCT
The DNA here is from genome assembly GCF_036321535.1 of Camelus dromedarius. NCBI lineage: Eukaryota > Metazoa > Chordata > Mammalia > Artiodactyla > Camelidae > Camelus > Camelus dromedarius. The sequence goes on from NC_087442.1 coordinate 1,225,006, forward strand.
TGAAACAACAGAATGGATCGTCATTTGAAAAAGGGCAACAACTTACAATTGAGAAAGTGCTCTTAGGTCCTGAAGGTACGAGAAACAACAAAACGGGGAGGGGAGAGCTCGGAGGCAGAGCGCGCGCACAAGGTCCCCAGAGCCGCCATTAGATAAACAAATAAATAAATGTAATTACTTCCCCCCAAAGTAATAAAAATTTTTTGATTAAAAAAAAGTCAAAAAAAGAAGAGAAAAAGAAACAATAAAAAGTCAGAAAGTTTGGTAAAGAAAGTTGAAGGGATCTCTGCAAACAGAAACTGCAGACGGAGACGGAGCAGCAGGACAGAAATGAGGAGAGTAGAGGATCGGCCCCAGAGTCAAACGTCAGACGAACAGGGGTCCCTGGGAAGGAGGGGTGGGACAGAAAGGGGGCAGGTACCGGAAAGTCAACACCAGGACGCTTCCCAGAACCGAGGGCCACGAGTGCCTGGCGCGCCCAGGACGAGCCCATGACCCTGTAAGGAAGCTTCTGACAGAAGGGTACGGGTTTGAGACGCCCGCCCGCGGGGTCTGCAGCAGCGGCTTGGTGTGCACTGCCGTCTGGTGCTTCGCTGAACGCACAGCCGCCATTTCTCTACCCGCTCTGTGGCTGATGGGTTCCGCTTCTTTCCGGTTGGCGCTCGTCGCACACGTTGCTGCCTCGCACGTTCCTGTCTGCATCGCTGGGCCGGCTGGCCTTGCATTGCCTTTGGGCGCGTTTGGAGAAGCAGGATCGGGGCCACAGGCGCAGGTCTGGTCAGCGTCGGTCATGCTCTTAGACAGTTTTCCAAAGTGGTTGAGCCACTTCTGTTCCCACCAGCAGCCCGGGAGCTTCCCTCCGGTTGTCCCCACACTCCTGTCACCAGCTGATGCTGCCTGCCTGTTTCACCCATTCCCTTTCAGGTCAGCATAATAATCATAAAAAGACCCACAACGAGGAACATCGGAAAGTCAGAAGAACTTTAACACTGACTCTGGAAAGACTCTGAGCAAGACAGTGGCACAAGCAAGGCCGGGAAAGCCCCACGTCGCACAGGCCTTCACTGGCCACGTGACGGTGCGGACTTGACTTCACGTGCGGGAAGCTGCTGAGGAGGTGGTTCTGAATGTCCACAATGTCGTTCTGGCTTCACTGCGAGACATGGGTTCAAGAAGCCAAAGCCAGTGCAGAGAGAGCAGCGAGCTGCTGCTGAAGTCAAGGGCAGAACTGGCGAGGCTTTGGGCGAAAAGGAGGAGCCCGCTCGGGTGCCGTGCAGGAGGCTCCAGGCGTCCTGGTGGTGGGTCCGCTGTGTGGGCTGAGGGTGGGGAGTCCGGGGGACTTACCCACCGGGGGAAGGGGGTCCCGGGCTGGCCCTGCTCCAGACGAGCTGCAGACTTGGGGCTGAGGGGGCAGTCCGGCCTCGGGCGTATTGAGTTTGGGGTGCCTGCGAGACACCCAGGTGGAGACCTCAAACAGGCGGCTGATGAACGCCATCTGGAGCTCTGACCAGAGGTGGAGGGTGAGGATGTTGGTCTGGGAGTTAGAACTGTGAAATCAGATCGGTCGCACAGGAAGCTAGTTTCGACTGAGGAGAGACACAGCCGCGAGCCCTCAGAAAACACGACGCTTAGCGGACGCGGGACGGGCGGCGCGGAGGTAGGGCGGCTGGCTGCGCGGGCGGGGGCGGGGGCGGGGGCGGGACGGGGGAAGGAGAGCCGGCAGCTACTTGGCTGCACAGCTCTGCACTTGGATGGACGGGCCTGGGGGGCCCGGCGGGACGGATCTGGGCCGGCACGGGGGCTGGAGCAGGAAGGCTGGGGGTGGACGGTCAGCGGTAAAACTCTCTTTTTGTCTGTTTGTTTGTAATGGCAGCTTTGGGGGTTGAAGCCAGCACCTCCTCGTGCTAAAAGCACGCCCTGCCTTCCCCTAAAACGGTCTTTAGAAAAAATTCTAGTCTTAGGTTTTTCATCGCCAGACGGCTTCCCTCTCCCTAACCCCCTCACTGACCGTGTCCGTCCTAGGCCCTCCCCTTGCCCCGTGGGGGATTCAGGTGAGGACAAAATGCCTGTTCCAGATTGAATGCTGCCAGCGGGCTCCCCAAGGTCAAATTTATTCAGTATGTGAAACACACGGACCTGGAAGCGGGTTTCTTTTCTCTTTCTCAACGAATGGCCCTGAGTTTCTCCGCTGCTGCCCAAGGAAGCTGAGGCTCTGGCTCTGAGAGGCGTGAGGAGCTGCTCAGAGGGCAGCTCCGGGGGGAGGACCACGGAGATGCAGAGAGGCAGGTTCTGATGACCTCCAGGCGGGTGGCCTGCCCCTTCACAGAGCTCCCTTTGGAGAGTGTCCCGATCCCGGAATAAACGTCCAAGCAAGCCCACGACTGCTTTGCCCACACTGGCACCACCAGCAGCCAGCAGCCAGCAGCGTCCTTCACAAAAGCCAGAGGCAGCTTCCCCCAGGGAGCCTCCTCTGGGAAGAGCCCACAACAGGCTTGGGAGTGGACTGGGAGAGCTGGAGCCCAGAGCCGGCCCGGACCCCAAACTCGAGGTGCAGCGCCTGCAGGGTCACCTGCGCACGTCCACTCCCAGCCAGAACCCTGAGCTGTGACCTTCCTGAAGGGTCCAGCTGCTGAAGCTGAAAAGTGGGGCATGTTCATTTGTTTGTGCGACGCTGACTGCCAGCGGTTAATCACCAAGGGTAAGTGGAAGAAATCATTCCTGTTCATTTGCAAATGGAAATCAGATGAGGACTCTGCCTAAATGCATCAGCGTTTTCACTTCCAAATGAACGCGTTTCGGAGACAGCTGACCTTGGGGTGCCTGGCAGGCGCGCGTCCTGCTCCGGGCGTCCTGTGCCTCCCCAGACACTGCTGCCGGCCATCCCCGCTGGCCTGGGCGGACGGGCTTGGCTGGGAGAGTAGGAAGCGTGTCAGCAGCGGCCGGGAACTCACATGCACACAAACAGCCCCTTCCCCCTTTTTTATTACCCCAGGAGCCTGAGAGATGCTTTTACCTCACTTAAGGAGCCCCAGCAAATTATGCTGAAATCCTTCCAAGGGTTGAAATGAAACGTTTCTAAATTCTCCTTGCTGAACTGTTGGCCCCAAGAAATCTCACAGCACTAAAGACGTACGCGCTGGGGGTTTGGGGTTCTTTTTCACCTCTGCCCTCTGAATGTGTGACTTTTCCTGTTCAGGGGGTCGGTGTGTTGATACCACATTCCATCCGCATTAACGCCCTCAAAGGCACGTGCCCGGAGCACCGGGGTAACAGCCCGCACAGGAGACGTGCAATGAATTTCCCTCCATGCTGGTGGATTCATTACCGTGATGTATGGCTGTTTTAATGTACACAACCTTCTTAAACAACTGAGTCAATTGTTCTGGAGCCAGACCTGGGTCCCTGGGAGCTGGAGCTGAGCCATCGTTCAGGGACTTATTGGTGTCCCTGGGCAGGTAAACAACCTTGGACCAAAGGCTCTAAGTTACCCGCAAACACCACTGATTGGAATAAGAAGCACCTTCTCATGGGGAGGGGCACAGCTAAGCACCTTCTAGCCGGGAGCAGCTGCCTGCGTCCTTGGCACCTTCACTACCCCAGGAGGGCTGCATGGAGAAGAGAAAAGAGGGCGGGGCTCCCACCCAGGTCAGCGTCCGAAAGAACCCACCTGGGTTATTTGATCCCTAAAGATCTTCCTTTTACTCAGAAGGAAACTTGGTGGATTTGCTTTTGATACTTTTAATTATCTTAAGAACGGCTTTAACACGGTGCCCACAGTTTCACCCTAAAGCAAGACTCGGGTGGTTATTCTCAGAGGATGGGGAGCAGAAACCTGGAGGGTGAGGGACCAGCTAAGGTGTGGAGGTGGGGCGGCCTCCTCTGTTTTACATCAAATCACGGGGCATCTGTGGGAAGCTTCAGCTGCGGAGGGAGAGCTCAAAAAAAGAAAGAAGACTCCAGAAGCAGGGGGAGGGTTCTCTGCAGAGGGAGGGCAGCATTCTGAAAGTCAATGCCTGGAAGGCAGGGACCCCCAGGAGTGCCCTCGGAGGCCAGCGGGAGGCAGGGGTGGTGAGGGTGCTGGGGGAAGGTGCTGAGAGCCCCCAAGGAAGGCGCACAGGGTTCCCGAGGGTGAGCCCCGGGTGTGGAAGGGCCTCGCTTTCCATCCACCAGAGGACCTCTTGGTCAAGGGCCAGTCAGTCCATCCACAGCCTTGCGTCCTGACAGCAGTGGACTTGCTGCCTTAGCTCAGCCCAGGGGACCAGAATCTGTCTGACTGGGAGGGGCTGGGTTTTCAACATTGTGTGCTCAGCGCACATTTCACAAAATCCTGCAGCTTTTTGCTTCTTCTCCTGTGACCGTTTCACACACCCTCGTCTCATGCCTGGCTGCACCCTCGGTAACGAAGTCTTGAGTGGACCCCGCCTCACCTGATTCTCGCCACTACCCGTTTCATTGATGGAAAAATCGACAGTTGAGAGGTTTGGAACTTGCCTGAGGAAATACAGATGGTTTCATACGTAGGAAAAGAGCGCCTGCCTCACCTGTAATGAAAACAGAAAAGCAAATGAGGACCACAGTGAGCCAGGCTTTCCCACCCAGCTGACAGGCAAAGGGGAAACGTGGGTGGGGGCTGGGAAGCATGCCCTTCGGTCCGTGGCCCGGAGCAAGGCTGCAATTTAGCATTATCTCTCCAAATTTCAAACGAACAAACCCTTTGCCCCAAGAATGCCTCTGTAAACGTCCTTGTAAATATGCGCGAAGACGGCTTTATGGGGATATCCAGCGCTCGCTGTTTTTAGCGGCATCATGGGTCAGGCGCTCCTCGCCTTTGCTGGTCTAAGACATATGCTCAATAAATATTTGTCATGTAGTCTCCTCGCTGACCGTACGGGGCAGGTGGGGAGAGGTAAAGGCAGCGTGTGGAGGCGCGACAAGAGCTGGTCCTGGGCCTGCCAGGTTGCTAACCCACGGCTGCCGCAGGGCCACCCGGGCCCCAGGCACCCGGCCGGCGCTACCGGGGGACCTGCCCTCAGGGGCAGTCCGTGCTCCTTAAAACCTCAGCCAGCTGTCCTCTGCCATCCACAGCTGCCATTTCATCACTCGTTTACTCAGCAGTCGTCTGCTAAATGCCAAGTAGTTGGGGTTCTTGGCTACGAGAAACAGGAGATTTGCTTAACCGGCAAAAAAGGAACTTACTGGAAATACATCAGATAGTTCATGGGCTGAGTAGAAGGCTTACAAAACGGCGGGAAGCAGAGGGGCCGGCGGCAGAATCGGGAGCAGGCACAGGCTGGCTGGGGCTCGGGCTGCCACCAATGATGCCGTCCTGTGAACGTTTCTACCCGGCCCTACATCACTGTGCCACCACCTGGAGGCTCAACATGTGTGCGGGACCATGACGGACTGGCCCAGACACGGGCTGGGACGAGGGTGGACGGGTCCCCTCGGCCTCTGCAGGGGAGGGGGCCCTTCCCCCCACCAAGACTCAGGCTGAGGACCCCTGCCAGCAGCGTGGATGTCGAGGGAGGCAGCAAACCACAGCTACACGGACTGCAAACGTCCGGGCCACCGCTTTGGGATCCGTTTCATTGAAACCAAAATCTCACGGGTGTTTTGGCCCCCCCACACCCCTTCCTGGAGACGCGGCCCCAGCCTCTGCCCTCTGGAATTTTCTCTCTTCTAAGCTTCTTCCTCAGTCGATCACACTGAAGACGAGCCCCCTGCCGAAGGAGAATCAACCCACCCCCGCCCGAAGCCACTCAATTTCTCCTCTTGTCCTAGAGAATTTGAACTAAGAGACCAGGAGTCAGTAGTGAGGGTGGGGACTTGAATGGAAGAGCAAACGGATTGAACCAGCCAGTGCTGAGGCGGCGGAAGGCATGTGTGCACACACGTGTCCCCCGTGACAGGGAGGAGCCCGTCCTGGACAGCCCAGTTCTGCGGTACATTTGGCCCGGCCGTTTTGCTTCTGCCTTGGGCGGCCATGGGGTGGCCTGGGTATCCTTGCAGCAAAGCCCACCTACCCCGGCTAGGCGGGGGGTGTCTAGTCCATGTGACCAGACAACCCCTCATTAAGACAGACACATCGGAAGTCCTGGGCTGGGCCGGCACCCCTGTGGCCAAGAGCGCGGCTGTACCCTGGGCAGGTGGAGGATCACGGATGAGCCACGAGGACTGGAGGGGCCTGGCTCATTCTTCGAGCTCCTTCCTGAACAGATGGGACTCCGAGGCCCAAGGTGGGTAAATGACACGCCCACAATCACGGGGCAGAGCTGAGCCTGGGGTGTGGTCTCCCCACATTCTTCCTGCTCCCTCATACTTCCGCTTACACAGGACTCTCCCCCAAAGCTCGCAGAGAGCAGCAGACACGGCTGCACGGAGGGCCTGCCCCCCAAAAGGGCCACCCGAGGTCTGTCCCACAGAGGAGGAGCCCCCAAGTCCTGGGCTGGCCACCTTCCATCTGGCAGCAGAAAGCTCGACTCTTCCGGCAACAGTGCAACCGTCTGAACATCAGCCGACAAGTGTTAATCAGCCAAACGTGGGGACAAACGTGCTGCCTGACAGGCCTGCAGTTCCCGTGCTGCAGAGTTATAGCTCCCTGCCCCCGCCCCCACCCCCGCCGTGGAGCGCCTCCCCCGATGGGAAGAGAAGCAGCTGGATACGAGAACACACGGAGAAGGACGTGTTTCAAGCGGGGTGGCTTCTGCCGGCTCCCCTGTCCCCATCCTTGTCGGGTCTACCCGAGTGTGGGCCTGAGGTCGGTGTGCATTCGCCTCACCTGGGATTTGCTCAATTCTAGCACGTGTCTGAGAGACAAGAGAGCTGGAGACACAGTTCCCGCTTCGAGAAGCCCCCAATTTCATAAGCTATACCGTGCATTCTGAGCTGAATTACATCCCCCCAAACTCACACATCGGAGTTCTAAGCCCGTAGCTCAGAATGCGACCTCATTTGCAGGGTCATTGCAGGTGTGGTCAAGTGAAGAGGAGAGCTTTAGGCTGGACCCATATGAATGTCCTCAGGAAAATGTGGACACAGAGACAGATGTCCATGGGGAGAATACCGTGTGAAGACGGAGGCAGAGAAGGGGGGGTGCTTCTGGAAGCCCCGAATCGCCAGAGGTTGCAGCGAACCACCCGGAGCCGGAGGAGGGCCCAAGCGGATCCTCCTCCCGGCCTCAGCAGGAACCCCCTGCCGGCGCCCAGGTCCCGGGCCTCCAGCCTCCCGAGCGACCCGGTGAATTTCCGGCGCTTAAGCCCCCAGGCTGTGCAGCTCTGTTCCTGCGGCTGGAAGACACTGACGACGTGTAGAGTAAGGCACCGCTGACCGGGACCCCACGACCCCGGCAGTGACAGGTCAGGGTGGCATCCACAGACACAGGGCGCACTGGTCATTTTTCACCCAGACCAGTCAATTTAATTAAAGGGGGAAGGAGAAAACAATTACGTTGAACAACTGGTTTCGCTGATTTTTTTTCTGTCTTTCACCAGCATTTGCCTGAATTTATACTTGGGTCTTTGACTGGGGGAGCGTTCCAGTCCTGTGACCCTAGTGCAGGGTGGGTGGGTGGGGGGGATCCCTGCACAAAGGTCGGCTGTGCTGCAGGGCTTGGCCCCTGCTCCCGCCGTCACCCCTCAACACCGGAGACAACGTCCGTCTCTGACCCAGTTCGGGGCTCTGGTGGCCAGAGACGCATGCACGTGACTCCAGCTAGGCCAGGAGGCTGCCCGCACCACCGCTGACTAATGGCTTGTTTGGGGCCAGGAAGCTGTCTCCCATGAGAAAATATATTATTCGATCTTTGCCCTAAAATATTAAAAGTGGAGTTCTGCTCGGGGGAGGGGGGCGCCGATCTGCCCTCATCCACACCCCCTAAGGAGGAGACACCTGAAGGGCTTTGGAAGTTAAACCCGGTTTCAAATCAAAGGCAGCCTTGGGAAAGGGGGGTTCCTGTCGCACCCCGACGGGTGCCTGCCGAGAACACTCAGCCTTGGAGACCAAAGGACTTCCACCCTACACGGAGTGGCCCCAGGGCTGAGGCCGCAGGGGGGGACCAGGAGGGCAGCAGTCACTCAGAAACCGGGTACACGAAGTGGCCGCTTGGGGGAAGGGCGGCAAGTCTCAGCCAGAAACTCCAGGGACGTTGGTCTCATCTATGCAGGGCTGTTCGTCGGGGTGTCGTAGACCCCCAAGAGGCCTGTGGGAAACTCAGGAGTCCCTGCACTTGGATGGGAAATAATTATGTCTCTATTTTCACTAAGCTCCACCTAAAACTTGGCCCTTTACCTGTGAAAGCGGAAGCAAGGCACCGTCACACGAGCTTGCCCGGCGTCTCGGTCACCAGCACAAAGTCACGTCTAATGCCACGCGGTTGCGGACTTCTCCGCAGGCGCCACGTTTCTGCAGAGACCTCAGAGTGTTGTTTACACATGTCATTCCTCCAAAACACACACGTGTCCGAGCCCCGGGGCCTCGCCCTCGGAGGCAACGGTTAAGAGGTGCGCCTGGTGCTCTAACATGTTTCTGTGGATGTTTTGATACATATGTTTCAATACAACCGTTTTCTTTCCAAGCCCACATATTTTGCTTCGTGCACTGAAAAACTCTCTTCTGAGCAGCAAGTCCCTGGGCTCTACCAAACAGCCAGGGCGACCGTGTCACAGAAGATAAACGATGGCGAGTCCCAGACCTCGAAGCACAAGAGCGGGACAGGAGTGGGGGTCCAACCCAGAGGCAGCGAAGACGGGGAGGCTTAAGGCGAAGGGAAGCGATGCAGGGTGCTGGGTCTCAGGAGTGGAGGGGCTGGGACATCGAGCTGGGGTGGGGAGTTCTCAGAAACTGCAGCCACTGACGCCGCCAACACCCTAATGCAGGAGGACAAAAGGAGGACTGGTGCCTAGACTCCAAGGGCCGGGGGGCCGGGAGGAGGCCCCAGCAGCTGCCCAGGACGCCCCGAGTCTCAGAGAGGGAACAGCGCCCTGGCTCCCCCTTCCTCCCCTTTCCTTCCTCCGAGGCCGAGGGACTAGGGAGCTTAGAGGCCTGCGTGCCTGGAGCCAGCACCGCCCTGCACACGGAGCCCTGTGTCACGTCTCAGGGAAGGTGTGAATGGGGTCATCACCTGTCCCCAAGGCCACCATGGCTCAGGCAGGAGAGCGGGGTGCCTCGAATCACAGCGCTTCCGTCCCCGAGTCTGGAACTCCCGCTGATGCGCCCCTCCTGTCCCCTACCCCGACGTCACGTGGACAACAGCACGTGGCCTTGTGCCGTGGGCGTGGTGTTGAGGGAGAAGAGAGGAAATTATGAAAGGCTCTCATTGATTTACTCATCGCAGGCAAGCCTGATCCGCAGAATACAATAAATATTGGTGGTACCTGGAGGAATTAGAACAATCACTGACTTATTAGTGTTTGGCACCAGAAATACGGCTGGGATTAATGCCTTGGGATCCCGGCTGCTCCCTGCAATCTTATCTATTTCACAAGCCAGCTCTTTGCCTTCTGAGTCACCATAAGAACCGCAGTTTTACATCCATTACATCTCCATTAGTGCTGAGATATCTCTTTTCACAGAGCATCGTCAGACTGTGGATACACAAAATGCCAATATTCCCTTTCACTTCATTATGCTAATCCGTCCACGCCTCGGCCGGCTTCCTAGAGGACTCGGCCGTGCATGCTGATGCAGCGGTTACAGGCAGTGAGACTTCCCGGGTGGCAGCGCACTTCCCACATCTGCGGACACGCGGGTCCCGGGCTGACGCTGGAGCGGAGGCCCACGCGGCTGCCCAAGCGACCTTCTGACCATTCGGGCACATTCGATCGGTCCGGAGACACAGCAGTGCTGCTCTTCTGCTTATCCATCAGCCCCTTCCACGCTGCAGTCAGAAAAAGCTCATGTAAATGACTCAGGAAGGAACAGTGAAGAGGCTGGATCTTCCCCGGGAACTTGCTCTTCGCCTGGTTTTCCGCTGCTGCCCCGGCCGACCTGTGGCTGGAGCCGATTCTCTTCACACCCAAGAGACAGAAGGGCAGTGTGACATCCCTGTCGGTCACCCAGTCGGCCGCCCTCTAGAAAATGTAAGTCCTGAGTTAATCTCCCTTCCCGTCTTCTGCACACCAGGGGGATCAGACTGCTTCACAAAGGGCAGCCTCTCTGGAAGCAAAGCTCGAGGCAGAGACGCAGGTGCTCTTGAGGAAAACCTGTGGCAGAGGCGCTGAGCAGGGCAGCAGGGGCGGCTCAACAAGGGGGCGGATTCAGGGCAAGACGGGCCTTGGTCTGACCTTTGAGCTGCAGCTCATCCTGCCTTGGGGTAGCGGGGCCAGGCCTTGGGCAACTGCCGTGGCTTCTACAGCCAACGCCCCACAACAGCGGGCGGATGGGATGGTCTGCTGGCCTCCTGAGTGTCTGCTAGGCTTGCCAGCCTCCAATTTCTTACAGGAAATCTCTTTCCACACACACACACCCTGTTGGTTCTGTTTCTCTGGAGAACGCCGCCTGATGCAAGCCCTTGTGATGAAGTTAGGGCCCTTATAAGAAGAGACACAAGCCAAGACAACTCAGGGAGGAAGTAATAGCTTTTTCAACAAGTGGTCCTAGGGCAACTGGAAAGCCACGTGCAAAGGATGATCTTGACTTCTTTATACCCTAGCGAAAAGTTAACTTCTAAGGATCATAAACCTAAGTTTAAAAGCCAAAACTATAAAATTCTTCAAAGAAAACGTACTAGCAGATATTTGTGACCTGGGTTATGTAAAGCCACCTTACAAATGACACTAAATGCACGAGCGACGAAAGAAAAGCAAACGGTGTGAAAGAAAAGCAAACTGTACTCCACAAAAATGACACGTCTTTGAGCTTCCACGGACACCACCAAGAAAGTGAAAAGACAGCCCACAGAAGGGGAGAAAATGTTTACAAATCACGCATCTGAAAAGGAACTTGTATCTAGAATACAAAAAGAACTCTTACAATTCAACAATGAAAAGACAAATGACCCGTTAAAAAAATCAGCAAAGGATCTGAATAGACATTTCTTCAATGAAAATACTCCGATGACCAATAAGCAACAACCTTGGCATCAGGCAAAAGAAACCAAACCCAGGACGGGACGGCCTGTCATGCCCACCAGTGCTACGGAAAAATGTGTCACAGCTCGGGTGTTACAGCTCAGTTGCGACAGCAACCTGGATCCGGGCACAAAACCAAGCAGCACTCGCAGAGCCAGAGAACTCGGTTTATTACACCAAGAGGCCAAACCATTTAACACTCCAAGTTCTGAATTCCAGCGGTAGGTTTACACAGGCCTTTTATAGGCTGCCAGTTTTACACTTCGCAACATCGTATGCAAATAAAGTACAACAGAAGTTGACCAACCAGGAACAAGCTTTGTAGAAATAGGCCAATCAGGAGTGAGCTCCATGCAAATGAAGTACTACAAGTGGACCAATCAGAAGTTAGCAAAGTGGACCAATCAGAAGTGAGGGTAATAACCAATCAGAAGTGAGAGTAATAACCAATCAAGAGTGAAGGAAATAACCAATCAGAAGTGAGCTCAGGGAACCAATAGAATTCTAGGTGTAAGTTAGCCGCTTTAGAGGCAAAAAAGTGAGACAGAGCCTCTGGGCCAGGGAACCGGACGGTGCTGGGAGGAGAGCAGCGGCCCTGCCTAGGGGTCCTGCCGGTCTTTTACGGGGCTTCCCGCCTCACCGGGATGCTACAGTGAAAAGACAGGTAGTAGAGGTGTTGCCAGGACGCGGAGGAAGCCTCGCCCACCACCAGTGAGGGGACTTCGAAACGCAGTTTGGAAGCTGATGTGCACCAGCATCAGCTGCCGTAACACATTCCTCAGAACGTTACATGCAGTGTCACCACCGGACGTCGCAAGTCCCCTCCTAAGGAGATTCTCAAGGCAGATGAAAACGTACATCCACACAAAACTTGCACACGGAAGCTCACAGCAACACTTTTCCTAGCGACCAAGGGTGGAAACAATCCAAATGTCCATCAACCGATGAATACATAAGTAAAATGTGGTCTATCCACGCACGGAAATTGTATTTGGAGTAAAAAGAGAGTAAGCGGTGACACAGACTACATCGAGGTTGGTCCTCGAGAACATGACACCGAGTGACAGAGGCCGGCCACACAGTGTGTGATCCCGTTCATATGAAATGTCAGCCTCGACAAACCTATCACTATGGAGGCTGCGGGGGGGGCAACTGGGAGTGAGGGGGGGACAAGCAGTTAGGTCCAAGACCACCCACTTGAGGTGAGACCGGTCAGCGTGGCTGTCTTTCCGCTGCAAACGTGTGAACACAAAGAAAACATTCGTGTAATCAGCGTGGAATTTTGCAGGGCGAGCATGAGGAAGAGGGGGCTGGAAACGGGTGCTAAGGAGTTTTGGACGTTGAGAACGCTGTAAGACGTCGTCACAGACTGCACAGGGAAGCAAATCCTTCCTGCGCCTGGGAACGTGGGCGAAACAAGACTGCAGCTGGAACACTGGAAGAACCCTTTCCCCAGTTTCTCTGTGCAGATTTCACTGTGTTCGGGAACCGCTCACCTCCCGACTGGCTTTCCTGCTTCCCCCAGTCGCTGAGATGGAAGCGTCCTGTTGTGTTCTCCCCGAGACAAAAATACCCATTGAGAGAGAGAGATGCCCAGAGCGTCGCAGGCCATCTTAGATAACCCAGAACTTGGCCCTGTTTCTCTTTGTTACGAGTACCAGTCTTTGTAAGCAAGCAAACAGTACTACTCTTAAAATACTGACACATGTTTTTAAAATAGCAAAATTAAATTATAAATTAAAATCAGGGGAAAATAATTGCAATAGATGCGATAACCAAAAGGTAAGTCCTTCAGTCTGTAAAGGGTGTTTGTAAATCAGTAAGACAAAGCTGAGCACCTCGTGGTGAAAAGTGGCAAAATATGTTACCTAAGAATGTGTTTTTTACCACAATTTCTAAAAAAGAATGAACTGGTGATACATGATGCAACATGGTTGAATCTCAAACTAGTCATGCTGAGTGAAAGAAGCCAGATGAGAGTCCATTCTCTGCAGTGGACACATTCTATAGTCTACATGTGACCTATAACCTATAATCTATACACAACGTCCACGATCTGTAGTGACAGAGAGCAGGTTGGGGACTGCTTGGGAATGGGGGGCAGCGGGGCGGGGGAAGAAAGGCTTCAGAAGAGCACAGGAGATTTGGGGAGATGTTGCATATGTTCCTTATCTTGACTGTGACGTGGTTTCACCGCGTATGGATACCCAGGTCCAATCAAGTGGCCAATTATGTATGCATTTTAAAAAATTCAACATCTTTGGTAACTAAAGAAAGAAAGTCAGGAGATATTACCTGTTACCTACCACACTGGCAAAGAATTTGTGAACGGTCATGTCCAGCTCTGACATGAGTTCGGGGAGCAGGCAGACCCTGACCTTCGCGCCAGAAGCCCGCAGGCATAGGGCCAGGCCTGTGGGGAGCTCTCCGCCTCCCCCCCCCACCCGGCGAGGACCATGAATGCCGGACAGGTGGGGGCAGCGGGCACAGCCGGCAGCATGGAATGCCTGTGTCCACCAGGGACCCAGCATGAGGCTACGTGACCTGAGGGTCAGCGGTGGCCCTGTACCTCCGCCATCGCCCTCAGCTGTCAGCTGCCCTGCTGGGGGGACGGAGCCAGATGACGGGGATGCCCCTGGGGGGGCTGCTGACCACGGGCCCTCTGGGAAGCTCTGACATCGGACTGGGGCCCCCAGATGCAGAGCGCGGACCCTCGATCTGAATCCCAGCCATCCCTGGACAGGCTGCCCGAGGCTGTGCCCTCTGCTTGGGCAAGCCTAACCCAAAGGTGCTGAAGGCCGCCTCCTGCCACCATCCAATGAGGCAGCAGGAGCAGCCTGGCTGGACAGCGGGACTGCCCTTCACAGCAGAGGTGGTCTCAAAAGAGCATCTTCCTCCCAGGCAGGAATAGCCATGATTTACAGCTGAGTTGATACTGAGACCAGGGCCAGCCCTAACTCCAGGGCAGAAATCCTGGCTCTGCACAGTGGGTGCAGGGCCCCACCGATGGGGATGGTCGGGGCTGAGTCACTGGGCCAGGACCAGCCCCCCGGCCTGGCTGGCAGGTGCCAGTGAGCGCAGCGCTGGCAGGGCTGACTTGCCAGCGCGGCCATCGACCCGCATAATGGAGAAATGACGAAAGTAACGCCGGCAGCCTCAGTAATAATGATAAATACATCCGTGGCCCTTCTGATGAATGTTCATGGCACAGCCGAGCGGATGAGGCTGCACCAAGTAATGGCCCCGTTCGTTCTTGGCCCTCTCTGCTGAGATTGCCAATTAAGATAGTGCTCTAAGAGGGATGTGGATTCCCACCGGCCCGAGGGTGCTGGAAACCAGCACGTCAGCCTAGGTGCCAGGCGGCTCTGCTGAGTAGCAGCGCCTGACCTGCCTCTGACCCCGAGTAGCAACGCCATGGGGAAGACGCCTGTTGTCCTTGAGGGAGCTGGGGGGCTGTGTGCACCTGCCGCGTCCCAGAGCTGTCCTCGCGGACCCAGCCACTTCCTCTCCGGTGGGCCCACCTCTGCCCCTTGGATGCATCCCATGGCCTCCACGCCTGCACGCGGGGCTGCCTCCAGTGGGGTGAGGATTAAACAAAGAAACACCGAGCGGCCACAGAGGCAGGACCACGTGGGCACAAAGTGGTGTGGCCTGGGGACCCCCTGAGGAGTGGGTGGCCAGGCTGTGGCCTGGCCTCCACCAGCTTCAGTTTCCCGCTTTGCTGGCACCTGTACCAAGAACTGCAGCATGGCCAGGATGGGTTCCCGAGCCGTGGGGGCTCCGAGACCCCATCACCCATGTGCAACCACCGTCTAAGCCCACGTCAGCCAGGGCCACCGGGTCCCCGGAGGCCAGCTCCTCAGCAAGGCCTGCACAGCCCCGCCTCAGGCACCGGCCCAGCCCCTGCAGTCTCCGCACGGAAAGAGAACAGAAGACAATCCTCACGGCTTGGGAACTGGACGTGGCGGTCTTCCAGGGCCACCAGAGCCAACCAGCAGAAACGGCATGGCTTAGACAACACGCGTCTACGGCCTCCCAGTCTGGAGGCCAGAGTCTGAGATCAGGCCCGGGGGTCCTGTTCTGGGGGTCTCTCCCAGCTCCTGGCGGTTCCCCGACTCGTGGCGGCAGAACACCAGTCCTCCCACGACATTCTCCCTGAGCTCACGGCGGTGTCCGGGTTGCCCTTCGTTATAAAGACACCAGTCACACTGGATTAGGGTCCGCCCTGCTGGCCTCATCTTCGCCAGACCATCTGTAAAGCCCCACTTCTCTAAATAAGGTCACTTTCCGAGGCACTAAAGATTAGGACTTCAACACACACATTTTGGGGGGACACCATTCAACCTATTAAACAGGGGAAACAAGCCCGAGCCAGTAAAAGGTGTGAAATGCAGATTTTTGTAAAAGAAATGTGATATTATATAATATCCAGATAAATACACTGGGAATGAACCGGCTACAGTATTCGTGCAAAAGGTTAACCAAAGTCAAAGTGTTGTCCAGAGGCACCCCGTGCCCCTCAAAGGCCCCACGCAGATCTGCCAGAGCACCCAGAGGAGATGGACAGATGTACGTCGCCCTGACTCCGACAGACTCACAGAGCTGAGGCAGCCGGTGAGATATACAGCCTCAGGAAAGCTCAGTATTAAACTGTCATTTTGTCAATAAAACGTCATTTCATCAATATAATGTCAGTGTGCCTGAATGTTTCTGCATAATTAATTCTGCTGATGCATTAAGGAATGTTATACACAATATTAATCAAAAGGTGGTGTCAACAGAGGGTAATATATAAACCCAGCTAGAAAGAGCGCAAACCTCCCTGAGAGCCGTATTCCCACCGAGACACTTCTCATCGAGAAATACTAGGATTTTTTTCATAAAACTGCTATTTAAAAAATTAGTCAGTCAAGGAAAAGCAATTAGAGTAATATACAGAAGCCTCTTGGGAAATTAATTTTGTACAAAGCGTATTTTAATAAATTGCATTTAGTGTTCAGAAAGTCCTCTAAGGATGGAGACGGCCCTGTGGTGTCCCCGCCACGCACACCGGCACCCAGCTGCTGCCCTCACAGACACCCTGACACTGGGACGCTTCCTCTCTGGCTGCTTCAAAATGTGCAAAAGTTTGTCTTCTTGGGGGTGCCCCAGGGGGTTCTCCCAGCACACATACACCAGGGAAAGCCAAGGCAGGGTGCTGAGCTCCGGGGGTCTCAGCAGAGCCCAGAAAAGCCTCCACCTGCTCTGTCTGCTGTTTCCGAAGCACTGCTGCCCAGCTCCTGCCCAGAGGCAGGCGGCAGGAAGTGTCGGGGTGAGCAGTCCGACCCCCCTCAGGACTGGCCCCACCGTCCCCTCCACAGCTGTGCTCCTGGCTCTGCCCCCAGGGCCTTCCGTTAACTCGCATCAGCCCCACTCCCTGCCGGCCCCGCGGCCCTGTGAGCCCCGTCTCTCTCTGCCAGCACCCCCCACACCAGTACAGAGGCGACTGGGTTTGCTTTGGGCAAGAGAGGCAGAGAGAGAGGTGAGAAGCCCTAGGTGAGCAGAGACGGGCGCTCACAACTGCCGAGGTGTCCACTCTCATACACCGTGAGCCTGTCGTGCTGAAGGTTTGGCCCTGCCCGGGCCTTGAGCCCAGCGTGTCACCATCCAGAGGACACCTGAAGCCACCCCCTGGCCCCTGGGGTGATCTGGAACCGATGCTGCGGCCCCAAGCCCAGCCCTCCCCTGGACACCCAGACGCCCTGAGGGCTGCAGCCCCACCTGCAGCCCACATCACTGGTCCCCAGTCTGCATGACGGACTTCTGCCCTGGATTCCAGCTGCAGGCCCACCCCACCCTGGGATCAGACCCAAGATGCTCATCAGAATGTAATGGGAGACCCCCCAGGTTTCAGATCCAGGTTGGCCACCTCAAACGCTGTGGCTGCGGGCAGCTCCCTTTGTTCAGTTTTCTGAAAAACGGGATGATCACGATGCCAACTGCACATGTTGTGAGCACCTGATGTTCTCGTGCCAAACAGCACTCGGTACGTAGTGAGGCGCCGCAGGTGTCGGCCGTCGTGGGGCTGGGGCTCAGACTCCTGATCGTGCTCTTGCCTGGGGACCCCAGTTTCTGCCCCGGGGACAGAAGACCGTGATGCTTACAAGCGCGAGTCAGAGACACACTGGCTCAGCCGCTCACCAGCTCCGTGGCCTGGACGAGTCACTCCCCACTCTGAGGAAGGCCACGGCCCGGCCCGTGTCCTGTGCTTTCTGAGCCTGGAAGAGGCTCAGCTCAGAAAAGGTGAGCAGCCGTGACCAGTGGGCAGGCTTTCTGAAGATACGTGGCCCCCGGGTTCTGCTCACTGGTGGCACAAGCCACTCACTCAGGTGAAAAGACACAGAAGGGGCTGATCAGAGCGGGACTCAGGATCCCCTCTCGTCTCTTCAGAGTGTCCTGGGCCAAGGATGGGGAGGCCAGGCTCCTGAGAGCAAGATTCCCCAGGTCTTTCCAGGGCACCTGTGTCTCCAGAGTGCAGCCCACTGAGTCCCCTCGGTGAGGCTCTGGAGGGACCAGCAAATCCAGCAACGCAGTCAGGCTAACTCCAGGTGGGAAAATTTAGCAGCAGGAGGAGTTTTAGCAAAGCACTGCATCTCCCTTAGCCTCAGTCTGTTGACCTGTCAAATGGGCACCAACAGAATCTCTCTCCCCAACACATGAGGCTTCAGTGAGCTGATGCACTCGGACCATAGGCTGCAAACGGTCAGCACCACACGTTCAGCTTCTGGTTCCCAGCTTTGTTTTTCAGGCACTTTCTTGGTCTACTCAGGCTGGTATAACAAAACTGTAGCTCAAACAGCTGACGTCTGTCCTCTCACAGCTCTGCGGGCTGCAAGTCCAAGGTCGAAGTATCAGTGGACTCCGCTCCTGATCAGAAAGAGCTCTGTCCCCGGCTCGCCTCCTCACTGTGTCCTCCCGTGGGAGAGAGCCAGCCCTCTGATCGACTCCTAGAAGGACAATAATTCCATCACCAGGGCCCCACTCCCACGACCTTTCCTGCACCCCTCACCTCCCAAAGGCCCCACCTCCGTACACCATCATACTGGGGGGGGAGGTAGGGCTTCAACATACGCATTTGGGGGACACGATCAATCAGTCCACAGCAGGCACACACGCAGCGGTTCCTGCTGACGCTGCTGTCACAAAAAGTCGGTATCAAACAGCACACATCCCCCGGAGCCCGAGGGGACCAGTGCATATTAGGCACTCACTGTCACGCCAGGTGTCCCCACGTGTGCTCTCGCTGTGTTCCCAGCATCCTTGTTAGCACTGACAGATGTTATTACCCCATTTTACAGATAAGATAAGGAAACCGAGGCTGAGAAGGGTCTCGTGACAACCCGCAATGACCAGCTCCACCTGGCTCCAAAGTCCAGCTCCTCCGCACCAACCAGGCTGCCCCCCAGCGCCACCTCCTAAGTGCACACGGGGCCCACCGAGTACCGGTCTGTGTGTCCTGAGCTGCTCTCAGCTGCTTCTTCCACACCCCTGGCTGGTGAGAGCCTGTTCTGAAATGTTTAAACATGGATTTGGTATTTTCCTCTCTATTCCACAAAGGGCTTCTAAAACTGAAAAAGCCACACTTTATGGAAGACGTTATCAAGTTTTTATTCACAACAGTAAAATAAGGATATTGTTGTGAAGTGTTTTGTATTTGTTTTTTCTTTAACATTTTCAGAGACTCCATCTAAATGGATTTTGATAGAAAGGTCACCGTGGCGTTAAGAACAGGCAGACTGCCCTCTCTAACTGCAGAGGGCCCGTGTGGTCTTTTAAAACCTCTTTAGTTGGCAAGACAGGTATTATTAGCTCTGTGTATCATCCAAAGGCCCGTGTTTGAATCAAATAGTTCTTATTAATTTAATTATTTAACCAAATTTGCAATCATCACGATCTCTTTCCAAAGAAAAATTGTATTATCAATATATTTCCCATCAAGTATTCCGAGGAGCTTACAATTATCTACACATATATATCCGTGCTCTGAACGAGGTCCTGCACGTTAAATATTTTATCTTCTTCATCCGATAGCCTGTATCATCTGAAAATGTTTTATAATCGTTTGGGAAAACCAAACTCTCTTCATCTCTTAAGTTGCAGGGCATCAGTGCACAGGAAGGTTATTCTGATATATTTAAGGCATGCAGTAATTCCTTTGCATATTTTTTGTCTGTGTCGGAGCCAAGCAAGCATTTTCGCCTTGTGGTCATATAAGTGTGAAAGATTCACTAACTAAAAATCAGTGTGGCTTGTAATCATTTAGAATGATGTGGGGAAAACTGGAAAGGTTAGGGTGACGGTGATGTTGATGACGAGAGTATTAATAAAACGTGTCCTAAATTGCTCTTTAACTAAATCAATAAATCCCAGCCTAGAATCCCCGGGTCTCCAGGCACCCATGAAGGTAGTTATGAGGGAGGGCAGTGCCTTTCAGAGGATTTCATCACAGTAGAAGCTTAATAGAAATCTTGCATCTTCTTTCCCTGAGGGTGCCTTAACTGAAGTCCTCAGGATCTCTGGTTGGAACTGCGTCGTCTAAGCTCAGTGCTGCATATGTGTTATCCCTCTCACGTGGACTAGAAGTTCCTTATGTATTTGACTGACTAAAAAAAAGCAACCTATAATGGAAAACAATCTGGAAGAGAATCTATCTATCTATATATATGACTGAATCACCTTGCTGTACACCTGAAATATTGTAAATCAACTATACTTCAATTAAAAAAACCAAAAATCAAACCAAACAGAAAAAGCAATGCATTATTTTTTTAACTGAAGTACAGTTGATTTACAATGTTGTGTTAGTTTCAGGTGTACAGCAAAGTGATTCAGTTATGCATACACATATATACATTCTTTATCAGATTCTTTTCCATTACAAGTTATCACAAGAAATTGAATAAAGTTCCCTGTGCTCTACAGTAGGACCTTGTTGTTTATCTATTTTATATACAGTAGTTAGCATCTGCAAATCTTGAACTCTCAATCTATCCCTCCCTCCACCTTTTCCCTTTGGTAACTGTAGCTTGCTTTCTATGTCTGTGAGTCTATTTCTGGTTTGAAAATAAATTAATTTGTGTCATTTTTTAAAAGATTCCACATATAAGTGATATCAAATGATATTTGTTTTTTTCTGACTTATTTCACTTAGTATGATAATCTCTAGGTCCATCCATGTTGTTGCAAATGGCATGGTTTCATTCTTTTTTACAACTGAGTAGTATTCTGTCATATATATATACCACATCTTCTTTACCCAGGCATCTGTCGATGGACACTTAGGCTGCTTCCATGTCTTGGCTACTGTAAACAGTGCTGCTGTGAGCATTGGGGTGCATGTATCTTTTCAAACTAGACTTTTCTCGACAACACATTATTTTAAAATACAGTTTGGTATGCAAGTATAAGATTTATAGAGAAAAATGAGAGAGGTCTTTTCGTGTTGCAGAGTTTTCTAAACAGACTAAATAAATTAGGGAAAGATTACACACAGATAAATCGATTAAAGTAGATTGAAAATAAACACCAAAATGCTTGGGTTACAGATTCTCATTACTGGCTCTCTGGTTAGGGAACCAGAGCAGAGTAGATACATTCAAAAAGACCAAATAAACCAGCCAGCCAGTGGCCAGGACGCTGGGGGAGTCCGCGTTCTCACGAGTCAGCACTCGGCACCTGCGAGGCGCTGGCCCGCGTGAAGGCAGAGGAGGGCGTCGCTTTCGTCTACTTTATTCTAGAAGCGCAGATCCTCACTGTTTGAGAACCAGTCTCCCAGGTCATTTTGCTCCCCTCTCCGTTCCCGCTGCCTTGGAGACAAGCGCCACACAGAGCCTGAAGCCTGCCTGAGGACACCGAAGGCCTTAAAAGCCTACCCCCCCCCCCCGCACCAGAACATCGCCGTGCGGTGAGCGTTCCGGTGACGGAAGAGAAATCCTGGCTTTGAGAACTTCCTGCGCGAGTTTGCCAGTGAAGGGGATAAGCCCACGACAGAAGTCTCCTGGGCCTCCCCTTCCAGCTCCTTCCGCTACAGCAGGGAAACCCAAAGAGGACATGTGCCCACCAAGAGCTACGGGGCTGTCAAATACTCCGTGGGTTCTCATAGAATTCTGAACTTAAAAAATTAATTAATATTTTTAGAATTTTTTTTTTAGTGGAGGTCCTGACTGACCTTGAGCACACTAAGCACGCACTCTACCACTGAGCTCAACCTGCCCCCCTCAGATTCTGAACTCCTGAACCCTAAAGGTTCAAGACCAACCCCCCCGAGCGGTCACTCAGCCCCTTCGGGCTTCTGTTCTCTCGGCTCCCAGGAAGCCTCAGTGCCAGGTGTTCGAGGCCTGGCGGCTTTAGGTGAAACGCAAGGTCATGCTGGGTTGATTTAGTGCATTATTAGCTGTTTATACAGTCCTGAAGCGGCACAGGACGTATGAAAAATGACTTTCCGATCTCAGGGAGTAAATCAGGGCAGCAAGCGATGCCACTTAATGCTTAACTTTAGCCGGTAAAATATTACAGCTGTTATTATTCAGGGCAAACACAGCCCCTTCCATTTGCTTATTGAGGAAACAATTTATTTGAGGACATTTAATTGCAACAGTGAAGCCTGGCTGGGGGCTAATCCCAGTTTATCGATGCAATTAAAGCAGTGTGTGCTGTGTCTCATATTCATTATCTGGGGCCGAATGTTGACACAGCCCGGTGTTGGGACGGGCGTGCTGGAGAGGGTCTGCCTTGCAGGAGGCGTGAGGTGCGGGCCGCCGTCAGCGCTCGGGGAACATCACTATTTGTGCTCTGTGGAGGCGTTTGCATAATGTAATTGGGGAAAGGCCTCTGATTTGATTTCGCTTGGAGCAATAAGGGTTCAAACTGGTATATAGATTCAGCACTGTTTGGTTTCTTGTCAATGATTCACGGCATTTTAATGCCCCCGGACAAACACCACAGCGCGTCATTGCACATGGGCAGCATTCCATGATTACCTTGGCCTGAATCCCACCCCCTTCCTCCCCTGACTGCTGGATATTCAGCCTTTTCTAATTTCTGGGTACCTGCCCCTCTCACGGGGTGATCCCCTCTCCAGAGCTGGTAAGGACCTGCTTCCTGGAAGGGGTGCCCCGAGGTGGGGACAGAAAGCCACCTGCTCACCTGGCAGCCCCCACGTTCCTTCCTGGGGTCCACCATGAGACGCGGCCCGAGAAGGCAATTCCACAGATCTTAAAAACATCTCTCCTTCCCCTCTGTTGGTTATGGTTTCCATTTTCCTGATCACATTTCTGTAGCTTTTATTCTGGCTTTGAAATTTTTTATCCTTACTTGTCTTTCTGTTTGATATTTACCTGCCAGCATCGGGAACCGCTTTCTTACATAACTTCACCACATGTAACGTGAGGAGGAGAGCAGCCTGCGGTCTCTCCAGCTGCCTTCTCTTCCCTCTCTGGCTGCCTCCTTCCCCACAGCATTTCTTTACCGTCTCCTCCTCTGCCTCCGGTGGCCCTGGCCCTTGGCCACTTCTCCCCACAAACCATCCCTGGCGCACGTCGATGGCCCTCTCTGTGCACCCTAATTGCCTCCAGACCTTGTGCCTGGTAAGATGCTGCGAATGTATTGGTGGTTGAACTCCAGCTCTTGAGTGGCTGTAGACTAAGGGCTGGTTGGGATTTCATCAGAAATACGAAACCTCATCCTTCTGACAGGTCCGACTGTCCCCGTGCACGGCAGCAAATTCTCTGCTGCGAGGTACTAGAACAGGAGCAGACCTGCTGCAAAGGCATGTCTGCTCTGAGCCACTGGCTGTTGAAGGGACAGTGGTGAGCACGGAGAATCTGGGCTCTGGGGACCACACGGGTCTGGGTTCACATCCTGGCTCTGCCCCTTGCTGGACGCATGCTTTAGGGACAAAGCAACCAAAGTCCCCAGGTTCCACCTCCTCCCCTGTAGAGGGGCCTAAGATCACACACAGCAGCCAGTCTGCACTAGATTCTCCAGCGATTTAAATTACCCATCCTCCACCGAGTTTCTGCAGAATCAAAATAACCACAAACATTTTAAAATTCCCTTCTGTTTGATTATTTTATGATCCTCAATATCTCCGTGAGGATGGATAGCAGAATAAATTTTTCACAGATGATGAAACTGAAACCCAAGGAAATCAAGCAAATTGCCAAGGTGATGGTTAATAAAATGAGAAACCAAGGCTGGAGCAGAACTCCACATCCTTCTGTGTATGACGTCAGGGAAAAGCAAGATTCTGACTCTGTTTGCTGTGCAGCCTGAGGGTCTTCCCTTTGGAAGGATCCTAGGAAAGACCCACCCCACGACACAGCCCATCACACACACGTGCTGGCTGAGCTCTGCTCCCTCCCTGTTGCCCCTCCTTCCTGTACACACGGTGGTGGTGTTTCTAATGCGCACCTACCTGTGCATGCTTTCTCCTCCTCTAAGAAGGAATCAAGTTCCCTGAGCACAGAAAGGTACACTTGAAGCTACTGCTTTATCCTCTAGTATCAAGCTGGCTGTGCGAAGTGGCTTAACAAGTACTGCTGGCTTGGAGCCTATTTGGGGCCAAGAGACCAGAAAATGTACCTGCGAGTGTCACTTGGGACAGGGGAGTGGAGGCTGGGCTCCTCTCCCCAGCCACAGCGTGAGTTGTGGGGGCGTGGGGTGGGGTGGGGGGGATATTCCAGAGCACAGTTTCAGTGAGCCTTCAAGTGCTTGTCTGGCAGAAAACCCACCTGGCGGGGTTGCCTGTGCTCCCCGGCCCCTTGGCTGGCCAATGTCAGGTCACTGCTCTGACCACGTCCAGGCAGAGCAGTGAAGATGAAAATGAAGTCCATCCATTCTGCCCCAGGCATGGCGGACGAGGGAGTCGGCAGATTTCTGCAGATCTCACTCCTCCAGGGCTCTTTTCTGGCCGAGGACTGTTTTTCCCTCTACCTGGTCAGTAGGTGATCCCAGCTGACAACCAAGGGAAGAGGTGAGCACATTTTGATTTCTGCCCCGCAGACGGGCTCAGGGTGAGCAAAGGGGATGACCTGCCCTTTACCTCCCCCTGGGAGAGGCTGCTCTGTGGTCGCCCTTGCTGCTGGAGGTTTGCCAGGATCACTCCAGATTCCAGGGTCCTCCCTCCTATGGTAGCTGGAGCTGCTGAGGGAGTGGGCTACCAGCTTCCAGGGACCTGAAATCCTCCTCTCCCCTCAAAAAACGCCATCGCAATGAAGACCCCTGCCCTGCCAGCTATTGTCTTTCCCTGGGAGCAGGTGTCAGGCAGCTCTTCTTGTGGAGGGGCGATTTTTGGAAGGAACACAGGCTGGGGGTCAGGAAACAGGCTGTAGTCTGGCCGTAGGACCCTGGGCAAGACCCTAGCTTCTTTAACCTGGTTTTCCATGGCCTCTAAGGTCCAGACTTAAAATGTTAAAATCCGCCCCTCCAGCTCCCCCCACAAGCCAGTCGCATCCCCGCATTCAGTGAGCAGACCTAAGGACAGGACCCTCCGGAGCACAGGGGCATGCGGGTTCTGTGGAAGGGTGTCCTCGACCCAGGCTGTGGGGAGAGGTGCATCAGGCTGCCTGGGAGGGGCTGGGACAGCCCCGGGGGTCCCCAGCAATCTCATGTCCCACTTTTAGGACAACCCTTGAAAAGAAAACAGCCATCTCTTTGCTCTGGGGAAGAAAAGCCAGGTGCCCAGGGAACGATTTGAGGGAGACTTTCCCACTCTAGGAAGCTGTGGGGAGGGAAGGACCCCTTAGAAAAGTAAATTTCTAATTCGTTCCCCTTGGAGGGAGGGGAGAAGAGGGGCCACGGGGCTCCTGAGACTCTTACTGGAGGAAACTGCCCTGCCTGCCCTCCCAGCTTTAAGACTGGCGAAGGCTTCTAGACATGGCCGCTGGGGAACTGAGCCTGCAGCTGGGTCTCCGGAGAGGTGCAGGCAGGGGTGCTGCTGCTCGGAATTAACCTGCCTGGCTGGCCGGAGGACTTGCTTTTAGCTGCGTCCAGGTCCCACCTCGCAGGGACCCCAAGGGGGCCAAGCCACTGACCCTCCCGTCAAACGAGAGCCCACGCTGAGGGGGCAGCAGCCAAGCAGGAAGCAGGGGAGGGGGTGGGGGTCCTCGGGCTCACCCTGAGCAGGAAAGGGTGTGCGCTGCGCCCGCCTCGCACCCCTTTTCCGGCTGGGCAGGTCCACCGCCCCCACCTGTTGCACCGGCAGATGCAGCTGGGGTCCTGGGAGATGTGGCTGGGGGGCGGGGGCAAGGTTGGGGGTGCGCACACGCCAGCGGGTCCCAAATCACCCAGGCATCTCCGGCACGGGGGAGGGGGCGCCAGCACAAAGCAGCAGCCACACAAATCTCCTCGGGAGGAATTAGTTAATTCGTCAATTAATTAAGGAAGGAAGGTGGATCCCTCCTCGTTTGGGTTGTCGGACGGTTGTGGGGAAATGAACGTCATAGAGACAGGTGTCTGTCTGCCATGAGGGGCACTGCTCCCTCAGAGAGGTCGAGGGGGACTGGAGAGAGAGACTGGCCCAAGGCCATTTTCCGAAAAGTGATTTTAAAGCCTTTCAAGGCAGCAAAGAGGGAGGTGGCAGTGGAACAGAAGGTGCCCGGCGGCCCTCCCACCTGCCCATCTGCACCCAGAACCAGCCCAAGCCAAGCCCGCTCTCCACCCGCCAAAGCGGCCATGGCCTGAAGGTGGAGGAGGAGGACGTGCAGGGCTGCTCTGCGGGTCTCCCTACCGCAGGGCTACCCGGCTGGGAGCAGATTTAAACCCAGAGAATTTCCAGCAAAGGCCCCGGGCTGCCTGCCGAGGTGCCTGTGGGGGCCCGGGCAGACCCCGCGCAGTGCCCACCTCCCGAGCTGCCAGGCAGCTAAGTGGAGCATTCTGGCCAGATGTTCAAGACAGATGAGGGACGAGTAGTTAAAACCCACATTATATAGTTCTGTCGGGTATAAAATTGCATGTGCTGACCCATATATTCTAACTGGAAACGGACTCGAGTCACTTAAAATATTGCAACGTCGATAGGACTAATTAATTGGAAATAAGAAACGAAAGAATACAATTAAACGAGAAGAGAATCATTTTCTAATTTAATAGAGGGACATTTATAAAGATCACAAGCTAAAAGGCATCGAATGATTCTATCGACATTCTATTAAATCAGCCCCCGCGCCCCAGGCGGGAGGAGGAAGACGGGGGAAGCAGCACCGGGCTAGGGTTCGGTGCCCTCGCCGCTTTGCTGTGGCCACAAACCCCATGTTTGTGTCTGATCCGGAGCCGGCCCTCCCCTCAGAATTCACTCTTTCCTCTGCCCGCCCCTCAGACCCCAGGCCAGGAGAATCCTGCCTCTCCGCCTGGGGAGTCCGAGGTTCACAGATAAATTACAACAAAATTACTAATTGGAAAATGAAATTGTCAGTAAAGCATCTCCCCACCCCATGTATACAATATCCTTAAATATTAAAATATTTTATTAGACCCATTTCGTAACAATAATTTATTGCAATAAAACAGACACCACGGGTCCCCCTAAATTGTCTTTTCATAATGAATAAATTTAAGCAGGCTAATTAATATATAAACTAGCCCGATTTGTCAAGTTGATTTGTATTTTAGTTAATTGTGAAAGTAATTACCACATGGTCAAATTAACAGCTTTCTGGAAATGACCAAGCCTGAGGTTTTATTTCCTTCCTGGGTGAAGAAAATTCATTTTTCCAAGCTCTTGATGTGATGAATAAAAGTCATAAATCTGGGTGATTGGTGCAGGCAGAGTCTAAATGGCTTCATATTTCATTTTAGGTTTAATAGAAATATTCATGCTCTGTTTTAATGAAATTAAATTGAGGGGGGATGGGGCTGGGAGGCGGCAGTGGCCGGGGGCTTAAAGGGACAGCACACGTTTTCTTCCCCGACGGGCGGGCAGGCCGGCCACCGAGGTCACCTCCAGTGGGCAGCAACTTGCCACTCCTGCCTGCGGGAGCCCACAGGGCCGGGGAGGTCCGTCCGTTGCAGCCGGCCCACCTGGGGTGCAGGTGGAGGCAGCAAGTCAAGAGCCCCACCCCAGGTGCACAGCCGGCGCCCACTCCCTCCATGCTGAGGTCTCTAAGCGGGATCCGGTCAGCCCTGAGTGCAGGTGCAACCCCGCCCGACTAACACCTTTCTGCCTGCTGACTACACTCAGGCCCCTGCGAACCAGGCAAAACTGGGGTGCACTCTTCTCCCTTCTGCCTCTAGTGGGGACACGTAGGTGGGGTGTGCCGCCCTGGGCTCATACCCTCTGCTCCCCACCCACTGCGACATTCCCCTTGCCTCAAACGTGACCCGGCCAGGACCGGAACCGCCAGGGCCCAGGACAATGGGCCTAAAACGCTAGGCTGCAGAGGCCTCCCCTCGGCCTTCAGAAGTGGAAGGAAGTCTTCAGATCCAGCAACACTGCCATGTGCATTCTCGGTGCTCACGGTTTAGAGGAGCCCTCGACGCCTGGGCTGGGGTGGGTGAGAGGTCCGTTGGGATGTCCCTGGGCCCCAGGACTGTCCTGGGTTGGCAGACCCTTAACGGAGCGATCTGTGACTTGTTGATTTCCCCTGAGCAAATAAGGCTTTGATGCAGTTCAGCAAGAGTGGCTAGCTGATGAATTGACAAAAACTAATCAGCTTTATTGGGAAACAGGTTAAGGGCACGGGCGTGTCAACAATTCTCCGCCTGACCCCTTCATCCATTAACCCAGGCGGGCTGATTAGAGCAAGAAGACCCTCTCGCGTTTCGCACTGAAATTGCTTTCATAAACTCACCATTATTAGCAGTCGATGCGAGCAGCTAATTTAGAGAAGACGTCCCAGGCACGTCACATCTATCATCCGGTTTATGTATCATTATCTCATTTACAGAATGTCGCAGTGTAATATGTGTTTTTGGCAATAGGCTTGGCCCCGCGCCTGGGCTGCGCTGCTCTTTTTAGCAGCACAGCGGGGACCTCCTCGCTGCCTCCCCCCACCCCACATAGGGCCGGGAAATCTGCGTGCCTGAGGGTGCTTCCTGGGTGGGCAGGGAGGACTGAGAGCCAACCGCCACCACATGCACCCCCTCCAAATGCGCCCGTACAAACGCATGCACACCCGCGCACCACCCCTGGTGCACCCCAGCTCGCCCTCCCGCATGGCCCTGGCGTGCGGCCCAACGTACGAATTACGAATTTGCTCCAACCTCGGAGCCGAGTTTGCTCCCACCTCGGAGCCGCCGGCTACGAGTTCGCGGTTGTGCCCTGGCAGCCCCTCCCTGGAGCTCAGGCTGCTGCGAAGGTGGCCAGGTGCTACCGCTCCCATGAGCCTGGGGCCAGGGGCCTCCCTGAGCACCGCCCCCACCTCGGGATCAGGCCTCGGCCGGCTGGGTGCCAGAGACCCTGGTGCCCGGAGACAGCCTGCCAGCCCGGAAGGCCCCTCTCTGCCCTACCGGGCTCCCAGGGTGGTGGGCCTGACCTTCCCTCCCCAGGAGACAGTGGCTCTGCGGCCCAGATGCACCCGGGAGCCCTGAGTGGGCCACCTGTTCCTCCGGGTAATTATTTTAATGTAAGGGGCCCAGCGTCGCTGGGGTACGTGCCTCCTGCAGCGACAGACGGCGGCGGGGGGCTGGGACCCTCTCCAGCCTTTCAATGGAATTTCCCAGATGGGCCGAGGGGAGGCCAGGCAGGTCACCAGGGGCCCTTTAACGAGTTCATTAGCCAAATTATCTTGCCCGCAGCACAGTGCCCTGGGGACTGGGGAAGGGAGTGTGGAGGGGTGGGGGACTTTCTCCCCCCCCCCCATCTCAGCGTGGAGACAGGTCTGCACGAAGGAAGAACAGCCCAGCCCAGCGGGCATCAGGAAGGACTGAGGGGCACTGTTGTTCAGCAGCAAACATCACAGCTCCCTGCCACTGCTGGGTTCCACAGGTAGGAGTCTGGCCCAGTCAAAGGCCAAGTGGGGAAAAGTGTTTTTAGATGCATGCCGTGAGGAAATTATAATATGATAAGGGATGTGACTGACTGGGCTAGGGTATAAGGCCTCACTGCAGGACGAAGCCAGAGCCTGGCCTCTTTCCTGTGGGTTCTGGAGCAAAGTGCCTTGATTTCCAAGAGCCTTAGTTTGCCCGTCTATAAGTTGGGCACATGGGTATGTTTTCTGGTTATAATAACTATTGGATGAGACTATTAGAAGGTGCATTGAAACACTCAATACATAAGCATGCGAACATCTCAGCAGGGCTGGAAAATGCAGTCTCGTCCCTCCCCAACTCCATGGACTCCCAGCCTTTCTCAGGGTCTCAGATTCCTTTTGGGTAAAATATTCCCTGTTCACCTGGTGGGCTCGGCAGGGAGTTCCTCTGCCCTGCCAACCCCACCCCATCGAACCCCACTTAGGAAACATGGATGGGAGTGTGGTGTGGGCACGGGAGTGTGGTGTGGGCACATCAGTGTCCCGTTCCTGGCAAACCAGCCTCTTACTTGCAAACACAACCCCCCACCCCAAGTCCGCTTCAAGCCTGAGATCTGTCCTGGGGCTTTGAACTTGCCCCTGTGCAGAGAGGCTGGGGCAGAGTTGAAAGAGATGAACTTGACCCAGAGACCACTTGCCCATCTTGGGGACTATCCCGCAGCTTTGGGAAGTCCAGTGGAGATCCAGCCCCCCTGCCTCCTCTCTCCCAGCAGCCTCGCAGCTTCTGCCACCTCAGCAACTACTAAACAGACCAATTAGCAGCGGCTTCCTGCCATTATCCACCCTGGACGGGGACGTTAGCGCTGCCATGCGGCCATAATCCCAAGTCAGAACGCACTAGGAAGGTCACACACTGAAGCATGGACGCGCCCAAGCAACACCCTCCCTGGATTTGTGCTTCTTCCCTGTGCTGTTGCCCCCACCCCCCAGGACCAGGCCTGCAGGTCAGTGGGCATGGTCCAGGCTGGGGTGGACGCCAGCCTGTGCAGGTCTGACCTGGGGTGGGTGCAGAGTTGCTGGTGCTGGCTCTGCCACCCTCTCCTCCTCCCACTGAGAGGTGTGCCCAGTGGCCCTGGGCCGGTGCGGCCTGAACAGCGACGGTGCACCCTTAGAAATCGAGCCTTGGAGAAGACACATTCCCGCAGGAGACTGGAAAGCTGGGCTTTCTCAAAGCAGAGAAACATTGTTCTCAGTTTTAAAAAATAAGAACCCTTCCCCCCCCCCAGGGTGCAGGACTCACAGACACTGTAGACCACCGTTAGTGGTGGTTTGGAAGGGGTCCTGCCAGCCTCCGCCTTCTGAAAAAGCTGACTTCGCAGGTATGTGTGCTACATACCTTGTTTCTGACAACAGGATATGTGAACCTGAAATTAAATTAAATTAAATTAAATTAAATTAAATTAAAAATTAAATTTAAATCCTCCAGCAAGAATATAGTCTTCTTACGGAAATTTCTCATCTCTGTTGAGGGCTATTGTCCCCTAGTGTGATTAGAGGGGCTCAAATCGGGGTGGGAGGTGTATAGGTCAAGCGGTAGAGTACATGCTTAATGCGCAAGGTCCAGGGTTCAATCCCCAGCACGTCCTCTAAAAATAAACAAACAAACAAACCTAATTACCTCCCTTCCAAAAAAAAAAAATTATAAAGGAGCTCAAATGAGTGTCCCCCAGGCTCTCAAATTCTTGGGGGAGAATTTGTTCCTCTTTGTAACCCAGGAGCTTTGACTTTGTGCACAGAAGAGGCTGGAGACGCCGTCCTTCCCTAGGGCAGACAGAAACCTTCAGGGGCTGGGGACTGCCTTCCCCGCACGCCCAGCGCTGGGCAGGGCACTTCCCTTCCCCTTGGTGTCCCGGGAAGCAGGGAGGCCGTCCAAGGTCTAACGAGATCGCAGATACTTTTGTATCTGGAGGAAATTTCCAAAAATAGAAGGCCCGTAGGCTGCTGGATTGTTTGAATTCTACGGGTTTAAATCCTGCAGCATCCCCCGGACCTCTTAGCAAGCCCTCAGCAATGAGCCCGGGTTTGGGCTGGTGGTTGGCAGCCAGGGCTGGGTCGGGTGGGCAGACCCGCGGCCCCAGGGCGCCCGGAGGTGGGCTCCGGCCCGAGGTGGGGTCGGCGGTGACGGCGCTCTCTAAAGGCGCGACACGAAGCCAGGCGTACGGGGCGAGGCCGACAAGCCAAGGCAGCAGCGCGTCCTGCGGGCGCGACTGCGGGGTCCCAGCCTCTCCAGACCCCTGTGAAAGGCGAGCGCCCCGGGGTCGGGGAGGAGGTCGGCAGATCAAAGGGCGGCGCTAACTGCGAGATACCTTTGGCCCTCGGGCTCCGCTGGTGGCGGCGGCGGGGACACCTGCACGGACCCGCCCCTCCCCCGCGCTCGCCTTCCGGTGACCCCAGCCCCTCCCCGCGCGCCCCCAGGTCCCTGCGCGGGTCCCCGCGGCGGCTCCGCGCGCCGAGCGTCTCGCCCGGTTTCCGGCGCTCGCCCTTCTGCCTCCGGCTGCGCGCCCTGCCGAGCTCAACCAGCGTCTCCGCAAAGTAACCGCTGCCCGGGTTCAAGACCCGCCGCCGCCGCCAGCTTAGGTTCCGCCCTCAGGCGGGTTACGCAGCATCCCCAGGCCTGTTTCCTGAAGGAAACCCCCAGAGGGTAAACTGGAGTTCAACTGAGTAATCCCGGGGAGACGGCCTGGTTTCAGCCGATCAGGCTAAGTCGTCTGCTCGAGCCCTGGTCCCAGTTCTGGAAACTGCAAGCTCTGGGAAGCTCTGTGCAAAGGGGTTAACCAGGGAAAGTCATCTTCTAGCCTGTGCTCCAGGGGCAGCATCGGGGCGCCTTCCTGCCCGTTGCTCTGTTGTGCCAGCCCCGCTTCACGTGGAAGGCGGCGATATGTAGGTGATAAAGACGCCGCCTTCCATCGCCTGAACATGTGAATATATAGGTTCCATCCCAACTCCAGATAAATGATTCCAGACATGAATGGACCTGGATGACAACAGCTTTTTCTTTCGCAATTGTTTGTAAAAATCACCAATCCTCCTCTCTAAGTAGTGGGAGAAAGGGTGACTGCAGGCAGTATTCCGCATCTCGAAGGAAGACCGAACATTAAGAGAAGAGGGATGCTGTTCCAGAAGGGAAGAGGCCAGGACGCGCGCCAGCTTGGTGAAAGGCCTTCGCTGCTTCCCTTGGGAAGTGGAGGCTGGATGCTGTTCCCAGGCACCTGGAGACTGGGCTTGGGAGTACCTCTCCGACCAGACCTTTGATCTCTCGCTGCGGCCCTTCCCAAGACCAAGCCCTGCGCCTCTCTGCCCAGAACCTTCTTCAAAGCAGCTGGGCTGGATCAATACAGATGCTGGAAACAGGAAGAGCCTCAGTGTGCTCCGCTTCACACGTCATAAACCACACAAAGACCCCAGCTTCCCAGCCCTCTCCCCT